>NC_080192.1:77356980-78606980 GCF_030028045.1 Hippopotamus amphibius kiboko
AATTGGAAACTCAATTAAATGATACATGAGATCTGCACTTCCAAAAGGACCTTTGCTGACACCTGAGCTTGTATTAATTATTATATGGAGAATAACAGAATCAAAGAATAGCCAAGCATGAAGCCACCTTCCAATTGTTAGGTAACCAGGCATTGATCAGAATAAACAAAGAATAGAAAATGGTCATTAGAGATGACATTTTCTGATTTGTAGCTCCTTATTTTACCTTCATAACTATTGTCTGTGCCTGAATATAAATCCCGCCCCCCCCCCCAATCACTGACCATCAGAGAAGGGAGTCACTTATATTCCAGTCTTTGCAATGTATTATTATGTTGATTGGGCTCTCTCCATTACTTCACTTTGAGACAAAAAATTGGGGGAAGACACATTAGCTCTAAATAAACTCAATTATTGCTAAGTTGGGATGCTTCTAGAAGTCATCTGGTTGAGTCAGTTTTAAAAAAAGGTAAATTCATTTAACAAAGATTTAAACATTATTCCTGAAGTTATGACTTCTTAATTACACGTATTGGCTATCACCGCAAACATGCCATTAAAGTCATTTTTTATTTTTAAGCAATTTCCTTAACTGGTGGTCACAGTGTAGAAATTACAAACACAGGCCTCTAGAACAAATAAGAAGCCAGGGTTCTTAATGTTATGCACACAGATCTGTGTAGGGAGAGAATTTCTGATGACAGACTTCTGGTTTAAACAGTACTGTGCATCCAACAACTTGGAAGTGAGAAGGTGTGTTCTTGAAGACTGCCTTGGGCGAGTTAAAAGTGGCTCAGCCAGTGAGGATGAAAACACTGATGCTGAAGATGGATATGAACAGTCTGAATATAACCGTTTCTTGACACATGAGTGAAAAAGTCCTATTTCTAAGTCTTTATTATTTTACCTATTACATGATTTTAAATGTCTGCAGAAAACGAAATTATTACATTAAATACTGTGATGAACATATGATTATTTCTTCTTCATCATTATAAGTTTATCTATTCAAGTTGACCAAAGTAACTTTGAAACGCTCTTAGGATCACGTCTTCGGTATGGGCGACCACCATATACATAGAACTGTCTTATTACACAGGTAAAGCTTGACAGTGGTAATCACAGTTCCAGAGGTACACAGCCCACCTTTCCTAGAAAGACTCAAAGCACTTCCATATGCATTGACCCCTTACTTAACATAAGTGAAACTATTACAACCAGCAGGCTCTGCGAAGCAATGGCCCTAGAGCAAAAGCTTTTATCCTGGGGTCCCTGAACTTGCATGGAAAAGAAGTTACATCTTCATTTTCATGAACCTCTCACTAAAACTGAAACATTTCCTTTAATTACGAAGGAAGGCAAGAAACCAGAGTAGCGGTTTACCAGGAGTACTATTAGCAATATCTGTGATTGTGGAAATCACAGATATTTTCATATTATATCGGTTGTTGCAGACATCTTGAAATATCTGTACTCATCACTACTAGAAATTATGGTAGTTACTAGATCTGGTAGAAAGGTTATTTAAGGCATTAACAAAGAAGCACATGTATAACTCTATCACACATTAAAAGACATTTTGGAGCTGAATTTTCCCTGTTCACATTTTCCCAGTATTTTGGGATACCATCTGCTCAGTAAGGAGGACTGTGGGCTCAGACAGCTTGTGTGTGCTACTCTTTCTCGCTCAGACCTTCAAGGGCTCTCGCCCTTCTTCCCAAGGTGATTCTAACACTGCAGTGGGCCTGTGTTCGGGTGCCCTCGCTCTCCAATTTCCTCTCCTGGTTTTAGTACTGCTCTACATCTTCTCCTAACCTTTGAGTTTACGTTTTTATGTGTTGTGCTGAAACATTAATCTCCCCTTAAAAATTCTATGTACACAGTCAGGGAGAGTGAGGAGTGTCTTAGCAGAGGAAAAAGTGGTTTCTGAGCTGGGCTATTTCTAAGTGGAAAGGGCTTCTATGACTGATGATAAGCTGCTTGCTTATAATAAATATCTAGGACCTTGCTTTGCTAGGAAGCCGTTTGTCACAGAGAGGATTCAGTGCCATGTGGGTCCCCCTGGAACTCCTTTGGAGGAAGGACTGGGTGGCTGTTTCACCTTGGAGACCGGGGTCCTGTCCATCACCACAAATTCAGTCTGTACCCAAGACCTTTAGGTGTGTCATATGGAGATCCGCTTAAGTTTATATTTTTCATTTGAGTAATAAGCTTAGTGTTCTCATGGGTTTACTGGCTATTCGGTTTTTAAGTTTTCAGAGTGGAGGGTATAGGATATAAGGATAGAACTGTATGTAACTAGTAACTGGTATTTTGTTACAGAGAAGTATTTCCAGTGCACCTGGAGCTGTGACAAGAAGCAAACATCCAGGCATACTGGTTAGCCTTGGGTTAAACCAAGGGAAGCAAGTCTGCATGAGACAGGCTGGGACCTGGGACCCTCTGCTGCAGGGCTTGCACCTGCACTGTCTCCTTGAGCAACAAAATACAAAGAAACTATAAGGGACTAAAAATAACTGCATGCATGACAGTTGGAGCAAATTATGGACAAGATACAAAAAGACCAAAAATCCAACTGCCACTTCTGAGGAGTTGAGAGCAAAAGCAGGGTGTCAGGAGCAAAAGCTGGGTACTGTGCATTCACCCTGCACACAACACCAACAAAGGGGGTGGGCAGATCACCGAAGCCATCCCTCTGGCCCGACCATTGGACCCACTCCTACCCTCACCCCATATAAGGAATCAGCTCACCCCCCACATCAGAAAGCAAGCAAGGGCACCTGTTACTTGTTTTCCCTCCCTCCTGCTGCAGGATGAGCCCCAATAAAACTTTGCCTGAATTTCTTGTCTGGCCTCTTATCAATTTCTACTGATTAAGGAGTCTAAGAACCCTGGTTGGTAACATGGAGACCCAGGCAGAGCAGTCACTTAAAAATCCAATTCTTCCCCAGTACGTATGTGCCTCTCAGACCCAGACACACCTCCAGCTCCCTCTGCCTTCCTCGAGTGCCCATACCTGTTGATGTTCATGTTGCAATGGTTTGCAGATAAAGTACTGTTGGCAGAGGCGGTCAGTCGTGAAGAGCTCTCCTTCTCTCCCTGGGCCCTCTTGATCTCCCTGTAGTCGTCTTCGTTGTCACACTGCATGGGAAGAAGCAAAAACCAATCAGCTTTGGATTTCAAGGGATCACGGTGAGCTCCCATCACCAACCAGCTCACTGGGCTTCTCTGGACAACATCCTGAGCACCAGTGTGGCTGCAGCACTCTTGGCCCTGGCCTGAGTTCCCCATCAGCTCCTTCATTGACAAGGATGAACTCTGTCAGTTTTACTACCGACAGCTTACTGAGAGGAAAAAGGATCAGGATCAAAATTCAGGAGGGAATGTTGTGACTGATGAACATTGCTTTACCAAAGGATGCATTCTGCCCTCCAAGGAAGACCTGTTCTGGAGTCTCGCTGGAGCTTCAGCATCCCTCCCTTTGGCATTTCTTGGTACCCAAACAAAGCATAGCGACTTATCCTGGGCTTAATGCTATTAGGGCAGTGAGAAGCTCAGACCTTTCTTTTGAAATTCATGGCCTTGAAAGACATTTTTATAAAATAGTAGTTTGACTGGATTCTTGTTTCCACGATTGTATTTAACTTTAGAGGTATATTAGGGTGCAATACACATGCACTCAACCAAGTTCCATTTCTGGTGATATGGCAGCAACACAGTACAGGCACATTCAGGGCTCTCAGCAGTGCTTTCCAGGAGACAAGCACTGGCACCAAAGATAGAGAAACTCTGACCTTCTCCCTGTAGCTGGGATTGTCAGCCAGCCTGTGTTGCAAGGACCCCAGATGCTCACGCTGAAACTGTGCCCCTGAGGAGGGTCCAAGCCAAAGCTCTGAACCCCCAGTCCTGGGCTCCAGGGCTCTGGCAGGGATAGACTTTGGACCCTGGGCAGCCAGGTCTGCAGTGTCCCACTTTCAGCACCCAGAAGTGGGGGCTTCACATCCCAGATACTGAGTAAAGAGTGCTGTGAAAATGTTCTTGCACTTCTCTGCGTGTTTTTAATGATGATTTAGTACATTTCATGAGGAGAGCTGAATGTCAGGTTTAGTGTAAATGAAGTTTCATAAGTTCAAAAGTTCATGAATAATAAAATTAAATACAGAATATCATGGAGTATACATGTATGTTTCTGCATATTTCTCTATCTACATATGTCTATACAGCTATATGTATTTCCAATATATCTATATGTTTATCTCTGAAATACCTTTCTCTCTCTCTTTCCATCAGCCTTTGCATTTATCCATCAATCTCCAGATGACTGACTGACTCACTCATTAATCAATCACCTAGGGATTGACAGACAAATCAATCTAACAAGTAATGAGGAGGGCAGGGTGTGTAAAGAAAAACAGAAGGAAAGAGGGGTAGGGAAGTGGTGAGCTAACCTGTATTACTGAATTATATTGTCTGAACCTGACATACAATGGTGCAAAGATGTCACCATCACCATTTTACAAATGAAGAAACTGAAGTACACAGAAGGGAAGGTCACCTGATTAAAGTCACCCAGGAGGTCAGGGCTGACTATATGATTTGCGAGGTTCAGTGAAAAATGAAAATGGTGGACCCCCTGTTCAAAAAGCAGAAAAAGATGCTTGATGTCAATTTTGGTGATGATTTTTTGGACTGAACACCAAAAGTAAAGGCAACAAAAGCAAAAATAAACAAGTGGGACTACATTAAACTAAAAAGCTTCTGCACAGCAAAGGAAACCATCAACAAAATGAAAAGGCAACCTACTGAATTGGAGAAAATATTTCCAAATCATATATCTAAGAAGGGGTTAATATCCAAAATATAAAAAGAACTCATACAATTCAATAGAGAAGAAACAAACAAAAAATCCAATTGAAAAATGGATGGAGGATCCAATTAGACGTTTTTCTAAAGACAATGTACAGAAGGCCAACAGCTTCTAATTATTAGGGAAATGCAAATCAAAACCACAGTAAGATATCACCTCATACCTTTCAGAATGGCTATTATCAAAAAGACCAGAAATCATACATGTGTGAGGATGTAGAGAAAAGGGAACCCTTGTGCACTGTTGGTGGGAAAGTAAATTGGTACAGCCACTATGGAAACGGTATGGAGGTTGCTCAAAAAATTAAAATAGAACTACCACATGACCCAGCAATCCCACTTCTGGGTATTTATCCAAAAAAAACTAAAACACTAATTTGAAAAGATATACGCACCCCCATGTTCACTGCAGCATTACTTCTAAAGGCCAAGACAAGTTAACAACTTAATGTCCACAGCTGGATGGATGGATAAGGAAATCGTGGCATATATATGTGTACAATGGCAGAAGGAAATCTTGCCATTTGCAACAACACAGATGGACTTGGAGGGTATTATGCTAAGTGAAATAAGTCAGACAGAGAAAGACAAATACCTTATGATCTCACTTATATGTGGAATCTAAAAACAAAAACCAAACCCACTCCTAGCTGACGTTGCCAGACTGCTGATTGCCTGGGGTGGAGGGGAGTACAAAATGGGTTAAAGGAGATCCAAAGGTACAAATTTCCAGTTATAAAATGAATAAGTCATGCGGATGTAATGTAATACACAACATGGTGATTACAGTTAATAATACTGTACTGCATATCTGAAAGTAGCTAGGAGAGGAGATCTTGAAAGTTCTTACCAGGAGAGAGAGAAATTTGTAACTATGTATAGCGATGGATGTTAACTGGACTTATTGTGGTCATCATTTTGCAATATATATAAACAGATATCCAATCATTATCTGGTACAACTGAAATTAATATAAAGTTATGTCAATTATACCTCAAAAAAAAAAAAAAAAAGAAAGCAGTAAAAGAGTATAAAGTACTAAAGTCAGAAACATTTTCCTGTCTTTCAAAGTCTCTCTCTTGACCTGTCATGGTGTGTTTATTTGCTATATCATACTGTGCTCCTTGAGGCATGGTGATACCTGGAGGGCATGTACAGACTCTCTCAAGTACAGGGTGCCCTGGCCTGCCACAAGGTGCATGTGTGTGGCCCCCCAGCGACGGGTTTCCGATGCCGGCCAGTTGTGGAACCCATGGGTCAAGGGGTGAGGAAGTCCAGTTAGGCATTTCCCCTTCCCCCGGGCAACTGGCAACCACTCAGGGATTGCAATCTCTCCTGGGGGACCCCTCAGTATAGGGATTGGGGGTGTGGAGATGCCAATCCTGACCCCGACCCTCATCATGCCTGGGCCTTGGCCCCTGGATGGTGATGCGGATGGGGAGGCTGCGTGGGGCTAGGAGTGAAAAGGGGCCACCGGGCAGGAAGGCAGGCAGGCAGAAAGAACTTGTCCTGGGAAATGGGCAGGAGGTGGGACAGCGCATGCTCTACTGTCCCATCACGCTTCACTTACAAATCACAATTCACAGATAAAATGAAGAATTCCAAGACGGCAAACGCCAGCATTAAACTCCAAGCACGGAGCCCTCTGAGCAGAGGCCCTGTGGGGAAAGTACTGCACCAACCTCAGGCTGACTCATTATTGGGAGACCCGGGAGCCAGCAGCCTGGCTTCATTCCTGGCTCTGCCCTTTCTCACCTATGTGAACCTGGGGCAAGTCGATTTAGGCTTTCTGAGCCTTAGTTTCCTCATCTGTAAAATGGGCATGACAATAATATTTACCTCATAAAGTTGTAAGGACTTTATAAATGATTTAATGTTTATAAAAGCAGCATCCCATAGGGACATATATATGTGTTAACTGTTATGAATGATTTTGTCCTAGATTTGGGACCATCCATGATGACTACAATCTTTGGTTTGTCATCCATTGTGTTTTTCACTGTGGTCCAAGTTACTTTTGCAGGTGCAGTAACAGGAGGGAATAAAAATCCTCAAAATTGGTTTTAAATTATAATTTATTCCTGTGCTCAAAAGTCTTCAAAAATGGCCAGACTGTTTCCTGATGCACGTCCAGCTCTCCCTGTACTTGAGCCGCTGTCTCACTTTGTTCAACTCCCTCTTCGTTCAGCTTGCTTCCCTCTTTTGGTGCCGCCTCATCCCTGACCCTCTGGTTACTCAAATGCCCCTCCTCCGCAGGGCTCTGCTCCCAGCCCATATCCACCGCAAAGTTCTCCTGACCAGCACCACGGGGAGCACCAGCCGCGGGCTCCGGCCGATGCTGCAGGCTGGTGTTCCCTCCTGGGGCCCCAGTCCTCACCAGGCACTTTTTGTATTCATGCCGCACCCCAGTTGCAGCCTCTGTGAGGCTGTTGGCTTCTTGAGTCAATGAATGACCCCACCCCTTGCAGCAAAGAATGGGGCTCACCTGTGTTTAGTTTTTCTCACAGGCCCAGCCTCCAGTTTGCCTCTGCACACACTGAGTGAAGATTTCCTGTTTGCTTACTTCCACATGCAGTGCGACAGGCATTCATTATCTATACCATGGGAATAACAGTACCTCCCCCACTGAGCGGTTCTAAGGATTTAACTGAGTTAATATACCGTCAAGTACTTACAAGACTATCTGGCATACATAAAGTGCTCTAGGAATGTTTGCTGAGGAAGGACACATAAAACTGCTGCTCCAGGAGCACTCCAGACCAGCAGTCCTGCCACCCACAAGTTCAGGGAGAGCCCTCCCTCCCGCCGTGCCCTCAGCCCCTCGGGGTTCCAGGCCTACCTTGCGTTTCCTCTTGGATTTTGGCAAAGCCTTTTCGGCAGGTGCGTCGGATGCGTGGCTGGGGGGCGCGCTCTCAGCGTCCTTGGCCGCGGGCGTGCTCAGCACCCCCGGCTCCTGGGGCAAGTGTTCTGGGATCCTGGACAGGAGGGTCAGGTCAATTTTGACCCAGAGTGACCGGACCTCGTCACTGTCCTTCAACGGGGAGAGAAGTTCGTTGCGGCCGAAGGGGACCAGCGTGTAGAACTGCTCCTCCAGCTCCTTGGCGATGTCGCTGGTGGTCCTGGCGTTGATGGAGCCCACCGGGGCCCGGGGGCCGCCGCCGCTGATGCTGTTGGTGGTCTCCTTCAGCCTTGAGTCGTTCCCGGAGGCGGCAGCAGCGGCGGCCACGGCCTTGGACAGAGGGTAGTCCTCCTGCTCCGACTCCAGGTCCGAGTCCGAGGAGGAGGAGGAAGAGGACGACTCCGTCTCGATGAACTCCTTGGATTTGGGCACGATCCGGCTCAGCCCCCGCGTGCGGCGCTTCTCGCAGGTCACGGCAGAGCGCAGCTCCTTGCGGTGGCTGGTCCTGCTGTTGCCGCAGGGCCGGGGCTTGGGGGGCTCCAGGGGGATCCCCGCGTTCGCCCCCTGCGCGTCGGCGGCCGTGGGCTCCTCGGGCCGGTGCCCGTTGTCGCCGGCCGAGGTCCTCTCGGTGCGCCGGGTGGGTTTCTTGCCCGCGGACCTCCGGGCGGGCGCGGGCGCGGGCGCGCTCTCGGCGGGCGCACCGGGCACAGTGGGCGGCGGGGCAGTGGCGGTCACGGCCGCGGCCACGGCCGCGGGCGGAGACTTCTGCTTCACCCCTTTGCTCCCCGGGGCCTTGTTCGCGGTCCTGGGCCTCTGCTCCTCCTTGCAGGCGCTCTTGATGTCCTTGTCTCTCAGGCTGGTCGGGCAGACCTCGGGAAGCTTCCCGCAGTCTGGCACGTCCTCCTTCACCGGGGTGTAGTACTGATTGCTCTCCGGCCCGTGGCTTTCATTTTGGATCAGGATAGGAGGCTTGTGGGGATTAACTTTGTTTAGCCATTTATCCAGCTGCCACTTGTTAGAGGACGCTGGTTCGGCCTAAAAGCAGAAAACCGGGAACAAACAAAACATCTTTTATGACAGGCTCACTTAAAAGGGGCCTGGCTGTTTTTCTCCTGACTTACTCTTCAAGGTGTGTGAGCAGAAAACAGATGGGCTAGAAACACAAGGAAAATGGGAGCTGCAGGTGTGTGTAGCATCAACGGGCTCGCAGGATGCACGGATGCCGTCCCCTTCCTGGTCCCGGCACTGAAATGCCAATGCAGCAGTTTGAGGCCTATTTGGAAAATAAGGGGATGCACTATGCTTCATCAAGACCCATTTCCATACTTTTGAGTGTTATACAATGTATATTTTTTGTATTTATTCAGACATACATAAACTTGAGAGTCCACGAAAGTTAACTGGAGTGTAGTTTGGAGACCCTGACTGTTAAAGCACTCATTTTTTGTGAGACTTAAAATATGGGAGGAAATTAGAAAAGGGGACTGAGTGGAACCTACACTCCCAAAGAATTACCTGTGTGTGCCCTGCACACTTTGACGGCTGGACTTGGTTCGTCCATCCTCAACCTGCTTCCATCACACTTTGCCCAAAATGTTTCAGACAAGGAGATGACAATGGAAACCTTTCCTGCAGGCAGTTTTGCTAACTTAGAGCAAATCCTGGACATTCCAGGTTTTAAACTCAGGCCCATAGACTGGCTCCAGGCCAGGGGTGGGGAAGAGGGAGGTCAGTGAATGTCCTGTAACAGAATGTGAAATCTTATGTAGACACATTTTTCGGGGAGAGGGCCATAGCATTCATTCACATCTCTAGGGATCTGTGTCTTATTAAAAGATTAAGAACTGGATGCTTTTACAGGGAGTAAATGTTAATTTCTAATAAAAGTCCATTTATCCAGCATCTTTGATTATTAATAGAAAAGAGGTATATTGATAAGTATAGAACTTTAGCTAGCATGTTCTCAATTTGTGAATATAGATGAAATGGGGAAATTTTTTCAGCATGATTAAGGTGATGTATTTTTCCTTCTCTTTGGCCTCCACCCTATGAATTCACAGCTTCCGATGATCCAGGGAAAGACTAGATACCAGCCTAGAATTAAGAAGAATGGCTTAGCTCTGTGTTTCAAACTTGGTTGGTTAAAGCCCAGAGCAAGTTAGGATCCCTTGTAAGAGAAAAACATTGTTTTTAACATCATAATTTCCCAAAGCTTGCTTTCATGTATCAAGATTTGGTTTTCAACAGTGAGGTCTGATTTAAGAGCAGAACTCAGGGCACAGCCACATAAGGCAAGGACCTTGGGGAGGGCGGAGAGGGGAGGGCAGGTCCTGGCTGAGTCTGAAGGCATCTGGGGCACAGCTCAGGGAGATGGGAAGCCTTTAATGGGCCAGCGGGGCCTGAGGCCAAGATGAAGCGGCCACAGAGTGTGGGCACCAGGCCCTGGAGCTGTGGCAGGGACCATGGACATCCTACTGGTTCCCTCATAACAGATGAGACCAACTACACTTCAGGGAACCGCAGCACGGGGTGTCCAGGGACTGGGAAGGACAGGTGACATTTCAGTGGAGGCCAGCATGGGGATCCCAGGCCTTTTCCTTGGCACCATGAGGATGGGGAGCCTCCCCCTGGGACACAGGTGTGGAAGGGGAATCTCTCAGGACCCTGATAGGGAGTCTGGTCTCTGACCTAACTTTCAGCTTTGTTTGCCTTCATGCCATCCAAAGGACCAGGGCTCCTGAACGAGGCAAAAGAACAAAATAATAAATCTTTTTCTTGCACCTCTGAGTTGTCCTATGTAAATTCTGACCTGGCTTTAATTCAGCTTCTCCAGAGACAGGGAACAATGGAACCTGCAGAGCACACCTGACCTGGTCCATCCTGCAATAGTGATGCAAGAGAGGAAGCAGGGCAGCAGGACACAGAACCACTTCTTTGACAAGGGGAAGCTCTGGCCTGCCCTGAGATCAGCTGAGTGTGGCTGAAGGCTAATTTGGTGGCAAACACATCTACGGCTTTGAGGCTGTCTCTTCCCCATCCCCATTTCTCTCTGACCACTAACAAGTCTGTGACTTCTGAGCCTCAGCTTCCCCAGACAAATGGAGCCCAGTACTATGCACGGATGCTGAAGGGCCCTTGCGGAAGGGGACCCACATTGGAGGAGGGTGGGCACATTTATGGCAGAGACTGCCACTCACACTGGCCCCACCCCCACGTCTAACACTAGCTCGCCCTCGTCCCCATCATCCTGAGCCTTCCGCACCTCCCGTCTCTTATGTGGGAGAACACAGATGCCTGCCTGGAGCCAAAACACAGTGGCTCACAGGGAGACTCCCTAAATCTTCCCAGAGGGAGCCGTAACAGTGAAGGGAGAATTTAATAACTTGAGTATGGGCCCACTGCCTGAAGTGGTTTAGGGTCTTTTTTCCTGCTCTTCACAGCTGAAGAAATCAAGCTGAAGGACCGTTTTCAACACATCACTAAATCACATTCTTTCTCAAGGATTTACAATGACCTCCTCCCATCTCTCAAACAAAAATCCAAATTCCTCAGGCATCCTTCATCTTACAGGCATCTTTCATTGCCAGCACACCTACCCTGTGCTCCCACTTTACATGTATCATCTAATTCAACCCATATGGACAGGAAATACTATTGCCCCTAGTTTGTAGATGAGGCTCAGAGAGGTTAAGAGACATGTCCAAAGCTGCAGAGCTACCAGGCGCCACCGAGACTAAACCCACATTTGTCTGGGTTTACAGACCAGATTCTCTCCCCTGTTGCTTTGCCTAATCTCCTGTTACTCTCTGGTGTAGCCTCACGAAAGGGGGACCACATTTCTTTTGAGCAATGTTGGTCTTCAGCCTAAAATGATAGAATGAGATCTGATTTTTAGAGAAGACACCACTAACTCTCCAGATAATGCCTGCTGCCTTCTGTTATCCTTAACTGCATCATCTCTTTGCATCATCTGTATCTGTTCCGTGTATCTAAATCTTGTGTCTTCAACAAAGCCACACACTGCTCTCCGGCAGGGGCCAGGTCACTGCTTGTCTGTGTCCCTCGCAGGACCCGTAACAGGTGAGGGGCAGTCTGCTACGACTCTGCTAATGATGACTCCCGATGAGCTGTCACTCCATGTGTGTCACTGACACCTCAGGACAGCCTCACAGATTAGACAGCGTGGCATCATCTGCCATTTCCGGGATGAAACAACTGTGGCCGAGGAAGCTTAAACAGCCAAGAATTAGGTGGCAGGGGAGGAGGGCAAACTCAGGGCTGGGGGCCCCTTCCCTGGCACGCTGCTGCCTCTGGTCCACTTCCTGAGCTGCCCATCAGGGTTTCTGCCTGGTGCTTTTGCTTGTCTGCTGGCTTGTTGCTTTGTATTTCCAGCCAGGACTCTCCTCTCTGATCAGTCTTCCCTCTGATTCCTGCACAAGCTCTCCACTGTGTACCTTGGTCTCCACTTCATCTATACCCTTCAGAGCACCCACTGCCATGTACCCCATAGGTACCTGATTAAGGAGAAGCTTGTGGAATCACTGAATAACCTGTATCGTGTTTCTGCTGAATTTCAAGAATGATCTAGGGCAGCACTTTCCAAAATGTGCTTTTAGTTCATATATCCCATGGAGCAAGGTTCCTGTGGTCAGATACACTTGGGAAATGCCACAATGGAGAACACTGTTTACATGAGCAATGTTAAAGGCTGAGTGATGGCCTACAGTAAAGTAGGTTAAACCTACTTTATTTCTGGCTCTTCGCAAAATCCTGTGACCAGCATATACACTATGGAATATTACTCAGGCATTAAAAAGGAATGAAATTGAGTTATTTGTAGTGAGGTGGATGGACCTACAGTCTGTCATACAGAGTGAAGTAAGACAGAAAGAGAAAAACAAATGCATATATATGGAATCTTAAAAAAAAAAAACACAACAAAAAATGGTACTGATGAACTTAGGTGCAGGACAAGAATAAAGATGCAGACATAGAGAATGATCTTGAGGAGACTGGGGGAGGGAAGGGGAAGCTGGGACGAAGTGAGAGAGTAGCATAGACATATACACACTACCAAATGTAAAGTAGCTAGCTAGTGGGAAGCAGCTGCATAACACAGAGAGATCAACTTGACGCTTGGTGATGACCTAGAGGGGTGAGACAGGGAGGGTGGGAGGGAGGCTCAAGAGGGAGGGGATATGGGGATTATGTGTGTAAATACAGCCGATTCACTTTGTTGTACAGCAGAAACTGCACAACACTGTAAAACAATTACACTCCAATAAAGATCTGAGGGGAAAAAGAAATCCTGTGACCAGGCTTCTTTTTGTCCACGTAGCACCCTTTACTTAGGGAACACTGGTCTAAGGAGCTCTGTGTGCTGGTGTAAACGTGGTATGAAAGGATGTCCCAGGCCGAGAAAGAAGATACAATTCAAATGAAAAACATCAGGCTGAGAACAAGCAAGCAAGCGGCAGGCATACGGAGGGCACCTGCAGTGGTGGCAGCACTGTTTTCGGGGTCTCTTCTGTGCTAGCCTGCAGACAAGGGGTTATACTGCGGAGATTCATGTGAAACGCAGTGGCTTTCTACAACCACGGCCATAAACACCAGCTTGCATGAAACTCAGGAGGGCCACGTGGGTGTCAAGCGCTGGCACGTTTAGGGGGAGAGTGCAGGTGCCTTGGGACATCAGGAGGGCCTCCCACTCGCACATCAGGATGTTTCCAGGACGGAAAGGAGGGCCAGAAACGTTGTGCTGCAAAGCAGCGTAAAGAGGTCTTCGCAGTGGAATGTGAGGTGTGTGGCTATACAGCGCTGGCCTGTCCTGTGGGGGCCAGGGAAACGGGTCTCACTACTCTCTGTAAGGGGTCCTGGGCCAGCTGGGTCAGAGGAAAGCAGAGGTGCTGTGGAGAGTTGTCTGGATAATGTTTTCCCCCTTTGCGACTTTTCATTCTACAAACTCAATGTATTTCTTTTTTCCTTTCCTTTTCCTTTTTTTTTTCAATTAAAGAAAAAATTTTGGGGTTGTGCCTCGCGGCTTGTGGGATCTTAGTTACCGGACCAGGGATTGAACCTGCATCCTTGGCAGTGAAAGCGTGGAGTCCTAACCACTGGACCGCCAGGGAGGTCCCTTATTGTATTTCTGAAGGGTGTGTGTCTGTAGTCATTTGCGGAAAAATGTTAAAAGAAACTTTACTTTTATTCCAAGGAATACATTCCTTTCCAGCAGAAAGAAGTCACATGCAGTGTGGCTACATCACTTGTCACTTCTGCACTCCCTCTGCATAGAGAAGCCAGGAGTTGAAAACTACGCGTGGCCTCAGGCAACTTAAACTTTGAGGCCTGCTTATGGCCGACTCCCCTCCTCCTCCTCAGCCAGGGGCCTCTAATAGCTGCCGGAAGAACTGACAAGCACTTCCTTTCATCACCAAGGAGTTCAAGGCTTTATAATTATCTCAGTGACATTTAGAGAGAATCTGCTTAAAGCCCTTCATAACTGTACTTCTCTGAGGCTGGTTTCAGCCCCATCTAGAAACTCCAGGAGTCACATTTCAGCATGCAAATAAGACTCAATTCCTGAATTTAACCTTCAAAGTCACCAAAAGCTTGGGGTGGCGGTAGCACTCGGACCCTAAAGCTTTTAATCCACCACCACTGCCCCACCTTGGTTCTTGCAAGGTTCCCTGGAACGCAGTTCCTTCTACTAAATATTCTGGAGTTCTTCGACTCATTAGAGCATAAAGCTGGCTCTGAAGAAGCCCGGTTAATGCCTCTGTTTTATTTAACTCCTGTATTTTTGTTTGTTTCAAATTTTTCCCATTAGAATATCAGGTCTATGAAGACAGGAACCTTCTCTGTCAGATCACTGCTGTCTCCCAGGGCCAAGCATCATGTCTGTGGCAGAGGCTCAGTGAATATCTGTTGAATGAACAGGGAATGAGTGAATGAATGAAACGATGAAGAAGGAATAATAACTTAGTTTCTGGGAAAAGTCAGGGTTATATCAACATATGTTTTTATAGGTTAATGTTTCTAAGGGCCTTCCCCTTATATAGGGTGATGGAGATAGACAGATAGAAAGAGAGAAAGAGGCAGAGAGACAAAGACAGAGAGAAGCAGAGAGAGAGACACACGCAGGTACACAAGCTAGAAACATGAGTCTTGCTGGCCCTTAAATGTGCTCCCGGGGACTTCCCTGGCAGTCCAGTGGTTAAGACTCTGAGCTTCCACTGCAGAGGGCATGGGTTCAATCCCTGGTCAGGGAACTAAGATCCCGCACGCCTCTGAGGTATAGCCAAAAACAAACAAACAAACAAAAAACGGTGCTTCCCTCTCACTGCCAAGGTTTGTATGTGTGGGTTTGGTTTCATTTTAGAGCTTGTTTAGAAATTTGGGCCCCAAAGTGGCACAGAATGTTGTAAGTAAAAAATTAAATGCTAGGAGCCAAAGTAACGTCAAATGTTAATACAGTCAAGAAGTATATTCTATTACTGCTTTAGAAATCATAGTCTACCCTTATGGATCCAGGCACTAGAGAAGTATATTCGCAGCCCTCTCTCAAGCATCCATGCTCTGAATTACTATTGAATTTTCCCCTTTCCCTTTTAAAGTAGAAATAGCAATGGCTTTTATTGGGACCTTATAATATGTTTATTTGAGGCACCTAAATCTTCCACATAGATACTCATCATCGCTATAAAAGTTTTCATTAGTATTTGTAGGTTGGTGCTAATTTTTATATTTTCACAAAGAAAACACAGTTAAGGTGTTATTCATATTCATGGCCCTTGTTTTTCTAATCCAAGACAAACTGCAATAAGGTAAGATTCTAACCATGCCTAATGCACAAAACTCCTTTCCCCGTGATTTAGGGGGGCTCACACTTCCAGGCAGGGAGCTGCCCTGTCTGCTTATTGCCTCGGCTGACCCTTAGGGAGACCCGATCCTCAGGTTATTTCCAGTCAGTGATGTTTACAGCATACTTGGAAAATTCTGGAAGTCAAGATAGAGATTTTTGGACCATAAGAGATGAAGTTTCTAGACTTCAAAGGAAGCTCTGTGATTAGGAGCACTGTGAGGAGGGGGTGGGGGAAGAGGAGCCCAAATCAATCCTGGCAGGCTGCCAGGGGGTGGTGGCCTGACGGGGTCACGGCAGGCCAGTGTCACAGCAGGCCAGTGTCACAGCACAGACGCTGGGAGAGTGGCAGGTGTGAGACCCGCACTCGGAGCATGTGCTCACCGGGTGGGGGAGAGGCAGGGAGTCGGGGGGAGGGGCTCAGAGGCCGCGTGTCCTTACCTCGGGGCTGGAGTAGTGGGGAGGCTTGCTGCCCTCACTCTCGCTGGAGCTGCTCTCGGTCTCCGAGTCAGATCCCGAGCTGCTCTCCGAGTCGCTGGAGGAACTGCTGCCGCTGCTGCTGCTGCCGCCGCTGCTGCCCTTGCTGGAGGGCGCGGAGGCCCTGCAATTGGCCTGCTGGAGCCCGGCGCTGGCGGCCCACGAGGCCCCGGGAGGGAAAGGAAAGGAAAGCCAAGTGAGCAAACACGGAGACACCACCAAGTGAGCTGTCGAAGGAGAGGAGGCACACAGCCTGCGCATCTGTCAGCCAGCACCTGGAGCTCCAGAGCTACCCTCAAGGTCAAAGCAGCCTTGCGGTTAAAACAACGGATGCATAGAAACAAAACTGGGAGTGAAAGTCGGTGCCACTTAATAGTCAGGCACTAGTTAGCGTGACTACTTTGTGTGACCATTTTAGAAGGGAAAGTGGTGTAATGGCAGAAGGACTGTTTCTATTTTGCTGCTGTTTCTGGGAATGGCTTTTCAAATGCATCCTCAATTCCAATCATCAACAAAAAGGCAAGGAAATCCAAAATGCTTGAAATACTTTGCAAAGAACGAAAATGCCTGTTTGCTTTATTTTAGGAAGTGGGCTGTGAGGAAGGGCACAGTGTCCTGCTCTGTGCTCTCATGGCCTGATGGAAGGTTCCAGAGACGGCGGGACCCACAAAGTTGTCTCACTTCCCACCTCTTCCCACCCATAGAGTCGAGTCCTGTAGTCTTTATGGGAGCTGGCTTGCTGTATAAACAGTAATTTTCCTTTGAGCCCTTTATTCAAGAACTGAAGATCCCTCACTCACATATTTTTATATATTCTAGACTTTAAAATTCAACGCCAGTTCAGTGGCTTATACTCGATGCCCATATCCATGCTGAAATTTGCCAGAAAGCTATATACTCAAATTATAGATTCAAAGAGAACAGGAAACAAGGACACTTCTCATGGTAATTAATTAACCACAAAAATTCAACTCACACACATCCACCCAAACAGTGAGCAAAAAAGAAAATTTCAGTACTCACATAATAGTCAACATCTTAAAAGTCCTTTATTAATTGCATTGAAACACACCTGACTCTGTCCTTTTGAGGTCAAATTCTAAACCCAGAAAGTGCAGTGACCACTTTTTAAATGTTGAGTCAGCAAATATCTGTTTGCCCCCTTGCAGCTGTGACTACTACTTCAACAGGACTGAATGCAAGTGAAGGCCGGGGGAACTTGTCAGAGTTTATGGTCTCAAGTGCAAAGCAGCCAGGACAAGGTAAAGGATCCCTTTCATCCACCCCTTAAATCTTCAAAAATGCTTTGCCCAAGGACAGACTCTCATAAATCCTCAGTGTAAGGGCGGGGGGTTGGGGGGGGGGGGGGAATGTTAAGACTCATTGGAAGCTTGCTTCTCCCAGAAGAATAAGACAAGAAACCATCTTGCAGGATGTACCTGAAAATCAAAGCAAAGTTTTGAACCGCGGGTTTAGGGAGAAATGGAGTTTGAACATAACCTTCCTTGGTGGTTTTTATTTCTTCCACCAATGTCACGGTCCACACCTACTGTCTGACAAAATTCTTCAACATCAGACAGCATCTGCACCTTTAAGCCTTGCCTGAGCTGCAGTGATTCCTTTTCCAGCCTGCTGTTTGCTCTGGTGTTGAGTCAGGAATCCTGGATCTTTAGGCTGGGAAGGCACGGTTAGTGATCAAAGGGTTGTAAAATTTCTTTCTTCTCTTATGAACTAAAATCCATCTTTCCTGGTGGCTGAGTCAAATGGCTACTATCAATGGAGTCATTAAAAAAAAAAAAGACTATTAGATTCTGACTGAACAGGAATGCTGGGATCCATGTTAACAGTGTGTCAGCAAGTACCCAAAACACTGAGGAAAAACTCCAAAACAAACAAACAAACAAAAACCCACCCAAACACAAACAAACACAAACCAAAACTTAAAAACTCCCCAAAGCCAAACAACACATGGTGGAGGAAAGAGATCTATCTCCTTGCCACACTCTGGAACGACATTTGCTGAAGATGAGCAAATTAAGAGAAATAAAGAGCATTTTGATTGGTTTTTATGATGGTCAAAGGCTTTGATCACCAAGCAGTACACTCTCCTGCTTTCATTCCAACAACAAAGAACATGTGAGGCTGGTGCTATGCGCACCTGGTTGTTGTGTTTGAGGCAGAGGCTGCAACGTGTGTGCAGTTCCCTGGGGCTTGCACCACAAAGTGACTGTCTTTTGAAAAGTGGCACTTTAATTTCTGGGAAACATCCATTAAACAGTTACTGTGCTGCCTTCCTTTTATGACTGCTGTCCTATCGTAATGAGACCCACCAGCCCAGGGAGACAGAGTCTCTGATCTGAATTAGATTGGCAGAAAAGCCTTAGAGTTTTACGTTTTCCTTCCTTAAATTAGGAAATTCACTTACAATGACAGTTTTACTGGCATAACTATTACTTGTTGTTGAAACCACTGTGAGAGCCAAGAATTTTAGGTTTTCTTCCTGCTTTGCTTTGAAGGGCTGTGAGGCTCTTGATGCCTGATCAGGACTGAATACATTCATGTTTCGATGGTCCCAGTAGAGACGGTGTCACTGGAAGCCATCCACGTCAAGGATGGGGGCAGGCTTGTCTGCAAGGGCTCTGGTGGCTCTAGTTGTGGGATCAAGATAACCACCCCTGCCTCCAGAAAGCCTGCTCCATTCACTAGGCTTTCTGTGGGTCTTTGGGGAACAGCTGGTCATTGTGGACTCAGCACGATGACTGCTCTTGCCGTGAGTGCATGCAGCTGCTTTGCCTCTGTTGGGGGAGCTGCAGTAGAATAAAGAAGCCGGGGGTGGTCATCACTGCAGATGAGTGCTCACAGAAGGATGGGCTCAGTTCAGCCAGGAAGGCTCTTTGGAGTCATGGAATCAAGAAGATGGAAAAAGACATATCGAATAGACCCTCCTGAAAGATGACTTTAAGCTTTATATATTTAAAATTGCAAAATGCAAAGTTTAGTGTGCCTCGTTGTCATGTTTCCATACCAAAGGCACTAACAATTTTTTCAACTTAATTAAAAAAGTAACTTTTTCCTGAAAGGATAACATGGATTGATTGACATGATGACACAGCATTGGATAATACTTAGGAGAGTTCTTGGATGCTCTGCTATTTCAGGAACATGGTGCCATTGAAAACATGTGGACGTGAAAACATTATTGAGATGGTGGAATAAAAGCCTTTGTATCACCAGATTTAGCACAGCGCCTGGGGTATGATAGGTGTTCACACGTGATTACTGAATGAAAAAATCAATAGAAAAAAGTCTATCACTAGGTTAATGAGTTAAAGGAAAAAGGATTTAACCTTTCAAAAAAGGTTACAATCTCTCTTCTCTAATAAAAAAAACACTTAAGGGGATTTTAGCCCCTCTTGTGCTTTTCCAATGTTAACACCTCTTCCTTGCAGCGAATGTCTTTAAATGTACTTTAAATTTCATCTGCTATATTATGTGAGCCCAGTTGTCTCTTGGATGATTTATTTACTTTTGGTATTTTGATTTCATGAAATGTTTTGCTGGTTTTGTGAGTGGCCGAGACCAAATACACGTTTGGGAGAGTCCAGCTTTATTCTAAACGATCTGCTTGCTGTGTTCCTTCCTTTGGCTGCAGTGACACATTCTTTTCCGAATCTGGCCTGGGCTGAGTCTGAATATAGACAGTAAAGGAAAAGATCTGGAACCTAAATGCCTGGATCTCACAGGCAAGGGTGCTCCTGCCAAGTATATTGTGGGGCCTGGATAAATATCCAAAGTCATTTATGAGCTTTGCACTAACACGGAACTTGGAGGCAGGCTCTGTGTCTGGCAGGCGCTGTGTGGATCACTGCAATGCTTCACAGCCTGTGGGCACGCCACTGGGATGGACTGAAGGCTAATAGTTTAAAAGAGGTCCTAGCTCCTTCTCACTCAGTACTACGGATGAACTCAACACATGCTTGATTTCTAAACTGTAATCGGTGTCCTGGCAATGGTGTTCCATTATTGATGGCATCTCTATTTGTATTAACTAATCTAAAATTATAACCACATGAGGCGTGAAAATGGAAAAGCTGGCACAAGGAGGTTCACTGTTGATGGAATTATCTTCCAAAATATAAAACTGATAGGACTGCTGGTCTTGTACTAAAATCTGTTTGTTTGCTCTGCAATATCTCCAGGAACAAGTCTTCCACTAAACACAGGCTTTGAAGCTCTTCACGGTCTGGCCTCAATCAAATCTCCAGCTACACCTCAATGGGTCCATCCCCAAACCTTGGCTATAATAAATTTCTCATCATTTTGACAACCTGGGTGCCTTTGTGTTATTTTCTGTGCCAGAAAACCCTTTCTCCCTTTCTTTCTTCTTTTGGTTACCTCCAACTCACTCTCCAGGCCTGGGTTGCAATGTTACCCTATTCTGTAAAGTTCTTCCCCAATCCCCCCAGGCATAACTGATATTTCCTCCTCTGGGCCCCTTAGCACATCACCCATTTTTCTGTTGTAGCCCTTATCATACTAAGGATAGGAATTATCTACTTATCCTTGTATCCCCAGAGCTAGCAGAGGGCATAGCATAAATAGATTCTCAACAAATATTGAATGAATGAACAAAAGAAAAATGATTCTTGATATAGTAAGTCAATGTATTTATTATACTATGAAATAGCACATGAGATGTTCATATATTCACATATGTAGTTTTTCTGTTGCCTTGGGGCTGCTGAAGATTTCATAAAATGGATAACTTAGAAAACTACCATCTATATCACTGGTTGAAAATCCAAAACCTACAGGGGTCAGGTAAGTAGCATAAATGAGTGAAGTGTCCAGGTATAAGAAAAGCAAATACCTAACATACAATGATAAAGACAGTGGACACTTGGCTCCCCAGTGAGGAAGTATCAAGCTGGAGAGTCCTGACTGGTCTACCACTGCTTCCTCAGGCCAGCAGATCTCTGCCAAATGGAAATGAGAGCCAGTGTTACCAAATCTTATGACTTTTTTCAGAGGAAGCCCCAAATCCTGATGTTTATACCAAATTTCCTGATTTTTAAAATGCTAGTAACTAATCTGAGAATTTTTAACAATGAGAAGTTTTATTTTATTTTTGCACTGTAGGTCAGATGAGGCCTGTGGGATACCATTTTGAGACTCCCTAATCTATGTCCTATTCTTACATCTTCTGAAAGCCTTAGATGGTTCCCTTTAAAAGAGACACAAAAAGACCACAACCAGGAGTTTCGCCTCTCTCAGGGATTCAGATTAGCAGGGACAAACAAGAAGTTAACCAAATACATGTATTCTCTCAGCCCACTTATTTAAACATCTAAAATTAAAAAAATTACTGATTCAACAAGAAAAATCTCAAATAAACAACCTAATCTTACACCTAAAGCTATTAGAGAAAGAAGAAAAAACAAACCCCGAAGTTAGTAGAAGGAAAGGAATCATGAAGATCAGAGCAGAAATAAATGAAATAGAGACAAAGAAAACAATAGCAAAGATCAATGAAACTAAAAGCTGGTTCTTTGAGAAGATAAACAAAATTGATAAACCTTTAGTCAGACTCATTAAGAAAAAAAGAGAGAGGACTCAAATCATTAAAATTAGAAATGAAAAAGGAGATGTTACTACGGACACTACAGAAATACAAAGGATCATAAGAGACTACTACAAGCAGCTATACGCCAATGAAATGGACAACCTAGAAGAAATGGACAAATTCTTAGGAAGGTACAACCTTCTAACACTGAACCAGGAAGAAAGAGAAAATATGAACTGACCAATCACAAGTACTGAAATTGAAACTGTGATTAAAAATCTTCCAACAAACAAAGTCCAGGACCAGCTGGCTTCACAGGCGAACTCTATCAAACATTTAGAGAAGAGTTAACACCTACCCTTCTGAAACTCTTCCAAAAAATTGCAGAGGAAGGAATACTCCCAAGCTCATTCTATGAGGCTACCATCACCCTGATACCAAAACCAAAGACATAACAAAAAAGTTACAGGCTAATATCACTGATGAACATAGATACAAAAATCTACAACAAAATACTAGAAAACCGAATCCAACAATACATTAAAAAGGATCACACAACATGATCTAGTGGGATTTATTCCAGGGATGCAAGCATTCTTCAGTATATGCAAATCAATCAATGTGATACACCATATCAACAAATTGAATAATAAATATCATACGATCATCTCAATAGATGCAGAAAAAGCTTCTGACAAAATTCAACACTGATTTATGATAAAAACTCTCCAGAAAGTGGGCATAAAGGGAACCTACCTCAACACAATAAAGGCCATATACAACAAACCCACAGTAAATATCATTCTCAATGGTGAAAAACTGAAAGCATTTCCTCTAAGATCAGGAAGAAGAAAAGGATGTCCACTCTTACCGCTATATTATTCAACACAGATTTGGAATTCCTGACCTCAGCAATCAAGGAAGAAAAATAAAAGGAATCCATATTGGAAAAGCAGTAAAGCTGTCACTGTTTGTGGATGACATGATACTATACATAGAAAATTCTAAAGATGCTACCAGAAAACTACTAGAGCTCATCAATGAATTTGGTAAAGGTGCAGGATACAAAATTAATGCACAGAAATCTCTTGCATTCCTATACATGAACAGCAAAAGACCAGAAAGAGAAATTAAGGAAATAATCCCATGTACCACTACATTAAAAAGAATAAAATACCCAGGAATAAACCTACCTAAGGAATCAAAAGACCTGTACTCAGAAAACTATAAGATACTGATGAAAGAAATCAAAGATGACACAAACAGATGGAGAGATATAAAATGTTCTTGGATTGGAAAAATCAACATTGTGAAAATGACTATATTACCCAAAGCAATCTACAGATTCAATGCAATCCCTATCTAATTACCAGTGGCATTTTTCACAGAATTAGAACAAAAAATTGTACAATTTTTTGTAAAACAAACATGTAAGACCACAAATAGCCAAAGCAATCTTGAGAAAGAAAAACAGAGCTGGAGGACTAAGCTCCCTGGCTTCAGACTATACTACAAAGCTACAATAATCAACACAGTATGGTATTGGCACAAAACCAGAAATACAGATCCATGAAACAGAGCAGAAAGTCCAAGGATAAACCCATGCACCTATATTCACCTAATCTATGACAAAGGAGGCAAGAATATACAATGGAGAAAAGACAGTCTCTTCAATAAGTGGTGCTGGGAAAACTGGACAGCTACATGTAAATGAATGAAATTAGAACACTCCTTAACACCATATACAAAAATAAAACTCAAAATGGATTAAAGACCGTGTAAGGCTGGATACTATAAAACCCTTAAAGGGAAACATAGGCAGAACATACTTTGACATAAATTGCAGCAAGATATTTTTTGATCCACCTCCTAGAGTAATGAAAGTAAAAACAAAAATAATTAAATGGGACCTAATAAAACTTAAAACCTTCTGCACAGCAAAGGAAACCATAAACAAAACGAAAATACAACCCTCCAAATGGGAGAAAATATTTGCAAATGAAGCAACCGACAAGAGCTTAATCTCCAAAATATACAAACAGCTCACGCAGCTCAATATCAAACAACCAAACAATCCAATCAAGAAATGGGTGGAAAATCTAAATAGACATTTCTGCAAAGAAGCCATACAGATGGCCAAAAAGCATATGAAAAGATATCTAACATCACTAATTAGAGGAATACAAATCAAAGCTATAATGAGGTATCACCTCACACTGGTCAGAATGGCCATCATTGAAAAATCTATAAATGATAAATGCTGGAGAGGGTGTGGAGAAAAGGGAACCCTCCTACACTGTTGGTGGGAATGTAAATTGGTACAGCCACTATGGAAGAGTATGGAGGTATCTTAAAAAACTAAAAATAGAGCTACCATATGATCCAGCAATCCTACTCCTGGGCATATATATGGAGAAAACCACAATTCAAAAACACACATGCACCTCAATGTTCACTGCAGCACTATTTACAATAGCCAGGACATGGAAACAACCTAAATGTCCATCAACAGAGGAAAGGATAAAGAAGCTGTGGTACATATATACGATGGACTATTACTCAGCCATAAAACAGAATGAAATAATGCCATTTGTAGCAACATGGATGGACCTAGAGACTGTCATACTGAGTGAAGCAAGTCAGAGAAAGACAAATATATGATATTGCTTATACGTGGAATCTACAAAAAAATGGTACAAAAGAATTTATTCACAAAACAGAAATATAGTCACAGATGTAGAAAACAAACCTATGGTTACCAGGGGGGAAAGGGGGGTGGGGAGGGATAAATTGGGAGATTGGGATGGACATATACACACTACTATATAAAATAGACAACTAACAAGGACCTATAGTATAGCACAGGAAACTCTACCCAATACTCTATAATGACCTATATGGGAAAAGAATCTAAAAAAGAGTGGATACGTGTATGTGTATAACTGATTCACTTCACTGTATACCTGAAACTAACAGAACATTGTAAATCAACTATAATCCAATAAAAATTAAAAAGAAATGTATCAAGTGGAAAGGAACCCTCTCTCAATACTTGCAACCTCTAGCTCTGGTTACTTGCATCAAAAGCTGATGAATGAAACAACCAAGCAGGTCTCTTCTACTGCCCATTTTATCACCCGAACTAGGCATTACTTAATTTAGTTAAAAACCATTTATTGTGGAAATTAAGCTCAGATTTTAAAAGTCTGTGTGCCAATGCTAGAAAGAACATGTATATAGATAGGCTTGTGAGAAAAATGACTCAAACGAAGTGAGGCTGTAAAAATGTTAAGGATAAAAAGCTGGGTGGTTCTTCAAATTTATGTTCCGAGTAAACGGCATGGGGGTAAGGGATGATGCTGGTTATGACCTCTGCTGACAATTCACTTGGTGACAGGTACTGCAGGGCCATAGCAGGGTGTGTGTGTGTGTGCGTTTGGGGGAGAGGGAGCTGACAGATACTCAGCCAGGCAGAGAGCCTGGGATGGAGGAGTCAGCTTCTCCAAGGAAAAACCGTAACTGTCAGCAACTGTAAAGAATCAAAAGAAAGTACATGAAATCAGCTATTAAAAACTGGAATGCAAGTTACAATACCACCTGTTGACAATGCAAAAACTGCACAGTTTTCATTAATCTAGAAAATCAAACAAAGAAAAGTTCTACAAATAAATCAGAATGGAGCACCCAGACTCCAAGGGGGACAAAAGCAACATCCCAACACAAAATAGCGACTCAGGACAACGGAAAATACCTCCCTCAAGACCTGAGACCCCCAGGACTTTTTCTCGTTACTTTTCGACTCTGTCTCCTTCTTATAGGGTGGGTATTATTCTGTCTCTTTCTAGGTAGGGACAAGAAGGTTCCTAATAAGGGACGGAGCTGAGATTTTACTTCCAGAAATCTAACCTATGAAAATAATCAGGGATGTTTAAAAAACATTTATCTACAAGGACATAGGCGTTTATGTTATTTGCAATAAGAAAGGATTTGTAAACAACTAAAATGTCCAACAATAGGAACTAGTTAAATAAATAATGATACACCCTTATGAGAGAATACTTTTCAGTACTATGCAGTCATTATAAACATATTAGAGCCGAATATTTACTGTCATGAAAAAATTCTCACTCTGTATTTCTGAGGAAATGGGCTTTCCAGTATGCCAGTTATCTCTGAGTGCAGAGAAATGGGTCAAGAATTCCTAAGTGTTAAACCCTGCTTCTTCCCTGGGAGGGAGGATGGGGTTTTGGTGACTCAGGGTTTTGCTCAAGAATCACAGGATCCCACTGTCTGTAAACAGTCTTTGACGTGGGATCATTAAGAATACAGATTGCATAAGTCCTCTTGACTGGATATATGAGGTCCAAGCATAAAAGCAGTGAGGTGTAAATATTCTGTTACAACCTCCAAGGGCACCTGGGGAGCACAGGTTCCAGCTTTGTCTCAGCTGTGTTTCTGAATCCTTTGCCAAATTAGTGGAGGACCTCTAAAAGTTTATTTTACAAAATTTATATATAGTCTCTTAAAATAAAAAATTGTATTTATCCTAAATTTTGTTTTCTTTTCCCTTTTTCTTTATTATATTTGCCAAAGGTTTGTCTATTTTATTTTCATAGAAACAGCTCTTGATCTACATAATAATTCTAGTATTTTCTGGCCTTGCTTCCTTCTACATTTTTCCAGATTACTTTATCATACTTTTATAAACGTCTTGAGTTGAAGGTTTATCTCAGCTATTTTTATTCTTTCTTAATAATGGAAGCTTTGGGAACTATCACTTTGCTGTTAAAAATTCCTACGGTTGCAGGTGATCACCCTCATTCTGCTATGTTTCTCATTTCTTTACTTTCTAAATAGATTGTTGTAGTAGTTTTAAATTCTCCTTCAACCAAATAGCTATTTGGAAGATCTTCAATACAAGATGACATACAGAAAAGACAAACATTTGTGTCTAGGTCCAAAAATAGGCACAGGTGATATAGTTTAGCATATGTGAAAACTGCAGGCAGGATGGTGGCTTCAGCCTGAAGGAAGAACTCAAGGGCTCAGGTAAGACAATCTGTTAAAGGTGAGAAGAAAGGGGCAGGGGACTAAAATGGGAGTGGGAATGGCTTGGGGAAGGGATTTAGGTCATAAAGAAGACTTACTCAGCACGGCACACATCCCTAAGGTCTCTAAAAATTTCTGCTGGTCTTAGGGGAGGATAAAAATCAACAGAACCTGCCACATTTAGCCGGAGAGAAATTCAGTAATATAGGAGGTCTGTAAACTTGGACATAAATTATGTCTCATATTTCACTGCTGATGCTATGGTAGCATATGGAATTCCTTCTGTTACAAACCAAAAAATCCAGAAATCCTCCTGATTAGCTAAATGGACTATTTACATAGTCCTATCAGGGAATGAAGAACTAATGTCCAAATTCTAATTATGTGAAAGGCTTTGGAACACAAGGCTTGATCGTCAACTTCAGACACCAGAGAGCACAGATGTCACCTCACGGGGCCCTTGTCATTTTATGAATTTCTGTCCTTCATGACATCAAATGTCATAGATGGCAATGACCCATTAATTCCTAACCAGCTGTCTGGTGCTCTGCTCCCCTAGCATAGATGACTGCCATACTTTGGAGAATCTGCTTGAACAGCACCAGGACATTCTTTTAGGATTCCTGAGGTTACAGCATTATGGCCCAACTAACAACACTTGCTAAGGAATATCAATTCTTTTGTTCTGGGATCAGCCCTGCTTTTGGATTTATCAGATATTCTTTTGGGGGATGGGTGAAAAATTTTCTCTTTCAGACGAACCAAGAGAAAAAAATGTTACTGCTTGGAGTTTTGGGTCATATTTGGAACAAAGTTTTACTTTCAGTTGACTAAAGACCCACATGTGACCCAACCAAAGAGAAAGACATTTCACAAATAAAGGAAAAATACAATAATGCACAAATATTCATTTGTTCCAAAATAGTCCTGGATCTGTTGATATATTTTTTTCTGTTTTTAAAATAATATTTGATTAATTTACTGTAAAATAAAGACCTGTCAGAGAACATTCTCCACCCAGCTATCTTCTCTGGACTAAAGGCTTTGAATGGGTAGAGCCCTCTGGTACCTTCTCCAGGTGGAAGTGTTCTTGTGGGGGGGGTGGGGGTGGGGAGCAGATCTGTAAGTATCACTGGGAAGCAGAGAAACATCTGCACATCTTGTCTGAATAATGGACAGGATTTAAGCTGGGAGTCAGGGTCTTGGAGGATGCTGGGCGTGCCCCCTCGTGGAATGCTTTTCTGAAAGCCCTGCATTGGATTGGCCAGGCCACCTCTGCACCACACAGATAAGCGAGACCAGCTTGCAGCTGCATTATTGTCCTGCTTTTGGCACTGTTTGGGAGACTGTGCCAAGAAGCAGCAGTCTTCTGTTGATGCAAACTTGCTTCCCTTACAGTCATGTGGGTGGTCCCAACAGTGATACTGAGTTGAAAATTCCTTTTTGGCCCAGAGAGCATTTCAAAGCTGGGAATTCAACACGCTTCTCTTGACAGCTGGGATGGGAGCTGCAATATGGCAACAGCTCTTGGAGGGCCTGGTTCACCTGTCAGAAGCTGGAAAGACCCACTAGCACAACAAATCCCCTGGCAGAGAGCTGCAACAGGGATTTGGTGAAGGCCATCTGGGTGGGAGTGGGCAGGGACAGGGCATGTGACATGTAACAGTGCTGGCCTCCGTGAGACTGAGCGAGCCGGCTGCCAGGTGTGGGCATCACACTCCGGCTGCCATCCAGATGAACGACCTTGGCCGTTTCAAGTGACCTGCTCACAAGACAGGTGCAGCTCTCTGACTTCCTCAGCATGTTTTGCCCTGACCTTGCAGCTGCTGGATGTGGACAGGGAACCTCCCAACTCCCTGGTCTACAATGAAATGCTGGACTACTGTAATTTAATGCTACCCTGAGCATCTATCTCTCCCTGTCCTGGGAGTAGGTAGTTCAGGGACCACTTCTAGAGATGAAGACCTGTTGTGGAGCTAGGCCAGACCTCTGCACGCCACTGAGTTCCCTGCTTCAGGATGGCAGTCCTGGAAGCAAGAGGTCCTACTGGGAGGAACACCCTTGTTCCACTGAGGAATTTGAGTATTTTAAAGCAATAACCCATTAGAGATCCGGCCACCCATGTACTCATTTATGTAGTTCTTAAGTTTACTTATATATATTTTCAGTTCAAGGAGGCCTTTAGACAGTGCAGCCCCAACTGCTGCCCTCATGAGAACTCCATAATCCCTTTGGTAATAAAAAGTTAACATGAGCTCGTTGACTGCTGTTTTTTTAAACAGCTGCATTGAGATACAATTTGCATGACACACAATTCACCCATTTACAATGTATAATTCAATGTGTTTTAGTATAGTTACAGGGTTGTGTAATCATCATCACAATCTAATTGTAGAATATTTTTGTCCCCTCTTAAAAGAAATCCTATACCGGTTAGCAGTTAATCATCATTTCTCCCATCCCACCCTTCCCTGTTCCAGCCCTAAGCAACCAGTAATCTACTTTCTGTTGCTATAAATTTGCCTATCCTAGACATTTCATATAAATGGAAGCATGTGATCTGTGGTTATTTTATTTTATTTTTATTTTATTTATTGGCTGCATTGGGTCTTTGTTGCTGTGTGTGGGCTTTCTCTAGCTGTAGCGTGCAGGCTTCTCTGTGCGGTGGCTTCTCTTGTTGCACAGCACAGGCTCTAGGCGTGAGGGCTTCAGTAGTTGCGGTGCATGGGCTCAGTAGTTGTGGCTTGCGGGCTCTAGAGCACAGGCTCAGCAGCTGTGGCGCACGGGCTTAGTTGCTCTGTGGCATGTGGGATCTTCCCAGACCAGGGCTCGAACCTGTGTCCCCTGCATTGGCAGGCGGATTCTTCACCACTGCGCCACCAGGGAAGTCCCTGATACGTGGTCTTTCGTGACTGGCTTCTTTTCACTTGGCATAATGTTTTCAAGGCTCATTCATGTTGTAGCAGGTGTTAGTATAATACTGTGGTTGAATAACTTTCTATTGTATGGATAGACCACATTTTGTTAATTCATTCATCAGCTGATGAACACTGAGTGGTTTTCGCTTTTTCATTATGATGAACGAAGCTACGTACATTCATGTACATATTTTGCATGAACACACATTTTCGTTTCTCTTGGATATATTACCTATGAGTGGAATTGCTGGATCCTATGGTAACTGTTTAATCTTTTGAGGAACTGTCAGATGGCTTTCCAAAGCAGTTGTACCATTTTGCATTCCTGCCAGGAGTGTATGAGAGTTCTCATTTCTCCACGTGCTTGCCAACATCTGTCACTGTCCATCTTTTTGATTCTAGCCATACTGGTAGGTGTGGAGCAGGAGCCATTGTGACTTTGATGTGCTTTGTCTCATGATACTGAACGTCTTTTTTAAAAAAAATATTTAATTAATTAGTTAATTAATTAATTTATATTTTTGGCTGCACCGGGTCTTAGTTGTTGCACATGGGATCCTCGTTGTGGCATGTGGGTTTTCTTTTCTCTAGTTGTGGCACGAAGGCTTAGGTGCCCCGCGGCATGTGGGATCTTACTTTCCCGACCAGGGATGGAACCGTCATCCCCTGCATTGCAGGATGGATTCTTTACCACTGGACCACCAGGAAAGTCCCTTGAATATCTTTTCATGTACTTATCAGCCACGTGTGTCTTCTTTAGACAACATCTATTTATATACTGTCCCTTCAAAAATTTTTTCATTAATGAATTATAATAGTCCTTTATATAATCTAAGTAAAATTCCCTTGTCAGATATATAATTTGAAAATATTTTCTTCTGTGTGTGGGTTGTCTTTTCCCTTTTCTGATGATGTTGTTTGCAGCAAAACACTTTTAATTTGGATGTAGTCCAATTAATCTAATTTCTTATCCTTACTTGACTCTTTTTAATAGTAATAAATGCCTGAATTTATATGGTTCGTTAACATTTTTCAAAGTGTTTTCTTTTCAAGTCCCTCCTCTGAGCCTCACAATAAACCTATGAAATAGGAAGGTCATTATGTCTACTTTACAGAAGGCGAAACGGATTAAATGACCTACTCAAGGCTGCACAACTAGCTAGTGGAGGAGAGAGGCTGCAACCCAGATCTTAGGCTCTTAACGCTAACTTGTATTCTCTGAAGAGCCAGACTTTCCCAGCAAGTGAGATAAATTATCAGCCTTTCTGGCCTCCGCCACGTTTAGAGAATTTTTACCACGTGAGGCAGAACGTTGTGTAGGCTTTAGAATTGGACAGACTCAGATGGACATTTGACCTCTTCTGCTTGCTGGCTGTGTGACCTTGGGGAAGTTACTTAACCTCTCTGAGCCTCAGCTGCCTCATTGGATTTAGGGGGTAGAAACAGTGCTGACCTCATCGGGTAGCCAGGTGGACTAAATGAGAACATGCTTGTAATGTTCTTAGCACAGTACCAAGCATATAGCAAGTGCTCAATACATAAGGTTAACACTAGTCTTTAATTTTTAATAATGCTAATACTTATTCTAACTTGGCAGCCCAAACAAACAGCAATTCCTCCAGTTTACCAGCGTTCTTAACTCACATTACCCAGCTGGTCACTTCATGGGATTATGAAATATTTGATGAGGAACGAACCTGGGAGATTAGCTACTCTGTCTCCCCAGAAAAGGAAAGTCCAAGATGACACAGCAAATGAGCTTTCCAATACGACTTCTTAGAAGTCTTCTATTTCCATAAACCTGGCTGTTTTAGTGCAGAGCTCCAGATGGCTATGACTTTGAACAAGGTCAAAGGCAGCTCCCAAGGGAGGCTGGCAGGGCCCAGTGAAACCAGCAGCACCCACCCGATCTTCCTCTGGAATTGTGTTTGGCTCCTGAAAACCCTCCTCCTAGGCTTTTCTCCATTTGAATAAACCAATTCCATTTCACTCCTGTGTTTAAAGCAAATAAAGTGAACTTCTGAATGTCAGCACGATGTGGTGTTTAATTTGCATCTCACCAAGGAATACAAGGCTTAAGGATGTGAGCACGAGGGATTTTTATGGAAACCAAGTGACAGCATCTGAGACACAGACTTGTGGCTGTACCCGCTGAAGCTGTGATCTTGCGAGCTGTCGTAAACTAGGCTGGGTTCGCTCCTCGGATGAGGACTCTCAGGGCAAACGTGTAAAGTATTATTCAGGTGTTTCTGCAGGAAGTGCTGTTCAGAAGGGCCTTCTGAAAGGCTATGTAATAGACCACAGCTGACAGACTGTGTCTGGTGACAGGGAACAGGGATGACAACTGAAATAAGCAAAAAACATAGTAAGGAAGAACACGCAGACCTCATATAAGAAGCCCCAAGGAGGAGCGTCTCCAGGACTGGCTAACTCAGAGGCTCTGAGGCCTCCTCGAGGACCCAGGTTCTTTCCATCTCCTCTCACTGCCATCCCTGGCTTGTCTGCAGGCTGATGCTCCTCACGGCCCTCACACAGCTGCCATGGTCATCAGCTGACCACATCCAGAGAAAGGGATGGTCCTGTCTTATCTCCCTCATTACACAGACTACCTCTCAGATCTCGCTGGCTTGAACTGCATCACGTGCCCATGACTAAACCAGTTCCACAGCAAGGGTAATAGACCACAAAGATTGGCTCAGACCAATCAATAGTCTTTTCTTAGGACTGGGGCCTAACCAATGTCCCCTGAAGAACCTGCAGCTCAGTGTAGGGTAAATCAAACAGGGGGTTCTCTTTGTAAGGAAGTGAAGGGTGCTTCTTGGACATGACATCATACAGAAAGCTTGCTCCATCCACAAGATGCTGGATACATGCCACAAACCCAACTTCCCAGATACCTGCTACGTGACCATCAAGGTGAGCTTGACGGGTCATCTCAGCTGAGGTTCAAGGAGAGTGGGGCAGCCTGCAAACCTGCACACCTGGGTTCTAGTCATTCCCTGAAGGTCTCCACCTCCCCATCTATTAAGACATGGGCTTGGACCAGATGACTGCTAAGGTTCTTCTCACTTCTAATATTCCTCGATAGGTCTATAATTAATTAAAAACCCAATGATCCTCGTTTTAGTTACTTATCCCTAGAAATGCCTAACAGCAGAATTTCTATCAATTCTTTTCCTATCCCCCGTTCAGGATGACAAACCGTGGGGAGGCCAAGAGAAAACTGGAGAACATTGGAGCCAAAAGTCATGGATGACTTGTTACTGCTAGTTAGTCGTGAGTGGACACGCTGTCCTGCGGTTTCTTTCTGAATGTGCGTGGAGGTTACTATGTAACGATTGAGCATATGCCCAACACCAAGCTACGCTGCGAGTCCAGGTATCACAGACATTCTCTCGACAACTATGCACTGAGCCTCTGATTCATTGGTGCTGTGCTGGGGGCTGGAGATTTCTTATCTTGCAGTGTGTTGACTTCATGGATGAGCAGAAGGCATTACCTGCCTTAAGCCAGTCACATCCAGAGCATCTTCATTTATTTTAGGTGAATGGGGGTGAGGTTTCTCTGCCATTTAGAATGTGCTGGGCTCATTCCTTGCACTGTGGCTTTGCACCCACCACCTGCCTGGCACTGTTCCGACTGTGGTGGGGGCAAGAAGACCCACGCTATCCACACCCTCAAATTTGCAGGGCCTAGAACAAGGTTCCAAAGAAGACAGTGTACATCAAGTGCTAAATTCTGTGATAAAATTCTTAGTCCTTACAGTTTAGAGACCAGGGGACTAGCAGGGCTAGCGTTTTCAGGTAGGAGTCCACCGAGGAAGTGGGAGCTAAATGGGACCTTGACCATAAGGTAGAATTTAGCTGGGAGAGTAGAGAGGGGCAAGCCTCAGGCAAGCGGGTCCAATGATGGGTGCGAAGCCAAGGCCGGCCAGGAGATGGAGACCCACCAGGGTGGATGTGTAGGGTGAAGCAAAACAGGCTCAGACCGGGGTGGAACCATTTAACCTTCCTTCTAGTTTACAGAGTCCAGTACCAAGTAGCCCTTTAATTAATTTATTTACTTTGTCCCCAGGAACCCGCACCCATGACCCTGCCTCTTTCTTGATAATCCGGACAGGGGACCAGGCCCCCGGGAGCCCTGGAGTCTGAGGCCTGTGGTCATGCATGCGCAGTTCACACCCACGCACAGAATCTTAAATATCCGGGTTCTCTAGAACTATGTGGACAAGATGGGCTCCTCCCCAAGACGATGGGACATCACAGAATCATATTTATCTCACTGCTGACAACCTTATGCTGAGCCTATTTTAGGATGAACGTTTCACCCAGGGAACTGGCAGCCTCATCAAGGGTAAGGAGTGAGCCTGGTGACCAAGAACTCCGCCCCTAGGGAGGATGTGGATCTGTTTCTCCCCTGGTTTTTGAGGAGTCAAAGTGGGGCCCCGCACACCCCCACCCCGCCCCCACTATCATGTGATGGTCCCTCTGCATCTGTCCTCCCAATCCTTCTTGGATGAACAAAGACTGATCATTTTCAGAGGAATGACTTTCCTCCCTGTGTTGGCCAGCGGTGTTGGGATGGTGTGTGATTTCTCAGCGATTTCCTGCAGTGCTGGTTCCTCCCTCATGGTCAGGAGGTGATCACCACCACCCCAGAGATGCTCAATAAATTTTTATTACTTCAGCTGGAAAAAAAAAAAAAGATAGGTTCCTCCCACCATGCCTGATTCCGCAGAGCTCTGCACTCCAGCCCTTCTATTTGGGCATATGGGTGATGATGACAAGAGCTGGAAAAATAGGTTGGGATTGACTGATTTTCTGGACTGTGTGAAGTGAAGTTCTATAAGCCAACATCCTATGTACGAGTAAGACTACTCCGAGTGGGGTGCTCTTGAGGAAAACGCTGGACCAGGGCTAGACCACTCACCTGAGCGCAGCCGCAGCTAGAAGCGGGGCAGATGAGTCAGGGAGGTAGTGTCCTCTCCAAACACATCCTGCAGAGGCTGCGCCCCTAGGAGAATACTCGGGGAGACCTCATAGTTGAACGTGACCCCCACAGGCAGAGGCTGAGAAAGAGCTGAACCCGCCAGGGGGGAATGACCACAATACTCTAGTTGAGGAGACACACGTACACACTGGTGTATTTAAAATAGATAACCAACAAAGACCTACAGTACAGCACAGGGAACGCTGCTCAGTATTCTGTAATAGCCTAAATGGGAAAAGAATTTGAAAAAGAATAGATACACATATGTATATAACTGAATCACTTTGCTGTACACCTGAAACTAACACAACATTGTTAATCAACTATGCTCCAATATAAAATAAAAATAAAAAAAAAATACAATCTTTAAATACCTAAAAAAAAAAAAAAGAAAGAAAAAGGAAAGACATGTCAGGCCTGGCCTTTGTTTCTTTAAGGTCTGCTGAACATCGAAAGGCGGTAGAACAGCAGTGAAGGGGTAGGTAAGAGAAGGAAGGGGGAACAAAATACACTAGAATTTGGGCAATATAATTTTATTTGCGTTATTATTCCTGAGAATGGTGCCAAATAAGACTGGGTCCTGTGACTCCCTAGCTCCAACACTGAGGAGAATGGGAGCAATCCTGCTCCCCAAATGAGCCGACCACTATAAGGAAAAGCATCACCAAGCATCGCGCAACAGGCCAATCAAACTCAGCCCAGTACCGGCCTGACGTGATGATTTCTCCTGGGAGGGTGTGAATGGTCCTTTGCATGGGCCGGGGACGAGCCAGGCCTGCAGGGCTGCAGCCTGTTCTTTCACCAGACACCAGAAAGGAGTCAGAAAATGCAGTCCAGGCCCCAGCCTGGCTCTGGGGAAAGGCAGGGAGACTACAGCTTGTCCCGGGGACAGTGATTCTGATCAAGGTATGTCTCCTTGCATACCTTGACCAGAATCACTCTGCTTCAAGGGTAGTCTCACTTTTTCTTTTCCGATGAAAAAAAGGAGTGAGGGGATTCACAGGAGAGTTTTGACCCAGGAGGAAGAGAGGGCAGGAGGAAGGTGTGTAGTCAGTTGTCAGAGCGTGCCTGGCACCTTGTGCCTCACGTGATTTCAAGGAGCAAAATGCATTTGGGACCTCAGAGTGTCACTGAGAGAATGCACTCCACGAGGCTCTTAAGACCTTAAAAGACAGGCCTTTCCTGATGCTAAATAAGGGCAGTGACCTGGCTTCCCTAAGCCCTGGAGCCAGGACCTGCCGCCTAATTTGTGGGGGCTCCCTGCAAAATGAGCATGTGAGCCCCTGATTCAGAAGGCAGCGGGACAAGTGTCATCACAAGCGTGAAGCTAGAGAGCCCTTCCTTCGTCCGTGGTCTCTCAGTGGGCCACAGAACTTTTTATTCACTATTTTATGCCATGCTGTCTGGGCCCAGGGATACTTGTGGGGTGAGTATAAACCCTCGCAGGCATTGGGGGGCTTATCAGGTGGTGCCCTGGCTGGGGGGTAGTGAAGTCGAGCCGGGCATCTCCCCTTCACACAGGCCCGCTGCCCTAACCAACATGGGCATGGGGTGACCTCCAAGGGTATTGTGACCTTTGTACCAGGATGCATGAGGCACCGGGATCAGGCTGGGGGAGAGGCTCGCCCCCAAAGAGTTTCACCACCAGACCTTGGTGCTGCCAGCTTGGAGGGGAAAGGGCTTCGAGGTGCCCTGGGCATGCTGCCCTACCCCGACCCCAGGTGTGTCCATGCCCTGCTGGGGTGCAGGGTGGCAGCAGTTACGCTGCAGCTTGGAGAGGGGAATGCTAGGTGGGACCAAGGCATCAGGCAGGGATGCAGACGTCTGAGAACCCATCGCAGGGAGGAGGGTCTACCCATGAGCCAAGGCTCCAAGGCCCTGCTGCATACTCCGTCATCCCACTGCACTTCACTTACAAAACACAGATTCAAGGATCAAGCTCTTAAGAATTTCAAGAGGACAAGTGCAGAGCATTAAACCAACTGTGGACCCTCTGAGCCTGGGGCTGTGTGATGCTGCACGGATCAGCAGCCCATGAAGATGGTCCTGCCTGGAGTGCAGGTTTCTTCCACCTTTGTCCTCCTCTGAAACAAAATGTCCAATGCACAGGCTGTCATCTAGGCTCCTGGGTTGGGGGAAGCCCAGCTCCTGCCTATAATCTACCCAGTAACCTATCTGCTTGAACACCCCTACTTGCAACTGTAAAGGTGGAAGAAAATTTTGCAGACTATCTCCAGGAGACCAAGGTGGTGACAGCTTTGGAAGCTTAAAGGAGGCTCTGTGGAGACAGAGTTTTAAATAAGTTGGAGTCCTATGTAATTAAAATAATCTCAAATTAAAATTGCCACTTCGGTAATTGCTTTTATATTATAATATTTACTACCACTGCCATTGTGTAACTTATCTCATTAATTACATCTGGAAAAAAAGTTAGGCAATGAATAATTAATATGATGTGATAAGCAAGGGAATAATAGTGCTTAAGACACAGAGCTTGAAAGAGAGTGTCACAGTCCCCTTAATGAGAACCTTGCAGCCCAGGGGCCACATGCTGGGAGGTGATGCGCCCCACCCATCACCGGCTGATCTTAGAGGTCAACACAGAATTCTCTTTGGCTTCCTCGCAGATGTGCAAACAGGTCAGGAATTCTCCTCAGTGGCAGCAAGAAAAAGCTTCCACTTTATCGAAACAGACAGCCCTTGGCGCAAATAACTCAGCAAAATATAAATCAGAAATGGCACCAAAAGGTCAGCACGGTGCTGAGGCAGCGGTCCGTGCTTCGTAGAAAGTGGAGCCTGACGTTTTCCATCAGGAAAAGGATGGTGGGCGGGGATGGAGGGGAAAGGAATAGGAGTTCAGCCAGATGCCTCTGGCCTACAAATGGTACCACCCTCCAAATGGATTTCCAAACAGGCCAATGATTGCTACAAGGACAACACACATTCCACATGCACAAAGATACACACTCGTATAGAACACCAAAAAGAATCCTTGTGCACTGTCCTACTGGGAGTGAGGTGCTTATTCTATTGTCTGAAAAGAGAGAAAATTAGTTTTCAAGGAAGCTCTCTTGGAGAGTGAGAGAGACTTTTGATTTAAGCTGCATTGACAGTTTGTATACAGATGGCCCTCCAAGGTCTTGACATTTTCTGATGTAATTTCCAACAAAGATCAAATAGTTTCACAGAATACTTTTTTAATGGTCTTTCAATCAAAATATGGTGTCTGTAGGTTTGCCAGATAAAATACAGGCACCTTGTGAAATTTGAATTTCGGATAAACAATGAATAGTATGCAATATTAGGGACATACTTACACCATAGTCGTTTCTGTATTTTTATTTGCTAAATCTGGCAGCCTTAGGTTTGTGATCTTTCTTATCCACCCAGCGTAGAAGCATGTGGTGCCAAGCACTGAGGAAATGCTCCTGGAATGTTTGTGGATGAATTACTTAAGGAAGATGCATGGCCTGTGGCAAATAGCATCACCATTAAATAATGTGCAGGGATTTCCTGCTTGAAGTTGTGCAAAGTGCCTTCTGGGTTATTTGACAGGATCTGAGATGGAATGACATGTGAGAGGATTAATTACAGTTAATCACAGATTGGGAAGTTTGGGGATCTGGGAGTTCACATTTCAGATTGCCAAAGCTGTATTTTAAGAGCAATGTAATACAATGGATATTTTGATGGAAGAACAGTCAGAAGATAAAAGGATGATAAAATATCATCTGAGTCTATTTCAAAGTCACAAAATTCAGGGATGAAATGGTGTCTTTTAAAGCTTTTTTATGAGCTGAAAGGGATGAAAAGTAAGCCTTATGTAACCACTTTCCCAGTGAAACAAAATTTGTTTACATCTCCGCAATTGCAACACTGCCAGCTAACTGAGAATCCTAATGTGGCTATAGGAAGAGATTAGAATTTCTATAAAAAGAAATGTACCAGAGCAGGTGTAGAGATGGCCCATAACCAAAGGGCCTTTAGTGCATCTCGATGGCCGGGCCCCATCCACCCTGAGCTGTGTGCTGCTGCATTTGGACAGCAGACATTGGAAAATGTTATTTTACTCAACAGAACAGGCTTGGTGATAATGTTGGCGTTCATAAAGACATGCACTCCTTGGGGTGTTTCACTGGAAGAAAGTGGGGGGTCTGTAAACCTAGAGCTGATTTCCCAAGCTGTTGCTGCTTTTATTCTCATACTACAGACAAGGCAGAAACAATTCTATTCCTTTAGACCCTGTTAGACCTTCCTACTGCCCTGGACGCAGCTTACTCTTCGCAGAACAGGCGCGGAGGATGGAGAGGTAGGTGAGGTTGATGGCACACACCAAGTTTTACTCCAGACTCCTCTTTGGGGGTCTGCTCGTGGGGGCAAGTGACCTAGCTCCTCAGAAACCTGACCATGGCGAGGGGCGAGCTCATCAAGACCTGAGTTTCCTGGAGAAGTGCCAACAGATGATCTTTCTCAGAAAGCTCAGAGATAAAAATAACACCATGGCTACCATGGGGATGCACTGCAAGAAGCTTGAAAAGGGGAAGGTTAACACACCGCCATGTTAAATAGTAACTGAAGTCCTGACAGTGGTACTGGCACGTGGGAAATGGTCTACAGCAGCTATCCACCGCTGGGGTTCAAACTCCTCTCATGGCACCAAAGAGAAGACACCATCTTCACACTTCCCTCCAGAAGTTTATCAGCTAATGAAGGAGATGAGGCCAGCGGAGGAAGGATGACAGCCCTGGGGAGAATCAATGGGGTGCTTTCACGCAGTGGTGACACAGCAGAGGGGCCTGTGCCTTGGAGGAAAAGGAGAGGCCTGGCGGGTCCTGGGCTCACCTCGTGGAGGGGCTGACCTTCTAGGGGACCCAGGGTTTCAACAGGGACAGTGGAGCTGAGATAGAGGAGGGCATTTCAGAAGGAAGCAGCCACGCGCTAAGCCTGGAAGACGGGGAAGGCCTGTAGGCTGTTGCAGGCCACAGAGGAAGGCTCAGTCCAGGAGTGAAGGCTCCTGGGAGGGGCCTGGACACGGGAGCCTTGCCCTTGGCCTCCAACTAGCATTCTAGACACGCAGGGAGCCTTCTTTCCCAAAGAACCACAGCCCCACGTCAATGAAAGGATGCAGCTGGGTTTCCCCTCACGGGTGGCCTGATTCTTGTGTCAACTTCTGCCTCTCATGCCACCTACTCCAAACAAGTGTCCTTTAAACTCTTCCCCATCTGCCTTCGTAACAGGAGCTTTTTATTCCAGTTAGAAATAAATGGCTTACGTTGAAAATGCTTCCTAACACTGATGGACACATATTCAAAATTAGTTATAATTAGGGTGGACACACAATTTATGGTCTTTTAAAAAAACTGTGGTAAAATACACATAAAATAAAATTCACCATCTTAGCCATTTTTAAACGTACAGTTCAGTAGCATTAAGTATATTCACGTTGCTTTGCGATCATCACCGCCATCCATGTCCAAAACACTTTTCATCTTACAAAACTGGAACTCCATACCCAATAAACACTAACTCCCCATACCCGCATCCCACAGCCCCAGGCAACCCCCATTCTACCTTCTGTCTGGATTTGATGACTCTAGATACTTCGTATAAGTGGAATTACACAGTTTTTATCTTTTGGGAACTGGCTTATTTCACTTAGCATAATGTCCTCAAAGTACATTATGTACATGTCAGAATTTCCTTCTTCTTCTTTTTTTTTTTTTTTTAAATTTTTTGGCTGCACCACGCAGCATACAAAATCCTAGTTCTCTGACCAGGGATCAAAGCTGCGCCCCCTGCGTTAGAAGCAGAGTCTTAACCACTGGACCGCCAGGGAAGTCCAGAATTTCCTTCTTTTTTGAAGGCTGAATAATATCCCATGGTTTGTAGAGATCACATTTTGTGTATTCATTCACCCATCTACAGAGGTCTGGGTTGCTTTTTACTGCTTGGCTATTGTGAATAATGCTGCTGTGAACACGGGTCTGCAAACATCTCTTGGAGATCCTGCTTTCAGTTCCTGGGGATGTATATCCAAAAGTGGAACTGTGGGATCACACGGTAATTCTGTTTTTCATTTTTTGAGGAGCTGTCATTTTTTTTCTATGATGGCTGCAACATTTTACATTCTGACCAACAAAGCACATGTTGTTCCAATTTCTCCACATCCTTGCCAACACTTGCTGTTTTCTGTTTCTTTGTTGTTGTTTTTTGTTTTTTTGATAGTAGCCATCCTAATGGGTGTGAGGTGGTAACTCATGGTGGTTTAAGCTGGGACACTCTTAAGAGTGAGGGAGGCACTGCCCGTCATTATTCTGGGCCACAGGCACCTGCTGGGGGGCACGGTGACTGCCGCTATACTCAGCCCAGGGAATCACACCAGAAGTGCTGCTCCATGGCCTCAGATCTACAGTGGCTGTGGGCACGGAAGCCCAGGGTGCAGAGTTTTGCAGAAGAGCAGCCTGACACTCTTCGGAAGGGTCCCAGTTCTTCCCTGTCATCTACCTGATACCTATTTGGTGGCATTCCCGAGTTGCAAAGGTGGAAGCAAATTTTGCAGATTACCTCTAGGTAACCAAGGTGGTGACAGTTTTGGAAGCTCAAGGAGGCTCTGTAGACAATTTTTTAAGTAAATTGGTGTTCCCAAGCACTGCTATTTATTGCATAGTAAACACAAAGAAAATTCAGGCTTGTCGAAATTCACACTCTGGTTAGGAGAAGAGTAGGCCTTTGAACCTGGCTGGGCTGGTAATAAAGGCAGTGCAGTCAACTACTATGCTATACTCACACAGCTAGTTAGCTGTGTGCTTCAAATAATCCACATCTCTAATTAGATTTATTTTTATACCTGGGCAATTTATTTTAGATTGGGGTATTTTATATGATAATTTTTGGTTGTGACAATTCTCCATTTATGTGTAAAGATTTATTATGTAGGCCAATATTGATTATGAGTAAAGCTTCAGAGATCCAAATAAAATGTAGATGCATAGAATAGAGAACAAATTAGTGGTTACCAGTGGGCACAGGGAAGGGGGGAGGAGTAATGTAGGGGCAGGGGGAATAAAAAAGGCTTATTATGGGATTACATGAAATCATGTATGTGAAACTTTTGAAAACTATAAAGCAATATAGAATTGAAAAAATCTTTCATTCAATAAAAAATAAAAAATAATAAAGAATAGATAATAATGCAGCTACTGAGAAATTAAACAGATGAATCAGTTCTCTATCCTGATAAACTCTTTGCTTTAACAACAGCAAGAAAAAAATATAGATGCACAGACTGCAGTACGATGCTACAGGAAACTACCTCATGGGAAGGCTGGATTCAATGAACATACAAATAGCTCAAGATTTGGAAGCCAACAGAGAAACTCAGTTTCTTTTATGCTTGGTGATCCAGGATATTCATGGGAAGAGAGATTATATCAAAGATTTTATAAAGACTTTGTTCTTTATCCTGAGTATCTAATATTCCAAGCATCCCAGGTCTAGTCTACCAGGTGCCCCAAGTAAAGAAATAAAATTACCAATTATACAATTTTAATGTTTCCTAATTTACAGATTTATTATTTTACAACTTTAACCAAAACTACACAAGCTAAAACACTCTTAAGGCTTTACAATGGATAGTATTCAGATTCTATTCCAAGAATGGAAAAAGAGGAAGTCACTACCAAGGCATTCTTCAGCCAACATCATCCTACTATGAACAGGCAGTGCTACGAGGAAGGATTGTAGTTGTGAAATATCCAATGGTATTTTAATAACAGATTATAATAGAACTACTACTATAGTGACTTGATGACTTTAGTAACGGGGACAACCCAACTTTTCCAGAAAAGCAACTGGATGTCAACAGCATCTCCATATTGATTTTGGATATGTTCAATTTACAATATACATTTAAAATCATTATATTTAATGCAGTGTTTGCTGTAAACCACTTGAAGTAATTCTGTATTTCATGTTATATATTCAACAAACAAGAAAAAAAATAAGAGTCCTGTGTAAATAATTTTGAATTAAAATTGCCACTTCAGTGACTGCTTTTATATTTTAATGTTCACTACCACTGCCATTGTGTAACATTAATTACTATTGGAGAAAAGCCACAGCCATGCCTGGGTTGGGGTGTAAAGGGTTAAGGGTGAAGGAGGGAATGGGGTGTTTTGTTTTTACCCTTTACCCCTCATCAACAGTAAGAGCTATTCAAGTTGCTTTCTTTTTTCGCAGCAACTGTACTACTAAAAAGTGGGCCATCTGTAATCAGCCTTTTCTGACATAGCTCTCTTGCAAAAATAATCTCCCAAAGCCTGACAACAATGGCTTGAGACGGACTGAGACAGCATTATTATCTGCACTTTACAGAGGAGAAATTAAGCCCTTGTTGTGACAACCCTTCTGATGCTCAGGGAGAGCCCATGTGGTCTCCACCACCCAGAGGCTTCACCTCACTTGACTGAGGCAAGGAACTCAGGATGACGGATGACCAGTACGCAAAGGAACTACATATGGGCACATGCACATTTTAAAGATTCATCGGGGCACAGAGTTGCTGTAGGGATGTGAGCAAAATTTGGCCTTCATTTTGAAATGTTCGTGAATATCTAATACTTCTCCAGCCAGTTGGAAGGAAAAAAAAAAAGCTTCAAGAAATATGTCTTAGGCAATCATGCTGGCTTGGCTCTCCCTTCCTCATCGTATAAATCCATCTAAGCACGATCATAGCACTTTTCAAGTTTTCTGTCATCTTCTATTTTAAGTGCAGAACACAGAGGGAGTGCTGGAATCCCTGGAAGCATTTCTTGGAGAGAACAGAGCTGGACGAGGTCTGTCCTAACACGCAAGCCCCCAGCAGCCTTTGTGGGTGCGTGTTCATTCCTGGAGCAGACAAAGATGAATCGTGATTAAACGTGCCTCCGCTCTGACATACAGGCAAGGGCAACTCGTGGCCCTGCGTGCGGTGCTCAGGCCTGTGCCATGAGCGTGAGGCTGCGGCAGGCTGGGCTTTGTCCTGTTTCAAGGGGATTCTGCAGGCAGAGCAAGGATGAGGTCTTTTTCTACCAGCTCGGTCTGCCAGGTCTTCCCTGCCCAAGGCCACACTGTCCCCCAAAAACCTGGGCTCCAGCTACCTTGAGCATGTGACTGCATCCTTCAGGCCTCAGTTTCCCCACATGGATACCTACCCCAGAGGGCAGTCAGGGGGATGAAGTGGGATTACGACATCGAGTCCCAGCACAGGACCGGACAGAGGCCTGGGGGTGACCGTGGGCCTCTGTCAGAGGGCTGGGGTAGCATTTCAGCTTTCTGCTCATCTTCCAGCAACAGCAAAGGCTCACCTGGCTGTCCTTTCAGAATTACATTAAATAGCTCGGTGGCTGGGCAATGACTCCAAGAAAACAGGACTTCCTTCAGATGTCTTGCAAAATCTAATAAATACCTCAATTCTCTGTGCCTGTGTGGCATCCATGGCTGAAATGGCCTTCACACATCCTATCTGCCTTCCCTCCCCCTGGCACCAGGATTTGGCTGGCTGAACAGGGGTTATGTTTTCATTTTTAAGATGAGGAACTGTGGCCTAAAGAGGCTCCCTGGCTACCTGGCCATGAGCAGGGCAGATGGGGCCACAGGGAGGCCAAGTGGGGCCTCTGGACTCCAGGCCTGGGCTGGGCTTCTCGGGGCCCCATCCAGTTAGCAGAGCGGGGCCAGCAAGCAGGCAGACCTGGTCTGTGAGATGGAAAAAGGGGCCGGGCCTTTCCTTTCCCAAGCAGTTGGTTTGGTTTCAACATATAACCCAACTGACCTGTAATTAATTAATGAGTGTTGACATACCAAGCTGTGCCTCTCAGGACGGGAGGAGCAGCGGGTACGGGGCAGCATGAAGCGTGAAACTCAAGGCCACGGAGAATGACAGGGAGGGGAGGCAAGGCTCAGGAATCTGCTCCGAGTTTGGCAGTAGGTTCAATGGTTGTCCTCGAATAACAGGGATGCAGACGGCCAGGCTCTGATGCCGGCTGAGGGCAGAGGTGGGCACTGTGTTCTGCTGGCCAATGGGAGGCTCCGGTGTGGCCGCCGTCCTGCCAGTCGCTGGCCTGGGAGCCAGCACGGGAGAGGTCAGCCTGCTCCACTCCACGGGGGGCACGTTAACCTTTCCACACCAGCAGGGGAGCTCATCGGGCTCCGAAACACAGGCAGAGGAGCCAGCAGGCCAGCCGGCCAATGCTGCCCAAGGTGGCCTCCCAAGGACGTCAGAGGCATGAGTCACAGGAGGCGAGTGGTGATGGGGGGGGTGGGGAGAGGAGCAGGCCCTATGCCCAGAGTTAGCAGCTGGACGGCAGCTTGCTCCAGCTGGCTCAGCGTCCCAAGAGTGAACCGGCCTGGGTGGGACTGTCTGGGAGGGAATTTACTGTGGGTGGGGGGTGGAGAACGTGGGAGAGAGTGGGAGGTGCTGGCCTGAAAGGCTCTCTGCTTTAAAAGCAGAGAAAGAAGGCTCCGGGGCTTTGGCTAGTTTTCTCCACTAAAACGAGATTAAAACAAAACAAGACAAAAAAAACAACTGCGGTGTCACGATTTACATAAACTTTCATCAAAAGTAGCTAAGTAGCCTGGTTTTAAACAAAACAAAAAACCCACTAATTTATTAGTTTTAAAACTACCCACCTGCCACAAACATTTCTCCAGCTGGCCCTCCACTCATTAAAGGCACAGACACACAGGGACTTCCCTGGTGGCGCAGTGGTTAAGAATCCGCCTGCCAGTGCAGGGCACACGGGTTCGATCTCTGGGCTGGGAAGATCCCACATGCCTCGGAGCAAGTAAGCCCATGCACCACAACTACTGAGCCTGCGCTCTAGAGCCCACGTGCCACAAGTACTGAAGCCCACATGCTTAGAACCTGTGCTCTGCCACGAAAAGCCACCGCACTGAACAGCCAGCGCATCACAACAAACAGTAGGGCCCCCTCCCCGCCCCCCCCGCAACTACAGAAAGCTCACGCACAGCGATGAAGACCCAACACAGCCAAAAAAAAAAAAGGCACGGACACAAGTGAATGAGCTAGACAGTGGACTCAATGAATTAATAATAAACATGGGTATTAAAAATGCACCTTTTGTGCATTTTTTTCCTGTAAAATATGTGATTGGTTGCTCTTGGGTTTCTTTTATGTTCAGTCCAATTTCCCAGATCTGAGTCAGTGTGAACGCAAAGTTTCAAAAGTGGGGAGATGGAAGAGACTGTATTATATCTTCACATGTAATCAGTTTAAATATTTGAATAGAACTGACCACTAATAACCAATCATCAACACATTCAGTGCAGGACAGCAAGTGCTTCATTCAATCTAACTAGTTATTCAAGAATGTACAGGCGTAATTCCACTTCAGCTATATATATATATACATATATATATTTCTTTTTGAGAAGAGGAAAGATTGACTACTTGCCGAAAGTAAGGAAAACACCACCAGGGATCTTTCCCAAAGCAGTGTCTCCAGAAATATATATTTTTAAAAACGAACAGACCGCATTGAGAAATACTGAAAACCATGCTAATTACACAGTCCTTTTATTTCTCTTAATTCCAACTTTGAGATGTCTCATGTATTGGATACATTATAAATTTGGGGGAATGCATTAAAAATTAAATGAACAAACATTAGACATACACTGTACCATTGTCCTTGGTCTAGAAGTGAAGCAACACAGTGTTCAAAAGGAGTAAGACACAGAGAGAAAGACTTTCAGTAAAAAAAACTTCCAGTTCTGTTAATTAAATATTTTACCTCTAATAGCTTTATCAACTTAGTCTGAAGGAATGAGTCCAGAAGAGAGGAACATAGTGTGGATGGTAATGGGTCCAAGCTAGTAATTTTTTTTAAGCTCTTTATTGGAATATAATTGCTTTACACTCTTGTACCAGCTTATTAGGTATACCAAAGCGAATCAGTTGTATTTATACACATATCTCCATATCCCCCCCCTCCCGCGACTCCCCCCTACCCTCCCCGTCCCAGCCCTCCAAGGCATCCCCCATCCTCGAGTGGATCTCCCTTTGTTATACAGCAACTTCCCACTAGCTATGTTTTACAGTTGGTAGTATATATATATGTCTGTGCTACTTTCTCACTGCGTCCCAGCTTCCCCTTGGCCCCCGCCCCCCCAACCCCATGTCCTCCAGTCCATTCTTTGCATCTGCAAGCTAGTAATTTAAGGCGTTGTCTTAGCTGTTAACGTCATACCATCCATGGGGTGTCTGGTTCCCTCTGGTCCCTTTCCCAAGGCTGGTTAACCCAGGGGGTGTGGACTATGGGCTCTGCTCTCCTGCAGCCACAGACTGCTGGCGACAGGAGCGAGACAGGCTGGGATCTGGGACCCTTTACTGAAGTGCTTGCCCCTGGACAAATGTCTCCTCCAGCAACAGAATGAAAAGAAAGCATAAGGGACTAAAAATAATTGCACGCATGCACAGTTGGGGCGAATTATGAACAATAAGATGCAAAAAGGCCACAAACCAACTGCCACTTCTGAGGGGCTGGGAGCAAAAGCAGGGTCCTGCACATGATCCCTGCACGTGACACCCCCAAGGGGGGGTCTGACCCCCTACGCCTCCTCCAGCCTGACCGACTGAGCCACCTGCGCCCTCACCCCACTTAAGAAACCAGCTCGCACTGCCCCCTGCCTTGGGGAGCGACCAAGGGCGCCTGTTACTTGTTCTCCTCCCTCCTGCAGCAGCGTGAGCCCCAGGGATGCCCTGCCGGAATTTCTCGCCTGGCACCTTATCAATTTCTATTGATTAAAGAGCCCAAGGGCCTGAGCTGGTAACAGGAGCAGGGGAGGGACGGTGGGTCTCCCCAGCACAGGGTACCAGAGTCACCTGTGAGAGGCCTCCTCCGCTAGCAGAGAAGGAAGGAAGGAATCTCCAGTCTGGAATCTAGCACCTCAAACTCGGGAGAGAGACACCTGCTTCCCACTCTAGACATTTGAGAAAAGGGATCATCCTGAAGACCTTGGGATATTAGTACAGGCAGAGATGTACTCATTTTCTCTCTTTTTATTGTGGTAAAATAGACATAAAATTTACAATTTTACTCATTTTTAAGTGAACAATTCAGTAGCATTAAATATATTCACATTGCTGTGCTGCTGTCACCACTATCATTCTTTAAAAAAATTCTTTTTCGTTTTTATTGAATGAAAGATTCTTTACATTCAACAGTGCTTTACAATTTTCAAAAGTTTCACACAGATGATTTTACATAATCCACTAATAACCCTTTTATTTTCATTCTCTTTGAAAGAGGGTGTACCACTATGTACACCTAGCTCCTGTCACCCCATCTGCTCCTACAGGTTCTCGGCAACTGGGGGCATTGACTAAAAGGGCTAACACTTCCTTTCACCCAGAGGCCCCTCCCACTGCCTCCTCCCCACCCAGATGTCAGGCAGCGGGTCCGCAGGAACCCGCAGGCATCCCTCAACCCACTAAACCACCTTAACAGCTAATTAGTGACTTCATACAACTCAATATTTACTCAAAAGACTGTTAACAGTTTCTTCCAGGCTGCTCTGTTCTATTGTGTAAAATATATGTTTGGGACCTTTTAAAATGTGTGTTTATTTACCTGATAGAACTCAATGTCTTCTCTGGAGCCATTAAGTTTTATGGTGGAAATTAGTACTGGGGGGCTTTTTAAAAGCTGAGTTTTAGACTCGACAGCCTGCGTTTGCTTACAATGCCAATGCTCAGCTGTGCCAACAGTCACCGAAGGGTGGCTGGGGACACTTAAGTGGCAGTTTAGAAGAAGCAGTAAGGAGAGTGTGTCCACCTCTCTAGCTGCCTGCTAGAGAAGAGAGCTCACACAGAGGCTCAGTTAGCGTTTTTCTCTCTTTACACAGCCCCCAAACAAATCTCTACCAGGGATCCCCCATGTTATCTGAGAGTCACTGTTTGCTTTTGAAAGAAAAATGATTCACTTTGAAAATAGTGAGATGAATCCAATTCTTTGGAGATCAGCTGGAAAAGGTGTCAGGAAATGATCCAGGGTGACTTTTCCAGGTGAGTGAAGTAGGATGCTGATGTGGGAGAGACAGGCTGCAGCCTCCTCAGGGGCCAAGGTGAACTCACTCAGGACCCAAAGAACCAGTTTGGCTTTTATGGGAGAATAGGCTAGATTAGGATCTATTACAAAGCAGGGATGGTATGAGCAATTATGAGGGAGAGTTCTTGGGCTTTGTTGATATTTATTTGTCTATAATGTCACGGTAAAAACGCGCTCCATACTATTCATTATTCGTGGTTTCATCAATTAAATCCACTGTGTCATATTTTCCTCTCTTTGTTTTTAAGCTTCTTGGCATGGTACCTTGGTGGATTTTCTTAGTGATGCAATAGAGTAATTACTATCATATGGACAGATTAACAAAGCACTTTTTCTATTTATCACCTCATTTAATCTGTCCATAAACCTAACAAGGAGGACATTATCACCATCCTGTTTATGCCATTGTGAGAATTCAGACTCAGATGGAGAAACACTTTTTGCCCAGAGTAAGTTCCAGCCCAAGTTCAAGGATTCAAAATCCCATGCTTGCTTCATGACATCTTGTAAAAAAGAGATTAGGGAAAGAAAGCTGGGCCAGAGATTTGGTATTTCTTTCCCTCTCCTTATCATGGGAGCAGAGATGAGTGGCATAATTTGAATTCTTGCTCTTTCATGCTTGAAAGGCATTGAGTCAGTCATTATTGAGCATTCTTTTTTTTTTAATTGAAGTATAGTTGATTTACAACATTGCGTTAATTTCTCCTGTATAGCAAAGTGATTCAGTTTATATACATACGCACTTTTTTAATACTCTTTTCCATTATGGTTTATAATAGGATATTGGATATAGTTCCCTGTGTTATACCATACGACCTTATCTATCCATTTTATACACAACAGCTTACATCTGGGCAGTCATTCTGTCTACAGAACTACCTAACATTCACGCTGTGGTTCCTGTTCTCCATCCGTTGTTGAGAACAGACATAAATACATAAAGTGAGCAGAGGGCAGAGGCAGGCCTATGCCAGCAATTCCACGGGGTGTTGATGGAATAGGGCTGTGGGAGTCAGGGTAGTTGGTTAGTTACAGTTTCCATGGAAGATGAGGCTTGATCCCATGTTTGAGGGAAGACCGGCTTCCCTCCCTCCTGCACTGGGGGATGTAGAGGGCTGGCTCCCAGACCCCTATCCCTAAAGATGCCCACACCTGGGAGGAACAAAGGGCCTGCTGCCCCCTGCTCACCCCTCGGCCTTGCCTTGCTCAGGGCACCCGTTCTGTCTGCAGAGAAGGCCATCTTTCCCTTTTCCACTCTTGGGTCACCTGACGTTCCCATCCTTCACACTTTATTTCAAATGCCCCCTGCCCACACCCTTTGCTCTGTGCTCTGAGAGGACTTTGGTTCTACCTGCATCCCTCCAGGGACACTGATCTCTTTATAATCTGATGGGATGTGAGGATGTTACTGAAGCTGCTAAGAGCATCAGCTATAGTCAGGCCACTCTGTGGCTTTACAGCCATAAGACTGTGTGTCAGTTACGTGTCTCTGGAAACCCAGATTCACTAGGATTTTAGAAAGGGTATTGGAAAATGAAATGAAATAGAAGTTCATCTCTTTAAGGCCCTGATGCTGAATTCCTCCTTCCTGGCTGAGAGGCTTATCATGAGGATGAATGATAAGTGATGTATGTCAAATGCTTGGCATAGTACCGACACATGACTGCTGTACTAACAAGGCCCAGCACCACACAAGCACACGTCGACACTGCATACACGTGGTAGATCTGCACATGCCTAAGTTTCCACGACCACCTTGTAAACTCCTGGAGAGCGGGATGTATGGGTAAAGCATTTTCATGTCTTCCATAGAGACTGACACGCTGCCTTACCCATTGTGGGGGCTCCGTACTGTACATGTGCATCGAATGAAGGAAGGAAAAGAGAACCATGAATAACTGGTGGAGGTAATATGGAGAGCATCTTCAGTTGTGTCAGTAGTGGGAAGCACAGCAATGAGGAGCGGGCAGGGGGAGACAGAGAGCAGCCAGGGGTCATCTCTGGGCAGGAAACCTCTCTACGGCATCCAATAGTTCTCTCTGGTTACTGATTTCTAATACTTTAATTTCACTCTCATTGAATCACACCAGATGCTTTCAATCTTTTGAAGGTTATCTTTTTTTTTTTTTTTTGAGACTTTCTCGCTTACGTTTGGACTGCTTTCTTTTTTTTAATCATTCCATTCCTCCACCCCCTGCCTGCCCCCCTCCAACCTGTGTGGCAGTGAATAGTGTTTCTCAATTCTATAGCATCTCCTAGGCATGAACCCCTTAGTGATGAGTCCCTGACCATCAAACTCTGCCTCCTGAGATGGTCTGCTACAATGGCAGACAGCCATAGTTTCGGAAAACTATTTTCCATCTTAAGTCCAAAGTTGCTACCACTTAACCACAAAACATGGGTCCCAACTCATTCATCATTTGTTCATTGTTTTCTTTCATTCATCAAATAACTTACTGTGCCTCCTAATGGCCAGGAACTGGGTTAGGTGCTAGGGATAAAAATATAGCTAGGCCAGAAATGTAAGGATTATTATAATTATTAGTAGAAACAAAATATTAGTACAGACTAAGCTATTTGTTAGAACACAAAATGTGGCATGAGCCACCTGCCTCTGACCCGACCCAAGCTTGCTTCCTTGCTGTGTGATGGGGATGAGAGGATTCTACTCACGAGTCAGAGGACCTGGAGTCTAGTCCCAGCTCTGTCACTTGCTACCTGTGACCTTGGGTGAGTCCACTGCTCAGTTTTCTCATCTGTAAAATGGGTCCTTCCCTATGGGGTTATTGTGGGATCATAAAATGAGACAGCCAATGGGATAGGGCTTCTAAACTCTAAAGCTCTTTAAAAAAGTTTTTTTTACACAGTATACCAAAAAGACTTCATCCCCAGAAGCCCCTGCAATGGAGGGACTGGAGACCACTCTGGGTCTTGAGGGCAGGACTGATACGTGCCCTCCTGCTAGCTTGTCATCTTCCAAGTTGGAAATCTGAAGCTTTCTTAAAAGTCCCCCTGCTCCCTTTTTGGACCCTTAGAGAAGAAGCCAACCATTACTGTTGCCTGGCATCTGTGACTTTCTTCTCCAGACTTGAGGGACAGTGTGTAAAATGTGACCCAGAAAGTCACCCTTTAGTGTTGCTGGCCACTTCCAGCACACTCACTCTGCTTGGCTGAAGTTGGTCCACTTGGCGACGGGTCAGGAAGACGAGGCTGAATGTAGAGCCCCCTCCCCGCCATCAGACACCTACCCTGCTCTCCTCACTGGTTGTAAGGCCATTTCCAGCCCTGCTTCCAGACACAGATTCACACTCACATGGAGGTGACCCCTTCATTTCAGATGATTTCTCACGTAGTTAATTTTATTATATTGTCCCTAATGGGAAGAGGAGATTTGATGGGTGAGATTTATTTGAGGAAGGGCAAAATTGAGGAGAGCGCGAGGCTAAGGAGGCCTTTCTCTTTGCAAAGCCAGCACCTCTCTCTGGGGAGGCCGTGAGCGTAGGTGCATGGTTGCTTCTCACCACTGCCCACCTGCATCAGCCTAGGGCCCGCTGTGCACATAGGACATGTTCAATAAAGCCTTGTGGCATAAGTGAATAAATTAATGGCAGTTGTTTGGATTCCAATATAAATGCATCTTGGACCTGAGGTATTGCCAGATGGGCAGACAGGTTATAGTTTGGTGATGCATCTCTAAGGCTATAAAAATGTAGCCATTTCTGGAGTCACAGGCTGACATCTCAGAAGATGATTATATGCACAATTTAACCACACGGCTATTTGCGCCCTGCCAGTGCCATGGCTTCAACAACTGTTTTCGTGTCGACTTTCTTGCTTGTTCATTTTTTTTTTAAGTCAAGCATAGTTTTTTTCCCCAGCTTCTCATCTCTAGATGAATGTGATTTATTCACATGAAATTATGCTCCATTTTTATAAAACCCAAGTTACTGCAAATGATGCTGCAGGTTTCACAGAAAATATTAATTCTTGATCTGCAGCTATAAAGCATCCCTGCTTGCTCTGCAGCGTCTCTGTCGCTCTGAGACAGATGGAAGTGGTCCAAGGGGATGATTAACTTCTTAGTCCTGGCAATTGCCTAGTGCTCCTCTTGCCCTGGATTTCAAGATTGACCTCCAGCTTCTCTGCAAATGTACAGTTTGCTCAGCTTGATAAATCACACGAACCCTTTTTTTGATCACAGTTATCTACTATTTACTACTTAGGAAGGGAAGTTAATGGTATTCAGAGGCACTTCACATGCTACCCACATATCCTGCCTTCCCCTAACAGCACTTTACATATTCTCTACATTACCAGTGATGCAGCAACGTCTACACCAAAGACATGCCTTTAGAAATGACCCTCAAGCCCATTTATCCCAATTCTTCTCTGCCTCTCTCTACCCCATCCAGTACAACAACCTGTTATGAAGAAGAGACACTCGAGAGGCACATTATAAGGAGTGAATAAGTAAGAAGGAGCATGCTCCTCTGCAAAGGGAGGTTTTCTTATAATTGACTGGTTTACCTTCTTGAGAATTCTGTCACCTCTTTCTGCCCTCGGGTCTTGCTTTTTCACTATTTGGGGCATTGGCAGGCTCTGGTAGGCCAGCTGCCTCTCAATGGCATGAAACGGATGAAAAATTCTACAGTCAGCAGTAGAGAAGAACAAAACCCACTCCATGCCACCTTCACACACCCTTCCCATGGCTGCAGGTGGCACGGGTTAGCTGGGCCAAAGCCCACACTTGCCTCGCCGTTACGATCCAGTTTGGATTTGTGGAGTGCTTGGGGTACTTTGGCTGAACCATAAATTAAGCCCATCACTCAGACAAAACCAAAGAAGGCAAAAGCTTTCCTTTGGGAGTGACCACAGATGTTTTTTAAATTTCAGTAATGGCAATATCAGAATTTTAATTAATCAAGGTGGTGTATTAACTCCTGAGGACTCACTGAACTTGAAACCTTGACAGTCTCAGATGCTAGATTTCTGCTAGAATGCCCCTGGAAACCAGGAAGTGGAAGCAATGAAAAGACAGACAAGACTGACCTTCAGAAGACGTCTGGATTTCCTCTACCGTCTGTCATCTCAAAGGTATGAGACTTCTACCTGCCCTCAGAAAGCAAAAGGCAATGACACCCCTTTTTCCTATATCTACTCTCATTAGGCCAGGTCCCCAAGCCTCAAAGGTAGGCTTTCTTACAGGGGAGCAGAGGATAACTGGCTTCCTACAGTGTAAACTCACATCCCCACAACAATCCCAGTCAAGCAAATCCCATTTCATCATCAAGCTGTACATCTTGATACAAAACAGCTCTATTCCTGGATCACACATCCTGTATTCACCAGGTGCTTAGGCAGTTATACGGTTACATGGAAGTGACACGGGCCCACAAAGGAGCAAACCAGCAGGACACCTCAGTGTTAATGTGGTGGCCTGACTCAAGCCGCTGCAGGCTTTCTGTCCAACTCCAGAATTGCAGAGCTCAGGAAGTACCTTTGAAGGCCTGAAAACTGCTCTTCCTTTTTCTAGGACAGAAACAAAAGTGCTGCCTAATTATTACAGAATTTTATATCATGAGGGGGTAATAAGCTGAAATAAAAGGTTTAGGAAACCAGAAGAGTCTGTGTAGATGGATGTATAATAGATTACCACCAGGCTGTAAGGAGCCAGAGATGCCTACGTTGTGAAGGTCATAACCTGGGGGCGGGGGGTGGATTTTTACTCAATTCCCTTCCCACCCTGAGGTGGTTCCTGTGACAGACAGAATCTTAGGCAAGGCATACAGTCATTGGACCCAGAATCATATCCTTCGTTTTCTAGAAAAGACTAAGTTATTCCGCAGAATACGTAAAGTGATAGAAAATGCTATCTGTCATGTGATAAGTTAGCATTCCCTAATTTAGGAAACTAGAAAACATGAATTCAATTAACTCAGTAGGTGCTACAAGTCCTTATTTTGAAGAAGGGTTTTTAACTGTATCTCCAGACAATTACAGGGACTTCTCCCTCATGGAAATACTCGCATGGCCCTGAATAAATGGAAAACATACAACAGGAAAAGCACAGAGAAGAAGCTTTACACAACTGCATTGCTAGAAGAGTAGGGAAAGTCAACTCATTACTTTGAAAGACGCTCATTACTTTGAACAGAAAAACTGTTAGATTCAGAGGGAAATGCTCAGTTACATTCCAAGACAGAGAAATTCGTAAGAAGAGCAGTGACAACAGGAACCTCTGTTTTTCTGTTTCTAGGGAATAAACTCTTTTCCCTCATGGTAATCTGTACTAAGCTGTTATATAAGAACAAGGGCTAAGATACTAATTTACTAGTCAATTAATTATTGGGCTTCAGGAGGTGTTTTCGAGAGAAGACCAGAAAACATCAAAGGTAACAAATAGCGTTGCTCATTATGAAAAGGCATGCATATTTTCTACCCGGGACAGAGTCATGTATCTTTTGGGGAGGAGCCTTAGAATATGTCAGTTCTAATTTCTGATGACTTATCTTTCTCTCTATATCCATGTCTTCAAAGGGAGTCCATATTTTTAAAAACGGTTCTTAATTCATTCTACCAAAGCCTATGAAGACATTCTGTGTCTGTACATGTAGCTTTATTGAAATATAATTTATGTACCATAAAGTTCACCCATTTAAAGCAATTCAATTGTTTTTAGTATATTTACTGGGTTGTGAAATCATCACCATAATCTAATTTTACACCATTTTTATCACCCCAAAAAGAAACCTCCTTACCACTGGCAATGGCATAATATTGTAAACTGAGGGCTTTCTCTTGCTTCTCAATGCATTTTGTTGAAGGAATCACTTAAGAAGAAAAGTCAAAGGGAAAAAAGAAATAATAGAGGAAAGGGATTAATGTGTCAGATTTTAAGTGTGTTTTGATCCTGAGTCTCTCCTCCTCCTACCAACAGACTCAGAAGCAGTACAGTCATCACCTTTCATGAAAATCCCAGAAGCAATCCCAGAAGTACACGTGGCAGCCACTCTTAGAGCCCATAGGCTTGTGTGGTTGTCATGGGGAAGGAAATCAAAACACTCGGGCTCAGCCTGCCACCATCAAGAAAACGCTTTTCACTCATGTGCACAGATAATTCACCTAAGTGACAGGTTTTACTTTGGAGAAGCACTGAACTGAGGGGGTTTACACAGTCAATTACTGCTCATTCCACAAAAAAGAACTGGAGGGAGGTAATGGTTAGCGAGACACTGCTGAGGTGCCTGCTAGCCTGCCACGGGGAACATCTCCTCCAGCTGTTTCTAACCCTGTAAGAACTTCACTTGTGGAGAGAAAACAAGCCTTCATCTTTACCTCCTGATGGTTCTTTAACACCCCACCCCCACCCCCGCCCTCCACACACACACACACACACACACACACTCTCTCTCTCTCTCTCTCTCTCTCTCTGAGAAATGAGAAATCAAAAACAAACCCAAACCAATAAATGGTCTGGTCTATTCTAGAAAGTACCTTTACATATCCCTGTTCAACTATCTTTATACAGCCTTATAAGCAAAGGAAGATGTAAAATACAGCTTGAGTATGTTTACTGATTAGGTTTACATATCTCATTCAATAAAACAAGTCAGAAAAAACAAGCCAGAGCAAGGAGTAAAAAGTCAGGCACGCAGGACTGTGAATTGGGTTCCATGCATAAAGTATATTTCAAGAGAGAATCTCATCAGAAGACAGATACCTCTCAGGGAAATGATATGGAAAAAGTCTGAAGAAAACATCCCAGAATAAATGAAGTACTTATTGTTGAAAAATGACCTTAGATCTCAACCAATTCCAAAGTTCAGAATTTACTGCACCATTCAGGACTTTCCCTCCAAGTTTCTTGTCTCTTGTTTCATTGCACAACAAGGGATTCTTCATACTTTCTATGACATACAGCATGGCGATTTTTGCAGTAATAAACTCCACACATGCATGACAAATTGAAGCATGCAAAATGTTTAACATCCCAGTTCACAGATACTTTAGGGACAAAATCCGATTATGAATTATATGCCACAATAAATAGGGCTCAATGTTTCATAAAGCAATTTATAGTTCATAAAAATGACAAAATGTACCTGTCAGACAGAGCGTGGAGAGCCGTTCTCTGGGCTGCCTGCTGGAAGAAAGGGCAGAGATGTTTATTTAATATTCTGACTTTTAAATTATGTGCTCAATCAATACTTTAAAAGAACCCTGTGTCACCCACATTTCTGCCAGGTGGCCAATTATGAAACCACTAGTAACACAGTAGAGAATCCTCTCATGTTAGGAAACGAACATTTCTGAAGAGTTAAGGGAAGCGCCCACTGAGCACACCTGCCACCAGGAGGCGAGCTTGAGGAGGCTGGACATACTCCACAGGTGAGGTTGGACAGATCTCAGGAGACGTGGCACCAACTAGAGCTATTTCATTTTTACTTCCTGAGATCATTTTTAACATTGCTTGATTCTACTTTCCTGTAAGAAAAAGATCTGTTTTGGTTCCTTTGCTGCTTCTTTCCCAATGAAGGTGTAATTTTACACCCAGTTTTCAGATTTATTGAAAAAAACAAAAAACAAAAAAACACCACATTTGGCTACAGGAACATTGGTAATGTGATGATACTAGGAGATTGTTGGTATGTTTTATTTATTTATTTACTGATTTACTTATTTATTTATTTATTTATTTATTTATTTATTTATTTATTTCGGGGTTAGACCAAAGAAGTTTTTTTTTTTTTTATTGGAATATAATTGCTTTACACTCTTGTACCAGTTTTTGAGGTACACCAAGGTCAATCATCTGTATTTATACACATATCCCCGTATTCCCTCCCTCCCTCGACTCCTCCCCACCCTCCCCATCCCAGTCCTCTAAGGCATCATCCATCATCAAGTTGAACTCCCTTTGTTATACATGTTGGTATGTTTTAGGCACAGTAATAGAATTGTGACAATGCTTTTTTAAAGAGTCTTTTAGAGATTCGTATTAAAATATTTACGAATACAATTACACGATGCTGGGATTTAAAATACTATAATTGGAGGGAAAAGAGAGTGGGTAGGCATATAAATGAAATGAGACGGCCTTGGGTTGATAACTGTTGGAGCTGGGTGGCGAGCACATTGGGGAAAAGTTACAGTATTCTGGGAAACTTTATATGTGTTTGAATTTTCCATACTATAAAAACTGAAAGAAAAAAGAAAATAAGAAGGCCTCCATTGCTCCCTCAGAATCTCCCCGTTTTGCACTTTCCTCTCGTCTGCCTGTTCTATTTTTCACCCATCTGCCTTCTGCCGCGGAGCACCCTGAATCTACAGAAGGCAGAGGGCACACAATGCTCTCTGACTGAGAAGTCAACATTGGGAGGGGAATTAAAGCATGGCCTCGAAGACCAAGGCTTCCTCAGGGCACACACAGGAGATAAGGAGGGCACACGGTCCATCTTCACCTTGCACCAGACACACGTCAAGTGTACTGTTCACCAGGGACACCAATGTTTCCCACGCTATTCCTCAACACAGTTAGGGAGCAGATGAAACAGAATCTTCAGATTATAAACAATGACACATCAGAACCATTATCCCTATTACAGAAACGAAATATACCCTTGATGACAGTTGCATAGCCTTGGATCAGGCAGTCAGATCAACACTTACTGAATTCCTACTACACAGAGATGACTGCCCTGGTCTAAGAGGGGCAAAAGTAAAAGCAGAAGAAGTGGTCATTGTCCTGGACAAGCTGAGTCCCCCAGGTAGGGAGTCAGGATAGAGGTCCAGGGATGACTGGCAGACATTTATGAGATAACATGCAAATAATAAGATTGAGGCAGGACAGAGCTAGGAAGGGGCAGACGTGAGTGCTGACCAATGGCTGGTGGATCTGTGGCTCCTCAAACAGGGTGTGGAGCTGTTAGAAGGTGCTCTGGAAACATCTGCAGAGTAAACACCAACAAGTGAATCACTCAGGGGATCCTTGCCACTGAAATGTGGTCAGGCGAGAAGAGGCACTGCTGGTCCCAGAGTAGATGGCAGAGAAAGGGCCTGTCCGAGCCCCCTGCAGTGGTTCTCACCTGGGCTACCCTCACCCAACCCCAGGAGTGTCTGGAATTGAGTCGGGGTGTTTCTGAGTGTCACACTCATGAGGGGATCACTACTGGCATTTAGTGCCTGGCCCCAGGGATGCTAACGCCTTTCAAATGTCAGGAAGGTACAATAAGGAACGGTCCCCTTCAAATGACAAGGGTGTCTCTGTGGAAACGCTGTAGCAAAGTAGCAATGAAAGGCAGATATGGAAGAAAGAACCCAGGAAACATGAACTCCTGGGCCTGGCACCAGGAATGGAAAATAAATTAATAAGAGAAACTTAGGTAATTCCACAAGTGACACAACCACAGTGAGTTAAGAAAAAACATAAAATCTGTTGAACTCAGAATTGAGAGTGCTATATTCTGGGACAGGTTCTGCCTCTCATGTACATTATGGACCTGGAGTCTGGTCCTCAACCCAGGTCTTGGTTTCCAAACTACCCTTTCCTTCCCCAAATGGATGCAGAAAGAGCCAGTCAAGGTCTAGGCTACTGTGGACAATCCAAGGGGCGGCAGCCCCCTCCTTCCTCCCTGGATTCCAGGGAACGATGGCCCAAGAGCCCTGGCATTCCAGTGTCACATTATTCATTCAAGATAGGAACGAAGAATAACTACAGTGCTTTCTCTTTGGGGGGACACCTGAGGGAGTCAGATGAGGCAGGGGGAAGAGGTGAGAAGCCGGAGGAAGGCCTGGACGGTACTCCCTGCTCTCTCCTCTCTCTCCTTTCTCTGTGCTCTCCTGAGGGCCACCCCAGGAGCACATTTACAAAAAGTACCCAGCAGGTGATGGGCAGCTGTCATTGTTCCCAGGTTCATCTCCTAAACAGTTCTTTCCTCACTCAGCAAGATGGCCTTCACTTTGGCAGTTATCCTTGGAAAGAACTTCACTCTCTACTCCTGAATCTGTTTGCCTAAACACACAAAAAGTATTTGCAACTCCCCAAAGGAAAGATGGTATGTCTTATCAGCACAGTCTCTTAACATCATCTCTGCAGGAGGCACTGGAGACAGACTCTTCCTGGAATAACAAAAATCACAGGAGATGTGACTAAAAGGTCAATAGAAACCTCTCACATGGCATCTGAATTTTCCCTCAGCCCTGGATGTCAATTTTTTAAAAGTCTATTGATTCTTTTCTCTCCTGCCTGCAAATACTTCCCACTGACTTTTGTGATAAGGAAACACAGTGCTTGTTGATGTACAGTCTATAAGAAGATGATTTAAGAAGCAAAAGCAAAGCAAAGCAAACCCAAAGCAAGAAACTCAGACGCCCGGCCATCACAAGAATGCCTACGAGTTGATGCATCCCAGGTGGTGGTACCTGCTGAGAATAGCTCTATAGGACTGATATTGGCGAGTCCTCTAATGTTAAGCTGAACTGGAAGCTGGAAACAGGGGCTGCTTTCCTTTAGCAGATGGATATGATGTTGGGACCAAAAGGTCCTTCTGGGCTTAGACATCATGCATCTAACAAGTCACTAAGCAATGTCTTTCTGTGACCCTCACTCTTCAATCTGTCCACACGATTGCCTGCACCACTATTTTCACTGCCTGCTTTGATTGTGCTGTTTAATTTGTAGCTATTCTACATCATTCGAAACTTTACAGAGGATGACTCATCATCCACCAAAAAAGGAGATGAGAATACATTAGATGTTTTAAATAACTCCTTGAGAAAAAAAAAGCTTATGGCATTAAAATTGTATGTCATATACCAAAGCAAAGACCAACTTTTTTTTACTGCCTCCTCTCTTAAAATGAACTTTGGTTGTTGCACACTATTTTATTTTCCTGTTGGAAAATAATAAAATAAATAAACATTGGAATTAAACAGCAGAGGAAAAAAATTACTTAGGTGACTCATGATTGAAGCCTGAAAAAACTACTCACAGTAAACTAGATGAATTGCCCAATTTCCTTCTTCCAAGACATGTATGTTACAGCAGCCATATTTCTCTCCTCCTAAATCATCTCCTCTTGTAACTTTCCTTCTATTCAGTTCTCAGCAAAATAGATTGAGAGGGTTAAGAGAACACGTCACTGATCTTTCCTGAGTTCATTACTCATTCATGAATGACTCTGAAGGGTAAGTCTATGAGACAAAACAAGTTTTCTGCCAGAAATCATCATTTTCCAGGTTCTCTTCGAGAGATGACATCTTTTTTCTGCCTTTATTACAGCAAGCTGGGTGTTGGGAACATAATCAGTAGACTTGCAGGTTTCAATGTATATGCTAAATGAATTACCAGTCACTATCTGCTGTTGAGGGGAAATCAAAGAGGAAATGAAAGCCCTTACTGTAACTGGGTCGAGCGCAGAAAAAGTTCATGGGTGTTGGAGTGGGGAGAAAATAAAGTGAAGAAGCTGGAATTCAGAGGGGTCTCATCATGATCCAGTTTCTTTCTTACTTGATAGAAACAGAACTACCACGTGGATGGCTCCTTAAAGCCATCTGCCGTACCCATCACATGCAGGGCCTGGGCTCGGCCTGGGTGACACTCAAAACGGACAAAGCTTTTGCCACACTGTATTGATACCTGGAATCTAGAGGTGAGCCAGTCGCGAAAAGTTACACACACACAAGCATTCTAGATGAAAAGAGCTATGACCAAGGAGGACAGGTGCTGTCAACCAGAATGTGAAGGGGCCTCGTTTGGAGTAAGTGTTCAAAGACGGCTCGCTAAGGAAAAGATAACAAAGCTGCCACCGGGAGGGCAAAGAAGAGTTACTGAATGAGAGAAACAGGAGTGGGGAAGGAAGAAGGGAAAAGTGTGTTGGAGAAGAGGCCCGAGGCAGACCTAGATCCCTGCTCAGTTGAGGAACCACAGGAAGGCTGCTGTCGGGGAGGTCAGTGAGTGGTGGGGACAGCGGCAGGTCCCCAGGGCTTTGGAGGTCAAGTTAAGGATTCTGGACATTATCCACAGCAATAAGAAGTCACTGAAAGGTTTACATGGGGGAAGCTGGGCAAAGGATCTATGGGACCTGCCTGTACATTCCTTCTAACTCTGGTGAATCTATAAAAAAAAAATAGAGTAGGGAATGAGGCAATATGACCTATACTTTCACATACCCCTCTGCCTTTTGTGTGGTGAATGGGTTGGGGCACGAAGGGACAAAAGTTGAAGCTCACTTGCAGAGATCTAGCTGAGAGAAGTGCACGGGAGCAGTGGAGATGGAGAGAGTTCGTGTCACATTTTGGAGGCAGAGCTGAGGGAACTTGTTGTTGATTGCAAGTGGGAGGTGGGGAGGCATCAGGATTCAGTCCCAGGTTCCCGGCTTGAGCACCTGGTACGGGTCAACAGCCACTGACTGGGATGGGTAAGATGGGTGCAGGAGCAGGACAAAGGCGGAGTTTACGTTTGGGTGTGTAAAAAACTCTAATTTGAAAAGATACATACGCCCCAGTGTTCACAGCAGCATTATTTACAATAGCCAGGACATGAAAACAACCTAAGTGTCTACCAACAGATGAATGGATAAAGATGTGGTATAAATATACATATATGCGTGTACATATATATATTATATATGCATATGTATATATACATACTATATATATTATATGTATATATGGTATATATATTCTATATGTATTTTATGTATATATATAATACATATATATAAATTACTCAATGGAATATTACTCAGCCATAAAAAAAGAACAGAACTTTGCCATTTGCAGCAACATGGATGGACTTGGAGGGCCTTACGCTTGGTGAAGTAAATCAGACAGAGAAAGACAAATATTGTATGGTATCACTTACATGTGGAATCTAAAAAATACAGGAAACTAGTGAATGTAACAAAAAAGAAAGACTCACATTTATAGAGAACAAACTAGTGGTTACCAGTGGAAGGGGAGATGGGCATTACAGGAGGAGGGAGTGTAAGACAGGCACAAGGATGTACTGTATCACGTGGGGAATATAGCCAATATGTTGTAGTAACTGTAAATGGAAAGTAACCTTTCAAAACCATATTTTAAATGCTATGATCTCCCCCCCACCACCTAAAAAAGTTTGGGTTTGTGAAGTTCAAGTTGAGTAGACAATTGGATTTGTGAGATGAAAGCTGTTAAATGCCAATTAACTATACTACATCAATATATTTTTGGCAAATGACAGTCATAAGAAGGAGAGAGATGGCTTGATCTTCTGGATCTACATTTTGCTATTGGTCTAAGAGAAGCAGATCTAGGATCCAGCTGGTTAGAATATACCTCTGTTTCTGTACTCCATGTGGGACTGACTTTCACCTCTGCTACACACACTATCAGCTTTATGACATGGACAGTCAAGGAGCTACCACTAGGAATTCTGGCTGGTAAGGCCTTACTTTTTTCTTGCCATTCTTCAAGTTGAGACGTATTTATTAACTTATTTCCTTGTTTAATTTCCTTCTACATCTATTAGCACATTTTATGTTTCATTAACTTAACTTTTATGCTGTTGTTTTTCATTTTGGTCCCAGTTGATGAGTGTCTTAACTTTTTATGTTGTGAGCTTCCATTTGGTGTTTTCCAAACAATTTAGCAATATTTGCAAGACAAAGGGAAGAGTCTACTTCTGGTCTTTTTTTTTGTCTCAGTAATAATGACTACTTTGCATTTTCAGATTACTATAAATGCTGTCTACATAGCATTTTGTTTACTGGACTTTGAACTTATCCTGCGCTCTACAGGGGTCAGGCAGAGTCAGGGATGACAATATAGTTTATCATCCAAACAAAAACAGTTTTGAGAGTGAAAGGGGATGCTAACCAAGTGGGAGTCAGGGACAAGAGGAGAAAACCCTGCTTTGGGGGGCATAGTGTTCGGTTGCTTTAATAAAGATGACTCTACAAATATAAACAAGATCAGGATGAGAGGATAGAATTTCAGTGGCTGAGGAACTTGCCAATAAAGAAAGCAAACAGCTGAATGGGGTCACCTGTGGACAAACCACTGTGACTCTTGGCATCTCTTTAAATCAAGCCAGTGCTTCTCCTGTTCTCTCTCCAGCTCATCCTCTATTTAGAGTCTGCCTACCATCTGAGGTCCTTTTTATGAAGCTTGCCTTGACTGCTCAAGCTCTTGGTTTTTGTTTGTTTGTTTGTTTTAAGAACTTTTATTGAGATACAACTGACAAACAATACATTGCATATATTTAAAGTGTACAATTTGCTATTTTTTTCTGATTAGTAATGTATATATGGCAATCCCAATCTCCCACTTCATCCCCTCCCAACCCCCTCAAGCTCTTGTTGACCCTCTGCTCTCAGAGCTCTTGGTTTGGAACATGGCTTAGTACTGGGTTCTATTCTTTCCCAGGGAGCTTGCCATCTGCTTCACAGAAATTTTAGTCTTGGCTAAAATTCAAGTTCCTTGAAGATCACTGAAGGCGGAGATTCCAGCTCATCCTCCACTGGAAAGAGCTTCCCGCTGACAGACAGCACCTGCTGTATGATTTGCCAGTAGGATGTGAATAGGTAACTTCTGACGATAACAAATGCTTATATCTGCCACGGCTCCAATTTCAGAGCTTTGCTGAAATACATTTTTCCCCCTTAGCTGTATATTTTTTCTCCATTTTACTATCTTGAAAAACTAGGGTACACCATTCTCTTTAGAGAAATTTGGACTGGTTGTTTGAACTGCATGGCTTAGATTTGCATATGTCTACCAGAAATTTGATAAAGACAGTAACTGACATTTATTAGTACCTAGTATGTCCTATGGGAAGTGCTGATTAAGGTCGATGACACCAGATGGTTTGCTGGATAACATTACCTCAAAATTTGGATTCTGGTTCCAACTGACTGATTTGAGGGCCTTATTTGAGGTTGGTGGCCGTCCTAATTTGGCAACTCAAATCTTCTGAGAGGGATTAAGAGAGGCACTTTTGCCTTCACTGGGCATTTTCAGGGCATTTTATTCTAGAGGTAACACTACGAACAATTGGTGACGTCCGCCATACGGCCCCTTCTACATCCAGGTCCTGGAGGCTTCTGCCATCTCAACAGAAAACTTGGGGGCAGCTTCTATAAGCTAGGAGAAAAGAAGGGAAGGTGTGGGGATGGGGTGAGCACATGCCCCAGGGGCTGTCCCCCACACACAGTGACTGACATCAGATTCTTCCCAGGAGGCGAGGCTCCACTGAGGGTCTGGATGATACAGGGCACCCTGAAGGATGGGCCATGCCGACCGCCATGCGGGCAACGCTATGGGTCAGAGGGTGCCAGTGGATTCCTGGAGGAGGTCTATGCGGCAAGGGGGGCTGGTGCGGGAGTGGTAAGAGGTCAGTCTGAAGTGGGCAGGTGATGGCAGAAAGACCCACGGCCGTGCTTGAGGCTATTAGTGTGGGTGGGGGCGGGGAGAAGTAAGCTGGGTGACGTTCAGCCCCAGGCCAGGTCTTGGGGAGCAACCTGTGCTTCAAGAGCTGTGGCATCACTCTCCCATGGCAAGTAGCTTCTTCTTCCTGGGCGTCTGGATATTTACCCCATAAGGGACCACACTTAGGGAGTCTAGATACCAGCTCCTTGAGGACAGGAAATGGGCACCAGTTACATGATTGAATAATGCTTGGTACAAGGTTTAGCCAACCACAGGGCACATGAATGCTTGATGAGTGTAATGTCACTAGGTGACCAAGCCATAATGGTGCCCCTTCCGAACCGCTGAGGGATGATGGATAAGCTTTCATCTCATTCATTCATTCAATTTGATCTCATGCCAAAAACGATTTGGGTCAGAGGATGAGAACTCACAACTGGCATCTGGGCTTCGGTCTTGAACAAATTCTAAAGTTTATTCAAGCTTCTGTTAGTACAATTACAAACCAAATGTTCGTTTTTTTTTAATTTATTACTTTTTTTAAAGGAATGAGGAAGGCCGTCTTTTGCTTTTAAACAGGTATCATCTTTCAACTGCCAAGTACCTTTTTAGGTAAGTAGATCTAACAAATCTTTGCTGGTCTGTTATTTTGTTAAAAATCAAAATGGCACTCTCTATGTACCTGCTTCCTTATAAGAAATTCACTTTTTCCTTTTGGCATTTTTCAGTAAAAGCTTCTCTCGAGGTACCATATAAGGGACTATTTTACTCTATGTGACCTCTGTTGGACAGGTGGTAAATTACCAATCTTTCTTCTCTCTCTGCCTCCTTCCCTCTCCTCACTGTCTCCCCTATATCGCCATCTCACCATTCTCACTTCCTCTTCTTACTTCTAGATCTATTCTTCTATTGTTAGCTCCTTGTCTTTGCTTAGATAAATCAATTTTATGGCTTCTTCCTGTACTCCTCTCCTTTTATTACCTAAATAAGCCTAAAAAGAGTTCCAGCAATGTAAATAAAGAACACCGCTGGGGAGAAGGGGAAGAGGAAGAGGAGGAAGGGAGGGGGGAAGATACTAAGATGTATAGTTTAATAGTTTTACACTAATATATATTTATATTAATATAAAATATTTTCTTTTTTAAATTGAAGTATAGGTGATTTACAATATTGTGTTAGTTTCAGGTATACAGCAAAGTGATTCAGCCATACACACACACACACAAATTTTTTCAGATCTCTTTTCATTATAGGTTATTACAAGATGTTGAACATAGTTCCCTGTGCTGTATAGAACTACAAGGAGTAGTTCTCCTTGTTGTTGTTATTTTATACACAGTGGTTAGTGTCTGTTAACCCCATACGCCTAATTTATCCTCCCCCCTCTTCCCCTTTGGTAACCACAAGATTTTTTTTCTATGTCTGTCTGTTTCTGTTTTATATATAAATTCATTTGTATTATTTTTTATATTCCACATATAAATGATATCATATAATATTTGTCTTTCTCTGACTCACTCACTTCACTCAGTATGATAATCTCTAGGTGCATCCATGTTGCTGCAAATGGCATTATTTCATTCTTTTTTATAGCTGAGTAGTATTCCATTGTGTGTGTATACATACATACATATACACACACACACACACACATCCACCCACCCACATCTTCTTTATCTATTCATCTGCTGATGGACACTTAGGTTGCTTCCATGTCTTGGCTATTATAAATAGTGCTGCTATGAAAACTGGGGTGCATGTATCATTTCAAACTAGAGCGAGTTTGCATCTTTTCCACATACATGCCCAGCAGTGGGACTGCTGGATCATATGGTAACTCTATTTTTAGTTTTTAAAGGAACCTCCATACTGTTTTCCATAGTGGCTGCACATATTACATTCACTAACAGAGTAGGAGGGCTCCCTTTTCTCCACATCCTCTCCAACATTTATTATTTGTAGACTTTTTGATGATGGCCATTCTGACCCGTGTGAGGTGACACCTCATTGTAGTTTTGATTTGCATTTCTCTAATAAATTAGTGATGTTGAGCATCTTTTCATGTGTCTGTTGGCTATCCATATGTCTTCTTTGGAGAAATGTCTATTTCAGTCTTTTTGCCCCCTTTCTTTTTTGATTGGGTTGTTTGTTTTTAAAATATTTTCTATTAATATACTTTAGCATTTTTGTCTACTGACATTAAGATACTGAAACAGAGGTTTCAGTAAGGTTGGCTTGCTCATGGTCACAGAGTTGGTAAGTAAGGGAATCAGGCCAGTGAAGTACCACGGAGCACCCCGGTCCTGCCTCTGCTGGGCTGTGGACTACTCAGGGCAGAGATTGAAGGGAAGGGGACCAGATGCATTTTGGATTCTGCCAATCCCAGCCAAAGAGGACTGGTGGGACACTGAGCAGATGTGAACAGACACAGGGGAAAGCTTTCTCTGGGGATGCTAATACAGAGGGAGCAAGGAGTCATCTCTTAGACGTCTGCAAAGAAGACGGGAGGGCTTTAGGTTTTTGAGACTAATCTTGATTCCTCAAGAGGTTTATAGGCAGAAGCATATTCATTATTTAGAGCTTGCCAGAAACTCCCAGAGAAGAATTCTTTTGACCTTCAGGGCTCACTATGACATGGCTACATATGTAAAAGAAGTGCCTGCCTGGTGCTGTTGGATGAAGGTGAAAGATCCAAGCTCGGCTGTCAACTCTCAGATCCGTGAGAGTGGCAGAAACACTTGGATTCTGGGACAGAGCAATGGCAAGGCAATAGCACCTTCCATGTGAATGAGTCCATGTGTGTACGTGTGTGTGTGTGTGTGTACGTGCACACGCGAGTCAACTTCAAAGTGAAAGGAAACAAGAAGACCCAACTAATAATGGCTAAGCTGCCTGGAGACACGCTACCGGTAGTACATGGATTGCAATTCCTGGTTCTTGGGAGGCTAAATTTGGAGCCTGCAGGGTGATGCAGTCTAGGCCCTGCAGGTTCTATGTGGCTGCCTGGCTTTCTGGCCTGCTCCCCAGGGCTTTGGTCAACCATACACTCCCGGAACTCTTCTCACAGGGCAATTTCAGTGCAGGCCAGACCTCGAGCACAGCCAAGATGACGATGGCCCAGTAATAACTCTCATCTTTGGCAGAGCGGGTGGACACTGGGATTGCTCATGCCCCGCTTTTGGTAAGTTTGCCAAATGCTTTTTGGAGCTTTTAACAGAGTCCTTATACTACCTTCATATGATGCTTTGGTGGAATCCCATTTACTTTCCACTGCCTCCATACGTGGTTGGTTATTATGAAGGCAACCAGGGCCCAGGTTGTAGAATACAAATGTTACTTTGTTCTTGCATAAAGATGAGATGAAAGTAACATAAATATTTTGATAGTTTTGTTAAAAAAATGCAACCTGTGCAGGAAGAACCAAAATCTAAGTCTGGCTTTGTGTTTCACAAAACATCTCTTTTAGTCAGACAAAGCAGCAATAGTTGAAGGCAAAAATAGGCCTGTCATAGTTAGGAAAGAGTCTCATAATTGCACTCTGCAAACCAATTACATAAAATAAGAGAAAGCTGAAGCAATTCTTGTTGTTTCAGTATTGGGATTAGGATTTTCACCTCTTAAGTGACCACTGCTTGATGATTTATACCTGAAAGTGTTTTCACATAATAACTCGTTGTAATTCACACTTTTTCCCTTCAACTGCCTCGGACTTTTAAGAATGAAGTCCAGGTAGAAAGGAGAGGTACCCAGAGACGTCTTGCTGAATCAGACCTCCCCAGAGAGAGATTCTGGGTAACCCACACTCTAGTACTTTTCTATGTGACAAGGACCATGTCTGGTGACATTTCAGAAATCATGTGGTCTACTTTTTTTCCTTCTTGGCTGCACCGTGGCGTGCAAGATCTTAGTTCCCTGACCAGGGATCTAACCCGGGCCCCCTGCAGTGGAAGCACGGAGTCTTAACCACTGGACTGTCAGGGAAGTCCCTGGTTGCCTTCTTAAAGATAGTCTTGTATCACTCAGCACAACCTGTTGGCTACAGATCTGGTCAGGATGGAACTGCAAGTGCCCAGGGGCACTGAATTCCCACAAATGATTTTGCTCCATGTAGAAACAAGAAGCTAAGAGAGTCTCCTGAGAAAAGCTGTGCTTCTGAGATAACTGGCCCCACTTGAAGAAGATTTGGAAAAACACAAACACAAACAAAACTTTCCGAGTGCATATCTGGACCAGACACCTGAATGACCGCAGGTAAATCCTTTCCTATATGAAAGCCCCCAAGCCTGGATGTGAGTGATAGCACAGACTGCAAGGAGCATCCGCTCTTGAATAGTTACACTTCTGCAAAAGCTTTTGAAGAAAAAATTCTCATAAAAGTCACAGGACAAAGGGCTATTCCTCTGAGTTAAACAGCAGTGTCCTCTGGAGGGAGATTTCCACTTCCTCTGCCAGCCAGCAGCCTGGCTGCCAGTTGTATGTGAGAAGAGCATGCCTATCCAATAATGGTGCACGGCCCTTCTTCTGTTTTCTGAATGGAGTCTATTTTGGTGGTATTGATATCCACCATTAAAAAAGCTTGGCTCAGTTTCCAGAACGTAGCTTCCTATGAATTCTTCAACTTAACAAAGCCACGAGTCTCTGTTTTTGTGTTAATTGTATGTTTGCCCAAATTTAGTGGATCACCTCTTAATTTCTATATAATTTTCTCATTGTCCAGATGGCCACTGAGGGTCCTCAGACTGAAAGCAGTCACATTCTATGATCCAAGCTGAGTGGACACGACTAAACCTCCATCAACTCAGGTCCCCGAAGGAGGTCTGAGAAAAAAAGTGAGGAGACAGGGTTGTGGGCCTTTGTATATCTGTGTTCTATGACATTTAGGTTGGCTGACCATTTCAATTTTGGAAATGACAGTTGATTAACATAAAAAAAGACAACTACATTTTTGTGTATCTCCACCAATGTTTGTGCTTCTCACAAATGTTTACAAAGAGTGGCATAATGTAATAAAGCTGGCCACCTTAAAAGAATGTTGCATTTGCCTCTGGTGACGATAGAATTTTATTTATAACATATTACTTAAGTGAGCTTTAGGGCTGTTAAGCAAACAAACAAACAAACAGGCAAAAACCTCCTGTTGAACATTTGTGTTGCATTGACTGCGCCTGAAGGTTTGAATTATGATTACTTTACATACAGATGACAAAGATCTGATAGTTTTCAATAAGCGTTATTGTGCTGTTTCCATATTAAAAAGAAACCAATTTGTCAGTATAATTAAACCGGATAGGTAGTTTAGGTATAACATTAATACAGGACTAAAAATAAAAACAAACTACTCTTTTTTTTTTTTTTCTGTTTTTGCTATCAGGTTTAATATATGTAATATATACTTTTTGTATAGTCATTGAGAACAGGGCATTTCCCAGCATTTAAAAAGTACTTTAGATTTTTGAGGTTAAATTATCATAATGAATATTGCAAATGTGTAATTCATCAAGACCAACAAAGCCATTTTCTTGCACAATATCTGACATTTAGTAGGCAGTCAAGATTCTTCTCAGAATGACTTTTCTGGAAAAATGTTTTAGCTCTTGTTGGCTACAAATCCCATGTACGATATAGTTCATTTCTAATGTAGGGGAAACTTGATTTTGGAGGATTTTGGAGCCTCGCCGTTCAAACCTGGTCCTGATTACTGCTTCAACTCCTGTTTATATAATTCTACACAATTTTGGCAGGATTCAAGAGCACATACCAGGGTGTTGGCTTTTATGAATCTCCTGGGATGTGAATGTCAAGCTGACTGGATGAACTCTGGCCACAAATCCCAGACAAGCACAGTGACTCTATTTATTCAGACCTGGCCGCCTGAATGCAGATTGACTTTGTGGGTAATAAATTTTCACAGGCCAAGAACTTCAGCATCAACCAAGCTGATCCTGGAGAAGAAAAATGCACCCAGGGAAGTGGAGTTGGGCTGCAAAAACCTCCTATATTTTTATTTCACATCTGCATATCATTCAGCTAATTCATTTGGTGACGGATGGACACACACTGCTGATGGCTTCAGAGGTCCTTCTGAGAAGCTCTGCTTTCTGTTATGCAATTGTCATATTAAACAGGAACAAGGGAAAAAATGAACAGCGGCCATTACAATTGGCAATCTGCTTTTAATATTACACCCAGAGCTGATGTGACTTATCTAGTGACCCCTACGGTAAAGAGCAGAAAATTGAGGTGGGAATGTTCCTTGTGCTTCCTCACAAGAAACCAGTGTTAACAAAAAGTAGTTAAGCACTGCAATTCAGCGCTCAGAGCAACCTCACCTATAATCCCGACACCTTGACGAGTGAAGCTTTAGAGTCACTCTAAGAGGACCCAGATTCTTTTCGATTAGTACTCCATGCATTAGGAATAAGAAAAGAAATGGCTCTTTAACTTGCAGATTTATGCTAACTACCTGGATATCTATTAAATGAATTGTGTGCTCTCTAAATATTGATTGGGGATTAAAAGGTAACGTTTCTTCATCGTGAGAAGTAAATGATACCAGTAGGAAAATTTCCCTCTACAGATTATATCCCATGATCACTGCCTGTAAAATTAAAACTGTCAGTTTAAGTAGATAAACCATGCTCATTTAAAGAGAAAAATGCAGTTACATAATTAAAATGAAAAGACTGCCGAATATGTGTGGATAATGTAATTACTGGAAGCTGCAGGCACATACACAGCCACTCAGTGTGGATCCCTGCTCCTCACTTCCTGGAGCTTGTGTATCTGTCACCTCTGAAACACTGCCTGCAGTTGACATGATCTCAGCTGCTCCTAGCTCAATATCTTAATCATGTGGCCCTGTCCTCATGCCTTGGCTGTAATAATTTCATCTAGACATTTGCTGTGTCCAACCTCCCAAGCTCACCCTCCTCACTTGAGATGCAGAACTCATTTAAAAAAAAAATAACCTTAAATGTGCCTTTAATTAATTTATTTATTATTTTATTTTATTTTCTGGCTGTGCCCGGTGGCATGTGAGCTCTTAGTTTCCTGACCAGAGATTGAATCCACATCCTCTGCAGTGGAAGCGCAGAGTTTTAACCAGTGAACCTCCAGAGAAGTCCCAGAACTCATTTTTTTTTTAGTAAATGGGAAGATATGCAATATAATTCACCTCTCCCTACCAAATCCATTAAATAATCCCTTCAGTACTTAGTACATTCAGGAATGATTTTATCTTAAATCTTCTAGCTCCTTCACTTTCTTCCAAAGAAACATTGGTGTCTAGGATTATTAAAACCAAGAGTCACAGGCAAGGAGATCAAACAAACTGCTACATGTATCTTGCGTCCTTCCTTCCCTTTACCCAGACATGAAATCTGACTCTCAAATCATTTGTCCTATTTCTAGTTTGAACCTCATCAAGTATGAAAATTAAAAGAGCAAACATGAGAATATGCCTACATTTCAATTAAACCTCCAAATTTTGCAAACCTGGTCACAATCCCAGCTCTAGAGATTACAGTCAAAATTCTACAGTATTTGAAAGGGATGGCTGTGAAGAAATCCATTCTCTTGGCTTTGGAGGCTTCTGTTTGAGACAACTTCTGGAAAGTTATAACCTCAATATGGCTGGGCATGAAGCATGTTTAAGAAGCAGCTCTTGACATGTCTATGGAGATTGGATAACTGGCTTTTCTCCTAAACAGGTAGGTGATTTGTCTATTTATCTACAGACAATTTTTGACCTTGGGTCTGTTTTTGTCTTCTTTGTCAACACCTTTGATCTATGGATAGGACTAATCTGAAAAATCACAGTGTTTAGTAAAAGAAATAAAGGGAGACCCAAAGTCATCTTTGATACTGGACAACGACAGCAGGAAATACTCTCAATTTAACTTAACATTATACATCATTCATGCATCCATTCAGCAAGTGTCCAGCACCTCTGCTGTGTCAGATACAGTCCCTGCCCTCAGGAAACTTCCAGTCTGGTTGGTAGAGATATTTTAAAAAGTAAACGTAATATATAACTAAAATTATGATGAGACCTAAGAAGAATGATTAGGTTATTGTGACAAAGACTAACCCAGGGTCCAAGTCAGATAACTGGAGGCTCCCTGATGAAGTGAAATGTATGCTGCACCTCCAAGATAAGGATGGTATTACTGGGGCAAAAAATGAGGGGGGAGAGGGCTTGGAGGCCCTGAAGCAGCTGAGCTTGGCTTGTTGGAGGAGCTGAAAGAAGACTCATGGGATGGAAGTGCCATGAACTATCTCAGTGTGAAGTGAAGAGGAAGACGTGAGTGAAGCCAGCCTGTGTAAGGTGCTGTCGGCCAGGCGATGGGCTCTGGATTTTACCCCCAGTGGAATAGGAACCCATGTAAGATTTTAGACTAAGGAATGACAGATTTCGATGATCTGACTTGATCTTTTTTAAAAGAGCCCTGTGAGGATGTGATATTATAGAGGGGAAGAAGAGAACTATGCTGGCTTCTACTGGACTGGTGTAGACTAGCCAGGATGGAAAGAGGTGGATGAACTAATATTTGTGAATTTACAGGACTTAGAGATAAAATTAACACTTGAGTGAGGAACAGAGAGTCGTCAAGGATGAGCCCGATGTTTCTAGACTTGCACAACTGGTCGTCTGGCAGTTCTAGGTTTAGAAATGGAAACAATCACAAGGGGAACATGTTTGCGTGTGGGTAGGCAGAGGGGTGGCAAATACCAGAACTCCAGCTTGGCACCAACTGAGACTGCCAAGTGGAAAAGTCAAGTAGGTCTGTGGTTCAGAAGAGAGTTCTGAGCTGAGGATATAATTTTAGAAACTGTAAGCACATAAAAATTGAAGGTCATGGGAACTGATGAGATCATCCAGAGAGAGAGAGAGAGAGAGACAGAGAGGAAGTGGAGAAGAGAAATCAGAAATGCTAAAAGATTCCACCATTCACGTTTGGCTGGGGGAGAAGCAGTCAGCAAAGGAGTCTGAGAAGACACAGCCAGAGCGGCAAGAAACAAATCAGGAGGCTATGGTATCAGACACCTCAAGAAAAGTGGGGCAGGGACTTCCCTGGTGGTCCAGTGGGTAGGACCCTGCGCTCCCAATGCAGGGCACCTGGGTTCGGTCCCTTGTTGGGGACCGAACTAAGAGTTTTCATGCTGCAGCTAAGAGTCCGCATGCCACAACTAAGAGTCCATCCACATGCTGCAACTGAAGAACCCACATGCCGCAATGAGGATCCTGCATGCTGCAGCTAAGACCTGGCACAGCCAAAATAAATAAATAAATATTAAAAAAAATAAAAGTGGGGTAATCAAGGTAATCAACAGTTTTCAATGCTGTAAGTCTTTCTGGTGAGACAAGGTACATGTGACTCTGCAGACCCAGTGTGGTCACTGGTGACCCAGTGAGTAGTTCTGGTGGAGAGGAGGGGCAGAAAAGAGTCAAAGGAGTAAGTCCCCAAGTAACTGAGAGGAAATGGGACAAACTTTTGATAAGAGGAAGGCAGTGTCCTCTTGTAACAGAGGGGAAAGGAGAGGATGAGTGAAGACAAAGGTAGTTGTGTGCATCTGGTTACAGGAAGATGAGGCTTTCCTGTTAGATGCCAGTCAGCATGGTATGCAATAGGGAAGTAAAGGTGAATAAGACACAGAGTAAGATTCAGGTCACTCACTCAAGAAGTCAGGAAGACAGATAACTAAAGCACATATTATTCACACTATCAGCTCTGTGATGGAGGTAATTATAGGATACTCAGGGAGAAAACTTATAAAATGCCATCACCAGTGAGCTGTTGTAAGTTATGTATATATAATACCTAGCATAGCCACTGAAAAAAGCTTTATAAAGAGATGCACTCAAAAATACTATAGATAAACAGAAATGAAATTCTACAAAATGTTCAAGGAGCCTACAGGAATTCAGGAAAAAGAAAACATAAAAATGAGAAAACAAAGAAAACAAACAGAAAACAAAAAATAAATGGTTGACTTAAGCCCTAACATAATTATCATTAATGTAGCATTATATTACATTAATTAATATTAGTTAATCACTTTATCAGCTAATAATTACATTAAATGTAAATGATCCAAATACATCAATTAAAAGACAGAAATTGGCAAAGTGGAAAAAAGATATGACAACCACATGCTGTCTGTAAGAAACTTACTTCAAATATAGGTAGGTTGAAAGTAAAAGAATGGAAAAAGTTGTATTTTGTAAAAATTAATCAAAAGAAATCAACAGTAGCCACATTGATATCGGATAAAGTAGACATCAGAGCAAAGAAAATGACCAGCGATAGAGTGGAATATACATAATTACAAAAGGTCAATTCATCAAGAAGAGGCAGCAATCCCAAATGTGCCTGCACAAAACAACAGCTGTAAAATATGAGAAGCAAAAATTGACAGAATGGAAACGAGAAGTAGACAAATCCACAATTATAGTTGGAGATTTCAACACTCCTCTCCCAACAATCGATGGAGCAACTAGACAGAAAGTCAGCAAAGATATAGAATAACTCAACAACAACATCAACCAACAGGTTCTAACTGACATTTACGGAGCACTCCACCCAACATCAGCAGATACACAGAAAACATATACCAACACAGACCTTCGCTTGGGTCATAAAACATACTCAGTGCATTTATAAAAATGGAAATCATACAGGATGTATACTTAGCCCACAATGGAGCCAAACTAGAAATCAATACAAGTAAGATCACAGGAAATCTCAAAACACTTGGAAGTGAGACATCATACTTCTAAAAGCATCAACGAGGGTGTCTCAGTGAACTGAATGACAATGAAATACAACATATAAAAACTTGTGCGATGTGGCTACAGCAGTGATGAGATGAAACATGTAGCACTAAATGCTTATATTATAAAAGAGGACAAATCTCAAATCAATAATCTAAGCTCCTTCAAGAAACTAGAAAAAGAAGAGCAAGATGAACCCAAACCAAACAGGAGGAGGGAAACAACAAAGACAAGCAATCAGTGAAATTGGAAACAGAAAAACTGACAGAGAATATCATCGAAACAACAAGCTAGTTCTTTGAAAAGAGCAATAAAATTGATAAACCTCTAGGAAGACTGACAAATTAAAAAATAAAGAAAATTAGTATCAAGAATGAAACGGGCTATCACTATAGACACAGACGTCCAAAGGACAATGAAGGAAGACAACTCCACACGCATAAATACGACAATGTAAATGATATGATGGGTTAATTACTTGAAGAGCACATAACCTACCCAATGTGAAATGATCTGAGTAGCCTTTTAACTATTAAGAAAACAGGATTTATAAGTTTCTAAAAGTCTCCAGGCCCACATGGCTTCCCCGGAGAATTCTGACTAACATTTGAATTAGAAGAATTAACATTAATGTTACACACTCTCTTCAAGAAAGAAAAGAGCAAGGAACACTTGCAATTCGCGTTATAAGCCAGCGTTGCCCTAATGTCAAAACCAGACACAGACAATACAAAAAAAGAAAGCTTCGGAACAATGTTCCTCATGCATATATAAAGACAGGCATGTGAGGAAAATGTAGAGCAATGGGAATTCTCTTACGTTGCTGGGGGGAGTGTCAGAAGGTACAACCTATTTGGGGAAGATGGTTTGGGACAGTCCACTCAAATGCAACATCCTAAAGCATTTCTACGCTCGGGGACAGACCCAGCAGGAATGTTCCCACATGCTTCCCCAAGACCTGTACAAGAACGTTAGTAACAGCAGTATTCCAAAAGCCCTAACTGCTCTTGTGCCCGTCAGCAGGATGGGTAAGCAGGCTATGGTATATGCACATAATGGAACTGGACCCAGCAACGGGAAGGAGCAAACTGCACTTACATGCGATATCATGCATGAGTCTCACAAACAAAATGCTGAGTGACAGAAGCCAGACACAACCGCGTGCGCTCATCATCCTACTGATGTGAATGTCAAAGACAAGCACAATTACACTATGGCGTTAGAAATCAGGACAGTGGTTATTCTTTCGGAGGATGCTGCCTGGAAGGGGACGTGGCAGACCCAAGAGGCTGGTCGTGTCTGTGTCTTGATCTGGGTGCTGGTTACACGGGTGAGTGTGGTTTATGAATATTCATCAAGTCGTATTCTTAGGTTACATGTAACTTTTCTCTGTGTCTGCTGTATTCAACTGTAAGTTGACTAAAAATGAAGAAAAAAGCCTATTGGATCTGGTGACATGAAGATGGCGGGCGGGCACAAGTTGTGAGGACGTGGCAGGCTGCAGGGATCTAACATTAATTCCAATTTTACACATGGCGACAGCAGAGCACAGAGCAGTTCAATGACTGGGTCAGGGCTGCAGAGCGACTGGGTAGCACAGCGGGGATTTGAACCCAGAGAGCAGGGCTGCTGAGCTAGTGTTCACTCACTAAACTGACCCATGTCTTATTTTGAGAGCACAAAGGCAATGATAAAAGAACATTAGACAGGAATATGCAAATGCATGAGAGTCTGAGGTTACTTTAGGAAGAGCGAAAGGGCGTAGCAACTCGATGCTCTTGTGGATGTCTCTTTATCACAGTGGCTACCCAGGCTGGTGACCAACATTCAACCAGGTGTCATGTAAGAAAAGGCCGAGGATTTTAGTACACTATATTTATCGAGGCAGGGAAATATACACACAGTTTTGAAAGATTTTGTGTTAAGGGATAGATTCTGATTATATCTGAAAAATCATTTATGTTAGATGCTTAATTATCTCTGGATGCCAGAGAAATGCAGAGTGCACATGTGTGCTGCGTGTGTGTGCCAAGTCTCCACTCTTGGGGTATAATCATATATTGGTCTTGAAGAGAAAAAATTCTATATCATTAGTTTTTTTTTTAAAAGCATGGGATTTATGATTTTGTGATTCGGCCAGGATAACACTATAGTCAGTGTTAGAGCAATCACTAAACTGCCACATACAAAACCATTGTCTGGACTCAATTACAAGGGAGGATTAGAGTATGAAAGTCATTCATTCTGTCGGCTGCTTCCATTGCAAAAGACAGGAAGGTGTACATATGTAGGGACCAAAAGCAAGAAGAAAGATCTGACCGATATATTCACAGTATAATATTTTCCACCGCTACAGATTAAAAAGGAGTAGCTAATAAAGCAAAATGACTAAACAAAAAGTTCTCACCGCCTTAGAGAATGTGTCTAGTTTGTCCTTGATAACTAATTTTTTAAAATTGTGTTTTCAGTGGAAATATTTCCTGGAAATAGCTCATGAACTTCTTTCCAAATTAAGAAAGGTTTGCTGAATGAAACAGTCTGTAAATCCCTTTTCCAATACCAATATACACAATCTACACATTCGCTGTGACTTAATCCACAACGTACCTATCTGAACCTCCACTGGGGAAAAAAAACACAAGAGATGAAATCATTTGCTTGTAGATACAAAGATGAGGAACGAACATGATGGGTGAAATCGTTCCCCAGTTCTGCCAAGATTGCTGGGTTGTGGATGTCTGCCTGGCCTGCTGCGTGCACCTGGAAACAGATCAATCAATCTCTAAAAAAGCCCAAGCAGCCCTCCTTGCTCAAACTTTTTTCACTTGGGCTTTCCTCTGCTAGCCAATCTAGTTTCAAACTGTATTGAGTTCTATCTCATATGCAGTCCCTTCTTTGATGCCTCACCTTCTCTTAACAAGGTGAGCAAGCTCTTCTGTGACCTCACAGCCACATTTGGCTCAGATGTTCTTCCCTGAAATTTCCTTTGACTTCGATCTCACCTCTGCATGCTCTCTCGATACATTATCTGCATTTGCATGTCTAGACAGCTGCATCACCTGCACGGCATTCTGCGATACCTCTGTATAAAATCCGCTACTTCAAGATCAACTGAACAAGTACGTCTTGTATCGCATGTAAAAATGACATGGAAAACCTCTCTGAATTTTGTCCTTATTCCTATCACGTTTATCCCAGCTTGACACAATACAAAGCAGGTGATGAGAAAAAGGAAACAGAAGTGGAGGAAAATCTGTCTTTCATGTTTTCAAACTTGCTTTAAAATACAAACGTTTCCTGAAATGCAGAAGTGAAAGTGATGAATGTTAAGTGGGTATTTTTTCACCTTAACTGACTGATCACAAGAGTATTTATAAACCCCTGACTGATGTCTTGAGCTGATAAATCAACACCAGGGGAGAACATTTCAAGCACATTTATCACTGAAGACAAACAGGCTATTCTGAGCGTGATTATTTTTTATTCATCATTTTAGTTCACCTCTACATTTGTTAATAATGTCGGTATAAGACTTCTCAATATTTAATGCTACAGTGTGCTTTTGCTGGCTGCATGCTGATGAGGTAAAGCTCACACATTTGATCTCCAGAAAGCCAGTAACCTTTCCAAAAAAAAAAAAAGAAAAAGAAAAAAAAAAAGCTCTATCTCACACTGAAGCCTGATCTCAGGCGGCTTCCTTATGAATAGCTGCTGTTGGCTTTGATGCCATAAAGATCACAGAATTACAGTTTTATGGGAAATTAAAGCCAAGCTATTTGAACAGTCTGGCCCAATGGCACAGAATCTCGTAATCAGCAAAGGAAACCCAGCATCCTAGAGCATCACAATTGAGCACCTGTACGGCTCAGTTAGTACCCAGGACAGTCTACCAGGTTGTTGTCATTACATCATGTTCAGAGAGCCGCAACATCAAGGGAAATCTTACCTGTTCATTCTCCTCTTCATCGCTGCTTAGCTTAAGGTCATCTTCTAGCATTCTGAAAGAGGGAACAAAGGGGTACAGATACTTAGCAAATTCAAGAGAATTTAGCACCAAAATTCCTCTATTAGAGCAAGATTTCAGTAATGACCGTATCAGATTTCCTAATTTAAAAGATTGTTTCCCTTTGAGCCCTTTTCTTCTGATGCACTTAGGAGATTACAAACTGCCACATCATGACAGTGAACCCTCATAACAGCCATAGGACATGATGGGCTGCTTCAAGAATATGAGGTTTTAAACAAGCAGAGTCAAATAGGTGCTTTTCCTTGTGAAGTTTTAATTCCACGATTATCTGTCCAGTGTTTTCCTTGTGGCAGGTGCTGGGCCACATCTCCATGATCATTCGTGGGAAACGGAGAGAGTGGGCAGAACCCTGCCGAGAGCCAGAAAACAACAGACTTGAGTTCTCAGAGCAGCTGCTGAGTCTTCCCCCGTCAAAGATCTGGAGAAGACAGCTGCCCAAGCATCCTACTGGATAAGCAAAACTAAACAGGAGGAGACTTCCTGGGAAGGTGACTTCCCGGTGCCCCCTGGGTCCCTCAGATGTGTCATGACAGCCACGGTGGGGAAGCTTACTTTTGGGTCCATAAAAGTTAAAAAAAAAGAATCTGAAAAAGAATGAATATATATATATATACACACACATATATCCGCATCACTAGGCTGTACACCTGAAAGTAACACAACATTGTAAATAAACTATACTCCAATATAAAATTTAAAAAAATATAGATGACATATAAAAGAATAACATTAAATTAAAAAAGGAAAATTTCAATCATTATTTTCTGATGATGATGAAATTGTATTCTTATCAGCATTGCTGAATTATTTCTTTATAGAATAACAGTTTTCAGAGGAAGTCATTTCAAAAGAAACCTCACTCAGAAGCATGTCTACACACAGATGAACGCAGAGCTGTTCTGTCCGGGGTGAGGGGAAGAGTCTGCTTTTGGATGGACCCTGGGGCTCCAGGCATGAGTCTGGGGGCCACTGAGTCCCTGTGTGCAAAAGGCCTCATTGTCCTCTCTGAAGGTACCTTCAAAGTCCAAAGACTGACCCCTAAAATGTGCTGTTTCCTTTAAAAGCCAATTATAGGCTTATTGTCCGTCCATACATTCCTCTGAATATTTTTATAAGTAATTCCAGTGACTTTTGGGGTGAGCTTGGGGTAAAGGTCTGCCAAGGCAGGATGTGGGCCCAGTTCTGCCTCAAACTGCTGTGTGTCTGGGGCAAGTCACTGAACAGCCCCGCCCCAGCCCCATTTCCTTCTTTGTAAGATGAGGGGTTGTGCCGGACATTTCCAAGGTCCAGTTCTGCTTCAGAGTCCATGAGTCTGCAAAATAAATTTGCCCCCTATTTCCCAAAAGAGAAAAACTCTTGAATTTGTCCTAAAGAGCGCACAACTGTGAAATCTTAGAGCAATTCTTGGTGTACCATGTAAGCCATAACCATTAGGACACCAAATCCCCCCCTGGCTATGGCTATTCTACCAGTAGAAAGTATTGATAGTATCCTTCTTTTATTATTTAAACCAGAAGCAAACAAGCCAAACACCAGCAAAGACTGCACAGCTGTACCCCAACTGCCCTTTCCATTCGTGTGGCACGACATTCATTTCCCTTGACCTCATGAACTTGTACATGGGCTTCAAAGAGAAGAGACACTGTGGTGATTTATTAGAGCACTGTTGGGGGAGAACCTAGGAGGTTCCTGTGTTTCCTTTGTCCTGGGACCCTACTGACTAGCACAGTGAAGGCACAGAGTACAGCATCGGTTGGTTGGCTGGGCTGGGCACCTACCCCAAGGAGATTTTCCTACCCAAAGGCATGAATACCTTTCTGATGAAAAGGACCAGAGGATCAGGACAGTTTCTTACCCCCAGCCCTCACTCCCTCTTTTGGGGTCAACTGTCAACTGTGATTTGGTTTAACCTGGAGGACTGCCCTGCAAGCACTGGGTGTTTGAAGTGTGGGTGGGCCTGCGGGTGGGTGGGAAGGGGGAGGGAAGGACACACAGTCATCGTTAATGACCCCCCTGTTGGATGGAAGTCAAGTCAAGGGTGACCGGGGAGTTTCCTCTTCATATGGGTGACAGTGTGTACAGATTTGAAGGCCATGGTCAACCAGAGCAAGATGCCCCAACATGCCCCAAAGCAAGGGATCTTAGCTTGGACGCACAGCAGCCTTGTGACTCCGTTACCACATGAAGCTGGGACAGCACAGGCCGTGTAGGGAGTAGAACTTGTTTATTCTAGGCGTGTGCTAAATGTGTCAACACGTGAGCACATGGCTGGTTGAATCTCAGGCAGCCTCTCACATCCCCTGATCCTGGACCAGTCATGGTTTTGTCATTTCTATAGTGAGACTCAGCTCCCTTGTCATCTTTTCCAGAAGAAAAGCAGTCAGAGATCCACCTTGCTTTGGGAATACTAATGATCACTGAATTTACCTCTCATATTGAAAAAAAAAAAGAATTAATTATGTTTCTGGTCTGAGATCCAAAAACAAAGGATCAAATGTAAAAACACTCTGTATTCAAGAGAGACTTTGGGGGCTTCCCTGGTGGCGCAGTGCTTAAGAATCCACCTGCCAATGCAGGGGACATGGGTTTGATGCCTGGGCTGGGAAGATCCCACATGCCACGGACCAACTAAGTCCATGCACCACAACTCCTGAGCCTGCGCTCTAGAGCCCTTGAGCCACAACTACTGAGCCCACACACCGCAACAACTGAAGCCCGCGTGCCTAGAGCCTATGCTCCGCAACAAGAGAAGCCACTGCACCGAGAAGCCTGTGCACTGCAACAAAGAGTAGCCCCCGCTCCCTGCAACTAGCGAAAGCCCACACACAGCAACAAAGACCCAACACAGCCAATAAATAAAAAATAAAATAATTAATTAAAAAAAAAAGACTTCGACAGAAGTTAGAATCCAGTTAAACCTCAGAATGTCTTGGAATATGGGAACACCGAGTCCGAAAGCTCACACACATCGCATAGCAATCCTGGGAGCCTGATGCTGCCAGCATGTGGCACCACAACTCTGAACTAGATGGGGTCACCACTGCCCGGCTCCCCAGACCCCAACAGGCACTCGAGGCGACTCAGGCTCAAGGCCGCCCAAGAACACGCCCGGCCCCTCTGCATCATTCTGGTCACAGCAGAATCCCTGTGACTCAACTTCCAAAGCACAGTGGTTGCCCTTTTTAAAGCTGGGGATATCAAAGCAGCTCCTGAGAGAGCCTGGGGAGGAGCTGAAGAGGATCTGAGGTTAGAGAAGAAAAGAGAAAAGCTGGGACCCTTAAGAGCCTGAGAACTGTCCTCATTTGGTGCAGGCTGTGTCTGCCTCCATAGAGAGCCTGAGGAGGAGCTGAAGAGTATCTGAGGTTAGAGAAGAGAAAAGCTGGGGCCCTTACGAGCCTGAGAGCTGCCCTCGTTTGGTGCAGGCTGTGTCCGCCTCCACCTGCACACACGAGTGGCACCGGTGGAGCATTCTGCCCCCAACTCCAACCCCACTTACTTGACAACATATTTACCATCTGTCTATTTTCAAAAGGAATTGGATTGGCATAAGCAAATTAAACAAGAATAATAATAACAAAACTTTTAAACCAAGAGTGAAAGAAAACGCAAATTAATTGTTGGTTGGGACACTGGGCCAGGGACGGAGGAAGGCAGGCCAAGACTCTGATGCTCTGAGGCTAGAGTCTGGGACAGGTCACTGGCACACGAGTGCGGGGCCTGTGCTTCAGCACCATGCTGGCTCGCAGGGAACCCTGATGCACCCCTGCATCCCTACACCCCTCCATCTGAGCACCACCAGGCTTCCTCCAGCTGGTGACACCCACCCACCCAGAGCCACACCCCTTCCATGTCCCTTGGCCCCTCCTCTTCGCATCCCCGCAGGGCCCTCCTAGGTGCCTGAGCTCCTGTCCCGCAGTAGCAGCTCCCAATGTGCCGGGCCTGCTGAGCACTTTCTGGAGCTGAGCTCCTGCAGCCCCACAGCATCTCCTTGAGGTGGGCACCTCCAGGGCAGCAGACCTCGCGGGTCTGAGCACGGACTCTGGAGTCAGACTGTCCAGGAGGAATCCTGGCTTTGCCACTCAGCTATCCCTGCCTCAACGGGTTTTCCAGAGAAAACATTACACAGTCCTTACAGAGTGCTTAGCACAGAACATGGTGCAGAACCAACATTCAATCCATGTCCATTTTTCATTAATATTCCTCTTTTACCTCTGAGTGTAATGTCTTGGAGCATTTAAGAAACTTGCATGGGTAAACAATTTGGGACAGATGATGTTTCTATAATAATGCCTTAAAACTAAGCCATTTGCTCTATTTTCAGGCCATCTTGAGAATAAAAATGTTTTCTAGAGGTTGTGTGTGGGGGGATATTTTAGGATATAATTGCTGCCATGGTTGATTGATCTGATGTGACTTTATGTCTACAGAGGACAGAAAACACAGTTGTCAGCCTGAGTGCACCAGAAGACATGTCCCGGGAGCCTGCAGTTGGCCACATGGCCCAGAGTCCCTTAGCAGGACCCAGAGCCTGATGAGAACGGGGATGCTGAAATAAAATAGATAAAATCAAACTCTGCGAATGAAGGCCAGAGAGCAGAGGTGCAGCCAGAGGTGCAGAGAAACCTGGACTTCGTGCCCTCAACGCCCGAGGAGCTGTCACACTGTGCCCAGAGCACTTCTGGTCAGTGCCTCGTGGTGACTTCACAGTGGCGTCTGACCAGACAGCTGAGAGCTGGGACCCTGATAGGACTGAGGCAGGACTTTTTTTTTCCCTAACACGCAATTAGGTAATTCAGATTCTATCCATTTTTCACTGGCAGACTGTGTAGACAACAGTTTCTTGAAATTATTGTCCCAGGAAAATCACAACACGCCCCTTGAACACCTCGTACAAAGGGTCAAAGGTCTGAGCCACGGGCTGAAGGGTCTTAATTTTCATACAGGGAGAGAGGGTCTCATGGGAACTGTGTAGAGGAAAGGGTGGGGGGCAGTCTGCCTCTGAGTTCCAATGGGGGAACCCAGTACAAACATTTCCCTTTGCAGTTTGCCAAGTAACACCTCAGGTGGACCTCACTGTTTCTGGAAGTGAAGGATGAATGAAAACATTGCCTTACTATTGACAGTAGAATTGGCATCCAAACTCCCAATCACTTACATGTTCAATTTCCTCCTGTGTTTTTTCAGTGGCGGGCACCTATCTTTGGAAAGCATACTGTCTCCCAGGGCTGGTTCTTCTCACGTACTACATTCTAATCAGCATTGCCATTGTAGCCATTTTAAGTGCCTTAAAATTTCGAAGGTCTGGCGTAACGAACTCTCGTGGAACCCAATCACCTCATCTGAAGGTGAGGCTCTCAGAAAAGGGAATTCAATACAACCCTTGCAGCTTTAACGTCTGATGATGTAGCTTCCCTGGGTGTATTGTTTATTGTTTTTTAATTGAACAGTAGACAACTGTATGTTGTAGCTGGTGCTTATATTTTTGAGGTCCACAGTTTCTCAGAAAGCAGAAACAGTAGCCTACTCTTAACAGATGGCCAACTGCTTCTAGGGCTCATCTGTATCTTACACAGGTATTGCAAACGGGCACATTAACGACCTTCAAATGTAATGGCAGTCATTTCACAGAGCAGTGGTTTTTAATTAGCAGGATTTCCCTGGAATTACTTGTCATTTGGGCCCTTATCAGATTTGAATCCTTTAGTCCTTTAAAGTTCATCTCATTTTGCTATGTCTTAATGGCTTCTTAAAAATCTGAGTTTTAATTGGGCTGTTTGGTTTGCAGATTTGTTTCTATAGCTGTAGAAGCTGGTGCTTCTACAATCTTCACCTACTTGAGATTTAAAGCCAAAGACAAATGTTTATGACTCCTCATGAAACATATTCATATATGCAAATATCTATTCTAACAATTAGCTGTGCATGGTAAACCTATTTGTTATGCAAGTCCACCCTTCTGAAGGAATTCCCCAAGCCATCCTCTCCTCTGCTTGGAATACAGGAGGGGAAGTTATAAAACTCATTTCATTGTTTCTGAAGTCCACTGCTCTGTCAGGGTCAGTGCTACCATCTGCCCGGGCTTATTATCATAAACAGGTGACCACCTTCCTCTCCGCATTTGTTCAGAATTTAGCTTGTGCCATTCCCCAGTTAACTGGGAACCAGGACGGCTAGGACAGGCTCAGCCTGGGGTTGGTGATGCAGTGCACCCAAGGCACAAATGAAAGAACTTAGTCTGGAAGCCAACAGAGAAATCAGGAAGAAGACAAAGGGTAGTCTAGATGACCTGAGAGTTTTCAGCTCTGATGCGTTCCTACCCAGATTTCACCTACATCTTTTGAGGCAATGTTGGTTCATAGGGAAACAATATCTGCTCACACACACATCTTCTTCCTGGACCCCTTCTTCCCAGGAATGGTTCTAGCTGTCAATGAAATCACAAATGATCTGATTCTGCCATGTTCACACTGGGGCGAAGGTGTCCTGTAGCTCTTATGTTTATGGCCTTATTTTTTCTTAAGGACAATAAGTTCTAATTGTCCTTTTCTTCCACTTTTATGCTAAGTCCACCTGCCACCCTAACACAGGCCCATCTTCCCTGGGGGACAGTATCTCATTTCCTACCACTTAAGACCCTCGCAAAAGCCAACCCCATTTAGGGAACCTGCCAAACCCTGGTGAGATACGGGATGGATGTGTGTCTTCAAAATCTCAATCAATAGCTGCCTTTCTGGATAGTCTCATATCTAGTATATTAATACAGAATAAATGGAAATCAAAGGAAAGTGAAAATCAACACTAATAAAAGGACGCAGTCCATGGTACTAGAGTGTGGGTGGTGGAATGTATCTGGCCAGCACTGAGTCTGAGTTCTGTGCGTAACCAGCTCTGTGAACTTGGGCAAATCATTCACTCACTCTGGACATCGTTTCCAAATCTCTAAAATGCAGCAGGGATAAAATGACCTCTACAGCCGCTTGTGGCTCTGAATTCTGACTCTCTGCCTTTACCAACGGCTGGAAAGTCCAGTTATATTGTTGGAGACATAGAGGGTTCCCTGGATCCGAGCGGATACAACTCGGTTAAAAGTAAAACTGATAGGTTGGAACTTGAGTAAATGGCCCAAGATCCACACTGGAGCCAGGAGACTGGGGTGAAGTCTGGTTACTTCTTTAAGCGCTTACTTCCTTGTATGTCAGGTGAGGTATTTCACATGGTTGTTCTAAAAATTAAATAGAAAACAGCAGTGCTTTTAGATGGTAGAGTGCTACATAGAGTGACTATTTCTGGAAACATTTCACATGTGATATGGTGTGTAGGACAGAGTTTCGCCCTCAGGCAGTAGCCTGTGAATCTTTAATGATCGAGCAGGTTCCTGGAGACCAGGAACAAAGGCAATAACTAGACTGGACCCCAGTGCTCCTGCACCAAGTGGCCACGAGGACTGGACTGGGAGATGGTGCCAGCTCCCCAGCTGGGCCTGAGACCAGGGAAGTATTCTTTCCTCTGTTACAAACCAATTGTCTCTAGGTATTTTGTAGATTCTTCCTTATTATAGTGAAATGTGACCCCAAACACACATGTAACAGCTTTTGGGTAGTTAAGAAACCAGATTCTTCTTTTTCTTTCCTCCTAACAGCATCTACAAATAAAATCAGGCGACACAGACACTAAACGATGAGCAGACCAACAGCAATTTGCCAAGACCCCCAAGGAGCCTTCGCCAAGTCCTCTAGGCTCTGGTCTACGTGGCACCAAAAGTATACATCCTCTCAAACACTCTGTGTCTGCAGAATCCTTCATTCTTTCTAAGGAACGACATGTTCCCGAGCTCCACCATGGAGGCACATTTAGAAAAGCATGAAGTCACACAATATTCTTCCAAGTAACTGAAAACAAGAAGCTGGCAGCCAAGTGTACTGAGAAGTTCCTCATCAGATCAGTCCTCTGGTGCCGCAAGGACTTGGAGGTGCTGTGGGAGAACGTCTGCAGAGAAAAGCGACCTTAGCAGGCCACCTGCTCTGACCTTCAGCCCTGGGGAAGCAGGAGGCTCCCTCCACAGAAGCCTTGGGAGTCAAAGCTGGGCCAGTGGTTCTTAGATGAGAGTGGTGCCAGCAGCATCACCTGAGGGCTTCTTAAGACACAAGTGGCTGGGCCCACCTCCAGGGCTTTTCATTCAGGAGGTGTGGGAAGGGGCCCCCAAATTTGCATTTATAACAAGTCCCCAGGTGATGGAGAGACTGCCAGCCAGAGGTCACATTTTGAGAAGCCCTGGGGCTAGACCATAACCTCCTGCCCTCAAAAGTTTATTGCATCTCTAGTTGGCTACTGAAAGCAGAGAGCCTGTGAGATGGTCCCTTAAGCCGCCTCTTAGGGCATGTTGGGGGTTGTGGTCTGGGTGGGAGGGGCAGCCTGGGGCCCTGACAAGCAAACACACCCTGATGTGTACTACCCAGATCTCTCCCAGTTTGCTCTAGCCCACAGGGTAGGATCCCAGAGAGAACCAGGGACCCCCTCCTCTCACCCCCATATCTGCTAAGGAAAAGAGCTCATACATTCAACCAACAGAGCCAGACTCACTGAATACAAGCTCCAAAGGCTCTGTACCTGCCCTTAGAGCATCACGTTATCAGGGGACAGAGATAAGTAATCCAGTGATTGTTACACAGTGGGATGAGCCCTCGAGCAGAGCACTGGAGGAGGGAGGACCTGTGCTGGCTTCAGGCTCCTAGAGAAGTCAGACAGAACCGGGGAAGGTGACGCCCAAGCACGGCGTGCCTGGGGATGGAGGTAGGTTATATCCTGCTCTCCCATGGTGTTTTCTTTCTGAAAAGTGATATAACACAAGGTTCAAAATGCTCCCTAAAGAAAAAAGGTATCCAGGGAAATGCCTCCCCCCACTCCTGTCCCTGCCTGCTCACTTCCCACTCTTACCCCTGAATTCACCACCATCTGTAGTTTCTTACATATGATTTCAGAGTTTCTTTATGTATTAACTAGCAAATAAGAATGTAGCACTTTGGACTCTAAGTGAGAAAATAACATTAAAGAACAACTCATTGGTGGACGGATGTGAGGTTAACTGGACCCTCGCTATCTGGATGCAGCAGGCAGCTCTAAGACGCTCCCAAAGATTCCGGCCTCCTGGCACTGTGTCCTCCCAACAGTGTGGCTGGATCTAGTGACCTCCTTCTAGCGAACAGGACAAAGTGATGGGGTGTCACTGATGAGACTGCGTAACATTCACCTGCGGGTATGCATACTCTTTGGTTTGTTGGCTGCTTTGCTTGGATGATAAAAGCTGCCACGCTGGGAGCTGCTGTATGGAGAAATCCCCATGGCTGGGAACTGAGGGGACCTCTGGCCAACGGCCAAGGAGGAAATGAGGCTCTCAGCCCAAGTGCCGGAAGGAACTGAGTCTGGCCAACAGCCATGTGATGTGAGCTTGGAAATGGACCTTTCCCTAGTCAGGCTTTGAAGTGACTGTAGCCGCAGCCGACACCTCGATGGCAGCCTCTCCAGACACCTTTAGCCGGGGGACCAGCTAAGCCACGCTCAGAATCCTCACCTACGGAAACCGTGAGATAACAAATGCCACTAAGTTTTGGGGTAACTTGTTGGCATCAATAAGTAACGAGTACGCCACTGGATGGTAGTAAATATTTCGTGTGTCCCTGTCCAAGGTCACTCTCATTTGCTTGAGCTGAAGCATGAACAGCCATCATTCAAACTGTCTCACAGAGGCATAATGCAAGCCTAACAGGTCATCAAACTGTTCTAATAGCCACATTAAAAAAAGTAAAAACAGGTAAAATTAATTTTACAATATATTCAATATATTTAATTTAAGCTAACATATCATTGCAACGTGACAACATACACATTTCAAGGGTTCAACAGCCACACGTGGCCAGCGGCTGCTGGACTGGACGACACAGGCTCAGATCTCTGCAGAAGGTGAGCGGTGTTCACGTCTCCAGGAGGGTTCACATTCCAGTCCCCCAGCCCTCTGCCCCCCTTTGCCTCTTGCAGGGGTGAATCTTCCCTATACTTCCTGCCTCATAGGGTGCACTGAACACGCCTGTGAAGGTAAAGACCTGGTAACTTAGAACAGCGGTCCCCAACCTCTTTGGCACCAGGGACCGGTTTCGTGGAAGACAGTTTTTCCATGGACGGGGGACGGGGGTTGGGGAGATGGTTCAGGCAGTAATGCGAGCAGAGGGGACCGGCAGATGAAGCTTCGCTCACTCGCCCACCACTCACCTGCTGCCGTGCAGCCCAGCTCCTAACAGGCCGTGGACCGATACTGGTCTGCGCCCTGGGGTTGGGGACCCCTGACTTAGAGCGTGGAGGAGATTTGCAGGAGAAAGGGGAGGCTCCGGTCAGAACTGATGCAATCACCCCCCCTCTCCCCCGACGATTCCTGGTGGAGACAGGGATTCCGAAGGCCTGTTTCTGAGCCAGCTGCATGTGTCAATGACCCATCTTGTTCCCAATTCTGATGACGCTACTTGCTCGTGGCATGGCACGCCACGATGTCTTACAAAACAGCTGTAAGGCAGAAACCAGTGCACAGCTGCAGGTGGCCGGCAGAGGGGTGCGCTCAGGGCCATGCGTTCAGGAGCCATGGCCTCTGAAAACAGAACCGGGGCAGCCCTGCAAATATGCCTTGTAAAATGCTGACCACCTGGCAAGGGAAGTCTGTCCACCTTTTGCTCGCATTTATCACGTCCCCACTTCTCTTGGATGCAGTAAAGACGCATCTCAAAGTTATTTGAAATATCCTAGGTTTTTTTGCTGTCGTTTATGTTGATTTTTGCTTTTTTTTTTTTTAGTTGCCTATTTTAAAAAGTGTGGTGGTTGCTCTTTTCACTTGGAGTTACAGTGCTAGCTAGGGGATGTGAGCAGCCTGGAGGGAACTCTTTGTCCGGGAGAAATGGAATGCTGCGCCCAGTTTCCCTGAACGTCCCAGGACTCTTTCCACCCAGAAAACTGTAAGTGCCACACACAGTTGGTGTGACTGTGAAAAAAGGAAGACGCTCCATCTTTCCCATTCAGGGCACTGTAGGCCATGGTTATAAAGTAGCTTTCCCTGAACTATTATACTTGAACATTGCTTTCTTCTGAAAGAATTCCAGGGAAAGGATACTGGATGGACTCGATCAACAAGCTGGGCTTTAGAAAGAACACTTTGATAGGGGAGGCTCGCTCCTCAAAGATGGTTTTAAAATTCCTCTCTGTTTGTTACAAGGATTTTTAGAAAATTAGCTTCTGAGCTAATGGTCTTGGTGTTAGAGGATTCCATTTCTCAGGCGTAATGAACTCAAGTACAGAGTGTGAAAGAACATGGTCCTTTCTCGGCAGAACTGGAACAGAGGTTAGGGGACCTTGACTGGGAACTTGGAGTTTCCCCTGCTGCACAGACTTGACCATGGGTGTTTCTTTACACCTCTTTGAAGGGGATTGTGCACCTACCCTGAGGGGAATGGGAAACGAGATCTGCACCAATTAGGCTCCAGTCTGTGATGTCAAACCTTAGTGGTCAGTAAACTAGTAAACTGTTTGCCAATTCTGTGTGCTAACTAATGCTTTGCTTATTTTGTTCACAACTTTCAACAGGAAGAACGTACTGAATCTGGAAGGGTCATACACACAGTGAGCACAATACCAGCTTTTGCATTTCTGTGGCTACTGTTACTGACAAGTTGATTGCTGAGACAGCCCCTAATTAAGAGATTTATTTGAAAAGAAAAACTGTCAGGGTTAGGAAAGAGAACCAAGCGTAATCTCCAAACAAGCAAATGCAGGCGTGTTGAGCTACACCCACGTCACATGTGCCTTGAGTATGGCCTAACGCAGTGGTTTCTAAACGTTATTGCACACTGGAATCACTTAGGGTCTTTAAAAAACATTCATGTCTGGCCCCACCCACCCCCATATTCTGATGGAACAGATCTGGGGTGTTATCTGGGCATCCAGGGTTTCAAAAGCTCCCTAGGTGATTCTGATTTACAGCAAAGCACAGGAACCACAATATAACACAAAGAACTGGACAGTCTGCAGAACTGAATATCTTGAATAGGTCTGGTCCTTGGATCAAGTCCCAAACTCTGAGTTTTAGCTTGTCCACTAATAAAATGGTATGATAGTTGAGACACAAATGAGACAATAAAAGTGAAAGCACACTGGAAACTATAACGCCTCCTAGGGGTTTCTCAACAACGAGGTCAGCATTACTGGGGGTGTTAAAACACTGATTTGTGGGCCTCCTTCCCAGAGATGCTAATTTAATTGGTCCTAGATTGGGCACAGGCATTGGTATTTTTGAAAAGCATCCCAGATGAATCTACTATTCAGCCACGGTTGAAAACCACTGCCTCATTCCAAGTGAATTTTCACCTTCTCATTAAAGCCATCTGCAATCCACAGAATAGAATTCTCCACCCCTCATCTGACTTTGTACAGAACTAGTGCATTGTATTAAGAATGTGCATCAACTCAACTACCTCCCCCTTTGCCCCACCTTCCATGTGAATACGAATGCTTCCAGGGAAGGGGTGTATTTCCTGAATGCCCAGGGTAAGGCACAAACTCATCCTTACTAACGAGTTAAGGAATTATCCTTCTGTGTTTGAGAATTCTTCAATGGTTGTCTTCGGAAATCATGGGCAGTGCTAGGGCATCTGAAATCATTTTCTGGCCTGCTCTTCAGCCTCTGGGAGGAAACAGAGATGATTACATAGGTTATCCAGCCCCCCAAGCTCTCTGGAGAAGTCCCCAAGCTTTCTCCAAGACAGTACAGCACAGTATGCAAGGTTACTGTGGACATCTCAGCATCACTTCTCCCTTTGGAGCACTGCTCTGTTTCACAGGGGCTAGAGGACTGGGAATTACATTTCTTGGCATGCCTGCCTGCAGGGTTTTGGGTTAGATGTCGCCAGGGAGAGGCACCTGCACAGGGTTCGGAAGGCTGAAGGGTAACAGAGGCCCCTGTTCTGCACAAATTAGGCTCCAGTCTGTGATGTCAAACGTTAATGGTCAGTAAACTAGTAAACTGGCTGCTGGGTACATGCTAGATGCTCGAGATAGAAAGCTGAAAAGCCTTTGCCTTCACACGGCTCACTGTTTATTGGAGGGAAATGCAGATAAGTAAACCTAGTGATCAGAAGTGGGAGTACAGATCCCCATCTTTCCTTGTCAGACAATCCTGGCCCCTTTTTGTCTTTCCTCATAGGTTTTATTCTCCAGTCTTTGAAACACCTGTATAGTCCTCAAACATCAGTTCCCTAACGTCTTTCCCAGGGTACAGAGTCATGTGAAGGACAGAGTCCACTACCCAGGCTAACTGGAGTGGGAGGAAGTACCTGTTCTACCTGGTAGTCAACAGTTCCTAAGTTTCACTAATTAAAGCTTTCTTCACTTTAGTTCACTGAGTTGTTCCTGCCCCATTAAGTCTTGAGGGAAAGAAGCCACTGCCTCTCTGTTCAGGATATCCACAGGTCATTTGAGACTTATGGAATGTTAACCACCTTGTCCTATGCTGTGTGGACCAAGATGACCATTCTGGCTTCTGTGATTATGGTCGGGGGAGTGGGGGAGGCCAAGCTGGAACCGGATACTGCAGGGATCCAGCCAGTGCTGCACCCCAAGCTGTCCAACCCTGGAACACACACCCTCAGGACTTTCTGCTGCCTATGCCTAGACATAGGCTTTTACATGAATCCACTCACCCTCTCTGCCACATACATAATAAGCAGATCACTTGAATGTAAAGAGAAGGAAAAGCCATCTATGTTTCATGTTAAAGAGAAAGCATCCTATTAGCTATTCATTGAACTGGGAGATTGGTATATGATCCTCAAACTGAGGCATTTCCATGAATTCACCTTTCATGCTACCATTTTTGTAATACTTGCATATTATCTCTGATACGTCTAGAATTTTTCACTATAAAACTAATCCAGGTGGTCTGAATACATTAAATCAGATTAACCTCAATTCAAAAAAACTCAGAGGGGATATATGTACATGTATAGCTGATTCACTTTGTTGTATAGCAGAAACTAACACAATGTTGGAAAGCAACTAATACTTCAATAAAAATTTTTAAAAATCCCATACACACACACACACACACACACACACATGCACACACCCCAAGATTAATTCACCAATTTTTCTTCTTTAAAGTGAAGAGGGTTGAGAATTAGGTCAAGTACATGAAATGCTCTAATTTTCAGGTACACACACTGACTTTTGCAATGCGAAACATGATTACTCGTTTAACATGCATCTCTATCCACCAATGACATCCTTTTGAGAGTTGTTCTCACAGTGATACAAAAATGTATCAAACAATCCATGCATATAAAACCCTGTCAGCCACTACAGAAAACAGTATGCAGGTTCCTTAAACAACTAAAAACAGTTACCATATGATCCAGCAATCCCACTCCTGGGCATATATCTGGAGAAAACTATAATTCAAACTGGAGAAAACTATAATTCAAAAAGATACATGCTCCGCAATGTCCACTGCAGCACTATTCACAACAGCCAAGACATGGAAACAACCTAAATGTCCATCAACAGATGAATGGATAAAGAAGATGTGGTACATATATACAATGGAATCTTTTTTTCAGCCATAAAAAAGAATGAAGGAATTCCCTGGCAGTTCAGTGGTTAGGATTCGGCACTTTCACTGCTGAGGGCTCGGGTTCAATCCCTGGTTGGGGAACTAAGATCCTAGAAGCTGAGGGCACAACACAGCCCCCCCCCCCAAAAAAAAAACAAAAAACAAAGCCTTTTGCAGCAATATGGACAGACCTAGAGATTATCATACTAAGCAAAGTAAGTCAGAAACAGAAAGATTAATACCATATGATATCACTTACATGTGGGGTCTAAAATATGACACGAACTTATTTACAAAACAGAAATAGACTCGCAGACATAGAGAACAGACTTGTGGTTGCCCAGCGGAGAGGGGGTGGGGGAGGGGTATATTAGGAGTTTGGGATTAGCAGATATAAACTATTATATATGAATGGATAAACAACAAGGCCCTACTGTATATAAGCACTGGGAACTATATTCAATATCTTGTAATAAACCATAATGAGAAAGAATATGAAAGAGAATGTACATGTATATATAACTGAATGTATATATAACTGAATCGCTTGGCTGTATACCACAAACCAGCATTAGCATCCATCAAGGCCACTCTTCAAGAAAGCTTTAGCATTTCCTCACAGCTTTAGATCAGGGGTATTCTGGCTTTAAGTGAAGAAGAGTGATCTTGCAGAATTAAGTTGTTTGCTGCCCATCCAACTTTCTACATATGCATCTATAGCAGATCTCATTTTATTGCACTTCACTTTACTGTGCTTCGCAGATAATTGTGTTTTTACAAATTGAAGGTTTGTGGCAACCCGGCATTAAGCAAAGTCTATCAGTGCCATTTTTCCAACAGCATTTTCTCACTTCATGCTTCTGTGTCACATTTTGGTAAGTACTGTACTATTTCAAGCTTTTTCATTATTATCATATTTGTTATGGTGACCTGTGATTAGTGATCTTTGATGTTTTACTACTCTGACGCATTGAAGGCTCAGATGATGGTTAGGAGTTTTTAGCAATAAAGTATTTTTTAATTAAGGCATGTACATTGTTTTTTAGACATAATGCTATTGCACACTTAACAGACGACAGTATAGTGCAAACATAACTGTTATATGTACTGGGAAGCCAAAAGTTTGTATGACTCACTTTACTATGATATTTGCTGTAATGTTGTGGTCTGGAACCCAACCTACAGTATCTCTGAGGTCTGCCTGTGCTTGATTTTCAGTTAGCAAAAGGGAATATCAAGTGCAAAGAAAAATAATTCAATGAAAAATTTTAAGTGCGAGCGCACACTTTTGAAACAGAACTTGACTTCAGAAGAGTGCTTTCCTACTTGCTGCTTAAGAAAATAATCAGGGGTTTCCTAGGTGGCACAGTGGTTAAGAATCTGCCTGCCAATGCAGGGGACATGGGTTCAATCCCTGCTTCAGGAAGATCCCACATGCCTCGGAGCAACGAAGCCTGTGAGCCACAACTATTGAGCCCATGCACCTAGAGTCCGTGCTCCGCAACAAGAGAAAGCCATGGCAATGAGGAGCCTGCGCACCACAACAAAGAGTAGCCCCCGCTCGCCGCAACTAGAAAAAGCCTGTGTGTAGCAACAAAGACTCAACACAACCAATAAATAAATACTTTATAAAATAAATAAATAAATAAAAAAGAAAATAATCAGTACTAATCACAATAAATTTAGTTACTCATGAAAAATTTAGTTTCAGGAACTCATGGCTAAACCCTGCCTAAGTGGGTCTATTCATTGATGGAAGACAGGAGAGGAGGGCTGAAAAGAGACAAGATCCCAGACCAAGGCAGACTTCCTAATTTTCCAGCTTTAGATGGGTCAACACTCTCGGTTCACAGTTTTTCATTAAAATGGCAGAAAATCAATTGATCTCCAGATCGACACTAGACAATGCTGTGAAGTAGGCGACAGTTATCTTTGAAAACCCCTACCTTTTCCGGTGTGCTCCCCCCACTCCAGGGCTATGCCTCCATCCAGACTCCTTTCTCATGCAGCCACTTGAGCTTCCCTGCAAGGTCTAACATGGGTCTCCTTTCCTGCCTACATGCTAAAATAATCTTCCTCCATACCCCATACTCTTGGAACTGCCTGCGAGCTAGACACACTGCATGGTGTAGCGCTGGCCAGAATTCACCCCTTCCAACAGGTTCCCAGGCACATGTGATCTGTAATGACTTCTCATGGTTAAAAAGAGAAGAAACGGAAAAATAGAAAACAACACATAACCTCCCCAAGTAACAACATAAAAAGATCCTAAAGGGGTGACATTAATGGCAGAAGTTTTCAGGTACAGTGTCAGGCCCTTGGATGGACCATCTTGCCTTCATACATTCTTAGCGCACGGTTAACACAGAGAACATTGGGCTTCCTGATCAGGAGCCCAGCTGAGGGCCTGATGGAATCACAGAGATGAGACAATGTTTAACTTGGTCCAGGTAGCAGCTCCCCTAATGTGCCCCTGCAACCGGGAGCCCACCCTGTTCTGGAATAACAGCATAGCGGCAGCCTCCATCACCCACAGTGATGTTAATTACTTAAGTAATATTTTACTGGTTGCCTACATGTGTCAGGCACTGTGCTAGCCGACGGGCAGACAAGGATGAATAAGAAGTGGTCCCTGACCTCATGGAGCGCCAGCTGGTAAAAGAGCTCAGGCCTACAGCATTTTCCAGACAATAAACTGTCCTGGGGTCTCTGAAAGAGTGCTCCTAGATTCCCCTGCTGCAGTAAAGATGTGACATGAAACTCAGAACAAACAGAAGGATCTAAGAATGTCACTTTCTATATGGCCAAGAGATGTCTTCCTACCAGAAATTCATCCCTGGCTTCTGCTGTATTTTCATCACTGTGACTCATGCAGCCATTTTTAATAGTAAGCAGCTAAATGGACTGCAGGAGGTACTCCGTATTAGCTGATTCGACTTGGCTAGTCTCAGGCCAGGGAACACCTTGCTCCCGCACGGCAAGGGGCTGGGTGTGGCAGGAGGAGCACTGGTTTCCTTGGATTAACCAGGTGGGTGACAGGAGAGACACGTAGCTTCAAGTTGAGAAGAACAGAGGGAGCATTCTGCAAATTCAGGGAGGATGAACTTCAAGCCATGAGGCGGGCTCTCATTGGCCTGCGCAGGGGTGAGCTGGCAGTCTCCCCCAGGTGAGGTCCAGCAGACAGTACACAACAGCACGGGGCTTAGTGGGAACACTCAAGCCAGTGATGGCCAGCCGTTGTCTTTAAACAAACCATAATAATAATGGTTTTAGATTTACAGAAAGGGCACCAAGATAATACAGAGAGTTCTGGGAAGCTCAGGATCCAGTTTCCCCTGCTGTTAAGATCTTCTATCAGTGTGATCCATTTACTACAACTAATAAATCAGTATCAAGATGTTATTATTAAATAGAGACACAGATGTAGAGAACAAACATATGGACACCAAGGGGGGAAAGCAAGAGAGGGATGAATTGGGAGACTGGGATTGACATATATACACTAATATGTATAAAACAGACAACTAATAAGAATCTGCTGTATAGCACAGGGAACTCTACTTTGCTGTAGAAACTAGCACAATATTGTAAACCACCCATACCTCAATAAAAAAAAAAAAAGAGTGGATATATGTGTATGTATAACTGATTCACTTTGCTGTATACCTGAAACTAACACAACATCGTAAATCAACTATACTCCAATAAAAATTGAAAAATGAAAACTAAATTAAAAAAAAGATGTTATTGTTAACCAAAGTCCACGCTCCATCCCCATTTCTTTAGTCTTCACCTGACCTTCTTCTTCTGTCCAGGATGGGATCACCCAGCTGTCATGTCTCCTTAGGTTCCTCTTCGTGGCTGTGAGTTTCTCAGACTTGCCTTGTTTCTGATGACCTTGACTGTTTTGCGGAGTGTTGGCAATGTATTTTGTGGAAGGATCCTTCATGGAGCTGTTTGATATTTTCTCTGATGAAATTGAGGTTACGGTTTGGGGGAGGAAGACCCAGAGGTGAAGGGCCTTCTCATCCCATCATCACGGGTGCATGTTATCCACGTGACTTCTTACTGGGCTGAGGCTGTGCTGGCCTGGCTTCTGTGCTGTACTCTTCTTTCCCCTTCCAGGTGGCACGGGGAAGCCACTAAGACAGCCGACACTTAAGGATTGGGAGTCACGTTCTGCCTCCTTGAGGGGGCGGTACATACATGAATTATCTGGAAACGTCTGTATGGGATATTTGCCTATTTTCCCCCATTTATTTACTCATTTATTTATATCAGTATGGACTCCTGTATATTTATTTTCTACGTTAGAACCCAATACTAGTCGGTTGTTTCTTAATCACCTACAAACTCTTAGGTATAAAATAAGCTACACAGATACACTGTACAACATGGGGAATATAGCATATATTTTATAATAACTATACATGGAATATAACCTTTAAAAACTGTGAATCACTACACTGTCTCCCTGTAACCTATATAATATTGTACATCAACTATTTCAATTAAAAAAAAAAGGGAACAGAGCCAAAGCCAATAAAGGAAGGGGAAAAGTATATAAAGATTAAGTTTAAAAAAGTACTAGACTGAAGTCTGTAGATACAACTAAAGGACAGAGCTGCAATGTGTTGCCACTGGTGGCCACAGGCACAAATCAAAGGCTTGTCATAACCTGTGCAAAGTGTTAAAGTCTGGCCAAACAGACACTGTAAGTCCTCACAAAGTATTCACATTCTTTACCAGCAAGAGTAGAATTTTTTTTCCAAATGACAGATAACTGCATGTGCACACATACCGACTAAGGGTATCGGGGACATTCAATTGCCAAATCAAATGGACACCTTTGTTTCTTTGTCTTGCTTGGTCACTGATTTATGTGACACTCCTTCCTTGAAATGCTCCTTGCATGGTTCTCTGGCCTCTCAAGGGTCTCTTTATCTTTGACTTTGCACTTCCTTGGATGAATCCACCTCTTCTGCCCTCTCCTCAGCTGAGGCTATCCTAGGACCCTGCCCCTGGTTCTCTGATCTTCTGCACACTCTCATCTCTTCATCTGCCCCCAAGGAGACTGCTGTTACTTTGTCCTCCAAGGTCCAGCTCCTCAGGGCCAACCGCACCCTGGGCATCTCTGCATTGTGGCTTCCCAGAGGCTAGAGCCCACATTTTACACCACTGGGCATCTTGAGGATCTAGTCCAATGCCTGGCATAGAATAACTGCACAATAAATTTTGTTGAGCAAATAAGTTCATCTCCACTTGGACCTGCCTCAACCTTGATTTGCCCCAAACCAGATCCTGCTACCTACCCACCTAAAATCTGATACTCACTGCTAAATTCAGTATTCACCTGGTCACCTGCACATGGTTTTTTACCTCCCCTTGCTCCTCCTTACAGACAATAAAACTCCTGGAGGTGTCTGTCCAATCTCTTCAGCTTTCTCTTGTACCCATCTCTTTATCCCTTCTCATACTCTCACCCCTTCTCACACTCCAGTTCTCACTGTAATAGCTCCCTCCCTCCCTCCAGTCCTTTCTCCAGATTCTGTTTTCCACCTTGCTTCGGCCCATCTAAAATCCAAGTTCATGGTCCCTGCTGCTTCTTAAGGCACACAAGCCTCTGCACGGCCTGGCCCCAGCTCACCGCAGTTGCTCCCCTCTCCTAGCCCTTGAACTCAGTTCTGGAACAGTGCAAACTATTTATGGTTCTGCTTCTCTGAACCTCAGCCTGGGCTTCTCCTCCTGCCTGAAGTGCCCTCTTCCTGCTCCCCGTTCTCATCCCTTACCCTTCAAAGGCCACCCCAGGGGGCACATCTTGATGCTCAGTGACCTTAATTAATTACCGTCTTCTGTACACGTCTATCATGCATTTGCCACCCTGTATTGTAAGCATCTGTCACCCTGTATTGTAAGCATTTGTCTTCAAGTCTGTCTCATCTACCTGAATCATGGGCTCCTTGAGGGAAATGCCTGGCCTCACTCCTTTCTGTGTTGCCAGTGCCTGGGGGCACAGTTATTTATATAATTGAAAAAATATAAGCACACCCCCTGCTTCATAATAAGAGACAAGATCTGTAACAGTGCACAGAAAAACTTGATCCTTGACTGCAAAAGGGGAATACACTTGCAGTATACCTTTAGTGAGCTGAGTAACAATGAGCTCCAATTAAGTTATATAAGAGCTTATTTGAAAAAAACACTTGAGTTGATAACAACCGCACTTTTTAAAGCTCATTGTCTATTAACTTCCAAAGGTGCACGTTCATCTGCTCTAGAGTCAGACCAACAATGGGAAGAGCTCAAGCAGAAGCTGAGAACCCGGGGGTCTCCTCTGGCTGCGCGACAGTGTACTCACTCATGAAATAAAAGTTGCAAGATTGGCCCCAGGTTCTGCTGTCGGAACTTCTGGAGGAGATGACACGATGGCGTACGCTACTTCTTACCCAGATCTTTTCCAAGTAAAAGTTTGGTGTTTGACAAATATATTTTGGTTGAGGTATCTTACGACAATATACTTTTTTCCCTTTAAAGGAAAATTCATTTGTGCTTTGAAAGTTTTCTCCGCAGCCGTGGTGCAGTTCCTTTGGGTCTTCTTGGTGCAGAGGCGGGAGCTGGGAGGGCCGGGAGGGGTGATTGGGGAAGGATGCAGACGCAGGCCGCTGTGCAGTGTCAAGCAGGCTGGGTGTGTTTCCAGCCGCATGTCCAGGCTGTGGGGCCCAGGAGGCAGTGACGAAGTGTGTGCTCATGGCACTCACTCCCACTTGGTGCTGACCTCGCCTGCGGCCTAGGAGACCAGACCCTCAGGAAGCCGGGGGCAAGCAGGCGCTACCGAGCCCTGTGAGAGCCCCTCACTGCCCTTTTCTGCCTCCTTACCGCCTCGTCTTAACCAGAATTGCCTCCTCCCCACCTGCACTGCACTCCCTGTCGCAGAGAAATCTCAACCTGCCGGATTCCCAAGGCTAGTCTCCAACCCAGACTGCGACCTGTCACTGCTGCGTCCTCCCAGCTGAGTCTGGGTTCAAGGGGAGATTTAGAGTCTCACGGGTACTCCGAGAGCTCCACGTGGGGTCTTGCCATATATCTGCGCCCGAATGATCTTCATGAAAGATACAGACACCATCATGACGCTCCGCCTGAGACACACGTGCCCGCTGACCTCCTGCGGCCTGCGGTCCATGGCAGGCTGCTATTTTGGGAGCATCCGATGATGTAACACGCTTGTGTCCTTGATCTCACCCGTGTCCAAGCCGGAGCGTTTCCCTGCTTCCTCTCAGCTGCCTTCCCCAAAGACCCTCACCTGAGGCCACAGTCAAAGGACTCAGGCCATGAATGAGTTTGTGCGCCAGAGAAATCCTCTGGAAAGGACTGTAGAGGCGTTGCTGACGACGGAGACCGGCAGCTGATGCACTGCTGTTGCTGCTGGCACCCCAACCCTTTCTGCAGAGGAGAGCCTGTGCGGGAGGGCAGGGGACTCAAACGTCTCACTAGCCACTTAGTGCCCCCCCCCAGGGAAACAGCACTGTGACAGTGCACGCAGGACAGGCCTGCAGGGTCAGGAGAAAACGGAACTCAAGGGAAAAGCTCCCCAGGATGAGGGCTGTTAGATACACAGCAGAAATTCATTCTGAGGGAGCTCTTGTGTCAGGAGGATATTTACTTAGGGATCAGGGCCCAGGGAAGGGCTAAGTTCATACAGTCAACTTAGTAATTAACATGGAATGAATGTTATCTAAAATTCAGTAAGCCAGAAAGAGAAAAACAAATATCGTATGCTAACTCATATATGGAATCTAAAAAAATGGTACTGATGAACCCAGTGACAGGGCAAGAATAAAGATGCAGATGCAGAGAATGGACTTGAGGACACGGGGTTGGGAGGGGGCAAAGGGGAAGCTGGGACGAAGTGAAAGAGTAACACTGACATATATACACTACCAAATGTAAAATAGATAGCTAGCAGAAAGTTGCTGCATAACATAGGGAGATAAACTCGATGATGGGTGATGACCTAGAGGGCCAGGATAGGGAGGGTTAGGAGGGAGTCGTGGGAGGGAGGGGATATGGGGATATATGTATAAATACAGCTGATTCACTTTGGTGTACCTCAAAAAGTGGCACAAGAGTGTAAAGCAATTATATTCCAATAAAGAGCTTCAAAAAAAAAAAAAAAGGAAAAAAAATTCAGAAGCCTTTAATGACATTTCGGAATAGCCTTCTCGCCTTCTCCTTGGAGCTTTTGAAAATAGTGGCTGGTCGTCAGCCCCCAAGACTGCTGAGCTGGCCGGAGTGGCAAGGTCAGAAGAGATTTGCTGAAGCCCAGGGAGGGTGTGGCAGCTGCTGCCCTGGCCCACACCTCTCCTCTCTGGGCTGAGGTGGCCTCCAGCGAATCCTGTTAACTCTTTCCCCTGCAGGACTGAGCCCCGAGGCACAATAAAGGCCCAGCTGCTAAATCCAGTGTTGGCCTCTGCAGAGGTCTCCCATCGGCTCAGGTGGCCCCTGAGTTCTGAAGGACAGGACAGTGAATTCTGCTGGTGCCTCGGTCTTGGTCCCTTCTTCAGCAGCGCTGCTCTTTACTCCTGTTCATCTGTCTTATAATAGCAGCAAGGGTTGGGAAGAGGTTATCAGCTTATGGTGGTTGGAGGTGGCGGCTGCGCCTGGGAGGTGCAGGTAGCAGCAGGAGGATGAGCTGATGAAGGCCTTGGAGGAGTCTGCGAGGACAGGAGAGGCAAGGCAGCAAGCCAGATCCTGCAGGTGCTGGGCACTGCATCCTCACCTGCAACCTGGCCTCCTTCCTCTGCAATTTGAATCACACACACCTTGGAGGGTCCATCCCCAGAATGGCTCCTCCAGGAAGCCTACCAGACAATCCACTCCTCTGATCTCTGCTCTTCTCTGAGCCCGGTCACGGACCCCATGTCCTGGTTGGGCGCTAGGGGTCTCCTTCCTCCTCTAGATTCTGAAGGACCGAGATGATGCATGAAACTCATCTGGCGTCCTCTGGACCAGTCAGATGGTCGGATGACAGGCTAAATGCAGCGCAAGGAGACTCCATGTCAGAGCTTCCTGAGGCTGGAGCTGCTGCTGTCTTGTGGAGGCTCTGAGCCCGTTCGGATACACCCCTCCCCACTGGGTCAGTATCATTTGAGCAGGGGCTGTGCCATAACCCAGTACTCATTTTGTCATGTCCAGTGATGAGCACAGCGCCCCCGACAGAGCAAGAACTTAACAAATGAACAGATTCTCAACTGAACCAAATGGCAAGGAACAGACTGCTGTGTGGTTACAGAGGAAAGAGCTGGGCGATGGAAAAAGGGAAGGGGATAAAATGACATTGAGATGAGAGTTCCATTCTAATGCTACTCAAGTCAGAATTAATTGATAGGAAAGTTAAGATTATGACCCCAAATGGGTACCTTTAAATGTGATTCTGCAAGAAAATACTATTTTTCTCTGCATGTTTCAGTCAAATTCTTGGAAATAAATCTTCCTTCTACTCTCAGATATTGAAAAAATTAGATGTGCCCAAATCTAATGTTCATATGGAAAGAGTTTACACACCATTAGGATTGCTTACCTAGGATCATCATTTACAGTTATTCTAAGTTTTTTTCTGTTAAAGGAAAACACTTATGCTGTTTTTAGAAGCCAGGGTGATTTCAACTAAAGAAAAACTGAAGAGTTAGTGGATAGTATAGAAATGGAATTGCCTCTTAGATCCTGCAGTTTGTAAGTTGTAGGTTTATTGCTGCTTCCTTGATAACAGGGAGGTGACTTTTTTTTTTAATCCTGTGATACCAAGTACTTCCTTCTACCTTTCGCTTATTACTCAAAAATAAAGTCATTTTTTTAAAAGAATGAACATGAAAGCCAGTTTTTTCTGGTGCCTTATTCATATTCAGGTTGGTAATAAGTAAAACACTCAAAACACTTCTTTTTCCATCATTATCTCCAGCGTTAAGGTATCCTACATAAAATCTCCAGCCTTTTCACTGTGTAAATACATGGTTTTCAGAACTATCCAGCCAAGAAATTAGAGATGGGTGCTTTAGATTTTCAAAGGATTTTGTGGCCTCAAGGTTAAGTTCTGAAGGATGACCTGTTTGGTTGCTCTGACTGCACTGATCAGCCAGCAGGTGTAAAGACAGGGGTGCTTGTGGAGTCAGTGTGGGCCCTGGGTAGCGGTCCCGCTGGCAACCCAGAGGAAGTTGGGGGCTCTGAGTGTAAGTTTTCAGCTCTATTTGCTAGTGTTCTTTACCAGCTTGGTGACTTGGTGTTGATAATGACTGTCCGTTTCCTTCTATATAAAGGAGAAAATAAAATACTCTCTCAGAGCAGTGTATTTGAAAAATAATATGTTGAACAAAGGCTTTTGTACTCCCAGGAATAAAACATTATCAAGCCATAAAAAGGAACGACAGTGCCATTTGCAGAGATGTGGATGGACCTAGAGACTGTCATACAGAGTGAAGTCAGAAAGAGAAAAACAAATATTGTATAATATCGCTTACATGTGGCATCTAGAAAAATGGTACAGATGAACTTACTGGCAAAGTAGAAACAGAGTCACAGATGTAGAGAACAAACTTACGGTTACCGTAGGGGGAAGAGGGGGTGGGAAGGATTGGGAGATTGGGATTGACATATACACACAATTGATACTATCTATAAAATAGATAACTAATGAGAACCTACTGCTTAGCATAGGGAACTCTACTCAGTGCTTTGGGGTGACCTAAATGGGAAGGAAATCCAAAAAAGAGGGAATATATGTATACCTATAACTGATTCACTTTGCTGTATAGCAAAAGCTAACAACATTGCAAAACAACTATACTCCAATAAAAATTAATTTAAAAAGTTTGCCACTTGGCTGTGAGATACACTGCAATTTCATATCTAAGGGATTTATCTACCAAGCCTTGCATCTCCCTTTTCATATCCCTATAAGAGAGCAGCTCTCTTCACTGAGACAGCACCCTGGGTTGTTTTTGCTACCAGTTCTCTTAATTTATTTGCTGCCTCCCCTGCTCCATCCTGCCATTTCACGTGGCTGGGTCAACCTTTCCTTCACAAGTTTGGGGTATCATTTAGATTTTCAGCCTGTCAAGATGAATTAGGGAAAAAGGGTGAATGTTGCCAACATTGCTTCAGCAAATAATAAGAAAAGTCACATTTCTGGGCTAGCAGTGGGCAGGCCTCCATACCTCCTCAATGACCTTCAAACATCCAACACGTCTACTTAAAATAAAGCTTTGAACCCCTCACGTTACATATGGTACGAATAGGAAGTGGCCGACACCTGCAGGGAAAAAGTGCTGGGTCTGGAGTTAATTTTTAACTTCTAACTTTGTCACTTACTAGCTCTATGGCCCTGAGTAAATTATTTAGCCTTTTCAGGTCTCCACTTTGACTGTAAATTGAGAATGAATAGTACACATCCTCTCAACTTTAAAGGACTATTGGGGAATTGAATAAAATAATGTAGACAAAAATATTCTGCAAATTTTAAAGCATAGAATAAATATGAGGGCTTATGTCAGTGTAGGCTCAGAGCCCTGCATACAGTAGGGCTTCAATAAATGGGAAGTAACTTGCAGGGTATGAAAGAGCCACCACTAATTCTTCTGACAACCTGATGTATAATCCCAAGATGAGGAGGGCAGGGAACCGTGCTGGCAGATTAAACTTGGGCTCAGACACTCCAACCAGCTTTCTTAACTGACACAACAATGGAAGTAATGAACTTCAACATCTGGTGATGCGGTTCTAAGGAATCACTTCAAATGACAAAACGCAGGGAACTCATTTAGTTCTAGAAGAAGACATCCTCTGGGTGTCCCTGGGCCCCCTGGAAAGGCAGGCAACAGGCCAAGCCTCATTAAGCATCTGGGGAGGACAGACATCCAGGTGAGGGACTGGGAAACTGCACCCCCTTTTCCTTCCCTCTCCTGCCCCATCACTCCCATCCTGGGCCTGCCCAGCCCCACCTGCCTCCTCTGCACACCCAGGACCCGGGAGCCTGTGCTAGCAGCTGCTCTGCCCTGTTGCTTCTCTTATTCTGCCTGTACTTGGAGCCGGTTTCATTCACCGGTGCACTTAATCCTTTTACTGTTCACTGTGGTTGCTGGGGCTTTACCTCCCCTGCTTTGCGGTCAGAGACCACATCTCAAGTGTCTTTTGAGTCCCTTCAGCCCCTGCCTGAGGACCAAGCCTGTAGCAGGTGATATATACCTGCTGATGAGGAGCCTGGACACCTGTTAAGGTGCTGGAACCTGGTCCTGGAAGCTGTGGGCATCCTTAAAAGGACTGAAAGCAGGACAATGACCTGCTTAGACCTGTCTTTCAGAAAGATAATCTTTAAGGCAGACTTGATGGAAGATTGGGAGAGCAAAGCCAGGTCTTAAGGGAGGGAAAAACTGCTTCAGGTCCACAATCCTTACTTGAAACCCTCAGGTCTGGATGTGTTTTGGGATTCAGACCTTCTTTCGTATTTTAGGAAGGCAAACTGATGCCTACACCATACACCCTATACCACTCCAGGCAGGGTCTGGGCGGTCTAACAAATAGACAAACTCAGGAAGTGGGATCAAAGTACACATCACTTTAGAACGAAATTGGGTCATTTGTAGAGATGTGGTTGGACCTAGAGTCTGCCATATAGAGTGAAGTAAGCCAGAAAGAAAAAAACAAATATTGTATATTAACCCATATATGTGGAATCTAGAAAAATGGTACAGATGAACCTATTTGCAGGGCAAAAAGAGAGACACAGATGTACAGAACGGACATGTGGACACAGTGGGGTAAGGGGAGGGTGGGAGGAATTGGGAGATTAGGTTTGACGTATATATACTACACCATGCGTACGAGAGACAGCTGGCAGGCACATGCTATAAAGTACAGGAAGCTCGGCTCGGTGCTCTGTGATGACCTAGATGGATGGGATGGAGGTCCGAGAGGGAGCGGATGTATGTATACATACAGCTGATTCCCTTCACTGTACAGCAGAAACTAACACAATATTGTAAAGCAGTTATACTCCAGTAAGAAGAAAAAAGAAAAAAAAGTATGTATTATTTTCAGTCAGTTCTACCAAATGAGTTTTTAAAAACTTCAGGCATTCAGAGCTTTTAAAATTTATGAATTGAGGGAGAGAGATTGTGGGTTGCTATTTAAAAGGAAAGCCTTCTAAGGAGGATGGGTGTTGCCAACCAAAGACTCTGTGTTTTGCTGAGCACCTGGAGGGGAGCCAGGGGAGGGGTCAGAGAGAGGAACTGCTCAGCCGCATAGGAGGCTGGGTGTCTGGACCGTGGGGCAATCCCGGAGACAGGCAGAGGGCAAGGAGGGGGTCCAGCAGGCTGGTGCGGGGTGGATGCTGAAGCTATGCAACGAAGCCGGGAGAAGCAGCTGGTAGGGCAGCCAAGGGATGTAAGAGCAGGAGCACCGAGTCATCCAGTTTGAAATTATCTGCCTTGTTTTCTGTAAGTCCCCTCCCTGCTCATCCCCCATGCCGGTCCATTCTCTACAACAGCTGTCTGATAGAAATGTCATGCGAGCCACCTAGGTAATTTAAAAATTTCTAGTAGTGGTGCTAAAAAAGTAAAAAAGAAATGGTGTAATTTTAACCATATGTTTTATCTGACCCAACACACCCTAAATAGTGTCATGTAATCAATAAAAAGTTACTAATGGGACCCTTCCCTTTTTTTTGGAACCAAGTGTTTGAAATCTGGTGTGTATTTTACACTCACAGCCACCTCAGTCCACACTCTCTGCATCTAGACAGCAGCCTGTGTCTGGCGGCTCCTGGACTGGGCAGTGCAGCCCTAGACTCCCCAGTGGGGCCTCGGGGGGCTCAGGTCCCACCCTCAGCTCTTCAGGTGGGACCCTGGGAGACTCCATGCGTCCAGCCATGGACAACGTGAGTCACAGATTCACGAGCCTCCCAACGACCAGGAGACTTAGGCCAGGTGCCTTATCTATCAGCATAAACATGCTCTTGTCTAGTTAGATCTTCTGAGAGAGGCTGGAAATGTGCCCTGAAACTTCAAACACAAAAATCTGGGAAATGTGTTTTCCCTGTAAAAACTCTGATTTTTACACGTGTGCCTGTTGCTACACAGGATGGAGCAGGTAGGGCTATCCCTGCCCCTACTTTTTTGCATTAGAAGTGAAACACGTTTAGTTCCAACAACAGTAATAAACAGATTTCTCAAACTAACAACACAGCCCTACATTTTCACTTTTGTTATTGGTAAGAGATGGGATTTCATTTGTAATGATTTATCCTGAGGCTTTGTGAGCCCTTATAAGCACTTGAATGCCATAAAATAAGGGAGCTGATGAAGACGTCGAAATCAAGTATCTGCAAAAATAAAGATCCATCACAGAGTCGTTTATCTGGCTAAAGACCTCTCCGGAATCTGTAAAAAGATCACTCGTGTGTGTGGAGACACCCTAAACCACACCAAAAGGGAACTTACTAAACGTGCGTCATCCTAATACTTACTCAGCTTCCCCTTAGTGGCACCCACTCCTCTTAGCCTGATGTGCCCCACAACACTTAGCCATCCAAACCCATTCAAACAAAACGGATTACTTTTTTTCTGGTGAGGACTTCTCAAATGAATTGCCTGAGACGTCAACATGACTTCTGATCACTTAAAATCTTGGCTGCCCGGAAGAACTATAAAAAGCTTCATTATTATCACTTCCTTCTCCTCTAACACCCTCCCACTAGCATCCCATCATTTGACAGCATCAAGGCTCAGGTGGTTTACATGCAGGAAGCAATCACTGCATCTCAGCCAAATAATATGCAGTTTCAAGCCAAGTTTATCTTGTGCTGCCGTCATTTAAACTTTTAGTTGCCTTTCATAGAAAAGGTCTAAGAATCCAGGGTGTCTGTCAGCAACCTGCACAGTTATATCTACTGCCACTTTGTTTCCTATAAAAGAAAGAGAATCAAGTCATGCTTATTACTGTTCTATATTGTTCTTCCTTTTGTACTAGACACATGGTCTCTGGAAGCCCAGAACTGGGACTAACAAAAGGTCTGCACACCTCATGACACAGCATATGATTTCTATGTTCTGATGGGATTACTGACGGCTGTGGAGAAGCAGCTGGCCAGCCTCTCTGCTCCTTTTGCTCTCCTCTTCCACCACCTATTTCTTCCAAGATCCCTGCCCTGCCAGGAAGATTTGAAGGTGTTAGGTCTCTCAACTCAGGAAAGAGTTAGCTCTCTTGACGCAGGTCTCTTTTCACGCCCAGGAAATAAAGCCCACCTGCTCTTCCTAAGCAGAAACTATTTAGAAGGAGTGGAAAGCTGGTGAGAGGGCATTTCACAAGTGTTCAGATCAGGTTGCTGCAGATTTCAGAATTCTCAGTGCCATGTGGGGTCCTGCCACCTACTCAGCTGGTGGCCCTGCCCGTGGCATGAGATGGCCCATCCGTGACCTGGGTGGGGGAGTGGGCGTGCATGCGTGTGTTTGGGATTGTGGATATTCTACCTTGAAAATGACTTTCCAACTCAAAGACCAACTGTTTAGAGCTCAGAGTTTTTTCAGAGAAAGAAAATATGGACATTTCAGGCCTACAGAGAAGATGGAGTACGGAAGAGCAATGAGTACAACGATGAGTTAGGTTTCTGGACATATTTATACAGTAAAGGCTCCTTTTGTTTTAAATAAGCAAGGCATTTTCTTCTGGAAGAAAGGCCTTTGGGATGAAAACAAGAGAAAAACAGGTCTTAGTAAGGACTCAGGTCCCAATAACTGTTTTCAGGGTCTGACAGCTCTGCCAGGTGTTCAGAGCTGATGACTGGCAGATCTGAGGATCTGACTTCTCCTCCTGGTTCTGATGTTAACTAGTCAGGCATAAACTTCCTTGTGGTTTCTTTATAATGGGAATAAAGAACCCAATTCTGCCTTCTTTACAGGTTGTTACTGAAGACAATGTTATATAGTAGAATGCAACGTGCTTTGAAAAACATTGTTTTATGAACATACAGTAGTAAACAAATCCCTGACTGTAAATTTGCATGCTGCCAATATATCTACTGCCTGTATCACAAGGTCTCATCTATAATGCTCTATGTATGGTTTTTTTTTCTCTCTAAAACTTCTCTGTATATTCCCAGCCTGTTTAAAATAGAATTCCAAGTGTGTATCATCCGTAGTATTGGGCGATGGCAGAGTGCTATGTTGTTCCTGGACCTAACCCAAAGTTCCAAGAACTAGACCATCTTTAAACTTCTTCCCAGCTTGAAAACTCATCTCATCTAAGCAATAACAATCTCTAGCCAGGCAGCTCTCCTCCTTGCCTTTGGACTACTATTTTAGCAGCTTATTTTTTTTTTTTTAAGCTCATTTTCCCACCCCATGGCTGTGTGTCTTCTGACACCACTAATGATGGCCAAGCTGGGCACCTCTTCACTGCAGACTATCTAAGAGTCTGCCTGTGACTCATGCCTTGGACTGCCCAGCACTGGGGTGCTGGGTGGCTGTCACCATAATGTTTGCAGGATTTCGAAATTCTACCTCAAGCTCTACTCCAAGGGTGTTGATCCTGGCTAGCTGCTTTCATGTAAAACAATCCAAGCACTCTGAATCACTTTGGGAATCTGGCATTCTTGGACTTTTGATATTGAGACAGTGGAAAACTTTTATATCAGTATACATGCTGCCAATAATTTTTATCCATTTAAGCACTTAATCTTTTACATATTTACCCAGCAATTTCCAAGGCTCACTATAGATCAGAGATAGCACTCTTCTGCTGGGAGAGACTTCCCTATGGTGCTGATAGAGACACATTTATAGACACTACATGGGAACATTTAAGCCATTTAGGAATCAGCATTTTATAATTTTCATCACAGAGCCCCATACATGTTTTGTTAGATTTACACCTCAGTATTTCATTTTCTTTGAAGCAATTGTAAATGGTATCATAGTTTTTAATTTCGTTTTCTACTTGTTGTCAGCATAGAGAAATCCAACTGATTTTAGTGTGTCAATCTTGTATCCTGTATACTACAGAACTTGTTTATTAGTTCTATTTCAATAGGTTCTTCAGAATTTTTTACGTCTTCAATAGAGACAATTTTATTTCTTCTTTTTCAATACGTATGCCTCATATTTCTTTTTCTTGCCATACTGCAGTGGTAGAACTTCCAGTACAACACTGAATCAGGGTGGGACAGTGAACATCCTATCCTGCTTTCAACCTTAGAGGGAGAGCATCCACTCTTTCACTATTAAGTATGATGTTAGCTGTTAGCTGTGTTTTGCTGATGTTCTTTGCAAGGTTGAGGAAGTTCCCCTCTATTCCTCGTGTGCTGAGAGTTTTTATAATTGCGTGGGTGCTAAATTTTGTCAAATGCTTTTTCTGCATCAATTGATATGATCATATGACTTTCCTTCTTTAGCCTTAGTAGATTACATTTATTGATTTTCAAATACTGAACCAGCCTTGCTATAGTAGATTACATTGGTTGATTTTCAAATATTGAACCAGCCTTGCATACCTGGAATAAATCCCACTTGACCATGGTCATGGTCTTTTTATACATTTTAAGATTCAACTTGGTAAAATTTTCTTGAACTTTTTTTTTAATGTCTAAGTTCATGGGGGATATTAGTTTGTTATTTTCTTTTTTGTTTTGTCTTTGCCTGGTTTTGGCATCAGGGAAATAGTCTCACGTGATGGGGGAAGTGTTTCCTCCTTTTTTTTCTCGAAGAGATTGTATAAAATTAATGTCAATTCTTCTTTAAATATATGATAAAATCCTGTAGTGAAACCATCAGTGCCTAGAGATTTTTTTTTTTTTGAAGGAACTTTTAAACTACAAAGTAAATTTCTTTAATAATTACAGGCCTTTTCAGGTTAAGTATTTCAACTTGGCTGAGTTTTGATAATTTGTTATTTTCAAGGAAGAGGTCCATTTCACATACATCACCAAATTTATGTGTGTAAAGTTGTTAATAGGATTACCTTATCCTTTTGACATCAGCAGGGTCTATAGTGATATCCCCCGATTCACTCTTGATTTGTGTTTTCTCGTTATCTTCAAACTTGCTAGAATTTTATTAATTTCTTCAAAGAATCAGCTTTTTATTTATTAATTTTTTCTACTGTTTTCCTGTTTTCAATTTCACTGATTTCTGCTCTTAGCTGTATTATTTCCTTTCTACTGCTTGCGTTGGCTTTATCTGGCTCTGCTTTTTCTAGTTTCTTGAAGTAGGATTTAGATAATTGATTTCAGATCTTTACTCAGTTCTAATGTAAGCATTTAGTGCTGTAAATTTTCATCTTGGTGCTGTTAGCTGTATCCCACAAAGTTTGATATGCTGTGCTTTTTTTTTTTTTTTTTTTTTTTTTTTTGCTGTGTTGTCATTTTTCTTTCTTTCTGTATATACTATAAATTTCCTTTGAAATTTCCTTTTTGACTTTTTTTGACCTATGGGTTATTTAGAAGTGTGCTGTTTAATTTCCAAGTGTTTGGAAATTTTCTTGTTGTCTTTCCATTACTGATTTTTAGTTTGATTCTGTTATGGTGAGAAAACATACTGTATATAATTTCAATTCTTTTAAATTTGTTAAGGTTTGTTTTATGTCCCACAATAAGGCTTACCTTGGTGAATGTTTCATGAGAGATTGAAAAGAATGTGTATTCTACTGCTGTTGGGTGAAGTATTCATTAATATCAATTAGATCCTGTTGTTTGATGGTATTTTCAGTTCGCCTTGCTATTTTCCTGTCTAGTAGTCTATTAACTGCTGAAAGTAGGGCTTTGAAGTCTCTAACTATAATTGCGGGTTTGTCCATTTATCTTTTCAGGTCTATCAGTCTTTGCTTCATGTATTTTTAGGGGCTGTTGTTTCACCACACACACTTCTGATTGGTATATCCTCGTAGTGGGTTGATCCTTTTATCTTTAATTTCCCTCTTTGTCCCTAGTAATTTTATTTGCTCTAAAATCTACTTTTAAAATATTAATATGGGGGGGGAGTCAAGGAAGGGAGGGAATACAGGGATATGTGTATAAAAACAGTTGATTGAACTTGGTGTACCCCCCAAAAAATAATAAATAAATAAATAAAATTTAAAAAAATTAATATAGCCACTCTAGGTTTTTTGATTACTTTTTGCATGATTATTTTCTGACATTTTTACTTTTAACCTACCTATGTCATTATGTTTGAAGTGAGTTTCTTGTAGAGAGTAAATAGTTGGGTCATTAAAAAAAAAAATCCTCTCTACCAATCTCTATCTTCTAGTTCCTGTATTTATGCCATTTACATTGAATGTAATTATTGATAATACTAGGGTATAAGTCTGGCATATTATCCATTGTATATTGTTTCTTTTCCTTTTTATTCTTATTCCTCTTTTTTTTCCTTCTTTTTTTTCCTTCATATGGCTTACTGGTACATTTCTCAGAGCTCTGTTTTATTTATAATGTTTTTGAGTATGTTGCTTTGTATAGTCTCCTTAGGGGTTGCTTTAGGTAATGCCATACACATAGATAACTTATTACAGCCTAATGGTATCCACTTTGAAGTGTAGAAACTTTACCTCCATTTAAGTCCTTTTATCCTCTTCATTATGAAAACTACAGCAGTTTACCTAGGGTCAGGATAGAGTTTTAGAAGTCTGGGTCCAAAATATGAAGCCCTGTGGTCCCTGAACTTCAGGTATGACTTTGAGGTCTCAAGCCATTCCTGCACCCAGTAACACTCTATTTGTACAGGCACCAGGCTTGCAGGTACCCCACATAACATACCCTTCTTTATGCCCATGAATGCAGTTTAAAGAAACATAAGAATATAACCATCTACTATAGTTCAGACCTCAGATATAAGGTAAAAGCCCTAGACAGACGGTCATATCAACATATAGTATCATATCTGCAGCTGTCATTGGGCAAAATGAAGTACTGGTCTCAGAAGGTGCGGATCCCACCATGGACAACCACTCCACATTCAGGATTTGGTTCCTATACTATCTCTGAATTTTGGAAATTAAAACCAACAAGGAACTAATCATGTATCTTGCCCTTTATTGCTTTTCTAGCCCCTGGATCATCTAGTTAGTGGATTAAAGCACACAGTTCTGGATCATGTAATGTATTATGTTCCTAGGTCATGGTGCTAATACCTGGCTAACTCACATTTTGGCATGATCAGAACTGTACTTTAGATAAACTGATCATATAGTTGGAATGAAGAGTAGTAGGGAGATCAGGCTTCTATAAAGGGCTGGAAATGAGGCGGGGAAGGCCTGAACAAAGGTGTGGCCATGGAGATGTGAAGGAATAGAATTAGTAAATGTAGGAGAAGCTGTGGAAATCATAGCAAGTGATTGGGTTCTGGAGCTAAGGAAAAAAAGTGAGTCCGTGGTTTTGAGTCTGGGTGACAGCACTAACAAAAGTAGGAGAATAAGAGAAGGATTTAGGGGGAGGGTGGAAAGGAATGTCAGATTCTGAATATGTAGGGTCTGAGGTCTTGGTGGCTGGCTGGAAAGACAGGTTAGGGGCTCAAGGAAGACATCAGAGTTAGAGATCTCGATTCGGGAGGCTCCTGGACAGAGATGAGAGTGAAAGCTGCAGGAATGGATGAGCTCACCACGAGGAGGATGCAGAGAAAAAGAAACAGACCAAAGACTGAACCCTGGTAAAAAACAAAACAAAACAAAACAACCAAGGGAGAGCAGTTGGATGTCAGACAAAAAATAGATGGTTCAAAGAGGGCATGATTGACAGGTCAAAGGCTGCAAAGACGTCAAGGAAGTTAAGGACTGGAAAAGGCCACTGGTTTGGCCCGGTGACAAATAGGTCACGGTGCCGACAAGTACAGATGCTCAAAACTAGATGCAATGGACAGCTGGTCAGAAAGGAGGGCCCACGTGAGGTTTAAGGACTGGGAGAGAGAGAACAAGTACAAGAGCTCAGCAGCTATAATGGTTGACAGGTGTGGCTATTTTGTTTAGTTTGGGAAAATATGAGCATGTTGTAGGCCCAGGGAGGAAGAGTATCTAAGGAAAGAACAAGCTGGGCCTGGAGAAGGACAAGGATGGAGGGAGGAGATGAGGTCAGGGAACCTGAGGGGAAAAGGATCAGGCATTTCTTCCTCTGGGATGGGAGAGAAGCAGGGAGGCACGAAGCTAGGGAAATTTTTAAGGTGAAAACAATGGAAATACAGGACGCTGCTCCAAAGGCTCTGTACACATGATTAATTTTCTTTTTAATCCAAAATGCTTTTCTCTTTGAAGTTTATGTGATTCAGTTGGGGCAAAGGGGGTTTCCAAATCTGACTAATCAGCAACATTAATTGAGAAACTTAAAAAATACAGATTCCTAGGCCTCAACCCAGCCACACTGAATAAGAATTTCTAGTGGAGGGGCCCAGGAATCTGCATTTTACAGGCTCATCAGTGATTCTGATGGTTTGCTGGGTTTGAGACCTCCTAGTACGTTTTCAACCAAAGACATGTATCAGAATCACAGGGGCAGGCGTTGACTCTGCAGAGCACAGCTATTAATATTTCAAAAAGCTCCCCGGGTGATCTGATGTGCACCCTGGTTAAGAAACACAGTGAGGAGATAGGATTGAAAAAGCAACCTAGTTGGAAAGGATACTGAAGTCGCCATACAAATTGGTTCTCTGTTGTTGATATCACCCGACAATTTCCTTTGGACATTTTTCCTATCAAAACAGCACCTGTTCCTAGCCTGGCTGTCATAGGTGGACTGATGTGATCTCCTGGGACTTCTCAGTGCATTTCCACAGGCAGCCAGGCCAGTGGGGAGGTCACCTCCACTCATTGGAGAGAGACTGGCTTTGGAATTTTTTGAAGTTTCTTTGAGGGAAAGCATATAGAATAACATTGTTCTTTCTCTGAACTACCACACACTGTACCTTATAAAAGAAACAGTAAGATGCAGAATGGAGACAAGGCGGTAGGAAAAGCAATAATGGTTCATGTTTCATTAATTCAAAAGAAAATATGATCAGGCAGATTCATAATTAATTCTGTCTGAAAATTCCTTGCCCTCTTCTGTCGATTTTTTTTTTTTTTTGAAGCAGCAGCAACAATACAACAACTACAGAACCTGACACATAGTTGTTTGGTTTTGAGGGAGGCTGCAAGCCCAGCTCTTTCAATGCCTCCCAGAGAAATACAACATTTTCTTTTATCCAAAATGGTGATGTGATCCAATTCCTGCTCCAGCAGCCCCAATGCCTCATCTGTTGGAGTCTTTAAGTTTACAGCACAGAAGGAAGCTGTCAGTTTCTCTCTCTTATTATAGGACATTCACATTTGCATTCTCAACAGACAGTACAAGCCAAAAAGGCCATATTCCACCCCCCTCCCCAACGTAATAATCCTACGCTTGAAATACAAACGATATAATAGCAGCATGAAAATATTCTTACCCTGATGAAGGCTGGCTCCAGCTGTGGCTTAGTAAGTCAAAAACTAGTAGACTTGCTTGTAATAACATCCTAAAAATTCCAAAGGTTATTTCCCCTCATCCACAGTTAAAAAGCCATCTCCTACAGAACAGTGTCACATCTGTGACGTGTCCAGGATTAAGGCAAGAGGGTTCTTGCTTATAGTAATTTGTCTGGTTAGAGATTAAAGAAAAAACCCTGCCTTCAGCTGTCAGTTAATATTTTTTCACTTAAAAAAAAAAAAGCCATCTTCATGCTTTACAGCAGAACTGCGTGATTTTTAAACAGAGGTAAATTCTCCTCCTATCAGGCATCTGATAGTTTTTTGCATGTCAGTGCGAAGCAAGCAAACAAAACATGACCCAGGAAGTTTCAAATGCATCTTAGTAACATAAATGGAAGTTGGTTAGCTTTCTTTGATATCAAATTACTGAAACATCTCACTGAAAAAACTAAATCCTCCTTTCCTCAATTAATAAAGATTTGGGGTATTCTAACCAAGCTGAAAGCTAAGAACCTTCAAATTCCAAATCTTTCCATTCCTGGATGAGCTTTGGTATTCGGATGTTAATAGGATGCCTGCTTTTTTTTTTTTTTTTGCCAACGTTCAGGCCAAAGAGTCTGTGAAACAGACTTTTTCCATTCTATGACCTGTTTTAGAATTTCTTTCTCACAAAATGTTAGTTATTTTGCTTGGCGGATTGCCTGAATTCATTCTTACTTTCTCCTTTTCTCATCCTATTACTTTATCTCCTCTCCCTTCTCTTTTCTCTCGCGTCTTCCCCCGTCTCTCTTCTATTCTTTGACAAATTATGGATTTAAAGTCCACTTGGACCTACAGTCTATGTGAGATTGGCAGAGTTGCTAAAGTTAGCAAATAAAAATACAGGATCCCCAGTGAAATTTGAATTTCAGATAAAAAACACTTCTGTTTAAGTGTAAGTATGTCCCAAGATTGCATGAGATACACTTACACTCAAAAACTATTCCTTGTTCATCTAAAATTCAAATGGAACAGAGTGTCTTGTATTTTATCTGGCAATCCTAGTTTGCAGGTTAAACAGAGGGACATGAAACAACAAAGACATCCATTTACAACTCCTGGAAGAAGAGACATTTCCATTCCTGTCCTCCTGAATGCTTCTGGTCCAGGTAGGTATAACATTCTCTGTGACATCACTTCAGTTTATTTTTGATCAATCAAGTTCAATTAAAAGCTCCATAGAGGATACCACACCCTGATACTGAAGGAGTCCACCCTGGGTTTCAGGGGTAACCCAACATCACCTGAATCCAGAACTTGCAAAATTGGTCCCTCAGGCAACATGGGATCTTAGTCCAAGAAACAAAAACCATACAAATACTCAAGTTTGAACGGCTCATTTTTCTTCAATATTTGAACCTCAAATTTAGTACTTTCAAAGGCACTGAACTCTCTGCTGTTCTTACCCTGAGGCTGTGTAGCATGATGGGTAACAGTATTATTAGAAAAAACAATGGAATTCAAATGTACTTCAAAATGTAATGAAATGATCACCTCTTGGACATTTTAAAGAGAAGATACAAATAATGATATGCTACAGACATTTAAAGATAAAAATCTTACTTATGCTAATTATTAATTCAAGTGTACTTTTCAACATCTAAGTACACCCCAGGGGTATCACACAATTCAGAAATGCTATTCTCTTATTCAGAGACACATTAATATGCAGTATTTGGAAATAATTTGAAGTCTAATAGCTGAAATGAAAGCTGTATAGAAGCATAGATAAAAGCATGGGCGCAGGAGGCAAAATGAGTTCAAATCCCAGCTATGTCACGCACTAGCTGTGTGACTCTGGGCAAGTTACTTACCCTCTCAGTGCATCATTTCCCTTATCTGTAAATGGGGATAACCATCCCAGAGAGCTGTGAGAATAATATGAGTAAAAGGCTTAGAATAGTGCCTAGCACATAGTAAACGCTCAGTAAATTTAAGGGGTGAGAGTCATACGACTTACTCAAAACTGTCAATAGGAAAACAAAACTCACAAAATTAGAGAATGTCTCCATTTTTACAACTGGTTCATGAGAAAAAAGCTTTTTTTTCTTGTGGTCAAATGGATAATATCTATTTTTTTCAAAATTAAAAATAATTATATTTTATGCATTTATCCATCAAAAAATCCTCTGTGTCCAGAGTAACCCACTTCCGGGGTTGAGTGAACATAGCATCATCCTGTTTCAAGAAGTGAGGCTATACGATGACTAGTTCCACCCAACTAGTGCTTGTTTTTCTTGTCTCGCCCCGCTTATTATTTTCCTTACTTGCCAGAACTCCAAAAGCTAATGAATAATACGCTCTCCTTATAAGCCAATTAATTTAACTCAATTCTCCAGCTTTAGTGTTAAATAGACTTTCAAATGAAACAGTCCCCAGTTGCTGGGTTTCCTGCCATCTGGTCACTCAGAACTTCATTTGTTTGTGTTTTGAAGCAGCCACTGAGCCTGGCAGTGCTTAGATCCACACGACGGTACAGCTCACGTGCCTGCAGTCTGAGGGGGTGTCAAAGAAAGGGTGCTTTCAAGACAGACACCTGCAGAGGAATATCCCGGCTGGGCCACACACACTAACCCGTGTGTGCTCTCCAAGCCTTGGTTTCTTTATCTGTCGACGTTTTCGAGTTGCTATGAGGATTCAAAGAATTGATTCATCTGCAGGGTGATCCTGTGTTCAGTTTACACTGGCTGTCCCTGCATAACTATCTCATATTATACAGTTCTCCTATTTTAAGAAAGCATTTAGTACACAGTTTGACTTAGAGTTGGTATTCAGTATTTGTTACCTCTTCATCATGATATACATACAACACTGATACAACTCGAAAGAAATGCTTTGAATCCCATGGAGCCCTCAGTTTTAAAGCAGGAATGGCTAACACAGAAGGGTCAGTGTGTGCATGTGTGTGAACGTTTGGTCACCTGCCCGTTATTCCTACAGTCCCTGTCCCTCTGTATGTTTCAGTCACTTAAGAAGCTCAAAGTGGAGATGGAATTCTCTGTGGCAGAACCTTGACGGCAGAGGCTTAAATATTTTACATGCTTTGGGGGGATCATGTGAGCACCGCTTTACCAAAATACACTTTGCCAACAACAGAAGGCCCTTTGAGGTGAGCAGGTGGGCCGGGGCTGGGGAGCTATCTTTTGACTTCTGCCAGCTACTTGGACTGTCAGATGAATTTCAGACTTCAGCCTCTGCTACTTCCAAGACCTCCATCACTGGGCAGAAATACCACCTTGACTCATCGCCTGTAACCAGGCTTCCTCCTGCCTGCTCCTGCAAGCCTCCTCGCAGGCTCTGTGGGCTGCAATTCTCTCGACACTACGGAGGGAGAGCAGATATTCAGGGCTTTAAAGGAGATGCCAGCCTTTTGCTCAGAATCAGGATTATTTCCTTAGTATCTCTTCTAGTTCATGCGCCCTCTGCACAAGACCTAAAGCAGCGCCTCCAAGTGGCTCTGACCCAGCCAGGATCTCAACCTTGCCACTGCCAACTGTGAGGTCTTCCTCACTAAGACCTCAATTTTCCCTTCTGTAATATAAGATGTAATAATGTCATACTATACCTCATCAGATTGTTGTGAGACTGAAATAAGACAATGTGTCTGGCAGGGTGCCTGGCACAAAATAGATATTGAATGGATGGGGAGTACCATTTTGGTACCAGGCTGCAGCCAGCATTAGAGACACGGGGACCAGCATTATGCCAGGGACCAGCATTAGAGACACGGGGATGTAAAGAGAATCTGTGATCTGGGGATGGGAGGGATGGGGGAGAACTCAGTTTGTAAATATACAAGATCCGCATTTTGCAGATTTATATCTAATTAAAATCCACAGAAAATAAGGAACAAATCAAGCTAATGGTATTTCTGAAAGAAAATACACGAAATGCAGAGCAGATGTATTCCAACCATCCTCTGTGTTATCGTGCATTCATTCATTTACTCATAGTAATAATCTTTTACTGAATAAGTATTATGTTCTAAATGCTGGGCCAGGCTTCAACACAAGAGCGTGAAGCAGCTTTATAAAAGAAAACATTTGGAGGAAGCATAATCAGTCTGTTAATGTCAGGCAATATTTATTGATAACACACTGCAATCAATACATATGGTAATATTTATTGATTTACCACAGTCTCCCTTGGCCAGAGTGACTCAGAAAAACATTGCCATCTGCTACAGCCACACTGAAAACAGAGGAGCTCCAGTTTATTAATGAAGGTCTCTTTGGACTGAAAGAGCTCATTGCAAAGGTGCCAAACTCACTTCCAGAGACTGTCCACCGTAATCATTAAGTGAAGGAAGGAGTTGCTTCTGTGGTCTAGTTAGGGGTTGGTGAAAACTAACCCTTTCTGCATGGCACACGCCCCAGATACCTACTTCTTGAGCCTGTGAACGTGTCCTGAAATTTTTCGAGTTGTCACTTTCTCAAGCTTTCCTTGGCCCTAACAGAATGCTTTGGGTTCTCCAATGGGAGTCCTTCAGGGTGCCCTGTAAACTAGCCTGTCGGGCAGCGTGGGCCAGAGAGAGGGCCTGTGGCAGATGGGAGAGGGGACAGACTCACTGGAGGTAAATCTTTAGACAAACTTCTTATACTCTTTCAGCCCTGGTTTCCTCATCTGTAAAATGGGAAAGAAGAACTTCCTTTCCAGGCTCTTGAGAGGACAGAAGAGATCATTTCCATCAGGAGACCAAGCCGGGGATAGAAACATGGCAGGGCCCCCATACGTCATTTCCTTTTCTGTCCTCACTCCCTTGGCGTAAACTATCACGTTAGTTGGTAGTAACCTCTACCGTGTTTTGTGACCATGGGGTGACCAAAAATGAATTTTGTATGGTTTGACCTGCATTTAAAAAATACTAAGTAAGAAGAGAAAATATCAGAGTCATGGTGGGTCATGTTTTAGGGCACTCTGTTTGAAACATACACTCTCGTAGGGTGTGATGCATGGCTGAGTGGGTAGGTTATGTTTGAAAATTTGAGATGGGTATATACCCCAAAGAATGAAAGTAGGAACTTGAAGGGATATTTGTATACTCATGTTCATAGCAGCATAATTAACAACAGCCAAAAGGTAGAAGCAACGCAAACGTCCACTGATGGATGAATGGATAAAGAAAATGTCTACACACATAATGGAATATTATTTGGTTTTAAAAAGAAAGAAAATGCTTTTTTAAAGAGGAATGAAATTCTGACACAGGCTACAATATGGATGAACCTTGAAGATATCATGCTAAGTGAAATAAGCCAGACATTGAAAGGACAAATAGTGTCTGATTCCACTTACATGAGGTCCCTACAGTAGTCAAAATTAGTGAGACAGAAAGTAGAGTAGTGGTTGCCAGAGGCTGGAGGGAGGAGGAAATGGAGAGTTACTGGCTACGGCTATTTATTAATTTGGCCTATTAATGGGGACAGAGTTTCAGTTCGAGAAGATAAAGAGTTCTGGGAATACTTAGTGGTGATGGTAGCCACAACAATGTGAATGTAGTTAATGGCCCTGAGTTGCACACTTGAAGGTGGTTAAGGTGGTAAATTTTACGTTATGTGTATTTCATCACAATTAAAATTAAAAACCCTTTAAACTATCAAAAAGACCTGATGCAGATGACACCTTAAGAGAGATATGGTTGGATGGAGTCCAGGTGTAGAGGAAAGAGAAAGCATGCGTCTAGGGGAACAAAACAAGAGATGGGAACAGGCTTCCTAGTTTTGCTGAAGAATTTTCTTCCATGACCTCTGGGACCATGGGCCTTCCAGTCGGGTGTAAGAATATGGAAGACAAGGTTTGCAGTCTTGTTCTGTGATGGCATAATATCTAATCTACATTCCTGGACTTGTTTGGTGTTTTAATCTGAGGCTACAACCAACACAACAGCAGCATCTAATTTCCTACTCAGGTAAAACTGACAGCCTCCTCACCTCTCTTTCCCTTCAGCAATGGTGCCCAGCCCCAGCTGGACTTGTTGGTCCCTGAAGGCTGGCTCAAGGTCTACCCTCCTTATCCACTGGACAAGCCACACCTCTCAAAGGCCTTCAGTCTAATTTGGCCAACTACATAACAAGGGGGTCCGAGGAGCCCTAAAGACCTTTCCTATGTTATTTTTTATTCTTAGTGTCTAAGAGCTGGAGAAATGGGATCTGGCCAATTTTCTCTAGGTAAAGGCTGTATACTAGATTTCTCATCTTCCTAGCATACAAGATCCTGGCAAATTACTTAAACAGATACGGAAAGAAAGTCTCTGGGGACAGTACCTCATGGACTAAAAGAACAGTCACAGTTCATCATTTTAGACACGGACTGCTATGGCCAAAATAAATTATCAGGCAGGTTTCAAATTTCTCTGAAAAAAATAACATCTTTTGGTAACAGTTCTCAAATCGACTTTGATCTCTCAAATTCCAAAACTGATTATATGATCACTTTGTATAATCTTATTATTAAAAGCACATGCATAAAGGATAGATTTCTTTACATGTTTAGCACATAATTGTTCCTCTGTATATTTTCCCTCCATATTTAATATCTTCTACAATGGGTGTAAGATATTTTTCATAAACACTGTCATGGACTGAATGGTTGTACCCTCCCTGCCCCCAAACTTGTATGTTGAAATTCTAACCCCCAATATGATGGTATAAGGAGGTGGGCCTTCAGGAAGGAATTAGGTTATGAGGACAGAACCACCACGAATGGGATAAACGCCCTTGTAAGAACAGACACGAAAGAGATTGCTTCTTCTCTCTCTGTTCCCTGCAATGTGAGGACACAGCGAGAAGATGGCCACTTGCAAACCAGGAAGTGGGCCAGACACTGAATCTGCTGGCACCTGGATCCTAGACTTCCTAGCCTCCCAAACTGTGAGAGAGACATTTCTGCTCTTTATAAGCCACCTCATCTATGGTGGTTTGTTATAGTGGCCTGAACTGATGGAGACAAATACTTTTCATTGATACAAACACACTTCACCTTTCACTTTATAAATGACTCACAGGTGCACATCAGACACCTGGAAAGGATCTTTGGGCATCATCTAGATACACTCTGTTCCATCAGTCAGTGATATCCAAGTCTTTCAAGACATTAAAGATTAGAAGTTAGTGGTGGAGGTGAATTCTCCAGCCACCTTCTGGCTATGCGTTCTCATTCAGGGGGAGGTATAGTTGTGCACTGCTGGCCTCTGGTCCTCTTGCCTGAAGGCTGGGAGAAGGGCTCATTCTGCCTGACATTTCTGGAGGAGACTGACCACTCAGCCTTCTTCTTCACAGCTCCAGCTTCACTAGAAGACTTCTGTAAACTTAACCCTTTCTAAACACGTTACCTTTTTTAAAGGAGAGATGAAAATTCTCCTTAACTTCTGACTGGTACGAGCTGCAGAGATAGGGTTGTTTTCTATCTTTTCTAAGTCATGAATCCTGTTAAATAGCAACAAGTATTCACTGAGTGCCTACTAGGTAATGGGAACTTTCCATATATTATTTCCAACTACTATATTAACTTCGGAGAAATAAGATTTCATGGGTTGCTCCAGTTCAGTTTGAGCTTATAGTAGTTTCCAAGTCTTTTACCGTACAATGTGCACACCTGGCAGACCATTTCCTTCTGCTTCATTCTGTTAATTTTTTTTTTCTTCTAGAAGTTTATTTGTGTTTAGTCCAATTTCCTTGATTTATAAAGGTCATTTTGAATCTTCATTTATTCTTTTAAGTAATAGTTACTTTGTTTAAATGCAGACAGGTCCTCCCTTAGGAGTTTTGAAGCCTATGCTTTTGACCTGTGACTTGAGCGTGGAAGTGGATTTGCCAGTGGTGGGAAAATCTGGATTAAGCAAGCTTGGTGACCCTGCCAAATTGTGGTGTAAGTTGTATCTTGGAAATCTCCATTTGTTCCTTATTCCTGGAACTTTTCCAGTAAAGGTGACAATCTAACAGGATCTCAGTCTGCTCCTCCTCTGCCGGCACAACTTTAGTCACTTGCTATAAAAAATCATTTAGCATAGTCAAGGTCACGTAGGTTTTCTTCTATGTTACGTTCTAGGAGTTTTACAGTTTTGTGTTTTACGTGTAGGTCTGTGATCTATTTGGGATTAATTTTAGTTAGGAGTGTAAGGTCTGTGTCTAGATTCATTTTTTAATTTGTGGATATACAGTGTTCCGCTATCACTTGTTGAGAAGACCACCTTTGTCCATTTTATTGTCCTTGATCCTCTGTCGAAGACCAGTTGATTATATTTATGTGGTTCTATTTCTGGGCTCTCTATTCTGTTCCACTAATCTACTTATCTATTCTTTTGCCAATACCGTAGCTTTATAGTAAGTCTTAAAGTTGAGCAGTGTCAGCCCTCCAACTTTGTTCTTCTCCTTCAGTACTGTATTGGCTATTCTAGGTCTTTTGCTTTTCCATATAGACTTCAGAATCAGTTTGTTGATATCTACAAAATACCTTATTGGAATTTCAGATTGCACTGAATCTATAGATCAAGTTGGGGAATTTGTTAGTTTTTTATTGGAAGTATTCCATTATGTTTCCAATATATTGGAAAGTATTCCAGTATACCACAATTGTTTATCCATTTACCAGCTGATGGATATTGGGGTTGTTTCCTGTTTTTGACTATCAAGAGTAAAGCTGCTATTAAAATTCTTACACTAATCTTTTAAAGGCCATATGTTTTTCATTTTTCCCATGCTAATAATTACAAACAAAATTGCTGGATCTAGAAATAAGTGTGTGCCTAATTGCTGGGGAATGTAATAAATGTGTATATAAGAAACAGTTTTTTAAAAGGGTTATGCCATTTTACGTTCCCATCAGCAATGCACGAGAGTTCCAATTGCTTCATATCTCATGACTATTTGGCGGTGTCGGTCTTTTCAATTTTAGTCATTCTAGTGGGTGTACAGTGGTATCTCATTGTGGTTTTTAATTTGCATTTCCCTGAAGATGAACATTATTAGTAAAATGCATGTTTTCAATTCCTTATTGGCCATCTATACATCTTCTTTTGTCTGTTCAAGGCTTTGCCCATTTAAAAAATGTATTACTTTGTTACTGAATTGTCAGAGTTCCTTATACATTCCAGATACAAAGTATTTATCAGATATATGTATTGCAAGTATGTGTCTTGCCTTGTCATTTCCATGACAAGATGTTTTGATTTTGATGAAATCCAATTCATCAGGGTTTTCTTTTCTGTGGTTTTGTGATTTCTGTAAGAAATTGTTGCAGGTTGTGAAGATGTTGTCCTGTGTTTTCCTTTAGAAGCTTTGTAAATTTGGCCTTTATATTGAGGTCTGTGATCCATCTCTATTGTGTCTGGTGTGAGATTCATATTTTTCCCCAGTAGCTGCTCCAGCACCATTTGTTGAAGACTTGGCTTTCCCCACTGAACTGCTTAATGTCTTCATCAAAAATCAGTTGACCATATATGTGTGGGTCTATTTCTAGACTCTGTTTTGTTCCATTGATTTATCTGTCTGTGCTCTGTCAATGCCACACTATCTTAATTAGTTTTACAGTAAGTCTTGAAATTAGGTACTTGTAAGGCCTCCAACCCTGTTCTTCTTCAAGACTGTTTTGGCTACCTAGGTCCCTTGCTTTTCTACAAAAATTTTAGAATCAACTTGTCACTTTCTAGAAAAGTGTCCTGTTGGCCCTTTGATCAACATTGTGTTGTATCTGTATATCAATATGAGAGGAACTGACATATTAACATTATGAACCTTCCAATATATGAACATCTCTCCATTTAAGTTTAAAATTTCTCTCATCAAGGTTTAATAGCTTTCAGTATACAAGTCTTATGTCTTTTGCTTAATTTATTAACTATTTTATATCATTGTAAATGCAATTGCTTTTTAAATTTCATTTTGCAATTGTTTACTGTTATTAGAAACACAATTGATTTTGTAAACTGACCCTGCTAAATTCATTTATTGGTTCTAGTAGTTGTTTATTAAATTTCTTAGGATTTTTCGCTATAATCACTCAAAGATTTTTCCAAAAGATTTTTCAATCTTTATGCCTATTATTTCTTTTTCTTGCCTAATTGCACTGACTAGAACCTCCAGCACAATGCTGAATAGAGGTGATAAATGCAGGCATTATTGCTTTGTTCTTGATCTTAGGAGGAAACTGTTTGGTATTTCACCATTAGCAGTAGGTTTGGGGGTAGATGCCCTTTGTCAGATTAAGTAAGTTCTCTTCTTGTGCTAGTTTGCTGAGGATTTTAAAAATCATGGGTGGGTGTTGAATCATGTCAAATGCTTTTTCTTCATTTATTTAGAGGATTATATGATTTTTCTCCTTCTTTCTATTAATATGGTAGATTACATTAATTTTTTTCTAATGTTAAGCCAACCATTCATTCCTGTGATAAATGCTACTTAGTCAAAATGAATTCTATCCTTTCATATATCACTGAAACATATATGCTAATGTTTTGTTAAGGATTTTTTAGTTTATAAGAGATGTTGGATTGTAATTTTCTTTTCTTACAAGGTTTACATCAGATTTTGGTATCAAGGTTATACTGGCCTTATACAATGAACTGGGTAGTTTTTCTTCCTCTTTTATTTTCTGAAGGAGTTTGTATAAGACTAGTAGCTCATTTGTTGGTGTTTCATTGGTAAAAACATTTCTTATTTAAGTTTTAATGGAATCTACCAGTGAAACCGCCTGGCCCTGGAGGAATTATCTTTGTGGAAAAGCTTTGATTACAAATTCAATGTCTTAATAGCAATAGAGTCATTCAGATATTCTATTTCTTGTTGCTGCAGTTATGGTAAATTACTTACGGTAAATTGTATGTTTCAAGGAAACTGACTTTTATCTAAGCTGTCAAATCAATTAGCAGAAAGTAGTTCATAATATCCAGTTATTACAGTTTAAATTTCTGTAGGCTATATAGTGATATCCACTCTTTCTTTGCTAATGTTGGTAATTTATGTTTTCCCTCCTCTCTTCCTTCATTAGACTTGTCAGTGTTTTGTTAGTTTTACTAAATTTTTAAAAGAACCAAATTTTTGGCTTTATTAATTTTCTCTATTGTTTAAAAATCTGTATTCTTATCTTTATTATGTACGTCTTCCTAATTATTTGGGTTTAATTTATTTTTCCTTTTCTAGCTTCTTAAAGTGGAAACATAAATTACTCATGTCCAACTGTGTTCTTTTCTAATGTAGCCATGTAAAGCTATACATTTCTTTTTTGTTGTGCATATTGTTTTAGTGAATCCTATAAACTCTCATAAATCATACATGCATTTTCTTTTTTTAAATAAATGTATTTATTTATTTATTTATTGGCTGCATTGAGTCTTCTTTGCTACACACAGGCTTTCTCTAGTTGCTGTGAGCAGGGGCTACTCTTCATTGTGGTACGTGGGCTCCTCATTGCAGTGGCTTCTCTTGTTGTGGAGCAGGGGCTCTAGGCGCATAGGTTTCAATAGCTGCGGCACACAGGCTCAATAGTTGTGGCTCACGGGCTCTAGAGCACAGGCTCAATAGTTGTGGCGCATGAGCTTAGCTGCTCCGTGGCATATGGAATCTTCCCAGAGCAGGGCTCGAACCAGTGTCCCCTGCGTTGGCAGGTAGATTCTTAACCACTCCGCCACCTAGGCAGTCCTGCATTTTCATTCAGTTAAAATTATTTTCTAATTTCCTTTGTGATTTGTTCTAACTCAAAAACTATTTAGAAATGTTATTTTACTTTCAAATATTAGGTGTTTTCTAGAATTTCATTGCTATTGACTTATAATGTAACCATGCTGTGATCACAGAACATATTCTGTGAGATTTTAATCGTATGGAATTTATTGATATGACTTTTATCATGCACAATAAGGTCCATCTAGGTGAATGCTTCATGTGTACTTGATAAGATTGCTTATCTTACGCTTGTAGGATGTAGTGTTTTATAAATGTCAATTAGGTCAAAGTGGTTGATAATGATCAAATATTCCATATACTTCCTAATATTTTCTTTAATTTTTCTGATGACTGAAGAAAGGGATGTTAAAAATCTCTATTATTGTTGTTCTGTTCTGTCAGTCAGTTTCATATGTTTTGATGATCTGTTAGTAACATGGCCTGTTTTCCTCACTAACTGACCTTTGTAGCATGATAAAATGTTCTTTTTACCTTTTCTAATACTCTTTGTCTAGAAGTCTGCTTGGTAGTTTAATAGTGTCACACTAGCTTTCTTCTGCCTACTATTTACAGTCTATCTTTTCCTCTTCTTGCTTCAACCTACTGTGTTTTTATATTTAAATTATGTATCTTTTAGACAGGAGGCAGTCTTTTAAATCTAATTTATTTGGGTATTTTATTTTAATCCCTCCAATGACATTTATGCTTTTCTTTGGGTATTTTTGGTGGCTCTTCTGGTTATTAGACTATGCATCCTTAATTTATTGCCAGTCTACTTGGATTTAACATTATATCACTTCACATAAAATGTAAGACTCTTAGAGCCATGCAATTTCATCTGCCCCCTTATCCTTTGTGCTATTTTTGTAATATATTTTACATCTACATACATCATAAATCCCATAAAACTGTATCTTGTTTTTTTACATTAAATACTTTTATATTTACATATATATTTATCACTTTCAGTAAATACTTCCTTTGTGTCAGTCTGAACTTCCACCTGATATTATTACCCTCAGCCTGACAAATTTCCTTTATCATTTATTGTAGTGCAGGCCTCCTGGAAATAAATTCTCTCAGATTTTGAAAAACCAAAAAATGTCTTTATTTCACCTTGTTTTGAAGGATATTTTTGCTAGATTTAGAATTCTAGCTAGATAAAGTTCTCTCTCTCTCTTTTTTTTTTTTTTTTTGTCTTCAAGCACTTTAAAGATGTCTTTGCATTGTATTCTAGCCTCCGTAGTTTATGGTGGGAATCCTTTTGGCTAACTGCATTGCTGTTATCTTTTACATAATATGTCGTTTTTCTCTGGCACTGTTCAAGATTTTCTCTTTAATTCAGGTTTTAGTAATGTGACTGTAATGTTTCAATGTGTGGTTTTATTTTTATTTATCCTGCTTATGTTGAGCTTCTCGTATTTGTAAGTTAACGTTGTCAGCCAGTCTCGGGAGTTTTCAGCTATTATTTCTTTGAATATTTTTTCTGATCTATTTTCTCTGTCCTCCCCTGTGAGACCCCAATTATGTGTATATTATACTACTTGATGTTGTCCTATAATTCACTGACATTACGTTCACTGTTCTTAATCTTCATTCTCACTCTTCTTTATGTTGGATGATGCTTATTGATCTGACTTTAAGTTTGCTTACCCTTTATTTGGTCATTTCCATTCTTCACGAAAGACTATCCAGTGAAATTTTCATTTCAAATATTTCTTTTCAGTTCCAGATTTTCACTTCGTTCTTCCTTTTGTTAAAATTTTATTATTTATTTATTTATTGCCTGCATTGGGTCTTTGTTGCTGTGTGAGGGCTTTTTCCAGTTGCAGAGAGCAGGGGCTACTCCTCATTGCGGTGCACAGGCTTCTCATTGCAGTGGCTTCTCTTGTTGCAGAGCACAGGCTCTAGGCACGTGGGCTTCAGTAGCTGTGGCACACGGGCTCAGTAGCTGTGGTGCACAGGCTTAGTTGCTCTGAGGCATGTGGGATCTTCCGGGACCAGGGATTGAACCCGTGTCCCTTGCATTGGCAGGCGGATTCTTAACCACTGTACCACCAGAGAAGTCTGAATCCTTTATTCTTAAGGCAAGGCCTTCTTGAGGTTTCAAACAAAAACTCAAGTGTTTGCAAACTCCCTAAAACTTGGGTGAGATTCAAATTCCAAACTCTATAGGCAGTTGTTGTAGGCAGTAGGCAGCTGTTGAAATCTCTGCTCAGCTTTTCAGCTCTCTAGCTATTGTTTTCCAGTGGGCTCACTGGCCTTTCCCCCATACACATGCAGTTTAGAAGTCACCCAAGCATGGAGGGGAATTTATATACAGAAGTGGAACTCTCTTCTCCATGGCTGCCTCCTTTCTGGAATTTCCTCCCTTAAATCCCACTCTGGCAGCCTTGAACTCCATCCTCATACACTTCACGAATATATGATTATGGCCTTGAGTTGTAGTTCCTCTTTGTGGAATGGGGAGTGCCCTCAGGGGAGAAGCTATATAAATGTAAATCTCACGCATTCCAATTCTTTCTCTCAAGGATCAAATTGGCAACACTTTCTGTCCTCCTTTGATCAGCCTATAGTATCTTCAAATAGTTGTTTTTTTTTTTTAATATATCATCCAGAGTTTTCAGTATTTATCTGCAGGAGAGTTAATCTAATGTAAGCTTCTCTATCACTGAGACAAATGGAACTCTATCACAAAATTTTTAATTTGTGTGTGTGTGTGCCTGTGTGTGTGTGTATTAAGAATAAATCGCACCTCTCATCTTTATGAATACTCATAGGACCATTAAATAATATATTCTGAAGGGATCCTCAGGTGTTATCCAGACTACTCTGTCCTACCAAGCAATCACTGCCTAAAATGTATCCTGATTAACCTCCTGCTTTTATTTATTAGTGTCAGGTGTACAACATAATATTCCATATATGTATATATTGCAAAATATAAGTCCAGTTGATATCCATCACACCACACATATTTACAAATTTTTTTTCTTGTGGTGAGACCTTTTAAGACTTACTCTTAGCACTTTTCATATGTTTAATACAGTATTATTAACTGTAGTCACCATGATGCACATTACATCCCCAGGATTTATTTATTTTATAACTAGAAGCTTGTACATTTTGACCACCTTCACCCATTTTGCCCACTCCCCACTCCCAGCCTCTGGAGGCTACCAATCTGTTCTCTGTATCTATGAGCTGTTTTTTTTTTTTTTTCCTTTTTTTAGATTCTACATACAAATGAGGTCATATAGTATTTGTCTTTCTCTGTGTGATATATCACTCAGCACAATGCCCTCATATTGTCACAAGTAGTAGGATTTCCCTCTATTTATGGCTGAATAATATTCCATTGTGTACATATATCACATTTTCTTTATCCATTCATCCATCAGTGAACGCTTCAGTTGCTTCCATGTCTTGGCCATTACAAATAATGCTAATCTCTCGCTTTTAAAAGAGGTCAGTGAGAAAAGATGCTTCTTCAGAAAATGAGCTGTCTGGATACTCTCAATTTTATACTACAATTTAAAACCATAAAATGGCTTTAAATGACTCACAAGTCATGGAACTATACAGACAGAGGGGTGTATGGGCATTACTGAAGCTGAGTTTGTCCCACCAAATCAAAAATGTGGAAGAGGTATCTTCCCTAGTGTCTGTGTGTACGTCATCTACAATTTTCTTCACTCTCCTTCACCTCTTCCGTTTCCATGGAGCTCATAATTTTTGGTCTGTTTTATCACCTTGTTCCATCTTCTGGCGTCTGTATACTCCTGATTCTGCTGACCTGGCTTCTACATCATTTTGATTGCTCTGACCCTTAATGTCGAGTGTCCTCTCAAAATCCATATGTTGAAGTCCTAACCTCTAGTACTTCAGAATGTGATTTTACTTCAAGATAGGGTCTTCACGGGGGTAATCTAATTAAAATGAGAACATTAAGGTGGGCCATAATCCAACATAACTAGTATTTTTATAAAAAGAGGAAATTTGGACATAGAGACATGCAGAGAAGGAAGATAATGTGAAGAAACACAGGGAGAAGATGTTTATTTACAAAACAAGGAACAAGGCCTGGAATAGATCCTTCTTTCACAGAAGAAATAAACTCCAATGACTGATCTTGGGCTTCTGGACTCCAGAACTGAGATAATAAATTTCTGTTGTTTAAGGGACCCAGCCTGTGCTACTTTGTTACAGCAGCCCTAGCAAACTAATATACTTATCACCTAACAAATAAATGGGTCCCCATTTTTCTACTTGGTTCTGACTCATGACTTTTTTTTTGTCTCCACTGACTCCTCAGTATGGTAAATGGCCCAAAATGCAAAACATCCGAAGATGTGTGTCCCATTTTTTTCATTTAGGTTGAATGACTTTTCTGATCCTTAGATTCCTTATATATAAAATAAGGATATTGACCCTAACCTACTTATCTGTCTACATAGATAAAGCTCAGATAGGGTACCACACAGAGACTGTAAAATGCTACCCAAGTCTAAGGCATCCTGAGTTCCTGCTCTTTATTCATAATAAGCTGCTCCTCTTACCTAATTATAACAGAACCACTGTTAGAGGGTTCTTTGAGAGGATCAAGCTCAGAATCCTCCACTTTTAAGAGGGATACCTGCAGTGTCAGACTTTGTTTCTGCTATTTCTAGTTCAAGAGGCAGGAGGTGAGGTGGATGACTAAGACTGCTTTGCTAAAACAGATAGGAATGTGGGGTGATGCTTCAAGCTTTCACTGTTCACAAATCTCCACAGGGTTTAAAAATAATTCCTCAGACAACATATTTATTTTGATAAGGTAATGAGTTATGGAAACCAATTCTTTTACAGAATGGACTTTTTAGAGATGTATAACTTCAATGGTACATCAAACTGTATTAACAAAACTGGAGTCCACTGAATGTGATTTTAAATTTCAAAAAATTAAGTTTAGGATGCTAGCAACTTTCCAAAATATTCTGTATGCTCTTTTGCCTGTTTTTAAGATGATTTTATTAATGAGAATTTGAAAAATTGTTTCTACAGTAATTAAAACTTTTATAAAATTATTTATAAAAAATGTAACTTACTCCCAAATAGTTGACATTCTAGTTGCATAAATTCTTATCTAGTCTCAAATGTTGCTCAAAAGAACTACATGTTTAAATGATTCTACCCCTTTTCAGTTCTCTAGAATGCCTCCAGATGGCATTAAAACTCTTTCCCTATTATATTGTACAATCAAAAATTTAAAAATTAGTAATATTTTAACCATTTAAAACCAGATGCATTCATTATATCATTAGAAATCATGATAATGGAACCATTTAGAACTTTTAGGGTAACATCTTAAGAAACACTAGCAGGTAATCATAACCTTTATGAAATAAATAGCCATCCTATGCAAGCCAAAAGCTCTTCCTAGATTAAGAAACAGATCTTGGGCAAAAACACTCAATAACGTTATATCATAAGCTGTCATTTTTAATGAATAGCATTTTAAATGCTCAGTAATAAGAGCACTGGTCCAAATATAGATACCTTCACAAAACTGTCTTATAATAAGAAAACACATTTAACTCCTCAGAAGTGACAAAAATAATGATTTTTAAGGAGTAAATCTGTTACTAATTCCTAGGGAGCTAAAATAATTCGTTAGCTTGTGAATTATGTAAACGTTGGCATATAAATTTGGCATCAAACTAATTATCAAAACATCTTTTGGACTGCTTGAGTATTGAGAGGAAAAAGATAAAATGTAGAGTGAGTAACATGCTTTAAAAGAGCCTTTTCTTATCTTTTTACAACTGTGTTTGTTAACTCAAAAACATGAACAAACCCTTGAGAGTCCAGAGATATCTGTAATTGTATATTTCACATAATTTAGAGATGAGGTTGCAAAGCGCAGGCTTTAAAATGACACTGGTACTTCCCAAGTGTGTAGGACAGACTATCTCCCAGTATGTGTGAAAAGTTCTCCAATTATTTATGACAGTGATGGAAGCTGCCAAGCAAATTCCAAAAGCTTTCCTCCCCTCCCCCACCCCATAATACTGTCAAATTTCTTTACATCTGTACTTTATAAAGGGGAACCTTGTGTTTTTGAGATTATTCTTACTGGGCTAAAGCCTAAGAAAGACCTCAAAATGCATCTGCACCCAAAAGCATTTAAAAAGACATTGTCATGAGAAACAGAACCACAGGCTTCTTTCCATTATTATTATTACTATAACAAGGTATTTGCGCTGTTTCATATTATAAGCGTATTAAAGAACCGTCATCTTGGGATAGAAACAGAAAAGAGACTTACGATGTATTCGATGTGCCATTGTCTGGACTCTCTGGCTCAGCATCACCTTTCTCTTAAAAAAGGAAGCAGAAAAAAATAAACCAACATGTGAGTGTTACAGCCTTTAGGATTTAAGAGAGATTCAATATATTTCCACGCTCCTATTAACAATCATTCAAAACATGCAGCAGGAGGCTTTTAAAACATCTTTTTATTGTCCAAGAACTGGATTTGCAAAATAATTTCTTCTATGTAATACAATTGCCCAGGCACGGATCTGTGAATAGGTACTCAAGCTGTTTGCAAACAACTAGAGGCTCAGATGGAGATCTTGCCAAAAGATGAATATCTTACAGATGAGACCTGTTTCCTTCCACTTCATTTTACAGAAAATGTAAAGAAATAAACCTCATTAGCATTCTAGATGGAAGGCATTTTGAACTCTGATCCCTTCTGCTAACACCAGCTAAACCAGGTCAGGTGGCATCAGAACTTGGAGGAGAGAATTCTACACAATATCGAGGTTGCGCCCTAGCTTACAAGATCCCAAAAAATTACACCCCACAGACAGCCCTGGCAGCAGGTTCTGGGGTCACCCTGTTAATGCAGAATAAGATGTAAATCAGAAATCCTTTCTGACCATCTGATAGGTTAGTTAAAGAGATGTTTCTGCCATCTGTGGTCACCGAGGATTGAAAGGGTTTTGAAAGGGTTTTAATGAAGGGAACTTGAAACCAGTTCATTTTTTTGTAGTTTTAGAGGGCAAATTCCTGTTACAATAGACACAATGTAACTCATATCCTCGCCCATTGATGGTTTGAAACCATACACCCTCATATTGTAAGGTGCCTCTTTTTATTTTGTTGAGGCTAGGGAATGGAGGAAGGGTCACGACTGCCACTGTGGGTTGGCTGTGGTTGTGCTGGTTTTATAGTGCTGAGAGTTTCACAAACCCCAGATAAGGTTATGAGTTGCAAGAGATGGGCTTGATGGTGGCAACTTGCTCCGCTTTGCTATTTCAAGTCAGGCCTGGAAACCTTATGGAATCCCCCAGTCTGCTGTTTAGGGCCTCAGGCCTATGCCCTGTACCAAGCCCCCTTCGCCAGCTGTAGACATTAGCTTGTTGTCACTGAGGCTTGGGAATGACCCCCTAAATTACATGATGAACACGTTCTGAAGATATCATCCAAACTGAACTCAAAAGTAAACTTTGTAATTTCTTTTTCTTACAGGAAATGTTAACAGTTGTGAGAGAAAGAAGACAGTGATGTATATAGTACACACATCTATCTCAGATGTAGCTCTGTACTAATGTGTGTCTACACACCACTGGGACATCTGTGAGGGACAGTCACCTTGTAAAAATGTCACAACATCTATCTTAACAGCCTCAATAGCGAACACCGATCAGACAGAGTCCTAGAACCTGGGAAACCAAGCTGAAGTAAAAGCAGAGGCAGCAAATTAACACACTTGCTTTAAAGCTTGTACATTCATAATATATTTTGTCTTCTAGGCCAGGTTTGTTGTGAACTCACTGAGGAGACATGCAAGACCTTGTCAACTGGCTTTCATGCTAGAAAATAACCTAACTTAGTACTTTCCAGAATCACTTTCCCAATGAGTAACCACAAATCCTGCCAGAATCCCAAAATAGAGAGTTGCAACACCTGCATTACCTAAGACAAGACTAAATGGAGGTTTAATTTTTCTCAGACATAGTGACCTTTTTCTCCCCCTGTAATCTGGAGAAATTGGTTACTTTCCCTGACCACCAGAAGTCACCCCACATCTAATCATCATAGGAATGTAAACAGCAGGCTTGGAAGCCCAGGCAACAGTAAACATTTCTAAATAACTTATGTCATAAAAAAAAAGGAAATCAATATGATACATGAAGACATTGCTTGGATGTCTGAATAAATATGTTTTACCTTGATCAACAATGCTGCCAGATAACCCGCGGGCTGAGAGGACAGAGGGCTTATTGCACATGGGATCTGGGGGCTGCGGGAATCGTGGGCCGGATCAGCGCAGGGACAAAGCTGCAGCTGATTATCTCTGCTCTTAGCAGCACTTATGTTGTGGCAACAGGGAAAACAGACTAGGTTCTGGCAAACAGGAAGGATGCAATGGGGCCAAACAGGGCATTTATGAACAGTCTGGGAGTGAGTGCTCTCAGCTGATCATGAATTACCCTTTCTGGGGAAAAGTAAGCTCAGGATGGAGTCAGGAATTAAAACTATGCTTACTGTTCAGAAAGAATGAAACACAAAATTCTCCCCAACATCTGGAAATTTTAGGTGATGCAACTCCTGCAGTTAACTTGAAATGTCTATGTGCACAAGCCATGAAGAATCATAGGCTCTGTATCAGGACCCGAGGGAAAATGATGAAAGTAAGATGGAAAAAATTCTCAGTAAGAGATTTTTCAGTTGGGTGCTCAGGAGATGTTTCCTTGCCACCACCAATGAGGACTGTTGGGGGTTCATCCTGATTATTCCAGCTGTTTTCACGATAGATTCCACACTGTTCTCCTTGGGAAGGAACCTGCATTGATCTTCAAGACACTGGGCATAAGAGACAGGCTTGGGTGCATTGTGGTCATTTTGCATGTGGAAATATAATTACAGAGAGGAAGGGAGAAAAAAATGAGCCATAGGAAGAAAATGTATATATTCATACACATAAATACATATGTATGTGTAACGTATATTATATGTATACTTTCAACTTGACACTTCATATTTGTCTACCTGAGTCTTCCACAGTACCAAGCATATATTACATGCTGCAGTGGGAAAAGAGGAGCAAGGTACACGTACCACTGAGATGGATATACAATTTGAGGCATGACACAGCTTGATGGCTCCAATAGGCCACTTAAAACATTACAGTAGCTACATGTTTAATCCAATAAATCTACCAAGGACTTGTAGGTCGAGTACTCTGTCTGGAAACATAGATGATATCTAATTCATGCCCTTTCAACTGAAAATGACTGCACTGCTGGAGTACTGCACTCTCCATAAGTAGTGCTGTGAAAAGGAAATCAAAATAGACCTAGGCTGTATTCCACTTCGAAGGAAAGTTTTGCTGTTCTACAACTTTTCTTTATAATAAAAGTAATGTCCGCTCATGGTAAAGGAAAAAAAATTGAACAGTAGGCAAAAGGTAACGACTCTGCCTGCTTTTGTTATTCATCCTGCTAGCCCTGCAACCATTATGCTAAGTAATACACTTATTTCTAGATGAATCAACTTCAGACAGTACATAATGGTCTCTGATATGAAAAATGAGAGATATTTAATATACTTATACTACCACCTCCCTTCAGCTTAAAATTTTTGTTAGTTCTATTATTACATTTAGTGTCTACTGCGTATTTTAACTTTGAATAAATTTAACCTTCTATTTTTTGATTAATCAACTTCTGACAGTATCTTTTCTTTCATACTATGTGAAGTGAGGCAACTTACGCATCTATTCTTTTCTCCTTCTATTACATCTCACTCTGCACAGCTATACCTTCCCTCCTGCATAACCAAGATTTAAAATATTTATATTCTTTTCAGTAACTATTAATGAGTCATCCTCATTAATATTAATTTAATTAATAATTTGATTTTGGGAATTGCCCATAGGCCATGAGAAAAATTATATGCGAATAATGGAATTTACAGTATTATAACAATATAAATATTAGTCTCTAAGGAACAGCAGAGGGACTGGACCTGCCACTAACTTGAACAAAGGCAAGGGTTCCCAGCATTTACGTCAAATGGACTTTCGCTCCCACATCTCATCATGGCGCAGGTACATCTGTCTCAAGTAAAGGCCATGCTCCTCCTAAAAAGAAGTTCAATAGCGCGTGCATGTAATGTGTACAAAAATATTTATATACAGTTCTTAAAAAGTAAAATGAGTTAACTGTGAAAACACCTTCCAGGCCCAGAAATGGGACACTGACAAGAAATAACCCAGAAGTTTGTGTCCTATTCCAGCCCAGCTAGCTAGTAATGGATTTTCGTACTAATCATTCTCCTTTTCTTGACAGTTTTGCCACCATGAATTTGTAAATAAAGTAGTCTTTAGTTTTTCCTGATTTTAAATTTCATATGAATGGAATCATCCTGTAGGCATTCTTCTGGGGTTACTTCTGTCATTCAATGGTATGATTCTTAGATTCAGTCAACACAATGCACACATAGCTTTGGGTCGTTCACCCTCACTACTGTGCAGCATCTCTTTATAAAAATCTGCCATATTCTTTTATTTGACACTGTTTTGGTGTTTTACTTAAGAAATACATCAGAAAGATGTTCTCTATTGCGTTTTGAAAATGTATAATTTTACTGTTCACATTTAGGTCTTTTACAAATACCTGGAATCGTTTCTGTATATGATGTGAGGTAGGAGTTAATTTCCTTTTTCTCCCTATAGATAACCAATTATTCTGGCACTATCTATTAAGAAGCCCATTCTTTCCCCATTGATCTACACTGCTAGCGCTGACACAAATCTAGTTTTCATATATCTGCGGGTCTGTTTCTGGGTCCTTTATACCTGTTTCATTGCTCAAATCATTTATTATTATCTTCCTTACTTAGCTAAAACATTTATTCATTCACTAATCCATATACAATATTAGTAAGGCCAGGCTCCAACCTGGTTCTTCTTAAGGAGTGTCTGAGTTATTTTTGGTCCCTTGTTCCATCAAATAAATTTGAGAATCACCTTGTCAATTTCCACATACCCGGCTGCTGTTGAGAAGTCAACTGGAAGTTTAATTGTTGCTTCTTTGAAGTTATTAAAGGGTATTTTAAGAATTTTTTCTTTATCTATGTGGTTTGCAGTTAAACTGTAATGTGTCTAGGGTGGACTTCTTTTTATTTATCCTGCTTAAGATTCATTGGGTTTCTTGAATCTATGGGTTAGTGTCTTTCAATGCTGGAAATTTTTCAGCCATCACCTCCTTTAATATTCTCTCTGTTCCCTTATCTTTTTCTGGAATTCTAGTTGAATGTATGTTAGGTCTTCTTACTTTATACCCCAGGTTTCTTAACTCCCTTTTCATATTTTCCATTTCTGTCTCTCTAGGCTGCATTCTAGATAATTTCTTAAGTTCAATTTCCTGGCTCATTACTTTTTCTTTACCTATGTATAATCTGCTATAAACCTGACCAAAGAAATTTTAATTCCTGTTATTATTTTTTAATTTCTAGAGGTTCTGATTAGTACTTTTTCAAACATTTTTGTTCTTTATAATGTTTTCAATTCTCTCATTTCTGTAAATTAAAGTAAGCACTCTTACTTTATACTCTGAGCTTGGTAATTCCAACATCTTAAGTCCTTGGAGGTCGCTCTAATTCTCTTCTGTATTCTTTTTCCTTGCTTTTGTTTCATTGTATATAAGCGTTTTTGACGATGAGTGCTCATTTCCCTAGGAATTCTATTTCTATTATTATTTATTCTTATCCATTTTCTTTGTTTTCTTTTTCTGGTATTCCTACTAGCTTGATTTGACCTTTCCACCATGACTAATCTTCCATGTAACTTAACTTCCTTTCATATTTTCCATCTGTCTTTTGCTTTATATTCAGAAAGTAAATGTTTTCAACCTTATATTCCAGACTTCAGCTATTGTCTATTAAATTTTTTAATTTTGTCAACCCTATTTTTAATTCCCAAGTGCTCATTTGTTCTGTAACTGCTTCTTTTTCATACCAATCTGTTTTTTTTATTTGATGCAAATAATTTTAAATGCTTCTAAAGACTGTAATTACATGTGAAATTTTCTTCTTCTGTTCCTTGAATTAAGTAGCCTTCCTCTGTGTCAGTCCTTCTCTTGGGTGCTCCTGGGTTATGTATTCACATCTTTGAATAATAACAGGCTGGTTAACAAAGGTACTGGCATGGATTTCCTGTATTAGTATATTGATCCATTTTGCTAACATACGTCTCCCTTGTAGGCAAGGGCTAATTGAGGGCTCTAAGTGGACAGGGTATGTTAACTGGAAGGCTTCACTTATGATTCAGGAGAAAAGAGGCCTCAAGATAAGCTGGGAGCGCTGACTGCCCTCCCACCTGCCACCCCCAACAAAAATAGTAAGTACTTTACTCTGGGTATATAGCATTTCTGTTAATTTCCTTCCTGAGAAAAGCTGACTCTTCCTCCACTAATCAGAGATATCTATTTTTAAGGTCTGGTACTATTTCAGAATCTATTCTGCTTCTCTCTTAGGCACTAGCTCCCAACTAGAAGTTCTAGTTAGCTGTTCATTTTCTTAGCAAATATTACTCTGCGTGTGTGTGCGTGTGTGTGTGTGTGTGTGTGTGTGTGTGTGTATTTTGGTTTCTGTGGGGAGGAAAGCCAGACTGAAAGCTCTGTATGAAAACCTGCTAGGATAGTGGTGGAGTAATGGGTGGAAGGATGTTCCTATCACTGCCCACAGTCCACACCTCTTCTCTGTTGGGGATGAGAGGAAATAAAAGTCTCTCCTGGAGCGCCCAAGGACATTCCCTCTACCACCACAGCTTGTTCCTGTTTGTTTCATTATTTTCCTTTTTCTTTTTCTGGGTCATGACCTTCCCTGCCCAGGATTATCTATCTAACAGTAAGGTCCTATCCAGCCTCTGTTTTCCAGACACACAGCTGAATTTCTGGTTCTTAGTGCTGCTTTGGATTTACCTCGGTCACTACAGCTTTATGGTTATTTCAATGGAGACTCTGAAGGGAGGGAAAGGAGTGCTTATGCTCAGGCTGCCACTTGAACAGGCCGGTCTCACACCTTTAAAAAACCTATTTTAGACACATATCACCTATTTTAGTATTTAAGTTTCTCAACACTTAATAAGCTTCTATTTTATAATATTAAATTAAATTAATTGGTAATCTGCAAACTGGGTAAAGAGCTCTCCTTAAAAAGATTTGAATTAAAAATAATTTTCATTTATACACTCTTCTCTTGGTATCTATGTAACATAGTTTTCCCAATTTCAAAAAGAAAAAAAGGACTGACCTAAAATGGGGAAGGTCAGTCCATCAATTCACATTTTGTTTCTCTAAAGTGTGGTTTTTTCCTATTTTCTGCATATTTACTGGAGTCTATGATTCCCCCAACTGTACTGATTCCAAACCGAACACAAGAAACAGCATGGGAAGTGCTGGTGGGACCAGCTCTCCTAAAGTTTCCAATGTGCTATAATCTACAGAGGACACTTTTTTATTTTTTTATTTTCCATTATGGTTTATTACAGGATATTGAATACAGTTCCCTGTGCTATACAATAGGATCTAGATGTTTATCGATTTTATACATAGTAGTTTGTATCTGCTAATCCCAAACTCCTAATTTATCCCCCTTTCCCCTTTGGTAACCATAATTTTGTTTTCTATGTCTGTGAGTCTGTTTCTGTTTTGTAAATAAGCTTGTGTCATATTTTAGATTCCACATATAGGTGATATCATATGATATTTGTCTTTCTCTGTCTGACTTAACTCACTGAGTATGATAATCTCAAGGTCCATCCATGTTGCTGCAAATGGCATTATTTCATTCTTTTTTTATGGCTGAATAGTATTCCACTGTACATATGTACCACATCATTCCGATTTTTAAATAGTGATATTACCTTTTTATAGATGTGCTTGGTTTTGAGTGGGGGAGGATTTATTTGAAAAAAAAAAAAATCTCCTTATCCCTAGAAAAAAGAAAGCCAATTACAAATGCCCTTAGATGACAAAATGCCAGTGGGATTTACACCACACCATGAAGGTGCCGCTCACAAATCCACAGAGAACGTGTGGTTTTACATAATCTCAATTGTAGTATCAGGAAGTGAATATTACGGCATGCTGTAAAAATATGCCAGATGCAAACAGAAATCTTGGACAAGAATTCAGTCTCTCGCTAAAGGGACAGAAGCAACATTTTGGGGGGTCAAGGTAATGGGAGGGAAAGTCTGTTGTCTTCGGGGCAGAGATCCCTGAATTCAAATCCTGTTATTTTTCTAGCCATACGACCATGGGCTAGTTATTAACGTCAGAATCTCATTTTCATGACGTGCAGAATGGGGATGTAATGCCTACTTCATACAGCTATGGTTAGGATTAAGCAAAATAGCGTGAAGAAAAGGCTGAACACAGACAGGACTGAACAGCCATCTCCTTTGTTCTTCTTTATGTCAAAGACTCCAAGCTGAGAGAAGGTACATTTATTCTATTATATCTATTTTCTCCTCCCTTTACCCTGAAAAGAAATGGTGAGGAGAGCAATGGCAATTCTCCTGTACACTCTCTAGCCTTTGGCATACGACGCTGATGCCTGCACACCTCATGAACTTAACCACGCATCTCCCGATTCCTTTCCTTACTATCACATTTATTAATTTCTTTGGATTTCAAGTCCCTTGGCATTTCTTCCCTGGTGCTAGTGCTCACAGCAAATTCCAGCAGAGGGTGGGATAATTAAGTGATATTGCCTATGCATCATTTTGCCTTCACCCCCCTACCCTGACCTTTCTCTAGCTGTGCATTAAAAGTCAGGGGCTTCCTGATGCATTTGTCTCTGTAATCCTTCTGCTCTCACAGATGCTCAGTGGGTGAGCCCCAGTTCCTAAGACACATCTACGGGCTCAGAGTGATTTTCACGTTCAAACATAGCTGTGAAATTTGCAAGGGATGCTCTGGCTGGTCAGGAGACTAACAAAGCCCAGCCTTTGTGGGTATGTTTTCACAACATGAATGGGGTAGCTTATGCATTTTTAATGCTCAAGAAAACATTAATACCAATTAACAGTGCCAAAAGAAGAGAATTAAAACAATACTTCATGGATTGATATTCTCTCTTTGATGATGAAGCCCACATGTTTTATGAGACACTGGATTTAATACTGAAATTTCTTCCTGGACACTTTAGTCTGTTTCTCCCTGGAAGAGGGCTTGGTTTCTTCATAGATTCTAAGGACATTTGTCATGAGGTCTTCCGATTGTTCTCTTTGCTCACCTATTTTCTTTCAATTTAGACAACTCATTAGCTGCTTTTAAAAATATTTTCCCCTCATATACACCAGAGGCTAACTATAATAAAGGATGGGTTGCTTTGAAATTTACCATTTTATGATTTGGCCCTTCTTCCCTTGAATAAAGATTGAGGAGCATTCAAGGTCACCATGCATCTTATCCATTTGGGCAGCTCTTGAACAAATGGCCCTCTTATTTTCCCCTTGATTTTGTCTTTTAGTGAAAAATTTTTAAACCTACTGTCTTTTGAATGCATCTCCCCTCTTCACCCACTCCAACCCTCCAACCCCTACACATCCAGCTATAGAGAGAAGCGTTTCTTACTTGGATTACTGTGTCCAGAGGAAGCAAGCTGAGAGTCCTTAAAAAAAAAAAAGAAATACCAATTAATTTTCTTATTTTGACTTCCAAAATGAAAGCTGACTATGAGATATATATATATTATTGGTCATTCAGAACCTAAGCACTGATCATAATCTCTACCACAAATGTTTACATGTGTGTTAACCAGTTCTGGTAATATAGCTCACAATCACTTCTATGTTGAAGTACGGACTTTTTGTTTTATTTATTGAGGTGAAATTCACTTAACATAAAATTAACCACTTTAAATTGAACAATTCAGTGGCATTTCATATGGTCACAAAGTACTAAATCACCACTTCTATCTAGCTGCAAAATATTTCTATCATTCCAAAGTAAAATTCCTTACCCTTTCAGCAGTGTTTCCTCATTTCCCCCTCTCCTCAGTACCCTGTACACGGTAACCACCAGTCTATATCCTGTCTTTATGAATTTATTCTGGCTATTTCACATAAGTGGACTCAAACAACACGTCACCATTTTTTTGTCTGGCTTCTTTCACTTAGCATAATGTTTTGGAGGTTCATCCAAGTTGTAACACATATCAGTACTTCATTCCTTTTTAATATCTGAATAATATTCCATTGTTTATGTATACAACAATTTGTTTATCCACCCCCCATTAATGGACAGGTGGGCTGCTCCCACCCTTTGGCTATTGTGAGTAGTGCTGTTATGAATACACATGCACAAGTACTTGTTTGAGTCCTTTTCAATTCTTTTGAGGATATATCTAGGAGTAGAACTGTGGGGTCATGTGGTAATTCTATACTTAACTTTTTGAGGAATTGCCAAACTGTTTTCCATAGTGGCTGAACCATTTGAATTCCCACCAGCAATGTATGAGAGTTCCAATTTCTGCACATCCTCACCAACACTTGTTGTTTTCTCTTAATTAAAAAAAAAAAACTTTATTATAGCCATTTTAGTGGGTGTGCAGTGGTTTCTCATTGTGGTTTTGACCTGCATTTCCATAATGACTATGACATTGAGTATCCTTTCATGTGTTTTTTGCCATTTATGTATTTTCTTGGAGAAATATGTACAAGTACTTTGTCCATTTTTTAATTGGGATGTTTGTCTTTTTGTTGTTGAGTTAAAAGAGTTCTTTATATATTCTGGATACTAGACTCTTATCAGATATATGATTTGCAAATATTTCCTCTTATTCTGTTGGTTGTCTTTCCCTTTACTGATAATGTCCTTTAACATATGAAAGTCTTAAATTTTGATGAAATCCAATTTGTTTACTTTTCCTTTTGTTGCTCATGCTTTTGGTGTCATATCTGAGAATCCATTGTCAAATCCAAGGTCAGAATGATTTATCTATGTTTCTTCTATGAAGTTTATGGTTTTAGTTCTTATATTTAGTTCTTATATTATTGACTTTTAATCTAACCCACTTCCCTTTGAATGTACCTTTACTCTCACCATCTTTCTGTAGATGAGGCTGGCAACCATCCCATCAGGGACACTCCACTGAACAACTGCTGTCAATCTCACACTGGTGGATAGAAAGATTATTACAGATTTCCACTTATCTGAAATGGCAGAAAGCCAGTAGTACTATGTGGTATCTGAGTTCAGTCACTGATCAGGTAAATAGTGATTGAACCTGATTTTATTTCCATTTAAAGTGAAATGCTAAATTTTGTCTTGGGAATTCACATCCTCTTTGCTTGCAAAATTCCTATTTAATATGAAATATACAGGAGAGTTATAAAAGAATGAACTAATTGAGACAGGGCCCAAGGCTGCTGCTTCCTGAAGGACTACTGCCCTGCCCAGCTGGCTGCAAAACCCTGGGGGCCCCACAGAGCAGGCAGATCCTTCATCCTTCACTGAGCCAGAGCCAGGCTGGGTTCAGAGCAGAGGGAAACAAGCCCCGGGCACTGAAGTCCTTTCCATTTTTATGTCTCCTGCTACCCACCCCCAGACACCCTTACACCTATAGCTTCTGTCTCAGAGGCCTTCTCTCCCTTTGTGAACATCGTCCCTGAGTAGATGCCTAGGGCAAGGCTCACCCCATCTGGGCACTGTCATTTCAGCCTCCTCTGGGAGCATTCTACGAAGGCCTGCAAGGTTCTCTGTTGGGTCCTCAAGGGTTACAGAAATGAGTGTCCAAAGTCCCTGCCTTCCGGGCCTGGGAGCCCAGTGAGTTGGCAGCGGAGATGATGTGTGTACAAATTATGACAACCCAGGGCTGAAAGGCATGTCACGACTGCTGTGTGGGAGTGCTTCAAGCCCCTATGGCCTGTCCTCATCCTTGGGATGCGTGTCCTGCCATCTTCTGTTTTCTGCCTGGCAAACTTCATTCTCCCTTCAAGGCTCAGAACAAAGAAGCACAGGGTTACCTGGTCTTTGAAATATCCCTGAATCTCAGAAGGACTTATTTGCTTTATGTTTATACTACAATGTGTCAAACTTCCATTACAGGAATTGTCTTTCCACTATGACTCCTTAAAAAAAAAAAAAAAAAGCTTTATTGCAGTATAAATGACATAACAAACTGTACATATTTAAAGTATCTAATTAGATAATAAATATAATAAAAAGAATGCTATTACTGGGACTTCCCTGGTGGTGCAGTGGTTAAGAATCTGCCTGCCAATGCAGGGGACGTGGGTTCAATCCCTGGTCCTGGAAGATCCCACATGCCACGGAGCAACTAAGCCTGTGCACCACAACTACTGAGCCTGCGCTCTAGAGCCCACAGGCCACAACTACTGAAGCCCGTGCTCCACAAGAGAGGCCATCGCAATGACAAGCCCATGCACTGCAACAAAGAGTAGTCTCTACTTGCTGCACCTAGAGAAAGCCTGTGTGCAGCAATGAAGATCCAAATGCAGCCAAAAACAAAAATGAAAACAAAAAAGAATGCTATTATTATTGTCTTGACCCAAGGATGGTTCCATCCTATTAAGTAGCATTTTCTATTTAAACTACAACAAAAAGTAACATCCATTTATTAAAGAAAATTCGGAAAAATGGGAAAACAAAAGAAAAAGTTGCCTGTAATCCCATAACAGGACATTTCTGCAGCTACTCTATTGCTTTTAGTTTCTTACATTCATTCAGCAAGTGTGTGTCATTTTGACAGTCACGTGCACAAACGGGAGAACCACTTCTTAATTACATAGAAGAATATCTACAGTTGGAAATTTATTCTTCTCTTTAAACCCTGAATTCCCAACACCTAAGCTACTGTTGGATACACAGGAATCCCAAAACCTCTTTAAAGGTGGTATTTAGCTGGGAAGTAAAGTTTGTACAAATCATTTTGCTGAAGACAGAAATAACCAAGTGCACTGGCAATTGAAAAAGGTGTTCAAGGAAACACTGTAATAAATAGCATATTTCCTCAAATGTAACAAAACTGTATAAATAGGCTGCGTTACCTCAGGTATTACTATGGAAGAAAATCTCTGCAAGTTAACTGTAGAATGCCATTAACTGTAAAACAGATCCTGATTTTAGGGATCTTAAAATAGGAAAAAAGATATGCTCCTTAGGCCAATAAAATACAGTTGTTCTTAAGCCATATTGCTGATGGAGGGCAGTCCTTATCCTCTGAGGACACTACTTAAAAACGGCTTTTGGGAACCATGTGAGGACTGCTGTATTCATACCTCCCCTTGCTTGTCTGTCAATCCATCATTAGAATAACAAAAGGCAAGAAATGGAATTATATCTTCTGTGATTTTCAGACCCCCACATAAAGCTAATTACTATAGGAAAAAGCACCACTTGATGTGGTTTGGTCTTCCTTCTTCCCCACCAATCACTGTCTTTTCATTCTTTTCTCTAAAGCCCAAAACAACTAAAATAATATAAATTACAATAAATTCAAATGTTTACTTTGAGGTAATGAAGTAAACATGATATTTTAGCCCAGACATTTTGTGGTTGTTTCTGAAGCATGTTAGAAACCCAAAGAGGGAGATATAAACTTTCTAATTTCCAAGTACTTTCCTTCACATTTGCTGGCTTTCATTCTCCTTGTACTGTATAAAGAGAAAGGCAATAGGATTCTCATTTCTGTAATCATGCTGGAACTCTTCTGCCTAATGCTTTAGAAACTGATCAGCAAGAACAGTTTCACACCAGGTCCGATCCCATCAGATCTGGCATTCATTGCTACATGAAATATTTGTGAAATGCCATTAGGTTTGCATAGATGTCTTCTGAGGATGGAAAAAGTTCTACAATTTTAGTTCTCTATTTGCATTTCAAAACTTATGACACTGCTACAGAAATCAAGGGAAAAGGACAAAGCAAATTCATTTTTTTTTCTTGGTTGAAATACCTGATAATGGCAGGCATTCTTTTCTCTACCAAATTCAATTACTTTTGAGATTTGAAGAATAAGGCAGGCAAGGCGGGTAGTGTTTAGGGAATTGTGACTCCAAATTAAATCTTTAGAGAATGGAAAAAAAATCCAAGTTCAGTATCAATTGACTTTATTATATATTATGTCCTTCAATACCCAGACAAATTGGGGAAATTCTCGGAAATATGTAGCTAATTAATTTAGTGGTACTGGTAACTCAGAAAGCACATTTAAATCGACTTTCCTTGTGAGGTCAAATTGCCCCTTTAATCTCAATACAGGCTTAATTTCATTATTTATTAGTCATTTTAGAGATTTTGACCTGCAAATGCCATAAACAATTCTAACTCCTACACACTAGCAATTGTGATAATCTCAAACATTAATAATCTAATTAATGAACTGCAAGCTTCAGCTGTCAGAATACTAAATAGTTGAGATACAGGTTAAAGAGGTGTACAACGTGTGAGAATTAGTGATGTCTTTGTAGTAGGCAGAATCAGGGCTCTTCCAAAGATGTCTGCATCTTAGTTCCTGGACCCTGTGAATATGTTACCTCTCATGGCAAAAGGGACTTGGCAGATGTGATTCAATTAACTATTTTGAGACGAGAGATCATCCTAGATTATCCAGGTGGGCTCAGTATCATCACAAAGTTCCTTAGAAGGGAAAGGAGGAGGCAGGCGAGTCAGAGAAGATGTGACAAGGAGGTCAGAGGTCAGAATGATGAGAGCCACAAGCTAAGTAACAAGGGCAGCCTCTAGAAGCCGAGAAAGACAAGAGAACAAATTCTCCCCTGAAGCATTCAGAAGAGACGTAGCCCTGCCAACACCCTGATTTTAGCTCCATGAAACTGATTTCAGACTTCTGTCATCCAGAGTTGTAAGATAATAAATTTGCATTGTCCTAAGTCACTAAGTTTGTGGTAATTCGTTACAGCAGAAGTGACACTAATGCAGTCTTATTTCATTGGTACAAGATAAATTACCAGCACGTATTGTGAACTTTTTGAAGGAAAAGCATTATTAAAATCATGTACTATTCCTACACTTTGTAAAGTCACCGATTCTTTCTTTCCTGAGCAAGGCAAAAAGATCCAGAGGTGAAATAGATCCACACAAATCCTACAGTAATCCTAAGTAAGACCCTTTTTTTTTTTTTTCATTTACATTTGAAGTTCTGTGCCCTCCATGATGTGATGGTGGGGAGAAACATCTAGATTCTGGATATATTTTGAAAGTAGGGTAGACATGATTTAATGATGGATTGGATGTGTATCATGAAAGAAAGAAGAAAATCAAGGATGGTGTTGAATAGCATCCCCCAAAGGCTCACGCCTGCTCACAATCTGTGAATTTGACCTTACATAGATATAGAATCTTTGCAGGTAAAATCAAAGGTAAGGTGATAGATAGTGGGCCCTAAATCCAGTGACTCCTGTCTTTAGAAGAGGAGGGACACAGAGGCACACCCAGGAAACATGGCCTGTAAATGTAGAGGCAGAAACTGAAATGATGCAGCTACAAGCCAAGGGATGTGACAGGCTTCCAACAGTCATCAGAAGCTGGAAGAGGCCAGGAAGGATTCTCCCCTCGAGACTTCAGAGGGATTGGGCCATCCTGACACCTTGATTTTCAGACTTCTAGCCTCCAGAACTGAGAGAGAATACATTTCTTTTATTTTAAGCCACCTGCTGTGTGTACTCTGTTACAGGTGCCTTAGAAAACAGATACAGATGGCTCCAAGGCTTTTGGCCTCAGCCAAGTGCAAAAACAGAGAAACCACTCACTGAGACACATGGGATAGAAGGATTGTGGGAAGACTAAAAGCTCAGTTTTTGGTATTGTCAAGCTTGCGATGTTTGTTAGATCCCCAAGAGAGGATGTTAAGTAAGTAAACAGAAACACAAGTATGGAGTTTGGGGGATGGAGAAGGGGGTAGAGATACAAATTGAGGCATTGTCCGCTAAGCATACAGAGCGTTTAAAAAACAGGCTGAGATGAGATCGCCAGAGTGAACAAACGGGGGGAAGTGAAAGGACTAAAGATAAGTACAGACAAGGACAATCAGAGACTTTGGATCAAGAATGGACTAGAAACCTGACAGAAAATACATCCAGCAAAACAAGAAGCATATCTTAACAGGAAGACGACTTGAGACACAAGAAGCCATGATGAATTAAGAAACTGACAAATAATTGTGAAAGTATGAGGCTAAAAACAGTTACAATAATGATAATTTGAAATACTGTCAATACTCTCAAACTGAGAGAGGGGGTGGGAGAGACCAAACTAAAGCTGATAGTTCCATATTTGGGGATAGGATATAAATGTGAATTAATTGTAGGAACTGATAAAAATAAATTTAATAGGTTAATATGTTAAAAATTTAGGGACTTCCCTGGCAGACTGGTGGTTAAGACCGTCTTCAAATGCAGGGGATGCAGGTTTGATGCCTGGTTGGGGAGCTAAGATCCCACATGCCTCGTAGACAAAAAACCAAAACATAAAACAGAAGCAATATTGTAACAAATTCAATAAAGACTTTAAAAATGGTCCACATTAAAAAAAAATTTAAAGGCAATTACCAGAAAAACAGAATATTATGAACATGTTTTAAAATGGAACAAAGAAAGATTAGTTAAGCCAAGAAGAAATAGAAAAATCTAAGCCAACAGGCAGAGAGGAAAATGAAAAGACAATTAAAGATCTACTCTTAAGAGAAAACTCCGTGTACAGTAGGTTTTATGGATGAGTTACACCACGCCTCTAAGAGAGGAAATTAGCATGCTACCTAAACTGTCCCAGAATACAGAAAATCGTGGAAAGTTAGTCATTATAAGAGGCTATTATATTCCTAATATGGAAACTGAACAAGCATACACAAAAAGATAACTAGTCGAAGTTCACTCATAACTATAGGAGAATTCTCAAATTAAATATTGGCACATTAAGTCCAAAAATATATTAAATGAGCAATATACCAAAATTAAGGAAATTAATCACAGGAATGTGCAGGTGACTTTAAAAAATCAGAGAATCTATTAATGTAATTTTTCTGCATTAAAAGCTTAAAAAAAAGAGCTATGAACATCTCAATACATGCTGAATCAACTATTCAACTAAATTCAAACTTGTTCCCTGTATGTGTATTCTAGAAAACAGGTCACTGATTGCCAGGGATTGGGGATGCAGAGGGTTTGATGACAAAGTACCAAGGGGAAATTTGGGGTGGTGATGGAATACTTCTATATCTTAACTGTAGTGGTGTCTCAGGAGTGTATGTCTTTGTTAAAACTTGCAGGATACTAAAAAGGGTAAATTGTACTGTATATAAATCATACCTTAATTGTTTAAAATGGAAAGAAAATTCAAACCTTTAAAATATTCAGAAAGCTAGAAAAATAGAGGGAAGCACCCTCAGCTGGACACAAAATAAGAAATTGTATTTAATAATAACACATTGGAATCATTCTCATAAAGGGATTTTGGGACATTTTCATCACCTCAAAAAGAAAGCTTTTATTCTTTAGCTGTCACTCAACCCTCTCTCCCCACCCCCAAGCTATACGCAACTAGTAATCTATTTTCTGTCTCTCTGTATTTGCCTCTTCCGGACATTTCAAATATATGAAATCATATAAAATGTTGTCATTTGTGACCGGTCTTTCATCTTCGCTCAGCGTATTTTCAAGGTTCATCCATGTTGAATCATGTATCAGTACCTCATTCCTTTTTATGCCTGAATGATATTTCGTTATAAAGATGTATCACTTTTCTTCATCTATTCATCACCTGATGGACATTTGTATTGTTTCCACTTTTTGTGGAACAGCTGTTAGGAACAATGCTGCCGTGAACATGCACGTACAAGGCTTTTTGCAGACATGCATTTTCAGTTCTCTTGGGTGTATACTAGGAGTGGAATTGCTGGGTCATACAATAAAGTGATGTTTAACCTTTGAGTAAATGTTGGAACTTTTTCAAAGAGGCTGCACCTGAGCTCCCACCAGCAACTGACATCAGAGTTCCAATTTCTTCACATCCTTGTGAATACTGGGTATTGTTTGTCTTTGATTTTAGCCAGTTAAGTAGGTGTGAAGGATCATCTCATAGTAGTTCTGATTTGCATTTTCTTAATGATAGCAACAGTATCTTTTCATATGCTTATTAGCTATTTATAGATCACCTTTGGGAAAATGTCTACTTAAACTCTTTGCCTATTCTTTTTTTTTTAATTAATTAATTAATTTATTTTATTGGCTGTGTTGGGTCTTCGTTGCTGCACACGGGCTTTCTCTAGTTGCGGCGAGTGGGGGCTACTCTTCCTTGTGGTGCACGGGCTTCTCATTGCAGTGGCCTCTCTTGTTGCAGAGTACGGGCTCCAGGCACGTGGGCTTTAGTAGTTGCGGCACATGGGCTCAATAGTTGCGGCTCACAGGCTCTAGAGCGCAGGCTCAATAGTTGTGGCGCACGTGCTTAGCTGCTCCACAGCATGTGGTACCTTCCTGGAGTAGGGATCAAACCCGTGTCTCCTGAATTGGCAGGTGGATTCTTACCCCCCACTGTGCCACCTAGGAAGTCCTCTTTGCCTATTCTTAAAATGAGTTCTCTTTCTATTGTTGAGCTCTAAGACTTCTTTATTAATTGTGTTTCTATAAATAAAGTTTAATTTGAACACAGTCGCGCATTCATTCATTTAGATATTGTCTGCAAAGCCTAAACTATTTACTAACTGTTCCTGTATAGAAAAAGTTAGTTGACCTCTGACTTAAACAATGAGTTATTGGGAAAGAATTAGATGAATATATTGAAAGAACAGAGCAGACAATCCTGAAACACATCTTTGTATTTATGACACTTTCAATTGCTGGCGTAGGTGGTATTTCACCTAGGGGAAAATGGGCTAATTTGTTGATGGTATTATCATAATTTACTCAACCAATGAAAAGAATAAGGCTAGAATCCTATGTCACACTAATGCAAAAAAAATTTTTTTAACCTAAAAACAAAAATTGTAAAAGAATTAGAATAAAATAGAGAACAATGTTAGAATGTTAGGATGGGAAAGCTCTTTTTTCTCTGAGATGAAAATCAAACACTTTGCTAGTATAAAAGGTACATAAGTAACGTTGTGAGAAAATAGTTGCATCATATAGAACAGACAAATGAATAAGATGTAAGGAGTTTCTACAAATCATTTTTTTTAAAGTGGCAATGGATATGAATGGACAATGTGCAAAGGGAAAACAAACTCAGAAGTTATTGGAGAAATGCAAATTAATGAAATAAATTTTCATCCATACTACAGACACAATGATAAAAAACCAGGTAATATTAAACACTGGCAAAAATTCATGAAAAGATACTCTTGAAACATAGTCAAGGATAAAAAATGACTTCTGATGCCGCCAGCACTACAGTTCCTGTTCTAGCTGTCTAGACTAGAGACACTGAACTACAAGCGCACACAGAGGCAGTTACAAAAACTGTGTGTTGTAACAGTGTTTGTGTTAACAGCAAACCATTAACAGTCTCAATGTCTATCAAAAGAGCTTGAACAAATAAATTACAGAACATTCATACTATGAAATATTTGGCTGCTGTTAAGAAAAAGTAAGAAAATATCTACATATTCACTTGGGAAGAGCTCTAAATACACCTTGTTAAGGGAAATAAAAACTGACTCTTAGAATGGAATTTACCATTGTGGTAATTATAATGAATATTTTAATAATTTAGTTTAGAAACTTGTGATGCTAATATTCAGCAATGATATTTACATATTGTGTGTATCTGGGAAAAAAATCAACTCTTAGAAAAAGTACTTTTAGTACTATACCATTTAGGATTCTTTAAAAAACTGCATATGCACACGTGTATATTTAACGCACAGGGAAAATGAGTGAAACGGTATACATCAAACTCTTGATAGTAATCTCTGGGTAGGGAAGTAAAATCTGGACAAGAGTGTGAGAAGCTTTCATATTTTGCTTCTTCTATTTGCATAATTTCACCTTTATAATGAATCTGTAATTACATGTTGGTTACACGGTTAAAAAAAATCAAAACTTATTAGACTCATGTATACTTTAAATATATTTTGTGGCTGATATTCTGTGCGTGCTGGTTCTTAGAAAATATGGAAAATTTTTTTTAAAGTCCTAGAAAATACTTTCAGCTTTATAAAAGATAACCAAGAAACTCTATACTTCACGTCCTCAATTCTAAGACATGGATGTTAAAATACATCATTAATTTAATAACAGCTTTTCAGGAAAAAACAAGACATACAATCACACTGGATGTATGTGACTGTAAGATTCATTTCAGCTTCACATGTGTTTTTAGATAAAATGATAATTACAGTATTCATCATCTTCTGCAGGAAGTATGGAAGTAGAGGTAAGTATGACTGCAACCTTGATGATCTCCCTTGGAATGAATAGACCTATGCTTGTAAACTGTTGAAAATCAGATCCATGTGCCTGTAGCAGGAATATTTACAGAGGAAAAGACAATCAAGGGAAAACCCACTGTCCACTAAAAATCTCTGTGTGAATAAAGCATATTCATCCTGGGTGATGCAGGATCTCACCTTATTTGGAAACGGGAATTTGCTTGGTTCCACTTTGCCAGGTGCTGGAATAGCTGAAAGTGGTGGAAGCCAGGTCATTTCCTAAAGGGAGGGAAAAACAAACAACGTTGTAATATACAGAGTATTTAAAGTCAGTAGCATACAAAGCAGTTACACAAGCCTGCCTTATTAAGGCATAAATGGGATAAGGAATGAACAAGAGATGAATAAGAAATGAAAGGTATATTTTTTAAAAAGGATTAAAAACCCACTTTTATAATTTTTTTCCTAATTTTACCAATTCTTGGTTTCACGGCTATCCCCATCAACCCATTATACCTTAAAAAGATCTACAAGGCTTTCCTATTTTCAACTCATTTAAGCTCCTAAGTAAAGGGAGACCCCAGTAGTAAAAGTTCTATGGAAAATGCCATACAAAGGGGGCTGCTTCCCACAAAGTTTACAGGATGTTTCTGAAGTAATGAACAAAGAACTTTTAAAATTAGGGATCATTATTAGAGGGGATATTTATTTTATTAGAAACTCCTATCAGTATAAGTTTCCAACAAGTCCCACACATCATTTTGGTCTTCATAAAAATGTCATTCATGGAAAAGTGAAAAAACAAATTACATGTATGAAATAAAGAGAGGGTGTTGTGATTTTTATAACAGTATTAAGAACACAACTAGAGCTCAACATGTAATACTTCATATGCTTTTTGACATACACTCTCACTAAACTGTGAGAGAGAAAGAGATGGGGGAGGGTTGTTTCATTCACGTCCAGTACTTTTCTCCAGTTCCTCTTCCTGGAAGATACTTACATTCACTAAATGATTATGGAATTAAATTGAATCCACTTCTGATTACTAGGAAACTGACTTGGAATTTACAAATCAGTTCTGAACCCTATTTCTTGATTCCTTCCACTTTCAAACCTAAACAAACACAGAGGCACAGAGTTGAGCCATTTTGAAAAAAGTAAGAAATTCTCTCTTTCAGTGAAGACATTTTCTCAACTCCCTTGGTAGTGGGGCGAGATTGAAAAGGGATTTTGTCAGGTGTTTCAAGGGAGAGTTTCTTGAGGCTGGTCTTGTGCCTCCTTTCCTTGGGTAACTCTCTTCCCCCAGCACCGCAGAGAGGGTGGACCCACATGGAGCCCAAGGAGAGTGAGCGTGTTCAAACCCGCCTTGGAAGGATTTACTGGCCCTATATCACCTCTCACCCACTGTGACACGTGTGCCATAGAGGGGGTCAAACTCACATGCACTCAAGGTGTCCCTTCTTCATCCTACTGTTACCAAGGTTTCTCCAATGGAAGGCAAAGGAAGATCCAGTGTCGCTTTATGACCCTCTCTCTGCTCCCGCAGTACCTGCCTGTTCTATCCTGTATCTATCCTTGTTGCCTCTTTTGAGGAAGTTGCTAAGCAGCACTGCTGAATTTACGTCCAGGAACAGAGCTGGTGCTCAGTATGTTTTTGAATTAGTATCTCTGCAATGTCTCTACCTTTCTTCCTGGTTACCTGAACTACCACCCGAATCACACCTTCATTATTTTTAACCTGAAGGATGTTAATGGTTTCTGATGGTTCTCTTTCTTCTATTATTAATCCATCCTACACATCCCTGCCAACTTAATTTTCCTAAAGCACAGATCCCAGCGAAAAGCTCCCCTGCTCCACAATCTTCATATACCATCACATACACAGAGATAACGACGGTGAGGATGCCACTGGTTGTGTTTTACAGTTTTCAGAGTAACAGTTTTCTCCTTTACACCCAAGCCTTCATGTAACTATTATCATTTCCATATTGCAGGTGAAGTCAAAGCTCAAAAAGATTAATTGATTTGCCCAAGTTCATAAATGCCACCACTGAAATTTGCACATCTATCTCCTTAGTACCAGTCCAGTATTCGTTTTTCACTCTACTGCATTTGCTAAGACCTCATTCTAGTATTCCAGACCTTCTACAACAAGGTCCCGTTTTCAGCCTTGTGCCTTTTTGTTAAACTACACATACTACAAATAAGACAAACTACTGTCTCTGCTTCTAAGTACAGCATCCCCTGTGCGTGTGAATGCCCTACCGCCACATACTTTTTGGATTTCTAGCCATCCGTGAGGTCTCATCTCAAACATCACCTCTGTCTTGAAGTCTCTGCTGATTCTCCTTTTATCCCAATATGATATGAAAACTCCCTTCTCATCCTCCTCCATGTACTTTCTTTTCCTCTCTTTTTTCATAGTAACTGTTACATTCCTTTTTGTGATGTAGTTTTATGAGTACACACCTCAATCTGCATTCAACCACTTGCTCCTCTTCTGATACCCTTCCCCCAATGCAGAATAAAAATCATGCTTAGGAATCCTAATAATCTCTTTCAAGAACAGCCCTCTAAAGAAGGATTGAGGGCTTCCTAGGTTGCACAGTGGTTAAGAATCCACCTGCCAATGCAGGGGACATGGGTTCGATCCCTGCTCCAGGAAGATACCACATGCCGCGGAGCAACTAAACCCGTGCACCACAACTATTGAGCCTGAGCTTTAGAGCCCGTGAGCCACAACTACTGAGTCCATGTGCTGCAACTACTGAAGCCCACATGCCTAGAGCCCGTGCTCCGCAACAAGAGAAGCCATGGCAATGAGGAGCCCGCGCACCGAAATGAAGAGTAGCCCCCACTCACCGCAACTAAAAGAAAGCCCGCGCACAGCAAAAAAAGACCCAACACAGCCAATAAAATTAATTAATTAATTAATTAAAAAAAGGATTGAACATTTCTTTCGAGAGGGATATGTCTACTCATCTTTGTGTAGACAAGATAAAGCGCCTTGCTCAAAATGAACATGTTGAATTAAACTAAACACCTATATTTCAATGCAAAATTGCTAACATCACTAATTATAGCTAAGTATTTCCACGTGATTTTTCCATCTAACGAGTACAATTAAATTTACAGAGGAATAGTAAAGACAGTAAATTCACTTAAAACAGTTAAATCTATTAGAATTTCCCAAAATATAAGAATTATTTACACAAACCATTTAAATATATTTGTTTTTAATTAATGTGCAGTGACTTTTTAAGACTGATTATTCATCGCATTAAAATTCTCCATGGGAAAATTAAGGGAAAATAGACTATTCTTACTTCCTCTTCTGTTACTTACTAGCTCAGTGACTTTAGGTAAGTCACATCTTCAGTCAGTTGTAGTGATTTCAAACCAAAGACTCTGCAATCAATCATATCTCAGCTTGTGGTATCTCTGAACCAGAGGAAATGTAGATGTTAACTATCTCATGGTTTAATCATGAGGATTAAATGATTAAATGAGATTATATATATATATATATAAGAGCATCATATATATATATATATATATATATATATATATATATATGAGAGCTCATACACACACACACACACACACACACAGCCCATGGTTAGCTTATGTTTAATCATTCAATAAAAACCAGCTGATTAATGCCAAGCTGCGTTTCAGAATTCTCTCTAAAATGAGAAAAAGAATTTCTCTCTGTGTTTTAAATGTTGGGAATCTGAGATGACAGAGTATCTGGGAAAGTGTTTTTATAAAAGAATGAAGTATTATGCAATTGTAATCTATAATTAGACTAGTAATAATTAATACAAACTATATATTACTAAAACAGAAAGTTATTTAAAGAGACTATTACGATTCCTAAGTATAATTTGTACTTTATTTTGGAAAAAATGTCCTTAAGTTTTCTCATCAGAGCAGATCTCTGACATAATAATACCAGTCAGTGAGGGAAGATTTGATTTTTTAAAAAGTGTTTAATTTGTACCTTATTTCTGGTAGTGATTTAAAATGTAAGCAAAGGTAAAATTTTTCAGAGCTGCTGAAACTTCACTTAGTTTGCCTCGGATTATTTTCTTCACAGGGAAAGGATGCTATGCCACTGCGAGGCCACGGGTCCCACACAGCCGCATCCACTGGTCCCCACCCCCGCCTGTGCTCCTGACCGCCTAACCTCAGCCATCCCCTCATCACTACTTTGCTCCTCTTTCCCCTACTCAGCTGTCCTTTACCTACTTTCTGGACCACTGGTAAGACAGGAAGAGAAATATAATGTTTGAAGCTAATTGTTCCAAAGTCTAGGTAGCTACCTTCTGGTCTCATAAACCTCCCTGCCACCACCTGGATCTGTGTTTCTTCCTTTTTGACTTCCTTGTCCCTTAGGAATGAGGGCACATCCTATTCCCCAGCACTGGGAGGTCCTCAGTTTTGAGTCTACATTCCTTAGCCATCTGAGGGGATTAAGAACCTAAGAAAATGATACAAATGAATTTATTTACAGAACAGAAATAGGCTCACAGACTTAGAAACCCAAAGGGGAAAGGTGGGATGAGGGATGAATCAGGAGTTCAGAATTAGCAGATACTCACTACTATATACATATCAATAACATAAACAAGAGACATACCGTATAGCACAGGGAGCTATATTCAATATTTCGCAATACCCTATAATGGAAAAGACCCTGAAAAGGAATATATATATATAACATATATGCATGTATAACTGAATCCCTTTGTGAATTTCTTCTCTCCTGAATCACTTTGTGAATCACACCTGAAACACAACATTGCAAATCAACTATACTTCAATTAAAAAAAAAAATCAATACATCTGCCTTAACACAGTCTCACCAGTCGCATCTCCCTAAGCAAACACGTAGTTACCCAAGGGACATATTTCAGGGTATCTTCTTATTTCTTAGACAGACTTAAAATGCCAAGTCTCTTTATAGCAAATATACTTGCTTGTCCTAAATGAAAGGACAGATAAGGTTAAATGACAGGGGTATAGAATACTGCCTTTCATTAACTGTCCAACTTTCTCTCTCCTCCATATACCAATCTTCAAAAGGCCACGGGGCACGTGGGCCAGTTTGCATTTTCCTGTCTACTGGACAGCGAGACTGATCATGAGTCCCAAGAATCCACAGCTTCAAGGTGAGCAGACTCTCCTGTCCTCACTTTGCACCCCTCCCCCTCCCCCCGTAGGTACCCACTTGCTCTGATGTCACCTGCACCAGCCTGTCTCAGGACAAACGGCCAGAGGATTATGGCATCCGTTCTCTAAGCAGTGTAGCTCTTTGTTATCAAAAGAGAGAAGAAACAAAAATTGAATTTTATCCTGAAATCTAATTTTAGAGTTCAAAACATGCAGTTATGAAGACCTGCAAAGTATACTAAGTTTGCAAAAAGATGAAACTAGAAAAAATTTAAACTGTATTTTAACTTTCCTATTAGATTCAGTGACTAGAAAAGCACTTCCCGTGGTCTCTCTCCCTGGCTACTGTTTCCCCAGTGCACTCTACCTTGGCCACGGCCACAGAAGTGTTTTATCTGAAATAGTTACCATGCCAAGTGGCTTCCAGTGACCCTGCTCCAAACACTCAGGATGCCCTGTCACAGGGTGCCATCAAGGCACACCGCAGTGTCACTGTCTATTACTTTCCTACTACACTCCTACTCCAAGGCGGATGGCTCTACTTCCTGTCCTGCCCGAGGTTTTCCCGTCCTGATGTCTTTTGGTTTTCCTTTCATGTGATTCCATCTTCACTCACTTCTTCATTCTTTCGCACCCCTGGCCTCTCTCTGAATCAGGTCACTGACCACTGCTGTCCTCAGCGAGGGCTGTCCCCCCCCCCCATGATTTGTGTCACTTTAATGTTTACAGGCTACATGGGGCTGTGAGTTTTCCTCTTATGGGTTACCACTATCAGATTATAAACTTTTTAAACCCTACCAGATAATAACCTCTTGAGGGAAGAGATCGTGTCTTATAACTGTCTTGTAACTCCTCAAAGGCTACACAATGGGTAAAATAATAGGAATGCATTTAATTTCTCGGGGAGATTCTCTTTTTTTGCCTGTAAAATGATGGCAACAGTAGGGACTTCCCTGGCGGTCCCGTGGTTAAGACTCTGCCTTCCAATGCAGGGGGTGCCGATTCCATCTCTGGTTTGGGAGCTAGGATCCCACATGCCTCACGGCCAAAAAACCAATACATAAAAGAAGCAATATTGTAACAAATTCAATAAAGACTTTAAAAATGGTCCACATCAAATAAATCTTAAAAAAAAATGATGGCAACAATAAATGATACTTCTCCTACCAAACGCATATGACTGCCACCAGGATTGACAGAGATTAAATCCCCTCTCTCTCAGCAATGTCTCCACACCCACTGCCAGCTCAGGGGCCACCTCCACAGGCCTGGCCAGTGACCACAGTGAACTCCAGAATGCTCTGTGCTCAGAAACTTACTCTTTTCAAAATAAAACAATGGATTAATCCTGTCAGATGCAAAACGCCAGAGTCGATTTTTACGTGTGGCAGTGGCTGCTGCAGACTGGAGCATTATTTTATCTTCAGTTTCCATATCAGAATCATCACTCAGCACGGCAGTTCTTTCACACGTCATTATTCATGTTATGACACTCCTATCAGATAAATGCTGCCAACAACAGAACGTGGTAATTTTTATTACACTGCATATCCTTTCAATGCTGTAAGTGAACAGGAGTACTGTATCTGTTGAAAGGAAAACACTCCTGCAGGCCTGTACCTGGGAGGCAGAGCACCAGCCCTTGAGCAAGATAAAGTGGGAGAAACACACTCCTTTCCTGATAGAACTAGAAAGTAGGTTCTAATTGTCAATGCATCCCTGGACTGTAAACACAGACTCTAGGTCAGACTTGAAGCCTAGGCAGACTTGAGCTTAGAATAAGGAGGTCACAGTCAAAATCTCTAATTTGGCCCCTAAATCCACAAAATTCCAAAACATCCTCATTCTGTTACCACAGTAGAGGGACCTATAGTTTGAAAACTAACAGTAAGTATAGAGCATTTATAGCCATTGATGGAAAGCTTTTGGAAAAACAGTAGCTGCTGAAAAATAAAAATACTTGCCTTACTAAGAGTTTTAAAAGCCTATTTTTCTTTGTAAAAAAATTATTTTATTGAAGTATAGTTGATTTATAATGCTATGTTAATTTCTGCTATACAGCAAAGTGATCCAGTTATACATATATATACATTCTTTTTCACATTCTTTTCCCTGTGCTATACAGTAGGACATTGTTTATGCATTCTATATATAGTAGTTTGCATCTCCTAACCTCAAACTCCCACTCTATCCCCCCCACCACCCCCTTTCCCCCTTGGCAACCACAAACCTGTTCTCTATGTCTGTGAGTCTGTAAAAACCTATTTTTTTTAGTAAAGCTCAGGCTGCTATAATTAAAAGCATGCAAATAACCAATGGAAATCTGTAAAAATAGGGTTACCAAAAATCATAGTGAAATCATGTTTCTTTATGAAACATGTCCAGGCATACATCCAATTTGAACTAAAATTGGCCTGAAAGGGATTCCCAGTTGCTGTACGTGTATTTTCTGGTCACATGCACCCCCCTGGGTGGGAGAATCTTCCACTGGAACACCAAGTAATCTAACTCACTGCAACACCAGAGCTTTTTAACTTGTTGCTGTCCTCTGCTCTCAGTGACTGCTCTCAGTGAGGTTAATCACCAATGGATAAAACAGAGGGTGTACCACGTAGGTAAAGAACTGGAATCAATTCAAGAAACAGCTTGCAATTCAGGTTTCACAGACTGAAGAACACACGCACGAGACAACAATATGACCCCAGGTGCTTACGGCAGGAAGGCAGGCATTGGGTGCTGACAAATATGAAAGCAAACCTTCAAACCAGAAACTCCAAGGGCACCTTAAGACAAGTGCTGCACACTCGCTTGTATGACTCGTCTGTATGATTTCCAGCTCTCACAAAGCTGAGGCCATGCTGTGTCTGGCCTTTCCTTATTTCCTTCACATTGTAGAGTGTTATTCATTGTAAGGAAATGAATCCCATTTGCTGGAGACCCAGACCCCTCACCTCCCTGACTTCAGCAGCCCTTGCAAACTCTGGACTCTTCATGGAAAGTTAAAGAGCCTTGACTGACGTCAACATAACTATCACTCTTAAACAAATCGTCTCATGCTGGATCTCTTCATTTTGGACTTTTCTGAAGATTTCTCATTGTAGATGCAGTTTTGTTGTTTCCTAGTTTTCTTTTGGGGCAGGAAGATGGACAGGATCTGTCCTATTCTCTTGTCCCTCTGTGTTAAGTGCTTTCCCTATTCTATGTATTTACTTGGGACCTTTAAAATGAATATGTTTAAACACATTCACTTAAAATGAATGTGTTAGGCTTCCTTGGTGGTGCAGTGGTTAAGAATCTGCCTGCCAATGCAAGGGGCATGGGTTCGAGCCCTGGTCTGGGAAGATCCCACATGCTGAGGAGCAACTAAGCCCATGCACCACAACTACTAAGCCCAGGCACTCTGGAGCCCATATGCCACAACTATGCCACACTGCTGCACAGTGCAACAAAGAGCCTGCATGCTGCAACAGAAGATTCCGCGTGCCACAACTAAGACCCGATACAGCGAAACAAATAAAATATTTTTAAAAATTAAATAAAATATTAAAAGTAGCAAAATCTACATTGGGTTCTCAGAATGTAAAGGAGATGATTTTTGATGTTGAGTGTACAGCTGCAGGAACTTAATGACTCTTATTAAACCCAGGTGACAACTTCACTCCCGAATTCCTGCTGCAATACAATGGCACCTGCTAGTTTCCTACACTCTTACAAACCCTGTGCTCCCAATGAGAAGCACTCACTGGTCTAATCTTAAATTTTAAAAGATGCTTTAAAGAAAAGACTAAATCATTTGAGGGGCATTAAGAGGATTTCCCAAATTCCAAATCTTGGGCTGGTATTTTCCTGTAGCATTTCTGAGAATAAGTCATACTAAGTCTAGATTTACAAGAAATGAGCCAAATTTCTGACCAGCTTGTGAGAAAGGTCATGTTATTAATGATGCCACTGTCACCTTATTTCTGATCTACACAACACCTCCTGGTGGTAGTGCAGACACACAGAAATTAGCCCTGGTAAAGACATATAGATTACAATTATCTTTGAACTAGCTGTGGTTCGCAATAATCCAACTGCTCTTTCATAGGCATCTAAGGGGAAAGATGCTGTGATCTGGGACAGAGAGGAAGCCTGTGGAGGCCAGAAGGAGAGGAGGGTGAGAATTACATTCTTGGCCATGTTCCCACTTAACATGTTCCTGAACTGCTTTCCACAGACAATCTGGAAATGTGCGTTTGATGAAACTCGTGTCTCAATTACAGGGAAGCAGAATGGTGGAACAGAACAGGCTTGGAGCTGGTGTTTAATATTGACCAACCTTGCCTAGCACTGGCCCTGCCATGAACCAGCAGAATGACCTTGGGCAAGTTTTGTTTTTTGATTATTGGTGTCCTCATCTGTAAATTGATGTTGATAACCATATCTTGCAGGATTACTGAAAGGGTTAGTGATAAATACACAAGGTACCTAGCACAGGATCTGGCACAAAGTTGGTGCTCCACAGAAGGTAATTATTGCTGTGTCACTACTTTTATGATTAGTGGTCCAGCTTTGGGCTTGGAGCTTGGGAAGGAAGGGGATGAATATAAGAAAAGACATTTATGAGTTGTTTTTTTTTAAATCTATTTCACTCAGTTAATTACTTAATATTTACCTGGTTAATTATTCATAGTCAAATAGAAAGCAGAATGAAAGTGTGCTTATTAAACAATAATTTGCTTCCCTAACTCCCTTTGCCACTAAAGCACCATGCACACAGAGGGAAGGGGGGATGCTATCTCAGTGTCTAGTAAATAGTATTTTTCCTAAATGGGACAATTACCAATAAGCAGGATGCATCCTCTTTCCAAAAGCTGGTGTGGGGTTCCAAAGAGTTTAGATGCTTTGCCTTTGTGACTATAGACTTCTCCTGGGGCAACAGTGAGGGCTGTCCAGCTGGTACACTGGCCTGACAGCTCATCTCAGATGAGCTGAAGGAGGCAGTGGGAAATGGGACGTAGAAAAGGAAAGCTACTGTGTGATAGTGCAGGAGTTAGCATCCAGGCAGGGCACACAGCAAGGTGGGCCAGCCTGGACACGAACAGACCCTGGAAACCACTGGCGCTGATATAAAAGTCCCTGGTGTGGCAGGATTTCTGGTTCACCAGAGGGAAGGCAAGTCTCAGCTGCTGCGCTGCTGTGAGCCCAACCCTGCAGCAGGTACACCTCTTTCTCTCCTTCAAGCCCTTTCCCAGCTAACTTCCTTCTGGACACCAGGCTTCTCTATTAACTTTACCCAAATAGTTCTTCTCAGTTTGAGAGGTGATTTATAAATCACTGGATGGCATTGCCCAAGTTCAGCCAGATGTTTCCCAGTCTTAAGGATGAATGTGAAAAGCAGGATGACTTTATAGGAGACATAAAATGTCTACTGACGTACTCCACGGACAGCCAAATCCAGAGGCTGGAGGAAAGCTGGTTAGCCTTGGAGAAAATTTTTTTTTAACCATGAGGTTAAAATATCCTTAAAAAGGAAAAGCAAAAATTAAACTGTTTTCCCTCAAAAGTTCACAGGTCTTCAAGAAAAGAGAGGGTAGGGTCAAAATAAAAACAGGATGACAACTACTCTTATTAGAAGAAAAAACAACAAAAAAGACTGAGTTTGGTATAGCCTGATAAAGAGTTTACTCCTTGGGAAAAGATACTCTGTCAGAATAAATAAATAACTAGTGTTTTGGCCAAAGAGAAGCATGAGAGGGGTCATAGTTGCTGTATCAGACATCTGAAGGGCTGCCTTGTGGGGAAAAACATTATGTGTGGCTTACAGGGACAAGAAACATGAATAGAGTCAAAGCTATAGGGAAGAGTTTGGTTTTTGTAAACTTTCTAATGATTTACGTCGCTAAATATTCCACAGGTGCTTTGTCCTAATAAGCACTGCTTTAGGAGCTGGGGATACAGCTGCAAATAAGGTCACTGTCTTCATGCAGGCCACATTCTGGCAAAAATGAGGCATGTACACAATACTTTGTAACATTATATAACACAACACAGTGTAACTTAGTGTGATGTAATATGATATAACATAATGAAACACAAAACTATTCAACAGTAGCTGGCCACCTTAACATGGTGAGCTGCTTGTCATGGAAGCATTCAGGATCATAAACAGAATACAAGGTCTCTTGGAACCCCAAGTCTGGAGCATCTGCTCCTTTCGGACTTTGGTGGGGTCACATGGGGTGCATATGACCCCTACCCTCTGCATTTGTCTCTAATTCCTGATTCAGTGAAGTACTCAACTATACATGTGATCCCTGGTAGGCTGGGGATACATGATTTTGTTTTGATTTTTAATTGAAAAGTATCTTTACTACATATTTCTGCTTACATAAATAATATATGCTTTTTGTTAAAAAGTTAAACATTGCAAAAATATAAAATGCAGGAAAAAGAAAGCCACCCAGGATCCTAACATGTACAGATAATGCCCAGTGAACTGGCTGCTTACCCAGTTTTTATACACATATACTAGCACAGGGATTATATGTATACTTTTAATGAGGTCACACTGTGTGGTGACTTAATCTCTTTCATTTTTCATTTCTTCTTCCCCAAAACAACATATAAACTTATCTTCCTTTTAAAGGCTACATAGGAGGAAGAATCAAGATGGCGGAGTAGGAGGATGCGCGCTCACTCCCTCTTGCAAGAGCACTGGAATTACAACCGCTGAACAACCATCGACAGAAAGACACTGGAACTCACCAAAAAAAACCACCCCACATCCAGAGACAAAGGAGAAGCCGCAACGAGATGGTAGGAGGGGCGCAATCACATTAAAATCAAATCGCATAAATGCTGGGTGGGTGACTCACAAGCTGGAGAACAGTTATACCACAGAAGTCCTGAGGGTTCTCAGCCCCACATCAGATTTCCTAAACTGGCGGTCCAGCAACGGGAGGAGGAATCCCCAGAGAATCAGACTTTGAAAGCCAGTGGGATTTGATTGCAGGACTTCCACAGGACTGGGGGAAACGGAGACTCCATTCTTGGAGGGCACACAAAAAAGTGTGCTCACCAGGACCCAGGGGGAAGGAGCAGTGACCCCATAAGAGACTGAACCAGACCTACCTGCTGGTGTTGGACGGTTGCCTGCAGAGGTGGGGGGCAGCTGTGGCTCGCCAAGGAGACAGGGGAACTGGCAGCAGGGGTTCTGAGAAGAGCTCATTGGCGTGAGCCCTTCCAGAGTCCACCATTAGCTCCACCAAAGAGCCTGTAAGCTCCAGGGCTGCGTCGCCTCAGGCCACACGACCACCAGGGTGGGAACACAGCCCCACCCATTAGCAGACAAGCAGGTTAAAGTGTCACTGAGCTCCACCCACCAAATCGGATTAAAGTTTTACTGAGCTCCACCCACCCAGCCCAACCCACCATCAGTCCCTCCCATCAGGAAGCACCCACAAGCCTCCTAGACAGCTTCCTCCACAAGAGGGCAGACAGCAGAATCAAGCAGTATCAGCACTATTTCATCTTGTGGAACTGAAAATCACAGCCACAGAAAGACAGAGAAAATGAAAAGGCAAAAGACTTTGTACCAGATGAAGGGACAAGGTAAAACACCAGAAAAACAACTAAATGAAGAGGAGTTAGGCACTCTTCCGGGAAAAGAATTCAGAATAATGATGGTGAAGATGATCCAGGACTTTGAAAAAAGATTGGATGCAAAGATCGAAAAGTTGCAAGAAAAGTTTACCAAAGACCTAGAAGAATTAAAGAACAAACAAACAGAGATATGCAACACAATAAGTGAAATGAAAAATACACTAGAAGGAACTAATAGCAGATTAACTGAGGCAGAAGGACGAATAAATGACCTGGAAGACAGAATGGTGATCATCACTGATGCAGAAAAGAATAAAGAAAAAAGAATGAAAAGAACTGAAGACCACCTAAGAGACCTCTGGGACAATGTTAAACGCACCAACATTCGCATTATAGGGGTCCCAGAAGGAGAAGAGAGAAAGAAAGGACCTGAGAAAATACTGGAAGAGATTATAGTTGAAAACTTCCCTAACATGGGAAAGGAAATAGTTACCCAAGTCCAGGAAACACAGAGTCCCAGGCAGGATAAACCCAAGGAGAAACACACCAACACATATAGTAGTCAAACTGACAAAAATTAAAGACAGAGAAAAGTTATTAAAAGCAAGAATGGAAAAACGACAAATAACATACAAGGGAACTCCCATCAGGTTAACAGCTGATTTCTCAGCAGAAACTCTGCAAGCCAGAAGGGAGTGGCATGATATATTTCAAGTGATGACCGAGAAGAACCTACAACCAAGAATACTCTACCCAGCAAGGATCTCATTCAGATTCGAGGGAGAAATCAAAAGCTTTACAGACAAGCAACAGCTAAGAGAATTCAGCACCACCAAACCAGCCTTACAACAAATACTAAAGGAACTTCTCTAAGCGAGAAACATAAGAGAAGAAAAGGACCTACAAAAATAAACCTAAAACAATTAAGAAAATGGTAATAGGAACATACATATCAATAATCACCTTGAATGTAAATGGACTAAATGCACCAACCAAAAGACATAGACTGGCTGAATGGATACAAAAACAAGACCTATATATATGCTGTCTACAAGAGACCCACTTCAGACCTAGGCACACATACAGACGGAAAGTGAGGGGATGGAAAAATATATTCCATGCAAATGGAAATCAAAAGAAAGCTGGAGTAGTGATACTCATATCAAATAAAATACACTTTAAAATAAAAAATGTTACAAGAGACAAGAAAGGACACTACATAAAGATTGAGCGATCAATCCAACAAGAAGAGATAACAATTATAAATATATATGCACCCAATATAGGAGCACCTCAATACATAAGGCAAAGGATAACAACTATGAAAGAGGAAATCGACAGTAACACAATCATAGTGGAGGACTTTAACACCCCACTTACACCAATGGACAAATCATCCAGAGGGAAATTAATAAGGAAACACAAGCTTTAAATGACACAATAAATCAGCTGGATTTAATAGATATCTATAGGATATTACATCCAAAAACAGCAGATTACACATTCTTCTCAAGTGCACATGGGACATTCTCCAGGATAGATCACATTTTAGGTCATAAATCAAGCCTTGGTAAATTCAAGAAAATTGAAATTGTATCAAGCATCTTTTCTGACCACAACGCTAGGAGATTAGAAATCAATTACAGGAAAAAAACTGTAAAAAACACAAACACATGGAAGCTAAACAATACACTACTAAATAACCAAGAGATCACGGAAGAAATCAAAGAGGAAATCAAAAAATACCTAGGGACAAATAACAATGAAAACACAACGATCCAAAACCTATGGGATGCAGCAAACGCAGTTCTAAGAGGGAAGTTTATAGCGATACAATCCTACCTCAAGAAACAAGAAAAATCCCAAATAAACAATCTAACCTTACACCTAAAGAAACTAGAGAAAGAAGAGCAAACAAAACCCAAAGTGAGTAGACGGAGAGAAATCACAAATATCAGAGCAGAAATAAAGGAAATAGAGACAAAGAAAACAATAGCAAAAATCAATAAAACTAAAGGCTACATAGGCCATTGCGTTGCCTGGAAGTTCAAAGTTTATTTAATCAAGTGATGGAGAATTAAGTTGAGGCTATTTTTTTCATTACCACAACCATGCTTTGGTAAAAATCCTTGTACATTGATTTTCTTTGTGGTTCTGTATTTCTTCCATAGAATTAATTCCTGGTATAGAATTTCTAAGTCAAATGGCATAAGTATTTTAAATTTTAATATATTGTCAAATTGTTCTCCAAAAACAGTCTATTAATTTATACTTCTGCAACACTATATAAGAGTCCCTGTTCCTAAACACCTTTACTAATAGTCTTTTTAAAAATCATATTTGAAGTGGCTTCTGGACCAATATGGTGACATAGGAGGTTCTCGAATTTCCCTCCTCTTATGGACTCACTGAATATACACCACACATGGAGTAATTTCCTCTGAGAGAAATTCAGAAACTAGATGAGTGACTCCTACACATCAGACAACAGAGAAAATGCTCATATGAAAATAGGTGAGAAAGGCTGAGACATGCTTTTGTTATAAAGCCTACCCCTGGCACAGCACCACAGACTTGGGAGAGAACTCCCCAACTCCTAGCTTTTCCTTGAGAAGTGAACCATTTGGACCACAGACCACACATCTAATGCTCCACCTTTTAAGGATGCCACCTGAGGGACAGGTCCCCAAATCACCCAGCTCTTATAACCAATAGGGCTTGCATTCATGAGTCCCATATGACTATTAAAAAAAAAAAAAACAGGACTATAGAAGCAGTTGTTAAGAAGCATAGGAACACTCCCATGGCTATTCACTTGGCTCAGTGAAGAGGAAGCAGGTAAAAACACCCAGCTTCACATTTCTCCCTGGAAGGGGTTCAACTGCATACTTTCCCAGTTGCTGCCAGAGGGTCCAGCTTCTGATCCGCCTGCACTTAGGTACTACAAATCTCCCCTTTGGGACACTGACAGGTGTTGGTACACTCTCAACTACTGGGAGCCACTAAGAACAAATACAGCAGTCTGGATGATCACAAAGATTTGAAAGATAACCAGGAGCTTAGACCAGGCTGATCAATGAGGTTCATCTTCTAAACAAGACCAGTTTGTCAAGATTGAAAGAGGTGGCTCCTTTATCTATTATGCAGAAACCAACAGAGAATGTATCAGAAAATGAAGAAACAAGGGGATATGTTCAAAATAAAAGAACAAGATAAATCTCCAGAAACCAATGTTAATGAAACAGAAATAAATGATTTACCCAATAGATAGTTTAAAATAACAGCCATAAAGATGCTTACCAAGGTTAGGAGATCAATGCATGAACAAAGTAAAAATTCCAACAAAGAGAGAGGAAATCTTAAAAAGTATGAAAGAGAAATCATAGACCTGAAGAATATGATAATTGAACTGAAAAGTTCAATAGAGGGGTTTGAAAACAGACTAGATCAAATGGAAGGAAGGATCAGTGAACTAGAAGAAAGGGCAGTGGAATTCATCCAGTAAGAGGAGGAAAAAGAAAAAAAAAGATTAAAAAAAGAGTGAAAATAGCTTAAGGGACTTATGGGACACCATCAAATAGAACAATATGTGCACTGTGGGGGTCCCAAGAGGAGAAGAGAGAGAGAAGGAGGCAGAAAGCTTATTCAGAGAAATAATGGCTGAAAACTTCCCAAACCTGGGGAAAGAAACAGACATCTAGATCTAGGAATCCCAGATTCCTAAAAAGTACCAAATAAGAAGAATCTAAAGAGACTCATAGTGAGATGCATTATAATTAAATTGTCAAAAGTTGAAGACAAGGAGAGAATCTGAAGAGCAGCAAGAGAAAAGCAACTTGTTATGCACAAGGGAACCCCTACAGGACCCTGAGCAGATTTTCAGCAGAAACCTTGCAGGTTAGAAGGAAGTAGGATGATACCCAAGAATAGTCTACCCAGCAAAGCTGTCCTTCAGAATTGAAGGAAATATAAAAAGTTTTCCAGTCAAATAAAAGCTGAAGGAGTTTATTACCACTAGACCAGCCTTACAATAAATGTTAAAGGGACTTCTACAAGCTGAAGTAAAAGGATACAAGTTACAATAGTAACAAAAAACATATGAAAGTATGAAAGTCACTGGTAAGGGTAAATATACAGTTAAATTTGTAATACTCAAATATTATAATGATGGTGGGTATTACAATGGTGATAAATTACTTATAACTCTAGTATAAAGGTTGAAAGACAAAATTATTTAAAATAACTATAATTACAATAATTTGTTAATAGATGTATAATACAAAAAGATTTAAATTGTGACATCAGAAACATAAAATGTGGGAGAGGGAGTGTAAAAATGTAGAGCTTTTGTATGTGTTCTAAGTTAAGTTGTCATCAGCTTAAAATACACTTTTATAGCTATAAGATGTTCTGTATAAGCCTCATAGTAGCCACAAAGCAAAAAACTATAGTAGAAACAAAAATGATAAAGGAATCAAAGCATATCATTACAGAAACTCATCAAATCACAAAGGAAGAGAGCAAGAGAGGAAGAAAGGAACTAAAAAACAGCCAGAAAACAGTGGTGCAAATTGCAACAGTAAGTCCATACTTATTAATAATTATTTAAAATGTAAATGGACCAAATTCTCAAATCAAAAGACAGAGATTGACTGAATGGATAAAAAAACAAACCCAACTGTATGCTACCTACAAGACACTCACTTCAGCTTTAAGGACATACAGACTAAAAGTAAAGAGATAGAAAAAGATATTCCATGCAAACAAAAACCAAAAGAAAGCAGGGTTAGATATACTTAGGTCAGACAAATAGACATTAACCAAAAATGTTAACAAGAGACAAAGAAGATCATAATATAACGATGAAGGAATTAATTCACCAAGAGGATATGGCTTCACTGGTGAATTCTACCAAATGTGTAAAGAAATATCAATCCTTCTCAAACTTTTCAAAAAAACTGAAGAAGGCACACTTCCAGACTCATTTTACAAGGCCAGCATTACCCTGATACCGAAACCAGACAAGGACATCACAGGAAAACTACAGGCTGATAGCTCTGATTAACATAGATGTAAAAATCTTCAACAAACACTAGCAAACAGAATTCAACAGCTCATTAAAAGGATCATACACCACAATCAAGTGGGATTTATTCCAGGGATGCAAGGATGGTTCAATAAATACAAATTAATAAATTTATCTTGCATTAACAAAATGAAGGATAAAAACCATATGACCATCTTAATAAATGCAGAAAAAAGCATTTAGCAAAATTCACCATCTATTTGTGATAAAAATTCTCATTAAATTGGATATAGAAGGAATTTACTTCAACATAATAAAGGCAGACATGAGAAGCCCACACCTAACATCATAGTCAATGGTGAAAAGTTGAAGGCTTTTCTCTAAGATCATGAAACAAGAAAAAGGTGCCTACTCTAACCCCTTTTGTTCAACATAGTACTGGAAGTCCTACCCAGAGCAGTTAGGCTAGAAAAAGAAAAAAAAAGGCACCTAAATTGAGAAGGAAAAAGTAAAATTATCTCCATTTGTAGATGCCATGATATTATATATAGAAAACACTCAAGACTCCATCAAAAATATGTTAGAACTAATCAATGAATTCAGTAAAACTGAATACAAAATCAATATACACAAATCAGTTGCATTTACATATCCTAACAACAAACTATTAGAAACAAAAATTAAGAAAATAATTCTATTTACAATGGCATCAAAAAGAATAAATTACTTAGGAATTAATTTAACCAAAGAAGTAAAATATCTGTATACTGAAAACTATAAAACAGTGATGAAGGAAATTGAAGAAGACACAAATAAATGGAAAGATATCCTGTGTTTATGGATTGCAAGAATTAATTTGTTAAAATATCTAGGCAACCCTATCAATGCAATCCCTATCAAAATTCCAGTGGCATTTGTCACAGAGATAAATAAAACAATTGCAAAATTTGTATGCAATCACAAATGACCCCGAATAGCTAAGAAAGATGATCAAAGCCAGAGGTATCACATTTCCTGATTTCAAACTGTATTACAAAGCTGTAGTAATTAAAAGAGTATGGTATTGGCATAAAAACAGACACAGATCACTGGAATAGAATTAGAGCTCAAAATTAAGCCCTGAGGCTTATATGGCCAATTAATTTTTGATAAAGGAGCCAAGAATATACCATGAGAAAAGCACAGTGTCTTTGGGCTTCCCTGGTGGCGCAGTGGTTATGAGTCTGCCTGCCAATGCAGGGGACAGGTGTTCAAGTCCTGGTCCAGGAAGATCCGACAACTAAGCCCATGCACCACAACTACTGAGCTTGTGCTCTAGAGCCCACGAGCCACAATTATTGAGCCCACATGCCACAGCTACTGAAGCCCACGTGCCTAGAGCCCATGCTCCACAAGAGAAGCCACCACAATGAGAAGCCCACGCATCACAATGAAGAGTAGCCCCCACTCTCTGCAACTAGAGAAAGCCCATGTGCAGCAACAAAGACCCAATATAGCCAATTAGTTAATTAATTTTTAAAAAGTGGTTGTACCATTAAAAAAAAAAAAGAATAGTCTCTTCAAGGATTGGGTTGCGAAAACTGAATATCCACTCAGAAACAAATGAAACTGGTCCCCTATCTTACATCATACAAAATATCAAGTCAAAAGAGATAAAAGATTTGAATGTAAGATCTGATACTATAAAACCCATAGAAGAAAATACAGGGCGTATCTCCTTGACATTGGTGTTGGCAATGATTTTTTGGATTTGACATCAAAAGCAAAGGCAAAAAAGGTAAAATAAGCAAGTGGGCTATCAGACTAAAAAGCTTCTGCACAGCAAAGGAAACATAAATAAAATGAAAAGGCAATCTATGAAATAGGAGATTTGCAAACCACATATCTGATAAAGGGTTAATATCCAAAATAGACAAAGAACTTACACAACTAAATAGCAAAAAGCCAAATAATCCAATTAAAAAATGGCTAAAGGACTTGAATAGACATTTTTCCAAAGAAGATGTGCAAATGGCCAACAGGTACACGAAAAGGTACTCAACATCACTAATCATAAGGGAAATGTAAATTAAAACCACATACACATCATATCTATTTGGATGTGTATTATCAAAAAGATAAGAAATGACAAATGCTGGCAAGGATGTAGAGAAAAAGAAACCCTTGTTCACTGTTGGTGGGAATGTAAACTGGTACAGCTAATATGGAAAATAGTGTGGAGGTTCCTCAAAAAATTAAAAATAGAACTACTACTGAAAGCAAGTCTGTGTGCCCAAAGCACAGTGAAGCCAAACAATACCAAATCGTCAGAGTTTGGAGCAGAGAAAGGTTTATTGCAGGCCCAAGCAAGGAGATGGGTGGCTCATGCCTTAAAAACCCTGGACTCCCTAAAAGCTTTCAGCAAAGCCCTTTTATAGAAAGGGTGAGGATGAGGTGTGGTTAGTTGTTGCAAACTTCTTGGTGTCAGATTCTTTTGTTCTTGAGGTCAAGTCAAGGTCAGGTAATAATGTCCCTGCATACTTCCACTAAAACAAACGTTATTCTCTGTTCTGACAAGAAAGGGCAAGGTCCCAAGGCTCAACTCTCACCCTCCAAGGTCCAGGCCCTGGCTAAGAGGAGGGGGTCCCTGTGTGGGCTGGTCACTCTGCCCCCTCAGGGCCAGGTCCCCAGACCCTTCCCAGCCGTCATTTGTGAGGGAGCCAGGCACCCAGGACCCAGCCGGCCCTCAGGCTTTTCATTTAAACTGGATATAGGATCCACAGGAGTACAAGTTGTAGCAAATACCAATCAGGTTAATTCCCAGATGACCACAACTGCCCTTTTCTGAGAATAGCCCCACCACAGAGATGGACCTGAAGTAAAGATGTGCAATGTCCCTGCAACTTAGCCCTGACCTCTGGCCACCTCCTAGGGATGGACAACTGATCTAAGCTGGACCACGTTTTGAAACTTGAATGGAGAGACTGAAGCTGGTTGAAGTTGTTACCTTCATGGCAGTGTCCGTACACTCCAGCTGCTGAGGCCTCCATGGACCACGACCCATGGAGATGGCTGCTGCCATTAGATTGCGGAGGTGGGGTGGGGGAGGGGTTCGCGCTGCCTCAAGGCCTGGGCTCGGCCAGTGGGCGGCCGTGGTGAGGGCTCTGGAGCTCCGGGGGACACAGCCCTTGGCCTCTCCCCGGGCCCCCCAGCTCACCCGTTGGCCCCGAGGCCTAGAGGGTCCTGGGAGAAGGCTGCCACCACCTCTCACTGCACTCTCTGCCACAAGGACCACCACGAGGCCCACCACTGGCGACCGGGACTTCTAACCACTGCGCACAGGGTCTCACGCTCACGGTCTGGGTCTGGCGCTAACAGCTGCGTGACTGCTCCGCCCCTATTACATACCTACCATATGATCCAGCAATCCCACTTCTGGGTATATCGCCAAAGGAAATTAATCATCATCTCAAAGAAATATCTGCACTCCCAAGTTTACCGCAGCATTATTCATAACACCCAAGGTGTGCAAAGAACCTGAAGTGTCCACTGACAGATAAAACAGAAAACCAAAATGTGATATATATGAATATTATTCAGCCTTAAAAAAGAAGAAAATCCTGCCATTTTCAACAACACGGATGGACCCTGAGGACATCATGCTAAGTGGAATAGGTCCGACAGTGAAAGACAAGTACCGTGTGGCGTCACTTTATGTGAGGAAACAGAGCAGAACGGTGGTTACCGGCTGGGGGGTGAGGTAAATAGGGAGAGGGTGGTAAAAGAGTATAAACTTTCAGTTATAAGATCAATAAAGTCTGAGGACCTAAGTAGAGCTGATAATATGTACTTACAGCTGTAATAATTATACTTCACTGTATACTGGAAATTTGCTGAATAGAACTTCAGTGTTCTCACCCAAAAAAAAAGGTAAATAGGTGAGGTGACAGATGTGTGAATTACCTTGATGGTGGGAATCCTTTCACGATGTATACGTATATCAAATCATGTTGTAAAGTTTATATGTATTATTTTATTTGTTCATTACATCTCAATGAAAAAAATTTTTTTACCTCAGTGACAATTTTACAGAAAAAATGCTTGAACTATTGCTTTAATTGCATCATTAATTATTAGTATAGCATATTTATTAGACATACTCTTTTCCTATTCCTGGAATACGTATTTATATCCTTGCCCACTTTCATATCAGAATATATATATTTTTATTGTTGTTTAAAGAGTGCTTTGGGTATTTGGGAATTAGCTCTCTGTCTCACCTGATAGGTTGTCCCACAGATATATTTTCCATATCACATCTCTACAGACAGAATTCCTGAAATAAATATGAACAAGACAACTTGGAAGGAAAAGTAACTCTTGAGAGGAAAAGGTGACCCATCAAGTTTTATCTTTGAAAGTATTTCATACAATCATCAAAGTATGGGGCAGATATGCTTCATTGTATAGCGGCAAACTTTTCTAAATGTTGAGACTTAACTGCTAAAAATATATGTTGTAGTAAAAGCCTAAACAGGGCAGGATATTAATATTCCAGTTGAATCATCAGATGTGTGACTGAGTGTGTATGTGGGAGTGTGAGTGTGTGTGTGTGTGTGTGTGTGTCTGTGTGTGTGTGTATGTGAATGTTTTCTATACAACGGGTATGAGGGATCTTACCGGCTTGATGAAATCATCTAAAACTATGTTATGTGATGGTTGCACAAGTCTATAAATTTACTACATATCACTGAATTGCACACATGAAACGGGTTAGCTTTTGAGATGTAAATTATGCCTCGATACAACTGTCAAAAAGCAGAGCTAGAGACTGCCCAGCAGTGCCTGCAGATGGTGAGTGGTAGAGCAGTTCTGAGACAATAAAGACCTTTAGGACTTCGGGAAGGAGCAGCACGTTTTTGATGAAGCATCTGGACCGTCACCAGCACGGCCCTGACGGCACCCAACCCCAGCTAAACGTTCTCATCACTCTTTCCCAAACGGAAGGAATAATGGACACAGAAGCCCCGGTTTCACATTCTCGCCGAGCCACAGAACAACCGTGCGGCCTTGGGAAGATAACTTACCTGGGCCGAATCTTCTCATTTGAAAAGTAGGAACATTGCTCCCTAGGGTGGCCTCTGCCCCCAGATTACATGGTTCACCATGGCTCTGGGACTAGACTCGTCATTCTGAGTGCAGTGCTATTTCTGCTTCTTCACACAGAGTTATGCAGTCTCTGGGGGCCCTGAAATACTGCAGGAAGTATACATTTTTTAAATGCCAGGTGTGTCTGGCCTGTCTGACTGGACATGTCCTGATGCCCCTCCCTGGAGCCTGGGCTTCAGGCAAGTTGGGTTCCCACTGCTGCCCGCAGGAAGAAGGCTTATGCATCTCCCCTGCTCACTGCTCAGGGGTCTGACCTCTGCTGTCCTGTCCCTGTCCACAGCCTACCCTTCCATCACATCTCAGTTCATGACCCAAATGGTTCAGGAAATCTGCTCACGGCCTCCTTTGCTTAGCCTTTCTTTTCTTGGGATGTCTAAAGCACTAACAGCTTATGACACTCAATCAACAACAACTGAGACCATGGTTAAGCCTTCTGAGGGCAGAGAACCGTCCTTTGTGACTGCTCCATCCCCAGGGTCTACTTCAGTGCAGTGCCCAGGGCAGGTACTCAGAGAATGGTTACTTAACAGACGAGGTGTGATGCGTGTGATGTGTTACAGCCTTTTGCCAGAACATGCATTTGCATCATGTGCTGTCGCTGCTGGGCGCATGAGTCTTTCTTTCCAACAGTGCTGGGACAGATCTTTCCGAAATGATCTTTGGGAACTAACTGCACTACATCACAGGCCTTTGAATGCCTGGGGCTACGAGGGGTGGGACGTTTCAGTGTTAAGAGTGGATCTGAATTCAAAGAGAGTCAGAAGTCATTTAGAGTCAAGCCTCAAGAAAGAGAGTAAGTGAAGGAGAGCCGTTCTGGGTCAAAACCCAACTTAGGATATTGGTCCCTCAGAGCTCATTCTCATTGTTCTTTTTTTTTTAATAACTTTTTTTATTAGTTACCTCTTTTATACATATGAGCATGTATATGTCAACCCCAATCTCCCAATTCATCCCACCGCCCCCCATCCTCATTGTTCTTAAGAAGAAAGTAGTTCTAGGAGTGCTTGAGAGATGACATCACTAGAATGAGTATTTAGCTTCTCAAAATAACTTTGTGAGGGACAATGAGTGATCCCTTTGAATGTATTAAAAATACCCTAAGTGGGAATATTTCTTTTAAAAATGAGCCTAGCAACTAAACACAAGTAGGAACTAAATCGATGCCGACCGATCTCATCTTATGTACAGTTGTAGTAGAACACTAGTTTGGTTCTGTGCAAATATGAACTTCGAAATAAATTTGATGCTTAACAAATACCAAGCATCTCTAGTAGAACAATGAAATAATGCAACAGTAGGAGACACGTGAAAATACGTAATGACCTCTCAGGAAGAAGGAAAGTGCAGGGAACTTGCAAATTACAATTCTCAGAGGGGTTTCAAATAACACTGGGCAAAAAAGGAATGCACTAGATGTTTCTAGAGTTCCTTATAATTGTGTCTTTTTGGCTCCTAACAAAGAATCAACAGCAGAGTCAGGATTATCTTGGACAAATTTCAAGAAATTAAAACAAAAGTTAAAAAAAGAAGAATAGAGGTCAGTCTGTTTACCTAGTACAGACAGATGGTTGTATTTATGTAGTTAGAGGAGCAAGGCAGAGAGACTTCCAAAGTTCCACGAAGCACGTTTGCCAAGAAAATGCTTCAGGTTGGCAGAAGGTAAAAACCCGGTATTGGGTAAATATTTAGCAACAATGACGAATTTTTAACACTAATATCTCACGTGCAGCTGAATATGCTTTATGGTCTGAAATCTCTCTCTCCATTCTGTTTTATAAGTGATGATGCAAATCAAAACACAATCACCTGTTGAGGATGAATCCTGCACCTGTGAAACCATACTTTAAACAAGCCAGCCTCCTAATTACAGTGGAGAGGAACCGGCATGAGGAAGTGTGCTCTTGCCCCGTTCCTGCAGTGGGCTCCAGGCTCTCAGATGAAGGGCTCTGTTGGTACAACCAAGAGAAAACCTCTGAAATCATCTGTTATGATTCCTGTCTGCACAACCAACAGCTCTGTCTGGGACTTCAGGACAGACTCCAGCCCAAACTGGAGAGGGCTCAGCTCTGAGGCAACCACAGTGCCTCAGGTAGAAACCAGCCCACCAGAAGCATCACAAGCACCATCTCCGGACGCCGAGGGAGAGCTGGCTTCAGAGGTGGGGGGGGGGGGGGGGGGGGGGACACTAGGCTGAGCATGTCAAGGGGCACAGAGAACAGGAATCACAGACTCTGCTGTAAGGGAGCTTATAGGGCAGCCGGGAGACAGGAATCTACAAAGACATGAGGACAAGGGAAGAACAGTCCTGAGGGCATGGGTGGCAAACTCCAAATTCGGGGCCCGTGATGCACTGCTCACCATGAGCTGGCGTGGTCGGGACTGCCTGGATCCATTATTCAGAATTTGTAGCAGAAGGTGAGGTTTGGGTGACCCCAGGAACAGGCTGGAGGGATAGTCTGAGCCAGGGCAAGGGGAAGAGTAGAGAGCTGAGGAGAGTAATGGGCGTGGTCTACAGGGGGCTTTGAAAGCCACATCGAGACACAGAGGGTGGGGGCTGGCAGTGGGTGGGCAGTGAGGGTTTGAAAGTGGAGGCTCACACGTGCCACGTGCTGCTTTATGCAGAGCGACTTGGCAACAGTGCGCCAGACAGTCTGGATGGGGGGACAGTAGAAAAGAAGGTGGCCTTTTAAATTAATGAGAAATACAATTACAACTGGCTAGGAGGGAGGACGTGGCAGGCTCTAGGAAAAACCAGATGTTTCAGCAGCAGAGTGAGGAATTGCTTTTAGAGGACAGAGTCTGCAGGGCCAACTTCTGATCTCAGAACAGCTTTCTTCGAAGGCAGTTTTAAGAGCACACGGTGCCCCAGGCCCAGAAGGATGACTTGATGGGGCAGCCATGCTCCACTCCATCTCTTGGAGCCCTGCCCTGCCCAACCCAGCCCGGGTACCACCAGGACACAGTGAGCCCCCTTCACTCTCCTGGATTCTCCTTTCACTACTGCAGGGAGGAGTGGACCTGGTCAGTTCGCACATGAGTTAAACCAAAACTGTGTATCAACTTGCCTAATTTATGCAACTGCACACAGGGGCTTCATATGGTCTTTGCCTAGCTTCTGACCGTACAGAAGAAATCAAAACCACAGTCCTTCCCCTCAGGAGAATCACGGTTAGAAGTGGAGACACGATGAACACACATTAGCTAGTGAACATCACAAAAAAGCATGTGATTTAGGGCAACATCATGTATTTTAGATCACAGGGGCTAGAGGAGTTGAGAGACATTTAGAATCAGTGATGAAATAACTTCCAAAAGCACAAGAGCCTGAAAATGAGCAGAGCAACCCTGCTGAAAGGACCCTTGCTCTTCTCTTATTGAGTCTAAGGCTTTAAGACAGAGGAAATGTTGGGCTTCGAGGAAGAGGGAAAATATCTGAGTTGATGTACGAAGATTAAACAACAAGGGGGATGACCAGCACAATCACCAAGTCACCTTTAACTGCAGATTTCACATTTAAAACCACAACTCAAGTGTGCGACTAGCGGATTCAGTTCCTTGGGCTACCAGTGAGCAGAGCACGAACACCTAATATGTTTTCAAAGGCACAGAGTACTGGACAGTACTGGACGCTCGCTCAGGGCTCCCTCTACACTGCTCCTGCAATCCTCAGAACAACCACAAGGTAAGCATTATTGTCCCATTTTACAGATGAGGAAACTGAGGACTTGAGAGGTTAAAGAACTTGCCCAAGGTCACACAGCCAGGAGGTGAAGGAGTGACACTTGCACCCACCTCTGAGCTACCGTCTCTGGGCCCACCTCCTTGGGGAAGGGGCTGCCTGGTTCCCACCCGGGGGGCGGGGGGAATGGCTGCTGAAACTGCTACCACCACCCTCAACAGATGCCTTCTGCTACTGACCAAGGCCTGGATGCAGCTGCAGAGCAGAGCAAGGCTCTCCGAGGTTCCACAAGAAATGCTTCCAGAGGGGACACAGGCTCTGTGTTGCTACTCACTGTCTGAAACTTTGGAGAATCTGACTTTTCAGGGGAAATCCACTTTTACAAATCCACTAGGACAATTTTATAGGCATAGCTAGCTGCAGAGAACTAGGTATTTCTAGATAGACTGCTGGTAAGGTGGGGGGTGTGATGGGAAAGGGGGAGGTCTGGCCATAAAGTAATCTCTGGCCCAAAGCAAGGGGCCTCTGATAAGGGGTCTATGCTTTTCTCAAAACAAAACAAAACAAAATAAACAAACAAAAAAAACCATTCAGGCTTTCAAGTCAGTTGTGACTACGGTGCTTAGTTTTAAATTAGCATCTATTGAGAGCCTCCTCCTGCATCCATGCTAAGTTCCTACACAGGTCCTCTCATTTACCTGCTTCCTTCCCAGGCATGTCTGGGGAAAGTGCCACCAGGTGTCTGCAGTGCTTTCTGTACAGAGGAAGCCTCCATTCCTCCAAAAGCCTTGTCCTGACTCCAGGCCCATCCCCTGTGACTCCTTTCTGTGGGCCTTAAACCAGGTGATGGCAGACAGTGGCCAGGGCGAGCCTGAGGGCCAGCTGTGCAGAGAAGTGAGCCCTGGACTATGGGCGTCTGCAGACTGACCATGCTGGGTCCCCGGACTGAACGCTGAGTGCTGGGAGTGGTCTGCCAGGGAAGACACTGCCCTGAATGCCTGTGCCAAGCATCTCACTGTCTGGCCTACTACGTTTCTCTCCCAGATTTAAGTACAAGGCTCCTCATTACAACTTCCTTAAACTGCCTCGTTATAACTCATAAGGATGCTAGCTCGATACCTCCAACATCTGGCAGGCTTTCTACTGTTCCTTTCCTTTCTGTGGACACAAAAATGCCTTGAAGAGCTGGTCTCTGCCAAGCTACCTCCCTGCAGGGAGAAGTCAGCCACCTTCAGCAGTGTCCCGGGCTGCCCAGAGAAGAGGCCCGGTACTCCTGAAGCAGGGCCCAGGGATACTTCATAAAACCCAAATCCCAAACCTGGGAAAATTAGTTCCAGTACTGCCAGTTCAAATGGGCAGCCTGCACGTCCCTATGACCTGCTCCCTGCAGGTCTGACTGCGTAACAAGGTCAGGTTTCAGTTGGTTTGTCCCAGGCCTGAAGGTCAAAGGCAGAGTGGTGTCTGCAGCATCAAAGGCAGTGACCCTGGTGCCTGCCTCCTGGGTCAGTGCAGCCTGGTGCTTCCTCTGCTTGCAGCACGCTTCCCCTTCCCTGGCCTCTGGTCTCCCCTTCTCCCTCCTCCTGCAGGTCCATGGCCGTTCTCTATACCTCGCCCGGCACTGGCACTGAGCTTGCACATATCTGTTTGATGAATGAAGGGATGGACCATTGATCTAAGGAAGGGGTGAAGCGGTGGGTGTCTCAGATACGCAGTGACTGAGATGTGAGCTGGAGAAAACGGGGTTAAGAGCAGATATGGAAAGCAGAAGTATCATGCACACATATATACTCCAGCACGGCTCCCCCAGCTCTCAACAGTAACCGGCTGGGGCAGGACCACAGCCCGTCTCTCTTCCACTCCCACGTCCATTTTCCTTTTTACGTGAACATCAGTGGGATCCACACGGATGCCCATCTGCCTATATATCCACGTCGCATCTATCAAGAGTGTCTCGTGAGGGCATCTCTGTGTGTATTAGACGTGTGTGTCCTCCCACCTCCCCCTACATACAAATATGGAAATAAAGGAGCTTGGATGAGTCATCTCCATTTAAGTGGTTCCTCCTCAAACATTTCACTACAAGGATAGCTTTCAGAAGTCAGAATTTTGTGGACTTGAAGATTTTAGGATATGTTGACCTTGAAATGACTAAAAAAATTATACTAAATTCAGTATCGCCTTAAATGAACACATCACATTTAATAATCAGGAAAAAGTGACCTTTCAAAAAGTATAGCTCCTCCTTAAGGATCATCCTAAATTTAGTGATGAGAAAAAGAGTCTCTGAGAAGAAGTCTCATTGGACTCTCATTGATGGAAGGGTGAGATGAATTATGGACTTTACAGGTGGACCTTCAGATGTTCAGCTATGATGATAAGATCTTCAGTTGTTTTCAGGTCGAATGGCTGTAGAAAAACGTGTTGATTCATGACCTCCAGAACTTGAAATTTAGATAGGCTTCGGGGAAAGGAAAAGATAATGGGGCTTTAAGACTACACTGACTGGGGCTTCCCTGGTGGTTAAGAATCCGCCTGCCAATGCAGGCGACACGGGTTCGAGTCCTGGTCTGGGAAGATCCCACATGCCACGGAGCAACTAAGCCCATGCACCACAACTACTGAGCCTGTGCTCTAGGGCCTGCGAGCCACAACTACTGAGGCCCGTGCATCTAGAGCCTGTGCTCCACCACAAGAGAAGCCACCGCAATGAGAAACCCTTGCACCACAATGAAGAGTAGCCCCTGCACGCCACAACTAGAGAAAGCTAGCGTGCAGTAACAAAGACCCAACACACCCAAATAAATAAAATAAATAAATAAAATAAATCTTAAAAAAAAAAGAGACTACACTGACTGGCACTTCCCTGGCAGTCCAGTGGCTAACACTCTGTGCTCCCAATGCAGGGGGCCCAGGTTCGATCCCTGGTCAGGGAACTAGATCCCACATGCATGCCACAGCTAAGAGTCCGCATGCTGCAACTAAGTCCATATGCTGCAATGAAGATCCTGAGTGCTGCAACCAAGACCTGGTGCAGCTAAATAAATAAATAAACAAATAAATAAATAAATAAATATATATATTTTTTAAAAAGACTACACTGACCACATATGTTAGGGTACTAGGCCTTCATCACACAACTTCACTATATTTCCTATGTGAAAGCTCTTTTTGTTATTTTTTGTCTAAACTGTCTACCTTCACAATCAAAAGAAAGAAACTACTAGGGAAGGGAAGATACTTGCGGTTTGGGTGTGTGAACGTGTGGATGAGTGTATAGGTGCTAAGATGCCTATCAAGGGGAACTTGGCCACTTCCCAATTACACATATTCATTCTACAGTTGTATGTTTCTGGCACCTCAGAGCCTAAAATCGCCACTGTGTTATTTTTACTAGGAACTACAAAATAACTTTCTAAAAATTGAGGTAAAATCCACATACTATAAAAGTCACCATCTTACCCATTTTAACATGCACAAAGTCAGTGGGTTTTTGGTTATTCCCATTGTTGTACAATCTTTATCCATCTCTAATTCTAGAACATTTCCATCATCCTCAAAAGAAAGCCTGAACCTTCCAATTTCACTCTCCTTCTATCCCCTGGCAACTACTGTCTACTTTCTGTCTCTATGGATTTCCCTATTCTGGACATTTCACATAAATGGAGTCATACAATGTTTGGCCTTTTGTGTCTGGCTTCTTTCACTTAGCGTAATGTTTCCAAGGTTCATGCATGTTGTAGCCTACGTCAGTACTTCATTCCTACTTATAGCCAAAAAATACTTCATTGTACCACAATTTGTTTATCTATTCATCCGTTGATAAACATTTGTGTTGTTTCAACTTTTTGGCTATTATGGATAATGCTGCTATAAACACTCATGTACAAGTCTTTGCGTGAACATATGTTTTTATTTTTCTTGCATGTATACCTCAGAGTGGAACTGCTGGGTCACTGGTGACTTTAACTTTTTGAGGAACTGCCAACTGTTCTTCACAGCCCCTGCACCATTTTACAGTCCCACTAGCAATGTATAAGGGTTCCAATTTCTACACAGCATCGCCAACACTTGTTTTATTTTTAGCTACCCTAGTGGTGCGAAGCGGTATCTCACTGGAGTTTTGATCTGCATTCTCCTAAGGACTAATGATAAATATCTTTTCATGTGCTTATTGACCATTTGTAATCTTTGGAGAGATGTCTATTCAAATCCTTTGCCCATTGTTTTAGTTTTTTTGTTTTGTTTTGTTGTTGTTGTTGAATTCTAAGAGTTCTTTATAAATTCTGATAACAGATCCTTTTTAGACATACAATTTGCAAATGTTTTCTTCCATTCTGTGAGTTGTTTTTTCACTTTCTTGATAGTGTCCTTTGAAGCACAAAACGTTTATATTTCCATAAGGGCTAACACAGCCCAAGGATACAACAAAGACAAATGGTGGAGCTGGGTCCAGGATTCAGATCTTCTCATTTCCAGTCTACGTACTCAACCACCAATAAACAGGAAATTTTAAAAACTACACTGAAAAGATAGCCACAGTGTCATCATAAGAAAAAGTAAGGAACACATATCATTCAAACTAGAATCCCAACATACAAAGCCCCACTGAAGCACTTAAAGGTCATCGGCTCATAATCCCACTCTATGGATCATTCTATTACTATAGCAACAGCAGCATTTATCTCCCATCTCCAAACACTCTCCCTTCGCCTCACAGCACACTTGAACAACTATCACATTTTTCTGCTCCCTGTTATAGCAAAACTCCTTAGAAGAACGATCTCTACTGTCTCCACTTCCTCTCTTCAATCTCCCAATTTCAGTCACACTGAGCTGACACAGCCTCCAGCTCTGATTCTCCATCTCCGTCTTACTTACTGGATGGTCTCTCAGCAGTCTTCATTTCAGTTGAGAATTCTCTCCTTCACAAATGGCACTGCACCTGCCACGGAATCATCTTCTCTTAGTTCTTCTTCCTCAAAAGCCACTCCTTCTGGTTTCTTTTGCAAGAGGATTGTGCAACCCTGGGCTCAGCCCTCAACCACTACTCTTTTCCAAATAGACATGTTCTAGGTGATCTCATCTCAGCCAGTTTATCCTGATAACCTACAACCTTACCCTGAATTCCAAATTCGTGTATCTAACTGCTTCCCATTTGCCTCCACTTTGATATCTGAATAGTACCCCAAACTTAATACATTTAAAACTGAGCTCTTGATTTCTACCGCAGGTATTCTTTTTCCATAGTCTTCCCAGTCTTAGTTAACGATAACTTCATTCTTCCAGTTGCTCAGATCAAAACCTGGGAGCCAGCTTGACTTTCTTTCCCTCACAGTGAAACTCAGTCTATTGGTAAATCCTGTCAAGCTCAACCTTCGAAATGTATCCTGAGTCTAATCACTTGTAACCTCCACTGCTGCCATCTGGTTCAAGCTACTGTCACTGACCAGTTGACTTTGACTAAGGTCTCTTGCTTCCACCCCTGTCCCTTACAAATGTCTTCTCCACACATCAGCCAGAGTGATCTTTTAGGTGAATGTGAGAACCACTACACTAAGAGATCAGATCAGAGTGATCTTTTAAGAACACAAAACAATCATGTAACTCCTCTGCTGAAAACTTTCCAATGGCTCCCTGTCTCATGGAGAATAAAATCCAAGATCCTTGCAATAGTCTATAAGGTCCCATGCCATTTGGCCTCTGGTTCCCTCTCTGACTCAAATCTCACTATTTTCTTCTTACTTCCTCTACTTTAGCTATAATGGTCTCCTTGCTGTTTCTCCAAACAAGCTCCTGTCTCCCAACCTTTGTACTTGCTGTTCCCTTAGCCCATCTGTCCACTCCATGACAGAAACATCACTCATCCCCTCCTCTGCGAGGTCTCAGCTGTCACTGCAATAGAGAGGTCCTCCTGCCCACCCTGTCTCAAATAACACTTGCTCTGTCACTCTCCATCCTCTCAAGCTGCCTAATTCTCCTTCTTAGCATCTATGACCACATGACATTTATATATTCACTGGTTCATCTGTTTCTTATTTCCCTCCACTAATACGTAAACTTCATGAGAAAAGAGAACTTTCTCTGTTTAGTTCACTGCTCTATCACAGAGCAGGGGTCAGTATACAATGCCTCCAGACCAAAGTGTCCTGTCATCTGTTTTTGTAAATAAAGTTTTATTGAGACATAGCTATACCCCTTCATTCACTATGGCTCTCTCTGGCTGCTTTTGTGTTACTAGGGCAGAACTGAGTAGTTGCAACAGATCATGTGACCCACAACGCCTAGAATATTTACCACCCAGCCCTTTATGGAAAATGTTTGCTGATTCCTGTTTTGAGGCCTAAAAGACGATGATGGCATATGACAGAGGTACTGAACACACTTATTCAATGAATAAATGAATGAAAGGGAAAAAGAAAAAAAGCAAAGAAGTAGGGTGAAGAAATATATCAAAAGGGCACTTGCATTTGTTAGGAGCTTAACCAAGTATAGCAGAATATAGAGTGATTTGAACTTAATAAAATCCAAACGTGTAAAAGATATTTTATAATTCCCTTTTCTGTAAGCCGGACACACATGCGTTTTCTTTGATGTGAGGAGAGAGCAATGCTGAGATGGATGCTGCGAGACATGTCATTTATGCTCATGGTGACCTTTATCATCTGGGGGACTTCATTCCAAACAATCAAACACACACCAAAAACTACAGCTTCAGAAACCTAAAAGGAAAGGTTTTTTTTTTTCTCTCTCTCTCCTTTAAATTATTCTGGCCAATGTTTTGATTTTCCATTTCCCCTTGGGCATGAAGACAGTTGTCTTTCGGATTTAGGGTCCTCACATTGTAATAACTGTAAACAGAGTGCACTTAAAAGGCTTAATGTAGATGTTACCAAAAGCCCTGTAGCCCAAACATCTGTAAATGCTAGTGAACATTATAAAATAAAGAATCAGGATTCCAGGTTTATGATGTTATTTTTTTTTTTGAAGGCACTAATTCTGCCAGCGAGAAGGAGAAAGAGGGAAGGGAGGGAGGGAAGGATGGGGAGAGGGAGAGGGAGGGAGGGAGGGAGCGAGAGAGAGAAAGAGAGAGAGAGCAAGAAACAGAACTCAAGAAGGGTAAGGTCAGCATCAGAATTCTAAAAGGCAGTACAATGTCTCCACGAACATTCAGGGGACATCCTGCCTGAGCCATGACCTTTGCTGTCGCCATAGGATGAGGGGTCCTAGCGACCCTGCCAAAGTCTTCCGAGGTAATCCATTTGAAGCTGCTCCTGAAACTTTTTAAACCTTGACCTGCAATGATTGTTCTCAAGAGATCCAGCTTGAAATGCATTCACTCAGTTCCTTCTTGGCTTTACTTTTGGTGTAACATTCAAATCCTGATCAGGCCTCTCCTGATGTTTGACCCTTCGAACTGGTAGTTAGGTTTGTGGACAAATACTTCCGCCCCACTGTGCATGCACGTGCATGTGCGTGTGCGCACGTACACACACACACAGGCACACACACGTGTGCACGTACCCACACGCATGAATACACACGCACGCATGTATATACACACGCACGTGCACGCACATACACGTGCACGTGTACACACACACGTACACACATGTATACACACGCGCGTGCATGTATATACACACGCACGCACGTGCACACACATGCGCACGTACACACACGTGTGCGCGCGCACACACACACCACTCACGCTGAATTCAGAAACGAGGCTTCAGAAGGTAAAATTAGTGCTCCAAAGCCCCATAAAAAGACTCAAATACTTTAAACTAATGATATTTAGATATCCGGAAGCAAAAAAGACACAAATGCTTATTTTGGTCCACCAGTGCGTAGAGGGTCTATTTTCTTAAGCTTGAATATTGGCCCGATGAATCACTTTCAACATCCAAAAGTCTGTTTCGCTTTGCTGTTTTTAGGCAAGTGCCTCGAGTTTCAGGGAGTTCAGTAGGGACAGAGACACTGAATTGGCTGTTTGGAGCCTTGAGCCCAGGTTGGCCTTTTCTTCCCTTGGTATCTCTTTTACAAAAGCCAGTGGTGGATAAAATCCATCCCTCACAGGAGGAAAACAGACAACGAGCAGAGATTTCAATGAGAAAACTTCACTATTTACCCAACTTCAAAATGGCAGGAAAGGTGGGATGAATCAGGAGATGGGGGTTGACATATATACGCTAATATGTATAAAGCAGGTAACTGATAAAAATAAAATTAAAAAACAAACAAAATGGCAGGAACGCTTTGGCTCTATCTCCAAGTTTGGTAATTGCCATGCACTGCCAACCCCCACCTCCTAAATACTCTTAATATCGTCCTCCAAACCTGAGGGGATGGAAATTCCCTCCACCCTTGGCCCCACCCGTGGAGATCCTGAAAGGCTGTTGCATGACACATCCTCCCCTGGAGTCTGGGTGCTCCGAGGGGCTTCTGTGTTGTCCATGCCTGGGGAGGGTGTAAAAGCCAACCCTGCAGCTTTGTGCCAGTAGCCAAGCTGCCCTGCATTGTGAAAGAACCCACCCAACCTTAGGACGTGTCACTCAGGCCTCTGTTTCTTGAGGGTGCTTGGTATCTATTAAGCAAAGACACCACGTGACAGCAAGGATTAAACAGCCTGAGAGAGTTCACTTCAACCCCACGTTGTCCTAAGTCCAGCTTGGTTACTGACAAAATGTGTGTCCTCTTCTCAAACATCTTCATTCAAATCATCTGTAGTAAAGCGTTTAGCCTGTCTTTCTAGAATCCAGGCCCACTTTATGATGTGGAAGGCTGTCATTTGCAGAGAAAAGGAAAGAATGGCCAAGAGACCACCCTGAAGATCTAAAACCAACCACTTTTCTAGGGTGTTCTATTTTTGCTCTAATAGTACAAGACAGAGGGCCCTCATGGAGAGGGAAAGGGGCTCGGGAGGGACTTCCGTGTCTGACTGGAGCAGCCAATCAACACTCTCTTTGGAGCACCCCCTCTGTGCTAAGCTCAGAGACTGTACTTTGTCAGTCAGACATCATCCTTTGCAAGTACCTCGGGCAGCTGCATTACTCTGATCTGCTTTTTAGGTGCCCCCAGGCGTCCCCCACAGCACCAGCGAAAACACTCAAGGAAGCCTCCTCGTGCGCCTGGCCAAGAAGCATGGACTCACCTCGCCAGCTGCTCTGGCCTGAATGATTAGCGAGGGATGTATTTAAGCCCTGGGCCCCTCAGGGAACTGGATCTAGTCCAGAGAATCTGGAGGCGGTATCTGTTGATCAGAACCAGGCCCACACAGCCCGAGTTCCCAGGACTCTGTGCTCTCTGACACATCCCTGTCTAGAAACAAGTCTTCATCACGGAGCTGCTGCAGGTCTGCAGTATGAGGGTGCTCTTTGGGTTCAGCGTGTGTGTGTGTGTGTGCGTGTCTGTGTGTGTGTGTGTGTGTGTGTGAACGTGTGTGCATGCATCAGTATAGTAATACTCTGTGCAGCCTCTGCAGGCTCCAAGTCTGATAGATACAGGACTCACACCAATGCCCGTGGCATACATCACACAACAGGGATGACAGATGCAAGGCCTGGGATTCCATCCCTACAGGGGCCGGGAACAGACGCGGAGCAAAGGCTGGACGGAAGGAAAAAGGGCTGGCCAACAGAGCTGCACACGCTAGGAAATTCTATCCGTGCACATGATATGTGAGCATGATATTAGGACAGTAGAAAGCTTTGTGCAGTATTAAGATATTCTGTTTCTCAACTTTAAAATCGTAGGCTGTCAGCATGTGGTGAGCAGCCTCTACATGGCATTAAACACGACAGCAATTTTCTTCTATTGAAGTACCTGAATTTCAATCCTCTTAGCCATTTTTTATTTCGGGATTTGAAGTAAGAATATACCCATGTAATGGTACTGCTCTAAAACTTAGTCCATACTCTTTCAGTTACCTTTAAAGGCTGTATCTACTGTGAGTACATGCTAAGTTACCAGAGTATAAAAATTCATAATGATCCGATAAGACGGCTGTAGGAGTTTTCCTCTTTGCAAATGTGCTCTCCGTACTCTCTATTGCGTGTTTCCTCAGTCCTTAACTTTAGCTCTGAAATTGTGGAGGGAATCTTAACTGCCGTATCTTAAACTGTTTGTGCCTTGTTTGCTGTATATGCACAGAGGTGATGCTGGGACTCTCTGAGGTTTTCTTTACTTTATCCTCATTTATATCCTTGCTTGTGGTCCTGGCAGCCAAGAGGACACAGAGGTGGAAAGAAGCAAAAGAATGAGTTAGAGGTGCTGTATTGGCTTGTCTGTTCCTAATTAAACTCTGCCTAAGCCATCCCGAGCTCTAATCTATGTGGACCTGTGTACTAGAAAGAGAGGAAAACAGAGAATAGAGAATTACAGTAATGGAGTCTGTGAGTAATGAAATGATATATCACCACCCTAAGTGCTCACTCATATTAAGTGGCCATTTCCAAATCTAAAATAACAGCACAGAGGTGGATTCTACCTGCCTTTCAAAGGACAGTGCTAGTTCAAAAATCATATCCAAATCTCCAACAATTACCTGGAAAGGTTACAAATGCTAAAGATAGCAAGACTAGCTTAAAAAGAACAAAGCTTTACTCTCTCCTTATTCCTTTTCTCTCTTTACAACTGAATCTTATCAGAAGTTCTCTAAGGGCAATAAAAGGGGGACATTTTCTTTCACTTCAGGTTTCTAGTAGATACTTAAGCTAAAAGTTCTAAAAAATATGGCAGATGAAAGGTTTCTCTGCTGTATATTCTTCCACTTTATGGAAGAGTTTAGAACTCTTCAGAAAACTTTCAACTATTTCCATACACTCAAGAAATTCTGGGAGTTGGAGTCAGTACAAACATTTCAGTTACCTAAGAAGTTATTTAAGCAGTGGAGTTCACCTAGTGCAATACACCTGTCTACACATTCTCTTCTTTCCATTTCACAGACGTTCATTGAGTTCCTGCTCTTTGAATTTCATTAGGTGAAATGTGACACTTACCCAGCATAATGCCTGATGTGTTTTGCATAAGAACCTCAGGAGGGGAAGTCTGAGCTCTATAACGTGACCATGGGTGGGTTTGAATCGTAGCTCTGCCACGTTTGCTCTGTGCCCTTTGCAAAGTTATCTAACCTCTCAGGTCCAGTTTCCTCATTTGTAAATGGGGATTGATGACAGTACTTGACTCAAGTGGCCAATGGGAGGCTCAAAAAAGACACAAGCACTAAAGCCACCATCAGCACACAAGCTCCTTGTATGTCCTTAGTTGTGGCCATTGAAAATTTTTTTCCAAGGTAGATGCTTTTTTAAAAATTAAAAAAAATTTATTGATATAAAGTTGATTTACAATGCTATGTTAGTTTCAGGTGCAAGCAAAGTGATTCAGTTATGCATACGTATGTGTGTGTGTATATATATTCTTTTTTAGATTCTTTTCCATTATAGGTTATTAAAAGATATTGAATATAGTTCCCTGTGCTATACAGTAGGTCCTTGTTGTTTATCTGTTTTATATATAGTAGTGTGTATATGTTAATCCCAACCTCCTAATTTATCCCTCCCCTGCCTTTCCTCTTTGGTAATCATAAGTTTATTTTCTATGTCTGTCTATTTCTGTTTTGTAAGTAAGTTCATTTGTATCATTTTTTTAGATTCCACATGTAAGTGATATCATACGATATTTGTCTTTGTCTGACTTACTTCACTGAGTATGACAATCTCTAGGTCCATCCATGTTGCTGCAAATGGCATTATTTCATTCTTTTTTATGACTGAGTAATACTTCATTGTATATATGTACCACATCCTCTTGATCCACTGAAATTATTATTAAAGATTAGCCATAAAGTGAAGGATATAATATTGGAGAGTCAGATAAAAAAATGTTTTACCTTCAAAAACCACAAATATTTAAAAAAAAAAACAAAAACCAAGATTTCCCACACTCTGTTTCTTGGTCCTTGTGATAAAAACGTGAGTGTAATTCCGTGATGTGGTGAAGAATCAGGCAGGTAAGTCTCTGATGCCGCCCAGAAATCATGGGTGCTGGAGCCAGTAAATAGAACAGATACTGGAAAGCATCTGTGGTTTTTATGCTGTAGTGCTATAAAGTAAGACAGTAAAAATATAAATGATAACTCCAGATTAATCCTTTTATGCCAACTTGCTGTAAAATATTTAGAGGATTCAGGCTGGCTTTTAGTGACAGATTCAACGTGCCGTGGAGCTTTGTCCTTTCCTGTACTTTTAGCTCCAATGGCTGGATTCCCACCATACCATCTGTTCCTGACACTTGGTCTCATTAGCACGACTATTTTTATTGATACTCACAGCAATGCTTCTCATACCATCTTAGCTAAGCATTATTTATTGTATCTATATATACAACAATATTAACACAGTCAAGCACCAGGATCGGCCCTTGAGGGCATCATTAAAATCAGCCAGTGTTCAGCTAGAGATTTAATGATGGATTTAATAGTATTAAATGGGAAAAAATGCCCTTGGCCTTTACATTCTCATTTAAAAACATATAAAAGAGCAGTAATCCAGGCAGTTATACTTCCCTCAAAGATTTTGCTCTAAATCACAGATGGCCATGGGAGGCCATGGCTGTGGCTGGCTCTCACCCACCCATTCCAACCGGAGCCAGAAGTGCCTCGTTGGGTCATAATTATCAAACTGCCTGCACACTCAACTCTTTAAATCAGAGGCCAGTGAGTGCCAGGCTAAATCACAGAGGGTAGAAATCAAGCAAAAACGGCAATCTAGGTATTCTCTGGAAGTTGCCGTCTCTGGATACCTGCAACCCCTTCATTTTAAACTCACGCAGTGCCAAGTGATGTACTGTGCTTTCTAAGAGAGCCTCATGGTGTGGCTCTTTGCTTTATAGGGCTTTGAGGAAGCATGCTTCCCTTGGGCAGCTCCTGTCCACCCCTCTCCTCAGACAGGTCATAAATTTATGTTTCAGAATCACACCACTAGGCCAACTAATTATCAGCTCCCTGTGATGGGGTACCCTGGAGAGTTCCGAGCAAGCACTGCTGCTCTGCAAGTCTAAACATTTCTGACTGGAGACCATTAGTCTGGTCTTTCAAATTTGGATGGGGATAGTCTTGGCAGAGCAAGGAAAAAAAAAAAAAAAAAAACCCCTGGATTTTACTCAGAGGACTGGCTTTGCATTTGATGGGTTCTGAACCAGCTGTGACCTGGGGCTAGCCATCCTCTGAATCTGTTCCGTTATCTGTAAGATGCCTCCCAGGTTTGATATGATACTTCTCATAGAAAACAACTCTAGAGAAAAAATATTAGATAACACCTATGAAATGCTTTGTGTAAAGCTTAACATTCATAGTTTTAGTAAGAAATTGTTGAGGAATCAAGCTCTTTTCTAGAGACCCTGGAAGTCACAGAAGTGTGACCAGAATGATGGTATGACTGCCCTCTCTTGGAACTTCCATCAGGTCTCTTTGATATCAGCTGGGATTAACAAGCAGTGGGTGGCAGCCGTGCTTCTTCTTGCCTCTGGCATCAGGAAAGTCTCATTTTGGAAACGCTGCAAATCAGCACTGAGAACGGGTCATGGTGGAGTTGCTGGAGAGGAACTGCCCAAGGACTCAGGCTGCCTCTGCGGGTAAGTTACAACGCCGAGTAGCACACGTTGTAAAGTCTTGTCAGGAAAAATGAACATCAGTGGGGGAGCACAAGCTCTGCAAATTAAAATCCAGCGACAAAATGATCTTCTTTGCATTTTAAAGCCAATTACAGAATCATTCAACTTATCTTGACAATGAAAGGAATGCAGATCCTGTCAAAATTACACACGCTTGGACCCTGGTGATGATACCTAAAATTAGATTCTTGGTGGCAGCTTCTGCAAAAATAACTGCAAAGCGATTGCTCATCAGAAAATACATACTTTCCATGCGAAACTCTCTCGCCTGTGATGAATTCTTCCAACAAAATGACTACTCAAGCATTTACCAACCTGCTTTGGAAAATACTGCAAGCTAATGTTTCTTGTCCGAAAATGTGTACACAGCACAGATAAGAGAAGAAATGTGACAGCAACATCAGACTCCTGAACTGTGTGAAAAGCCAATACAGTAAATGAAGCGTCCCAAGAACTGGCTGAAACTGACTAAGAGCCAGGTAAACATGGTAACTATGGTGTCCGACAGTGGCGCCTAAAACAAAATCACGAAAACCCTATTAATAAGCATATTACCATATGCTCTTCAACATCTAGACACAACGGGCCTAATGCTTTGGAATTTCTGAATGAAATGCACTAAACAGAATCTTCTGTGAATGAATGAGAGACCTAAAATCTGCTTCTCCATGGTAAAGGAACTCTGAGAAATACTCCTGCATCTGAAGATAAAATGTTTCCTTCGCTGAGCATTATTTGCTTTCAGAATTTTATTATGACTCTCCACTAAGTGGCTACCAAACTCTATAGTGGTTTTCAACCAGGGGCAAGGTCTGGAGGTATTTTCTGGTTGTCACAACTGAGGGGATGCTACTGGCATCTAGTGGGTGGAGGCCAGAGGTGCTGCTAAACATCCTACAGTGCACAGGACAGGGCCTCACAACAAAGAATTCTCTGGCCCCAAATGTCAAGCCAGTGCCAAGGCTGATAAGTACACAACCCAGCAATTCTACTCCTAGGTATTTACCCAAGATAAATGAAAACACATGTCTACAAATCAAGAGCCACAAATGAATGGATACAAATGAACAGCCACAAATGAATGGATACAAATGAACAGCCAGATGAAGAGATACATAGGGTGAGGTCTAGAAGATTCTGAGTTTGGGGTGTGCCCCTCTCCCGGCACATGAACGAGTTCTTGTTCACCAACCTGGAAGTTCCCTGAACCCCATCCTTTTGGGGTTTTCTGGAGGCTTCATTCTTTAAGCAAGATTGATTAAATCATTAGCGATTAATTTAGCCCCTTGCCCCTTCCTGGTGGTCAGGAGGTAGGGCTGAAAGTTCCAACCTTCTAATCACATGGTTGGTTCCAGCAACTAGCCTCCAACCTTAGATTATTATAGGGGCTTCAGCAAACATCAACTCATTAACATAAACTGGGGTGTGGTTGAAAGAGGTGTGTTATGACTAACAAAAGAAATCTTTAACTCTCTCATCACCCAGGAAATCCCAAGGGTTTGAGGAGCTTTAGACCAGGAACAGGGACCAAGACCCAATATATACTTCTTATAAATCACAAAATCACAGTGGTCATTCAGGGACCCGCCCAGAATGATGCTCAATGTGCACGTTCCTGCTGAGGTCCAACAAGACGATACTTTGCCGCCTTCTTTCAGCTCTCATACTATAAACAAATGTCCTTCTCACAGGATCTGCAGTGCCACCGTGGTTGCATTTCTGTACTTTTTGTTGGTGATTTCACTGTTTATAGCCCCCAAGCACAGTGCTGAAGTGCTGTCTAGTGCCCCTGAGAAAGGCACATCACAAGAAAGCTGTGATGTGTCTTATGGAGATGAGCTTCATTCAGGCCTGAGCGTGTTGGTCATGAGTTCAATCCTAATGAACCAACAATATATATTAAATAAGGTGCCTTTAAACAGAAACACACATACATCAAGGTTGTGTATTGATGGGTTGATGAAAATGTTGTGACCAGAGAGCACTGCGGGCACCTAATATTGTATTTCCCCAGGTTTATATTTTGGAATTCAGAATTCATGGCAACTTTATAAAACATAAATACCATGAGTAATGAGAATGGATTGCATATGTGGGTCCTCTACTAGACTCTACTAGGTTTGCATTTTCTATCTACATCGATTTCTGCTTCCCTAAACAGCTGTGGTTTAGCTCCCAATTTATTTAGGTTTTCTTTAATTTCCCTTAGTAATTTTCTATAACTTTCAGAATATAATTCTTGCATGTATTCTGCTAAATTTATCAATAAGTACTTTACAATTCTGATGCTATTGTGAATGCTATTTTATTTCATTTTTGTATTGGTCATTACTTGTATAAAGACATTGGCAAGACTGTACATCCTTGCCTTATTCATTATCTTAGAAGGGACTCATTTTGTTCCTTTATCATTAAGTATAATGTTTCTATGAGCTTTTTGAGGATGCCCTTTGTCAAGCTGAAGTTCTCTTATATTCCTACTTTGCTGAGAGTTAATATATATCCAATTTTGTTCAATGCTTTTTTTGCATCTGAAATGATACAGTTTTTTCCTTTGTTAATATGGAAAGTTACATTTATTGACTTGTCTGTGTTAAACCCTTTTTACATTCCTGGGATAATTTACTTGTTCATAGAATAAACTTTCTTATGTATTTTTGGATTTAATTTACTAAAACTTTGTGAAGGATTTTTGAATCTATGTAAAGTGAAGGGTGCTAGTCTATACTTTTCTTTGTCTGGTTCTGATATCAGTTAATGCTGGTCTCACAAAAGTGTTTAGGCAAAGTTTCCTCCTCTTTCGTTTTCTGAGTAATTTTGGACATGATTAATTTTATTTCTTTCTCAGCGGATTAGTACAATTTATGAGCAAAGCCTCGAATTTTCTTTGGGGAATTACAAATTAAATTTCTGTAACAAAGATTGGACACACCAGATTTCTTTTTTTTTCTTTCTGGTGTCTGATTTGGTAATTTTTGTGTTTAAATAAATTTGAACATGTCATATATCAGCATAAAGTGCCTCATAACAGCCCCTTATTATTCTTTGAATGAGTATAAGATCTGTGGTGATGTCCCCTTTCATTGCTGATGTAATTTGTGTTTTCTCTTTTTCTTCCTAGCCCACTTAGAACCTTATTAATTTGATTGATCTTTTCAAAGAACCAACTTTAGATTTCATTAAATTTTCTTTGTCCATTTTCTATTTAAGTGAATTATGTTTTCATCTTTATTACCTCCTTCTACTTCCCTGGGGTTTAATTTGCTCTTTATACTCTAGATTCTTAAGTTGGAAACTTACTAATTTTTTTCTAATATAAACAATGAAAGCTATAAAATTTCCTCTAATACTGCTCTAGCTGCATCCCACAGATTTTCATATGTAACATCTTCATTAGATTCAACATACATTCTAATTTCTCTTATGAATTTATTCTTTGGTCCAGGGGTTATTTAGAAATGTGTTGCTTAACATTCTAACATTTGAGAATTTTCCAGTTATCTTTCTGTTTTTGCTTTCTGAATTAATTTTATTTTAGCCAGAGACTATACTCTATATCACTCAATGCTTCTAAATTTATTGAGATTTGTTTCACAGACAAGAACATGCTTTATTTTACCAAATGCTCCACATACATTGACAAAGACAACTGAGTGTAGAACTCTTGGGTATGGTTCTATAAGGCTAACTAATCCATTGGGTGTAGTACCACTGGACACAGCATCAATTAGGTTAAGTTGGTTGTTAATGTTTTAAGGTCTTCTATAATTGTATTAATTTTCTGTCTACTTGTTCTATCAAATAATGAAAAAAAAGTTTTGAAATTTACAAATAAAATTGTGAATTTGTTAATTTCTCCTGGCAATTCCACCAGTTTTTGCATCATGTAATGTAAGCTCTTTTATTAAATATATACATATTTGATATTATTATGCACTTTTGATAACCTACTATGCAATCTTTATCACTTAAAAATATATCACTACATTCCTGGCAATATTATTTGTTCTGAACTCTACTTTGGCTGATATTAATATAGGTCCTCAGTTTTTCTTTGGATTAATACTTGGATATATTTTTCATCCTTTCACTTTGCCTAGCTCTTCCTTTATATTTAAAGCATGTAGACAGAATACAGTTGATTTCTGCCTTTATAATATCCATTTCAAAATCTTGGTCTTTTCATTAGAGTATTTATACTATTTCATTTAATGTAATTATAAGACTACATTAATTTAATGCTAAGTGTGCATTACACTGGACTTTGGTTTAAGTTTATCTTGGTAGTTGTTTTCTATATTCCCTATCTGTTCTTTGTTCCTTCTTTCCTCTTTTCCTGCCTTCTTTTGTATTAATTGAATCTTTCTTGTATTTTTCTTCATCATTGGCTTACTTGCTATACTTCTGTTCACTTTTAAGCTGCCGCTCTTCAGTTTACAATGTACATTTTTATTATGGTCTGTTGTAAAGTAATATATCACTCTATTTCCAATGTAAGAGCTTTACAACAATAACCTCTATGTCCCTCTTTAGTCCTTTGCAGTATTGTTGTCATTCTTCCTACTTTTACATATGCTATAAACACTTGAATAAGTTCCTATCTTTGGTTTTAGATTACCAGTTATCTTTAACATCAAATAAAATTAGGGAAAATATTTTATATTTTATTTTCAATAATATATTTACCATTCCTGGAGCTCCTCATTCTTTTATGTAGCTCCAAGTCTCCCTCTGGCATTATTTTTCTGAAGCCTGAAGAAATTTCTTTAGTTCAATAGGTTGGCAATGAATTCTCTCACCTTTTGTTTATTTGAAAAACCCTTCGCCTGCGTTTTTGAAAGATATTGTCACTGGGTATTTATTTCTAGGTTGATTTTTTTTTCTTTTAACACTTTAAAAAATGCCATTTCATCATGTTGCTGTTTGTATTATTTCTGACAATAAAACTGTAGTTAGGTTTTTATGTTTGTTCCCCTGTATATACTGTTCCTTTTTCTTGTCTACCTGCTTAAGAATATTCTGTTACTCATTTTTAGCATTTTGAGTGTGATCTACTTTGATTGTGTGTTCTTTGTATTTGTCCTACTTGGATTTACTGAACTTCCTGGATCTGCAGGTTTATAGTTTTCATCAAATATGGAAGACGTTAAGCCATTATTTCTTCAAAATATTTTTTCCGCATCTTTCTCCTCTTTTCTCCTTCTGGGATTACCAGGTACATCTACAATAGCCATCTAGATATTGTGACACAGACCACTGAGGCTCTTCTTTTTCTTTTGCAATCCTTTTCCCCCCCGATGCTGCATTTTGGATAGTTTCCATGGTGATATCTTCAGCTTCATTGACTTTTATTTTCTGAAGCGTCAATTTAATGGTAAGTCTTTTCAGAGATTTTTAAATTTCAAATAGTACACTTTCAGCTCTAGAAGTTCCATTTTTATATCATCAATTTCTTTCCTTATTATGTTAGTCTTTTCCTTTAAATCTTCAAGATCATTTATATTAGCTGTTGGAAAGCCTTTATCTGATAATTCCATAATTTTTTTTTCATTTCTGAGGATGTTTCTATTGACCAATTTTCCTTTATTATAGGTCTCATTTTGCTGCTTCTTTTTATCTCTAAAAAATAGGAATGAATGCTTCACATCATGAATGTTACATTGATAATCATTTTAACCTTTTTTCTTTCTTCAAAGATTGATGAAATTTGTTACTAGTGAATAAGGTTTATCCTTACAAGGCTTAATTTTAAAGTCTGTTAGGGTGTGTCCAAAGTAGCCTTTACTCTGGGGATATTTTATCCTTATCACTAAGGCATAACTCTTCTGTTATCTCTACTTAATGGTCTAATTTTTCTTTTTTTCTTTCTTTCTTTTTTCTCTCTTTCTTTTTAATGAGATTTCTCCATTATGGCTTGTGAGAATTCAAATATACCTCTGCCTTATGTGAGCTCTGGGAATTGTTCAGTTTACAGCTCCATGGAAATCTTTATTTGTATGGCCTGTGGAGTTTCACATTACATATGCAAGGATTAGTATTCAGCCAAAGACTCAAGGGACTTCCTATGCTGATTTCTGAAACTCTTTCTCTGAATGCCTCCACTTTTGTATTCTGCCTTGCAAATTCCAGTTCCCTAGGCCTCTCCAAACATTATTCTCTCCTCTCATCTTGGGGAGACTTCTAGGTTCTGCTTGAAGCTACCTCTCTGTACTGCAGTCTGGAAAGCACCTCTGAGGATAAATCTGAAGTGGTTTCAGTAGCCACCTAATTTATCTTTCCTTCCTGCAGAATCACAAAACTGTACTGACTGCTTTCCAATGTCTGAAAATAGTTATTTCATGTATTTTCTGCAGTTTTCTAGCTATTTATGGCAGAAGAACAAATTTTATGCCATTTGTTACTTCATCAGAGGAACCACGGTAATCATTCAAAAATACAAGCCTGATGATGTTACTCTCTAGCTTAACACCTTTCCAAGCTGACTGTATAACTTATTGTCTACATTGGGACATCGCAGTAGTGCTAAAATGCTAATCAAGAGGGGGTACTGTAATAACAGACATAAAGGAGGATGATCACAGGAAAACCATAACCCTCTGCCGTCGTCATATATCTTGGCTTAGTTTCTGGGCTCTCATTACATTCACCCACCTCCTTTTCCAACAGTTTTTATTTCTTAAGCTTTAATATCTTGACAATGCTCTTTCCTTTGCTTCTGACACCTTTCTTCTCTTGTCCATCTAATAAATCCCTCTTCTGCCCTCCAGGTGGTTGAAACACTATCTTTCTCTATGTCTACATAGGACTCTGTACCTTATTTGGCAAGTACTTTACGGAATTCCATGACTTTGTTAACGTGTTTCCTCCTCTCATGAGCTAGGCTTTTGAGTGCAAAATCAAGAAATACGACTTAGAAAAATTAACCTAGAAGCACTATTTGTGAAAAGTTGAATGAAGGAAAAGTGATAAAGGCAACTTGAGAGATTGTTGCATGTCTATAGTTTTATTGAATATTACCCTTCAAAGTCTTCTAAAGAAGCTCAAAGGCCTCTTAACACAAATTATCATACTTAATCTTATACTCTCAACTATAGTCAAAATCTGTTCAGAAAATCAGGATTTTAAAACCTGAAAATCTCAGTATAGAGGTTCTTCATAGTTTACGATCTAAGTAAACCTGCCAAAGTTTGATAAGTTTCAACATTGGGAAAGTACCAGCAATTTTTCCATTAAATTATATTTAATATCTTACTGTAGTACCCATTGCAACTGACATATATAAACACATTGTGTTCACACGTTATTTGATATAAAACTCTACAGTTTAACATTGTGTCATGCATCTTTTTTCCTCTTATGAAAATTTATTATAATTCAAAAAGTTTTCCCAACTGGGACAAATACATAAACAAAGACTTTCAAGACACTTGACATTAGGTAATCAACAACACCGATTCCTGGGAGATGGAAAAGAAGTGATGTAAAGCTGTGCATCACCCCAGCATTAAGAGTTTCCAGACCATGGTATCGAGAGAGCCTGGTGACCACCCTGAGCTGAGAGTCTGTGAGGACGAGTTGACTAGAGCTTGTAGGACAGGGTGCCAGAGAGGAAACTGCTGTAAAGAGAGAATCCTGAGGTCTGAAGAAGGCCCCCTCTGAGTACTCAGCAGAGTCCTGAGTAGCACAAGTATGTGAGGCAACAACTTGAGGCTGGGGAAAGAATCATCTGAAAGGAGTAGAAGGAAAACACCAGGTAATCACACAAAGCCAGAAACAGTCATTGTTTTCATTAGCTAGAACGGAAAACCTCATCATTAATGCGGCATTGGATACAGCTTGTGTCTCAGCTGTGGGCAATAATTAGCCAGACTAAATGCTGCTCTGTTCTCACCTAATGAATTGCAAAAAACAAGACCCAAAATGATCTGTTTCCAAGTAACTTAACTGCACCCTAGAAGAAAGCTCAAGAAGATTCACAGAAATATAGAAAAGCAGAATTCTCACTGTCTGATATCCAACTAAAAGTTACTAGACCTACAAGGAAGCAAGAAAATGCAACCCAAAGTGAGGAGAATAGATCTCAAAATCAACTCAGAACTGACACAGGTGTTAAAATTAGCAGATAAAGATATTAACTAGTTATTATAATTGTAATCTGTGTCTCCAAAATTGAGACATAGAAGAAACTTCTAGAGATGAAAACTACAATGTGTGAGGTTAAAATATACAGTGAATGCAGTTAAGGACAGAATTGATATTGCAGAAGAAAAGATTAGTGAACTTGAACACATAGCAAAAGAAACTATACAAAATGAAGCAGAGAAAAAAATGGTATAAAAAATGTAAAAATAGTATTGGTAAACTGTAGGATAACTTAACTTCACGTGTGTCCTAATGTACATGAAATTGGAGTCCCTAAAGAAGAAAGGGATGAGGGGGATAGAAAATATGCTTGAAGAAATAATGAAATAAAAAAATTCAAATTTGATGAAAATTATAAATTCATGCTTTCAAGAAACTCAATGAGCTCTAAGTGCAGGAAACATGAAGAAAGCTACATGAGGACACAGTAAAATCAAATTGCTCAAAAATCAGTGATAAGGAGAAACTATTAAAAGCAGCCAGAGTAAAATGAAATACAGATGAGGACTACAGCAGATTTTTGTTGTTGTTGCTGTTTAAAATATAATTGTGTTTAAAATATAACTGATTGCTTAAACAAAAATAATAACTGATGTGGATTCTATAACATATATCAGCGAAACATATAACAACGACAGCATAAAGGTGACCGGGCAATGAAAGTATTCTATTGCAAAGTTCTTATTCTGTATATGAAGTGCTATAGTATCACTTGGAAGTAGACTGTGATAAGTTAAAGATGTCTGCTACAAACCCTAAAGCAACCACTGAAATAACAGAGTTATAGTAAGACAACAAATCAGATAAAATGGAATAATGAAACAATACAAAAGAAGGCAGAAAAAGAGGGAAGTGAAACAAACAAAAAAGACAGAATGAATAGAAAACAGACAGCAAGAAAATAGACTCAATCCTAAGCATATCAATAATCACATGTAATGAAAACATCCTCAAATTCCAATTGAGAGACAGAAATGGTGAGATTGCATAAAAAAATCAAGACCTATTATATGCTGCTTATAAGAAACAGGCTTTAAATATAAAAAAACAAATAGATTAAAACAAAGTGACAGAAATAGATATTACATGCTAACATTAGTTAAAAGAAAGCTAGAGAGGTTGTATTAATATCAAAGTATATCTCAGTGCAACCAGAGAAAAGAGGATTATATCATAATGTTTAAGGAATCCATGCATTCATAGGACGTTACAACCTAAATGACTACACGCCTAAAAACAGTTTCAAAATGCATGAAGAAAAAATGGATACAATGGCAAGAAAAAATAGACAAACCCATAACTATAGTCATATTTCAACATCCCTCCCTTAGTAACTGACAGAATAAGTAGGAAGAAAGTCAGAATGCAGCCTTGAACCACCCTATGATATGATGGTCTATATGGAAAATCCAGTGGAATCTACAAAAATGCTACTAAAATTAATAAGTTAATTTCACAATGTTGCAGTATATAAGATCAATAAACAAAAATCAATTATGTACCTATATGCTAGCAACTGATAAATACGAATTGAAATTAAAAAACAAATGCCATTTACAATAGCAAAATATTTAGGGACAAATCTGATCAAAAGTGTTCAAGTCCTATACACTAAAAACTGCAAAACATTGCAGAGAGAAATTAAGAGATTTAAATAAATAGAGATGAATACTGTGATCATGGTTTGGAAGAATCAATATTGTTAAGATGTCAATTCTCTCCAAGTTGATCTGTAGATTCAATACAATCCCAATAAAAAATCCCAGCAAGCATTTTATTATTTTTTTTTGTAGAAACTGACAAGCTGATTCTAAAATTGACAAGGAAATGCAAAGGTGTTAAAATAAGAAAACAACTTTGAAAAACAAGAACAAAATTGAAAAACTAACACTATCTGATAGAAAATTTCATTTTAAAGCTACAGTGACCAAGAGAGTGTGATATTGGTGTAAAGACTGAGAGATAGGAACAAAATAAAGAATCCAGAAATGCACACATATGGACAACTGATTTTTAGCAAAAGTGCAAAGGCCATTCAATAGAAAGGATAGAATTTTCAATAATTGGTGCTGGAACAATTGTATATCCACACGCAAAAATTGAACTTTCATCCAGACGTTAAAGTGGACCTTAAACCCAAATGTAAAACCTTAAAGCTGAAAAACTTTTCAAAGAAAACACAGGAAAAAGTCTTTGTGACCTTGGATTAGGGAAAGATTGTGTAACTATGACACTTAAAACATGACCCATAAAGAAAAAAACGATAAACTGAACTTAGTCAAATTTATTTTTAAAAACTAACAATGCCGATCTTCAAAAGACATTATTAAAGTGAATGTAAAGGCAAGCCCCATACTGACAGAAAATATTTGCAAAGTATGTATCTGCAAAGTATATAAGACTTGTATGTATATGAAATATACACAAAGAACTTTCAAAAAATCAATAATAAGAAAAAACCCAATGCAATAGAAGAGGGCAGATTTTTAAACACTTCAGCAAAGAAGATATATAGATGGAAAATAAGTGCCTGAAAAGATGCTCAATATAATGAGTCATTAAGGTAACATAAATTAAAACCACAATGAAATACTATTACACACATCAGAATGTTTAGAATTTAAAAGACCAAGTGTTGGCAAGGATGTGGTGGAACTAAAACACTCATATACTGCTGATGGCAATAAAAAATGGTGTAAGTGCTTTGGAGGACAGTTGGGTAGGTTTCCTGAAAAGTTAAACATACTTCTACTGTTTGATCCAAACATTCTACTCCTGAATCTTTACTCCAGAGGAAAAGAAAAAAGCATAATTCTACAAAAGGACATTTTGTGTGTTATAAACGTGCACAAATGTTTATAACAGATTCATCTGTAACAGCCAAGAAATAGAAACAGCTCAAATGTCCTTTGAAAGTCAATGACTAAGTACAGTATATCCATACACTGGAATACTGCACAACAATTTAAAAAAAAAAGAATGAATTACTGATACAAGCAAAAAGATGGATGAATCTCAAAGCAATTATGTAGAGTGAAAGAAGTCAAACAAGAAAGAGTACATACTGTATGATTCCACTTACACAAAACGCTAAAAAGAATGCAAACTCCTCTATAATGACAGAAAGATCAGTGGTGGTCTAGGGTGAGGCAGGGCATGTGGAGAAGGGTAAGAGGGATGAATGACAAAGGGGTCTGAGAAAAATCTGGGGAGTGACGGGTAAGCTCATTACCTTGGCTGTGGTGATGCTTTCACAGGTATAAACCTACATGAAAACTTACCAAGCTGCAGATTATTGTATGTCAATTATACCTCCGTGAAGAAATACAAAAATAATATTTCCTATTTCCTCCCAATTTGATACAATTTAGACTTCATACACATCATCCTTTCTGTAAGCACCAAGCAGTGTCTCTTGCATCAAAACAAGCCAAATAATTTTTTGAGAAATTTTTCAGAGAATTTTAAAGTATGTTAACTTCAATTACTTCTTGTCATTTTATAAGTTAACTTTCTTCTCAACCTTCTTCCAAATGTGCTGCAAGGTATTTTCTCATGTTTTCATTAACCTGGTCATCAGTGTCATAGGTTCTGGTGATTGTGGATATTTCAGGTCAAGACAATGAAGCCAATGGCACCGCTAATTGGACTCCTAAGTAAGGCAGCTATGGACCCAGCAAGAGACTCCTGTGCCAGGTGTAGCAAGTGCCTCCCACTGGAGCACAGAACCTGTTTCTTTCCTTCAGGACACCCTGGTTGGAGGAGGCTGCTCTGTTGAAAAGTTTTCACCAGCTATGTCCCTATCTTAACACCTCTCTGCAGGATCTCTCATCTTACTCATTCCCCTGAGTTCCAGCTCTTCAGTGCGTGCATTCCCTCTCACCATAAAAGTAGAAATTGTGAACACACATGCTATAGCATCAGTAGTCTCTATATTATTTCAAGTCATTAATTAGCCAAGTTCCTTTATTTTCTGTAAGTCAATCCTTTTGCGGCTCTTCCCATAATTACCTCCCTCAGAACTATTTCCTTTGTTAAATACACACTTATACAGGTTTTTGCATGTGTATTATGTATGAATTATATAATTACATAATTACTGTAATCGGATTTAACTGCATAATTAGAATGTGTAATTACATAATTAAAACATGTAATTACCAAGTTTAAAAAGTTATGGAAATTATTTTTTTTAATGAATAATGCATGTATGAGTAGGCAAATCTTGAAGTTCACTGGTTAGGCCTTCTAAAAATCATTTTAACTGCAAACACAATTTAGAATCTAGTAACCAGTTATTTCACTTGATGGGTTGAATACTTTCAAAAATTTTAATAGATTTTAATTTTATTAAAATCGTCAAAACCTTCAAGAGTTCAGCATTTGGATGCAGGAGAAAGACAAAAAAGGGCAGTTTTCCAGGTCTGACTGCTTTGTTAACCTATTCCCCTAGACAAAATGAGTTTCCTTAATGCAGTTAACTGCAAATAATAAGTAGTGATGCCTAAGTATGAAACTCATTATCCAGCTGGCAGTGGGTGAATCCAGGAAACAGTGTTTCCTATTTTGCCCCAAAAGTCTAGCTTGGTCTCAAAGGTACAATGTTACTTTTAAAAATAAATGTTGATTATTCATCTGCTTCTTAATAAGAAAAATCCACCTCTATGCATTTAATTTCAACTTGAATAAAAATTTTTTAAAAGTGAGAAGTGTATCAGTGGTATTACGATGATAATTCCACTATGCTAGATGCTGGAGACGAAAAGAGGGATCAGATGTGTTCTCCAGGTTTATGTTGTTCAGACAGGCACATAAGCCAATAAATAAAACAGAGAGATTAGGGGAAGTGATAGCTTTTAAAAACTTTTAATAAATATAATGTCATAATTTGGTGTCTAAGGAAATAATCCTCATCATCGAAACCAGCAATCACTTACTGATTCTTCTGATCCAAATCAACACAGCAGTTGATTACTTTCTGGGCAGGAAAAATCCCTAGTCCTCTTCAGGCCCATAACACTTTGTACATACTTAATAATATAGCACTTATCCCATTATCTCATAATTATATTTATATCTGCCACTTCTTCAGAATGTGAGTTCTAGGAGGGCAATCACTCAGTGCAGGAAACATTTCTCACACACACTGAACGCTTGCAGGAGTCCTCTACATACACACACACACAAAATGAAGGAACACTTGCCTCCCCTTTTCATGGGAACACAGAATGTGTGTCTCTTGACAACACATGTAACCAGCACATCTTTCAAAGCCCAACAGTTTAACTTGCAAATATTCCTAAAGATCATTTTCAAGTGACAACTTATTCTTGGACAAAGAAAGGAAACAAGTACGAAATACAAGAATATGCCGCACAGTGGTGGCAGGAAAAAATTAACAGAATAGTCACAGTAAACCACAGGCTAAACCTTGATATTTTGCATCACATCACATAGATGGCCATAATAAATAAGATCTGCATCTGTCAGATCTGATCAGCCTGGTCTCCGGAGTCACCCCATTTCAGCAGACTGCTCCATCACTGCTCATCTTGCGAATTCATCTGCAGCAGGTTAATGTTCCATTCATTAGTTAATTACTCCCATCAACAGTTCTTTGAGCTTCCGTTTACTCTATGTGAAGCAGTGTGCCGGGCACAAAAGATGCAACAAAGAGCAGGAAAATAACAGCCCCTGCCCTCTGGAAGTTCATGCTCCAGGAACAGGGCAGACACAGAAGCAAACAACTGCATGTGCTCAGCTCTGTGATGAGAGCATGTGTCAGGACCCAGGGAGGATGGAGGAGGATGGGCGCCCCCACGACAAATTCAGCACATTGCACGAGGGATCTAGTTCCCTAGACTCTAACCACTGCAGATTTGATGCAGGGAATCCAAGCTGAACTTCCTATGACAGAGCAAGTAACTCAGAACAACTCCAATGTCCCAGAACCTAGCATATCAGATCCACTAGTCTCAGGAACCCCATTCCCTCTACACATACCCATCCCCACCCACCCACCCTTACTGCAGGGTAAGAATTTGCAAGCATTCTTCTTAGAGTGTTTTTGTTGGGAAACAAATTAGCAGGCTGAGGCCCAGCGTACTGTCTGGCAAACAGTGACAAGCATTCCATGTTGAATGCTGAATCCTTACATTGGTGTCTTTTATAATCTGCGGTATAATACATTCAAGTGGGTTCCTTTTTGTCAATAATCTTTCACCATTTCTGAAGAAAGAGACATACTGATGGGATGTGATAGTCCATGGAAACCTCCTGGTTTATCACAGATCATGGAGTTGATCATGACCTCAGGAATTTATCAAAGTCACGTGTAAGGACTCAAAGCTCAGCTGAGGCTTTTGGAGAAGGACTGAGAAGGTGGCATAAATCTTAGCCTAATCCCCAACCATTTCTTGCTTTGTTTGGGTGGGGCTACTGATGCCTCGAAGGCTATTTCTTGCATCATCATCAATCATAGAAGGAATTAAGATCCTGGGTGGAAGGGAATAGAGCGTAACAGGTGAGACAAAATGGCTTGGAGTACGGGTTGCTACCTGGTCTGTTGGTTCTTTCCTATACATTCACAGAATCCCAGGTCCTGGAAGGACTAGCCATGAATCTAGGGCAGGAATCCCTGCCAACACACCCAGTTTCTGTTCTCCGTAGGATGGGGAGCTGTGACCCCCACAAAGAGACTCGTTAGTTTTCTGATATCTCAGCTGGTAGAAAGATTTTCCTGATCAGCCCCAAACTGTAAATTCAACTCCTTGGTCTTGTTTGTTTGTCCTGAAGTCAGAAGGACCAACCTAATCATCTGAGGGGTCCTTAGGACTAAGACTGAGATCCAATACTATGTGCTCCCTTGACATCTGGTAAAACCTGGAGGGCCGCGCCTGGCCTAACTACGAGCTCCCACCCACTTCGTCCCTGTGGCTAAGGTCTCCTAGCCAAACAACCCTCCTTTATCCAGGGACCAGGTGCAATGCCTGCTGATCCCTGAGTAGGGGGTCTAGTTCCCTGCCAGCCTGCGGAATTAGTCGAACAAGCCAAGCTCACCCCTGTGGGGTATCCCCTTCTTCATCCCTCCCCATCCCCATCCTTAATGCAAAGCCTGCCTCCTGCAGCCCCTGCTGGTTCACTCCGTGCCCTGAGTGCCCTTCCCCATGCTGAGGATAAATGTGACCAATAAACTGCTTCCCATCGCTTCTGCCCAGCATCAGAAGGCCTGCAATCTGCATCCCCATCACCGTAGGGCAGGAATCCTTCCCTCACCCACAGGGTGAAGAGGAGGCGATCACAGCAGCTGCCTGGGACAAGTAGGTGAACGAGGCCAGAACTTTATTCCATGGGAAATTAACAGTCACATTTCCTCACTCTCTCCACCTCCTCTCAATACCACTCCAGAGTTCTCTTAAGGGATGCGAGATACAGCTCTGATGTAGCGCATCAGCAGGAAACAAGACCAAGTAAACAGAGGCAGAAACAGGAGTCACACTTCAAGAGAAAGAAAATAAAGAAATATTACAGGGCCTCAGAACCACCGGTGACAGGAAGCTTATTCTAGAAAATATGTGTAATTATTTATTTCATTCACCAGCAGATTCTGTCCCCATCTTACTCTCGTTCTTTGAATACAGCATCCCTGGGTACCAGAACTCTACCTGTCTCTGTATGAAAACAAAGAGTGATGAACAAGAGAACTAATGATTAGTACTAATGTGTGTGTTCTAGTTACAAATGCAAACCTGCCTCCCTCTCCCCTCTCCCGCCTGAGCTAATGGATGTACCTCAATCAATACACTCAGGAAAGACCACAGAATCAATAACGGGACTAATTTAACAGAATTAAGAAGTGGATTTTTTTTTTAAACAAGAAAGCGGACACATTTGCCATAACCATGTTCTTATATGTTGCCTAGCAACAAGATATAAAAATGATATACAATGTCAGTAACTTATTTTCACGTACAAAAACAGCCCCCTGCCTTGGCAAGGCTATAATGTACTTTTCCCCAACTAGAACTCCACAGAGACTATTAATGCTGCCATTTTCCATAATATACTCTGTTAAACAATCATGTGTTTTTGTTAGTGCATTAAAAAGCTGAATTTACTTAATGCCTACTGGTGAAGGAGCAGCTAAAGAAAAGGGAGGAGTTCTTCTCTTTCCATTTTAAGCTCACGGGGTTCATTGCCTGGGCAGGAGAACTCAATATAGCAAAGGTAATGAATCAAAACACTGGAGTTCACCTATAACAGGTGAGAGAACTGGGCAAGAAGCGGTCTGGTGTGGGTTTTAAAGGAAAAATAGACAATGAAGTTAAAGTGAAGTATCGGTGTTTCTTGATGAGTTTTAAAATTTTTCTTTGGAATATGAAGAAAGTTTCTGGAAGGTGGAAAACCTTTGAGGTTCCAAGGTCTGTCCTTGGATATGGGAGTGAAGATGGGATAGGAAGGGAAAATGACAGCAGAGCTTCAGCTGAGGGGCTGGCAGAGAAAAAGGGGCAGCTTCTGAGGTACAGGCTCTTAGTGGCCACCTGGGACCCGCACTCCTAACGCAGCTGCTGCTCCCGTGGGTGGGAAGTGGAGCAGGCCTGCCCCGAACTGGGGCTTTGCATATATTGTCTCCTTTCATCCTCTATGATGGCGAGTCCATTTAATAGAACCAGAAAAACGGCTCAATGAGATCAGGTGATTTAGAATCACTCAGCTAGTCAGGAGTGAAGCTGGAATCCAAACCAGGATCTGACTTCAGAGCCTCCAAGCACCTTTGCCTCAGTGGGCTGGGACTGATGTCCAGCTCTGGGGGATGTTCTGGGATTGCTGCTTTTCTTAGCACCAAGGAGCTAAGGAGGAACCTATTTCCTTAAAAGAAGCACACAAACAAAACCCAAACCTTCCTGATAAGCCTCACATCACAGTGCAGTATATTTATGTGCACACTTGTGAACTTGCATGGTTCCATGATTTTTGCATGTTTCTTAGTCACTGTTATGTGGCATCATTAACTCCTTAGTTTAGGGCCATGTATTGCATTAAAAAAATATGTTCTGCTGAACAGGGCATTTTGTTCAGGAGACCTCCGGTAGGTATTGATGGACAACTTATGGGACAAAGGACAGTCCATTCCATGACATCTTTGGGGGAATGAATCTGATTCAACACCTGTGCTGGAATAGAGTAAGTGCTCAATAACTATGTAGAAGATGAACTTTATGCACTCATGAATTTCAAGGCTTCCCTAACAGGCTGATTGACCAGTGATTTTTTTTCACTCATGATCCTCTTGGGCTTGACTCAATACTGGGACCTATAAAACAAAAAGGCCAAAAGGTCTGTCACACCTGGAGCTAATCTGGAGCCGAATGAGTTGTTTCGTGGGAAGGGCAGCAATCGTAGGTGAAGACTACTCCAAGGCAGCTGCTGCGTATCCTCTGGTTGCTATGCAACCCCAGACAATTCTCTCATCTTACCTGGCCTTTCTCACCTCACCTGCTTCCTCATCTAGGAAATAATTACAACACTTACACTGTCAGGCAGTCAAGAAGTATTTATGGAATACCCACAGGGCACAAAGCAATAAACTTATTGCTTATTTAAGCCAGGAAATAAAGCTAAAGCAAAGGAGAGGATTAGTCCAAATACATGGGCAAACCAGCCTCAAGTAGAAGCATTAGACTCTTACTTCCTCCAGGCAATTGTGGTCATATGCAGTCTTGGCCTTGGGGTATTTTAAGATCAGTATTTGAAAAATCATGTCTACCCACTTTCATCAAAATTTGTGTGTATGCGCGTTGGTTTTTATTATTCATTTTATTGCTGCTGTAACAAATCGCTTCAAACTTAGTGGCTTAAAAACACACACATTGGGGCTTCCTAGGTGGCGCAGTGGTTAAGAATCCACCTGCCAATGCAGAGGTCATGGGTTCGATCCCAGCTCCAGGAAGATCCCACATTCCGGGAGCAACTAAGCCCGTGTGCCCAAAAAAAAAAAAAAAAAACACACACACACATTTATGATCTTACAGGTCAGAAGTCCAGAAATTGGCTAAAATCAAGATGTTCCATAGAGCTGTGCTCTGCTCTAGTGGAGGATCTGCTCCTTGCCTAGCCACTGCCCCGCTCCCCCCAGGTTCTAGAGGCTGGGTACATTTCTGAGCTCACGGCCCCTCCCTCCACCTTCAAAGCCAGCAATGTCGGGCAAGTTCTTCTCACTCCCCAGCAATCTGGTTCTGTCCTCAGCCTCTCTCTTTCACTTACAAGGGCCTGTGTAATTGCACTGGACCCACCCAAACAGTCTAGGATAATCTCCCCACTGCAAGGTCAGCTGCCTAGCAACCTAATTCCGCTTGTACCCTTCATTCTCCTTTGCCATGTAACCTAACACAGTCACATGCTCTGGGGTTAGGACATGGGCGTCCTTGCGGGAGGGCAGTATTCTGCCTACCACAGTGTGCGTCTGCATGTAATTAATTTTTTGTCTATCAAGAGCAATGATGGGTTATGAATTCTATCGGTACAGCCCAGGGACCTGTGTAAGAGTGTCTTTTGCCTTGAGAACTTTGTATTCCAAGGAAGGTAATGCATAAAATATTAACTACAATCAGAAACAACCCTGGCATTTATAACATAATTTATAGTTTGTAAAGCACTTGGACATATATATTTCTTATTAGAGCCTCATCACTACTTTGCAGGACAGGTAAGGAAAGTATTATAATCTCCGATTTACAGATGAGTAAACTGAGTAAGAGAGGGATTTTTTTTTTCCTTAAAGCCACAAAAACAGATTCAAATCCAGATAAGCAGAGTTCTAGTTCAGTGCTTTTTCTCCCACTCACAGTGCAAAACCCTGATGGTACGTGTCATATTAACATTTTCTGCCCAAAGAAGCAGTAAGAGATCTTGTTTGTATTCTACGAAAGGAAACCCAGGTGTGGGGTTGTTCAGAAACTTTATAAGGAACACAAAGTACACCTCTCACAGGGCCGAGATTCTCTCCCCATCACCCTAGGGCTGATCCCTGGTCCTTGCGGTAGATAGTGATGTCCTGATGGAGCAAGAGGACAGGAAGGGCTGCTTATACGGCCAGCATCACTGTGGGGCCGAGGAGCAGCAGAGCAATGTGTGCACTTCACACCCAGAGTTGAAAGGAACTGCTTGCTTTATGGTTCAATGTTCTGCGTATTAATAAAAGAACGCAGCTGTAGGATGGCTTCAGCCTGCCGTGCCCACTGGCCACCAGGTACATGAACACAGATAACCAGGGAGGCGGAGGGGTTCTGTTAAAATCCAGCACTCCTGCTTGCCACTCCGGGTTATTTTATTCTCCAAAAAGGTACATCATTTTCATGGAGCATCCAAGATCAGAAACCTGTTCGTTCTAACCACGATCTCACAGATCGGTCCTGATGTCTTACCTTAAAAAAATAAAGGGATTGATTCTTGCAACCCACTGAGGAGATGGGCTGCTCATCTGTGAAATGTGGCCACTCCAGGGCCCCGTGATCTCCCACTCTCCCTATCTGGAGGCCACCTGCGGTGGTCAGTAGAAATGAGAAATTTCCCAGGGATCTCTGAAGAAAGCTCTGAAGATGAAACACAGCAGAAGCTGAAAAGTCATGCTCGCCTGCTGGTGATGCCTCACAAAGGCACAGGGGACACAACGACCGAGCCGTGTCCCAGTGCAGCATCCTCTGGAGGTAAGACCTGCCAGGCCCCAGAACCCCCAAATGCTCACTGGTCACCAGCTCAAGATGTGACTCAGATGGTTAAGTTGGTGGAGGATGAGAAAAAAGAGTCACTGGTAATTGAAGATGTATAAATGCATATGCATAAAGGAAGCCCAGGGTGACTCCCTTTCTTAATTGCCTAATACAATTCCCACTAGATGCATACATTACAGTCCCTATTAACAGTCCTGTGAATAATAATCAGTTTACTTTCTGACTTGTATCTAAATATACTTTCTATATGATTTCATCTTTTATTCAGCTGTTTAAAAGCAGAACATCTAATTACAGTTCCTATTAGTCAACATTAATTTTTTTTTTCCTTTTTTGCCATGGAGCATGTGTGATGACTGATTTTCTAAAAACAGAATTCCTTAGCATATGGAACAAATCGTGTTATTATTAATGCATCCCCAAATGACTCTGCATTTCAATTCCCTTAATTATTTAGTCATTGCTGATTATGTCTTTTTACAATTCATTATCCCATTTCTTGCAACATGGGCATTTTATTCATTAAGCGTCAAAATGAAGGGTTTGACCTCATAAAAAAAGACATATTTTTAAAAGTCTGTGCTTGCCTTCTTTAACATTTTCAGGCTATGTGATAACGCGGCTCTAAACAGCAAGTTTTTCAAGGACACCATTAGGTACATACTAATCTGTGTATAGCGACCGCCATGGTTGGCAGGCATCGGAGGGAAGTGCGCTGTGGGGCTGCCCCCAAGACATCTCTAAAAGGTCAGCGCAGCATGAATCAGGAGTTTAGGATTAACATATACACATTACTATATAGAAAACAGATAACCAACAAGTACCTCCTGTATAGCACAGGGAACTCTATTCAATATTTTGTATAACATATACGGGAAAAGAATCTTAAAAAATAGATATATGTATATGGATAACTGAATTACTCTGCTGTACACCTGAAACTAACACAACACTGTATTGATAAATCAACTACATTGCAATATAAAATTAAAAACAAACAAAGAGATCAGCCTACACCACTTCCAACCCCAACCCAATCACACTTGGATGTGCTCATTTTAAACAAAGATACTTTTGTGTAAGTAGATTGTTGTACTAGTTTTATTCACAAGCTAAAATGATCTTTTAAAAATAGCTCTTCGGGTAGGACTGGGAAACATAGGATAAGAAACATGTACTAAATTAAAAGAAAATTAGCTCAGTAAGAATTTTTGTCCTCTGGCTGATCCTCCTGAAGTTATGAAACCAGATTCTGACCTGGACCATTTAACAAGTTCTGGGCACTAGGACCATCAGGCAGATGTTGGCTTGTGATCTCAGGGAGGTCGGTGTACCTTCTCTGAGGCCAAATTCATTGTAAAAATGTTTTAAAAGGCAAAGGGAAAATAGGAAAGTTTTAAGAAGGCTGAGAATGTGAGGAAATTAAGGGAAAGTAGACACACTTATTTCTACCTGGCTAAAGCCTTGTCTCTGAGATGGGAGGTTTTCTCAACAACTGCACTTTATTTGTAACCTAGACGGTAGATACTACGGTAACGTAGAGCAAAATGGTAAACCTTCTATTAAGTGTACCTTCTATTTAAGCATGTATCTCCTGATCACGCTAAGACTGAGTACTACTGAACAGGATGTGACAGTGGAACTTGTTCTGTCTTAATCTTCTGATTTATAACAACAGATGCCATATAATGAAAGGGAGGCACACCTAGGCAGGGCAGCTCGCATGCAGGGGCTCAAAAAGCATTTTATGACCATTTGCTTGATACTCATCCGAGGCCCAGGAAGAGAACTTCTTTGGAGAAAGTTGCTGTAAATACTGTGACATTTTCCCTCCTCCATCTGAAGTGGGTGAGGGGAAGGGAGATGGTTTTTCCTCACCTCAAGCTTAAGTAAATGGGTTTTTAAACATCTTCCCCTCAACACACACACACACACACACACACACACACACACACACACACACACACACCCAACAGCCCTCAGAAGACTTTATATTCACTCTGGGAATTCGGGAATACCTAACTCAAGCCTGGAAAACTCAACGTTGGACTGGCTGACTTGAGTGACCGAGTGGCAGCACAGAAGGCCGTGTTGGCTGTGAACACCACTCCCATCTACAGAGACTAAATATACCATTGGATGCAGAAACCAGGTTGGGACAGTAACAGGGAGAGAAGGGAGGTCATTTGGAAGACTGGAAGAGGGGCACCACCCTCATCAAAGGAGCTACAGATGGATGTTCACATTTGGGAACATCTATTGGGAACCATTAAAGAATCCTGTTACAGAAACAACATTCTCTCTCCTAGAGAGAGAAAAAGACCCACTAACCCAAAAGAATGCCAGTGTCAGCCTACAAGAACTATCAAATATGATTTTTTGGCCCCTCACCCCTCTTTTGTCACCCTAGCTCTAGCTCGGGATGAACCAGAAACAACAATTGAAAAAAAAAAAAAATGTAAGCCAGTGAAATAGAGAAGGAACAGCCATGTCCCCCCCTCCCTCCTGGGATTCCAGGAAGGAAGGAAGCCCAAACTGGGGGAGGGAAATCTTTAAATGAAGTTCAGAGCTTTGATGATGCCTTGTGACTGGGAATTTTAATTACTGAAATGAAACGTTTTTGTCACTAAGAGTGACTAGAGGAGTTTAAAATCATCAAGTAGTATCTGAAAAAGCCATGGGAGCTACTGAGATTTCATTCAGCAGCACAGGAAGAAGTAGCCCATGAAAAAGTTTCCAAAAGAAAGTGAGAGGGAAAAAAGCTGGTGTGTGTTTGTGTGTTACTGAACACTCCTTGGACATAAGAGTTGCTTACTGAGGTAATATACAAAATGTAAAATGTACCATTTTTACTATTTTTAGGTGTATAGTTCAGGGCATTAAGTATATTTGCATTCTTGGGCAACCATCACCACCACAAAATGTTTTCATCTTTCCATGCTCGAACTCCCTGTTAAATAATATGTAATGGCTGCATTTTAATCAGTAAATAAAGGAACTTAGCACAAGGCCAGACTTAAGCATTTACTACATGCTGTTGGGGCTGTTTTACTTTAATCCCTTTCTGATACTCTTATTTTTGTGTGTGCAGATCTGAGTTTTTGACTATATCATGTTCCTTCTGCCTAGAGAACTTCCTTTAACATTTCTTATCAAGTAGATCTACTGCTAATGAATTCCCACAGTTTTTATTTGTCTGGAAAATTCTATCTCTAGCTTCTGAAGAATTTTTTGCTGAGAATTCTGGGCTGAGTTTTTGTTGTTGTTATTGTTTGTTTGTTTCATATGTTAAGGATGCATTCTATTGTCTTACTGCTTGCCTGGTTACTAATGAAAAGTCTGCTGTCATTCTTATCCTGGTGCCTCTGTTGGTAAAGTGTCTTTTTTTCTCTGGTTGACTTCAAGATTTTCTCTTTGTCTTTGGTTTTCAGCAGATATAACTTGGGGGGTATGTGTTGGTATTTATCTCGCTAGGTATTCTCTGAGCTTGAGTTTCTGGGACATGTGGTTTGGTGTCTGTCACTAATTTTTGAAAATTCTTGGCCATTATTTCTTTGGCCGTGTTCTCTCTCTTTTTTTTTTTTTCTCCTTCTGGAATTTCAATTAAATAGATGTTTGACCATTTAACATTATCCTACCAGTCTTGGATGCTCTGTTCTAATTTTTTGTGTGTGTGGTTTTTTTTTTTTCTTTATTTGTTTACATTTTTACCACTCTGTTTTCAGTTGGAGTAATTTCTATTGACTTATCTTCATGCTCATGGATTCTTTCTTCAACTGTACCCAGCCCACTGATGGGCCCATTATAGGCATTCTTCATCTCTTTTTTCATTTATCAATTTTTTTCATGTGGTTGTCTCTTATAGTTTCCATCTCCCTAGTGAAGTTACCTGTATGATCTTGCATGCTGTCTGCCTTTCCCTTGAGAGCCACTGACATATTGACTATAGCCAGTTAAGTTCCTTGTCTGATGGTTATAATATCTGCATCTGCTTCTGATGACTACCCTTCCCTTCCGATTGTGCTTCTTCTTGCCTTTTTATAGGTCTCCTAATTCTCTGCTGAACACCAAACATCTTGTCTAAGACAGCAGATTCTGAGGGAAGTATGTTTTATACTTGGAGATGAGAATGCCTTTCCTTCTGTTAGGTCTTCAGGGTGGAGGTTTGTGTTAATCTAATGAGTGGTCGGCTTGGATGTGAATTTGCTCTCTGCTGGGCTATGAGTCTCCCCACTCAGCTTTGGGTCTTCTCTTTGCAGAGCTCGCCCAGCTGTATCCCACTGTGATTTTTACTCAGTGCTAGTCTGTGCGGTGCTTGGAGAGTTGGGGAAGATGGTCTCTGAGGTTCTCACTAAGCCACGATGTTAGGTGGGCCCTGTGAACTTGAGTTTTGGTGGTGTGGCCTTCCTCCTGATGTGATGTAATGTTGGGTAGCACACATTCCTACCCCTCTCCGAGGGGTAGAGCCTTTTGTTTTTCCCCTGTTCTCCCCCCCAGACTCCTCTGCCAGTACAGTGGGTTTCCCACAGGGACTTTGGGATGCATTCCAGTTGATCTTCCCCTTGAAGATTACGGCTTTGGCTTCTTAGGAATGGCAGAGGAGAAGGATCTGAGCTGTTTTGGTGATGGCTGCCATTCCTCTCTTCCACCAGGGCTCAGGCTGCAGTTTTGTGCCCTTCTTCTTAAAGATTAAGGCTTCTGATCAGCAGGAGAGACAGAGGAGATGGCTTAGGGTTGACATATTCATTATAGCCAGTTAAGTTCCCTGTCCGATAGTTCTAATATCTGTGTCTGGTTCTGATGATTGCTGTGTCCCTTGAGATTGTGCTTTTTCTTGCCTTTTTATAGGTCTACTAATGTTCTGTTGAACACCAAACATGTTGTACAAGACAGTAGAATCTGATGGAAGTTTTGTGTTCTTCTTCCTAAAGATTAAGGCTTCTGATCAGTAGGACAGAGGAGACGGACCTGGGTGGAGGTTCGGCAGTGGCTGCTAGTCCCCTCCTCTACCCAACATCACAGGCGAGGCTTCCTGGCCTGCTCCCAGGTCTTCCCTGTGAGCCCCTGGGGGAAGAAAAGCCTGCAAGAGAGTGCAAACTCCTCTGTGCCTATGGTGCCCTCCTGTGAGCCCACCATTAGCAATTCATTACAACATTCTTCTAACTGGTTTATATGGCCTTGGGTGGTGTCCCTTATAAGCAGATGCTCAGGTCCTGTTTCTTGCTTGTCTCTCTTCATATTTCAGGTTGTTTGCCTTGTGACCTCAGTTCTTTCATGGGTTTAATAAAAGTAGTTACTTTGCTCTTTCTCTGGCTTTTTTTCCTGTTGCAAGAGTGGAAGCTCTTTCCAGCTCTCTACCTTTTGTAGCTCTGAGCTGAAATACTGCTGTTTTTAATAGCACTTTACCAAGTTGTGTGCAATCCTTAATCTCCTTTGAGCCACACAACCAGCCTGGGTCAAGCACATGTTACTGCTGCGACAGGAGGAGAAGAAATTCCATTAGAAAATTCGCTACTGAATACGCATGCCCAATTCTTCATTTTCAAGTAATCACAGGTATCACTATAAACTGCTAATTCACTTGAGTGGATTCCTAGCAGAAGTAAAAGCAAAGTTTATAATTTTAGATGTCTTTGAGTTCCCATGAAGACGTGAATTTTTTATATGTAAAATTCTAGCTCTTACTCATTTTTAGATGCTAGGGATCACTGGCTTTTTTATAGTAATAACTCAAGGCATTGAATATAAGTAACTAACAAGTAATAAGTCCCATACTTGAAAGGATATATAAGATGTCTTTAAATACTGAATGAGTCAGTATTTTCATCAAGTTGTATTTTCAATAAATCATTCAAGTACTTACTGAGAATATTTCTGGGTGCTACAAAGGCATACAGAAATGTATGCAATCTAATCAAAATTAAATCTGTATGTCAGTGAAAAACACAATATTGAAAAGATATATTCCTTCATACATGGTATAGGAATATCAGTGCATTTCTCCTCTCATGTGTTCTTTTAAGGGTCTATGTGGAAGCTAGGGATTTTCTGAATCTACCTCTTTGAAGACTTCCACTATTTTAATTTACTGTCCTTCCAAGCCCAAGTAGATTTCTGAGTTTTACACTGCTCTCCTCAGTTGGATAAGTCTTAATGTGGGAAGGATTTATATTTAAGTAGGAGGGTTCTGTGTCATTTGCCAACAAGCAAGACAGCTGTTCCAAGCAATCTACCAAGTTTATTTCAATGTGAAAATACTGCTATAAATTAGAAGCTACGCATAATTTTTAATCCTTTGTGAGCTCTCAAAAGGAGTCTTTAGAAACATAGTAGACTAGAACATATATTATAAAAACTACTTTGCCTGGGTAATCTGATTCATAATTAGGCATACTTGGTATAACCATATACTTGTAAAAAGCAACTAACAGGCATAAATCGACATAAACGAACATAGTTTTACAATAACTAAGAAGGCAAAGAAATTTAAATAAGCACTTTAACTGTATTTAAAGAGATAAAACGCCATCAATCACCTATCAAACAATGTTCCACCAGGGGGTGTAGTCTGCATTTATTCCCTTTGCAGCTGCTTTGCTTAGTGTATGCACCTGAACAGTTGTATAAAAAACACTATTCTGTAAAGTGATTTATAATGTCCCACTGGCTTTCATTTTTATTCCAAGGAAGCACTGTCTTTATATTTTATTGTTTGTCAATCAAATTCAAAGTGATTCCAACACATTTGTTGTCTAGTAATACTAAGCTGTAAAAAAGCTATAAGCAGATATCTAGATTCTAGATATTTGGCGGAGTTTGCTATTAATCCTAGGTTAATCCTTTCCTGTAGGCAGGAGTCCTTCAGCAAAGCAATGAGTTGCTTAGCAATAAAGATAATCTTGCAAATATTCTAGAACCAGATTTTATAGATCGAGATTACCTTAAGTGAACCTCATCTCTAATGAATTTGAAAATACTTGATTATCCTAATGAGAATAATAGCAGCTAACAGTCATCAGTTCCAAAATAAAATGTTTATTTCAAACACAGATTTGCAAGATTGGTTTACCTCCAGAACTGTGTGTGATGAATGAAAACATTTGGTTAGACATGTTGACTCATGAAGATGTTTGTATCCACAGATTTCTTTGCAATAGATGTTACAGCCATATCAACTAATGAGTGAGAACAATAGCTTTCTTCGTTGCAAAATGTGCACTGTATTGAAATCTCTGTTGACTCGATGCCACCAAGCTGGTCAGCAGCAGAGCTGTTGTTGAACAGAGTGTCTGATGCAAGAGCTCTGGCTGCAGTGAAAACTCACACCCGTGCAGTCAGGGGTGCAGGCTGTGGCCACCCGGACCTCTCAGTGCCTCTGACTCTCCATCTTTACCCACCCCTCTCCTGGGGACAAGGACAATGTTGACTGTTGGGCCTCTTACGAAGAGTAATATGAGCAGATGGTTGTCAGTAACATAGAGCTTTATGGAAGGCAGCAAAATACAGGCTGATGCAGAAGAACCCAGCATTTCAAGATGTACTACTCAGTAGTTCGGTTACACGTGAATACATGCTCAAGACCAATTTGTAAGGAACTATCAAAGGTACTTCTGCACTCTCCATGCACCCCTTGTGCCACACGGCAGGCATCAATCCTCAATCTAACTCCTCGGAAACCCTATGTGGCTTCCAAAGCAACACTTGCAGCCATGAGCATCCTTTCATATCCTCAAGGTCTTGAGAGAGAGGTGGTACAAACACAAGAGTCCTGACGCATCCCCACAAGAAGAACTTGCCTCATCTTATGTACTGAAAATATTCAGACTTAAAAAAAATAATAACTGTCTGATTTATGAACTTAGGCTCTGGAGTCTGGAGTTTAAACCCTAACCATGTCTCTTATTTACTATGTGTTCCCCTCCCCTTATCTCAGTTTCCTGCTTTGGAAGATGGGGATGACGCCGCCTGGGGTTAGAGTGAGGATTAAAGGAGGCACAGAAAGCCATCAACACACACTAAGCCATGCTATCAATATTGCTTCTGTTGCTTTAATCCATGGAGTTTGCTCTAGTCCGAGGAGACTATTCAGATCCCTGCACCTCAAAGAAAGGGGGCCATCACACAATATTGCTTTGATGGGTTCTTTATGGTTTTCAGGGATAAAAGGTCCAGCACACATCCTTCTAGGGACTATAAGTTTTCCCAGTGCTCCTAAGACCTTGGGGGTGGGAGGTTGGGTGGGGCAAAGGAATGCATTTAAAAAATGCTCCAACCAAAATTACTGCTAATCTGATCTCTGAAACATTTGTTCTCATGCACCAAGTATTTTGCCCGCTGCTTTTTCTTTCCATTTTCCCCCATTTGCACACGCTTGGCTTTTGATGTGGCACACACTTTAAAAATACATTATTAAGCAGACAGGCCTGTCACCCCTGGAGCTAGCACTCTGTCCCCTGCTTATTCTTAACAAATCTCCTTTTGTGCTCTTTTGTGCTGAAGTGATTAATCATTTCAACTATCCAAGGGTTGCTGATGATCTTTCGAGATGACTCCGGTGACCATGACCCCCCTCCCCCATCACCATCTATGCTGTTTTGAACGTGTTAGGAATCTGCTCTTGAGTCTGTATTCATGTCACAGTGGGCTCCTCATTTCATACAACAATAATCGTGAACGTCCAAAAGAACTCAGTGTTCATTTCTTGCCTTCTTCCAGAGTCTGGGGTTGAGCTGTGGGTGGAAGAGTGAGTGAGAGCCTTCGGTGAAAAAAAACCAAGGAAATAGAAACTGAAAAAGTCAGAATGATCAATGCTTATTTTGCAGCCCAGAGGGGAGGTTTTAATCTCACTGTCTGGAGGGAACCTCTCGCGATACCATCTTCTTCATGCATTGTGGCCAGATTTTCTTTCTCCCTTTCCCTCTTTCTCTCTGGTTTATCTGCAGCTGAGTTTTCAAATGGCTTTCCTGTTTGAAGCTGAGTCTTTGACTCACCAGGGTCAAAGACTGCCATTTGCTTTCCAGAGGAGCAGCCTGGGTAGGTTTTGGGGGAATCGGACATTTTTTTAGAAGCTGTACTAACATTTTAAGCTAACTTTAAAGGTTCTATTTCTCAAAGCCTATACTTCCCTGTCCCCCACCCAGATATACACTGTTAAACTGTATTTAAAAACGTTTACAAACTGGCCAAAAATACTGTGAAATCACAAGTTATTGCCAGAGAAGGGAAGCCTAAAATGATTCATAAAATAAATATGCAGATGTAGAAATATATCAGTGTTAAATTAATTAATACAGAATTCCAGGGTGATTTTTAGAACATATTACTTTATGTACAGAAATAAATCTATATTTGAGATTATTAAAAAGATATTTACAAGTAGCTGAGGCACAGAGTTTTAAATTAATGCATAATATGTCAATAATAAGCATGCTGATCTTAAGATTTTTAATCAGGTTTCAGAAGCCTAATCAATGTTCATAGAAAAATACTTTAAAGGACTAGAATATAAAATTTTTAGTATTTTTAATTCCATAGGACCACAGACCTCTCATTACTTAGAATTACCAAAAAAAAGGCACTAAAATGAAAACATTGTAATGAAAAAGCTGTAATAATAAACATCAAACTACCCATAGGTTACAACTCCTGTAACTTTTTAGGAAATTCAGGGGAGAGAGAAAGACATACATTTGGATAAACAGATACACCTTTTTAGTAGGAGGCAAGAGAGGAGGAAACTATAATAAATAAAATAAACCAGTTAGTGTCAGGATATGACAATTATTTTCCAGCCCAATACAGCATCCCTCCCCTTATACATGGGGAATATGTTCTAAGACCCCACAGTGGGTGCCTGAAAACCACATAGTACCAAACCCTACACACATGATGTTTCTTCCTATACACACATACATACACACCTAGGATAAAGTTTAATTTATAAATTAGGCACAGTCAGAGAATAGCCAAATTGCCAGCAAAACTATACTTGCACTTTTGGGGAATTATTAAATAAAATAAGAGCCACTTGAACACAAGTACTGGATAGATACCAAGATGACTATGAAGTGACTAGGGTGGGCTACACTGGACAGATGGTTCACATCCTGGGTGGGATGGGGCAAGACGGCCCAAGATTTCAACACGCTGCTCAGAATGGCATGTGATTTAAAACTTATGCATTGTTTATTTCTGCAATTTTCTATTTAATATTTTCAGACCTCAGTTGACCACGGGTAACTGAAACTACAGATAAAAGAGGACTACTGTACCTAGAGAGACAGGAAGAAGTGTATTTTTCGTAATTTATCAGCAGAACTAAAGGTGTTCAGGAAGCAGGCCAAGCACAGCGATTCTCCAGAGCTTCTGGGCTACACGTGGGCCTAGGAATGGAGCCTCGTACAAAGCGGAAAACGCCTCATGTGCAAAAAACAGTTAATTTGGGAGCCTAAAAAGTGCCGAGACTGGATCACCTATTCTGAAATCACGGGCTGTGTGTGTGGACAGCTTTCAAAATCAGAACAAGACAACATGTAAATAAACATGGGCACATATTCTAAAAATCATGAAAAATGTCCTGAGTTTCAACCCCTACATTTTTAAAATACTTGCATTTCATTGTATCCAATAACCATTAAAAACACAACTATACAACTATAAACCAAATTATCAGAATTTATAAAACAATGTATACATGAAATGGCAAAAGAATAGGCAGGTTTCAAAGGCTTTTTAGGTTATAATAACTCTAAATAATCATGAGTGTAAGGACTATAGGTAATTATGTCTCATTTAAAAGATGTGATTAATATCTAGATAGATGTTCTAATTTTTCAAGGCCTGTATCTTGTCGATCCTCAAATTCTCATTTTCAACCTTAGAAATTATTGTAAACATTCCTGTGTGTGTACAGTAGTAATTTGCAGCAAATCAGTGTAATCTCACAACCTTCCATTTGAAAAAATAGCAGAGAACACCGTGTGTGGTTTTCATGATCAAAAGTACAATTTTAAAATATATGTCTTGAGTTGATAACTTTGGGTAGATGTGCTTTAATTGTTCCAAGAGCTGCTGTACATGGAGCATATTAGCAGTGGAAATAGCTTTAACTTCCCTCCCTCAATTACACGAGCAGCAATATGGTAATTAACCAAATTATCCCTGCAAATTTATTATCTTGATTTCTTCAATTTGTACATTACATTCATTAGCTATCAAAATGGAAAACTCAGTTTCGTGAAAGATAATCAGACGACAAGCGGCAGATGCAAAAGGTCTGAGCTCTTCTGGCATGGACACAAGCAGTAGCTGGGGATGCCTTTTCACTTCCAGCCCTCAGGAGTGAATTCTCATCTCCCCTGAACTTGTGCCAACTGCAGAACGTGTTCTAATACTCCCAGGTAACCCAACAATCTTGGCTGTCCTTGGACAGCGTATGTTTCAGAGGGACAGCTCCTCAATCTTTTTTTGTTGGAGGACTGGAAGGACAACAGCGTAGAGAGCAAAAACAGACATTGAGCAAAAGGTCAAAGTCATTCATTCATTATTCCTCATCCATTTATTCAGCATTAATTAAACATCCATTACGTGCCAGTCACTTTGCTAGCCCCTGGAGATGGATAGTAAGAGCCTAATGGGGCTTAAGAAAGACCATTACGACTCAGTACAATAAATGCTATGATAAGAGTAAAGGGTACTTGGGGAATATAGAACAAGAGCATCTAATTCAGACTTTGGCAATCAGGAAGGCTCCCTGGCGGGAGTGACATCTTAAGCGGGGCTTGGAAGATAAGCAAATAACAGCGGGTGCTCGGGGTCAGGGGTAGACAGAGTGTGCTCTGGGATTCAGGAAGCGCGTAAGTGAAGCCTGGAGGTGAGGGAGACAGCAGAGGTACTGCCTGCACAGAAGCCACATACAGAGCGAGAGGTGGGCAGGGGTGAGAGATGAGGCTGGAACACCACCAGGGCCAGAGTACGTTTGTCTCTGCAGAGGACATCCAGAAATCTGACTCTGTCTTGAGCCCAGTCTTATTATCTCTTTGCACTATGGATGTACCCTGCAAGTCTAGAGCAACAGAAGACTTTAAAAGTCAAGTATATTTAATGCCTCAGTCCTCCAACGTCGTGCTGAAGTTCTGCAAGTTTCTTCACGAGAAATGGGGAAGGTGTATCTCTGACCTTGTCGGAAACCCTGCCCATCGTGCAGTCTGGCTACTGACAGGCTTCCCTTGTCCCAGCCTGGGCACGGCAGGAGGCACACAGCGCCGTGAGCTCTGGGACAGCCTGTGGCATCTAGCTAATTGTTAACACTGTGTGTGGACCCCCTCCTTCCCTCCGGTCGGCACCTTCACGGGAAGATACTGACAGACACCCATGCAACGATGTTGCCTGTGGTGTCGGAACTCACCCTTGACTGTGAGGGCAGGGAGTGTATTCCCACGGACCGCTGCTGCTGAGGCTGCTAGCATCCCCTTGGTCTTCCACGGCCCTGGCTCTGTACGTGCCTCTGTGGTGTCTAACCGTGTGCATTGGAAGGAGACAGCTAAACACAGAAAGGTAAAGCCGTTCGCTCTCCAGCGGGAGCGTCCAGATCTCCGCGGCCCCTTCGGCCATCACCCCAAAGCCTCTGGGCTCAGAACAGATTCTCGCCCCACCTCTGTCAGGAACTGAACACCTCCGGAGTCATCACACAGCCTACAGAGTGCAGCCAAGGGGCCCTGAAACAAGCAGCAGGCCGACGGATACCCCTCACGGGCACCAGGATGCCCTCGGCAGAGAAATGGAGCCATTTAAGTAGGGTTTTGGTTTCAGCCAAAAGGACTAATATATATATAATAACATCTAGTTAAAGACGCACCTACGGATGTAAACTAAGATATAAATTGTGGTATTGCTGTCTCTATCCATCCAGGTGGCCGAATGCAAAAAGAAAAATCAAAACAAAACACTACCAAGTGAAACATTTATCTTGGATAAGCTGTGAAGGTTTTGCTTGGTGAATTTCTCTAGACCTCCACCAGGTTTACTTTTGCTTTGATTCTATTTTACTATAGCAAGTAATGGGATATATAAATGGGGCTCCTCCACAGTTATACCCAGATTGATTTTGCCATTTGTGGGCTTCATTTTGTCATGAATAAAATCTTTACTACTTGAAACAAATGAGATAATGTATAAAGAAAACAACATGAGGTAGGAAACACCTGTCTGGTCTGAAACAGGGGAGATTTGACCTAGGTCCACCTCTGCAAACCACCAAAACAGATCAGTTAAAACAAGGTGTCTCTTTGTTCTCTATTTTCTCCAAGACTGGCTAATATATTTTCATTTGGGTTACGGAGCATGTAGACATTTAAGCACGAGGTTTCTGCACACCTGAGGGGGCCATGATGATGTGCACTGCATGGGATGGCGATCTCAACTCACTCTTCACAGATCTCCCAGCATCACAACTGCAAATCTTGTCTAGGAGAGTCCCCTGTTTCCAGAAAACCAAAGAAAAGGAGTTCCCTCTATTGGCTGGAAAGCTGTTCAATTACAGGGTCAGGAAATTGGTTTGGGTCTCCGGAATTTAAACAAGTCCCAGTTACCCCTTTCATATCAACGGAAAGGCAACTCTATGTAAATATTCGCCATGAATATTTTGCAGGAAATTGGAACTAAATTAGTGACTAAAGATGAAAGCCAAGAAGATAATCTGCTCAGATGTTGCATTGAAATTGTCTCTAAACTCATCCTTCAAATCCAAACCAGATCTCAAACGCCGGTCTCTTACGACAAAGGCTCCCTACATCATGAGTCGTGCCCTCAATAACCGCCATCTAGAGTTGTCTGGCATAAAATCTGTGCGTTCTAGATTCCAGCCCGCATGACCCTATTAAGTTGTAAACGGACTTTATTTGCTGAACAAATGTTACTGCCATTCTACGTTAATGGATAATGTTAGGAAAAGTACCTGAGTATCACAGCACTGGAGCCTTTAGGGATGAAATACAGTGTAACTTAGAAAACTGTCTGTTACAAACATATGTCAGCCATGAAAGCTCCCAGCCCTTAGTGCCCATCTCCACAGAACTCAGTTATAATTTCTCCCTCGGTTAAATGAATTTTGCAATAATACACAGATTTACTAGGTCCCGGGACTGAAATTCTCCGAGTGAGGATAAAAAATAATTTTACTGGAGAACATAATGTAATATTCAAATGACTTGAAAACAGTCACCTCAGCAAAAATAAGAGAGGGGAGAGGAATAAGAAGCTTAAAGGTGAGGTTGCTAACGTTGGCCATAAAACCTCCGTGAGTTCAAGTGCACACGCACGTGATCAGGCACTTTCGAATCATAAACATGTGGGAACGGGAAACCTCCCTTTCACAGCAAAATGCCTGAGTGGTTTCATGAATGAGCCGGGGGTGGGGGTGGGGGGGTGGTTCTTTCTTTAATAAGACAGCACAGCAGGTAAGAGAGAGGGGGTGCTGGTCCCAGATGGTGGGTATTGGCTCAAATCCCAGATCTACTGCATGGTAGTTGTGTGCCCTTGGCCACTTGGGTTTAACCTCCCCTTGCCTCAGTTTCTTTTCTTTTCTTTTCTTTTCTTTTTTTGGCTGTGTTGGGTCTTCGTTGCTGTGTGCGAGCTTTCTCTAGTTGTGGAGAGCAGGGGCTACTCTTTGTTGTGGTGCACAGGCTTCTCACTGCAGTGGCTTCTCATTGTGGAGCATGGGCTCTAGGCGCGTGGGCTTCAGCAGTTGTGGCACATGGGCTTAGTTGCTCCACAGCATGTGGGATTTTCCTGGACCAGGGATCGAACCCGTGTCCCCTGCAATAGCAGGCGGATGCTTAACTATTATGCCACCAGGGAAGTCCCGCACCTTGCCTCAGTTTCTTCCTCTGCAAAATGGGGATGATAATAGTTCCCAAATACACAGAAGGCAGCTGTGATGGTCCAATGAGAAAACACATGCAAGAAACTTAGACGAGAACCTCAGACATAGTAGATGCTCAATAAACCTTAGCCCTTCCTCACTGGTGGTTGTGACTGTGCAGGATTTATAGCAAATGAAAAGAGACCTGGATGGAAACCACGGCTTTTCGTCACGAGAGGTCTCTAAACCCAGGGACCCCATCCTCTCAGTTTTCTCCAGTCTGGACCCTGCCCCTGCCCCTCCACAGAAACAGCACTTCATAAGGTCACGAACGACCTTTTTGTTGTCCAATCCACTGGGTTTTTTTTCCACCCTCATCTCTCTTGTCCTCTGAGAAATTCTGCACGCTGTTGAATGGAAACTCTCTCCCACTCGATTCTGTGACTTTTCACAGTCACATTTCCCCTCAGCTTCTCTCATGTACATCTGCCAGTGCATCTTCTCACCCTGCCCTTGAAATGGTGGAATTCAGGCTCTCATTGCTTCTCGGCATCTAGTCTCTCTCCAGGCAAACGTATCCCTTCCTACGGTTTTACTACGAATGTGCTAATTCCTCCAAAATGCTGGCCTGTAGCTCAGACCTCTGTTTTGAGCTTCTCCACATTCTCCACTTCTATGTGAACATCACAAAAGTACCTCAAACTTAGCATGTCTAAAAAATGACATAGAAAGTCCTCCCCCTGCCCGCAACACCAGCATCTCCCTCAGTCTTCCCATGTCTCCACCAAGCATCCCTCAGCTGGAACCTGCAACAGCTTCCCACTCCTCTTCCTTCTCCTCTTCCCCTCAGGCCAGTCCCCAGAGCTGCAAGAATGGTACATCTATGCTGCCAATCTGATCCCATCACTCCCAGCTCCAGTCCTTCACCCGTTCCCCTGTGCTTAGGGGCTCCTGAACGTGGCTGAGAAGGCAGAGCACAACTGGCCTCTGCTGCCTGGCTCTTCCCACCTGCTCTCCAGCCACTCAGGCCTTCTCTTTCCTTCCTGGGTCTCCAACAAGCCGAGCTCTTCATTCCCTCTGCTTGGAAGCCTAATCATTTTCCTTAGGTTGCTTTCTTACTCATCCTCTAACTCTTAGTTCAAAGGCTGCTTCCTCAGGGAAGTAATTCTTGACCCCAAATTAGGTAATTGTACCCTAGAGTAAGCACCATAAAACCCTGAGTATTTATCACAATTCACATTATACACTTACTTATGAAATTAAAAAAAAAAACTTAGTATCTAACTCTTTCAGCACACTGTTGGTTCCCAAAGAGCCAGGGGTCATGTCTCTCTGACCCACCATTGTCTCCAGTACCTCCCTGTCATGGCAAGGGCAGGCAAACACCTGTCCAGTGACTATCTCAATTTTCATTATTTTAAGGTAGTTTTCATGACCCTGATCTTCCTCCACAAGAGAGAGCCATCACTTTTTTTTTTTTTTTAATTAATTTTTTTTTTTTTTGGCACACGGGCTTAGTTGCTCCGCGGCATGTGGGATCTTCCTGGAGCTGGGATCGAACCCATGACCTCTGCATTGGCAGGCGGATTCTTAACCACTGCGCCACCTAGGAAGCCAAGCCATCACTTTTTAAAATGAGATAGCCTCAAGTAATAAGCACTTCTAGTGACCTCGATGACATCAGGTTTACCTGAGTTGACCCCAAGGGGAGAGAAACTGGTCAGGAAAATTGGGTTCCACAAAGCTGATCCACAGGAACCCAGCATTAAAAAGGCCAATACATCCTGTCCGTGATTTATAGCAAAGGGAATCCGTTTGTGAGCCACCAGGGTGACACTCATCGTTCTCCTTTAGGGGATTCTTTCACTCATTCACTGATTTATTCATTCTACAAAATCATGAATTCTAGATTCCAGACACTGGGGCCACCGTGCGGGAAGAATGCTGATGTGTGACAGATACACAGCAAATCCAACAGGCTGTAGCGGAGAAGGAGCCCTGCGCTTGTGTTTGTGGGAGAGGAGGTGCTTAGGATAACTGGCAATGATCCTGGGGCGGCCTGGTGTGAGAGGCAGGTGACGGCCAGAAAAACATTCCAGGCAAAACTGGGAACACAGACGTGATCCTCTAGGAGCTCCCGAAGCACCAACGGCCACCACTATCACCTCAGAGTCTGCCAGATGCGGGGAGAGGAAAACACTCACCTGACAGGACCCGCACCACCATCACCTGCCAGTCCAGACTGTCTCCCCTCCGGGACACTCCTCACGGGCTCTGGGAAGCATGGAACTTAGAGCTCAGCTGTCTTCCAGTGAAGGCAGCATCCCGCCTACCTTTGACCCTGCACTTGCGCATAAATCAATTATCGCATTGGTCCAGACCTTCCCTCTTGCTCCGTGTCTGGTTCCAGGTGGGCAGGGGCAGCACCCGTGGTGTGATGGATTAGGGGTTGGTATCGGGGGAAGGTAGGAGTGGGGACGGGGGTGCCGGGCTCTCATCAGCTCTCTCAAGGTAAAAATAACGCTTTAAACTCCTGACTGCCGCATTCAGTTTTATTTTAAGTGAATTTTGCATTATCTAAAGTATACCCTTTTGGTATGAGAATTACTCAAGCTCTTTATAAACTGCAAGCCCTGCTTAAAGCATAGAACAGAAAGGTCAAATGACGGAGTTCTCCCATATCCTCAGAAGAGATAAGAAAGGATCAGAAGGGGTAGGATTTTTTTAAACAGCTAAACAGTGAGACCAAAGAGGGGACTGGTGTGTTATGGAATTGACATTTTGCAGACATAAACAGCCTAACCAATCAAAGGAAGATGGCTTCAACATTGAATATTTGGACCCCAAACATGAAAGTATATTGAAAGAGACAAAGAGAAAAGGTACATCCACACTTTACACTGTGTTTACCTGAAACAATTTAGATATAAAATGCAACACGTATTTTATTCAGCACATACTTAAGTGCCAGAAATGAAGCTACCACACTCTGACAACTGTTTTCTATATAAATCTCCACCACAAAAACAAAAAGTCACCACGAATTCAACAAACCAAACTTCAATGAATTATTTTGGTCAGTTTGAGAGTGAAAAGATTTATTTATGAAATAATGCTTTCCAGGAAGGAAAAAAAACACTCCTACCTCTGAAAACAATTTGATGGTTAATGTAAAATTTTAAACCAAATAACCCTGTTACTGTAATTCACTAGCAATTCAAGAAAAAGTATGCAGGATGCCCAAAAGTTAAAAACATATTAAAATAAAGTTTTTCTTTTCTTTATAGGGAATTGCCACACCATCTGGTCTGATTTGCCTTGGTGTTTTGCCCAGCGTAATATCAGCTTTCTGAGAGCTATAAATTATTAGGTTATTCTGATGAAAAAATATGAGTGAAGACAAAATATAGGTTGAAGAGGACGTCCTGATTATAAGTTTGAATACTCAGGAGAACACTGGTATTGCAGAATGGCCCAGCCTAAGTGAATCTGCACGTGAAACTAGTTCACAGAGGGTGTGCATGTGAGATGACAATGAAAAGGACAGGCTTACAGAGTAGCAGGCAAAATAATAACACGCAGAACAATATAGAAATAAATTTTCCACGCTGAGCATCACTTCTTTGTCAGAGTGCTTTGGATTCTAATTAAGTTTGGGAGAAAAATAACCAGGCAACCCCTGCCTGACTGGAAAGCACAGACTATTAAAAGATGCTTTTAAATAGTAGGGTGATAAATGGGGGCATCTAAATGTGAACACAACTGTATTTTTCATCTCAACTCTGTTGTTCTGTCTTCCAGCTGATCCCTTTCATGCAGCGTCACCTCAGCCCATGCAAAGGGACCAGACTGAGGTGTAGCTCTTAGGTTTCTAAAGGAAGCGTTGTTTTGTAAACTGTGATTTAGGCAACTTAGGTGATTACCCTCAGAAAGGGTAAAGATCAAACAACACATGAACAATGGGCTCACTTTGACACTGCTGCTGCACGCCCTCTCCTATTTGGAATCTATGTCAAACAACTGGTATAAGATTTGTAAAAGAATATCCTTACCCGGATGATTTCTTCAACACAGCTGTTGGTTTCTCCAGATCTAGTCTCCTGCAAGCAAAGCGAAACAACATTAAGCCTGACAGAATAGACTTGTGGTTACAAAGAAAAGGTGACACATAAGCCTCCAAACTTAATAGAGTTTGGACAGGGGGCCATGCCTGAAGTGGGACGTACAGATAAGCTCCTTTCCTTAATGGTACAACTCCGGTCACGGCTGTGACCACCCCCTCCCCCACTGTTGCACCGCAGACAGGTCAGCCAAGATTATCATACATGCCCCAGAGTTGCAGCACCAGGCCCTCCAAGCACGTCAACTCTAAGCAGGGCAGGTTCCTAGGAGTTCAGCACATGACTGGAAAGTGTGACCTCTGTTCACCTTGGGCTCCATCAAAGTGTAGAAATACTCCTCCACTGCAAAGGTGGTTCCAGTCCACCCACCAAATACATGCAATGGCCCTGCCGAATACAAGTGAAACTCTGCTAGTTCTACCATCCTCAGAGCCTAGAGTCACTAGGTGATGGGCTGAAACCTGAAATACGAAAGGGACACACACACTCCTAGCACTCGCAGGGCAGGCTTGGTGTCATGCTCCAGAGCCACTGGTTCTGTAGCCCACGCTGCCCTGTGCTGGGGAGATGGTACAGGCTCTGAGGAACCATGGTTTCAGGTCACGGCTGGCTCTGGGGACCATTTGAAGTTTCAGAGATGCTGTGTGGTTACTGCTGGTAATGCTCTCCTGGAGCACAGGAGGTGTTTTTGTGGGGATGTGAAAGCAGTGCTTGCTGTGGTCTCAGCAAGATACCTCTCTGGTCTTTTAATTCAATGACACTGACCATGACTCAGTGTGACCTCCCAGCATAAGGCTTTCTTCGCAATGTCTTCCCCAAGCCCACATTGCTTTCCTTCCTCCTCACAGTCCTCTCTCCCCCTGGAATGCTGATCTGCACCTTCCCTGTTTATTTCAAGTCATCCAGAGGGCAAGTCAACCCTGACTTCCTCAGAGCAGCATCCCTGGCCCTGGAACACTCATCCACGCAGCATTCTTCATCTTCAGCACACTCACCACAATACAACTGCAATTCACGGGTGGACGCTGGAATGATCTCTCCTCCCTCTAGGACACACACTCCACCCATAGGGACTCTGTGTCCTCCAGCGTGTGCGTCTCACAGCCCTGAGCATGTGCAGTGAACATCTGCTAGTGGGCAGTGTAGGAGAATGAATGAATCTACCTCCTGCCATTCCCAGGAATGTGAGTGCTATCACAACCAGCTCTAGGACTTTTCAATATTGCAAAGGCTCTACCAAAAAGTGTACCTTCACACCCCAGACCCCATGTGTGCCCCCTCCACTCCCTTATCTTGGTGGTAGAGCATTCCATAAGAAATATTCCACTCTTCTCACTGGCTGAGGGGCCAGGGTGAGTTAAAGTATGTGAGGCTTGAAAAGGCCCCACACATGACTGAGACTTTTCCTACCCAGAAATAGAAGATTGTCCAAGGCTCCCAACTGAGGCCCAGACGGGCCTTTACCTGACTTGCCCCCTGCCACAGAACAGCAAGTCTGGACCAGGAAACAGGACTCATCCTCAGTTATATACATTTTCTCTTCCAGAAGCTTTCCCCAATCCCAAAGGCTGTGCTTGAAATATACCCATTCCCTCAGCAAAGCTGAGCTCATTTGTTTGTCAAACGTATTTCATTTGCAGGGTTTCTATGAGGTTTATCCAGTTTGGAAACTTTTTTTTATTGTGGTAGATAGAATACACAAAACATAAGCTTTACTATTTTAACCATCTTAAAGTGTATAATTTACTGGCCTTACACACACTCACCATGTCACCACTATCTAATTCTAGAACATTTTTGTCACCCTCAATGGAGACCCGATGCCCCTTAAGCAGGAACTCCCCATTCCTCCCTCTCCCGAGCCCCTGGTAACCACTAATCTACTTTCTGTCACTATAGATTTTTCTATTCTAGATATTTCATATAAATGAATCATATAATACGTGGCCTTTTGTGTCTGGCTGGTTTCACTTAGGATAAAGTTTTCAAGGTTCATCCATGTTGTTGCCAATGTCAGTACTTTATTCCTTTTTGTGGTTGAACAATATTTCATTGTATGGACAGACCACATTTTATTTACCCATTCATCAGCTGATGGACATTTTGGTTCTTCCACTTCTGCTATTGTGATAGCACTTCTATAAACATCTGTATACAAGTTTTGTTTGAATGTCTGTTTTCACTTCTTTGGGGTATAGAACTAGGAGTTGAATTGGTGGGTCTTATGGCAATTCTATGCTTAGCTTTTTGAGGAACAGCCAAACTGTTTTCCATACTGGCTGTACCATTTTATATTCCTATTAGCAGTGTATGAAGGTTCTACTTTCTCTACATCTTAACCAACACGTTTTCTGGTTTTGTTTGTTTTGTATAATAGCCATCCGAATAGGTGTGAAATGGTATCGTATTGAGATTTTAATCTGCATTTTCCTAAGGACTAAAGATGTTGAGCATCTTTTCATGTGCATTTTGGCCATTTGTGTATCTTCTTTGGAGAAATGTCTTTTGCCTACTTTTTAATTGTTGATTTTTTTTATTGTTTTGTTGTAAGAGTTCTTTATATATTTTGGATACTAGACCCTAGTCAGATGTATGATTTGCACGTATTTTCATCCATTCTTTGGGATGCATTTTCACCCTCTTCATAGTGTTCGTGGATGCAAAAATTTTAATTTTGATGAAGTTCAATTGATCTATTTTTTTTGCTTTGCTCTTGGTGTCATGTCTAAGAAACCATTGCCAAATCCAAGGTTATGAAGATTTACCCATGTGCTCTTTTAAGAGTTTTACAGTTTTAGTTTTTATATTTAGTTTTTATATTTAAGACTTTAATCCAATAGTTTGAGAACTTTTAGGTGAAGTTTATTTCCTTACAGATTATTTGATGTTTTAGTTAAAATAGGAACATTTTGTATAAATTACTCCATTCTAGTCTCATCATGAAAAGATCAATAACAAAATGTGTAAAGCACAACTACTGTTGCTAACAGTGCATGAACATAACATATAAGTATATCCTTATAAATCAAGAAAAAGTGTTAAATATCATGATAAGATTAGAAGACTCAAACGCTTTTTACAAATATTTCATTCCTCATTCCTGTTTTCCCAAAAGTTCCAGTTTGGCAACACACATCTAATACACCCCAAACTCCTGTTCCCAATGCCTCATCTCAGGACTGCTCTGGAGCACCATTCTGATACTCTAATCAAATTAGATGAGAGAGCTCTTTTCGGAACTAGCCCAAACCCTGCTCCATTTCCAGGGCAGCCAGAGGCACCATCAAAAAGGCTGTGTGGTGAAGTCTCAGCCAGGCCAGGGTTCAGTGGTCCTTTGAAATGACCTCCTTACAAGCTCAGGAGGGAATGAGAGATCAAATTGGAGAGCATATCTTCAAAACCACAACCATTTCTCTCACCCTACTTCCCAATCCCAACCCTTTCCTACTATGTAACACATTGGCTGAGCAAATGCTAAACTCTCAATGTACTTTTTATTTTTCACCTTAAAACAATCAATCAAGGAAAACTTAACTTCACGCTCTCCTGGTGGACTCACCCAGGTACACAACTTACTACAAAGACTCTTCGTATGTTTGATTCCTTACAGCTAAGCTTTTCCTGAATACTACACTTTAATTTCATTTGAAGTGATTTACATCAATGACAGGTGGCTCTTAGTATCCCTCCCCATAATCATATAAACTTCTACTACCCTACTCTGAAAAGGGAACACACTGAAAGGGAAACAGAATAAAGAAGCCCTGCTGAATACTTCCCTCATCAATGTAGATGAAGTATGTAGGATTATTACCTTGGGTCACCTTGATGGCAACTTCAACCATGAGTTTTGATGGTCAGGCCTCCCCCGGGAGGGCCCCTTGCCCAGCTGAGCAGGTGCCAGAACTGAGGCCAGGACAAAGGACTTCCTACAAAAGTCTCAGGGAGTCCTCACTTTCAATTACAGTGTGGAGGAGCTTTGGCAGAGGAAAATCTTGGGCCTTCTCTGCAACATTTCTGACTCCTGGGGCCACCTGGGAAGCATACCACATTGGGTTTGAATTTCCCAGACCCCATCTGGATTGGAGTGGATCCATGAGGCACAATACTGTAGGAAGTTTGGAATGGAAGGAACCTTAGAGCTCATTTCGCCCAATTCAATGACTTCAATAAATGGAGAAACTGTGCCCCAGAAAAGTAAAGAGTCTTGTCCAACGTCAGTTCTGGCAGCAAGGGACAGTCAAGGTAGAACCCACACACATTTCTCCAACACCAGTTCAGTCAGTTTTCTACTATCTCATGCTATTTCTTCAAGCTCAACCTTTAGAACTGGCTCAACTTGAGGTCACTGTCGTGCTTAAAGTACGGAAATAAAAGAATCTGGATAGTATTTGGGTAAACTTCCTTCTTCCTTCCCATGATGCAAATTATCCAATACTTAGTCACTCTGGATCTTACTCATTAACCTCAAACATCACACTCATAGACCATAGGGGTTAGAGACAGGAGAGGAAGTGAAGAGAAAGGGTTAATACTACCATCTCTTCTGTGACATTAACAAATTAGAGACAAGGATTTGTGTCCTCAGAAACTGGAGGGCAGAATTCTACCTCTTCTTTTCCATAAGGAGGGGGGTGGGTAAGTAGGGTTGGGATGGGCAGGGTGTGAGGGTTGGGGAGACTGGGGGGCCTTTCACCTTCTTTCTTTCTCAAATCTGGTTTCAGCTGTAATTGCGTACTTTGCTTATATTTACATTTTTCAAACTTTCAGTGTTTATGAACAAGTTTAAAACATGCCTGTAATTTACATTCTCCAAATTTGTGTTTATATTTTTCACAATAAAGTCATTGCTTTCCTTGGAAAGGTACCCACTGAGAAGGAGGGCTGCACAACGCAAATTTTAATTACTCCTATTCTGCGAGGGTTTGTAGCTGTTGCTTCACGCTGAGTTGCTGAGCTGTTGCTCTGTATTTACTCCGACTTTGATGAACCCACCCCTTTTTCCTATCATTACATTTCCAAATCTGTCATAACAGCCTCACCTCATTGAACCTCCAACTAAAGTTAAATTAAAAGCAAGCAACCCCAGCTGATTCCCTTTCTCTACAAGCCTCGTCGATCACGTTCCTTTTTTCCATGGAACTGCTTTTCTCAAATCTTACCACTTAAAAATACACACCACACACTCTGTCAGTGCAATGTGAGCAACAGAGCTGCGTGTAAGTGTAGCTCAAGAAATAGCCAGGAGTGTCCTACCCCTGAGAGCCTAAGCCCCTAATTACCATGCCGTGCACACAGCACTGGAAGAAGCAAGCCAAGCTTAAGGAGAAAAGGCTCGATCCAATCAGTGGGAAATGGCATTTCACTACGGAGGAGATGAAGCTGCACGGATCCTATTTTTAAAAATAGTTTAACTCTCCATCAGACACGGTGAAGGCGGAACTTCCATTCTAAAATTATACTATTTTAAAGCCACAGTACCTTTGTTGGCAAGCACACAAAAGGTCCTCAAACATTTATAAATTGTTTATCACATGCACCCTCTTGAACACTTCTACAGAAATATTTTTAAATAAGTCTTACTATTCTTGATTTAGAGAAAAACTGACATACAGAGAAATTAGGTGTCCATCAGTGCCACGAAAGCAGTGGGCGAGGATCTAAGGTGGAATCCAGGGATTATCACAAGTCTATGTGAAGTGAAGCCCCATCAACTGACTGTTGGCGCCAGCCTCACCTGAGGACAGGGTCACCTGCGGGCAGCAGAAAGGCAGCCAGTTCTCTCTTCAGTAGGCCTTATGCCCACCTAATGCTTCCCCTTTCTTTTCTTTTTTCTTTTAACAAGTGCTATTTTAATTTTTTAGGAACTATCATGTCTGCATGACTTTTTTTTTTTTTTTCTGGCCATGCCGCACAGCGTGTGATCAAGGATCGAACCCACACCCCCTGCAGTGGAAGCTCGGAGTCTGAACCCCTGGACCACCAGGGAAGTTCCCACTTCCCCTTTTGAGGCTACCCTCTGCTTCGGATTACCGATCGCCAAAGCTGGAAAGCCAGTTTCCTCCCTCCTGGGTCTCCATCCTGATCTTCTGAATGTGCTCAGCCAATTGGTTCACCTTTTTCTCTGCTGCTCACATCCATCTCTTCCTCTCAGAACTACTGTCATCACCATCACTTAGACATTTATACATTGCGGGAAAAAAAATACACAGAATAAAAAAAAAGTATATAAAGGCATATCATAAGAATGCAAACAAAATGACAGCAGATAGTGGTGATATTTTCAGCTAAAGGACAGTTCATACCAAAAAAAAAAAAAAAAAGAATGGGAGAGTATAACAGAATGAGGAAAAAATAGGGTATTAATCGAGCATCAAAATAAGGTATGCTAAGGAAAAAAATAGAATTATTATGATTGGACATCTTTAATCCACCCCTATTTTTCCTAATAGACACAGGATACCAAAACAAGATCCCAACTATATAAGAGGAATACAGAATTTGAAAATAAAATTAAATACGGATAAACTGAAAGATATAATGAACTTAGACTACTATGAGGAAACCCCAACTTTTCAAACATACATGAAATAGTTACTGAAGTGGTTATATACTGAGCTACAAAAGAGCTTCAAAAAATTCTAAAAAGCAGTTGTTTTATAGCCCAGACTCTTTAGCCACAAGTTATCAAAACAATTAAGCTATGAATTAAAACAGTGCAGACATAAAAATCTCCTAGAACTCTTGGAACAAAAAAAAAAACATAACTATAACTCTTTATATTTACAGAAAAATAATATTAAAATACTGCAAAACAAAATTATGGGATGCTCCCAAAGACAGTCTTAGAGGTAAATTCATACACTAAAAGCTTTCATTATTTTTTAAAAGACAATGTATGTGCTAAGCAATTAAAAATTTAAAATCAAAGAGACAAAAAGGAAGAAAATAACAAATGGAGAAAACCAATGAAATATTTGCAAAGGAAAAAGTCAGAACTTATAAAGTCAAAATATAATTTCTTAGAAACAAAGATAAAATAAAACACATTACCCAAAATAATGGAAAGTCACTTAAAAATCTGTTCAATAAAAAGAAAACCCAAATAAACAAAATAATTTGATATAATAAGGGGATAAAACATATGGAAGGACTTATAATCATAAGGAAGCACTGAAGTTAATATCAAAATAGAACACAATACTAATAAATGAAAAATTTTAATGAAGTTGTCAACTTTCTGGAAAAAACTGATATAAAACATAAAGAAAAATGAGATTAGGCCTATAAATCTGAGAATGCAGATTAAATTAAAAATTATCTTCAGATAAGGCTTTAAGTCAAATAGTGTCAAAGTGAAGTATTTCGAACTTTCAAGGAAGAACTAATTCCCACATATTTTCTCTTCCACAGTAGAAGGTAATGGGAAGCTATGTGATTTATTTTATTATATTAGTATAAAAACCCCACATAAGAGAATAAATCAATCTCCTTATGAAAATAAATATAAAATCCTCAAAAGACTATCAGTAAATACGATTCAATAAAGTGTTATAAGAATTAGCAGAATTATGAGAGAAATGCAAATCAAAACCACAATGAGGTATCACCTCACACCAGTCAGAATGGCCATCATCAAAAAATCTATAAACAATAATGCCGGAGAGGGTGTGGAGAAAAGGGAACCCTTCTGCACTGCTGGTGGGAACGTAAACTGATACAGCCAGTATGGAAAACAGTATGGAGGTTCCTTAAAAAACTAAAAATAGAACTATATCATATGACCCAGCAATTCCACCACTCAGCATATATCCTGAGAAAACCATAATCCAAAAAGAAACATGTACCACAATGTTCACGGCAGCACTATTTACAATAGCCAGGACATAGAAGCAACCTAAATGCCCATCAACAGATGATTGGATAAAGAAGACGTGGCATATATGTACAACGGACCATTACTCAGTCATAAAAAGGAAGGAAATTGATTTATTTGTAGTGAGGTGGATGGACTTAGAGCTTGTCATACAGAATGAAGTGAGTCAGAAAGAGAAAAACAAATACCATATGCTAACACATATATATGGAATCTAGAAAAATGGTACTGATGAACCTAGCGACAGGGCAGGAATAAAGATGCAGACGTAGAGAACGGACTTGAGAACCTGGGGGTACGGGAGGCTGGGACATAGTGACAGAGTAGCATTGACACATATACACTACCTAATGTAAAACAGACAGCTAGTGGGAAGCTGCTGCATAGCACAGTGATATACGTATATTTACATAGTTGATTCACTTTGCTGTACAACAGAAACTAACACAACATTGTAAAGCAATTATACTCCAATAAAGATGTATTTTAAAAAAAAAGAATTAGCAGGAACTTAGTGGGATTTGTCCTAGGAATGCAAAAATTGTTTAATATTTAATAGTAAGGCCTCTTTAACGTATCGTATCACTAGGGAAAATATGTAAAACTGTGATCATCTCAGTTTTTTTTTTGATCTCAGCAGTTTTTTTTTTGATCATATACCTAGAAGAATCCAAAAGGCTCCACTGTTACTGTTATTAAAAAGGGAGGTTTAAAAAGTGGTTGGCTGCAAAAAGTCAAAGCTCAATAGCTCTTCTGTGCAGCAGCAATAAACACTTTAGAAATATGAAAAAAATCCCACCCACAATATTGAGAAAAATAAATGAGGAATAACATTAACAAGACATGTTTAAGACTATAAGAAAAATCTTCAGAATTCTACTCAGATACCAAAAAATGCCTGAAAGGGATTGAGCCAGGCTTCTCAAATACCTTCCAACTCTACTATATAATACAAAGCCAAATAAATGTATTAAGAGGAACAAACCACAAAGCGTATTAACTTAACAAAATTGAGGTGAAGGTCATGTAACAGAAAACCGACCATTTTTCAAGTGTACAATTTAGTGGCATTTAGTACATTCAGAGTGTTGTGCGTCATAATCACCTCTATCTAGTTTCAAAACATTTCCATCATCCCAAAGTAAAACACTGCACCCATTAAGCAGTTTCTCCCCACTCCCCTTCACACTACCTTTTTAATATGATTTTACTGTAGCCATAAATACCATACTGAACTGAAAAGAACAAAATGAGAAATAGGTTGATGACTATCATTTACTTGTATCAGTAGATTTTACGGTGGATATGGTATCTCTCATTTACGCATTTATGACCAGTACCTAGCAGAGTACTTGGTACAACATAGTGAGCGCTTAAAGATGTTTGTTGGATGAATAACAAATGGCCAATATACTAAAAAAATAAAAAGACTATTTAAAAAATTAAAGTCTTACACGTTAATATGGCTGGTCGTCTACATTACAAATGTCTTTGCTTTATCAACAAAAATTACCAGAGTTATCTTAAAGACAAATTCTTAAAATATCAACATTCATTCACTTCATTAAAATTAAGCATAAACCCATTAATACAGAAACCATTAGAAAATCATTTGGGTTCCCTAATCTCCACATTTGTATCTATAAATTAGGGAACAAGTATTAGCCTTCTATCAACAGGCAATACTGTTAAAGAGTTAGTAATCGATTTTTTATCAGATTCCTAGCCATAGGACAAGCTCTTTCAATCATGTTATTATTTTTATAATGAAAATCAGTGATCTCAATTAGACCTTGCAGTTAAAAGTGCATTTGGTTTTCAGAAAGTTAAGTGGTCTGTCAGTGCACTGACCCTGTCAAACATCTATTGATGGCATAAAGAGATTAAAACCAGAGACAGTGGTTTTACCTCCTGATCACCAACTGACACTGAGTGCTTTTCCAGGGGGTCATGTCTCACTACAGTGCCCGGTGCTGTGTTCCGGGGCCACCCTCCACACTGTCCTGTCAAAGCTGGATACAGAATCCACAAAACAGGAATAATGAACATGTGCGTCCCACCTGCAGTCTGAAATTGACAAGAACACTTCAAGATCTCTGTGTTCTTTACTCTGTGTTCTCTCATCTAAAACTGTGCAGTCCTTAGTTTTAACACAGGCTCAGGCAAGAGTGACAATGCAGAAGGTACTTAACCCTCTCACATCAGGCAGACTTCAGCGAGACTTCTAAAATGTACTGTTTCCTTTTTTAACATTTTCCTGAATCTCATGCTGCACCCCACCTATATATGGTTGACCCTCAAATAATATGGGTTTGAACCACTTATATGTCCTTTTTTCCCCAATAAATATAGTACCTACGTTTTCATTTTGCAGATCTTTGAATTAACTAAGTGTGGGGGAAAGTTTGTGTTTGATTAGAGATCATCATATGTGGAATCAAAACTAGGATCTGAATCCGATTCTGTCCAAACTGTTTCCTGTCCTTGGGTGAGTCGTGTATCAATTCATTTGTTTTCGAGGCAGAGATAGCAGTATGTGGATTTTTGACCGTTCAAGGGTCAACTGTAATCTAATAACACACAATATGTTATTTGTAGGTAGCAGAAGGCTTACTAATAGAGCATCCCTATATCCTTTTCTTTTCCCTTAAATGATGGAGGGAAATACACAAGTAAAACACATTTGCTTATTACTTATAGTCAGAACATAGTTTTCTTTTCTAATCATGAAATCCTGAACACAAAAACTTGCAAGATGGAGAGAGAAATCCAATGGGCCTGACGAAATTAACCAATTAAAGCTACTTAGGGCTTCTCTGATTTATGTCCCATGGTAAGACAGATAATCAATTCCCTTTTAGCCGTGAATTGAAATGACTACTATAAACAGCAAAAGTGGGGTTACATATTTGACAATATTCTCTTTGGCACAACGTATTAATTTTATTTAAGCATTTTGCTAAAAGAAATAAAGCAGAGATTCACAAATGACCCTTAATATGTTATGTCCTTCATGAGTTTTTCTCTCCATTTTCATTTCACCTTTCCAAAAAGGTCTCAGGACATCTGGCCTCCAGAACAGAGTTCATTCTGTGTATGCCTGACATCAACTGTTTCCATGTATGCTCTAGCAGGATATATGCTATAAATACAATAAACCGGGCTGAAATCAGCTGGGGGGCAGGGGAGAAGGATCACCTGAGAGGTGGGAAATATGAATGAGAAATCAGCATGCATTTTGATTGGATGGTGAGAAGTTCTTAATACTTGAAATTTTATATTTTTAAACAAATCTACAATGCCATACTTAAAGATTTTCTTCTTTTTTCCTTTTCTTAATTTGTGCACATTTACAGCATTTTCACCCTTGAGTCTGCTGGTGCAGCTTCACTGTTAGTCTTAGAAAACATTTGCAGGCTATCAGGAGGAGAGCTGTCGTAATGCATTTTATCTTTTCCCTTCCACTGCCATAAAATGCTCATTTCCTTCAAAACCTGTACGTGTGTCATGGTGTAAGGCAGAGTGAGTCCACTGGCTTCTGGAACTAGGGGTACCTTGGGGCTGAACCTGGATTTTCCCATACATTTTCCCTTTCCTCTACCAGGGTAGGTCTCCAAAGGCCCCTGAAAGTGCCGGCTGACTCCTGGATTTCCACGTAAAACATCACCAGATAAAGCCATCCTCTGCTGATGCTTGCTGGGCAACTCAGGAAGAGAAGAGACACGTCAGCTCCTGTGTCCCTACAACAGCAGGGGCTGAACTGTTTTCCATCTCTAGTCCAAGGCCTGTGAGGGGCCCAACGAGAAGACAATCTCTCTGTGTCTTCATTCCCTCACTGGATCACAAAACCCCTTGGAGTTATAGGTCAAAGGGAGAAAAACAAAAGATTTACCAAACAAAAGGTTTAATAATAAATAAATACCCCATTTGAACTATGCTGTGCTTATTATGGCAAGATGCCACCCAGACAGAATGCAGATATCCGCTCCTCAATGTTGCCTAACACAGCACGTAAGATCCTCCAAGTGCAAGAAAGAGCTGGAGAGAAAACCATTTGCTTAGGTCCCTTTTTGACAGCACACACTTTGACTTCTTTGGCTTTTTCAGTAGGATGTTACAGTATTTGAATTGATCAGAAGGCAGCTTTCCACATCAAGAGGCTTTCTTTCCAACAGAGAAAATTTTAACTGTGTTTACTGAAAAAATAAAATACAAAGGCCTGAAATCTAATTAAAACACATCTAAGATTACACTGGAATAATTCAGTGAAAAAGATCATTTTGTGATAAATGCCAAGAAGAGTCAAATTAAGTCAGAAAGTGTAAATGAAAATTAGTCAAGGCTACTTTCTACTTAACACTATGGCTTCAAGGCCCACATAAAAAGCAAAAAAAAAAAAAAAAAAAATCAGTCATTTTTATCAACCGTCCTCTCTAACATAATACCAACAAATAACATGCAACGTTTGATTATAGACCTGATTTCTAACACTGGGAAAGTAAATGATTTTTAGAAAACACTTCCTTTGGGCTAAAGAAAAAGGATACCCAGAAACTTATCAGTTAAACAGGAATAAGTGACACTAACTATTTAATGTGACGTGCCCAGAGAGGGAGCTTAAACAGCCTGTAAGGTAGGGTGAAGAGTGAGAATAAGAAAAGGCTGGCAACTGCTCGGGTAGACAGTGGAGTGAGAAATGGTACGATGTGGAAGATGACAGAAAAAAGCATGACTCGACTTCTATCATGCTTCTGCCTTCACACCAAGAACCAGCCTCAAAATTAGGAGAGAACAAATTCAGAGGGCTTCACATCGCAGTTAGGCGGCAACACTATGAGAATGCTAAAACCATTTTACATCACTCTACATGGCAGCCCCAGAAAAAACAAATGCACTAAGGGCACTGAAGGAAATTACTGATGTGGTCACAGAAGCATTAGAGAGATCACAGTCACATCAGGAAAAGGCCAAAGTTCTAGCTCTTCCTAAGGTAGGATCCTCAAACTACAGACTTCTAGGTTTGTCCAGGGTCCCACCAATCACACCAGAGGCTGTATTGTAGAGTAGCCAGAAACATGAGCTTTTGAAAATCAAGTTCTGCTTTTGTCATATGTGTCCCCCGGGGGAAGTTACCTAACTTCTCTAGACATTATCTTTCTCATCCATACAACAGGATAATGACAGCACCTAATATATGTGAGGACAAAATGAGGCAACACATATGAGGCATTCAGGAGGGTGCCTTTCACATGACAGCTGATCAGTAAATACGCCCATTTTATTTTAGAGTTACATAAAGAATATTATATTTTAGTACTTAGAAAAGCAAGCAATGATTACTAGGGGCTGGCATGAGTTTACAAAGACCAGATGATGTTTCTCCAATTTCCTCTGATCTTTTTTTTTTGGCTGTGCTGTAGGGCATGTAGGATCTTAGTTCCCGGACCAGAGACAGAACCCACGCCTCCTGCAGTGGAAGCGTGGAATCTTAACCGCTCGACCACCAGGGAAGTCCTTCCTCTGGTCTTAAACATAACGTATCTAGATTTCTATGAGTTATTTGTCAAGAACTTATAAGATCTCCCAGTAGTGAGATGGACACAAAAGAATTGGTTATTAATATGGTTACATGGGCTTGTAGCTAACTGAATAGCCATATCTAAGGAGTAAGTATTGTTCAATAAATGCTTATTGAGCTTATTGCTAAGTGTCTGTCCAGCACGTTCTAGATGCTAGGGATTCATAACTGAATATAACAGGCAAAAATTCCTGCCCTTGTGGAGTTTGGATTCTAGTGAAAGGAGACAGTAAAATGATGAACAAATAAATCATATAGTACCCTAGAAGGTGAAAGGTTAAGGGGGAAAACTCGGACAGAGCACAGGGACTGGGACTGTGGGATGGGGCATTACATGTGAAATATGTTCATCTCATGGGCACACTGTCCCTGTGACCAACAGAAAGTTTAAGGCCTGGGCTGGGTCAGCTCCCTCCCCAATCTCCTTCTCTGTCTTTATATCTGCAGCATTTTTTCCTTCCACTATGAGAACTTCATTACTCTTAGTAATACTTGTGCATTTAATGCTTCCCTTTGTTGCTGAGCTGAAGGCTCCAGGAGTCTAGAGAAGGATGACAAGACTGACAAAGGGTCTGAGCATTTGAGGAAGAGTTGAAGAAAGCAGAGATACATTGTCATGGGAAGGAGAAGAGTGAAATGGGCCACACTGGATACCTGACATGTTTCAAGGCCATTGTTATGGCAAAGGGCTTAAGGTAATTCTGGGTCACTCCAGACACTGGAGTTTGGACCAATGGGATCAAGTATAGGAGTCATTTTAGTACCTTGAAAGTTCTTTTTCAAAGAACCATCCAAACATAGAATGGGTATGATTAATTACATGTTCAACCAGAAATTAAGTGACTCTCTGAGTGGAAGTCAGTTATTAACTCACACCTCTAAGTGTGAGATGCTTGCTAACTTTAAGGCTATAATTTTGGTCATTTCCAACCGATTTTCAATTAATAAAATGTTGCACAGTAAATTTTTTTCTCACTTTAAAAATTTTTATTGAAGTATAGTTGATTTATAATGTGTTAATTTCAGCTGTATAGCAAAGTGATTCAGATATATATATATACACACACATATTCTTTTAAATATTTTTTTCCATTATGATTTATCACAGGATATTGAATATAGTCCCCTGTGCTCTACAGTAGGACCATGTTGTGTTGGTTTTTTTTAACCGTTTTCATGTACAGTGAATTTCTGTATCTTCTAGTTTAGTTATGGTGCTGTAAGTCTATAAGAGTTATTTGTGAAGAAAACGCATAAAGAGAACAAAAAGTATTTTTAAAATATTAATCTATGAGTATGGAATAAGAATTATGACCATATCCAATAAATTAAGTGGATTAATTAGGTAGAGATTTGAGAGATTTTAATGAACAATTAGTCAATAAAAGCATTGAAGGTGAAAATCCATTACAACCCTGTTGACTTAACTTCAAGCACTTGAGTTCTGTGTGTTTACAATTAGCAAGCTATAAAAGGTGCCACCCATAGGAACATAATGAGAAGGGCTGTTTATAATGATACTCAGTATTCGTTTTCACAGAGAGGAAGCTTACATGGTTACAGGTTGCAGCAAACAGAGGGTTAAGCTTATTACTGAGGAAACTGCTACACTTAGGCAGCATTTATTACACACTTAACCCTAAAATGCAAAGCTGTGCCTTAGAAAATACATCATAAAGAAAGCTTCATGCTAAGGCAGGTGAGATTTTTCCAAAGTGAGATAGGAGATACAGGGAATCCACATACCTTCACTGGACATAACAAATCCCACTGTGTGGGTTAAGACGCACATCTAGCAGCTGACTTTTCTGTTCTCTTCTCGGTTCCTCAAATCTTTTTTTAAATATATCTTTATCGGAGTATAATTGCTTTACCTTGTTGTGTTAGTTTCTGCTGTACAACAAAGTGAATCAGCTGTATTTATACATATATTCCCATATCCCCTCCCTCTTGAGCCTCCTTCCCAACCTCCCTATCCCACCCCTGTAGGTCATCACAGAGCACCGAGCTGATCTCCCTGTGCTGTGCAGCAGGTTCCCACTAGCCATCTATTTTACATTTGGTAGCGAATATATGTCAATGCTACTCTGTCACTTCCTCCCAGCTTCCCCTTCCCCACCCGTGTCCTCAAGTCCGTTCTCTACGTCTGCATCTTTATTCCTGCCCTGTCGCTAGGTTCATCAGTACCATTTTTCTAGACTCCACATATATGCGTTGGCATATAGTATTTGTTTTTCAGTTCCTCAAATCTCACCTGTGTAAATGTTCCGCAAAAAATTTTCTGAGTATTGTGAAGACCCAGGAAAAGAAATATTTTTAATTTTTATTTTATATTGGAGTATAGTTGATTTACAATGTTGCGTTAGTTTCAGGTGTACAGCAAAGTGATTCAGTTATACATATACATATATGTTCTTTTTCAAATTCTTTTCCCATGTAGGTTTACTTCCTGCATTTGTGCTTGAGTTGACCTCCTAAAGAACTTTATCTCCTATTCTGAGCACCACTGGAGGCTTCCAGCGGCAAAACCTAGGCTCAGAAGTGGGAAACAGAAACCTATGGTACAAAGACCCTCACTTTTGTAATTCTAACTTTAGAAAAAATCAAAGTTTTCATTCAGCTGAGATGAAGCTCCTGCCCCTTTACATAGAAACTCTAATATCTATAAAGACGTACTCAGTGAAGCCCAAAACACTTTCTAGACACATGGTGGAAGCCATCAAAGTGTCTCTTCACCTCTCGCTATACCTTTGAGCTAATAGACAGAATCTGTTACCTCTACTGATGAAGGATCTGCCAACACTTGGCAATAATTAGAGCCAATGGTCCTTTTCTAGACACAGCATAGTGTGACCGTCAATATTAAATGTTTCCTCTACTTGTTCTACGTGCAAGGCTCAGACTGAACAAATCTTCGATGCGTTCCTAGCCTGAAGTCACGGAGACATTCAGTGCAGGTCACAGGCCGGGCAGAGTACTGATCAGGGCAAACCCAGATACATATGGACAGCAAGCCGTGGTCAGACAGTGCAGCCCGTTCAGACATGAAGCCCTTGTGAGCCACGCAGGTGCCCTACCAGACCTCATTTAAAAAGAGAAAATCAAAGGACCTTAATAGAGATATTACAGGGCTTATTTTCCATTATGACATGCCTTTAGAAGGAGCCAGCTCTCATCAATACAGCCTCTCCTGCATTCTGTGTCTTTTAAATCTGGGAAGCAGGAAGATGCCTTGATGTTGGCACGAATCCCACTGTGCCCCCCAAGTAAAAAAAGAAGTCTCCGAGGGACTATCTATTTATACCTACACCATCATTTTTATTAAAAAGTCATTTATTATTTTTAAAAAACCATAAAAAACAAGGAAGACTATGAAGACATCACTCCTGGACAAACCCTTTTGCAAACAGACCTGAATAAAATAAAGGTAAAAAGATCAGGAAAGCGGTTATGTTCAGGGAACTCGTATTCTGCTGGTGAAAGAATTCCAGTATCTAGAAGGTCCCTTATTAATGACTTCATTCACTCATTCATTCATTTGCAGGTGATCATTGGGGACCAACGAAACAGGCAGGGACCCAGCTCTCATAGAGCTTATTCCATCCTTTGGTGAAACCGGACAGCAAACAAACAGGACGATTTCAGATAGCAACTAGAAAAGTCAGCAGGGTGACGTGAAAGGGTGACATGTAATCATTAAGGTTCCTCCCAGCACTAATACTACCCCGTTTTTACTCATATCGTAAAGGTATAATGAGGACTTTCAGTCCTTTGGATGAAAGGGGCAGTTTGAGATGAGAGAATGTACTAATAACAGTAGGTATAAAATGCCTATAGAGTTTTAGAATAGAATTCTAAATAAATAGAATTGCACAAAATTGAAAAGAAGAAGCGATACATGATCCCAATTTCCACCACATCCCTGACGCTCTGGGGAAGAACCTATTTACCGTTTCATTGCAGCCATACTGCAAAGGTAGAGAAAGAATTGCAGGTTTGTGATAAGAAATTCTGCAAATAATATGGCAGGACTGCAGAATGCAAATGTACATGCCCCACGCCATCTGTTCAATATGATGGCAACATTGGGAAAAGGCCCTGAAAGAAATGATGTTTGAAATCATTAAAAAAAATAACATGTCAAGTTTAAAATACTCAGGAATCTTAAAAGCAGCATCAACACATTCAGCAACCATATGGCCCTACAGCAGGTTATAAAAAAAAAAAAAAATCACCCTGCTTGCATTTTCTACTTCAATCCAATGGTTTCTAAAACAGGTTCTTTTTTTTTCTGTTGAATTCCTTGGTGTTTACAGCTTCTTGAATAATACCCAGAATCGTAATATGCACTTCACCCTTCTGAAACAGTAGATAATATAGTGAGGAAGATTAAAGTCAACTAATCCAGAGAAAGGGACATGGAGGTGACTACGTATAACTTGACAAAGACATCTTGTTTCAGGTCTCTTGGTCTATCCATACTGATCTCACAGTCTCAGTAACAATAGCCAACTTCATTGAGTATCTTGACTTTCCAGGCACTATGCTAAGTGCTTTATATTCATCATGCAATCCAATCATCACAACTTTGGCAAGTGGATACCATTATTACCACATTTTGTAAAAGAGGAACTTCCTCAATGTCATATGGCTAGCATGCGGCAGGGCCAAATCCAACTTTGCAGGCCAAGTCTGCGTTCTCAACTGCTATTCCACGCAAGACATTGGTGTTCAAATATTTGTGTGGACCAACCTGAGCTGACTTTCCAAGTTTAAGAAATGAGCAGTGTATTTTTAGGGTAGAGCTAGCTCCCTTGTCTCATCAAGAAGAGATTCTTGGAGAGGTGCCTTAAACTCTAAGGAACAGATGCAGTGGTCCACAGGAAAATTCTTCCAGAGGCAGAAGACAGAATGACAGTCACAGAACTGGGAACACCAGGAGCAAATGGAGGACATTGAGTGAATACTGCCAGTGTGGTTTTTGAGAAAGGAGTTAAAAGAAGATTAGCATCAGCAAAACCTACCCTGTCTCCCACAATGAGTCAGAGACCTAACATTTCAACCTAACTTTTAAAATGACATCTACAAAGCCATCACTTACATTGTCAGCAACAGATGATATGCCCCACTACATAAGCCAAAGCAGACGCCACCAGAGAAGCGACCTTATATCAAATAGAGAAGCAGAGTTTAAGTTAGAGTAAGGTTTCCAGCATCTGCCCAAAGAAAGGCCAGGTGCACCTAACACAGTCCATCAAATCAAGCAAAGGGTTTGTGATAAACAGTTCAACTTGTGAGACTGAAAAGCAGCCTGAAGTCCACTGGTTATATTATGGTTCTTAGTTAATCTCACAAGCCAATCCCAACGTTTGGTAAAAATTACAAAATGTACAAAGGCCTAGAGAATTATAAATTTATAACAGAAATCCTTGGGGTTTCAAATGAACTAAAAAATGAGTTTCATTCAACTCAGTAGTTTCACATAGTGTCTCAGGGATACAGTGGGAACCCCAACGTTGATGACTGGATAGCAGTGTTAATGCATGTGTAAATCAGTGCAGGTGTACCTCATTTTACTGCACTTCACTTTACTATGCTTTACAGGTTCTGCGGCTTTTTACAAATTGAAGGTGTGTGGCAACCCTGAGTCGAGCAAATCTATGGACACCATTTTTCCAACAGCATTCGCTCACTTTGTGTCTCTGTGTCACCTTTTGGTAATTCTCACAATATTTCAAACTTTTTCATTATTATTATATTTGTTATGTTGATCTGTGATCAGTGATCTTTGATGTTACTATTGCAAAAGATTACAACTTGCTGAAGGCCCAGATGATGATCAGCATTCTCTAGCAAGAAAGCATTTTTAAATTAAGGTGTATATACATATGTATATACACATACATATATATGTACACACACACACACATATATACTTAAGAAATAATGCTATGATAAACTTAATAGACTACAGAATAGTGTAGATACAACTTTTATCTGCACAGGGAAACCAAAAAATTTGAATGACTTGCTTTATTGTGATACGTGCTTCTTCACAGGGTGTGGAACCAAAACTGCAATATCTCTGAGATAGGCCTATATTACCTCAAAAGGTCAGGGTCTGATGCATATATTTTATGTATTTTTTTTTAAATATAATTTCTTTTTTTTAAAATATTTTTTTGGTTGCATTGGGTCTTTGTTGCTGTGCGTGAGCTTTTCTCTCTAGTTGTAGTGAGCGGGGGCTTCTCTTCATTGTGGTGTGGTGGGCTTCTTATTGCGGTGGCTTCTCTTGCTGCAGAGCTTGGGCTCTAGGCGTGCAGGCTTCAGCAGGCTCGGGGCACGGGCTTAGTTGCTCCTCAGCATGTGTGATCTTCCCGGACCAGGGATCAAACCCGTGTCTCCTGCATTGGCAGGCGGATTCTTAACCACTGCGCCACCAGGGAAGTCCCTGGTGCATATATTTTAAATGCTAAAGTTGTTTTTGTATCTAGAAGACTTTTTAAGAAATAAAAAAGCGTATTTAAACAACTTGATGAATGGTTTAAAAAGAAGTTTGGGAAGTCAGACAGTAGGAACATCTGTCAAACACTTAAGTTCCCTAAATGTAGTGATAGAAATGAAGTTATAACTGTAACCTCACCAAATGCAAAAACTGTACAAAGAACAGATGTGCATATAGTCAGTGATTTCCAAAAATCTGCAAAGGTACACTGCTCTTTAGTTGGGTCTACATACCAGTCAGCAAAGGAGTTATTTATACATATGGCCACAGGCATTAGCGTTGGTACAGAAAGCTATGTGGTCTCAGAAAACACTTCCCCAAAACTTTTACTTCGTATTCATCTGTCTTTTGCTTTTGTCTAATGATTTTATTTCCTGACTTATAAGCAGTCTTAACTGTCTTGAGCAACTCTTTAAATCTCATGTAGCCCAAGAGTAATAAAGTAAAGAGAATAAATAACCACAACAACTTGGGCAAAATGAGTCAATGATAAGCAGTTGTAGTTACAGACTTATCACAGAAAAAACACATACACCAAATTCACATAAACACATATACATTAGCTACAGCTCACAACTTCCTATCACTTTTGCCTTTTGTTCCCTAATTCAGGATATTTGATAAATCTCTGGCCTAGAGTGGTATTTTATTTTTGCAACAGTTAAAAGATGGATGAGTAGAATACAGTTGTCTGTAGACAGAACTTGTCTCCTTTCTTCTCTACTCACCAGGGCATCCTTACAATAAGGATGGCAAGGGTTTGGCTGCTAGAATTGGAAATATATTCCTTTTTCTTGCCTAATTGCTCTGGTTAGGACTTTCAGTACCACACTGAATAGAAGTGATCTTGTTCCTGATCTTAGAGGAAAAGAGGTCAGGTTTCTACCACTGAGTATGATGTTAGCTGTGGGCTTGTCATATATGACCTTCATTATGTTGAGATACAGTCTTTATTTACTTAATTTGTTGAGAGTTTTTATCATAAAAGGATTTTGAATTTTGTCAAATGCTTTTTTCTGCATCTGTTGAGATGATCATATTATTTTCATCCTTCATTTGTTAATGTGGTATATCATATGTATTGATTTATGTGTGTTGAACCATCCTCGCATCCCAAGGATAAATCTCAGTTGATCATGGTATTTGATCATTTTAATGTACTGTTGCATTTGGTTTGCTAATATTTTCTTGAGGATTTGTTCATCATGGTAATGGTCTGTGATTTTCTTTTCTTATAGTACTCTTGTCTGGCTTTGGTATTAGGGTAATGCTGCCTTATAAAATGAGTTTGAAAGTGTGCCTCCCTCTTCAGTTTGAAGAACTGGAGAGGATTGGTATTAATTCCTCTTTAATGTTTGGTAGAAGTCAAGTCATCTTTGTTAAGAGATTTTTGATTACTGATTCAATCTCCCTACTTGTATTTGGTCTGTCCAGATTTTTATTTCTCTATGATTCAGTCTTGGTATGTCTAATGTTTCCAGGCATTTTACAATTTTAACAAAAATTTTTAATGAAGATTAAGAAATAGACTTGCATATAAATGGTTACTTTATTTTTGATGAAAGTAGTTTATCAAAACATAATTCAATGAGGACAAGATTATCTTTTCAAAAATGATACTAGAGGACTTGCCTGGTAGCACAGTGGTTAAGAATTCACCTGCCAATGCAGAGGACACGGGTTCGGGACCTGGTCTGGGAAGATTCCACATGCCATGGAGCAACTAAGCCTGTGTGCCACAACTACCGAGTCTGTGCTCTAGAGCCCGTGAGCCACAACTACTGAGCCTGAGCGTCTAGAGCCCATGCTCTGCAACAAGAGAAGCCACAGCAATGAGAACCCTGTGCACCACAACAAAGAATGCTCCCACTCGTCACAACTAGAGAAAGCCCGTGCAAAGCAGCAAAGACCCAGTGTGGCCAAAAATAAAATAAATAATAAATATTTTTTAAAAATGATACAACAATTGAATATCCACATACAAGCAGATGAACCTTGAACCTTGTCTCGTACCACATCATTAAATTGTCTCAAAATGGATCTCAGACCTAAATGTAAGCACTAAAATATAAAATTTCTAGAAGAGAACACAGGTGAAAATCTTAATGACCTTGGGTTAGGCAAATATTTCTTAACACACAAAAATCACAAACCACAAGAGAGGAAAATAAATGTGACTGTTAAAAGCCGTTCTTCTGCAAAAGACATTGCAAAAAATGAAGAGACAAAGGATAGAGGGTTTTTTTGGGGGGTGATGAAATGTTTAAAAAAATTGACTACAATAATGGTTGTATAACTCTGTGAACATACTAAAAATTATTGAACACTTTTAATGAGTGAACTGTATGGTGTCTGAGTTATACCTCCATAATGCTGTTACCAAGAAGAAGAAAAAAAAGGGAATCCACAGTCTGGGAAAAAATATTTGCAAAACATTTATCTGATAGAAGACTTGTAACCAGAATAAAGAACTCCTACAACTCAATAATAAGAAGACACAATTCAATAAAACATAGGCAAAAGCACAATGATGGGGTAACTGAAAGTTACTAATGACCAAAGCTGAACCAATAAAATATAGCAGTACTGGATTATAACTCAATGTGTAAAATGAATATCCATGATTCCATACTGATATAAACAAATGACTGAATGGGCAAGAGCCACCATTGTCCCTAACCTCACTGGAATGGATTCCATGCAGCCCAGGCAGAGTTGCAGGAGCATGTAACAGAGTGAGATAAAATCCAGATTTCTGGCAGGATGTCTAAAAGCAGGAGACCCAGGGAACTATAAAATTCTAGGGAGATCACAGAGAGGAAAAATATTGAAAAATCAGCCTCATAAAGCTTTTTATGATCTCCTGGGGTCACCTCCAAGTGGAATATTACATTAGTATTATTTTGGTGATAGTGTACAATAGATTTAGACCGCAGGAGTGGTCTAAATAGCACACAAATGATCTGAAAACAGAACCGATGTTGAAACCAAAACTCACAGAAGGTGCATGAGAGCTTAAAGCCTGAATCTGCCCCGGTTGACTGCCCACCAAAACAAAATATCAACATTCTCCACACAATTAAAAGAAGAATGAGTGTTATGGAATAATGTTCAAAATGTCCAAGATGCCATCCAAAATTACTGCACATATGAAGAACTAGGAAAATCTCAACACACACGGGAAAAGATCACAAATGTTAATGGTGAGATGACACAGATGTTGAAGTTATCAAAATTCACTGAATTTTCCATTTAAAAGTGGCGGATTTTATCATATACAAATTATGGCTCAAAAAATCACCAAGGCAAGAATAAGTTTCAACAGGAGGATAGATGTAGCTGAAATATTACGTTAGTATTATTTTGGCAATAGTGTGCAATAAATTGATTCTTGTGGACTGTTCTGAAACTAAACCACTACTCATAATGTTATTTCTCTGAGAAATTATGTTTTAAGTTTCAAACATCAAAAAGTCTTCTGGCACCCAGTCCTTTCTTAAGTTAGTGACCAAACATCTTAGAAAATGTGGTACCATACAGATCCCATCTTAAGCCCAGAAACATGAGACTTTTGATAAACTGGGTATTAAATCATACATAAGCATGTCTTAATGCTATTACTATTTTTCAGAGGATTTTGGAGACAGTACATTTGAGGAAGGGTAGGTTTTTAGGAAAGTCTCAAATGATGACAGCTGTTGTGCTGACATGAATATGAAGGACAGAACTATTAAACTCTCTTTCTTCCTCTCATAATGAAATTCTGCTAGATATTAATGAGTTCTGCTTTTATAGAGTCTCTCTCTTTAAATTCTTCAGGCTTTTCCTAGAAAGAACCACGGAGACTAATAGGACTCTAATTTTTATCTTTACTTATTACTAAATTATTTGGAGAGGGACCTATGTACATAGATTTCAAGAAGACTGTCCAAATGAATATTTATTTTCTCAAAGGGAAAAATCTGTGAAAATGATCTTTGATTCTAAATAAACAAGTAATCATAATTGGGATCTATGTTTGGGAGCTCATTTGCAAACTGTTCCTATAATTGTGTCACTCATTTACAGGCACAATTGAGCGACTCTGTACATACTACTGCATCTTACTTATTTGCATTAATTTTCATCAATTGTCACAGTTTGTTTATAAGACTGAATCATTTTTAATCCTAAAATAAGTATGCTGATTATCAAATGATTTTGTATTATTTAGTTTTTTTTAACATTTAGAAAATGTTTAATATAATCACAGCATTCTTAGATTTTGAACTACGGGGCTTTTTAATTTTACTGTGCTTGCTTTAGTTCCAAGAATTTAGAGGTTTTTCCAAGTCGTTCTATCAAAAGCTCATTAGTAAAGTAAACTAGGGTGAATATATGTTGTGATTTTTTTAAGTACAATAAACATTACGATATAGAAATATAACATTAGAACATATACACACATAAATCCCAGCTTGGATCAGATCAACTTTGTTTCTGATGGTGTAAGATTCCATCCAGCCCACAAACCCTATTCAATACAACATTCCTGGACGATCCTAAAAACAATTAATCATTCCTTTTTATGTTCCTCTCAAAGCCTGTGTATCTATTGTCACATTTCTCCCAGCACACCTTTAATATGGGTGAGTTTTCCTCACAACTTGACCTTGAGCCCATGGGGTATTTTTTTTCTGATTTTAAACTAAAGAATAATATCTCCACTGTGCTATTTTGGGTTATTGTTCAGAAAATATTCACTTCCCTTCCCTCCCACTGTGGGTGGAATATCCTTCCCTACCCCTTGATTTTGGTTGGCCAAGTGACTTGCTTTGGCCAATGGGAGGCAGTGGAGATGAGGCAAGCTGAGGTTTAAAATATGCTCGGTCAGCGAGACTTGCCCTTCCCCATGAAAAGACACATCCCAGGCAGTGTGTGGCTGAAGGAATATTAATTTGTACAACAGATATGAACCGGACTTTCAACATAAAGCTTAGGGCATCCAGTTGTAGCCTAGGCTGGTAAAGGAGCAAGAATAAATGATTATTATTTTAAGTCATTGAATTTTGGGGTAGTTTGTTCCTCAGAGCTGACTGATACAATTATTAATGTGAGGTTTCACAACACCAACAGTGAACCATAATGTAAGGTATGGACTTTGGGTTTATGGGATTACGTTGTGTTCATGTAGGGTTACCAATGGTAACAAATGTTCCACTCTGCTGAGGGATGTTGATAACTGGGGAAGTTTTGAATGTGTAGGGGCTGGAATTATATGGTAAATCTCTGTGCTTTCCCCTCAATTTTCCTGTGAACTTTAAACATCTCAGAAAAAATAAAGTTAACAAAAATATTTTAAAATAAAAAAAATGAGATTTCATCCTTTATGAATGTCTATGTTATGTTACATTCTGAAATAATCTCCAGGATAAAATAGCTCTGCATTTCCCATGTCCTAAGTACAGTGTTAAACCAAGATTGGGTTGCTTTCCTCTGCTGGCATTATCTTACACTTACCTAAGGTAAAGCTAATGTTTCTTTTTTCTGCCCATTCAGCCTTTGAAGATCTTCCTGTAATTTTTCCTTACTATGCTGTTCTTCTGAAGAGTTGGGAATTATCTGCAAGCATGTCACTCGGTACCTTGTCTTCCAGAATCACATTATTTTTAGTATGGACTTTTTTTTTTTTTTTTTTTGAGCATGGTCAGGAATGATCCACAGCACAATCAGCTAGAACTTTTGTTAAAATGACCAATTACTGGACTTCCTAGGTGGCGCAGTGGTAAAGAATCTGCCTGCCAATGCAGGAGACATGGGTTCAAGCCCTCCTCTGGGAAGATTCCACATGCCATGGAGCAACTAAGCCCATGCACCACAACTATTGAGCCTGTGCTCTAGAGCCCGTGAGCCACAACTACTGAGCCCATGTGCCACAACTATTGAAGCCCACATGCCTAGGGCCCGTGCCCCACAACAAGAGAAGCCACTATGATGAGGAGTCTGTGCACCGCAATGAAGAGTAGCCCCCACTTGCAGCAACTAGAGAAAGCCTGTGTGCAGCAATGAAGACCCAACGCAGCCAATAAATAAATAAATAAATAAATAAATAAATAAATTTATTAAAAAAAAAAAAAAAGACCAATTACTGGGCAAGCTCCAGACTTACTGAATCAGAATCTCTGGGGTAGGATCCAGGAATTTACATTTTTAACAAGCTCCCTGGGAAATTCTTATATTATAACCAAGTTTGTGAAACACTTCAATACTATGAATATGGTAACTAACCAGACCCCCAACTAATACCTAGGCTAGTCCTAGAGGATTTAAAGGATTATCTGTCATCATCCAGAAGTATACCTGTTTTTCCTTTATTTTTGTTATCTATATGTTCATTTTCTACCTACTTCAAAACATTGCTTTTTCTTTCCTCTACATGATAGCTCGATTTTTTTTTTTTAGTAACCTTGGTACAGAGTATTTTTAAAGGCCTTTTGATTATCTAAATATTTCAATAGCTTCTCTCTATTAACAAATTTATATCTTCTCTCAAAACTGTGACTTTGGGGTTAGTCAGATACTTTCCCCATAGAAACCACACTCCCCACCCCTCAAAGTGTTGCCCTTGTATTTTGCACTCAGTGACTCCTTTTATGGAGTGAGTTCACCGGCTGGCCTCCTATGGAAATGACTTGCAAATCTTAATTCACTGAGTTTCTGATGGAAAGAACTTGACTGGTAGCCAACCAGGTTTTCAGCAATTTGCCAGTTAAATGATGGGTCTTGGCCAACAGCTACAAAATCAATGTTGCTACTGATTTGTTTCATCTGTGGCTTCAAACCTCTCTGATTCAAAAGACAATCTGAGACATTCAGATGGCCAAAAGGCACATGAAAAGATGCTCATCATTGCTAATTATTAGAGAAATGTAAATCAAAACTGCAATAAGGTACCACCTCACACCAGTCAGAATGGCCATCATTAAAAAGCCTACAAATAATAAATCCTAGAGAGGGTGTAGAGAAAAGCAAACCCTCTTACACTGTTGGTGGGAATGCAAATTGGTTCAGCCACTATGGAGAACAGTATAAAAGTTCCTCAAAAAAAAACAAAAATAGAGTTGTTACATGATCCAGCAATCCCACTCCCGGGCATATACCCAGACAAAACTATAACTCAAAAGGATACATGCACCCCTATGTTCATAGCAGCACTATTCACAATAGCCAAGACATGAAAGCAACTTAAATGTTCACTGACAGATGAATGGGTAAAGAAGATGTGGTACATACACACAATGGAATATTACTCAGCCATTAAAAAGAATGAAATAATGCCATTTGCAGCAACATGGATGGACCTGGAGATTATCACACTAAGTGAAGTAAGTCAGAAAGAGAAAGACAAATATCATATGATATCACTTATATGTGAAATCTAAAATTTGACACATATGAACATATCATGAAACAAAAACAGACTTCCAGCCATAGAGAACAAACTTGTGGTCACCAATGGGGAGGGGAGGTGAGGAAGAGAAGGACTGGGAGATTTGGATTAGCAGATGCAAACTATTACATATAGAATGGATAAACAACAAGCTCCTACTGTATAGCACATGCGACTACAGTCAATACCCGGTGATAAACGGGATATTAAAAATAATATACATATGTATAACTGAGTCACTTTGCTGTATAGCAGAAATGAAACAGAACATTGTAAATCAACTGTACTTCAGTAAAATTTTTAGAAAAGACAATTTGATCTTTCCTATTTGTGAGCCAATGCACATGTTATTTAGTCTCTTTATTACCATGTAAGTGGTATAGAAAAGAGGCCAAGAGCCTGGGCTTGGGAGCCAAAGTGTCTGGATTTGCATCCTAGTCACACTGTGTCTCTCAGTTTCCCTCACTGTATAAATGGCCATGGCAATAACATATTACAGAGGCCTGTGTATAACATGAACCACTACCTTTAAAAGTCCTTGAACAGCATCTGATTCATCCAAAGTCAAGATGTGAAGTTGTCATTATTACTTGGAAATCCTCAAGTGTATTCTTGGCAGTGCTATAAATCTTTAGTTGGGCTCCTTTGTATTAACCACTCCTCGTTCTGTTTTCTTAAATGTTTTACTTCAAAATGTATCATACATACAAATGTGTGTCCATTATGCATATGCACGTTTTAAAGAATAAGAGTAAAAAACACATTTGTGTACCCAAACACAGCTCCAGATACAGAATTATAATACATTTTTGGGTCTGCGGCGCTCCTCACTTACCTCACGACCCTTCCTTCTCATCCCAAATGGTGTGTTTCTCACTCCCTTGCTTTTCTTTAGAGTTTTACTACCTGTTTGTTTTTGTACGATTTTTAAGGAAACTTTGCAAGTTGCTCATAAATTCTTTTATGACCTATTTTCTTGTCAACACTTCCCATCTGCCGTCTTTTTTAAGCTCTCCTGTTCTCTTAAAGTGGGGGACTGTAACAAATTCTGAAAGATGTTTTGTTCTTCACAACAGTCCATTTTTTCCCTCAGCGCCTAGTTTCTGAAGGCTTCCTCTATCCTCCCCGAGGCTCCCTCATCTACCGTTTCAGTGTCTCCAGTCGTGTTTGTGGATAACGCCCAGCATCTTCCGTCTGGATCAGGGTTCCATGGTGTGGTCCTGACACCGGCCTGGAGTGAGGCAGGGGAGGTCCACAGTCTTGAATCATTCCTTATGCTCTTTACCCTGTGTAAGAGCTGAGTGAAAAACAATATTTTGCAAACATAAAAGGATCTTTGAAACCTATCTGGTGTGTCAGTATGCCAAAGGCTAGGGCATCACAGAGGGAACTAAATGAGACTGTGATAAAACTTACTCAGCTTTCTGTTCTAAATTAAATTTCGGTGCCAGATACCAAAGGTTTCCTCTTTCTGTCCTTCTTCTTTTAAGTAGTTCTGATGGCAGTTAAAAAGAGCCCTGTGGTTCTTACACTGTGCTCTGTTCTAACCACTTCTGTCATCTAACCATGCTATTCTGGCCAGTGAATATTACAAGGATTTTTTATTAAAATAAATATAGCTTTAAATGGAAACACTCAATAAAATATCTCAACAAATGTTTTTCCTGCAAAGGAAATGGAACCACAGAAATTCAAAACTAATCCATCCACCTTGCTCAATAAAGACTCTGCTGTTCATTTGCTGTGGTCATTGATTTTTTGCAGGTAATAACAGAGGTTGAGAAGAAGTAAGCTTTTTAAAAGGTGGATGTTTTTGTCATTCACAAAGGAGCTTCTGCTCCTTTTTCAGACAAAAAAGGTAAATTGCCTGTCAGACGAAAAAGGTAAAAATTTATCTTGTTAAAAGGATAACTATTTCAGAGTAAAAGTAACACTTTTGTGCTACAAAGATGACTATTACAGTGTAAATATACTACTTTCTCATGGGCTATGAAGTCAGCTGATGACTGACTTAAACTATATAAACATCAGAGCCAGACTCCTATTTATTTTGTCTCCACTTTTAAAAATTTTCCAAAAAGAATTCACATCACCCCAACCCTAATCCTTTAGCCACCAAATAAAGTATCTTAAATAAATAAAAGTATGATTTAGAGACACTGGAAAATATCTGAATTCTTCCAATGATTTATGTTTCTTACATGCAATGTTATAGAAATCACTTCTAGAACTCAACTATTAATGTACGTATTATGCTTTGATCCCAAGATACAAAAATATTATTTAGTGGAGACTAAGTTATCCACACAGCAGACTCTTTTTTAACAAGGTGATCCAGAAGTTATTGGGATGTGTATGAGTCAGCTGACAGTCAGCATCCTAACTGAGCAGCTCTGAGCCAGATGAGGATGGAAGCCCTGGATGAAAAAAACGACAGGTTCATGATCGATTTCCACCTGAAATCCACACACCACAAAGATACTGCTTCTTTCACAAGGGTGGAACAAACTCTCTGCATTGGAAATGACAGAGAAGGGGATAAAAGAGAGACATTATGAAGAACTTCCAAGCCATTAGGGTACCAGGAAGATGCGGTAGACATCACCTGTCTACTTGGTACTTCAATTCCTCTGAATCACCTTCCTAAGGGAAGCTGAGGAAGGCAGTTGTTGCCGTGGTCACAACAGACAGTTCACTACTATTGTAACATCTGACTAGCCTTAGCTACTTCCTAATCTCACCCACTGTGGTCTCGCAGAATTACAGTTTATATGGCTTTTCCTTGATTTATGATACAAAGAATCTGACGATGGCTGCATAACCCAGACAGAAAACAGACGGGATAAGATCAAGGTCTCTACTCTGGGTCTGTCACTTTTATCCAAGGTGTGTGATATCATTTGGACTTGGATTCTGGAGTCTTGACTAGTTTGTCTGTTGATAAAAATCCACACGTGTATTTAAAAGTCCACTTGGCCTTTTCCATGATGATGAGGGCTGGAGTAAAGCAGAGTTCCGCGATAGCTTCTGTTTTGTTCAATCCACTTCGTACATTTTTAAAAGTGCAAGCACAGACCTGCGGACTGGTATAACTACGAGTCCAGTCTTCTGAAAGAGCCTCCCAAGGTAATAGGCTATGAATGTCATGAAAAGTCCCTATGACCAGCCACTCGATTAGCCACGTGACCAGCTATCCAAAGGCTGCCCACTTTGCAGACATTGATAACACACTTCCAACGTGCAAGGAGAAGCCCGAGTCCACCTGCTGGCCAATGCCAGGGAGACCTGCAAGCAACCAGAGCCTCATCAAGGAAAGGCAACCTGGAGCTTCGCTTGAATTGTGCTTCACAACCCAATGTGCTCACTGAACATGAACCTGAACGTGAGTCAGGGCTGATACATTCTTCGTGAGCGTGATAGAGTTCAGCACCATCAACGCTCCACAGAACCCCAGATCAAATAAAAGGGCAGAGTTTTGCCTTCTTTGCAGCTGGAGACTTAGAGGTGACATGGAGGTCACATGTTGCCTCTTAGGCATTTTAATTAGCGTCCTCTAGGAAACTTCTTTAGCATTAAATGGAAAGAAGGGATTCTGAGAGTCAATCTGACAACCCTGCTGAGAACACGTGGGGACTGAAGAGGAACCAGACCTCAAGCAACAGCTATGTGAGATGCTGAATGGTAGTGAACGTGAGCTATGGGTAGGCAAAACGCTCTGAGGACACAATGTCAGAGCTCCGATTGCTGTGGCTACGGGAGGCCAACGGCAACAGAGACCATCCTAAGCCAGCAGAAAGGGGAGAGCTTCTCTGGGTAGACTCTTTGGAAGCTTTCAAAGAAAACAAAGTGGGCAGCTTTGGCCCATGAGCAATGACCTCTGGAAACAAAGAGTGATTAAAAAGTAAACCAAAGAATTATTTATATGAGCACAGAAGGTCCTGGCTGTCACACTGCTTATTTTAGCCACACATACTCCATATGTTTGGTGACAGAATTAGATTCAGAAAGATCTCATTAAGCTGGAAGGGCCATTCCAACAGAATGGAATTTAATAAAGATAAATGAATATTATATTTAGGCCCAAAGATACAACTCCAAGAACATATGAGCTGGAGCTTAAGCAGCCTCGTGTGTATGTGACTTAGGAGTTACAGGCAGGAATCAATGATGAAGCAAAGTTGACCAAAAAATTAATTTCATTAATTTTGCAGGAAAAAAAAAAAAAGACAACCTTATTATGGACCAAAGAGAGTACAGGTTGCTGTGTTCTGGATGCCATTCATGAAGAAGGTGCCCAAAGAAGAGGAACACATGAAGTCACTGAAAACGCTCACTCAGAGGATGCGAAAAGTCAAGGGTATCATAAAGCCCTCACATTTTTAATGGTTCTGACATAAACAAGAGACTGGAGTTATTCAATGGAGCTGTTACGGGTGAAATTAGAGCCAATGATGGGTGTTACAGTTCAATCATTCCCTCCACAAATGTTCGCTGAGCTCCTACTATATGTGTCAGGCATTGTGCTAGGCAGCAGAAGTGCAAGATAAGGGAAATTTCTTCCCCAAACTCGGATCTTTATAGAAACCAACTAGGCTCTGCAGTGAGTACGGGGTCCCTGAAGACATTAAGGCCAAACCTGGAAGCTACATTTTAGTCTTACACTGGTTAGAAGTGGACTAGGTGAATTGTAAGCTCCCTAATTCAGAGCGTTTTATGATCACCTATGAGTTACACTATGTATTTATTTCTCTTTTTTCAGTGCTTCCGCATTCTAAGAGAGAGGCTAATTCAGCATGGCTTTCGGTAGAAAGCAACAGAAACCAACACTGGAGAACTTAATTTGAAATGGCATTTATTAAAATAGAGAATATTGGGTTTCCGACAGACACCCCAGGAGCCCTGCAAAGCTGGGCTTGAAGACCCTGGTGTCAAAGAAGGTGCCCAGAGTGCATGACGCGGCTGGTCCAGGGAAGACGCCTCTCTGTGAGTGATGGGCGCCATCCCTATCAAGAGGCACTGGATGGCGGGCACTGGATGGTGCTGCAGGAAAACAGCAGCCTGACACCAGAGGAAACTATCACCATTGCCCCCATCCTCACCGGGACAGATTCCATGTACCCCCTACATCCTCGGACCACAAGCCTCCAATTCAGCGCCTGGAGGGCATGAACCAAACTGGCAGAGCCTGGATCACGAGCTTAAGTCCCAGCTTCAAGGGAGGCTAGAGAACCAGGTACTATTTGGCATTTTCAGCTTCTGAAAATGGGTGGGCTCTGCCTCAGAAGGCAGGGGACTCTATCAGGATGTTCAGATGCTGAGAGTCCCCCAAAACTAAGGCAGATGTAGAAACACTCAATGGAAGCTGCAGCAATTCTTCTCCCAATAATACCTGAACGAAACCCAATAACTCAAACAGAAGGCCAAAAGGTGAGAGAATGCAAGTTGTCTAAGTGGCCTCCCTAATATTAGAGGGAGTATTTGCTTCTCTGAATCCCTTTTTAGGAAGAATTCTGATAATCATGGTCACTCCCAAACGTGTGTCACATTGGTTGGAAATTGTCATAGTAGCTCTGAATGGAACCGATAACAGGAGAAAAACCAAAGAGAATGCAGGGAGTACCAGGTTATATTACGGCAGATGAAGTTGAAGTCAGCCTGTCGGAAAACTCATCACCGCAGCAAGACCAGAATAACTTACTAGCGTCACAGGACTGGGAGAAACCTCCAGCAGCCAAGGAATCCACCACACAGTGTCCCTGGGGCCTGCATTTCCCCCAAAAATGGCTGGCAGCCCCCTTCTTCAAAGGGCCTCTAGGGAAGGTCATTTGATAACCTCCCTGGATAAGGCAGAATTGCAGATGACTGATATCTCATGCTCAGAATTGTCCTTTGATTAATGCCTTGCTCTTTCCATCCAAGTCTCTGGCCCCCTTTAACCCCCAGGAGTGAAAACAGAGAGGAGGGACTCACCATCTCTTCCATCAATTTCACTGTGGTTTCCAACAGGACAGTGCTGGGGGCAGGGCAGAGCAACCTCACACACAACACGACACGGGGATGCATCTGCTGGGGTGACACCTCTGAATGCCAGACTCCCCCCAGGAAGTGTAAGTGTGCTAATCATGCCCCTGGGACAGGTGGGCACATGGAGAGAGAGATTAGCTATCCCAACAACTGTCAAGCTGGGGCCCTCTCATTAACACCCATGTTTCTCTCTCTCTCTCTTTTTTTTTTAAGGTCTTTTGACTGCAGCTTGTATACTTGAAGCGTGTCACCGAAAAGCGCACAGATGGGATCTACCAGATCATGAGAAAGCTTCTGCGGCTTCTGAAAGGATGCCGGATTTCTTTCCTTAGGAAGAAAAAAAATCCTGTATTCTGATGTCTACGCATTTTCCACTCTCTTCCTGCTTCAGAGCTGGACCATCACAAAAGCCAAGGTTCCAAGTAGTCATAACCAATAGGGCAATAATTAAAATTGAATCCTTGTGATTTTTTTTTCAATCTTAAAGCAGCTAATTGTATCTGTTAATCTTGTCTTCATAGTTCACAGAGAGGGCACAGGGTCGGAAATAGATTCAACATTAGCTGGAATCTACTGAAATGCAATATTGGTCCAGAAGGGGAGACGCAGGGCAGGCGGGGGTGAGGGTGGGGGGTCTGACAGGTGGGGCTCTGAGGGGATGTGCATCCTGAAGCAGGAGGGTCTTGGAGGAGGGTTCCTTTATCTTGTTAGGAAAGTTCTGGAGAGGGGCTGGAGTTTTAGTATGGAAGCAGGAAGGCAATGATCAATGGAGGAAGAGTTCTGAGAACCACGAGTCTGTCTGGGTTGACCCTGTGACTTGAGCATTTTAATCAGCAGCATTTCTGATCCTCTGAACAACATCAAAGAGGCAAAGAGGACAAGGTACTATTCTCTGGGTGGATGCTGTGTTCTCTTTGTAGGAAGCTGTCTCTTTGTATAAAGAAGAAAGGAAACTATGCCAAGATCCAATAGTCCGATCTTGAATACAAGTTCCTAGTTCTGGACTGCGAGGTGGCCCTGGCCACCCTCACCTGGCCCCAGCCAGCTCAAGAGTCTCACCAAACTGATCCCCAGCAAAGGGCCCCCCTTCCCTGCGGGAGCCAGTACAGAGAGGGCTGTAGTCGATACATTTAACACATGCCCAGGATTTGGAATGGATGAGATCAGCAATCTTCCCAGAAAACACCCAAGAGAATTTATCTGGCTGATAAAATTATAGGACTTCTTCAATCTCAGCAAAGGCATTCCATAAAAAGAAGGCACTGGCTCAATAAACATTTACTCAGCACCCACGATGCCCATGTGTCAGGTGCAAGGCTAGAAGGTGGGAGTGGGAAGACAGGAGGGAATTAAACATGACTGGGACAGACTTCCTACTGCAGAGAACCCACAAATTAAAATATCACTAATACGATCTTGGAAATGATGACGTCTGTCCCCAGGAAGTGTTGGGACTGACTTTATTGAAGAGTAAGAAATGCTAAACAAGAAGTATTCAAATGTAAATCTCCGTAAATCTCCAGCCCAGCAGGCCCACCACTGCGTGTCCTTTCAAGGGACATCAGAGTAACACAGCTCATCCTGCATTACCCTGGGGTGACCCCAGTGTATACAGCGATATGCCAGACAGCCGTCAAAGCCAATGTGTAACGACAGAACCTTGTTGAGGGTTCTATGGGAGGATATAGGGGAGAAAGTGATATAGTCTTAAAAATTTTGTCACTAGTAGATGCATTCTGCTCTTTGTGAGTTACTCTCACGCTGTTCCTGAAAATTCAGAAAGAGCAGGAATGTGTACATCCGGTGAGAGACTGCGGATAATGGGGAACCTGCCTTAGGGAATTCACCACGTTAGAGTGAGCCAGACACGGAGGAGCTAGTGGAGGTGGACCTCAGCCGGGGCCGTGCACTGCTGATTCCTTAGTGTGATGCCTTTGAACAATCTCCTACATGTGTAATTATGGAGCAGGATGCACTGGTAATTTGGAAAATGTTGGTTGACCGAGTTACACAGATCTTCCACGTGCTAACACATTTCATTATAGTACATCAAAAAATCATATTTGTTTACTTCACCACCAGCCTCATCAAAAAAGCCTCTTAAGTGTTTAAGTTAACGTAGCCGTCAAGATCCCAAGTGGCAGATACAAGTTTTCTAAAATTCTAATTTTTACTCACAAGCTCAAATTTTATCATTAGCAACAAAACACTGTCAACTGTTTTCCTTGATGTGACACTTTTGCTTCATTCACTTTCAAGAAGGCGTCTGCCAAATATAAGTTTGAGAACCATCGTGTGTCTCTTGGCCATTCTTTAAAGTAAAACCCTGTTCCATTTTACTTTTGTGCCGCTGAGTGGTTTTTCTCAACAACCATCTTACCTGGGGAGGCAGAAGTGCCTTACACATACGGTAAGTCCCCTACGTATGAACGTTCAAGTTGTGCACTTTCAAAGACGTAAACGTGCATCTGGTTCCACCAAGGCACCAGAACCTGTGCCGTCAACGTCAGGGGTGAGTGAACCTGCAGCTTGCCCTCTGTCTCCTATCACTGGCGATCCTTCAGCTCTACTGTCCTCCCATTGCCTTCCCGTCCTTCATCAGTAACTCTTCTCGCCTGTTCAGTGGATGCCAGCTGTTTGTACTATACTACTGTACTTTTTGAGGTACTGTACTGTAAGTTTAAAAGTGTTTTCTTTATTTTTTGTGTTTGCTTGTTCTGTATTATTTGTGTGAAAAGTGTTATAAACCTATTACAATACAGTACTATACAGCCGATGTGTTAGTTGGGTACCTAGGCTAACTTGTCGGACTTACAAACAAATTGGACTTATGAATACACTTTCAGAACGAAACTCGTTCATATGTAGGGGACTCACTGTATTTCCCACTTAGAGAGTATTAGAAAGACATGTACTCAGCTGTCAAAAATCTAATAAAACTAATAATTTTTGCTTTTTCATCAAGGACATTCTTAAGTGAAACTGGAAGGGTTTTTTGTTTTGTTTTTTGCTGTTTTCTTTTTTTTTAAATAACTGAGTACATGGCCATGAAGAATGCAGTGACAACTAATAAAGTCTGGTGGCACTGCTTCGGTTCATGCTAAGGACACGTAGTTTTACCCTCCATTGTTTTTACCCTGAGTGTAACGTCGACACAGTGAAAAATAAAAAAAACAACAAATAACAATTTTGTATTGCTATGCAGAGAGTTTTGATCTTGGGGACCCACTGTAAGGGTCTCGGCGCCTTCAGAGACCACACAGGAAGAACTTCACCTCCCTCTGCCTCAGTTTTCTCACCTGTAGAATGAGATAATTCACAGGACATCTCCCACAGGGCTATCATGACAACCACACAGAACAAACCACGTGAAGACCAAAGAACAAAGCTGGTCGATAGTAGGTATCATGTGAGGATTGGCTAAAAGAGTAGGGATCACTTGAGAGCCCCGGCTCATTCAGGTGCGATCAAAATAACCATCTCAGTGCTTTAATAAAAAGGAGAACATTCGTCAGGCATTTGCACTGAAAAAATGAGTATTTCCCCGAGATTGTTAAAAAGATCAGCGGGTCATGGACTCCTTCAAACATCCCAACGATGAGAGCTCTGTTTAAAAAGCTCTCATTGTCGCCCTTCACCTGTGTGGCCTGAGCTCATCCGTGGCCCCACCTGTGCCATGTCCCTGCCTCTGCTGTGTCACCTCGCTCAGGGGTTGCCTGTGAATCCCTCAAACACTGGGAGAATAAAGCTGACATTTATATTCATGTCTTTGCGTGTGTCCTGGTTCTCAAAATGTTGTGACAGCAAGAGAGATGAGGGATTGCCCGGACTCTGGACCTGATGGGCCACGTCAGCTCTGCAGCTTGCCTGTACTTTCTAAATTCTACACGCTAGGGACAAACACATCTGTCCCTGCGGCAAACAAGATAGGAAAATGATTTGGGGGTTTGTTTCTTCTTCATGGTACTGATGTGATTTTTAAAAATTAAGGCACACACAGATACATTATGGAGTAAAATACAAACTTGTATGAATTTTTAAGACAATATATTTGTGCTGCTGCTGTGAGCATTTAATGGTGACCTTGCTCCCAGGCCATTTGCTCGCGTATCTCTTCGGCATCATCCTGACCCAAAGCCCGCCTGTCCTGCTCAGAGCACTGTGGCCAGCGTGCCTCTTCCCTGACCCTGGAACTGGCCTAGATCTGTGCTGCCCGGATGTGCCCCAGGCCCAAAACAGTGCTCCCCAGGGCTGCTCCTGGGAGAGGCAGGTCTCGGCTTAGACATCACAGCCCAAGGGGCCTTATCTGACCACCCAATTTACGTGAGCTTCCTCTCTCCCAACGCAACTTGCTCCCTAAACCCATTCCCCTGTTTTATTTTTTAAGTACGATTATTATTATTGACTGAATGATACTGTATGAATGAATGAATGAGAGAGTTTCTAAAAGGTCTAGAGCTAGAAGGCTGAGGGCCTCGCTGATCACAACCAGCCACTCGTCCACAGCCTGGCGGGATGCCTGGTGGACACAGTCTTCCCGGCGCTCTAGGACACGTACTCTTCTAACGACTTCAGTCCGGTTCCTGTTCCATCACTGCACAAAAGTGGCTCATGCTGAAGTCACACATGCTCTCCACCCTGCAAATCCCCACAAGCTTTTCCAGTCTTCATCTCTCCTGTCATTCTGAGGCGAGCAGGCCCCTCCTCCTTCACTGACTCTATTCTCTGGGCTTCCGTGGCTTTGGTGACCTCTGGCTTCTCCCCGAGTCTCGCTTTCCTTTGCCAGCTCCTCCCCAATCACCTAATTTTCCTGGTGGTTACAAAGGACTCGCCAGCGCCTTCTTTACCTCCCAGTCACACCCATGCCCTTGGCCATGCCCTGCACTCCTGCGGCTTCAAACATCATTTGTACGTTCATTCCGAAGCGTGTACCTCCAGCCCAGATCTACTGCTGAACTGCAGGCTCACTTACCCAACTGTCGACCTGGTACATCCACTGGACTATCTCACGCAACTCTCAAAATCTCTAAACACTGAACTCTTGATCTTTGCTCCTAAACTTCTTCCATCTGCCTCACCTCCTATGCCCACCCTATAAAGCCACTTGCTGTCTGACCATCACACCCACTTCAACGATAAATCATGTCTATTCTACCTCCAGGAGGTATTTTCATTCTCACACTCTGATCCACCTCCAATGCCATCACCTCATCAGAAGGTATCATCTCCTCTGGACTCTTTTAACCTGTCTCCTAGCTTCCTTTCTTGCCCACCTCTATTCTTCACACAGCAGCCAGTGTACTCTTTGGAAAAGAGGAATTCTTTGTAAAAGAGGAATCCATGCTTAAAACCATTCAATGGCCTTCTACGGTCTAAAGGATAAAAACCAAAATTCTTACGCTAATTGGTCCTGTATGAGCTCATTCCTCTCGCCCTCTATACCTTCATTCCAAAATACACTTCCCCTGGCTCAACTAAGCACTAAGTACAGTGATCTTCCTTCAGTTTCTCTGAAGAATAAAGATGCTCCCCATTCTAAGGCCTCCTGCAGATGTGCAACACTGTTTCTCAGCCTGGTACTCTTTTTCTCCAACTTTTCTGCCATCTGAAACAGTTATAATGGGAAGCTCAGTTATAATGGGCATTTATTGAAAAATTTTCAGCAGGAAATAAAATTAAATTTAGATTTCATAGAGGCAAAAGAATGAAAGATGAATTGGAGTGGTCAGGATAGAACAGTGACAGCATTGAGATGGGGGCGTTTAGGAGGAGATGAAATAGGTACACGGGATGGAAGGAAGACAACGAGCTCTGTTTGGGATGTCAGTGGACATCAGGTAGAAATGTCTGTCACCTAGTGTGATGGGAGCACTGGGGGGTCCTAACAGGTGGGAACTACCACTATGAGAAATGAGAAAGGGAGCTCCTGGAAATGTGAAGAAAGACCCTGGGAGCCCATGGGTGGTGGAAGCCACTACAATTGTTGGCACTACAGACAGGGGACCTCCTTTATGATGAGACTGTCCTAGACACTTTATTAAAGACCATATGTAGCCATATGTTCTTGGCACATTCACGAAACACACAAAGCCAGCATGACTACGGTTTGAATGTCATGAAAATATTAACTGAAATAGAAAACTTTTTTTACAAGCAGAATATACTACTTTATTTAGAAGCCAACTGTAACTTTTGCTTGCCACCAGCATAAACTGCTAACACAGACACTGGACACATCATCCAGATATTAGGTGTTAATTTCCTTCTATGCAGAAACAACATAATTCACAAAAGAGTGCACTCTTTTTTCATTCAACAAATATTCACTGAGTTTCACTGTGTGTCAGACATTACCTAGGTGCTAGAGATAAAGTGGTAAGAAAGACATAAAGAAGGCACTTACGAGATGTGCGCTGAATGAATGGGTAAGTCACACCAAACCACACTATCATTCTATCACAGCCTCAACACTGCTCAGTTCCAAGGACATGATGCTAGTGCTCGCTTCGGCAGCACATATACCGAGGACATGATGCTATAAGTCAGCTTACCTTGACTAGCTAGCATTAAGCATTGCAAAAAGTACCTAATAGTTAAGTACGATGCTGAAATTGACATCCAATAAAATGCAATTCTGTAGCAATATGTAGAAGAAAACAGAAAGCAGCAAGAGGAAGTCTATGTAACCTCTATGACAATATTCTCTAGGTCAACAGAAGCTTAGCTTAAATTGAGAAGAAAACTCAAGGCAGGGCAGTTCGAGGGTGGAACAAAATTCTTTTGGTTGAATTTTAAGTGGCTAAACGATAATTTCCAGGAGGAAGAGTTCTTGCCCTGGAGTGTTCTTCCCTTTGTGATTAGACAATCTCAATTTTTTAATGCAAATATATTTTTATTTTTTAACTGAAGTATTGTTGACTTACAATATTATATTAGTTTCATGTATACAACAGAAGGGGCAAGATGGGTGAAGGGGATTCAGATACACAAAGTATTAGGTATAAAATAAATAAATTATAAGGATGCAAGGTACAGCACTGGGACTATAGCCAAAATTTTATAATAACTTTATATGGAGTATAATCTGTAAAAATCTCAATTTTTATTTACTTTTTTGTACTTCAGGGTCAGGGAAAATTCCATCCTATAATCGTCTATTTATTGGGACACTAAGAGTGTTTTACTCATTCATGATGGATTTTTAAACACTCAGAGCCTTCCAGATCAATTCAAAGTCTCATAATTTCTTCCTTTAATATGTTACTTTGCAACAGAGAATAACAAACCTGACTCCAAATTGAACCTATTCCTTTAACCCTCTGTTGTCTGTGTTTAGTCATGCTGGCACTACACCTTTTGTAAAATAATGTTGTCTATATACTGAAATATACAGGATAGCCCATTCTCAGTGCTCTGACCCTTAGAGGTATAACACTTTTGCATTCATATAGATATAAAAAGTTACAGAACAGAGAATAACAATTGACTTACTGGAGGTTTACAGAAACACTGTGACCACACTCACATGGACAGCTGCAAGAACAAAGGACTCAGAAGTTCACAACAACCAGCCACACAGCCTGCCCTTTTAGCATAAAAGAAGCCTGAAATCTAACTCGGGTAAGATGCTTCTTTAGGACACAAGTCCACCATCTTCTCAGTCTGCTGGCTTCCTGAATAAAGTCACTATTCCTTACTCCAGCAACTCATCTCTCGATTTACTGGCCTATGCTGTGGCGAGCAGTATGAGCTTGGACTCGGTAACAACTTTATAAGTAGATCTTAGTAGAAACAAAGGAAACAAATTTCTGTTCTGTCAGTAAACACTGACTATTTCTTCCAATTTTCATGTTCTCAGGGGCTATCCTTCTATGAAAATATAATCAATAAATGGGACTTCCCTTTTATTGCAGTGGTTAAGACTCCACACTCCCAATGCAGGGGGCCCGGGTTCCATCGCTGGTCAGGGAACTAGATCTCACATGCATGCTGCAACTAAGAGTTTGCATGCCACAACTAAGAAGCCCATGTGCCGCAACTAAGGAGCCCTTGAGATGCAACTAAGGAGCCCGCCTGTCACAACTAACACCTGGTACAACCAAATAAATAAATACTTAAAAATAAATAAAAATAATCAATAATAAGTGTAAATTTAAGAGACTGAAAGACATTTCAATCAATTACTTAGGAAAGCTATAACTAAACTCTCTTGTTTATAGAACTTTTATTGAGATATAACTGACATACAATAAACTGCATATACTTAAAGTATACAATTTGATATTTTTTCTTATTAATAATGTATATATGGCAATTCCAATCTCCCAATTCATCCCATTCCAGCTTTGCCCCCATGGTGTCCATATATTTGCTTTCTACATCTGTGTCTCTATTTCTGCCTTGCAAACCAGTTGATCTGTACCATTTTTCTATATTCCACACATATGCGTTAATATACTATATTTGTTTTTCTTGATTTAGCAATGTGAAGTGTCTCAAGTAAAAGATGGGTGATTCCTCATACCTGCCAACAGGTTTTGTTTTTGCATTCCTATTTTAATAGCATTTTGTCAATACCCCAATTTTAGGCAGTAATCCTGTTTACACATCTTGATTCTTTAAGTCTATGGAATATCTTGTAAATATGTGAATTTAACATGGGCAGAGGAAGAAGAAAACTAGGCAACTTAAGTCCACAAAATCAGGTCACTTTGGAGAAGACATCAGGTTTTCTTTGTTTGCATGAAGTCTGCACTCAGGGCAGCCCAGGAATCTGCTGGGTGCAAGCAATGAAATAATGACTCACTGGGCCGAAAAAAAAAAAAAAAAAAAAAAAAAAAAACCCAGAGCTGGTCATGGTACAGGAAACACAGAGCATACAGTTCTAAAACTGTTATCCAGATTGTGTTCTTTAACAAAGATACCTATTATTTGTGCTTTTGAAGAAAAAAAGTCAGTGACTTCCCTATGCAGTCCATAATGAGTTCTGCAGATTCATGGAATTCCTTTCTTGAAATTGTTTCCTTTACCTGAATTTTTATGTTTATACTATCCATCTCCGAGCTATTTAAATTCAGCTTGTGAACAGGGACCATGTTTATATCTTCTGAGCCAAGATCATCAACCTCCTAGAGAGCTCCATAAATGTCTAGATAACAACAATATTAATAATATTAATGAAGCATTACATAGAAACTACAGAGTGGGTATCAGTCTTCCTTCCATTTCCTGGAGGTGCAGAGAGCCACCCCTGTAAAATTTCTCTCTTATTACCTCACGTTCGGAAAACAGTCAGAGGTTCTCTGTGAGGGCAATTCTGAGCTTCTGGAGAGTTTGCTCAGAGTGGACTGGGAATAAACAACTGGGCTTTACTTTGCAAAAAGCAGCAAAAGAAATTGGTCATTATTTCATGTGTGGCCAGGTTCACAAGCAATCTGGTCTTGTCAATGTGTCTGAGGCCACACCTGTGTTCCTGTCCTAAATATGAAAACCTTGATCTTAACTTCTCTCAAGTGCTTAGTGCCCTTTTCGATCACTACTAGTGTCTATGGGAATAGATACAATAGCTACCTTTTAGGTACGCGCTATCATCAATTATCATTGTAATTTTCATTAAAAAAAATTAAAGTAGTTAAGGACCAAAGATGAATAATTTCCCTTATTAATATCACTTTAAAATAACAATGACAGTGGTAAGATGGTTATACATTCATTAATTTGCCATTGAAGCCAGATTCGTAATTCAAAGCTGGATTCCCTGCAGAATATCGATTTGAGGTATCAACAGCCAAGATCATTTTATGATAAGAGACATGTAAAATTAGTATCAGGATTTTACTTCCCAAGAATTCACCTCTGAGCTTTTGCTGCTGGTTAGTTTATTTCCAGCTGGCTGGTAAAGGTAAGATCACCTGAAGCACGCAGGCGTTGAGTCTAGATGGAGGAATGAGATTATGATGAAACCCTTGCACATCATATGAAAGTGGATGGGAGTGCACTGCACACTGCCTGGTTCTATGTCACGCTCCCCGGGAGGGCCCCGCGGGGGCTGTCGAGCCACCTCCCGGGACACGGCTCGCTCTGAGGCTCTGACTCACTGAGTCGGCGCTGTTTTTCCTCTTGGGAAAGACCAGACACTTGCCCTTTATCAAAACCTCTAAGATGAGTCACAAGGAAAATGAGTTGGCATTCCGGGGTGGCGCGTGGCAATGGAGGCTTGAAGCGAGGGCGTGCGCGGGCGGAAGGATGCTGCGGCCCCATCCCAGGCAGCGGGGGAGGGCTCGCGGCCGCGCCACACGGAGAATCCCTCGCTCAGGGTTCCTGGCGTGGCTCTCATCATGCATCTCGGGCTCCCACTCAATTTCCAAAGGGTGCTACCCACCCTGGAAACAGACCTAGCCCACGGAGGAGATGGGAAGATACACAGCCAGGGAGGCAGATGGCTCGGGAAGAAGCAATCTGGAAAAAGAGTGAGGGTGTGGGAGTCGACGTGGAGGCTGGGAGAGGAGAGAACGGGCATCAGTATGTGGCGACAGATGACAGAGTGTCGTTGGCACGGGGGGGAGTGGGGGGAGCAGTTGGAGGAGGCAAGGGAAATGGAAGTAATGTATTTATGCAGAAGGGCTCCAGCATAATTAGGAAAATTCCCCTTCTGTCGACTCGGTCAGTCCTGCTTGGTTCAGACGGAGGGAGCACTTGCCTCCTGGAGAAAGCAGAGGTTACACGCTATTCCAACAGGCTTTCTATTTCTGATCGAAACAAATCCAAACTGAGCTAATTTGTGTACAGCTGCGGGCAATATAAACATGGCTGTGTAGAATTCTTTATAGAGTAGAGGCCTTTGTACTCCATACTTCACTGAAGTTAATAAGTAGGTGTCAAACTCTGAATTAAAATTCCCCGAAGAGGACACAGCACAAAGGACAATAAAAATGATTTTTAAATAATCATAGGGATAAATAGCATCCACTTCTGACAAATGTAAGTGCTGGCATAAAATGTTATTAGGCTACAGAGATCGTCTTTTGTTCAGGAAGTGTGTTTTATTCTCCAGCCGTGTCATTCATCATCCTAATGACCCCTCAAAATGTAAATTAAATAGCAAAGACGGATTCATTTGAAAAGCATCTTTGTGCTCAGTGTTAAACCATTTTTCTACTTTTATTCTTATATATTGGTTCGTTTTCTCATTGGGGAAAAAAAAAGCCCTCAATACTTGAGCACTTTATGGGGTAAGTTCATGTAATTCATATTTTCAGTAAACAGTTCATTCATTTTCCAGTACTTTGGAATCCTCAGTTTCAAAAAAACCCACAGAAAATGGAAATCTCACTTTAAAATGCTATGCCCTATAAATTATGTCTGATCTGGAAAAATCTTCAGAACCTGTGCATGCATTTGCTTTATTGTTTTATTCAGAAATGATTTGGTCTAGGGAAGCCCTCAATGGGAAAGGATTAGTGAAAATTTCCAACAGCTTGAGTTTACTGAACCGAATGCATTAATGGCCAGGCAAACACCATTTCAACCATTAATGATAAAAGAATAAGGTCATGAGCATATTAGTTGCAATTTCTTGTTGTGTATTGATAAGAACGTCACCCGTTCCTATGATGAATAGAGAAATTGGGGTTTTGTACTTGACCTGAATTTATGCATGAGCACACATACAACAGGAGTGACGGAACAGCACTGCTCGGGAGGCATCCAGGAAAAACATGCCGGGAAAGGAAAATAGCAGCAAATCATGTCTCATTTTGGCATGATTGGTCCTCATTTGCCTCTCTCTGTCTCGCTTTCTCTCTCTCTCTCTCCCTGGCTGCCCCCCTCCTCAGCCTATCTTCTCTTTCTGCAACTTATAAATCATTCTTTGCCGGTCCCTGCTTATGGGAGAGCTCAGCTCACCAGTGCGTCTCTCCAGCTCTCAGCTCTGTGTGTGCGAGTGAATGTATATAAAACGAAGATACAAATAATTGCACTGCTGAGGTTTACCTGATGTCCAGGGAACAGCCATTAATCTGTGCAAGGGGGTTTCTACAGCCCCGATCTACAGAATAAATTATCATTAACCAAGCTAGGTATTCGGGAGACTTTCTATTTTATGAGGTCAGAATGTTGAAGAGGTAGGCCCAGGGGGACAGCTTGAAACCATCCAGCTGGGAAAGAAGAAAGCTGGCACGCAGAGGTGCAGGGAAGCCTGGGCTCTTGCAATGGCCAGGGACCGATTGCTGGCCTGGCTTGAGGGGCACCCCCAAAGCCTGTTGGTTCATGGGGATTGTTGCATCTGAGAAGCTCACATACCTAGTGACCGTGCCCAGTGATGGTCCCCCTCTGGCTGAGTGCCATCCCCTTCTGAAGGTTTGGCTCATAAAAGAGCCCATAATGACAAATAGGGGCTCACAGTAAAGCCCACATACTCCACTGACCATCCTGCAGGTTACTTTTAATGGAGAATTTTCTTTATAACGTGATGGAGGTGAATTCAACGCAAGGTTCAAGACTGTCAACACAACATTTGGCCACATAAAGAGACTCTGTCCTCTGAGCTCAAGCCATGGCTGTTTCACTTCTGCCCATCAATTTCCTAATAATGCACATTTTGATGGGCCCATGGATTGGTTTATGATCTAAGAACTGCACTAATGAGTGAGGGGGAAGCTAATGCCACGTGTCCATGGGGCCTTAACAGGTTCTGGTGGAAAAGGGACAAGAAGATGGGAAAGGGATGCAGTTTGAGCGATAAATGAACATTACTCCTGACAAACACGGTATGATTCTATACAGACATTTAACTCTAAGAAAGTACTGTAGATCAAGAGACGTATTTTAAAGTGGGATTGAAGCCTCATTAGAGTCTGGGAAGATAACTGGTTAGGATATCAATAAATTAGTTTATTTTTGACCCCAGCAGGAAAAAAAATGTCCAGTCCAGGAATGGGAAGGTTCCCTACTGTGGAGAACGTGACTTTTAACCTTTACAATCTATTCATAACATAAATTCACACCAATACGATACCGTCTTAAAAACACAGAATGCACACACACAAAACCTTTCAAGTATAAAAGAAATAAGCTCCTCCCTAAATGTTTTCTGAGAAAATTCCCAGTGAAGAAGGATCTCACAGTTTGAATGCATAGACTTTTAACCAGATCTAAAATTCCTGCAAACAGGCCCCTTTATAAATGACTGACAGTCCCACTAGGAACTCCACAAAATAAAACACATGCTTCATTAGTCTCCCAGCTGAACTCAGAATCCTCTGGCTCAGAATAAATCTCAGCCTTTAAAAATAAATTCTCTTCTGAATTAACATCTCAGAATCATTAATCTTTGGAGTAACCCTTCAATTTCATTTGGAAGAGAACTACCGCATTTCACAAAAGGTCTTTTTTCTTTTAGCAAACCATGATTTCATGGAGTGAAGGAAAATAACGTGTCCTTTCTTTTATTACATCCCCATTCTCACCCTCAAGGTGGCTGCTTTTTCCTTCTCAACCAAAACATCCTAAATCTAAAGTCAAGAGACAGCCATCAACTGAGTCAGTTTTAGGTACGTGGAAAAATAAAAACAGGCTAGAGAGAATGATTATACATTTCACCAAGAAGGAAGCACTGTGGTTAATAAAAGTTCGCTAAATTCACAACGGTTGGGATTTTATTCTTCCTTGAAGGGGTCTGGTTTATCAAGAAGACTCAACTCAGCTTGATTTTCTCCACGAGGTAACCACCCAACACGCATCATATTGATTTATTTAACAAGCCAAATGAAGAGACGAGGTCTGTGTGCAGTCAGGAGAGATGCTGCTTCACTTCTCCTAGTGTGTTGGATATCAGAGGAACAGAAATCAAGTTTTAAATACACATGGAGGGCTTAGTCTACAAAGTAATTCTCACTGTAATTCCTCCTGAAGCAGAGGGCCATTTTGAAAAGCAAATAATTGTTCCTTTATTCGCTTGTTTACTAATCTAGGTTTTCAAAGTTAGATGTTTACTGAAAGCAGAGTACATCACACTGTCTGCCAACTTTCACCGTGAAGACCGCACAAGCCGGGTCCCAGAGGAAAGCCATTCTGGTGTAAGGAAAGCTGGGTTCACTGTACTTGCTTCTCTTTTCATCCTCCAACCCCTGTCCTCGCCTCTATCAAGGGTATTCCCTGGAGCAATCCATGTGTCTTTCCGCATTTTGGGGTTATTCAGCCAGAAATGATGCCCTACAAGCTTGTCTGTCACCTACCTCTTCCAAACAACTCTATCCTCTACTACTATGTTAAACTTCAAGTACAGCACTCACCCCTTAGCTCTCCACGCTTAGCAGCTTTGAATGCTCCCTGTCACCCAGAGGATACATCTATAGCCCACAGAGCCACAGGCAGCCCCACAGTGAGCTTTCCTGTCCGGCTCATTTGGGCATTTCCTTCCAAACAATCTCTCTAAGGGCAGGAATTGTGTCTGGTACTGAAATGCATACAGCCTACATATAACATAGTGCCTCACCCAGATTAAGGACTAAATGAAAATTGAATCATCTCCAAATGACTTTCCTATTTCCACATTCAATTTGAGGAAAAATGAGTCTCAGAGAGATACTCTTAGTTCTAAGTTTGTGTTTGTGCCCAGTAGTTGCTGGTTTCAGGGACGGAGGTGCAGGGGCCTTTTAGCCCTGAAAATTCCATCCTTGGCCCCTTGTAAGTTTCAGAGGCAGTGAAAGGTACAGAAACCTTTGGGGTCCTTTTCCATGATCACTGACTTGTCTGTGGTGGGTCTGCCCTTCACTGTATCTTACTCCTGGTTGGGAGAGAAATTCACCCACTCACTTGGGCCATTTGAAGAAGGTAATTTGCAGGGCAGATCACACCAACAGGGCCAGCCTTGGAATCTAGGCTTCTCCATATACCCTCTGTTGCTACATTATAAGCAAGGGGGGCTTACCTGTTACCAACTAGTTGTATTTCATCCCCTACTGTCTGGAGAGGTGCCGGGAGGTACAGGAACAGGGGGCATGTAGACAGTGGAAGTTTATTGATCCAGTTTACTCTTGGTGATGAATCAGGATGAAGGTGAATGAGGCCTGAACCAGGTGTGCAGTTCTTTTTTAAATCCTCAAAATACATTAAAAAATCTCCTTTATATATGCTTCCTATGCAGCGTCTGCCTGATATATCCAACCCTGTTCACGTTTTGTTCAGTTACATTGTGCCTTTCAGATTTATTATCTCGTTCCTACTTGAAAAAGGTTTACATGACCCTTACAATGGGTGCTCAGCCTCATGCTAGCTGGCTCTTATCATTACTTTCCACCCACACATTCCTAAATTGGGAGAATGCTCATCTGACCCCCGGCCAGGTCTTGCTGGGGAACGCTTTCTTCAGATTGGCCTCATCCTACCCTGACACATGGATGCCCCAAGATCCCCACGGCTAAATGAAAATTAATACCCTAGAGTCATTAAAGAAAAATGTTTTTTCCAGAACAAAGGAGGGACATGCAAGGTCAGACAGCCTCCTTAATACGGGATGGACATGTTCCCATGATGTCAGGTCTGCGGACAGAGCTAAAAGCACATACAGTCCCCCACTGCCTCCCCTCCCTGCCAGGAAAATGCAAAGCATGCAAGTTTGCAGTCAGGAAAATCTCGAATTGCTTTTGGATGATTTTAACTTCAAGACCATTGGATTAAGGTCCTTTAAAAAGGGTCTGTATACTACGTTCCACAGAAGAAATTTTATTAGCCAAATTGAAAAAAATTGAATGACAATAAGGCAAACATATATTACATCAAAATGACGGCTGCAGAAGAAATTCCATTATAACGTGATTTGTAGATTTCTTGACCAGAAAAAAGAACAACAGTATTCATGAAGAAATTATAGTATATTAATTTGGGCTATTTTCTTAAAGGTTTTCTTTTTAAAAAAGACTTCAATTTAGAAAAAAACATATTTAAAATATACTGACTTCAACTTTAGGAAATAGTAAATTTATCTGAATTAAATTTCAAGTGAGTCCTAATTTGTAAAATGCTGTCACTCATTGTCTCTCAACTTCCTTTAATGGGATGGTTGAACTAGCTCATCTACCCAAACCCCTGTCACCTGTTGGTGTTTGAAAGGCTGGAACCATTGGTTTGCCCCCAGAGGTGGCAGCCACCTCCCGGCTCTGGTGGGGCAGAGCTCCTAAAAGCAGCAGGTGTGCAGATCGAAGACAGTTGAGCTAATGTGTTCACCTGGCCCCCCCGTCATGCTCAATTTAGCCTCCATCTCTAGAAACCACAATGTAAGAGGTGTAAGGCAAACAGCAGCTAGCAAACGCAGCCCCAAGTCAGAGACCCTGTCTCTGAGTCTATGAGGGGTGAAAACACACTGTTTCCTGACAATATGTTTTGGAAACACGAAATCAGAGGGAAAATATGATTGTTATTAGGATCTTCTTTGATTAAAAAAGACAACAAATTCATCCAAGACTCTGAGCCGTTTTATAACTGACAATTCAGGGTAAGGTAATACTGTGCTTGTTAATTCTGCATCTGCTTCTTTGATTAAGTTGATTTTTTTTAAGCAACACATTATCCCCGTTCACAAACTATCATAGTGTGTATTAACAACGTGTTCTCCACTAAGACGATGTATATTTTTTCTCTGTACCTGTCTGTACTATGAATTTTTAAAATAATAGCATTTGATTTATTATTTTCTAATTAAATAATCATTTCTATTTTGGAAAACATCAAGTAGACATTAAAACTATGTTATTTTCTGTCACAAAAAAAAAAACAAACAAAACGTGTTCTCCAAAGAAGACATGCAGATGGCTAGAAACACATGAGAAGATGCTCAACATCACTAATCATTAGAGAATTGCAAGTCAAAGCCACAATGAGGTATCACCTCACACCAGTCAGAATGGTCATCATCAAAAAATCTAGAAACAATAAATGCTGGAGAGGGTGTGGAGAAAAGGGAACCCTCCTGCACTGCTGATGGGAATGTAAGTTGGTGAGCCACTATGGAAAACGGTTTGGAGGTTCCTTAAAAAACTAAAAATGGAACTACCATATGACCCCACAATCCCACTCCTGGGCATATACCCAGAGAAAACCATAATCCAAAAAGAAACATGTACCACAATGTTCATTGCAGCACTATTTACAATAGCCAGGACATGGAAGCAACTGAAATGTCCATCAACAAATGAATGGATAAAGAAGATGTGGCACATATATACAATGGAATATTATTCAGCCATAAAAAAGGAATGAAATGGAGTTATTTGTAGTGAGGTGGATGGACCTAGAGACTGTCACACAGAGCGAAGTAAGCCAGAAAGAGAAAAACAAATACCATATGCTAACTCATATATATGCAATCCAAAAAAATGGTACTGATGAACTCAGTGACAGGGCAAGAATAAAGATGCAGATGTAGAGAACGGACTTGAGGACATGGGGTTGGGAGGGGGCAAAGGGGAAGCAGGGACACAGTGAGAGAGTAGCACTGACATATACACACTAGCAAATGTAAAATAGCTAGTGGGAAGCTGCTGCATAGCACAGGGAGATCAATGATGGGAGTCATCACCATCACACTTGATGATGGGTGAGGACTTAGAGGGCGGGGGTAGGGAGGGTGGGAGGGAGTTGTGGGAGGGAGGGGATATGGGGATATATGTATAAATACAGTTGACTTACTTTGGTGTACTTCAAAAACTGGCACAACAGTGTAAAGCAATTATATTCCAATAAAGAGCTTAAAAAAACCATGTGCTTATCATATGATGATTAATAATAAAGCACTTAAATATATGAGCTTCAATGCTAGGAAAATATAAGCTCTTCAATGCTAGGAATTATTCTATTTTTTTAAAAGTCCCAGTTCGTAATACAGTATCTGGAACATGGTTAGCATTCAATAATATGCGCTTTTATTATTGTTGTACTTATTATTAAGGCTATTATACAGTCGTCAAGTACTGAGTAGTATTTACTGTAAAAGGCACTGTGCTGAGCTCTTCCCATACATCATGGGATTAACCCTTCCTCATACCCTTATGAGATCAGCATTGTTTCCCTCTGTTCACAGGTGAGTTAATGGGCAGGTAATTTGGTCCGGATCACCCCACCATGGGGGGAGGAGACAGGCTTCAGCCCAGGTCTGTCCAACTCCAAACAGGCATGTTTACTAAATATCCATGACTACACATGATTCTAAGAGCTACTTCTCTGCACTTACTATTTGTAACCAAATTCAGCAACTGTTATATTAATAACTTCACAAACACTGCCATACACAGTCAAAACTCTGCATGGAGTGTTTTAGTAATGAACCTAATATGAACACTTTAGAAATTCCAAAGCAAGGGATGAAAAAGTATATTCCCAATAACATATTGGGACAGGAACTCAAAAAATAAAATACAGTAAATCGTCACTGTAATTTGAGAACAAATAAGAGAGTAGATAATGGAAGTATTGGGATAAATTAAAGACCTCTTGTCTATAAAGCACAGACATCAATGACATTATATGAAATTTCAAGTGAATAAAAACTGTCCATTAAATAGAAGCTTTAGCATATGTATAATGTTTGAACTTTGCCATTTTAAAATAGCATTTCATTTTCTGTATCATATTCAAAATAACATTCAGGATTTCACAGTTATAAGACGAGGAATGTTTATTAAAATTAAATGTTATACTTACTCTAGGGCTTGTAGATAATTTTATTAGCTTTTATTTCTTCCTACTTCAATTTCTTTTTAAAAACTGTACGAGTAGTGTGGATTTTGAAAATCACCATTCTACAATGACTTTTATTCTTAAATATTTCAGATGGACATTTAACCGAAAGTAACTTCAAGATGTCTTTCTCTTTTGTGTATTGTAATCCATCACTCGTAACTTCTGGAAAGACTAAAGCATGTACATCCAAACTATCCTTTTTGAAGCATGCAGCTGTCTTTGTCAAAGCATTGCATCTTTTCAAGGAAATGTCAGCAATGTTATTGTTGGGCCTCCCTCTGCCCAAGAGGCCAATGAGGGCTGAACAACGAAGCCAACAAGACAGTTAAATCAATAGCAGTCACCGCATCATTGTTCACCCTCCAGAATCTTCACTTTCAATGAGGTTTACATCATTATAGCAAGAAAACAGGACCGTCAATCTCTACTGGTTTCAAATACTAGATGAAAGAATTAACTTGACTGTTGTAAAAATTATAATGCACCTGTGTGCCTCACACTTTTAAAAATTCACGTTTAGGTTTAAAACCAAGAAGAAGGACAAATGCATTGCCTAGAAAAGGCACTGTTTATCAATTCTTTCTTTTTCTCATAGTCTACATAGATTTCAAACAGATCTGAATCTTGCAAAGAAAAGCAAAAGGTTTCAATACAAGTCCTCTAAGATGTTATGAATAATATATTTGAAGTACATCTATTAGCAGTGGTACCAGTGCCATTATTTATGAATGATGTTGACACTTGTTTTAACGTGTGTTCTCAGCATGACAGGTTTATACGAAAGGAGTGAAAACATCACATAACACCCACAGACCCCTTCTCAGGGGCAGATGTGGGTTTTGTGGGCCCTAGAGGCTATCTCTTTAAAAAAAAAAAGAGAGAGAGAAAAGAATGCAAAGTTGGGAATATAAAATTAGGTATAGGGTCTTCTAAGAGAACAATGCAATCCAGAAGTCCTGAAATTTAAGCTTGATTAATTTAATCTTAAATTCACCCCTGCCTCATCCACTGAAAAACACAAGTAAGTATCCTTTTGCTTGTCCACTGGCAAGTTCTGAATGAGCTAGGCTTCTAGCCTGGTCTTATTCTCACAGCAGCCTCCCTGGACCTCCACTTGATATTGTGTTAGTGCAGGTAGAAAAGGCACACGGGGACATGGGCTCAGTCCATAATGTCCTGTGAAGATCCTGAAAAACTGCCAGTGGCAACTCCCACCCAAAGAGGGAGCAGCAAGGCACGTCCATCCCACCAGCTTGGAGGGTGGCTTCAGAGGTCCTTGCAGGAACGGGCCAAGGGCTCTGCTCACTGCCTATGCAGCATTTGATACCTTCGACGCTGTAGGAGATGCTGCCAACTATTACACAGCAGGAGAGAGTATTCAAATACAGGGAGATGCCAAATGGAGTTTCTGGAATGTCTGTTGAGAGCTCTGACAAGGTCTGGGCGTCAGGAGACCAAGTTCTCCTTTTAGTGCCATCATTCCCTGGCGGCCTGGGCAAGTGCCTGTCCTGGGCTGGCCCTTATTCTCCTTAATTCTGAATTCTAGGACTTGAATTATAGCAGAATGAAAGGTCTCTGATCTTTCAAGTCTTTTATTATATACTAATAACATACACATCTCTTTGTAAAAGGGCACGATTCTCAGAATGGAGGGGTCCACTTTAAGAAGCTGCTAATAATAGTATTTATAGGCTCAATTTAAATGGAGGCCATCAGCACAGCCATTGAGACAGACAGGCTCTGGAGCCAGGCTGTCAGATTTTAATCTTGGTAACAGAGACACTGGGTGATTTACTTAACCTCAGTTTCCTCATATGTAAAATGAGGATGACTGCTCCTAACACATACAGTTGCTGCTATAATTACATTTAAACATTTACAATAATGCCTGGCACGTGGTAAACGCTCAGTAATTGTTGGCATTGTTTTTAACTTTTAAAATCTTTTTTTAACTTTCAGAAGTTCAATTCCCTAGCAAGAAGGCCTGTTCCTGTAAAAGTCACTGAAAACAAGATACAAAATAAAGTTTAAACCCAAAGACCCTAGGAATCTGCAAGTTTTGTATGTGTATTGGTTGCTGGATTTCGAAAAACTATAAATTAAAAGCTCCGTAGTCAGGTTCAGCACTAAATCAGTGCCTGTAAAACGCAATCATATTCTCATAAGTTTCAGAACATCACCTACCAGAGTCAGGAAAATAAGTGTATAGTTTTACGGAACAAATCTCACTGTGCAGTATACTTTATGATGTCTAGCATGATTTTAAATAGTTATGAGATTGAAAACACTCTTTTAACTGGTCTTCTGTATCACACACTATGATTCATGGGTCAAATCCGGCCCACCACCTGTTTGTACAAATAAAGTTTTATTGGAACACAAGCACACTTGTTCATTTATGTATTGTCCATGGCTGCTTTCATGCTACTTTACCATGGCAGAGTTGAGTGTCTGCAGCAAAGACCAGATGACCTACGAAGCCTTAAGTATTATCTGGCCCTTTACAGAAAAAAGGTTGCCAACTCCTGTTCTGTATTGTTCCCCTTTTATTTACAGAATTACTTGAAGAACATTAGAGGATGACATTCACACTTATTGATTTTAATACGGTGATTATCTTAATTCCATGATATAGGTTCTCTGGGATCACTTTTCTTAAGCCACTTTCCTCTGTTTGGAATTTCCTTTCAACATTGTCTGCCTAAAGAAAATAGTTCCTGCCTTCTCCTTGAGAAGTTTGCTCTAAATCTATATCCTGGTAACTCGAACACATTTTAAATCACTTGCCTTGTTCTTATTTCTCTAAGGATCTGATGTAACCACCAACGTTTCATCACATCTCAGATGCTTGCTGCAGCATTTGATACCTATAATGTCGCAGTGAATGATCCCACGGTCATAGAGAAGGTGAGAATATTCAAACACAGGGCAGATTTCATAGGGAGTTTCTGGAATATCTGTCAAGAGCACCAACAAGGTCTGGGAGTCAGTTCTCCTGGACTCAGACCCAGTTCTCCTTTTAGGGCTACTTGGGCAATTTAACACAAATTTAGGGTACAATAGCCTAGATAACAAAACTAGGATACTATTACCAAAGTAGACACATTCTCAAATATAAATTGTTTCAGAATGTGAAAAAGGAAATTATTATTTGATGTTATTAATAAGTCTCTTTGGAGGGACTCCTGGACTCCCAGGTCCTGATAAAACATTATTTGGATGTCACAACAAGGAGACAACAGAGTCTAAGTGCCACCATCTGTCCCCTGTTAGTTCAGTCAGCCCTTGTCACCCTTCTTTCCCATCCAATTCTTCCTCAAGCCTGTGTGTTCCTTCCATCTGAGACAGGCTGGGACCTGGGACCCAGCACCCTCTGCTGAAGTGCTTGCCCCTGGACAAACATCTCCCTGAGCAACAAAACACAAAGAAACTGTAAGGGACTAAAAATAACTGCACACCTGTGCAGTTGGGGCAAATTACGAACAAGATACAAAATGACCAAAAACCCAACTGCCACTTCTGAGGTGTTGGGAGCAAAACTAGGGTCCTGTGCACATGATCCCTGCACACACCACCACCAAGGCGGGAGACAGACCATCTAAGCCCCTCTCCAGACTGACCCCTGGATCCCGCCAACTCTCACCCCATGTAAGGGACCAGCTTTCCCTCCCCTCCTTGTGGAGTGAGCCAAGAAAGTTGTTATTTGTTTTCATTCCCTTGTGCTACAGCATGAGTCCCAATAAAGCCTTGTCTGAATTTCCTATCTGGCCTCTTATCAATTACTGTTGATTAAGGAGTCCAAGAACCCTAGTCGGTAACACATGCACATCAACAAACCGAGAAAGGAAGAGAATCTTGTGAGATCAATAACGTGGAGAATAACCACAGGATGACAGTCAATCTCTGCTGTGGGGTTCAGCATCCAATACTGTGATCTCTCATCTGAGAACCGCACAGAGGGAAGGTGTGGACTTGCGGCAAGTGGGGGGTGGGGGGAAGATGTGAGTGATACTCTGTCATGGATAAGAAAGAGGACATAGCCACCTAATTCTTCCCACCTTGAGGCTGACACAGACTGTTCCGTGACCCATAAAGAAGAGACGTGCCCATGCTCACAATTGGGATAGACATCACAGAGTGAATCAGCTTTGGCCCTCCCCCTCAATTTTTTTAAAACCAAATAAACCATTTTGTTAACCATGGCTGGGCCCTGTCTGCTCTCTGGTGCTGCTCCAGCTTTCTTTTCAGCATGAAGATGGTCAGACCTTCCCAACACTTCTCACAATAGAAATAATTTCTCTTCATAATATATCTGAAGCACTTCAGAGTGTGCTAAACAAAGCGAGTATTTAATAGATGTTACTCACTGACTGGCACCGTGACAGTCTCTTTAGACGGTGCTGTGGACTGAATGTTTGTCTCTCCCCAAGTTTACATGTCAAAGCCCTAACCCCTGATGTGATGGTATTTGGAGGTGGGGGCCTCTGGGGGGTAATTAGGGTTCGATGAGGTCATGAGGATGGGGCCCTCATCATAGGATTGGTGCCCTTTTAAAAACAGACACCAGAGAGCACGTTTCCCCTCCCTTCACCACGTGAGGACAAAGTGAGAAGGTGACAGTCTACAGGCCAAGAAGAGGGCCCTCACCAAAACCCAACCATGCACATAAACACCTTTATCTAGGTGTTCCAAACTCCAGAAACTTGAGGGTATAAATGTCTGTGGTTTAAGCCACCCGTCTATGTCTATGGTATTTTGTCACAGCAGCCTGAGCAGATGAATACAGACAGTTTTATGGGCCAAGGAAGCGCATCAGTTAACATTATTTGATTTCGTAAATTTAGACAGAGGAACTAGGCAGAAAGATCCAGAAGTTGCTAATTACCTTCATCATTACTTCAGCTTTTGACTTGAACTTTTTTATCTATTAGTATTTAAAGGACTCAAAACTAAATCTAGGTTCATACTACCTGAGTTTATACCCTGGTCTGCCACTTTCTCATTTGTAAGCCTCCTCCTCTCTGAACCACAGAGGGTCTTTATCTATAAAACGGGGCTCATAATAAGATGAAATGAGATGTTCCATATAAAGTGCTTAGAAAAGTCGTGGCCCACCCATACAATGAAACACCATGCGGCTGCATAAGGCGGTGAGGAAACTCTTAGAGAGAATGATGTCCAAGTCAAATTGGAGAGTAAAAAAGAAAGAAAAACAAGGAAGAGAAAATGCACATTGATATGGCATCTTTTGTGTAAAAAACAAAGAGCGAGAGAAAAGGAGGAGGACAAACAAGGAGAATATTTATTCCCATATGACTGCATCTGCTTAAAGAAGACTTCAGAAGGATACACAAGATAATAAATGCAGCTATCAGAGTGTTGGGGGAGATGGAATGGGACAGAACAGGAGAGATGAGGACAAAGGTGGGAGTGGAATTTTACTGTATAGTTTTTTTTAATATTATTTAAACTTGAAAAACTACTTATTTAGGAAGGCAGAAAGGAGGGAAGGAAGGGAGAGAGAGAGGGAGGGAGGATTGTGTCTGGTACTTAGCATTTCAATTGTTTGACAATTTTTCTGATGAATGTCAGGAAAATGTTTTTTAAAACCTTAATTACATAATACACAAGCATACGCTTTAAAAAACTTCCCACAGCATGGAAGTACACATATTTAAAAAAGTAAATCCGCTTTACTTTTGCACCAGTCTGCACCTCTCTCCAAAACTAACCAATTACTGATAGTGTTGTGTGTCATTATTTAAAAATAAAAGTAGGATCGGGCTATATAATGGTTTTGCAACTGCTTTTAACATTTTTGATGTTCTTTCATCAAATACAGATAGACACACAGATTTGCTATCTTCAGCATATGTGGATTTGCATCATTTTTGTGTAACTGACATATGATAACCCACAATATTTTTATACCACAATTTAACTTCTTCCCTACAGGAAAGAATTCGGGTTGTTGACAGTTTTCTCCCTATTATTAGTTCTTCGTGCACATGTGTGGGTATTTCTGCTGGAAATGTTCTTAGGAACGAAACTGCCAGCCTAAAGGGCTCACACTTTCCAATTCAGGCAGATATTGCCAAATTGTACTCTGAAAAGACAATGCCAGTTTACAATCCCACCAACTGAGCACTTCCCCATACTAGAGAAGAAAATTGATATAAAAATCAATTTAAAAAATTTAAATGTGTTTTTGGAGCTCAACTGTATTTCAATAACACAGTGTAGAAACATGCCTTTGATTTCAGAAAGATGACATGTTGAAATTCAGATAGGCTAAAGCTCAAAGATTCTTGTGGAATAAGGATCACAGCCTTCACTTATACATTATTTAATTGCATCTATTCACATAACCCTTGAAGTCAGTTTTATAGAAGATACTCAGCTCACTGCAGAGAGGACCCTCACCCTTGCTCAAGCCTGACCTCTGACACTGGCATCAAGAACCCACTCGCTGTGTTGCCCCCTCCAATAAAGGTCTAGGCTATGCACTCTCTCTGTGCTGATGAAAAAGAAGGAGCAGCACATCAGGGACTTGGTGGAAGTGATTTCAAGTGAATTGATTAAAGTAATAAACCATATTTGTACAACCTTAGTAGCTGCTTCTATACTGTAAAAGGGCTGTCTCTTTTCTTTTTCTTTCTTTTTCTTCTCCTCCTCTACCTCCTCCTCCTCTTCTTCTTTTATTTTTTTTCAAACTAAATCTAAATTGAGAAATCATCTGGCCATAGAAAACTCAAGAAAACTGTTCACCTTAAGTTTCTTGAATAAACAGGTAGGAAGGCCCAAGTTGGTTATATAATAAATACAGAGCGTGTATAATATTAGAAGTTTATATGAAACTGTTATTATAAGTTCAGGGAACTTCCCATCAACACCATCTAAAGTGCTCACCTATTAACCCCAAATTTCAGAATTAGACAAAAGCCCATCCCGACCTACTTCCTGCTGTAGCCACCTTCCCACAGTGCCACTCCTGCTACTTTTGCAGGCATCTCTGGTTCTAGAATTTTCCTAGGTCAGTACTTGAAGCTTTTTGCACAAAGCCTGACCCAAGAACCTGTCAGAAGTTTCCATCTGAAATGAAGCAGAGTTAAGTCAAGATGCTTTAAATTTGCTAGTCAAGATGTTTCATTTGGTCATTTTTTCCCTGTCAAAAATACATTCTTATTCAATAGTTCTCTACCCCAGGTGTAAATGAACTGTTTTGCAAGCACAACCTATAAATTTAAAAGAAATGGTTTACTTTTGTTTGTTATTTTTTTTAATTATTTTTCATTTTTTTTTTCAATCATACTGTGAAGGTTTATCCAAAAATGGAAAAGTGGTTGGTTACTTAATGTGCCAAAGTCAGATGAAAACAGATATTTCTTACAAAATCAATAGAAAGGTGAATTCAACTAATTTACCATAGGTATGATTACCATTTTAGGACAACAGAGACCAACATTTAAACTGCATTTCAGAATTTTATTTCAGCAACGAATAAAAGACAAACTGGATTGTAAGCATGTACACTTGATTTAATCTTTAGTCATGTGCAACTGATTTATTTTGTCTTAAAAAGCAAACTCCACTCCCCACTCCTGCCTCCTCTTCCCCGCCCTCTCCCCAGCCCCCCCGCCCCGTTCTGCCAGCCATTCCAACAGATTCTCATGAGACGCTCAGGAAGAAAGAGTCCTGCTGTCCACACTCATCTGTCTCCTCAGCCCAGCTTTTCGCCCTTTGGGAAGCCTTTTCTGATGATTCAGGGCACATTTCTAAGCTTCTTCTACGTCTGGAGAGCTGACTGTCTATACCGGGGTCCCCAACCTTTTGGCACCAGGGACCGGTTTCGTGGAAGACAATTTTTCCACAGACGGGGTGGGGGGGTGGTTCAGCGGGTAACGCAAGCGGTGGGGAGCGATGCGGACCCCGACCCGGCAGAGTAAGCTTCGCTTGCTCACCTGCCGCTCACTTCCTGCTGTGCAGCCAAGTTCCTAACAGGCCACGGACCAGTACTGGTCCACATCTTACGCCTTTCTATTTGTCCAGACTAGGGATGAACACATAGCTGGCAAATGCCAGTAAATACTGAGTTGAAATATTTAGTTGAAAAAAAGTGCTAGAGACACAGCAAATGAACACGACTCATCTAAGAGCCCTTGAAACACAAAGCAGAATAATGATCGGCCAGTTTGACAAAAACACATTAATTGTGAAATGATAAGGAGAAAACGAAGCCTCTCGATTAACTTTGGAAATATCCTGGAGAACTTATCTGAGAAGCTTGGTCAACAAGTCTTAAGACTTTTCTATTTCCAACCCTCTCCAATTAGGACACTATAAAGTTATAAGCAGAACCCAGACAAAAGTAGGATTCTCTCCCATCCTGTTATCTAAGAAATGTGTTTGCAGAGAGACATCTCTGCTGTCAACCCCTCAGCTTTTGTGTCAGCTTTCCTGAGACGGAACATTTACCCATAAACAATCTTCAAAGTAATAACTATTCACATGTACGGACACTTATTCTGTGTCCAGCAGGGTGCCCAAGGTTTCCACTGTATCATCTCATTTAATAAAAAAAAAAAAAAAACAAACCTTACACGAGGAAACCAAGGCACAGAGAGGGCAGCTCAAGGTCGGCATTCTCGCATCACCCTCAGATTCCAAAGCCCTGGCTCTGGATACTGACCACAGCGCTCCACGACCGCACACTGGGGAAACTGTCATCTCCAACGTCAACAGCAAGCTCATGATTGGGAAGAGCACTTTTGAAGGCATCTTGGATGCCTTCTCTTTTACCGTCTCCTTTAATCCCCTGGGGGAATCCTATCACTTATCCTCAATCCTGCGAACAATTTCAACCCCCAATATCACTGCCAGCCTGCAGCTCTGTTCCCTCAAGAACCCTCTTCCATGTCCACTTTGCCTGCCTTCTACTCCCAGACCCAGCTTTCATTTTTGGGATATTAAAAAGCAGAGAACATCCACTAATTACTCCTACATGCGGCAACATGGTGAATCTTACACACCTAATGTCAGCTAAAGCAGCAAGATAAAAAGAGAACGTGGTCTGTATTTCCAAATTAGAAAAATAATTAATGGTGACAGAATAATGGTTACCTTCAGGGAGAGCATGAATGCAGCCTCACGGTTATAGGTTCTGTCCTATTTTCAGATCTGGGTGCTGATTACATGGGTTTGTTTCCTTAGTAAAATTTTAGCAAGCTATATCCTCATGATTTATGTATTTTTCTGAATTGGGTATATTTATTAAAAATGTGGTCCCTCCAAATCAGGGTTTTACTTTTAGGAAACTGAAATGACTTCATTATATTTTGAATCCTGGAACACAATGTGCAAATTTTCCAAGTTTCTTTCCCCAGATGTAAATTGGTACAACCACTATGGAGAACAGTATGGCGCGTCCTTAAAAAACTAAAAATACAACTACCATATTATCCAGCAACCCCACTCCTGGGCATATATCCTGAGAAAACCATAATTCAAAAAGATACATGCACCCCAATGTTCACTGCAGCATTATTTACAATAGCCAGCACACGGAAGCAATGTTTTGTTTCTGTGTTATTTATGAAACAGAAACACACTCACAGACTTGGAAAACAAACTATGGTTATCAAAGGGGAAAGGTGGAGGGGAGAGATAAAAGAGGAGTTTGAGATTAACATACACACACCACTAAATATAAAATAGATAATCAACAAGGACCTACTGTATAGCACAAGGAACTCTACTCAATATTCTGTAATGCCTATACGGGAAAAGAATCTGAAAAACAATGGACATATGCATATGTATAACTAATATACTTTGCTGTATGCCTGACACTAACACAAGATTGTATCAATAAATCAACTGTACTCCAATGTAAAAGAAAATTTTTTTAAAGTTTCTTTCCCCAATCTTTTTTTTTTTTAATTATTTTGGGGCCCGGGGGGGTACACCAAGTTTAATCATATGTTTTTATACACATATCCCCGTATTCCCTCCCTTCCTTGACTCCCCCCCCTCAAGTCCCCGCCACCCTCCCCGCCCCAGTCCTCTAAGGCATCTTCCATCCTCGAGTTGGACTCCCTTTGTTATACAACAACTTCCCACTGACTATCTATTTTACAGTTGGTAGTATATATATGTCTGTGCTACTCTCTCGCTTCATCTCAGCTTCTTTCCCCAATCTTAATAATAAACAACACGTGCTTGGAGAAAAATTACATTTTCATCTTAGCTTAAAATTCTACAACATCTCCCACTGACTCCAGGCCTAAAATCCAAGGTCCCACTTACGGGCACCCTCTTGTTGGCCAACTTCATGTCCCATTGCTGCCCCTGCTCTAGCAGGGCTGCGTCTCTCCCTTCTCCTACCTTACTCCTCCTTCACCAGCATCCCAGCCTCCTTCCTGCTTCCTATTCTCAGCTTCCTGTCTTTTCTTCACATCTCTGCTTAGTTAACCTTACACCTTTAAATCCAAGACCAGTTCAAATGCCATTTCCTCCAGAACCCATCTCTCAGGACTAGGCAGGAGGCTGTCTTTCAGAAGTCCTGTGGCTTTGGAATGTCTGGGTTTGGCAACATACACAGAAAAGGCAGAATACTGAGAACAAAAAAGCCCACTTCTGAAAAAAAACAAAAACAAAAAAAGAAAGCCCTCTTCATGGTTTCTCTTCTGTCTTTCACCCCATATTCACTAATATACACAAGTCTTTCCAGCTCCCCTAATCTTGGCAAATTGAAACTGCGGTTTTCTGAAACAAAGGTCACTTGCTCAGCTACAGATAAATAAAAATTCACAAGCATCTCCAGGAAAATCAATACCGGTACTAAAAAATCTAAGTTGATAATAAATTTTAGTTCCCCTTGCACATTGCTCACGAATGTCACTATTTACTGGAACCCCTGTAATATCAAATATTTCAGAAGGTTATTGATTTTGCCACTGAAGTGTGACTAAAGGGGTAAATAAACTGCTCCTGGGGGCAATCGATCCATTTATCTTCACTGGTATTTTATAAAAAGTCAAAGTAGCATAAACTTTGATAAATAAATGTTATCATGAACGAAATACTGCTGACAGAAGGATCGGAAGTAAGAAAGAACAGACAATTCTGCTCTCTGAAAGACACACAATTGGCTTACCATTTTAGCAGTTTTAATAATCGCTCCCTACATAGAAACATCTGTTTTCACCTGCTCTCCATCACCCATGTGGGCCCAAGTGAAATTTTTGAGTCACAGGGCCAAGAAAAACAGGAAGATAGGAGCCACAAATCAAGTCCTCATGAAATGGAAATGCAAGTAAAACGAAGTTTTTTAGTTTTGGGGCTTTTTTTCTGTCTAATCAGAAAGTAACTGCTAGAGTCTCTAAGGTAAAGAAACGTCTTTGGATATCTTGAAGGTATGTTTGGAAATGGTAGAGCTTATTTAGATTAAAAGAAAAAACAGAATGGGGCACCCTCTGAAGTGGCTTTTTAGGGCTTTATTGTTAAACCAGGCTGTACCAATAACCACTTAACTGCACCGCAATGACCTCATAAAGATTTCAATGCAAGGCCATGGAGAAACCACACCATGGTGGCTCTAAGGGGATATTAAGGCTCCCAAGGAATTTTAATTCAAGTGCAGGCAAAGTGGGAACCCTGCAAAGAGGCTACAACTTACCATGAGAACTTACACTGGCAAGAAGATTTTACTGCAGTTGTGTGAAGACAGCATTACCATCTTGTGATGGAACAAGATGATGAGACAGGTACACAAGATGATACCGTCACTTCAGCCCAATAGTGACTTCGTTCCCCATCCCTCAGGGAGATTCATGGCTCTCAGGGCGCAGACACTGCTAAATGATTATTAAACTTGGTTTAGGTGGCCTCAGAAAGGGCTCTCCAACTTGAAACATTTCCCAGTCCAAACCTCTCAGATTCAAGTCTGCTCTGGTTCTCTTCTCATTATCGAGGCCCATTCAGGAACTCCTGATTTTTTTTTTTCCTTTCCTTCACACAGACCATGGTTGCCTTCAAAGACCCCTGCCTAGAAAGAGGCTTTTCAGGGTCCTGTTGGAGAAAAGCCCGCTCAGCATTTGGTGAGGCAGCTAAAATGAGTGTCTCTCCCGGGGGCTGGTGCAATGCCCAGCCGGACACAGTGGGCACCGCATACAATGCTATTTACGGCAGCAAGTGTTTGGGTGGCCAGACCAGGCCTGGGATTCTCTGAGGGTCACAGGATGTTGGCAATGTGGTTCTAACAGCTGTGAAAGCTACCCCGGGCGGGAACAGAGCGGTAACCATGGGTACAGTCAAAGGGGGAAAGGCCCTTGACGAGAGGCTGTCTGGCAGCCTTGGATGCGCTCCATGAAACAGGTCTGGCACATTTTCTAGTGATGGCAGGTCACTGGAAAGAGTCCGCAGAGTGTACAATGCTACTCAGTTTCCACCTCCTAAAGAGCTGAAAGTACAGGATTAGCTCTAGGCTTACAGAAACGCATGCCGCTCCCCTCGCCGTCCAATGGCAGCATCCCTCCTTGTCATCGCAGGGAAGAGGATGTGTGTGTGCCTGTGTGTGTATGCAAACATGGGTGTGTGCACGCACGCCATCCAGCTATGAATTTACTGCAGTAAATCTCCCTGGTATGATGGCACTAAAGAAATAAGGAAGGTTTTCTTGGATGGGGGCTTTCTTCTCTCTTCTTCTCCTTCCCACATCCTTGGGAAGCATCCTGCACTTGTCTTCCCAATGCATTATGACAAATCAATGGAGGCGTCTCTTCTTCTCCCAGGATGCTTTATACATGTGAGTTACACATCCCCGCTGGAGAAAATCTAAATGTAATCCAGCAGACTGGGCTCTGTCCTGGTGTTTGGGCCGTGCAGCCACCTGTGTTTCTCCAACCAGGCTTCTCCCAGTCTCTGATAGATGCTGCCAAACCCTGCTGACTCTACGGCCAATGGGACATCTCCACTCACCGCATCTTGGTCCCCCGTTCTAACTTGCTTTTCTTCATGTATTCACTTCGTCAAGGAATGGCAACGCCCTCCTTTCTGGCTGCCCAAGCTGCGGACCTGAGAGTCAGCCTCAACTTCTGCCCTCATTTTACCCCACAACCAACATATTACAAACTCTTCCTGAAGATTTCTGATCTCTGCACGTTCCTCTCTACCCCTGCAGTATCTCATCTGCTCCGGCTTCCATTTTTTCTAATCTGACTATGGCAGTCGCCTCTAGACACGTCTCCCGGCACCCTGTCTGACTCCAGTGGGTTCTCTCACTGCAGCCGTAGTGATCTTTCCAAAGCATCATCTCATCACCTCTCTCCCCTGCTGGAGACACTTTGATGGCTGTGCCCTTAGAAGCAAAGGCCAACTGCGTGTCACAGCTAAGAGGGCATTTCATGATCTGACCCAGTTGTACCTGCTCGATTCCTTTCACAATTCCTCCTTCCAGCCTCTTTCAGTCTCATCTACATGTCTAGGTTTTTGCAAATGTGTTTCCCTCTGTCCCTGTGCATTGTCTACGTCTCTGCTTGGATGTAATTTTCTCCTCTAATCTGAAAGGGAGGTCCCTGCTGGGTGCTCCTACAAAACTCTGTGTGTGGTGGCCATTAATACGATTCAGGAAATAAAGATTTTACATATATCTGGAAGTATGTTTGCTCATGACTGTTTAAACTGTAAACTCATGCACTAAAAAGTATAAACTTTAATAAACAGTATAAATAATTTATAGCCCTATAAATTCTTAAAATCTGAAAGTCACATGCTATAATTAGTACTGACTTGTTCTACATAAACAATGGAGGAAATATTTCTCTTTTACAGTAGAGAAATCAAACATTTATTTAAAATCAATAAGTGATAAATTCTAATTCCCAGTGAGTGACTTTTCTGAATAATGTTTAAATATACACATATGCAGCATACTATGTGCTTGACTATATTTAGCTGAATTCTGTTGACTCAGCTCAACAATGCAGGTGTACCTCCATCAATGCAGGTGTGCCTCAATTTACATGACAGGCATCTTTGAAAACTGCATGCAAACTGAATTTCTGTGAATCGAAGTTGATTTTAAATGTCCCATTTGAGCAAATTCTATGGTAATTCCATGTTGAAAGGGAAGAATCACCTCCTAATTTAACTTTCTTGAATAATCCAGACTTTCATAATTGGATTTACTTATAGCAATAGTATAAAGTAATTAAATTGATTTTCATCACAGAATAAAACATGAAGAAAAAAACCAGTAATATATGTACATACCCATCACCAACATCCTACATAACATAAACACTGAGATGATTAAGCTGTCTTAAAGCCTCTCATGCATAATGAAGGAAGAAATACAGGAAAGGTTAGTATTTATAGCCTTCTGAGTCCCATTTTATCTACTAATTTAAATTTTTTTTTTTTTACTCTCAATTTACAACTACCAAGAACACATAGAGCATTCTATAGTGGAGCCCTTTTTTTTCCCTCAGAGGCACAAAGGTGAGTTTTTTGGAAGAATTATCTCAATTTTCTTAATAAATAAATATGAAATAGCTTCTTAGGCACACCAACATACATATGTAAAATCGTAATTGTATTACTACACTCTACTTCAACAATTACAAGATGCTGTCAATTGTGAGATGTACCACAGTGCTGTCTGTGTGCCCCGGAGGAAGAAAAACTGCTGTCAACCACATCATGACATAATAGATTGTAAGACACACTCTAATTTCAGAGACGTTAAAAAGTGAGAAAATGTACACTTTGAAATCAATGATATGCAGGAACAGACTCCTTTCTGCTTTATCTCCAGCATGTGGAATGGTGTCTGGCAACAGCAAACACTGTATTTACTGAGTGAAGGAAAAACCAATAATATTTAAAACACAGCAAAATAAACAGATATCTTGCATGTAGGAAAATTACATAAATGATGGGCACTGGTGAAAGGTTTTAAAGAGTAACAGTTATTTTATATGCCAAATTGTCTCTTCATTTAAATTGCAGCTCAGGAAATTAGAATATAATGATAACTCTTTACAAACTTCCATTAAGTAGATAATAATCAGGTTTAAAATATGCAAACAAAATCACCTATAAATTTGATGAGATTCTTCTTTTTTCTTTTTCTAACCTGATTTTAAAATGATCACCCTGCTATGCCATTCTGATACAGTTTGCAATAGACTATTCTCTGAATTTTACTTTAAGCTCATTACTTACATGAGACTTATCTCAAAGGTCTGGGTTATCTTAATGTGACCAAACACCCTTCACACTGTGTCTTGAATCCTGTCGCTACGAGTGGGAAGGTGCCCTATTTCACAACTGCTGACAACGTGCTGGTGCTGCCAATTACAAACTTCCTAAATGTATTTCATGAACAATTCCTCCTTTAGTATTTTTCTTTTCTGTTAGTGGACATCCTTTTAAGATATTCCCAGTAGAGAGCACTTTTATACATGAAGAGAGTTCCATAACTTCTCATCTGTTGCTTAAATTGGCTAAGTTTTAATCACTCTACACATCTTCTTTACGAATTTTATTCTTCCTCTGAAAACTTCCCTTTTCTTCCCACTTGTTCTGCCTTCATGGGCTCATGAGCATGAAAACGTAAATTGGCAATGTCATCTCTTTTGCCATCTGATGGTCCACTGGGAATGGAAGCTATGGCTTTCCCAAGCCTTGGTCTTCATGTATAAATGCCAGGTCCACCAGGTCTGAAGTAACTCTGTCTCTTCCGTACTCAATACACAATGCAAAACACGGTCTGGACTCTGGAGAATAATGGAGCAAGGTCATCGTGTTCTATCTTCACAATAAAATGCACATCTCCCATTAAATGGCAAATCCTCCATTTCTAAAGGTTGAGTAGACCGCATTTATAAAAGAATTCCACTTGGTTAAATTTAGAGGACAGGAAAAAAAAGTCCTAACCAAAAGGACACTCTGGCTTGGGCCCTTTTTGTTTGATTTTTAATTTATTTTACACCCTTTTCTCTCAATATCTTGGGAGCCAAACACTGGTTAATACAGCAATCTCAGGCCCTGAAATCTGAAATACTGAATTGGCCAATACTTTCATGCTCTGCTTTAGCTGCCTTATAGAGTTCTCAGTTACAAGAGGGCTATCTTTTTTATTGATACATTTTCAGTGCAAGCACTTTCAGTAGCAATGTGTCCCTATCTTTTTCATTGTTTTGTTTCTTCAACAATCGACTTTGCCTTGGCCTTGTTCCCTAGACTCCCCAGGTGTCCCTCTTTCCTCTTTGGACAGGGAAAGAAGGTCCCAAATGACCATGGCCAGTTCTACAAGACAGTCTGGATCACGCACATAATCTGCTTGGTCCTCTTTCCTAGGTGCCTTTTAGGGTCCAGAATCACAGCCTTCCCCACACTCCTAGTGCCTGCATCCCTGCCTGTGGCCATGCTGCTCGGCTACTCCACAATGATGCCCAGGCAGCTGTACGCCACCAGCCTGCCTTCCCTTTCCTCCACTCTTCCCTTTGCTGCTGCCTCCTCTGGCTTCTCCCCTTTCCCTCCACGCCCCCTGGCTTCCTCCTCTGGGCTGTCACTCACCTGCATTTGCTCCTCCCACTTTCTCTACCACTTTGGTCTCCACGCGGGGGCAGCCCATAAACCATGCTCCCCAGGTCCAGCATTCAAGGGATGGAACTGTGCTGCCTACAACTCTGCGGGACACCTAATGATGGCATGCCATCCAGGTAGTTCTGCCGCTCTTCCTCCCAGCTGGTACCCAAGTCTTCATGGAGATGCCCTGAAGATGCTTGTTCAAGCTCCTGCCAGCCTAACTCTGCTCCTTTGGGGAAAAGCTTCTGCTTAAACTTACTTAAGAGCCCTCTTAATCTTGGTAACCCTCCACACGTAAGGGCAAAGACAGCGCTCAGCACACCTGCCTCACATTCACGGACAAAATGCTTCTTGCCTGCCCCTCTGCCCTCCCTCGCTCCCTCCCTCCCTCTCAGAAATTAACATCATCTCATCAAGTATTATTTCTTCTCTTACCATCTCAGGTGCCGATTACTGTAAAGTGCCAAGGAGGAATAGCCCCAGTGAATTGTTCCCTTTGCTCTTTGCGTGTTTATTCCTAGCTTCAGACCCACAAGGAAAGATGCTTCGTGTACTCCACGGCATCGATACAAACAGCAATGTAAGACTTTGGTTGCCATTTTATATTTTAAAAACTATAACAGATATTCATGAGTTTAATTTAACTGTCTACTTACTACCAGCCATGCTTGTTAAGGGCTGCAATAAACCAACAGAAAAATTAAGCACTCCACTTCCTCACATCCTAGGTAATAGATTATGTGAAGAGTTCCGCATTACAGATTCAGTTGGTACTCATACCAGCGGCATAGATCCTAATGACTCCATTTGGTATTCCTACAGATGTTATCATGTATCATGCCTTCCACGGCCATCAGAGAATCAGGCCCATTCACTGGTTTTTTTTTTTTTTTTCTCCCTAATTCCCTGTGTTTGATAAATAAGCTGATAATCTTTGCGGTGCACAATAAAAGAATATTAAAACCAGGCCTGACTAATGTGTGTCTGGAGACATAAAGAAGAAAAACTTTTTAAAGTCCCAGGACCAAAATACTCCAACTTCTTCCCTACTACTCCATCCAGCTGATTTTTAGGCATTCTTACATTTCCGGATGCCATTCCAAACAATGCGAAGATAAAACTCCCTAATTTGCATCTGAAGCCTTTAACTGTGTTCTTTAATCATGCCAGATATTCATGTGATTGGCCTAAGAAGGCCACAAACCCCATGTTATAGATGAGGAAACTAAAGCCAAGAGAGGTTCAGAAGCATGCTTGGCAGGCACAGAACTAGGGCACGTCAGAGCTGGGCTTCAGACCTATACTCCATGAGTACCAGGTGGGTGCTCTAGAACCTACATGTCAGCCCCAAACATAATTCCACCCCGGTCTCTCTGGGTTGGTCAGCTGTATGTGCCAGCTTGGCTAGGCTACAAGCCCCAGCTTCTCAATCAAACACTCATCTAGGTGTGAAGGTATCCTGTAGATGCTGTAACATCCACAATCGGGTGACTTTATGCAAAGGACATTAGCCTGGATAATCTAGGTGGGCCTGATGCAATAGTTGAAAGGCCTTAAGAGCAGAACTGAGGTTTCCCTGAAGAAGAAGAAATTCCACCAATTCCACTGGGGGACTACAGCATCAGCGCCTGTCCAAGAGTTCCCAGACCACTCTTCCTGATGGCCTGTCCTATAGATTTTGTACTTGCCTAACCACTCCCCAAAATTGCATAAGCCAGCTCTGTGCAATAAACCTATCATCTGCCTGTCTGTCTGTCTGTCTATCAATCTATCCATCCATCCATCCATCCATCCATCCATCCATCCAACCATCTCCACGTATCTCCTTCTGTTTCTGATCCTCTCCTGGAACCCTGACTGCTACACCATAGAACTGTACTGATGATTAAGGAGCTGTCATGTGCCAATACTGTGCAGGGCCCTCAGGTCACACACTACATGCCAGACAAATATCTGATGCACCATATTCTTGAAAATCAACCTCCCCCAACCCCTTAATGGCAAGCAATTTAATTCTGTGTCTCCTTTTGTAATTTAGGGCTCCTTCTTCCTTAATGGAGGCACACCTTTCAAGGATATCCTACTCATATACTTGAAGTCACTCGTATATTTATCATGTCATTGATAAAAGGATGTTAAAATTAGGTAAAATCTGTGTAAGCTGCCTAACACTGGCCCAGTTCTGTTGCACTGTGAACAATTTTACATAATTAACAAGTTCATGCAACACTCAGTCATTCTATGTGCAAAATTAAAGTGAAGTATTTCTAGTGTTACCAAAATATTATTCCTCAGACACTAGTTTAGAAAAGCCTAGTCTTCTCTTCAGGTTAAATAACCCACACTCCCTGAATGCTTCACTGGGAATCATGCAGCCAGTCTGGCAATTACTTCACTTGCTTGCCTGTGGAGCTTTTACTGTTCACTCTTTCTCATCCTAAGTAGCTAACATTGGATTCAGTCTTCTAATAGGAGATTCTGAATTGTTGAGGAATGCTGCTCTTAATAGGAAACAAATATTTACCAACCACCTTCATCCTGGGTTCACCATATCCATCCTTACTACAGCTCACCCGTTAATTGTCCTCCTTCTAAGCAGAGAGGGACTTGGTTCTTTCCTCTCCATCTTGAGTCAAATGAATGAGGACTGGACTTATGACCATGTGATGCTCACAGCTTATCTGTCTGCCTACCTGATCTTTGTTTCTATTGATGTGGCCTGTACTTGCCCATTTCCTCCCATTTCCTCCCATTTCCCATAATAATTTCGAGTCTGTGCTGGCCATTCTACCTCCTGCCTACCAGTCTAAAATCAATAAGAAGTCATCTATGTGCCACTGAACTTAACTTTCACCATTCACTTATGTCACTGATCAAAAGATGTTTAAGGGCTTCCCTGGTGATGCAGTGGTTAAGAATCCACCTGCCAATGCAGGGGACATGGGTTCCATCCCTGGGCCGGGAAGATCCCACATGCCACAGAGCAACTAAGCCTGTGAGCCACAACTACTGAACCTGTGCTCTAGAGCCTGCGATCCACAACTACTGAGCCCGAGTGCCACAAGTACTGAAACCCATGCACCTAGAGTCCGTGCTCCACAACAGCAGAAGCCATCACAATGAGAAACTTGCGTAGCGCAACAAAGAGCAGCCCCCACTTGCCACAACTAGAGAAAGCCCGTGCACAGCAATGAAGACCCAATGCAGCCAAAAAAAAAAGTTTAAAAATGATCTTTTCATGTACAGCAGCAATATATTCAATCTGCGATGAACCCCAAAACATAAAATGTGCTGATGTGGATTAAAAGGAACACAACTACAATGTTCTGCTTTGCCACAGAGACTACCCACTAAATATTAATCGCATTAAAATGACTATTCAGAAGAAAAGCACTCAATGCTTGATTTGGGAATAAACATACTTCTGTTCAGGCAATGACAAAAAACTATCCTCTCATTATTTATTCACTAAGCATTGTTAGTTAACAATTTTATTGTTCATTTGTTTTCATTCCCAAGCATATTTTTTAAAATGATACTTGATTAATAATTTAAAATACTGTATTATGTAGTAGCATTTGGATATTGTATTAAAGGAAGATCTCAACAGGGAAGAGATAAAATAGCAATAAACTCATCCTTTACCACCACTGTACCATATTTTAGCATTTGGATCAGTATATGCACAAAGGGGCACAGCAAAAGCATCTAGATGAAAATTTAAAGTTACTGCAAGGATGTTATCTTGTCTTCTGTATCACTGTCTACGAGAATATATAGGAATAATGTCTCATGGACCACAATGTGAGGAAAGTCTGCTTCTCCTAAGTAGCTGACTTTATATTTAAGGACAACATGATTCTTGAAGCCCTTCAATTTTCCCTCTTCACTTTGGCTGCTAGGAATCTCAGAGTCAATTTATAAGCTGCTTTTGTTTACTAATAATTGTATGAACTTTGGTAAGTTACCTTATATCCTTTTCTGAATAAGAGACCTAGGAGGAGTATTGTGGTTTGGAAGACTAAGTTAAATACGATCATTTCAGTAGTTCTGAATGGCTTTGCTGTTTGGCCGAGCAAATCACTTACTTAGAGCTAACATCACATATGTCTCCAAATACTGATTAGGGAATCTACAATTCCTTCCTCCTTATCCAAGGCTACTCTGATGATTGGTGAAGTTTAACTGAAAAATCTTAAAAAGAATGCTTTTACATAAATGTTAAGAAAGGTATTTTTAAAAAGCTTTTGATTTGTGCGCACAGTATAATAACACAGTGCAGTGTCTGAGTCAGAGATGCTGGGCTCTGGGCTTCCTGGAGTGGAGCATATTAGTCCATTTATTCTGCCAGCTTTGTCTGATGCTTTGTCTTTGACAGTGGACTGCAGGAGGCATGGCATCAAGGGTCTAGGTGGTTTTGTGTGTGGCTATCACATCCCAATCTCTTTCAACCATTGATCTATTATTTCCATGTGTTATTTCCTATAAGACTGAGAATGTACCAAGATTTACTACAAAAAGTTTTTTAATAAGAAAAAGAATACTCTCAAAAACTCAGTAGAAATTGGAAATTACAGACTAGCTGCCACAAGAGATGAAACTGTTTTTGTCAAATATTTATGCCCATTTCAAGACTTGTGCTTTTTATGTTCACTCAGACAGGCAGGGCAAAGGGCATGGGTCTGGTAGCTAGTACTGACCCCTCTGACACGGCAAAATTCCAAGCAGGAAGGTTGAGTAGTCACTAGGGGTTTCCTGTGCCCCAAGATTCATACTGAAAGTTACTGATCAACACTTAAACTACATATAAAAACAGATCGTATGTGATGTGTAATTATGTATTACTGCAAAATATACCTTAAAAAAAAATAAGCTGCTATACCCAGCAGCAGCTGCCATCATCCAATTGAAAGGATGCTGAGTGGTACCCGAATGGGATGCACTGAGTTATGGTAGCCAAGGGGCTGGAAGGGGAGACCTGTATACCCGGGAAATGTGTACCACGAAGACAAAACCCAACACCTGGGCTAGGCAGTAAAGGACCCCATGTTAGGGCTAGGATGTGAAATTCCAAGAAGCCCTGAGTACTTGAAAGCAATTTAACACTTTTAAAGCTCTGGATGGTAAAGGTTAACTTCTCTGTTGATTCACCAGGACTGTCTCGTTGAGATGCCAGAATTTACAAGTGCAAAGTGATGGCTGGCAGGGGAATGTGCCCCGATGAAAGAGAGGAACAGAATTCACCTGCAGCAAGGATATTGAGCCTCAGAGACAGTATTCTGTGGCATGTGGAAGTAATTCAGAGATCGATAGGATAATGTATTGCTCTTCAGCACCAAGGAGGGCAAGGCTTCATTCCCGTTATTGAGGAATAGTTAGCCCTGGTTTCTCTAAGTGATTAGCCTATGAAAGGAAGGCTGTTCTATTTATGAAAGTAAGAACCTAGCATTATGAGAGGCTTACGGCAAAAACGTAGTGTAACCCTTGGGAAAATGTCTGCCCAGGAAACTAACAGTCAATAGTTCTATATATATTTAGCTAAGGTTTTATGCTTGGTGACAAACACAGTCCATAAACATTGCTTGGTAATTTGCATGAGCAAAAATTATTAGCCAAAAGTCACACATGGGGCATGCATGCTTCCAAATACCACGTAACTGATTACAACATGTCTTCATATTTATAGCTATGCTGCAGGTCCCCATTAAGACCCAATAAATTACTTCTCTGCACCACTGATTATGAAGATTTCTCTTCATTAGAGTAACTTCCAATCACACAGAGCTTTCAAAAGGTCATATTTTTAACCTGAATCAACATAGTTGTATTTCTCATCAAATGATCCCTTCAAAATCAGAAATCACTAGGGTGTGGAAGAGACATGGGCTACACATTTAATCAGGAAACTGTAAATTTGATGAAGGGTAAAATCTCACAGGGTCATACATCCCCCAAATGATAACACAGGGAAACACACTCAGTTTATTGTTTCTGTATTAGGGACTGATTTTTACTCTGCCAAAATCACACATCCATGAGCAAAATAAATTATTATGACTATTTTAAGCCACTAATAAGTTTCAAGGTATTCTGTTATGCAGTGCCAGCTAACACAAACACTCCCTGTAAGAAGAGCACAGATGCATGTGAGGGGCTGTCCTCTTTATAGAGGCAAATACTAAGTGGCACCAAAACAGGGAAGGGAAAGGACAACCTTCATCTGAGCTCCCAACACCTCCTTCCCCATCTACCCTATGCCCCATCATAGCCTAGACTCTCCAGCCCTTACTATGTTCTAATAAACACTAGGGTAAAACCAATTCCATCTCATTCCTTCTGCTCAGAAAGGAGGAGAAAGAAGAAGAGTTGAAATACTTTACTGACAAGGACAGTGTCTTATCCAGCTATACCTGCCACTGTGCCTAATGCAGTAGGAATTTACTTAAATAATTATATTAAGCAAATATTGAACTCCTTGTAGTATTTTTTTTCTTACAGGTATATGTGTTATCCATTGTGAATCTCTGTGTGTGTATTCTAATATTGAATAAATAAGTAAATATATTGTGGATAATAAGAAGGAGGTTTCTCCCCATCAGAAAAGGGAGTTATGAATACAGAAAGAAAGAAGACTAGAACAACCCCTGTGGAACTGGATTGGAATTAGAGGTATCAGTATGAACCCTAATTTTTGTTGGACAAAAAGGTAGATAAATAAGATGTATGGTGGATGACAGATGGTAGATAGATAATGTAGTATTATAGTTATAGATGTGTGTATGTATATGTATATATGCATTATATATTTTTAAATGTAGTATATATTATGTAAATACATGGATAGATCATCTAGTAGTTTTGTGCAATGAAAGGGCCTAGTAGCAATGAGCACACACAGTGCCCAACGTTGGTTTCTAAAAACCATTTCTGCAATAAACAAAACCAGGGCTCCCTGGAGGAATGTCTGATTCCAGGTCTGGGGTTGGGGAATTACAAAATGATCCTAGAACACTGTGTTGTACCAGAAAAAGAAAGAATGAGGAATAATGCAGATATGTCAGATGTAAACAAGTCAGCTTGAAGGGAATCCCACTGCCCAAATCTAGGATAATTTGAGCATTGAAATAATGTGAATAATCAGTTATAAACCATTGAATAAAATAAAAATCTATGAATTCATATTAGTTAAATAAAGTAGAAGGGACGCTCTTCCTTACAGAGGAATGCCAACTAACAAACGCAGAGATAATTACGCAATTAGAAAACAACCGTCTGGCAAGCACCACTACAATAACTGATTCAGTCAAGAATCATCAATGGATGCTAAAACTACTGTGGGAAAGCTTGATGATAAATAAGGTGTTGACATGGTCTCAAAGATACTTACTGATAATACTCATTAATAATTTCAGGGGAGAAACTTGACAGATACCACTTTAACCAAGTGATGATGTTCACACCACCAGTAACAGGAGAAACTGATATCATGGGCTTCTGGAGGTGATGGTTTGAGAGGGATCAGCACCCCTCTGGTGGCATTCCTGCCAAAAATGCAAAACTTGAATCTAACCATTAGAAAACATTAAACAAACCTAAATTGATGAACAGACTATAAAATGCTGGCCTCTGGTCCTCAAAAATGTCAAGGTCACAAAAGACAAAAGGAACTGAGGAACTGATGCCTATTAGAGGAGCCTAAAAAGACACGTCAACTAAATGATCTTAAATTGGATCCTAGACCAGAAAAAGAAAGACAGACATGATTAGGACAATCTGAGAACTTAAAGTAAGGTCTGGAGATTATAGCACTGTACTCATGTTAAATCCTTAATTTTGATCACTGTACTGTGGTTATACAAGAGAATGTTCCTGCTTTGGGGGGAAATATACACCAAAGTATTTAGGAATAAATGAGCATCATGCCTGTAACTTATTCTCAAATGGTTCAAAAAATTATATGTACATATACTAATGTACTTTATATTATACACACATATAGGAAGCAGAGTGAGGAGATGCAAGGGAAGGGAAGGGAAGGGAAGGGGGGAGGGGAGAAAAAGAGAAAAAGAAAGCAGTGCTGTAAAGTGTTAATGTTTGGGGAATCTGAGTGAAAGGTGTAAGGGAATTCTTTGACTCTTGCAACTTTTAAGGATGAAATTATTTCAAAATGAGTGTCTTAAAATTACACAGATATGGAAAGATGAAAAATATTCACTTAAAAACGGAACAGGTTAATTAAAATGCTATATATTAACTTCTAACAGTAGTTATAAAAAAAAAACAAAACAGAACCACATGGACCAATAGGGATAGACGCTGAAACCATGTCAAGTGAAAGAGGCAAGTTAGACAATGTCATGGACAGTTCAGTATCATTTATGAAATTTAAAACACATATGGGAAATATTATCATAAGTTATTTAGTGAAATTCTTAATGATTTTTTTTAACATGGGGTCCCACATTTTCATTTTTCACTGGGCCTCAAATTATGTAGCCCCATAAATTATTATAACATTTTATTTCTTTCATAAAGAATAACCAAAATGAATTCGTTATTTCTGGGTAGTATGTATCCAGGTGTTTATTACTCTATGTGCTTTTCAGTATTTCAGTATTTTTTTCAAGTTAAAAATGGACCTTTTCCTAAGTTCATCTTAAGATAGCCTGCGGTGATAAAACTAGAAAAAAAGCAGCAAAAACAACCCAATACTCAACATTTCAAAGTTTTTTTTAAGATTCAGTACATTTATTTTTCTATAATTTACATTTAAGGAAAAATAATGTCACATGTAAGAACACAATTTCATGATAAATCCCTTGATTTTCTCTTCCAATCAAATTGCTCCTCCTACTTTCCTATAAATAAGATCTAGAACCACCACTGATAAGAGAATCCTGCTAACTTGGTGTTTTGTATATTTCAGATGTATCATAGGCTAAACTGGGTAGTTCGGAATATACTACACATAGCTCCATGGATTCGTGTCTCATCACAGAAGCAGAACCATTAACATCTCCATCCACTCACTTGCCTCTACATAAACACAGCAATTTAACGGCCGGCCTTTCCTGTTTTCCCTGTTCATTTTCCCTGCAACTTTAGTTTTGTCTTTTGCATTCTTCCTTGTTTTTCTTCTTGCCAGATGTCTCTGCTACTCAGGATTTAGCTTAATTTGCATCTCATCTCGCACTTTCACTTGATTTCACTTCTCCAGCATCTACTTCTGCTTCGTATATGAGGCTGTTCCTGATGTGGTCACCAAACCATCTCTCTTCACAACAGCATTTCAAAGCTGAGTTGCCCTAAACTCGCATTTAGTTTAAAAGAAAAATTCTCTGCTTAAGGATGCTCTTCCCATGTCTGAATCTTTTGCTTATGCTTCTCTGCTGGAACACTAGCTAAATTTCAAAAGTTTACTTTAACCACCCCATCGACAATCCCTCCCTTCCTTCCTAGTCCCTTCACCCCCTCACTTTATTTTCATCACAGTACTCACTACTCTGAAACTCTCTCATTTCTTTATGCAGTTATGCATATTACACTCTCCACTAGAAATAAGCCCTGGGAGGTAAGGGGCTCTCTACTCCTTGTCCTCTGCTATATGCCCAGCACCTGAAACAGGACTTAGCAAACAGCAGGTATTTAATGTTTACTGAAAAAATGAACTTAGAATGAGAGGCAGAGAGAAAGAGAGAAGGACTTGCAGAAACAGAGAAGAGAGGTCCAAAAATGTCCATGCTTTTGGAACACGCTCAGAGCAAGATTTTTCCAAGAGCCTGCAGGAAGCCCGGAGAGCATAAGCACAGACTTGGAGGAAGCCAGTGACAACTTGGTGACACCTGGGTCCTTAGCAATCCCACTCTCCAATCATGCCCTCAGCAAACACACCCCGGCAAAGCCCTCACTTGGAATGATGAGCTAGACTTCAAATGCAGCCACTTCCCTGGGCCATCAATTCCAGTCACCTCACATCTGCACTTCAGGGGGTGACCCTGAGAGTGCCTGGTCCTTGCAAGGCCAGAAGGCAAAGATACCTGTGCAGGTGAATGCCTGACCCTTAACGCCAGGGATTCCCTGATGCCACCTCCTGAAGACCAGAACTGCTAGAGATCTCTAGAAGATCTGCACTTCTGTATGTCTCTGCTCTGTTCATGCTGCTCCCTGTTTCTTAGACCTCCAACTTCCAAGGCCTGGCATGAGCTTACCTTCACACAACCTGCCCTCACTCCTGGAGCTCACTGTATAGGCAGGGCCCTGACAGACTGCATAAGCTGGGACAGGGCAGATGAGAGTTTAGCAGAGGGACTATTGCCTGCTCCATTGTAGGGGGTAGGGGACCACAGGCCTGAGGTTAGTAACAGAAGGGGTAGCAGGAGTAGTGATGACTCCTTGGCCTGAAGGGCCAGGAGCCGTGACTGCTAATGGGGGAGGGGGAGGAGATGCAACCTAACTCTCCTCCCTCCCTCTGATCTCCCCATTGGCTGAGCTCAACGGAAAGCCAAAGGGCAGGAGAGCCCGATACAGTTCTTAGAGGAGGGCTTCCTCGGGAATAAGTAGTTGGGCGGGGAGTGGATCTGGGAGAAGGAAACAGAAGAAGCTCCAAAAACCCCGATCCTCTCTCTGCTCCACACGCTTAAAAGGAGTACACACGTATGTCCTCTCTTGTTGGAGTTCTACCCTTGTTTCCTGGATGCCAGCTTTGATTCTCTCAGCTAGACCCTAAGCTCTTCAGGGAAAGGGACCGTGTATTATTTTCCCTGCATCCCCTAAAGAGCTTACCATATAATCATGTATCATATCATGTAATCATAAAAATTCAGTGATTATATGACAGATTACTAAATACACTGTCAGATTTTCTGATATTAGAAAATAATCACAAAGTATCAGAGTTTACAATACTCTGATTATATGTGATAGCAATGGGTATCTATCTCATTAATGGTAGCCAGAATTCTGTACCAGCTAATGTATATTTCCACACATGATACAACATTACCCAGTAAGAAAAGGAATTGATGAAAGTAATTTGCTATGTGACAAGGAAACTGCATTATCTGTTCCACCAAAAGCACGAAAAAATTTCTGTTGGGTATTTATTACTTGGCCGTTATATGAAAATATTACAGAAATAAAAACTCGAGGAAGAGAAAAAAATCCTAACAAATTCTTACAGAACTGAATCGTAATATGCTAGTGCACGATCAATTCAGATACAAAAAAGGAGGAAAGAAAAAAAAAACCCAGCTTTCTCTCAGTGCAGTTTTCAAAAGGGAATAAGTAATTTGCTGTACCTTCAACCAAGCAATTCTCTCCTATTATTTGAAAAACATATTCTGGTTGCAGTTATAAAATAAGATATAGAGTTGTGTTCTTTTTTTTTTTTCTGGCTTGCCCTTTTCGTTGCTGGGTATCTTTTGATGATGAGCGTGGTAATTCACAAGTCATAAAACTTTTCAAAGCATCATCATCTAGCTTTGGAGACAATGAAGAAAAGGCAAAGTTTGAAATATTCTGGGAATATCTTGGGCCATTTAAATAATTTAAATTAGACTACTACTACATTACATCTCATGCTCTTAAAAACAGATCAACCAACATCTCCATTAACCAATCCCTGGTTCTTTAGACACTCTGGGGGTCAGAATTACTGACCAAGCCACCACACGCTGTGCTCCACTCCTGCCTTCCACAAAGATGGTGCCACTATCAGAAAAGCATCTGTGTGAGCATCAGTGCTTGTAATTTTAAATGCTCCAATCTTTAGTTCATTGACAACAACTTTGGATTGTTGCATTCATTCATTCTGACAACAAATATTTCTAGGTGAGATGAACAGACATAACCCAAATAAGCGTTCAACAATGGCCACAGGAAGTGCTGACCTAAAGGCTACCTTATAGAAGTGATGTCACTATGAATGAACAGAAGCAGCCTCCAAGGTCCAACTTTATACATCTCAGTCTTGTTTTCAAAGCTTATTATGAAAAAGAACAGCAGTCACAAAATTCAGTAGAAAAGCTCCGTTATGAAGACAAACTTGGATGTCTCAGTTCCTTCTCTGTCACCCAAAACCACTTTTGCACAAAACTTCTATATCCCCCTATGGGCCCATAGAAAAGGTACTTTTCATCTGGGCATGAAAAAGGCTGGTTCCCATGCTTTGAAAAGCAGGAAGTAATATAAATCCTAATCATTATTGTTACTGCTTTATGGTATACTTTAGGTTACCATCTGATTTTTATGAATACAGACAGTCATCACTAATTCTCAGTGGTAGTCTAGAATCATTCCCCTCCACTGTTAATGTTCTCCTCCATAAAGGACGTGAATGGAAAACATGGGGGGCACCTAATTCTTTTATGGATGATTCATGAGCATAAAACTATTCATGTTTCTCTCTTAAGTGTAATTACCATATTTCTCACATCACTACCCGCAGTTGAACACATCAATTAAAACTAGATGTATAATTTTCATGTTTCAAATGAATTTAATTGTGAGAAGCAAATCTGTTGTGTGCCCTTTTGTATGTATCTTGCAGGAAGCATTACTTTGCCAATTTTAGAAAGGGTTGTGGAATATGAGATGGTTCAGTCTATAAAATAATCCAGTCCTGTGGGTAGCCGTCATCAAGACCAGAGCAGCCATGCTTGTTCAGATTATTTTAGTAGATGTCTAATAGGTGAACTTCACTTATATTTAGAAAACTGACTTCAAGTTCAACTTACCCATTAATATTTTTATAAAAATTATTCCCTAGTAAAAATTTCATACTAATTAATCTCTTTTTCTCCTTACTAATTAGTAATTCCATTAAGGAAAATATTAAAAGTAACACAGTTTCCCAAATTAAACCTGAAGTAAGCAGAACACAGAAAACAATAAAAATAAGAGGAAATTAATGAGATAGGAAACTGACAAACTGAAAAAGAATCAATACAGCCAGAAATTGGTTCTTTAAAAAAGATTGGTAAAATTGATAACTATCTAGCAATACTGATCAAGATGGGGAAAAAAGGCAGAGAAAACAGAAATTCTCAATATTAAGAATAAAACAGTGACCATAACTACATGGTATACAAAAAGTAAGAGCATAACAAGGAGGTATCATAAACAACTTTATGCCAATAAATTTGACAACCTGGATGAAACAAATTCCTTTAAAGATACAACTTCCCAAAACTGACACAAAAAGAAATAGAAAATCTGAATAATGTTTTTTATCTGTTAAAGAATCTGAATTTGTAATTAGTCAGCTTCCCAGAAGAAAACTCTAGGACTAAATGTTTCCATTGTTAAATTCTTTCAAAAATCATTAAGAGATAATACCTGTCACACACAATCTTTCAGAAAATAAGGAAGAGAATATTTCCCAGCTCATCTTAGGAAGTCATTATAATCTTGGTACCAAAACCAAAGATAAAGGAAGAACATTACAGATCAAAATCCCTCATGAACATTAATATAAAAAATCTTGAACAAAATACTATCAAATCACCTGGAAATATAAAAGAAGGATAATATATTATAATCATGTAGAGTTTACTCCAGGGATAAAAGGTTGGAAATCAATTAATGTAGTTCACTGTATTAACAAATTAAAGAGGAAAATTCATATGATGATTTCAGTGGATGCAGAGAAAGCACAGGACACATCCATTTATGTTACAGACATAACCCATTTGTGCTACAACACCTATGTACGTGAAAAACTTTCAGCAAACTTGGAAGAGAACTTCCTCAGACTGTAATGAACATCCAAAAAAACCCCAAAAACAAACAAAAGAACTACAGCTAACAACACTAAACAGGGAAATAGTAAATGTTTCCCCCTCAGGCTGGGAATAAGAAAATATATCTACTCTTTCCACCTCTATTCAACATTTTACAGAAGTCCTAGCCAGTGCAATCTGACAAGCAAGCGAAATAAAATCATACAGATTGGAAAAGAAGAAGCAAAACTTTCTTTATTCAATGATGACATATTGTGTACATAAGTCTGAATAAATCTACAAGAAAACTGCTACACCTGACAAATGAATTTAGCAATGTTGCAGGATATAAAGTCACTATATCAGCAATAAAAAAATCCCTAAAAATACTATTTATAAAAGTACAAAAAAATATCAAATACCTGGGGGTAAATGTAACAAAAAACATGTCAGATCTTTATATGAAAATTCTAAAACATCGCTGAGAGAAACTAAGGATGGCCTAAATAAATGGAAAGACACACCATGAATGTATGAATTGAATAAATAATTGTTAAGACGTCAGTTCTTCTCAAATTGATCTAAAGAGTCAAAACTATTCCAGCCAAGATCCTAGCAGGGTTCTCTCAAGAGAAAATACATAAAAATACAATTTGAGACAATCATAGACCTAAACATAAGAGCTAAGACAAGGACAAAAACCACTGGAAACAATTAGAAGTACATCACCTCTGTAGGCTTCATTGTCCCAAGTCATCCATTACCCCAGTCTAACCATGAGAAAAATTTCAGATAAACCCAAATTGAGGGGTATTTACAAAACTCCTGGAGTAGGCTTCAAAAATGTCAAGGTCATCAAGGATAAGGAAAGACTGAGGAACCGTCACAAACTGGAGAACATTAAGTTGTTATGACAACTAAATGCACCATGGTGTCCTGGGTGGGCTCTTGGAACACAACGAGGACCTTTTACCTAAATTTACTTTATCTATTTTACTGATGCCAACTTCTTGGTTTTGATCCTTGTACCACGCTCAGGTAAGATGGTAACACCAGAGACAGCTGGGTGAAGGGTATACAGGCACCTAATGTACTATCTTTTGCCACTCCTAAGTAAATCTAAAATGATTTCAAAATAAAATTTTTTTCCAAAGCTATTAGAACTAAGTATAGGATAATAAACTCATGACTTTTTAGATTTTTAGAGAGTACAGAAAGGAATATAACATAAAAGAAAAAACTGGGATTCCATCACAATTTTAAAATGTCTGTTCATCAAAAAGTACCATCAAGAGAATAAACAGGGGAACCACAGAATGGGAGAAAATATCTGCAATGCAGATATCTGAAAAATGATTTGTATCTAGTACACAAAAAGTACTTTGACCCCTAATAAACAATAACAACACGCTAGAAGACAGGCAAAAGACCTGAGGAGGTACGTCATTAATGAAGAGAAGTGAATGGCCAATAACCATATGAAAAAGTGTTCATTATTGTTTCCATCTGGGATGTGCAAATTAAATACACAATGAGATACCAAGTCACCCACTACAGTGATTAAATGGAAAAGTCTAAATACCACCAAATGTGGAAAAGGATGTGGAATACCAAAACTCTTCAATATCGCTGGTCAAGTATAAAATGGTACAATCACTTTGGAAATCTCTTGCAGTTGCTTAAAAAGTTAAACATAGTCTTTTCAACAACCCAACAATTTTACTCCTAGGTATTTATAGAAAAGAAATCAAACCGTATGCCTACAAAAATCCCTGAACTACACTGCCCATAGCTGCTTTATTCGCAATAGCCCAAGCCTAGAAATAGCTCAGACTTCCATCAAGGGATCAACCTACTGTGATACATTCAGACAGTGGAGTTTTCATTAACAATGAAAAAAAAAAAAAACAAAAAACACCCCTACTGACACAGGCAGCAATATGGATGAATCTCAAAAACATTATGCTGGGTAAAAAAGCCAGAAATAAAAGGTACATACTGTATGATCCCATTTTTACAAAATTCTAGAGTAGGTAGAGTCAATCTATGATGATAGAAATCAAATCAAGAATCAAGGCTTTCTTCTGGGAGCCAGGGAACTGATTGTACGGAGGCATGAGGAAGCTGCCTTTACCCTCTGCATCTACCATAACTGACTGAAAGGTACATTTAATAACTGAACACGTCACTGCATGCAAATTATACCCTGATTAAGAGAAAGGTAACACAGTTCCTGAGAATTAAGAACCATTGTAAGCTCTCAAGTTAACATGCTTTTTCCCTTTATGCCTGGACACTTTCCTACCTCTGCAGCTGAAATAAGCCTTTTTTTCATAGTTCCTGTCCTTTGGCCACTTCTCATGGAATGCTGGTACTTTTTTTTTTGCTCAGCCTTTTGGAGCTTTCAGCTAGGGCTCTGCCAGATGTCCCTGAAATGCTTCTCCAATGTTACTATATTCATGCATTCCCAGTACCTCCATCCAGAGTATCAACCTCATGAATGTTTCATATTTTACAAACAAAGAACAGAGAACTCCTCCTCCACAACCCTACCTTTGGAAGAGTTTTAAAGCACCACGCCAGGTACAATATATTTTAAGCAAACTCTTTTCCTCACCCCATGGGACACACCGCAGTAAATTAGCTCCACTCTAGATGTGGAACATAGGGGAAATTTGAAGATAAGACAGAACTGGGGTTCTGTTTAACTTTGATCCACCAGGATCTTCTCACAGTTGCCCTCTCTTCTGACCAAATGCCAAGCTGCTCAAAGTTAAATGGTTACTTAGGGAGTCATTGGATTTTGTGCACAAAGTATCAATAAGGACTTGGGTCTGAACTATATTTGTGATGCTTACCGGAGTTCAGATTGTCAATTTCTAGATATAAAACTTTCAATACTGAAAAGCAAATGGAATAGATGGAAAGAAATATCCTTTGGGCTTACGAATCAGCAGGTACTTTATTTCGCATTCTACCCAAGTATTCCCAAGAGCCACAACTATACTATCAGTTCTACAAATTTAGGAGCTAATTCGTATTTTTGCTAAAGGAACAACTAAAGATGACTAGGGTCTTCTGAATTCTAGCCGAGTGGAGAGTGAAGTCCAACAAATTCATTCAAAAAGATAAAGCACAAAGTGACAATAGCAGTTCAATAGTGTAAAGCGTATCTACGATGCTGTCTGCATACATCATTTGAATCAGATATTTTGAAAGAACTTGTTCCATAGTTCCTTTGCAATAAAAATTCAATTTTGCTTTGGGAAAAACATACTCCCCAAAGATAAAGTTTCTGCCTTCTTGGTTTCTGAGATTTATGTAGCTAAAAAAAAAAAAATAGGAAAAAGAAGACGCTCTGATCTACCCCAGTATACATGTACTATACTAAATGTATTAATGTGTTTGTTGTCTCTCTACATTCACAACACAGAATACATTTTTAATGTTGCAATTCTTACCATTACAATTAAACCAAGGTCAAGAATAAAATCATATATAAAGGGTTGGAAAATTCCACTTTAAGAAACCTCTCTGCTTTCTGACTGTGGAATGGGCAGGAGAGAATTAGGGCAGGTGGCTGAGTTCAGGTCTGCGGGGAGGGAGCTTAGCGGTTAATCAGCCTGCCAGAGAGGATTCTCAAAACAAGGAGCATCATTCGTTTATCCAACTCAAGCCGTTGCTCCTAAGTTTGTTGTAACATCCCTCCCCCATGAGCTTCCCAGCCCTGTCCTTCCTCCAACAAGTACTAATGAACAAATGTTTGTGCCCTACATCAGACTGGAGATTGAGAGAACTTCTTTGAGGATGGAGACCTGGTCCCTGCCTCAGGGCATTAAGTGCTTTAGGAAAGAACACACACATGCTCACACACACACACACACACGCTCTCTCACACACACACACACACACATGCTCTCTCACACACACACACACACACACACACACACACACACACAGAGTCACACACAGAGAGTCAACAATGCATTTCCTCCCTCTTCAGCTAACACAAATCTCACACAGCCTTCAGGGTTCTACTTGCAGGTCACCTCCTGTGAGCTGCTTTCCTAGAGCCCCCAAAGAAACTGACTTGCCTACTCCCATCCCAGCCTGTGTCCCTGTCACGGCTCGCCTGTGATCCTAAGATGATCTAAGGTTTACGTCTAAGGTGCGTGTGGTACATACTCTCGGTCTCTGTCTAGTCATCGTGGACTTTTCCCATGGTACTCAGCACAGCACCCTGCGAGCAGCAGCGCTCACCCAGCGAGAGCTGCATCCCCGACCTTCTCCTTCCAGTCTGGAACATGTGAGAGGACGATGGTTATCAGGAAGGGGAGGGAGTGAAAATCCCACCCCTCGTTACGATCGCCCATCTTCCATCTGTCACGTTACATGTAAACTCAAACTTCACTTTGCCTTTGCTTATTGCTAGGAATTCAGCATCCATCTGGCAAAAACAGCAACATTATGAGGACACTCTATCACATGCTATGTTTCAGATTTAGAAACTATTAGGATGAACATAAAACCCAAATGCCATTTCATCAACTTGATTTTCCCATGCCACACACGCCAAAAGTGAACTTCTATTTTAGAACCACAGCAGCAAGTGCAAGTGACTGAGGTTTTTATTACTATTAACACCATCATCATCATTATTACAATAGTTTTTTTTCCTTTTGCTCCTACTGATTCATCAAAATTTACTTCAGTCTTGTCATGGATGATCAATTCCTATTTCTTCTGGCTCAACAGTGAGATTTTCCTATAACATATGCTTATTATTATTGATGAATGCAATCCCTTCCAAGGAATAAATCTCCTTGCCACAGAGCAGATCCTGGAATTTGTGTCTATTGTTTCGCATCTCCTTGAGGTCAAGGACCACACATGAATGTCAAACTCGTGTTCTCAGCAGACAGTACAGCACCTGGCACATAGCAGGTACCCAATCAAAGCCTGTGGCATGGACGCCCTGCCATTAGTCCTGGGCAGATGAAAAGTCACCTCAAAAATGAAGAAAGAGCATGCTGGGATTGCAGCCTTCCACTGACTCTGAACTGCCATTCTGGGCTTCCCAGGGTTGCCTGCCTTTGCTGAGGCTGCCCTGGTGGATGAAGCAGTTCAGAGGTCAAGTGCAGATGGAGGGAAGGGTGGAGGGCACACAGAGAACATGGCTGCAGACCCTGACATCAGCTCAGCACACAAAAAGATGCAGTCAATGTTTGTTCAGTTCAATGGCACATATTGTTCTAAGACCCAGCAGTGGAGCTTCCATTCCCAGGAAGCTGTTTGTCATCAGAGTATCAATCAAGGTCTCACAAACATGGATCAGGAACTGCTAACGCTGGTGGGTAAGCTGATGTCCCTTTTGTGCTATAGGCCACTGTGCAGTATTTGCAGATATTTTATAAATTTATCTATCTACCTATTTATTTATTTATTTATTTTATTGAGTGTGTTGGGTCTTCGCTGCTGCACCTGGGCTTTCTCCAGTTGTGGCGAGTGGTGGCTACTATTCATTGTGGTGTGCAGGCTCCTCATTGTGGTGGCCTCTGTTGTTGTGGAGCACGGGCTCTAGGAGTGTGGGCTTCAGTAATTGTGGCACATGGGCTCAATAGTTGTGGCTCATGGGCTCTAGAATGCAGGCTCAATAGTTGTGGCTCACAGGCTTAGTTGCTCCATGGCATGTGGTATCTTCCTGGGGTGGGGATTGAACCCATGTCCCCTGCATTGGCAGGCGGATTCTTAACCACTGTGCCGCCTAGGAAGTCCTGCAGACATTTTAATTAATATATGCCACGCTGCTCATAGGAAAATGAAGTCATCATTCACATGTTTTGGTAACATGTACTGAACCCCAATGCAGCTGTGTGAGGAGTTGAGAATACAGAAATGAATAATTCACAGCCCTTTGTCCTCGTGGGGCTCCCACCATGGGGTCACAGTTGTAACATAAACCGATAAGTACAAACCAGAATCCAAACATCTATGTCCGGAAAAGAAATGGAGAGAGCCAGTGAGAGCCAAGGAGGAAAGTGCAAACGCATGGCTGCAAGAGCACAACAGTCACTGAAACATCTACTGATTCCACCAGCCACATCTCTGCAATGAGCACGCATGCCCAGAGCATGTCTGAAGTGAGAACAGGGACCTGCTGGTCCACATTCAGGTGCAAGTTCTTTATGTTTCTCATGTGCCCACGATGAGTTGGGTTCAACTGTTTAAAGATACATATTTTTCATACAACAAAGTCCCTAAACCCCAACCACCTACTTCCCACATTACTAATTTAGGCATACATGTTACACATACACAGGTGGAGGACTGGATATGTTAGAGCAGGCATAAGCTGTTCTTTAGGGGAGGCTGAGGGTCATCTCGAGCACAGTCCGGATTAAATACAATTTTCACCTCATACACAGACTTTGAGTCTAACGGCTCCACTGGATGTGCAACGTGCTTCAGACCTGCAGGACCTGGATGAAGGCACAAACCTTTTGCCCCTGCAGGTGTGCAGAGGATGGACGACGGCTGGTACCTTTATTATCCAACAACTTGCTTCAAACACACCTTACACACTGAACGACGCTTCCACCAACCTCCTGCTAGAAACCTGATTTCTTTCCTCTGCTTGTATTAACAGATTAACTACTTTTTCAAATAAAATAAAATCTCTGAAGTCAAACCAATCAGGATGCTGCACACAAATGTAAATCTCCGAGACCTCTGGACAAAAGCATCCCAGCGGGTATGCTGATTCAGGTCAATTTCTACTGAATCTCCCACCAGCTCCTGGGGGACTCCCACGCTCGGGGTGTAAGGTGATATGCAAGGTGGTACTAGATTCTCTTGAACGTAGTGGACGCCTATTCCTTGAAGGGAAGGTGTTGAAAACTACACCTCTCATCTCCCTACTTCTCATTACGCCTCTACTTGTGCAGATGAACACTAGCTTACAAGTCAACAGCGAGGAGATGAGTAAACCATTTTCCAAAAGTTTCCAAATAGGAAACCTTCGAGTTGGATTGAGCTGGAAACAATCCTGCCCCAGAGCCTCTCGAAGCTCCAAATCTTCAAAGTATGAAACATCCTAATCAGAGAACCATGAATGTACATGGAGGTACCACAGAGCACATGAGACACTATTTCATGCTCCAGGGTCCATCAGGCTACTGTGGGACAGATGTACTAATTCGGGAATGGAAATGAAAGTAACAGGCTAAGTAATGTCACGAAAACCTCAAAACGGTAGTGAAACAGCATTATGTCAATCTTCTTAATACACGCGACATGAAGCCAGAGATCCTTCCTTAAACACAAGTTCCCTAAAGCTCTTTGTCCACACAGATATTTGCAAGTGATATTTACAGGTCATCTTCATAGAATGTACTCACCTAATTATATTTACAAAATGCAAACAAACTGGACTTTGGTAGTATCCAGAAGAACTTGAAAGCTACTGACTGATGAAAGAACCTTGCTTTGAAAGCTCAGTGACTATATCTGCATAAACTAAGTAAGGTTACTCTTTTTATCATATCACTTCAGGTAACTAAGGCCGGTCCTATGTGTTCTTCAATAGGAAACACGGAAAGAAGCCAGAAAACAAGACACAGTTCCTCCGGCAGGCCTTGGCCATTTGCTGGGTAAGAAAATAATAACCCCTCTGTGGCTTGTGATGGTCCAACCTCAGTTCACCCGAACAAAGGGTTTTATCATGCCAACGCTAAGGGATCTGTCAAATTCGTTAGGAGTGAGTTCAGACCAAGTCTCTCAGAGGGGTAACAGCCTCAGACTATAAAACTCTGATCACAAAACACATGGCACAGCAGTGTGCTATGTACAAATCATATAACACCACAGAAACCAAACCTTCCTGACTTGGATTAAGTGCTGTAGATTAAAGCCACCTTTTCAAAAAAGTACAAAATATATTTTATACCAGTTTAAGACATTTGGGGCGATGATTTAAGAAATGGCATGGGTAAATGGAAGTAAAAACTCTGCCAAGTATGAGAAAACTCACAACCAATTATGTCACATAATCGAAATTAATTAAGTCTGTGGATCAACTCAGTTCAAGAAGAAGAAAGTGTATATTCCTTCACTGTATCAAGTCTGACTGCCTACCACCTTTGATATAACTTTGTTAACTTTATGTTGACCTCAGCTATTTTTTAAAAAAAGAGTCTAGTTTCTTGTTCCCTAGAACTTATATTAATCATCTGAAACACCACTTTACTGAAAGCATACCTTCTTACAGAAAAATGCCCACTTCGAACAAAGCATCTTCTGACATCACATGGCATTGCCCTCACTTGATTTAGATTCAAGTACACAGTGCAATAAAATAAAAAGCAATTCAAAACTTTTAAAAGGAATATGTTTTCAGCATAACATTTTACAACCAAAATAGCTTTAAAATAGCATTTCTAAACAACGGAAGGGGCTGGAATGCCAACAAATATCTGAGAATGAGCATCATTTTAAAATATACTTTGACATGTTCAGTGAAGGAGAACCAGAGGGAAATGCACGACCAAACACAGAATTTTTTTTTTAAGTGAGCATCTGATTTCTTTATATGTTCCAAATTCAGGAAAAGCTGAAAATCCTGGGATATTTACACAGATACACTATTTTCAGGATTCTACAATGACTGCCACAGACCTATACACCAGCATCTCTCTAAACTTAAAGGAAATGCTGACTCTGGGCTAAGAGTGTTCAACGCACAGGTGAGGTTGACAGAATGAACTCAGTTTACCCAAACCCTGTGCCTTCCCACCAAGAAATGATAAAAGAATGGTTTCTATCTGAAGAATGAAACAAAATCATTCTTTTGCCAAGGATTGCAACCTGTTAACAAGAAAGACAAGGAGAGCTGAATACAGAGCTGGTCCCCCGTGAAGGGCCATACAGCACTCCCTGTAACACGGGTTCAAAACTCAAGGTGATCCTGAGCCTGCGCTGTCATCTGTGTCTTCACCACAGCCCCATTATGCTGGTCCCCAGTCTCAGGGTCCAGACGGAGCCCTGACCCCAGCCACGGATACCATGCAGTCACTTGAATGTGCCAGGAACTTGGGGTTTTCTTTCTTTTTTTTTTTTTTTTTTGAATTTTTAAAAATTGGAGTATAGCTGATTTACAATGTGTGTTAGTTTCTGCTGTGCAGTAATGAATCAGCTAGACGTATACATATATCCTCTCTCTTCTAGTCTCCATTCCCATATAGGTCATTACAGAGCACCTAATAGAGTTCCCTGTGCTAACAGTAGGTGCTTATTAGTTATCTATTTTATATATAGCAGAACTTGTTTTGAGAAGGGAGAAGAAAATTATCTGGCAGGTGAGCTCGGCTCCCTACCTCCTACCATCTCTTCATCTGTCTTTCTCTCCCCCTCCTTCCCTCCCTCTCTCCCTCTTTCTCTCTTTCACTTAACTCCTACATTTCCGTACTGAGACCAACCAGGCTTCTGATCAAAGGTGATCTGTGAGCAGGGCTCAGCAGTGTTGATTAATGCTTGTACCTGCTGCAAAGATCCACGGGGGAAGGGAAAGACTAGCCTAAGGGCTTTTAAGTTTCTTTAAAGCACCAGCCATTAATGGGCTAGGTTTCCCACTGGGACCCCAGAAGTTAGCTTCAAAACATAAGCTCAGATGTATGTATTTTGCAATCTACGTTCTCAAGGACATGTCCCATGTCTAGGAGGCTTTCACGAGACCTGAGAGGTGCTCGCTTACAACTGCCCTCACAGCACATCCAGATGTGATTTCGTAACTTGCCTAAACTTTTGTATCCTCAAGTGCCAACCACGACTAGTTTCAGATTTGGAATTGAAATTCATATAAAAGAGGGTTTAAAGTCACTGGATGAGTCTGCCTTTTTTTTTTAATATCATAATTTTGTCAAGGGTTCATAGTTTTAAGACAATGAACAAGCATGGGTTATCTTGACCCTAGGATTGGTTTACTTTATAACAAATCAACAAAACAATGAAATAAATACAACGGTGTCCTTCCTTTTCATTACTTTTGGTTGCTTTATGCCCTGAGTATGATGGGTCAGGTGCTAAGAGTCTCCATTCACTGAATAACTGTTGAGCTCCAGCCACTCACTGGGATGTTAAACAAAGCAGTCTGCATGCTCTGTCCACACAGAACTCTCAGTGTGGCCACTAAGGGACGCCACAGGGTACAGTTCCTTTTGAAAGGAAGGCAAGGTATTGGCTGCATGGTCAAGAACAGACTGGACCTTTCTGGGTACTACCCCAGAAGGACCCCAGCTTTGAGGTCTGGTTGAGGTGCTGGAAGACCTCCCATAGAGTCTTTGCTTTTTGTCATTTCACCGAGTGCTTAATTAAAGCCACAGTTATTTCTAGGCACTGTTTAGAGATCACTGTGATACTTTTGTTGTTGTTTGATTTATAGAAACTCACGGTAAGTAATTTGCATTGTGAGGTTTGCTACATACCCCCTTCCGTCCGTGGGAAACAAGATGTTAAAGCAGCGCAGTCTTTGTGACTATAAATTAGGTGCATTTATCTTCCCTAATTTAGCACTACAATCAGTGTTATATATGATACAGCTGACTCTGCTCATTTTTCTCTTTGAGAAAGAGCATTTCAGAAGATATTTCTCCTCATTCCAGATTTTATGCTGATTAAAAAAAAAAAAAACAAGATTTGGTAACAGAGCACTCTCCAGTTTGTTTTTTGGGTTTTTTGTTTGTTTCAGTTTTTTTGTTTTTGTTTTTTTGGGGCTGCATCAGGTCTTAGTTGAGGGCATGCAGGATCTTTTGTTGTGGCATGCAGGCGCCTCTCTAGTTGTAGTGCACAGGCTCTGTAGTTGCGGCACGAGGGCTTAGTTGCCCTGGGGTATGTGGGGGGTCTTAGTTGCCCGACCAGGGATCGAACCCATGTCCCCTGCAATGCAAGGCGGATTCTTTACCGCTGGACCACCAGGGAAGTCCCAGCACTCTCCAGTTTTGTAGGGCAAGTAGCAGCCACTGCCAAGAGAACACTGCACTCCACAGACATCCCCTGTATTAACAGCCTTTCCCATATTACATGCACCAGAGCATTGCCTGCAAACTGTGCAAGAGGCCTGTTGGATGGTGCTGACGTTCCCTGCTCAGGGACAGTACTGTACATGGGACACTGTGCCACCTTACAAACTCTGTTTGCCCAGCTAAATTGTAAGAACCAGGAGGGTAGGGACTGCATCTCGAATTCATCCATGTCTGGCATGTACAAAACACCCTTCAATGTCCGTTCCCCACTCTCAGGATCAGAGAATGCATCTTCAAGAGTTTAAATGGCTACACAGAGAGGCAGCAAGGGAAACAGTCTCCAACTGACCCTGTGGACTTCTGAGTTAATCATATTTTCCAATTAACTTTTCCATCATGCTACACAGATCTTCTTGTTCTAACCGTGATCATAACATACAGTTTCAATAATGTGGGGTTTTTTTTTTTTATTGATGTTAAATATGCTCCTAGGAGTTGCACTGCAATGAAGTAATTTCATAGAAAGGCAAACCAGATTTGGTTGTCAGATAATAAATATATATGTTCATAATTAGAACAGATTTATATTTCCAGAAAGGAGCATAATGGAAAGAAGAAGGTGGTATGGAAATTCTGAGCCTGCCACCACTGGTGATGAGTTTCACCTGAGACCTCTTTTGGACAAACACAACATTCTGAAAATTAAAGGCTTGGGGACGAGTTGGACAAAGTTCCTTTGAGGACCCCTCAAGAAAGCAGTGAGCTTAAACTAGAGGTGGTGGTATTGAGGGTACACATTTGAAAGACTCTTAAACGTGAGCCTTGAGAGCTGGTAGAGCAGACAACTAAAGGTGGCTGGAGGTGTTAGGAATAGGATAGTCCCAGGAGGGAGACAGACTTCAATACTAGTGTCAACCCAGCTGAGGAACATGACCTTCCTCGAATCTATGACTTACGCACCACGCCCAGTGGGTACGCCAGGCTTGGGGAGGAAGCACCAGCGGCTCTAGGGCAGCTGATCATTCCTCTGGAATGGTTTAGAACGACAGCACAAGGAACGGAATGGGGCCTTACATACGACACAACAGAGTGAGGAGCGGATGCCCTGCCTGAAGTCTCCACATCAGAAGCTGGGCTTCTGGCTCCTGACACTTCTCCACACCACACCAGTGGAGGGGACGGTGATGTCCAGATCAAGCCTGTGGTTCTCTTTCCACCCCATGGCTGGACATTTGACACTGACCCATCGACTGCACGTTTTCAGGTCTAGAAGGTGAATATGTTATTGTCAGTTTTCATAAAGTGCCGAATGTCAAAAAACATTTCCCAGAAGGCTCCTCTGTGACCCAGCACATAAAAAGCTACAAAGGCAAATCCCTAAAACCACAGAGGGACCCACAGGGCCTCAGAGGTGCTGCAGGTGTGTCCACAAGGGCCTCAGCAGCAGCCCAAGATCGTGGGAGCGGATCACCTCCCAGGGAGCAGAGCAGCAGGGGAAGGTCAGAGAGGAAAGTCCTGACAAACCTCCAACCGCAGGATGGGGTGGAGATGCCACGAGTTTAGCCCAACAGCAAGGGCTGCACTGGCCCAGGGACAGCAAGAGATCTGGCTGGCTTTCTAGACACCTGTGTTAACAACAGCTGTTTACATACAAACGGTTACCCTGTTAGAGTTCCCCTCTTCTCTCTGACCAGGAGGAAAGGAAGCCTGTGCCCCAGTGCTCAGAAGGGGCCAGCTGGGAAGGAGCACTTCCGGCCTCGGGCAGGGGGGCCTCTCCCTACTCCTGCCTGAGTGGGGGAGAACGGTGCCTGGCTTGCCCAGTCCTTCTGGTGCATTCGTTCTGCTCTGGCGCCAGCAGGAAGCTTTGCTGGCCTCGCAGGAGAAGCTGTGGTTTCCAGCATCACCCGAGCCCACTGGGACTGCAGCGTTTAATTCCAGGGAGCAGAGACACATGAAAGCCCAGCTTCTCTCCACTGCTCTATCAGCTGAGATTTCCACCTACATCTGCTGCTTACGTCTTATTTCTCAATTAGTTCTGAGTCTGTGACGGGAAGAGAGTGGTGTGCTTACACCCTACCTAAAACCTGACACCTTTGTGTCTGAAAAAGCGAGGTCGCCTAATGTACAGGCACAGGGAAAGGCAAATGCCACGTCCAGCACGGGTGGCATTCTTTCCTCCGGAGCCATGGAGACACCTTCTCAACACGGTGTTCATGGCAGCAGCCACTGCCAATAAACTGCCATTGCAACGTGAAATATAACCTGTTCGTCATCCCTGAACTTGCATGTTGGACATGGGCTGTGTTTTCTGGAAAACTCCTTCTTACTGTACTTAGCCAGACAGGTTCTCTCTCTCACACAGTCATTCATTCATTCCCTGTACAAATACTGAATAAGCAGTTTATTATTCAAATGGGAGAGAGGGAAGCAGACGTTTTCTTTAAGGAACTTCTTTAAGATAATTAAGTACTGAGAATAATAAAGCAACGTGAGCCCGACTGAGAAGACATTCTCACTACACACGCGGCTGTAATTTAGAAAGAAAAAACTCAAACATTCCCAGAGAATGGCAGGCCATTCCCCATGCATGAGGGTGGTGATCTTACCTTCTGTCTGATGGCTGAGAACTTTCAGAGATGTCAGCATCACCACGGGTATTTCTAGGACCCTACAAATAGCCCCACATAGAAAGGCCTACAGTCTGTCCCCAGATGCTATCATCACTCCTCTATTTTGAATACACTCATGATTTGAAAACACTTCAATTTTTTCCATTCCTCTGAAGGTTACCAGAGAGTAAGGTATCAGAGTGCTCAACAACATGGAGGAAAGAATTGAGACACTGCTTGACACAATCCAACTTTGAATAAATAGCCTTCCTGGTAAATAATCCAGTTACTTACTCATCCTCAATCAACAGAAGCAAAAGGAAGAAAGGGAAGGAGGTGGGAAGTAAGAATATGAATTCAAACAAAAACAAAAGCAAAAATACCTCCAAAATCAGAAGAGGAAAAACACACATACTTGTTGGCTGATTTTGGTGCATAGATAGATAAACGGACAGATCTACAGATAGACAGACAGATGAATGTCCAGGGAGAGAGCCAGAGAGAAACAGAATTTTCCAAGATGCTTGGAAGTGTAAGTGTAACCCAACACTCTTATGTCTTTCCTTCTTTATTTTCCCCCCTTCTGCTTCTTCCTTTCTATTGCTCAGAGACTACAGCCTTTTGGGAAACAGAGTTGCGTATTAGCTGAGTATTAATTAGAGGATGTAAGTTTGCTGACATGGAAGGATTAGTGTGAGCTCGCCACACGATGCTTGGCTAATCCCTCACCTGAGGCACCAGAGCCTCCAGGGCCTGGCAGTGCTGCGTGGGCAGGAGTTCACAGGAAATCTAGAGGATGACTTCCTGACGGCTTCATATGCTGAGTGCCAGCACCTGGCCTGCTTTGATGATGGTTTTTACCCTAATCAGACCACCCAGGAACTGAAGGGACAAGGAAGCCAGCTGAGTTCCTGAGAGATGTCCAAACAGCTACCAGGAGGATTACAGAATCAAGGCATTCCTGTTATCTGTCAAATCCACGGACATTCCTTCACAGGCGGGAGGAAATGCCATTTGGGCCTGTGCTTACACCGTCCATAGCCTGTAACTTCACATTCTAATTTTTTTTAGAACACTAAGGAGAAGGTCCACAATACTAAAGGAACCAAGTCTAACCTCAAATTCAGAAGTCCCAGAGAAGGGAAAAGGAACTAGGATGCACTGATTGTGTTTGAAGTTGCTGGCGCATGGCGAGAAATCACTGGATTTATGAAGTGTACACACACTAGCAGGAAAGGCAAACACTCTTTAAGGTACTAATGACCTTCATCAAGAAAGAGTTTCTCCCTTCAGTAATCACCAGCGTGCATTTTCTGCCCTTGGTCGAGACACGAGCCCGAGTTGGATCTGAGTGTGGCATCGTCCATGATCAATGTCAGTGCAGGAGTGGGGCCCTCAGGCACTCGGGTATGATCCAAGGACATCTATGACGGTTTCATGGGCCAAGAACCCAAAAAGTAGCATTCTAAAAGGATTATCTACATTCAGGAAGAAAAGAGGAGGAAAGTGCAAGGTATTTCACGGTGGACAGACATAAGAATGCCGGGGTGCTGGTCGGACAGGCAGGGAGACAAAGGAAAAAAGTAATTTACAAAGATATACAGGAGCATAAAAAGGAGATGCACGTACAAAGGACACATAATTTAAGTGAACTGAAGGGTTCGTAACAGAAAGGATCTGAGAACAGTAAGCCTTTATTTAAGGATCTGAAGTCCAGGGACACATGGTCTCACAAACACGAGAGTATTTATGGGAATGTGGTCGTAACTGGAAGACTGTCCTAGAATATCAAGACATGGTCCCTGGATTAGATGAGAAAGGTTACAAAAAGAAAGTAGCAGTCATTTATATACTTCCAGCATCATCTATACCTTAATACTGGCTTTAGCCTTTCAACACCTGGTGAATATTAATAGATGTTTTAGAATCACAACCACCAGAGTGTGGATCCTGGCTCCATCAACCAGAGCTCCCTGATTTTGTTCAGGTTCCCAACTTCTAAGAGCCTCAGTTTCCCCATCAGTTAAAATACCGACCCCTTTAAATTATCTTGAAGATCAGAGTGCTTCCCAATACACAGTAACTGCTCCCCAGATGGTCACCATTATCATGCACTCAGTAAACAGTCACCAAGTACCTACAAAAGAAGAATAACATCCACTGAGTCTTCAAGGAAAATTTATAGGCAAGACAGATGTGCCACAACCAAGCTGGATTAGCTGTAGAACTGTGAACATGTTATCTGGCCTCAACGATTGCAATTCTGTCATCTGTAAAATGAGTATAGGAAGAGTACATACCTGACATGGTTGCAATGAGGATCCAGTGAGCTAATAAGTGTGAAGTGCTTAAAATAGCAAATGGCACGTGGTAAATAGCTATGCTAGGGATGACGAGGAGGCTGGTTTTATGTGTCAACTTGGCGAGGCCACAGGGTACCGAGATATTCGGTCAAATACCAAGTGAAGCTAGATGTTGCTGCAAAGGTACTTTCGGATAAGATGAGCACTTAAATCCAGAGACTCTGAGTAAAGCTGATTACCCTCCATAGTGTGGGTGGGCCCCATTCAATCAGTTGAAGGCCTTAAAAGAAAAAGACTGAGATCCCTAAGCAAGAAGGAATTCTGCCTCCAGACTGCCTTTAAAGTCAGACCGACTGCAACACCCACTCTTCTCTGGGTCTCCATCCTGTCAGCCTGCCCCGCAAATTTTAGCCTGGTTATCAGTCCCCACAGCCATGGAGTCAATTCCTTAATATGAATCTCAATCTCTCTCTTTCTGTATGTATACTCTGCACAGTATGGGTGCATGTGTGTGTGTGTGTGTGTGTGTACACATTCTTATTACATATATATATTCTTACTATATATATGATATTCTTTATATAGGTATGCATATGTATGTATACATATATATTCATATACACAAACACATATGCACACACCCTATTGGTTATATTTCTCTGGAGGACCCTAATACAAATGTTACCCTTTTATTATTACTTTATGGCCATGAAAGATGAGACACACAAGGGATCAGTATCACACACCAGGTTGTTTCTTTTCTGTCAGAAAATAAATACAAATGTTTAATTAATATGCACTTAAGTAACATTTAACATTCCTGATCACACCACGTGCAAACATCTTTACACTTAACTCACCTACTCACATAAACACAATGACTAAATTCTTTGATTTAGAAGAGAAAAAGGCCTCCATTGGTCCTCATTTTCACTTGGTTAAAGAACACCTAAGCCCCTTTCCTAAACAATAGCTCCCTTCTGTTTAGATCGACACTGTATCTAAGGAGCATTTAAATATTTGCAACAAACTGGAACAAATTAGCCAGAAACATCCAACTACATGTAGCTTTGGAAAGGCTATGATAAAGTAGAAACTACCAATTTTCTTTAATATTTCTTAACTCCAAACAGGGACAAATATAGCTGTTTGTTAAAACTAAGCTTCAGGAAACATTTGCTATGCTGCCTACTTGTGCTAGATTAATGAAAACACTTGAAATAGAAAAAGTGAAACCTACATCTCGTTCATTATCTGTTTATGGCATTAATGAAAACAACTTTGCTAATTACTCTATTGTCAATTTTCTATTGAGATAAATGCAAGTTGTTAAGAGTACATAAAAGCTTTATATTTAAGACTTGTTCTAAACAATGACTATATTGTTCTGATGGGGCCTTTAGCACTGAGATTACAGTCAGATGTGTTCCACCGTACTGAACTCAAAGCTAGTTTAGGGAAAATACACCCCTCCACAAACACTGAGATCCAAATTTCTCATCGAAGTTCACCTCCAAATGTATATACGTCTGACATGGCAAATGGCTCGTGCTATAACCTTAAATCAGGAGACCCTGGCGCTCCAGCATTTCTGTGTATGTTTGCACATGAGTGCTATAGGGTATGTGTATGCTATTTCACTTAATCTGTTATATGGGCTTTCCTCTGTGATTATAAAAAATTTTTTTATCAATTAAGTAATTAGAAAAATATCCCTCTGAAGTAGAGAGAATTTTCCAGTTTTCCAAATTATCTTCCCAGATAATTTGCTTTCAGACACCAAAACTAGAACTAGAACCAGGAGGCAATTTCATTTTGTTCCGTTTCCTGTCCGTCGTGTCCTCACCTATGTTTCCTGACCACCCCCTCCTTGCTCCCTTTCTTCATGTTACAGATTGCTAGGTCCATTGTAAAGGGAATCAGAAAGGGTATGCAGAGGCTGAAGACCCAGTGGTGGAGAATAAGCATTCCCAGTATGCCACTCTGAAGCTCTGGATGGGGAAGGAACTTCAGCTGCTACCAAGAGCAAACCAGGACAGGCAAGTCCAGCCAAGAAGGAGGGTCCTGTTGAGGGCCGGTCCTCCGGCTATGGATGGCGACCTTCAGGGGCGTTTCTCTGGCAGTCAGAGCAAGAGAAACTGGCTCAGATTCACAGGGACTGCCAGGAATTCCTTTGAAGACTAAGCAGCCATTCCTGCTATGAGAGGCTCTGCCTGAAATATTTCTGTGGGTAAAAGTCTTACAGACAGTCTAACAAAATTACTATGCCATTGTTATGTTATATGCATGTGAGCTGTCTAGCATGCTAAGGGCAGTAAACCTCCCGATGTTGCATAATCTCAATTATACGTGGTGGCAGAGACTGCTAGCTGCATATCACTAACCATTCTTCCCTTTCTCTTTACTAACAGCACCCAAATTTTATTGGACGAGGCAGTGTACTCACTTTAAAAACTGAATTTCCCAGTTTCTGCTGTGAATGCTCATGTGACTAAATTCCTTTCAACAAGATGTAAGAAGTTATCTGCTGTGGCTTCTGAGAAAGTTCCTTAATTGGAGACTTACTCAGCTGGCAGCCCCTCTTCTGTCCATCCCCCTTCTTCCTCCTTCCTATCAGGAATAGAGACATGATGGCTGGAGCTGCAGTAACTACCTTGTGACAATGAAGTAACTTTGAGGAAAGAAGCTACACACACTAAGGATGGAAACAAAAAGAATGAGCCTGAGGCACTGATGACATCATAGCTAAACAGCCTGTTGAGATCAATCAACTGATTAATCTTTTAAAGATCCATATAGTTTATCTCTCAGGCATGTGTGGTCACCTGTTTCTCTGGTCAATCATTCAGCACTTACTGACTGCCTATGGTGTGCCAAGCATTGAAGGCAGAAAGATGGGTGAGACGCAGTCCATGCCCTCAGGAGCTAACAGTTTACTGGGGCAAACATTCAGGTAAGCAGTGGAGTACATGTTATATTACAAGATGCTTGTTATTCATCCATTCAAAAGATGTCTATTAAGCACTTGCTAAGTGCCAGATGCTCTCTTAGCATCATATGACAATACGTTTATATTCCAGATGGCACGGGGAAGAGCATGGGAGGAAAACAAAAATAATAAAGCAGAAAATTAATGAACAAGGCAGTTTTAGAAAATAAGGGTGAGGTGATAGAGGGACTGCTGGGGGGGGGGGCTATGTTAGATACGGTGGCCAGAAAGAGCCTCGCTATAAAGGTAATATTAAAACTGAGATCCTGAACAAAGAGGGGAAAAAAACAGCCCTGTGAAGAGCTAGGGGAGGAATATTCATGGTAGAGGTAGAGCAAATGCAAAGGTCCTGGGGCAGGTATAAGTTTAATGTGTTGGAAGATGGTACTAATAACTCACACAGAGTAGCCCTAAGCCCTGACTGTGGGGAAGAGAGAAGTCAAGGAAGTTTTCCAAGTTGGCCTTGGCTGCAACCACATCCTCCTCCTCTCTAGAGCACAGGAATTCCCAACAGGGAAGGAGCGCAGCAACTGAATCCCCTCTCCACCGACCCCCACTTCACACCTGGCTCAGTGACACCACCATCTGTATCTCACTCCCAACACATTTTCCTTTCCTGAGAAACTTGGAGACAAAACATGAAGAAACCCATCCTTCTCTTTCTGTATTGGAAGACAATATTTTTTGGAAGCATCGCCATGTGAAAAGCGGTTGTCATGAATAAGACCCAGCCTGATCCCAGATCAATGGCCATTCAAAAGTTCACTAAAGTCCCATCCCTGTTCACAGTTTGCCAGGGACCTCTGACAGAAAAGGTTGACTGCATCTTCCCTGACCATATACTAAGCCAGTGTGGAAGAGAAACAGCCCCCAGGACCTCAAAGCTGCAGGGAGCCCACAGCAAGCGAACCGGATACAACTCAGCTCCCTTACTCCAAAACCTTAACCGAGTCCTGAGGGAGCACCCAGGAAATGTCTGCAGTCCCAAGGACCCTTCAGCAGCACCAGGACAGATACCAAGAAGAGGGTGACAGCCCAGTGCTTCTGGTTTAGTTCACCATTATTTGAACCTTGGGAAATATAGAAACACACTAATCCACTAACTTTAGAAGATCCACAGGTGATACATCCAATTTTCACATGGACGATGATTCTTTGATCATTAAAAAAAAGTGTGACACTGTCCTCTTCTCAAGCCCAAAAGGGTTCTAACTCTTTTCCTCTGGAAAAAAAAAAAAAAATGAGAGTTTATTGAGTGAAAGTGTTTTTCTTCATTTTAGTGAAGATCCTTTCTCTCCTTTCATAGATTTACTGCCCTCAATAACTGTCAGCTTATTACCTGGTGATCTATTTCTAATGAATTCAACTTGGGTAAAAAAGAAGCTGAATGTGGAATAATAATTTTTCTTCAGTTTCCTATTACCCCTCTGCTGACTGTTCACAGTCTCCTGTCTAATAATGCAGCTGATGACAGTCTTGCGGAGGCTTCTGGTGCTTTCATTCTTGTATGTTTCTCTTAGATTAGTACTTTATTTAAAACTGGGACCAGTAGATCATTTTTCTCACTAAAGTCCCTATTTGCAATGTTTGCCTGGATGGCCAACATCAGGCTGAACGCTGGCTTTCAACCTAACCCACTCCTGCCTTCTATGAGTTCTCTGTGTTTAAAATAAGCCTACTTGCGTTAACTTTTTGTTCTAATGGCCAAAACTGGCATTGAGGTTGATTATCTTGGGTTGGAGCTGATTACATTCTTTGCATATTGTCACAATGTGAATATTTCTCACTAAAAATTAAAGCTATTTAAATGTATTAGCTGTTGCCCTAATCAGTAATAACATCCATATTTGGGAGATCTCCTAAGAAACTGAAGTAGGATTGATTAGACAAAAGCTCAACTTAAGACAAAGCAGACTCGGTGGTGGTGGAGAATCTGAATTCCTGCTTCTTCAGAAATGCAGAGGTCATTAAAGCTTCCCATCCCCATCAAATTACACCTTCCGCCAAGGGCTCTAGCACCAAAGAAAACATAGCAAGAACCAACCCTTCTTTCACTGCAGGTCAAGCTGACATTCTATGGAAAAGTCAACATGCTCTACTACTTTTTGCTTTTTGCATTTTTCAGCACTAACATGCTACAAACCACACTTGGCCCTGGCGGTTCAGAAAAGGCTAAGACGAGGCCTTGGGTGACAAAGCTGCCAAGGAGCTCCCCTCTAACCGGGTGACATACAGTCACAGGCCCACAGGACACAAATCCAGAAAGAGATCTCTTCTTCGAGCTAAAATAAAATCATCACGGCTTAAAATATAGGTTATTTTACATTCAACTGGGAAAAGAAATGGAACTTAAGAGGTTATCTGCTGGGTTTTTTTAGACAGACTTAGAGAAAATTGGGTTCTAAAGAGTTTGTGAATCTGTGAGATATGCTCATTAATGTGATTCACCCATTTAGGCATCCCTCAGATAACAGACATTCACTAAGGGCAGGCACTGTGCTCATGCCCGAGGAACAAAGGCAAGACTTGATCCCCCTCCCGAGATGACCTCGTCCAAAGAGATGAGAGAATACACTGAGATAACTCAGAATACAGAACGATGAGGGCTGGTGCAGAGATGTGCACCAAGCATGGAGGAACCAGCCATCAAAGAATGGCCTTCAGCTGGTCCTCAGCAGACAAACATGATCTCTAAGACCTGGGATCCTTTCACTGAAAATTACTTTGGCATTTCTACTCTTCCAAACAACAGTGTCTCTTTCTCCCTTTGTCCAGACACCATCAGGATCACGTTAACGTACAGGGTGCAGAAGACACAAATGCGTAAGACTCTCTACATGTCTAGTTAGCAAAACAAGCAACAAGAAAACAGTTCTTTGACCAGGTAAAATCGTGAGTCTAGAGGAACTCTGAGGAAAGCATCTATACTTCAAGGCTGGTGGCAAATAGGACCCCCTCTCCATTTCCAGAGATGGGTGAAGAGCTGAAGCCAGAAAACACAAGTCTTCTTGGTTCCCATCACACCTTCTCACCTGTGAAGTCAGACCACCCACCCAGGCATCCCAGTGGTCCCCATCACAGGGGGTCAGATCCAGCCCTTCCTCCTCTTCACGAACGCTACTGGGAATGGTTTCTGTTTTCCATTTGCTCACTTTCTGTCCCATGCTGTCCAGCCAAGAAAAATGAGGACCTCACCATCAGTCTCACCCTCACCGGGGAAACTATCTGTGATCTGGGTTATGCAAACAACAATTCCTTCCATCAGCTTCTTGCTGACTCTAAAACCTAGTCCAAAGGTATATTACAGATGACTCAGCTATAAACTCTGGGATAAGTAATATTTAGAGAAGTCATGTCCCCTGAAAGTAAGCCCTGCATGAGGAGGATGCCTGGAGTTCGGAAGCAAAGGCTGAAGACAAAAATCTTACCAACCACTCAGCGCTTCCCAGGAAAAGTGTGAGGGATGTGACACTGGGCTCTGCCCCACGCCGGCTCAGGCCTGGATAGCATTCAAACTACAGGTGCTGGAGGCAAACTATTATATATAGGATGGACAAACAAGGTCCTACTGTAGAGCACAGGGAACTATATTCAATATCCTGTGATAAACCATAACGGAAAAGAGTATGAAAAAGAATATATGTATATACACATCTGAATCACTGCTGTACGGCAGAAATTAACAGGATACTGTAAATCAACTATACTTCAATAAAAGTAAAAAAGTGTGCTGATTAGTATAAATGACTACATATGGGGATTTTGGATAGAAATTCTTCAGTTACCTATTCCAATGATTTTCTAAATGCTCCCCATGTGTCCTTTGTGAAGCCTTCTTCAAGGCTCTGAGGGACACAGCCCTTACCGCGAAGAGGCGTTTCTATCCTGCAATACAACAGAGGGAAGGACAGTGAACCCCAAAGATGGTGATGGTCCAGAGGGAGGCTCTGACTTCCTGCTCAGGGTTCAGGAGGCACCAGTGTCTCCAGAATTTCTCTCTAACACACCTCAAACTCAGACGTGACGCCTCCCTTGCAGGTTGACAGTTATCAAGAATTAATGTGGGCTGCCCTACTTAGAAATCAATAATAGATGAATAGGAATTAGGTCAAAGTTTACATTTTTTGATACTTGGGTAAAATAGTTTGTTACAGAAATGACAATACCAAGAGTGGGTGTGTGGGAAGGTCATTCATAACCTACTTAGGAGACGGAAGAATCTCAGGAAGCTTTAATCCCTAATTATAATCAAATGAATAACTAATGGCCAATCTTTAAGCAGTGACTGTGCCTTTTCATTTGTGTATAACCCACAGGGACTTGCCTACATCCTAGAGAAATGCATCCTTATTAAGACATGTCACTTATGGGCTTCCATTTGGCAACATTTTGTTCCCCTTGTGCAAGTAAATGTGTCATTTGATTTATTCAGTCATTAGGTAAATATTTATTCAATACCTATTATGTGCAAAGCCCTGTATTAAGTACTATAACAGATTAGAAAAAATAAGCAAGTTCATGGAATAGAAATGAAAAAAAAATAGGTATGTGTAGGCAAACTGCGTGGAGCTTTCACTGGAACTGGGGGTTGCATCTGACCAGGGAGATCAAGAGGAAGGTCTTTAGGACTAGCTGGGGGGTGGAAGGTTGGAAAGCAGCTCCAGAGAGGTGGGAAGCATGGCCTGGGGGTATGAGGGGAACACTGAGACATTGCTTTTTCCATGCATGGAATCAGTGAAGGGGCTGGTGGAGGATAAACCTGGGAAGAGAGAGCAGGGAGCTGGCACAGAGCAACCTGCAGCCAAGAGCAGGCACCTAGGTTGAGGCCGTACACAGTGAGCAGCTGAACTCCTTGACGCACGTGAGGTCATGATGCTCTATGTAAAAGCAATAAAACCAAACGAGTACTCCAGTCCTCAGCAGTGCAGGGGCCTCCCACTCTGGCTGGCTGACCTCCCTCCCCCGTCACGGTGCAGGTCCCCAGTCTGGGGCCCTCGGAGCTCTGTGCTCTCTGGGTGAGGTTGTGACTGCCGGTGTCCACCTCCTCCCTTGAAGCAGCCCTGACTATTTCCTGCCTGCAGCATTCAGATTCCACATCACTCATCCCTTTGGGCGGCTCCAGGTGTCGGAGTCTCTCTCACTTAAATCCTGCCACAACTTCCCACGGTAGCCGGGTCCCATCTACTGGCTCCCTTCCATGTCTCAGCTTCTGCAGCCCAGTCTGAGGGCCTTGCTGGGTTTTGTATGCAAACAGCAAGCAATTTTCTTGCTGTTCTATTCAACGTATTTCATTTGGAACAGAAAAACTTAAAGGGAGAAGGATGATGAATGAGAACCGTGGAGAACAAGGCCCTTGTTGAAATAACACATTCCCCCCACCCAAATTAGCTTCTCCTGCTGTCCCCAAAGGGGCCTCCCTGCCTAATCCTGAGAAAGAATGAAAATCCTAAAGACACAGCCCAGGAAATCCAGGGCAAAGCTATCAACCTCTTATCCCAAACTAGCAGTCCATGTAGGAAAACATCTGAGAATGAAAACCACTGTGTCAAAGACAAACAAACAAAACAAACAAACAATAGACACACCAAAAACCCCCTTGAAACCGTGTTTCCCTACCATTAGCTCATGACAAAATCTAATCCTCTCAACTAGAGGGAGATGAATTCTGGGGGAAAAATGGTGGGAAACCTCTGGATGTGTCCTCAATTTAATTGCTCCAAATAAAATTTTAGCTGAAAAAAAAATAAAGGTCCTTTTCAAGGTGACCTTAAGCAAGTTACTCAGACTTCGAATATCTCATCTGTAAAATGGGAAAATACTAACGGTAACCCAATGGTTAAAAGTACTTAACACACCCACTTAGGATGTGTTATTGCTGCTCTCATTCATGTATTGAAACTGCTTTATTTAACCATTTCCATCTCAAGTAAAATATGTTTCCTTTTAAAGACAGGAGAAAAGATAAACTTTGTGGCAGGAGTGTAAACTCCGCTTGATGTGTGAACATCCTACAACACTCACCGACATCTAGGTATGTCTTCTACAGCACTTAAAATAATATTTCAATTACCAAAAAAATGGAATAAAGTGTCTTTTTACACAATAACCATGAAGTGATATTTTTCACTCTTCCCAAATACTTTAAAAAACACTCCCCTTTTTACATTTCCCTTATCCATTACAGAGAAACTTTATCAAATCTCTAGCAGTAGCAATTTGATCTTATGAGTGATGAACAAAGCATTACTAACAGTGATTTTATAGCTAAATCTTAATTACATGTGCAACTGCATCAAGTCAGTTTGGACAAAGAACTACACGATTAATTGTGCAATAACATTAAAAATGTAACCTAACAAGTAAGTGAATTTTCTCTCCATTCCTTCCATCACCAAGCATTTCTACATTTGTGGCTAGGTTTCTAGGTTCTTGTTTTTGCTTTTTAACCCATCAAAAAATAAGAGGGGAAAAAAGTTAAAGGAAAGTGGGTGTAGGGGTGAATATGTGACAGATATTTCAGGAGAGAAAGAAGGGAAATATGTGTTGAATCTGAATATTCTGTTTGGTAAAAGAGATACAAAGTTGCAGTATTCTTCACTCCAGTGCCTGGGGTATGGGAGACAACCAAATGTTTTTTCTTTAAATGAATGATCACAGTAATTCATCACCACTAATAATAATGAACGTAATATGGCCAGATAAACATTTAGTGGGTTTTTTTTGGTGTGTGTTTTCAGTGACTTATAGCCACAAAATCATTAAACAAAATTAAGATTAAAAGAGTACATTTAACCATTTTAAGCTCAGGGATGGAGAATGTATCCATTTGTTTAGCAAATATTTCTTAAATACCAACTGCATAATTACAACAAGAGAATCAGACACATACCAGTCTGTAAACTTAAAACTGTGTCTCATTTGGCTGATTCTTGCCCTACTGGTTCTTGAGAAATTTGAGACACTTCCTGTTGGGAGAGCAAATAAAATCTAATTTGTAGACAGGAAACTAAAGCTCAAGAAATTAGATGATAATGAGAATACATATACCTACATTCAAAGATATGTGCCTGCGTACACAGGCGTCCTTATTATCCGACTTGGTGCCGGACAGGTGCTAAGTAAAATTAAGCCACCAACACTGACAGTAGATGCTAAGGATCTACGTTAAGTGGTGAAATAAGTTTTCTATTTAGTCTAAAAACTAAGAAAGAAAATTTATTTATTTTACAGCTCAACATTCTAATATTCTAACTGTAATACCCACTCTGTCTTGAGCAAGGAATGAATAAAAGTCATAATTATTCTTCAAAATAACTTTTCTGACAAAAACGGATTGCCGGTCCTTGAGGACATCTTTCTGAGTTTTGATCCATAAAGTTTTGATCCACATCTTTGCAAAAATAATGGAGAGTGTCTGTGATTCTTCCAAGAATTTCTCTTCTTTTCAAAATACCTACCAGGCCATCGCCCTGGTTGATTTTTTCTCTAGTTACTAACTCGTCTAACTCTGTCAAATGCTCCTTTGCCAACGGCTCTGCCTATGATATGAGTAGTTCTCCATCACTTTCATTGATATGACGAAATCCCATATTTTGGTAAGATGTGCATGTCCCATTTTCAAGCTGCACTGTATTTGCAATTTATTGTCAGGTGTTGACAACCTGTTGGTGACAGACAAATAGGATGGACAGATGCAAGTTCCGTAAAGAGATATTTGAGGAGCAATCAATGTTACAAATGGTCAGTTCATTTGTAAATACTGTCCTATTACAATAACTTGATTTTCTCTACAAATCTGGAACTGACTGAACTCTCTGAGAATGACTGTCTGGAGGAATTAAAGCGAGATGCGAACTTGCCCTGTTTAGAGACCCGAAGGACCAGTGAAGTTCAGTTTCTCCTCCACCACTTCAGAAATGTCCTGGGCTTTCTAAGCATCGAAACCCTCATGTGGTTCCCTCTGTCCCACTGTCCCCATCCTGAAGATGCTAACCTTGACCTGCCCTCCAATGTCTTGCTTTTCATCCTTTCCTGATTTTCCGGTCCTGTGTATCATTATTTCTAAGCTTTATTAGAAAAATAGCTGCCTAACTTAAAAACCTTATCTGAACTATACCATTTATGATTGGAAAGGGTGCAAAGACAGACGTCCTCTCCTTCGACACACTCCCCTTTGCCAGGGTCCTTCTGTTTCTCAAAGGACTGACTAATCCAAGGCACATGGACCCCAGTGGTTGGGAATGTGGGTGTTGAGAACAGACAGCTGGGTGCAAATCCTGGCTCTCTAACTTATTATGTGACCTCAGGTCACTGGGCTTCAGTTTCCTTACCTGTAAAATGGGGGTAATAAGGGTGCTGAATTCCACAGAATCAGTAAGAGGACTAAGTAAGAGAATGTAGGAAATGTGCTGAACACAAGGCCTGGTACCCAGGAAGGACTAAATAAATGCTAGTCATTATTGGGAACTTCAAGCACCATCTAGGGCTAAATTAACAACAGGCCTTAGGATACAGAGACCATGGGCATTGCCTGGGCCCTGAAATCTGAAAAGGGGTCCGTATTGTGGGAACTTCAAAGGTGCCCTCACGTTGGTAGGCTGTATGATTTGGGGATGGGGTAGAAGGGACACACATTCAATGCCACCTGTGCCTTCTCGCAGCTATGTGACTCTGGATTGAACATCTAATCTTTAGACTTTCCTTCACTGTAAAAAAAAAAAAAAAGGACACAATACTCCCTAACTCACAATGATTGTTTTGGGATGATTATAGGTAAGACACCTTTGAGAAAGCATCTAAAACAGACTCATACAGCTACTCACAAATGTTCATTTCCCTTTCCTTCTTCAGAAAAATGACCATCTATTCAATTTGCAAATATCTAGAATAGGAGATGCCATTTAAAAAGAGTGCCCCTCTGGTTAATTTTAAACCCTTCTATGGCGAAATTACAAGCTTTCAAAGACTGAGGATCAGGAATAGCTGTAACTCCTCAAATTCATCAAAATGCATCATTTCATCCTGTACAGAAGTGGCTAACCAATGAACTGAGAAAGTTATTTTATAATATCCTTTCTGGGGCTGTGTTTTATACAGAAGGGGGGGGTGCCAGTTGTTAAAAATAGGCAGGAAATTGTGAAAATGAGAGACAAGGTGATGGATGGCAGCAACTGTAGAACCAACGCAGTGAGCTGACAGCACGGGAGAGAGGGGGACAGAGCAGGACCCAAGTGAGGAGTGGCTTCCCTCCCACAGCTCCTGCTCCCGTGATGCTCTGCTGCCTCTGAAAATGGTCCACAGCGGGAGAGATGCAGCTCGCGCCCATACAACCGAGCGAGTCATTGGAGAGATGTAACAAATGATGAGTAGAAAACCAGACTGTGTCTTGTGGGTTTGACTGCATGCCCAAGGTCATGGCTTAACTTGCCTTGTATACTAATTCCAGGGACAAAAAGTCAATGTGCATGAATGGAGTGATAAAGTGATACAGATTCTTTACCTCTACTGCACACAAACCAAAATCCTCAAAGAAAAGTCCTTCTGACAGAAGGTCAGTGACATCTTTTCATATATATTTAACATTACATAAACACAGGGAAATTAAAAACTGTGGTACAAGAAAAAAAAAAACCTACTTAACAATTTGCCATTCTGACAAGTACACACAGAAGGTATATTGCTTAAGGTTTTTTTTCTACCTTTATTTACATTTTAGGGCTTTTCCAACTTGTAAGTATAGAGAAGATGGATTTTAAATATTTTCAAGTAAATGGTGAGATATCAATTTATCTATTTATCTCTATATAGATAAATTACCTCCTGAAATTTTGTGGACATGTTAGCAAGGTAATAATATACACAAGCAAAACACTCTAAGGAACTACAGTGTTTAGAAATGCTTTGATTATCACCAAGGTGATGTAGTAAAGTGAGGATGATAAAATATAATTAAACATTACTTACAGAAACTATCAAAAAATAACTGACTTGTACAAAGCACAGAACTCCTATTAAAAAAGAAACTGATGGATAATAAAATATATATAGTATTCTGTCCTCTAGACATAATTACTTCAAGGCAGCAATTAAAGTTATAGAAAGCTGTTAAGTTTCTTCTGTGACACTTCACTACTGTGAATTCACGACATGTTCATTGAGAACTGCCTCCAAAAAATACTTTATGATGGTGGAACATGTAAACAGGAAATACTGCCATAAACGCAAAGATGTGTGTTATTAACAAGTAGAAACAAATCATGACACAGTTAGACTCTGCTGCACCTGTCACATTTCTGGTGCCCACAAAACAGACTTTCACTCCCAGTAGAGATGTCTAATGCACTGAGAAACAAGGCTCGGCATAGTTTAATATTAAGAAAAAAATTAAATTTTAATGCAAAAATAATATTCTGCAGAAAGACTTGCAGAAGAATATATTTTTACTAATGATTATCACACCAAATTTTTTACACAGTTTCTTTATCATGTAGGGAAGCAGGACAGTATTCCATAAAACCATTCTAGTGTCCTTGTGGGAAGCATTCAGTTTTTAAAAGGGTATAAAAATTCCCCTTTTTGGTCTCTTTTAGAACATATTCAGAGAGTCCAGAGAATTCTCCCTATATACAGGCAGCTGTAAACATAAACTACTCTACACTATTGCAAGGGATTGGGTGGAGGCTAGGATTTAAATGTTTTTATACTGACAGATTTTGTAACCACTCAAAAATGAAGATGGTTTCAGTAAAAACAGACACAGCAAATTTGAGAATTCTATATGTGTATATATGTGTACATAAAACAGCCTTCAAGAATCCAACTGTATTTAATTCTTCCTCCTCACATATTTTTTTTTTTTTTTGGTCCACAAAAGATGCTTTTAAAATACATATTGTTTGAGTCCAAACATACCCTTGGCACAAGTGAAGATAACACTACAGGCACATTAAATTAGAGGAAGAATCGACTGATGTGTGTCTACTGAGAGAAGAGCTGAATGTGAGGCCAGGGCCAGAGCAGAAAGACAGCTTTAGCAAGTGCCAGGGCTCTCCTGCACTGATGTAAGAAGCAGCCCAAGCCTGGGAATGAATATTTCTGGAAGCAAAAACTGAAATGGAACCACTACAGGCGCAGATGTAACCCACTTTACCGGAAGCCGCTCAGTCGGGGCTTGTTTGTTTCTGCAGAGGAGCTTAGCTTAAGCTGATTGACATGAAGCCTGCATCTAGTTTTTATAAGCAAGTTATGGTTTGAGGACCTGTTTTTACACGAACACAAAAGTTATCCCTCTCTCGCAATGCCTTGTTTTTACGTGAAAATAAACTGAAATGATTTGGCAACATTCCTTAAAGATGCCTGATTTTGACCACCCAGTATTATGCCACTAAAGAAACTTCAGGAGCACTTGTGCCCATCATCCAACTCTATTCATGACAGAACATTTCAACATCACTGAACAATAGGGGATAGATGAAACCCGGAGTGTGCTGACAGGCAATCTCCGTAAGGAGTTTCAGAGAGAGGAACAGAAAGTAGAATAGGAAATAAGGAACTTGCTGATATTATATGATAATTCATCACTGTTGCCTTTGACTGAAGAAGACATGGGAACTCCGAGCCCTAAGAATCACAATGTAAAAGCAGTTGACATATAAAGCAAAATATTACAAGCACCTACCCACCAAAGTTACAATTTATGGAAAGGGCTGAGCGTGGCGCTTGGTGAATACCAGGCCCCATGTTCGAGCCCTGGGATGAAGAGACAACAAGCATCTCCTTGCCCGTTGGATCTGAATGGGGGTCTCCAATGCACAAACTGCACAGGCCCCTCACATTCACAAGCCATGTATGTGTGCGTGCGTGTGTGTGTGCGCGTGTGTGCGTCCATCCCTGCATCACTGGGTAGAGACCTGCCAGATGCCTTACTTAATTAAAGGTTGACCCTAAGCATTCGGGAGGGCATTCCAGAGTTATTTTTTAAATGCGTCACTGCTTTATAGGGAAGGGAGTCACGCAAAGCACCTCAGAGTTGCCGGAACAAAGAGATTAAAATCAAAGGACTACAATCCAGCGGGATAGTTCTCTGAAATGTATCTCCGCAGCCTGTCACATCAGAAAATTCATTTAAGTATGTGTGTGGGATGTGGAAGGAGGGAGAGGAGAGAACGGAAGTGAGCGGGTGTTTCTTTACAGAGTGAAAAGGAAACCGCCCGGGGTCACCGAAGCACCAGCTTCCTGGCTGTCAGCCCCAACCATGTGTTCACAGGGCAACACTGTCTCCAAGGATGGTGTGACGTGTTCACAGGACCGACTGGATCCTCCTGGTTAGAGAGATCTTTCAGATGACGCATAGGTCACAGGTGAAAAAGAAGCAAACTCTCAAGATCTGTGGAAGATAAAGTGCACATTCCATTTTTTTTCCGAGTAAAGTCTGCTCAGGGTATGGAAACAAAGGACGGTGATGTATTCTCAGCGTCTAAAGCAAGGGAGGCAGGTGGGCCTTTCAAAGGTGGAACAGCAGCAGGTTAGACACAGACCTGGGCTGGGCTGGCCTGGCCACAGGCCCTGCAGCATGCTTCACAGCCATTAGGCACTCAAAGAATCCCTGGTTGACTTGACTCACCCACAGTAATTAAAGCAAGATGTCTCTCAGACTGGTGGGTAGCTTTTCCCCCCAGAACGAAGAGACTGGTCATCATGCTGTACTCAGCCCCAGTAAGAATACGGTTTTCAGTTCCACACACACTGTAAGGACAATATGCAAACAAGAGCAAACAGAGAGACAAAGGCTTTGGAAATGAGTCTTCAGAAGAACTGCAGATGGAGAGTCTGGAAAATTGGTGGAACAGAAAAATTATCCTCAAAATATCTGAAGGTTTGCTACACAATACAATTCAATAAATATTTACTGAGGAACGTCCACGTGGGTGATCCCAGGAGAGAGACACTGAGACTGGTCAGAAACAATCCCTGTCCTTGGGGATCTTGCAATCCAGTGCAGACCACAGGGGGTTAAAAACAAGTAGTAACGAACACAAGGCAGGTGTGAGGAAGCACCACATGCCCCGGGGACTTACGGGGGAAAGGGAGGAGTGGGTGAGGGTGGTGTTTCACCAGAGGATGTTTCGCAGCGATGGATGAAGCTGGGGGGCAGATTTTCTGAGGAGAAGGTAAGAAACGCAGACATTAGCAGGAAGAGGATGAACAAAGGTTGGACGAGGACAATCAAATGTATGAGCGTGGAGAGAGGAGTCTAGTTTTGCCTGGAAAATATAGTATGACGGCGAAAGTAATGGAAGATTGGTGTGTAAACATATATTTCCCAGTCACATTTGTATTTAAAGAGAATTTTCATCGCATTACAAAAATATTCTTGAGAGTTAGGAAAATGGAGAACAAACATTCTTCCTCGCAACTCCTTGGTTCCAGGTAATACTTTTTAGCCCAGCACTTTGTAAACACTCAATAATGGACTGCTGAATTGAACAGAAAAAAATGAAATGAGGTTTTTAAAAATAGTGTACAGGATAAACACAAATGAGCTCACTGGCATTTTTCCCTCCTAAAATCAGTCATAGTGCTTTTTCCCCCTTGCTGTCAACCCAGCCCACTCTTGTTAAACGCATACTTACAATACAGGCCCCATTCTACATTCCTGAATTCCATACCAAGCTCCTCTCAACGCACATGGAGTTCATGGCCTCTCCCTCCCACACCCCATCACGTCCATACCCCATCACAAGACCGCGGATATTTTAACAATGACATACGTGGAACAAACACGGCCAGGGGTTCCTATGTGCTATGTTCACTAGAACAGTCCCTGGCACATGGTTTGTGACCAACAGTTCATTGTCGAATGAAGTAGACAGATCTTAAACACTTACGTGCTTTTTCCAATACTTTTGTTTTTATTTTTTTTCTTTTTGGCCGTGGCGTACACCATGTGGAATCTTAGTTCCCTGATCAGGGATCGAACCTGCACCCCCTGCGTTGGAAGCACAGAGTCTTAACTACTGGACCACCAGGGAAATCCCAAAATGTGTTTAGTTTTTTATTTGCTTCTTAAAATTATCCACGATAACAACGGAGTGGCACAGTCCAGATTTTGTGCTAAATTAAAATGTGAACGTGCAGGTTTCAAAAGGGCAAACCCTTTCTTTCTTTGATGGACACCAGAGTGATCGTCCCCCACCCAGGACCCACCTTGAAATGTTTACCTGCATTTAAACAACAACAATAATATTAATAGTGAAGATTTCTGGGTTGTGATTTTTAGACTCAACTAGAAATTGCTGACATATATATTTTCACATGTTCTTAACTATTACAAGGAAACTAGTCGTTCTGATGTTTCATCTAATATCACTGTTTACAATTATTTTTTATGTTTACTGAGAAAACCGTTAGCACCATATGGACTCACTCAGAGATATCCTGCTGGAATGTAGCATTTTAGTAACAATATGCTAAATGCTATCATCCCTATAATAAGCCACCCAATAGCTTTCCTTCTATCAAGTGCTGAACTTCATATTGCAAACCTTTCATTAAAAAAAAAAAATCAAGTTTGCCATCTATGTCGAATTATTTTTTTTATATCTCTTCCTTATCTCTCTCCCCTCCTTTGTGCCTACACCCTACCTAGTACAGGAACCCTGCAAACAGGACCAGTTGCTTGGAGCACCTGGGGAAGGGACACTGGCAGGTTCCAAAGTGGACTGGGTACCAGCAGCACACATCAAAGAGGCAGGCTTTCCAGGGGCCCCCTGAGCACTCTGATAGGCTAATCCAGGATCTGGCCTCCCCCACTGCCGTGCTGTTTGCTCTGAGCTGCACTGATATAACTGCCAAGCCCGTGACCTACTTTCACACAGCCCTATGCTTGGCTTTCCCCACCATCACATGCCCGTGCACATGGTGGGCTTGCTACCTGTTTTCTCAAAACTGGAAATCCCACTGAGTCAGCTCAACACCTTTTTAGCTTTTTAATCACCGCCTTCAGGGTTCTAGTCACCACATGCAGGCATTATGAAAGCCATTGTCCCTAAGTTTTCCCCATCTCCCACTGACCTCTTCCTACCCTGGTTCCCACTCCCCTGGTATATGGTAAAGCAGGGACTGGATGACTCCCAGGGAGCTGCCTTGTTTTAAGGTGTTACTTTCTAGCTGTTGTTTTCATATTACCAGCTAGAAGCCTCTTTCCTCTGAAGATCGTATCCCCACGGGCATCGTGACCATTGAACAACCATTGTTATTAATTGCTCAGATCAGACTAGGAGATATTGATCTTTCCTCCCTGGGAGTCCCCAGTGTTTCTTGTCCATATCACTCACTTGGCAATTAATCATGTCTTGCTTTGAGACATCTGTGGTTTCACATCTGCCATTTTCTTTAGCTCTTTGTTCCCAACTGGCCAGTCCATTTGATGCACAGAGAGTATTTAGATTATATGCCTCCACATTTTTCATGGAATATGCAAACCGGGTCGTAAACATTTGTGTGAATGGACCTGTGGGCGTCAGTTCTTAACAGGATGGCGTCAATTCATTTCTCCCTGTTCCTGCTAAGTACAGGAATGCACCCTGGAAATAACACACAGGGCAGTCTAAAAGATATCCAGGGTGAGGTGAATTGGCTTCTAGGTCCCACAGTCCACAGAGTGACAGCATCTTAGGACTGAACAGTAGAAGGTGTCCCAGACCGGGTGTTTCCGAACTCACAACCCGTACAAACAGAAGGTAGCCCAGGTAGACTCATTCCTCTTGGGAACTGAATAACAGTCTTAACCTACACCACCAGATGAAGTGGAACTGGTAAGGGGGAATGGATCACATGCCCCCACCCACAAAAACTGGCCAAGAGAAGTGTCCTGCCAGGCCTGAGACTCCCCTCCTCACCCAGACGCACCATGAAAGGAGGATCCGCCAGAATGAGCACCCGACCAGGGAAACATTCTCCCTCCATGTCCTTCCCACTGGCTAGATACTCCCTTCCCCAACCTAAAGGCATCAGGGGATCCAGCCTGGAGAAACAGCCCTTCTTCTTAAGCAGCACCAGGGAGCAAGATAAACCAAGCTGACCAAAACAGCACTGCAAAGGCTCAGAACATCAAATGTCCTTGTAACACAGCCCACAAAAGTAGCCTGGGTGCTAAACCTCAAAAAAAGAGACTCAATACAATAATCAGAATGTCAAGATAAAATTTTAAGATCACCCATCATACCAAGAACCAGGAAAATCACAAGTTGAATGAGAAAAAACAGTCAACTGATGCCAACACTGAGATGATGAGATGCTAGAACTTTAGAGTAGTTATCACAAAACTGCTTCAACAATCTTAGAAATGCATAATAAAATCTCTTGAGATAAATGAAAAACAAAATCTCAACAAAAAATTAGAAGTTATTTTAAAAAGTTATAAAAATGAAATTGTATAATAAAATACTATACTGGATATAAACTCACTGAATAAGCTCAATAGTCAAGTGGGGTTGACGAAGATAAAATCAAGGAACTTGAAGACATATCAACAGAATTTACACAATATGAAAAATAGCGAGTAGACAAAAAAATGAACAGAGTCTCAGAGACCTGAGGGCCATAACAAAAGACTTATACTCTTTAACATCAGAATGCCAGAAGGTGAGCGAAGAATATGGATAAAAAAGTATTAAAAGAAATAATAGCTGTTTTGAATGTTTTGAATTTGGTGAAAGATATAGCTTGCAGATTCAAGGAACTGAGAGAATTTTAAAAAAGATGAAGTCAAAGAAATCCACAAGACACACCATAATTAAGTTTCTGAAAACTACAGACAAAGAAAAAATCTTCAAAGTGCCCAGAGGAAAAGAGTACACTATTTATATGGGAATAAAAATTCATATGAAATTAGACTTTTCATCTGAAACCATGATGACCAGGAGGAAAAAGCACAACATTTTTCAAATATTGGAAGAAAAAACTGTCAACTGTGAATTCCGTATCTGGTGACAATATCCTTCAGAAATGAAAGGGGAAATAAAAAACATTCTCAAATGAAGGAAAATCAAGAAATTGGTGACAATAAATTTATCCTTAAAAATGCCTTAAGGTATATGTATACCCATAGCTGATTCACTTTTCTGTACAGCAGAAACTAACACAACATTGTAAAGCAATTATATGCCAAAAAAAATTAATTTGTAAAATGGCTTAAGGAAGTTCTCTAAACAGAGGAGGAAACAACAGACGAAAGTCTGGAACTTCAGAAAAAAAGAACATCAGAATGGGCAAAATTGATGGTTGAAGCAAAAATTATTACACCATCTGATATGGTGTGCAATGCATATAGAGGAAACAGCTAAAACTATTATATTTAGAGAGAAAGAAGGGCAAAGATACCCAAATGTAGCATGGTTTGTGCATTTCCATCAAAATGGTGTAACGCAGATACTGGTAGCTTGTTGATACTGGTAGACTGTAAGTTTTGTATGTGTACTGTAATATCTAGAGCTATCACAAAGAAAACTATACAAAGAGGTATACTCCAAAAAAATTATAAATAAATCAACAGAGAATAATTTAAAAATTCTTCACATGACCCACAGAAAAAATAAGAGAAATAGAGAAACAGTAAAAACAAATCAGAAAACAAATAATAAAATAGAAGACTTAAGCTCAAACATGTCAATAATTACTTAAATGTAAATGGTCTAAATAAACCAATTAAAGGACAGAGATTGTCAGAGTGGATAAATTAACATGAGCTAACAATATGCTCTCTACAAGAAACTTACTTCATATACAACACCATAGGTAAACTGAAATAAAAGGATGGAAAAAGATATGCCATACAAACATCAATCAAAAAAAAAAAAAGAGCAGAAGTGGCTATATTAAATATCAGATAAGGCAGACTTAAGACAAAGGAAAAAAAACAGAGACAGAGAGAAATGTTACGTAACGATAAAACAATCACTCCGTTGGGAAGGCATAACAATCCTAAAAGCATATGCAACGAACAACCTCAAAATGCCTCAAAATGCATGAAACAAAAACTGACAGAGCTAAAAGGAGAAACAGATGAAAACACAACTGCAGCTGAGAATTTAAACACTCCACTTCCAGCAATAGTTAGAACTACTAAACAAAACATCAAGAAGAATTTGGAAGAAATGAACAAGACAGATCTCACTAACATATATAGAAAACTCCATGCAATGACAGCAGAACTCACATTTTTTTCAGGTGCCCATGGAATATTCATCAAGGTAGGGCATTTCTTGTGTCATAAAGCAAACTTCAACCAATTTAAGAGAACTGAAATCATATACGGGCCATCATGAAATCATATCAGAAATCAGTAACAAAAAGACAAGAGGATAATCTCCAAACCCTTGGAAATTACACAACATAGTTCTCAACAATTCATGGGCCAAAGAAGAAGTCTTAAAGGAAATAAAAAATCCACAGAACTGAATAAATATGAAAATACAACATATCAAAATACATGGCATGCAGCTAAGGCAGTGCTGAAAGGGAAATTTATAGTACTAAAATGCCTGCATTAGAAAAAAGGAAAGATCTCAAGTATTAGATACAAAATTTTAACAAATCAAATCTAGCAGTGTACAAAAAGCATTAAGCACCATGACCAAGTAGGATTTATTGCTGGAATGCAAGGACAACATGAAGGATCTTTGTGATGATGGAATTCCTCTGATTTTGACTATGCCAATGTCAATATCCTGACTGTGATATTTTACCATAATGTTGCAAGGTGTTACCACCTGGAGGCAAAAATTAAAGGGTATATGGGGTCTTTCTGTATCATTGCTTTAAACTGCATGTGAATCTACAATAATCTCAAAATAAAATATGTAATTAACACATCTGTGGGTGCTGAATGTAATTCAACTCAATAATTCATCTCTAAGTAATTACAGAAGACTGAGTGTTATGGTTGTTGTTTCTTAGGGGTTAGTTAAGATTCCTCCAAAACGAAGGTTGGAGACTGTCCTCTGAGACTTCAACTTTATGAATGACACAAAGTGAATGCAAGATGAAATATAAAAATAAATTTTCAAAAAATTACTATGAATGCTAGACCTACAAGGCTAGACTATAATCTGACTGAAGCTATCTTTCTAAAGAAATGCCATGTGATTCAGAAGGGTGGTTGAGGTGACCATCCCAGCCATTTCCAGGGAAGAAGCCTCAGTCAAATCTATTACTAATACCCTGTTAATAAGGCATCCACACCACTTGGACGGAAGCCCAGAATTGTACTCATTGGACTTCAAATAGTCCAGTCCTTCTTTCCTTCCTGGGGTGCATGGCAGATAAATCAAAATATCTAGAAATCCACAGTAAACCTGTATCTGATGATAACTAGCTGGGAGCTACTGTTGCATAGTCTACCTTTTGCTTTTTTCCTCTTTCCCAGCCAGATCTCAATCCTATATTCTTCCCCAAATGTGTAGTCCTTTTTCCACTTTAGTGACTAAATTGACATTTGAGTTCCACATGACTTGTTAGTTTAGTTAATATGAATACAGTCTTAAGAGTCTGGTGGCAAAATCAGCTTTCTGAGCCCAAGACCCAACCTACAGCAAATCCACCACTGAAATGGCACCAACCACACATGGCCTCTTAGAAGTTGGGCTGACTTTCACAGTCATGGTCATTCCCTCTGCTGGTCTTCAGGTCCAGTCTGATTTTTTCGAACCTATTAGTCATTCTTCCGCCAACAAAACCAAATTCAATACGGTGCTTTGTTCTTTGATTATATTAACACAATTGTCGCATGACAAACAGAAATATACATGAGATTTTTATCACTGTTTTGACTAGCAAGTGAAATAATCTGGTGTTTTTGTTTATTTTAAAAGCACTATGCTTTAAGATTTTAAAACTATTACAATAATGAAGGCAATGAAATTACTTTCTCCCAATATCAGACTTTAAGACTTTTATTAATTAGCTCTATTGCATTTATGATATGGAAGACTAGACAAAGACCTTTCTCCATTAAAATTCCCACCTGGTCTGCTAACAACCTGGGCTCTGCTGAACTAGTAAGAGAAAGTAGCTTTTCTGGATGGGCTTACTGGGTTTGTATTTGAAGACAAAGTATAGACTATAATGGTCAAAGACTAAAATTTATACTGATTAAATACTGCTTAACAGATCATCTGTTATTAATGGTTTAAAAAAAAAAAATGACCCAGGGAAACTGAACTCAGAAATGTTGGCTTCAAAAGAAAATGAATGACAAAGGATATTATCAGTAAAATTCAATCGAGCTTTTCAAAAGTTATGGATAAATCTCTATCATATTATTTATGAGAATCACTGATCCTGATTTAAATAATTTCATTAAGATAAATATGAAAATGAGAAAAATTGGAAACAGATTAACAGCGCTCTATGGAAAATTGATTATGGGAAGGAATTAAATTGGCTTAATGATGTTCCCTCAGGAACTTCATGAAAATTAATTCATGCTGAGCCGATTCTGATTAAAATGTTATGTTCATAAACTGGAGTCAAAACATCCTATCCTCCTGATGACATCATTCTCCTGCTTGGACCCTTTGCTGTCTTAGATGCTGCTGTGCTGCCTTCTGCTGATCATCCCCTCATCCACACACCCCCACCCCCCTTTCTCTTTCCCAGTCCTTCACTTCCATTTATTTTTTTCCATCTCTCGCCCCTCATACACAGGTATCCCCTGGGTTCAGATCTAAGCCCATTTCCATAAGTCCTCCTCCCAGTCACTTTCCCTCTCTTCCTCCCTTCCTCCCCCGTGATGCTGTTGACTTCAATCTCCACCTCTCCCCTGTCCTTTCTCCCGAGTGCCAGCTATAAGTTTCCAATGCCTGCAAGACTCCACATGGATGTTCTGCTGATGCGTGACATTCAAACCATTCCAAACTGGACCTAGTATCCTTCTCCACAACTTCCTGGACACAGTGCTGTGCTGGAGCCGCTCCAACCAGCTCGTGCTCCGATGGGTAGCCCTCTTCTCAACCCCACATACAGTGAGTGACACCACCCTGGTAGGCGGAAGTCAGCTTTGGTGGGAGTGTCTACAACGCAGACACTGGCAAATGGGATTTTTCTGGATTATTCCTCCACATTCCATTCAATGACACTGCCTAGTTCAAGCCATCACCAGTGTGTGCCTCGACTATTGCAACTATTTGCTAACTGGTCCCCTTGACTTCCACTTTTGATTATACAATCTGTCCTTTGCACAGACACGGGACTCTTGCTTATAACAGAGTGTGGTACTTTCAATGCTGCTTCAATATCTCACCATTTTCTAAGAAATGAAGTCCAAAACACAGCAGATCATTCCGTGGTCCCTGAACACAACGATATGTGCTTGCACATCTGCATCTGTGAATTCCCCTTGTATTCCTTTAACTTCAAACGTCCTTACCCCATCACCTTCTGAGGGCCCACTCAGCTGAGAAGTCCCCTTCCTGATCCCCCAATAAGAACTAACTCCTCCCTCCTTTGTGCCTTCACAACCTTTGTTTGATCATGATTTCTTCTTCTTGCCTATGCCTCAGTGTCTCATGCGTGAAACTTGGTAAGCAATCGACTTTGTTTCCATCCGTTTTTAAAACCTCCTTTTGCCCTTAACTGATGAAGATTCCATTTTCCTTTCAACTGCGGATTTCCTTCATTTTGCTTTCCTAACCCAATTTAATTATCCTCAAACCATATGCATTTACAGAGTTAAGAATGCCGGCTCTGTCTCTCACAATCATGCAAGATGAAAGGATATTTAACCCCAGGCTGGGTGTTCCAAGTGTCTGCAATTAAAGTGAATCGTTTTCGCCCCCTTTGGTTGACTCTATGATTAAAAAAAGAAAATGATTTCATTAAAGATAATTTAGTTGACATTTCTGCTTTGGTACAACTTGGAGTTGCGATGGCTTCCACTGCCCCGGCGTGATTTAGCATGCGCTGACATCGAGAAACAAGGAGCGGGAATGCCCTCAATGTATCTGAGTGATGGGTAAAACGTGCAGGGAGCAGTAGGAGACAAGAGGCCTGGAGGAGGTCTGGTTTGTCGTGAATACCCCACGGGGAGCCCCGCTAGCTTCCGGCTGGCTGCAGAGTTTGTACCATTTCCCATTCCCCTTCCTTTGTCAACTTCACTTCCCTTTACCTCTTTGTTGCCTACTCCTAAGGCAGCTGAAGTAACAACCCTCTTAATTATGTACCAGAATCTAGCACTGCGCTGTTGCAAAAGAAGAGATGCATAGACACAGGGTCATAAGAGAGATGCAGTAAAAATGAAGCCAAAGGGAGGTGACACAGGCTCTGAAGTCAGACGGAGTAAACCTGCCGTCATCCTGAGACCCACAGAAGGAATGAAGTGTGGTCGTAGCTTTCTGACTTCTGCTCTCCCCTTTGCTGGGGTACGAAGGTGAGGAGCTGGCACTCCTCAGGTACAAAGGTGAGAAGATGCGCTCCTCAGGTGTGCAGGCAGCATCTCCCCTCCAGACTCTCCCAGGAGGTCAGGCCACAGGGTCACTCCACTCTCTTGATACCCTCACAGGTGATACTGACATTCATTTTCTCTTTTGGTGACCAGTGACCTCAGTCTACCTTGAGCGAAATGTACTACTTGGTGGAAAGATCCACATTGGATAACTCCACCTTTTATGGGGGAGGGGGCAGCTTAAACTCTCTTATCTAAGAAGACAGTTGATTTTTTATTAACAGCAAGTTAATAAAACCTGAAAATCCATACCATTTCTACCAGGTCACCTAGATCCATTTTAAAAAAAATTAATAAATCCCTACCAAATAAAATAATGTTGGTATTTCTAAGTCTGAATATCTATTTGTTGTCATCTTTTACAATTGGGACCTTTGAAATTTTAAACAGAATTATCACCATAGCACTAAACATTTATATAACGTTTTCCTCCCGAGAAATACACAACAGTCACAGGTATTGTCTACTTCGGTCTCAGTTTTTGTACTGCTCTTTGGACCAAGAAGAAATACATTATCACCTAATAGCCTACAAAAGGCACATCTTCTCTTTGAGAGGTAAAGACGTTCTCAATAAGGGCTGAAAAGGAAAAAAAAATGGCAAAAGGCACAGACATGAAAAGATGTGCCCGTGGTTTTTTGGGGGGTCATTTACCCTCAACTGACAACACACTGCAGTCACCTTCTTGCAGGCGTGAAGGAAGAAGGGTCCCCACCTTCTCTTGGATAACCCTCCGAGAGGGTTATCCCTCTCCCGTCTCCTGTCCGTCACCTTGACTCTCTCCTCCACCAACACTTCCTTCCCTCCCCTTCCAACAACCACAGATCTTCTATAGCTGGAAAATCCACTGATTGATCCTGTTGCTTTTCTAGAAACCTTCTTCCCTTCCCCCCGCCCCCATTCTTCATTATGAAACTTGGCTTAGAATCAAAATCTCTATTTCATCATCACCCATCCACTCACTTTGAAATCTTTCACCACCTGGCTTAGGTTCTTACCAAACTACTTTCCTATTTTTACTGCTCTCACAAAAGTCAACAAGAATCTTCTTTTTGCCACAGAAATGAGCCCTCTTCCTAATCTCTCAAGGCATCTACACTGGTGACCCCCTGCTCCTCCCCTCACCCTCCTGACACGCTGCCCTTCCTTCACCTCCAAGACATTCCACATCCTTTTTCTCGTGCTCCCACAGCTGTTTCCTGTCGGGGTCTTCAGCTGGGTCCTAATGATTCAGGGTCCCCAAGGCTGACTTCTGGGAGCCTCCAATTCTTTTTTCTCTAAATCTCCTTCCCAAAGAGACTCAATTACTATTTCATTGATTAAATTATCATTTCTCAGGCTTCTGTCTCAAGCACCTACCTTACATCTCCAAATGCTTTCTCAGAACTCCACTTGGATTTTCTGCCATGAACTCAAATTCAGCATCTTCAGATGAGAATTTATCACATTTTGGAACAGGTCCCAGAAAACTGAGGCTCTATGCCAGCGTTTCCACTTTTATTACCCATGTGACTTGCATGGTCTAAGCTTTCTGAACATCTACATCTACAATAGGAGAGTCAAAATATCTTTCCTGCCTGGTCCAGAGGGTTGTTGTAATGGTCAAATGGCTTTTACACCTACAGGATGCTATAAATCCCTAAACTAGTGTCGCATCAATTCTCCTACCTCCCCCATTGTTCTAAGCAGCCCTTTCTATCACAGGATCAATGCCTTCTCTCTTGGGTTCTCCCTTCTCCACATCTCCAGGTGCATCTCCAGGTCCTTCAGCTCCCCTTCAAGGCACCTCACAGCTTCATTTTCCCACCCTTGTCCATCCTTCTCACCCTTTCAGCCCAGACCTGCATCCTCCAGCACTTGCTTCCTGCGACAGTTTCCTAATTCACACATTCCCCCTTTCTCTCTCCTCCATCCACTATGCTACCGCCACAATAAACTTCCTAAATAAGCTTCAACTCCCACAACATCTCTTTCCATTTCCTAAACTGATAATGGTCCCCACTCTGCCCAGGAAGACATCCAAACTCTTCCGGCTGACTTTCAAACCCTCCACCACCTAATCTTTTCTCTCCAATCAAAATTGTCTCCAACAAATCCAAGACCACAACCTACCACTCCTAAATGTAAATGCCATGTCTCCCCTCAAGGCTGAAAGCTCCGTGAAAATATACATACATTTAAAAAAAAAAACCCCACCATGTCTGAAATTTATTTTGTGTAATGCACACTGTGTAGTTCGCTGGTGACTGAGCATGTGGTGTTGGATCCAACTTGTGCTAAAAACTCTAAGCGGGGTAATATGATCACAAAATCATATTGACATGAGGGTCATTTCGGTTTCAATAATAACTTATCCTCCAGCCCTACACTGGGGAGCTGGGCCCAGGGCCAAATCAAAAAATGAGCAACAAAACTCAGTGCATTAGTTGGAGGTTTCAGCTCAGTATGATTGATCTGGAAACACATCTTGAGGTCCAGTTAACAAAACTTTATTGTGGGAAAAGAAATTTGGATGATTTCCAGTGTCTAAATCATGAGCAGGAAACCGAAAGAATCTGACATGTCTGTGCATTGTAAAGACAGAAGCAGCCTAGATCCATTAACAGGTGAAACGACTCAGATCCGCTTCAAGCCAATTTCTTCCCAGGGGCACAGAAATCTTCCCGTTTAGGGCCAGCTGACCATCTGCCAGAGGACAGTGGTTCTAATCAATCTGCTGGGCACTAGAGCATGAAACTCTAATACTGGGCATCAACCAGAATAGATCCCCAACCCGGGAGTTGGGGCCACAGGAGAGTGCCAGGCTCGGGAGACATGGGCTGGCTTCCCAGTCACCCATGTGTCCGCCCTCAGTTCCCAGAGGCCACAGGGAGGCCACAAGAGCGGTTCAGCAACAAGATCTGGGCAGGAGAAGGTCTGAGAGAAGGTTTACATCCAGAGCCACTGTAGCTGGGTAACTCCGGAGTCAGGGAAGCCTCAGGCAATGTCCTTTCCTAAAATTTTATAGAAATCATGTGGGGGAGGGGGAGGTCAGATAAAGACAAACAGGGACACCATGCAGAGCTTCATGGAATATTCTGGTTAACTTTCTTTTCATGATGGATGCTATTTTCATTAACTCAACGACTAGTCATGGGCCCTTTACTGGATGAGAGGCACCATTATAGGCGCCCACGATGTGGCAATAAGACAGACACAGTCCTCAACAGACTGGAGAGGCAGACAATGAACTGGGAAGTGACGAAGGTAAGTGCAGACGGTGATAAGTGAAATGAAGAACTCCTAACAGGCTGGAAAGGATGGGGAGTAAGTGCAGGTGGGTCAGGGACCTGAAGAAGGTACTCAGTGGAGGCCGGGGTCCAAGGATGTGTCCCCAGCTCCTTCTCACCACCTCCCCAGCTCCTCGAGGTGGAGGCCACCTTTCAGCCATAGCTCTGTCTCCACTTTTGCTCAGGAGAAATACTGCATTGCTTCTGTATTCCTTTGTGAAGCCTGGCACTGTCATAATGAAGCAAAGCCTCCACACCTATTAAGGGTTAATTAAGGGACTTTCCTGACGGACCAGTGGTTAAGACTCCACACTCCCACTGCAGGGGACACGGGTTCGATCTCTGGTTGAGGAACTAAGATCCTGCATGTCGCACAATGTGGCCAAAAGGGGGGGGGGGGGCGCGGTTAAGTACATACGAACACATGAGCTCTTTTCTGGTGATTTAATTTCGTGGAAAAGTACACTTTTTGACACACTTGACCCGATCAGAACTGGACCCTAACACAAGACATGATTCCTTTCCTTTTTTTTCCCTGAAGACCTTGTATAATTTCTGAACACTTATACTCCCACGACCCTTAGCCGCTCTATACGGTGTGTTCACTGTCGGTACGGTTGTTCTTAGCGTTTGCTGCTAGCACTTGCCCCCTGCTGACCTGCGTGTGACAGTGGCACAGACGGAGCCAAAGAGCAGGCCACCTGCTCACTAGAAAAATACTTGTTTGATGGAATATTACTCAGCCATAAAAAGGAATGAAATGGAGTTATCTGTAGTGAGGTGGGTGGATCTAGAGTCTGTCACACAGTGTGATGTAAGCCAGAAAGAGAAAAACAAATACCATATGCTAACGCATATATATGGAACTGAAAAAAATGGTACTGATGAACCCAATGGCAGGGCAAGAATAAAGATGCAGATGTAGAGCACGGACTTGAGGACGTGGGGGTTAGGCGAAGGGGAAGCTGGGACGAAGCGAGAGAGTAACACTGACATATATACACCACCAAATGTGAAACAGATGGCTACTGCAAAGCTGCTGCATAACACAGGGAGATCAACTCGATGATGGGTGACGACCTAGAGGGGTGGGATAGGGAGGGTGGGAGGGAGACTCCAGAGGGAGGGGCTATGGGGACGTATGTATAAATACAGCTGATTCACTTTGTTGCACAGCAGAAACGGGCACAACAGTGTAAAGCAATAATACTCTAATAAAGAATAAATTTAAAAAATACTTAAGACTTGACATCAGGAGGGAAAACATGGGCCCTCAGGACTTGTGTCTGTTGAAACTGCTTTAAGCAAGGTGGAAAACGGGCGCCGATGAGCTCGTTCTTTTGGCCCCACTTTCCCACAACCGACATCAATTCAAAAGAGTTCCTGAATGATTTTTACCCCTAGATTCAGACTAACACCTAGGACAGAAGGTTTTCTCTTATCCAATTTTATGCACAGAGGGGAGAAGAGCATTTAAAATGGACCCATGTTTCTCCTAAGCTGGATACCCCAAGCCTGTGCTGCACACAATTAGAATCACACATTCAGGTCCGTCAAAATAATTCTCACCACCTGGAAGCGGGTGTACAAAACCGCACTGCCTCAGCCCTAATCGCCTAACGCTAATTCTCACTGTTTTCCCCTATCTACATGGAGTTTTTAAAAAATGAGACCTTTAATGGAAAATTATTACTACAGGTACAGGTCTTCTATTTGCATTCTGTCTCTGCCACTATTGTTTTAATTAGTTTGCCAGCTCCTGAGCTGCCCCTCTGTTGTGGCCCGCTTGGGGTGGGGGGAGATGGGGGGGCTTCCTCTTCTAGAATGCAGGCCTTAATGAGCCATTTCAGAAAGGCAAGCCCTCTACTGATCCGGGAACCAGAGCACCAGAGATGCCCCAAGGAGAAGAAAGGCTCATGAATTTCTGAGGCTGCCTTTCTAATTTGCATTTAAACATAACTCCTGAAGAACAATTTCACCTGTAATTTTCTGAGCTGGGGCGTGAGAGAGTTTAGATGTTGAATATGTACAATTTATGTTAATACGATAGAGGTAAATGAAAGTCAAGTGCATTGTCATGTAAAATGTATACGTGTTATCTAAACATCTATTTTCTACCAAAGGTTGTTTTCTCCCCCCTTAGATGAAATGTGATGGAAATTTTTAAAATTAAGTGAATCTTTAAAATTCCTATTTGATTAAAACTATCTGATGATTCCTCATCTTCCTTTAACCCAGGCTTTATAAACCGTAGCAAGAGAAGGATTAGTTGGTGCCTGGTGACTTGGTACAATGCCTTGAAACCAATCTAATTTAACACCTGTGTGCTTGTCAATAAGTGTACTCAAGCACAAAAGTGAGCACAGTGTTGAGCGATTTTGACGCTGACTGCATGACAACCACAGATTCTGTATCCAAACACTCGCAGACAAGAAGCTAATTGCAGTGATGAAAGGCACCCGGCTAAAAGCAGGAGTAATCGCAGCCCTGATCCGAAGACAACCTGCTCGCCTCCACTGCCAGGGCGCTGGGGCACTGATCTAAACCTGCCTCTACCCGGCCTGACCACCTTTGGTCTTTCTGACCAATGAAAAAGGGAAACGATTTATCATCGCTGCCCCGCAACAGTGAAGGGTCTCTTGTTGAGCAAAAAATAATGCAAAGGCTGACACTGGTCATCGCACTGCAGAGCTGAAAGGCTAACGAATGGGATCTGTTTGAACCCCTTCTCCTCCGTCCACCCTTGGTGCCGATGGACACTTACGGACACATTACTTTCCAAGCTGTGATACGACACACGTAAGTAACTGTACCATGGCCAGCGATGGTGCGGGAAATGTAGACCACGATGCAGCCCTGTGATGCTGTGGTGACGTGAAGGAGTCCTGTCAGCAGGTTGCGATTCAAGATCATTAATAATGTGCTTCCTGAAATACACAGCTTTGACCACTAAGGGGATGTTAAGACTGTCTGCTTGGTTTGGAATTTAACCAGCAGTATGTGAGCCAACCAAGAAGCCTGCCAACCTGCAAGGCATCCTTAACCTGGGACTCACATTCACCTACTCTTATTCTGAGGTCAACTTGATTTTCTGTTTCATCAAGCTCTTTGGGTCTTTTCTCTCGATAGCAATTAGTCTAGGAAGCACGACGTGGTGTTTGAAGGCAGAATCCACCCAGACCCACTGAATCACTGATTTCTCATTTTAACCCCAATGAATTGGGATAGAATTGGGTATTCTTCAGTATCACACAAAGGACAAAAACCTCAACAACCTACCTAAATTATCCAACTATCTGTTCTGATATACACCTGCTTCTAAAATATGAATGACAACAGCAAGGAAGTTTGTTTGTTTTGGGCATCACCTCATGGCTTGCAGGATCTTAGTCTTAGTTTCCAACCAGGGATTGAACTCATGTCCTCAGCAGTGAAAGCTTGGAGTCCTGGCAGGGAAGTCTTCTGATTTCAAATCAACAGGTGCCAACACTGATCATGGAAATATATGTGTAAACTATCTGTAAAGCAAGTCACTTATTTTGGCATTTTGCCAATTAGTGAGACTGAAATCAAGAAAATCGTTTAGGAAATCTAGATTCTCATACCCCCCTGTATCCTTAAAGTAGGCTCTGGGGCTGGGAGTGAGAGGCAGATGAGTTTCCACTTTACTGCACAAAGTTTGGAACCCAGTTGGCTGAGGTGGGATGAGTGACACACGTGCTCTGATAAGCGATTATGGCCACCGCCCTTTGTGCCAACATCTCATTACACCATTTCCTCCACTCTTTCTTGCCAAGCTGCCCCACTAGATTATAGATGCGATGTGTCAAGGAACATCTCACTGAATTCTGAAGAAGCACAGCCAGGAAGATGGAAAACTAAAATACAGAAAACGAAGTTAAGAAACAGATTCTGAAAGCAGTATTTTCAGGTAAGAAGGCCCAGGAAGGTGACAGGTGGCCCCAGGTCTACACAACCAGCCAAGGGCAGAAGCAAGAGAAGATACCATGAGCTGGTGCCCACCCAGGGTTTCTGTACACAGCTCCCTGCATTGTAAGGAGGTGGTTAACACTGACTCTTATTCAAAATCAAATTCTATTAGATATTATGGATTTCTGGTGGGAATACATTAGAAATGAAAAAGCATTTTCAATTTAAATTGAATTAAATATCCAATTATGTCCCCGAGAACTCATACCTCAATAGGAATCTGTTTTACTTTACCCTTTTATAAAAAGAAAAATTCACCTTTTTTCTTTCCGGTCATAAATTAAGAGTTTTATGCAAAATGATTCATTTTCACCTCTGATTAAAATTCAGCCTATTAAAATAGGTTTGGGGATTAGAATCTGAGGTCCAGGGACTCAATGAAATTGCATGGAATAGTTCCTGTATGTACATACACATATTTTTCTAGGAAAGGGTTCTTGGTTTTTATCAGATTTTCAAATGGATCTATTACTTTCCCCAAAGATGAATAACTTCTGTTCCAGAGAGAGCTGAGGTTTTGGCAAAAGTAAGGAATCCTTACTCCGGAATCTTGTTTCTCTCAATAGCTCCTAAATCTCTCTGAATTGCACAATTGCTTTCAAATTCACAAAGGAAATCCCTAAGACCTACAAAGAAAAGTCAACTGCAGCTCTCACTGGAAGGGGAATGAGCGGACTTGATTAATTCTGCAGTGATGAAAATGTAATATACAACTTTTTACTTCATTTCAGGTAGCCTGAATTTCAGACTGAATATTGTCAGCAGAGAAACCATTTCTTTTCCTTCTTTTCTCTCCCTCTCTCTCCTAGTTTTTCACCTTTTTTTGAAAAAGGACTTATATTTACTTGACTTGAGTTTTCCTAGCGAGCTTTTTTCTTCTGAATTCAAGTGACTGGAACTGAAATTATTCCACCTGGGGAGAAGTGAAAGCTGAAAGCCCATTTAATATTGGTTTTCAAATACATGAAGGGTACTCAGAAGCAGGATGATAGCCAAAGGAAATGGTCTTTGAACTAAAGTACGAAGAATCTGAGTTTTGCTTTAAAGTTAAATTTCCTGACATAAAGAGTTCACAACATTCAACGGAGAGAGTGAAGGATTGTTTTGGGAGGCTTTAGAGATAGGATAGATTCTTAAAAAGTCCGGGACGGCTTGGCTGTGGTCCCGCCTGAAGTCAGGAGGATGAATTTTGCCACTAGTGGTCCCTTCCTGGCCTATAAATGTAAGGATATGCTGGTGTATCGGAAGTTCAAACAGGAGCCCTGGACATCCAGAGGCACCTCTCTAACCAGGGCTGAGCAGCCATCGGTCAATAAATCCCACACACTGGGCATCTCTCAGCTAGCCACCACTGCCACGATATAACCTGGGGCCTGCTCCTGTCTGAGGCTGGGAAGGGGACATCCAACAGAGGAGAGAGCTCTGCTCCCTAATCTTACCCCTGGTCCCCACCACACCCTTGGAGATCCTAAGTTTTCAAGAAAAACAGAAGTAGACCTCAGGCGTTGTAGTAGAAATTTGCATGAATGCCAGTTTTGTTTAAATCCATGTTTAAGTTTGCAGCACATTTTTCTTCCTCTCTTGGCAAAAGGTAATAGCCCAGCTCTGCTCCTGAAACATCTCTAAGACTGGGCTGGTCTCTGCCTTCCTTTTTGCTGGACAATCCTGCCCCACTGAGAATGCAGGAGACGTCTACAGCCTTAGTCCTTCAGGTTGGCCTCCAGAGTCTTTATGTGGATCCCAAAGGCGACACCAAGGGGACACTGAAGGGTCTGGAAGCTCAGCTCCCTCCACCTCTGATGGGCCCATCCTCACAGGCTCAGAGATGCTGAGTTGTTCAGGGATCCTGGAAAACACCTGGTCAACCCCTGTCTGCAACGCTTACCCCTCGGTCACAGCTCCCAAGTGGCTGCCCAGCTCCAGCCAGGGCACCCCCAGGAGGAGGAATCATTACCTCCAATCAAACCATCCAAAAGCTGTCCTGCTCTAAACAAGAGAAAAAGCTGAGCTGAAATCCGCCTCTTCGTCTTGTCCATCCGTGTCCCTTCACACAAGTCTGTGCAAGATGGACAAAATATTTAGAAAATGCTCACATTATGATTTTATTACTATTGGTAATATGATAATAGTAATACAGTAATATTCATATGCTGACATTACATATTGTTTAATAAAAAAGTCAAAGCATTGATGAGAACAATATGAAGGTGAAAGTCATTGACTTTCCTACCCCCCCACCCTCCGAGCACAGAGGCCCAGATGGAAATCATGATCCAAACTATGGGGCATCCTCTTGGAAGAGGCCACCATGCCATGTGCATGCATGACACGGCAGGGAAGAGATGAACAGCTAATGGGATCAAGAGCGGGCGTATAAGGACCGAGAAAGCGTTCTCCAGATGGAAGAGCTGAACTCAGGGAGGGAAGAAAGATGGTTTAAGTCTGTCCAAAATCTAAAAGGGTATAAGTAGGGAATATTCTATCAACAAACACATTTGTCTGCCTCACTCGTGTCCTCACAGACTAAGACTGGTACTAAGTTACCTTTGAGTTGCCCGAGGCCCTGCAGGGCCTTGCATGTCGTAGGTGTTCCACACACATGTATACTGTTTTCTCAAGGCCAAGGTCCATGCCTGAGAACTAGTTCCTTTTAGTAAGTGGTGTTGTGTGGGAGGAGTCTCTGCAGAAAAGGACTGTGCTGGCTGGTCACACGCTCAGCACAGCTGCAGAGCTGAGGCTGTGTGAGAACAGATTCCAGGAGAAGTCTCATCAGTCACGAAAAGCGACCACTCAGAGTCCAACAGAGGAAAAAAAAAATAGGCAGTGTTTTTTAAGTTTCTTTTTTCTGTTCTTCACTTACAAAAACAAATCACTCCCTAGTTCTGCTATCTCTATATTAGACGTTTTCCTTCCCTCTTCAAACCCACTACTTGAACTCTGAACATCACTAGGAATTCGAATTCTGTAAAGCAAAGCAATGCAGATACACAAATGCTGTTCTGAGTATCTTACTGTCTACACTTCTCAGTATCTGTGATTTTCAACTACACTTCTTACCATAATCAGGTGCCCTTAATTAAATATGTTTCTGGCCAATTTTTTTATAATGTAAAAACTCATGACAATCTCCTTGGGCTTATGGCCCCATTACGGTTACAGCATGCTATTCAACCCAGCCACTGCTCGACTGAAGTGAATAGAGGGTTGTGAGTTTCATATTCACCGTCATAATGTCACTTGTGGAAATACATATGGCGCTATTTGCTTTCCCCTGCTGTTCTACAATCTCGTTTCAGCCTCAAGGGCTGTCGGGCACACTTGGCCCTTGTGCTAGGACAGAAGACACAAGATAAGCCCTAACAGACACAATGTCAATGTTTTCTTTCCTCTAACTGCAGATATAATGACCCTCTGGCGCGAACGTGCATGAGGTGGCAATTAGAGACAGGGCACATCTCGGAAACGTGTACCAGAAGGACAAGAAGAAAGGCAATAATTTCTCTTTCCCAATATGTGGCAATTTTTAGATTTCAAAGGAATAACAGACAGACACACTCTATGAAAGGATGTGATTTGTGACAATTGCTTTTCTTTTCCTGATTCCACTGATGCCAGGTTTGTTGACCCACGGGACCAGGTATTTTCTTCTTATTTAATACTTCCTGAGCAGCTATTACCTGTATCAATTTTCTTTCATCCAAAGTTGGGGTGGGATGAATTGGGAAATTGGGACTGACATATATACACTATTGAAACTATGTATAAAATAGATAACCAATGAGAACCTACTGCATAGCACAGGGAACTCTATTCAATGCTCTGTGGTGACCTAAATGGGAAGGAAATCCAGAAAAGGGGATATATTTATATGTACAGCTGATTCACTTTGCTGTGCCAGTAGAAACTAACACAACACTGTAAAGCAACTATACTCCAATAAAAAAAAAAAATCCTGTTCAAAATTTCTTTCTTTTATCCAGATCAATTCTATATTTTAAAAAAGCCTTTTGGTCACAGTATTTTATTTACCAAAATATATGTGGGCATAACACGCTTTTACTATAGTCAATCTAAGGGAACTTTAAGTCACAGAGTTATTTTTAAATTCCATGAGCTGTTTCTGATTATAAAAGTAATTTATGTTCATTGTGAGAACAAAGTAGAAAAGGGTAAAGAAAATTAAATAATCTATAATGCCAACCAAAGTGATCTCTAGCAATAAACTGTGTATTTATAAAATTGAGATCATCCCCGTATGCTGTTTTATAAACTTATTTTTCAGTTAACGTATCATAAAATTTTCTCATGATATAAGTGATCTTCAAAATCATATTTTAATGTCACGTAGGGCATAGGAATTTTTTCCAATTCCTTGATGCATTAAATGAAACTGACACACAATTCTGTAGATTGTATCTTAAATTTCTTCACTCATGCTCCACACTGCTCTGCAGAAAATTAACAACTTAAACCTCTATAAGGATACAACAAGAATGTCTGCTCCCAATCCATCAGAGTCTTTAAATTTCTGCCAATTTAATAAGTAACACGTTATGATACTGATACTTTCACTTGCGTTTTTCCATATGGTTTTTTGGACAGCCGAATACTTTCTTTTGTGAACTTGCTGCTCAGGACCTTTGCTCATTTTTCTTTTACAGCACTCAGTTTTTTCCCTAATTGACATTTAAGAGTCCTTTATGTTTAAGGATATGAACAGAGTGCACATTTTCCCCAGTTTTGTCATTTGTCTTTAAATCTGAGATCATGTTTTAAAAACTCAGGTGAATAGGAATTTATATCTGTGTCACTCATATAAACTTCAAGGTGTCATTGAAAACGATGCCATTTGTAATAATCAGATGCATTTGATGTTCTGAACTTATCCACTGGCTGTTAATCACCTGAAATATAAAACCACATGAACCTTTTGAAAAAGAGAGTCTCGACTGACAGCTATCCGAAGACAAAAAATGCCAGTAGTTTCCATTGCTCTTTTGCCGTCCACAACGTCAGGGTCCAGTATTGCCCCAAAGGTCGGATGCCTACACAAGGCTCTTTCCAAAGCCACAGGGGCCACACAGCAGCCAGCAAAGGCCGTCTAGGACGAAAGTCTCCTCCTCCGGAATTCAGTTTGGAGTTCTAAGGGGACCGAACGCAAGGAACATAAACAAAACAGAAAGGGGCACCCTCGTCTGACCAGCCACACTCACTGAGCTCCTTGAATTTCTGAACCTCATTCTGGGAAGTTACCTATGGGAAATATTCCTTAGGACTTGCTGATGAGTAGACCTGGAATATTAAATTCATTAGAAATGTACAGAAAACATCCAACAGAGCATTTAAGTCAAATGCATCTGAAAACTAGGCCATCAAGAAGAGAGATAAGATCAAAAATAACACAGAAAATCAGAAAGGACAGAAAACAAAAATACTTCCTAATTAAAGACAAGGGAAGATTTAACAGTGGAGGAAACAGAACATTCCGGGCTTTACGAGTTAGGTTCACTCACCCACAATTACTCAAGTAATTGCCATATACAGGTAATCTCCCTTATGGAGAGGATATTATCTTTGTCACAATATGTAAGAAGTCACTCATACGTGGGATAATCCACAAACCCATAATAAAGACAGAAGTCTAGGCCCCTTAAAGAATTATGCAGGTGCCTGTGGCTGATGGGAATTCAACCGTAAGAGATTAGAAATGTATCAATATTAGAGGAAAGCTAAGTTTTGCTTAATCAGATGAGCCTGGTAACAGGTGTGAGATTACTTCACAGTGTTCCTTGAACAGGACCCCAAGCCATCCATCCCCATCCATCCCAATGGAGGAAGAAGTACAACTTGAATGGAGCCTGCTCTTCATCTGGCCCATGCCCACTGTTCTGCTCTGAATGGTTTATAACTTTTCAGTCATTCATATAAAAGATGATTCCCACAGCTCTGCATGGCCTGTCCATTTTTTCCTTAATCCAAGACGATTCAATTCATTTTCCTTTTTTTTGTGGATCACTCAAGAATTACATGTAAATGCCTGTTACTACTGTAATATTAATATTATTAATATATTCTGAAATAACACCAAATGCTTAACAAAATCAAGTGTTTTGACCTTCAAGGGCCTGGTGCGGTTGGCCACCTGTGAGGGGAAGAGGCTGCCGAGAACCAGGACTGGAATCTTTCTGTCTAATTGACCTCAGAAGGGCCAGAAGGCAGAAACATAATTATCTGGACAATGTGGGTGACAAAAGCTCACTTTTCCCTGAATCTCTTGTTTAAAGAGGCTTTAATGGACTGAATTACTCAGATAATTGTCCCACATGGGTTTGTGTCTAATTAAAATCAGAAAGAGAGTAACAGTGCCAGACAAGCAGTTTCCTCTGGTTTAGAGTACTGAGTACTCACTTCAAAGGTTTATGCAATGGCTGTACTACACAGCTCCAGAAAGTGCCAACTGAGCACAAAAATTCTTCTAAACAACATTAGTTTTAATTTCACTAATTTCAGAAGAAATCCACTTCACAGAGCTTATAAAACCCTGGTTTTTAAGTATGAAAAAAAAAAGCTTTTTCCCCTTTTACATAAAATAATCCAAATTATAAAAGTGTTTTCCTCCCAGTTTGTCAAGACTTAGCTCTGTTTTTGCAGAGCTAAACTGTAACTGTCTTTTATTTTTTTTAACTTTATCATGTATTCTAGGTTTAAAATGTCAGGCTTTGAGTGTTGAGGTGATTGTGGTAAGAGGTGAAATAATATAGACAGTGAATAAGACCACGCTGCGTCCAAGATTCATATGCGGATCGATAACTGCCAACCAAACAATTCACTGACTTCTGTACACGAAGGGGATGCATGAAGCTTTTAGATTCAGTCCTGAGTCGAAAATTTTCAAAATGAAAGATCCTCGGGACTTCCCTGGTGGCGCAGTGGTTAAGACTCCACGCTCCCAATGCGGGGGTCCGGGTTCGATCCCTGGTCAGGGAACTAGATCCCACGTGCATGCCGCAACTAAGAGTCCACATGTCACAACGAAGAGTCCCACATGCCGCAACTAAGGAGCCTGCCTGCTGCAACTAAGGAGCCTACCTGCCACAACTAAGACCCGGTGCAATGAAATAAATAAATAAATAAATCCTCTTCACTCAGCCTCCATATCCTGCTTCATCCAAAGTCCTCATTTCAGTATGCTATGAAATACCTAGAAAAATTAAATACTGGCCCCTTCTGTGAAGGCCTGAGCTGAGAATTAAGACTGCTTATAAATAACCTGAAAGATTATCTAAATTTGCTTTTGCTTTGTTTTGGTAACCTACATGATCAGAAATATGCTTTAGCTCTATGGATGTAAAAATAACTGGAGAGATAGAACAGGGTATACTAATAAATCTTCAAATCTAAAAACCTATCTTACTACCATCTGTTCTAGTTCGGTATCATCCAGCTCTACCACCACCCCGCCCCATCAGGAGAACCCAGCTAATTCACAAGAACTGCTTGCTGCCCGAGATTCTTGCCAGAACACTTAACAGGCCCCTCATTTGTTGGGTGGTTTTATGGGTCTCTGGTGCTGAGCAGAGGTAAGGACAGCTTGCAGGGCACGAGGAAGACAGATAAAACCACCCTGCTGTGCAGATTTAGTCCATTCGCACTGGCTCTCATACAGAAAACAAATTGCAACCTCTCACAAAGGGGCTCTTTTCTGCACTAGCAACCCTGAAAAATGCAGGCAAAAATGAGTAAATCAGGCAACTTCACATCAGGAGGAGAAAAAAAAATGGCTACCACTCCAACAGCTGCTCTCATAATTAAGAACAGATTTCATCACTAAACTCTTGCTGGTTCTGTCTGCAGCAAAACAAATACACAGATGTGAGGCATTTACATACTGGAAATTTTGTGCTGGGTAACCAAACTGAATTCACCTCTTCTGCTTTAAAATAATCTCTTAAAAATATCACCCAAAGAGAAAGCATAAGCCAATGTTCAAACCCTAAGTACAACTATATTTCTGTCATCATCTTGCAACTAAATTTATTTTGGCATTCTCCCAAATTCACTTTCTTTTTACATATTCAGAATTGCAATGGACTGCCATGGACATGACCTCTTCCAAATAATGAAAATGTGCTACCAGCTTCTTTTACTCATAAAATTGGCTCAATTTACGGCTGCCTCATTTATCCATGTTTTAAAAGATTGCACGGCACATGCAGTAAAAGGAATAGCATGTGACCTTTTTAGAGGTAAATTGGTGTGCCATTAAATCAGAGAAATAAAATTAATGAAATGATAAAATTATAATAAAAACGGGTAGGTGAGGACAAATTAATGGAATGCCACTCCACTGCCATGAGAAATCTACAGTTCACACAACAGGAATGACTCTCACACACAAAAGGCTGAACAAAAGCAGCCAATAATATCATAAAGTACAAAAACGGGCAAAAACCATTTTGCTGTTAGAAGTCAGGATAGTGGTCAACCTGATAGTGGGTGAGCGGGGTAGGTCCTAGAAGGGGGCATAAAGAGGGCTTCCAGGGGTCTGGTTAATGCTCCGTTTCTTAATCTGGGTGATGGTTACAACAGATGTGTTCAATTTGTAAAAATTCTTCAAGCTGTATCCTTACGATCACTTTTCCATCTATAAATGGTACTTTCAAAAGTAAAAAAAATTAAATTAAAAAGATAGTCAAGGCACGCTCTAAATTTCATGCTTCTCAATGACTTGCTTGCCAGTTTGAGCCAGAACCTCCTCACATGACCCAATCCATCCAGTGGTCACACACTTCCTGACACTGTTACAAGGATGTCTTGATTAATAATCTTTATCAAGTCTTAAGTTTTACTTTCTGAGTGACTAAGCTGGCCACATGTTTACGTTTAAATGTCCTAGGACAGCTTGCTATTTAACAGGTTAAACTGATTACCACCGCCACCAACCCCCCCCCCAAAAAAAAGGTGTGGATGTTAAATAACTTTTTCTGGTGTATTTCATTAGCCCTGCTATAATTTAAAGCAACGAAGCAGTTCCAAACATGTTTTCAGTAACATGGGGTCTTAAGCGCATTTTTTTCTATGATGTGTTATCACGCAATTTTGCCCAAGTAACAAAATCATTATAGAAAGCCAATGATGTAAAGAAGCTAACAGAAAGGTAGAAAATGCAAGATAATGCCTACCCAGGTTGACCTAGTACTTTCCAAGAGTCCAAATACTTAAAATCAGATTTAAAACACTACCCACCACCAAAATATCCAACATATAGTTCAGTAATGTTTGATCAGTGGGTTAAAGTTTTCATGCGGAATTGCCGATGCTGACATGAATGCTATAAATAAGCATTAAGACAGGATCGGATCTGGGGAAGCTTACTAAATAAGTTGTGGTGCTGATGAGGTTGGTGTTTTTGCACGCTCTCTCCCCCCAGTTAGGTCTTCCGTGAACAAAAAGGCTGATCGTTACAAACATAATCACACACGCTTTACTTTAAGTGGCTTCACAGCTGCACTTCTCAAATGGTGACCATCAATGCATGAACCAGGGGTCAAAGGCATAAAGAGGCTTTCTTTACCCTGAGAGGAGGGTCTCTCTGACCCCTCTCATTATGTTTGTTCATCTATTTCAACATTGTTGCAAAGGCTGAATTCTCTTCTGATAGCTTGATCCTACCCAGTAATTCATGTCAAACCATTAAACCTAAAAGAAAGGGATATAGGACACTTCATCCGCAATCTCTGCATGAATCTCTCTGGGCTCCACATTGACGAGGGAAAGTCCCAGAGAACCTGTACCCAGAACAATGAAGTGCTCCAGAAACTGCTCTCTGCTGCAATGAACTGAAATAACTCAGCATTAGATTTTGCTTTCACATGCAGTGATCCCATGAACAGAGAGGGACACCTCGGAGCTAATGTTCTGTTAGTTTCAATCCATCCACAGACCCTCTTGTGTTCACGTGTTGCTGAAATGGAGCTGAGGACCCAGTACAAGGCAGAACTCGTTTAATTTTAATGTATTCTCAACTTTAGCTGGGATAAGTGATGTTACTTGGACTTTGGCTTATACCAGACTATGAGCATTTACTTGTTTTCAAGAAATCTTCTGTAGCCAGAATTTAAGGAAACTAGATCTATATCCTTAATGAAATTATAGACTTCAAATTCCTATTTACTCTTAGGAAGAGTGGACACTTCCCTAGCGACTGTCTGCTACCCCAGACGAAGGTTTTATACACACGCTTTTAATCCTGTGCTACCCAAAGCTTTTGAAAATGTATTCTCCGGTGTTTAAGAACTTAACGTCTGGCCAGAATTCTGACAAGGTAAGATATACAGTATGTTATTTTCTCAATCTCCAGGCCGGGATAATGCTTGCTTATGAAATACTATGAGTCCTTTACAGGACTCATGTGATTTTTTAAAGCCTTTTTTTTTTTTTAACTGGACGTTACTTTGTGAAGCAGCTGCATGGAAAGCACTGTACTCAGTGCCGAGGTTACAAAGATGAATAAGACTGGGTGCCAGCATGACTGGGAGCTCACAGACTAGGAAACAAGACATCTAGGTGGATGGATGGATAAAAATGGAGAGACAAGAAGTGCTATGAAGTAACAAAGAAAGCAGCTCATTCCATGTGGAGTAGAGGTTTCACAGAGGAGATGGTAAAGAAATTTAGTGACAGGTGCCCGATGGGGTGGGGGTGAATGGATGCAGCGGATTTCTGGTAGGGAGCAATTCAACGGTAGCAAAACATGGAGGTATGAGGGCGTGCAGCATGTTGGGGGACAGAGTTAAGTTCTGAGTGGCTAAAGAAGAGTGGACTCGGCTCAGGGTCCTGAGGTGAGAGCCAGAGGGGAAGGTGAGCAAGGGTGGTAAAGGTCCAAGTACCTAGATTTTTATCTTCTAGGTTAGTATTTTCTAGCATATGTTTCTCAGAATCCTAATTCCATGAGTTGCTCTGCAAAAACAAAACAACAACCAAAATAGTGTTGTGATCAAGTGAGCTTCGAAAATGCTGCTTAGAATAGTCTCCTTTCAGAGATTCATAATCTACATTTGGTATAAAAGGCTGAGAAACATAGAAGTAAAAAACCAGTGTAACTTGAACATCATCTTCACAGAACTACCGGTAACCCTCCCAAAGAATGTTCCAGGGAAGACATCTGGCCGATGCTGAAAGCTGCTCTAGAACAGTGAGGAACAAAAGGAGCTGCTGGAGGAAGAATGCAACATGATCAGACTCATGTTTTCCTTTTTATTTCCTCTTCATTAGAAAAAAAGTACTGTTGTTTTTTTTTTTAGCAGTATAGGACTGGTAGTGATGTGGATGTTGAACTACGTTTGGAAGCGATTAATGGCAAAAAGCCAAGAGGTGATGAAACCCAAGGACCAGGGATCCCATTCAAGAGCCCTTCTTAGATAAAAATTAAAAGAAAGTAACAGTGGAGTAGAGGTGGATGATGGACACAGCAAATGGCAATGACTTCAAAGGTTCTAGCTTAGAGGTCGGAGGAAAGGCCCTCCTTTAACCCAGGCACAGAACTGTGGAGAAGCCTTCTGCAGAAGGCAGTATGAGCAGCGCTGGTCATTTTAAATACGGGGTGTCTACAGAAACATCCACATATGCACATCAGGAAGCCATCAGAAATATGGCTTTTCAGTGCAGAGGGAATGTCAGGGCTAGAGATACACACAGATGATATATGAAGTCATCCAACGGATAAAGTCCTCCCCCTCCCCCCACAGGAAACCATGTAGGGCGAAAGAGTACAGAACCCAGAATACCAAGATTGCAATGTATAAAATACAGAATTAATCAACTTTATGCAACTGTTTCTGATATTTTAATCCTAGGGGGTTTTATTGGAATTTATTGTAATCTTAAAGTTTTATTGTAATGTAAAAGGTTCTATTTTACATTATCCAGAACAGAAATATAGTGCTGAGGTTGACAAGGCTGTATAATATATTATCTTTTTACTTTGGTCATTGGTACATCATGTAAAGGAACCAGAATATGTTTGGCACAGAATAGGGTCTAATTTAATACACCTGAATGCCAGAGCAATTAAGAGAACTGACCAAAGTCTCGCAGCTGGTTAGTCTCATTGGCGGCCAGCCCAATAATGATTTAAAAAACGAAAAAGAACGAAGCAGGGGCTCAGGTCTGGAAAGGAGACTGAGAAGTCCATCTGTGAATTTTAATCAAAACCATATATTTTTTAATCCTATGAAATGAGAAAGTTGAAAATTAGTTCAAAATATGATGTTCTCTTTCATCTTACTTATTTCTAAGGCATGTGAGAAAGCAAGTAAAATCAAATCAATCACTTTAATAAGATCATTCATAGATATTAGAAGAGCATTTTGCAGCTTTCACACGTTCTCTTTTTATTTTAATTGCTGATCTGAGAGTGTTAACAATATTAACTAAATTTTTCTTGATGTCATTGAATTGTGTTTCATCAGAACATCACGGGGGCTTCCCTGGTGGTGCAGTGGTTAAGAATCCGCCTACCAATGCAGAAGACACAGGTTCGATCCCTGGTCTGGGAAGATCCCACATGCTGCACAGCAACTAAGCCCATGCACCACAACTTCTGTGCTCTAGAGCCTGCAAGCCACAGCTATTGAGCCTGCATGCCACAACTACTGAAGCCCACGTGCCTAGAGCCCATGCCCCGCAACAAGAGAAGCCCGCACAATGAGAAGCCCACACACAACGAAGAGTAGCCCTCGCTCTCCGCAACTGGAGAAAGCCCACGCACAGCCACGAAGACCCAACACAGCCAACAAATAAATAAATAAAATTTTTTAAATGTGTCAAAAAAAAGAACATCATGGACCTAGCCTGTCTTCTTGGGAGGTCAATGAAGGAGAGCAATAGCCCACATCAATCATGATCTTAACATCCCACACAGCCAATCAGCAAATAGTTCCCAAGTACCTACCACGAGCGAGGCACAGTCCTTACCTAGGAGACACCAGGGAAAGGAACAGGGAGAAGCGCTATGATAACTGAGCTCCAGGAAGATTCCAGTAGCCGCCACTTAATTGCATATAATGATTTCAAATGACTGGCATGAAGTTCTCAAGCATTTAAGTACAGAATACTTTAAAACCTGTGTGAGATGTAACAAGATTTACAACTCTCTTCAGGGTGAGAGGGATAAAATCCTCAAGAGTTATGAAATATTGTTGCACTGCAGTGGGAATGCACTTAACACCACTGAACTGTACACTTAAAAATGGCTAAGATGGTAAACTTTATGCTGTGTGGGTTTTTTAACCACAATTTTTTAAATTTTTAAAGGAATTATGGAATTAAATTATCTTAAATTTGTCCATGAAATGCCTGTTCTCTATCCCAGGGGGCACAGGGGAGCTTGCCAAGATTCTGAGGTGGGGAAGAAAGAGGTGAAATTGGATCTTTAGGATGATTAATGAGATAATGCTCTTCAGGGTTTCTTAAAGAGAGACTGACCAGATGAACATTCAAACGCTAGAAAAGCTAGTACGAAGGTGAAGTAGTTAAATAGGAAGCTAGCACCAAGATTTGGAAGAATATTAGAGATGTCTGCAAAGAGCAACCAACAAGACACGGTATGAATAAAGAAGAAGAACCCAAGATGATGCCAAGATATCAAGTGCCAGTAAGAACACAGTGCATGTTGTTATAGTCAACCTGAGTTTAAACCATTGAAATGAAAATACCCAGAAAGCATTTGGTAAAAGGAGACCTGGATGTTATTTTACCACCAAGGCCCCAGCCCAGAAATTGGAAGCAGGAACTCAGATGAACCCAACTCACCACAACCCTCACATCACCAGCGAAGCCTTCACTTTTTCTCCCAGGGAGGTTACCCTACTCACCTATCCATACACAGTCTTCACTTGAAGTTTACCTGGGAAGGAGAGGGATTAACAGAGAAAGGAAACAATCATTTCATTTCCAGTTTGATGGAACAGAAGAAATTTTCAGAGAGCGAAAGAGTCTCTTTTAAAACTTTGTTGTGCTCTAGGAAACAGAATTGAACTGAGAAAAATTAAACCCTTTACAGACTTTATGCCTTTAGGCAATCTGACAGCTGACAATCTTCCATTTTGGATCTTAGTTCTGCAGGCAACTCAGAAACTCTCTTACTCTGATTGGGACAAAAGGTCACCTGGCATTTCCAGATCCATCTCTGTGGTGTTCCGTTCACTCAAAAAGCAGATTAAATTAATCTTGGCTGTTCACCATTCACAGGCCTGCAAGGCGCTCCTCTCCATTCCAACACTTGGGCAGTGAGGGGGAAAGCTGAGGCAGAAAGTCATATTTGAGTTGAAGAATCTTACCACGGTGAGTGGTATTGAAAAAATAAAAAAAACCCAAGTTTTTAATTAAAACCTTCACAATCTTATCACAAGATGTTTCAGCCTTGGCAGATTAAACAGAATTTTTCCACTTAAAAGAAGCAGGGTCAATTTCTAGGGGAAAAAACAGCACCTGGGAAAGAAAAATGAATTTTTTTTCACTGGAATGTATATATTTAGACTATCTTACCTATCTCTTTTCTTTAAGTTTAAGCTTAAATATTTATTTTCCATTTTAAAAGTAGGCATACTTTAATTTCTAATCTAAGGTTACTGTGGTCTACTAAATATTTTATGTTTTTACTTCTGCTAGCTACTTAATCTGTGAAATACAGCTCAGGAAAAAAATGCAGTCATAAAACCTGTTGGTCTAAAGATAAGCAATTTATTTAATATCTAATTAAATGTGGTCACCAGAGAAATCACAGCTTATGAAACTTTACCAGAAAAAGATCCGTTTCAGGCTTAACCCAAATGTCATAAGAGAACTCATGAATTTAGATAGGAATCCACTTATTATCTAAAGAAATTTTCACATTGAGTAAGAAGAACCTATATTACTGGCTATATTTATACTTACTTCAATCAAATTTATATACTTTGTAGCTATCACTGATTTCAGGGGCAATTACCATACATAATAACACAATAGGGAGGCTTTCTCTACTTGTCAAACATTTCTATAATGTCCTAAAAACACTTCACAAATTTATTAGATCCCATTCTTTCAGAAATTCAAAAAATTACATAGACTGTGTCATTTTAATTGAAAAACAACAATTCAACAAAAACTATTGAACACCTATTATATGCTGGACTCAGGCACTGGGGAAGTGAAAATGGGGAAAATAATTCCTTCCTTTGAAGGGCTCATGGAAACCATGAGAGATAAACCTTTAAACACGCAACAACTGATATAAAGCAATAACTACTATATAGCCAAGACTGCTTGTTTTTCTCCAATATCTATTCATGTCTTCTTCCACAAGGATAAAAATTTTCTCTGGGCACATGGTGACCCAGCATAAAGACTGGATGCTTTTCTTAGCCTTCTTTGAAGCTAAGAGAGCCAGGTGACTAATTCTGGCTGATGGGATATGAAAGAAAGTGATTTGTGCTTTTTCCAAGTTGAACCTTTAAAGGGCAGGATATGTTCTCCCCATTCCCTTCCCTCTTCCCAGGCTGGAAAGGAACCTGGACCACCCTGGATCACGTGGATGAGCCTAAATCCTACTGGTCATAGAACAACAGAATACAAGGAGCCTGAGTCCATGGTAGGATGTCACAGAACAGAACCCACACACCATCTCAGACTTAAAATGAAAGAAAAATTAACCTTTGTCTTGTTTTTAAGCTGCTGTTTTTGGAATCCACCACATGAAGCAGCACTGTGCTCTAATTAATTTATAATAGAGATGCTTCTTTTCCTGAGGATTGTGTTACTAGAAAATGCCCATTAAAAGAATGAAAATTTAATAGCATAACTGAAGGGGAGTTAGATTCATAACTTTTTCATGAAAAAATAAAACCCTGAATTATGACAATAAATTAATCTTATAATTAACACAATAGAAATGAGAATTAAAATTTTGTAAATTCTTAGAAAACAATGACAAGTAATCATTGGGGCACAATTTTTTTTAACAAAACTATATGACATATGATACAACTAATGAAAAAAATCTGAGACAGTAAGAAACAGAAGTGGACACCCCAAACTGAATCACTGACATAAAGAAAAGGCTTAGGAAAGTAATAGTGAATGCAGGTAAAAAATATAGATCAAGGCAATTAGAAAGGAACTAATAGATGTGAAAAAAAGACCAATATGACTCAACATAAGGATGATTCAATTAAAAGGCAAATCAAAACAAATATGTGCAAAACATACGTGCAAACACTTAATATAAAAAAATTCCCTCAACTAGAAGAATAAACTAATCTTGAAAGACTGAAAGCACACTCCATGTTTCTGGAAATGCTCAGTACTGAAACATTTTCATTAAGGAGCAGAATTTTTAAGAAGAAATTATTCAGCTATTTAAGCAGAAAGAACAAAACATCTACAAGAAAGAACAGGATGGTCATATCAGAGGAGTATAGATCAAAGCTCAAGAGCAGCTCCACATTTGACGAATCCAAAGAAATATAAAAAGAGAGGAAGAAAGAAAAAGAATGTTATTTGGAGTGAAGTTCATCTTATGCTTGTGATTTTATTTTTCTGGATGGTGAGATTTGAGTTAGTTGAATTTAAAAAATTTCATTGTTCTTTATTATTTAAATTGTTTAAATGAGCATGTAACCTGTTAATAAAGCAATGAGTAATGAAACAAAAAAACATCAAGAATAAGATGGAACGCAAATACGCCAGTATGTCAACAATGCTCAATTCTAGGTGGTGACTTTCTAATTTCCAAGTATTATTATTATGTTTTATAAGAGGAACTGACCTTGAAGAAGGAATTTGGGAGGCAGACTAGGAAAGGATAACACTCCAAGCATAGCAAAGAGAGAAGAGTGCGATAGAAAATGACATGCTTAGGACACAGCAAGAACTCAGGTAAGCAGATGGAGATAAAGGCTGGGTCAGATTATATATTAAAGACACCCTAGTTTTTACTTCTGTCACTGAGTCACCAAACATCATTCAAACTAATGAAAGTAGGTTCGTCTCTATTTATTGGGTGCAGAAATTCAATGTCCAGATCTCAGGGACAAAATAATTCACTACTAGATCAAACAGAATCCTATTCTAAATGTTGAGGCAAAGATAAACGAGAAGGGAACCCTGACCTCAAGGTACTTACAAGGTATTTGTGAGATCAGATGGACACAAAGAGAAGTAAATAACAATATATGGTAACATAGCTCATGTGAACATGGTATGAATTCAGAAGAAAGGAAGTTCTTTGATGGTTGAAGCAGACTGTCAAAGTGGTAGGACTTGAAGAAAGACTGAAGCATGTTGATTTAAGATTTCCAGTTTCATAAGAAATTGCATCAAATGATCCCTACCTACAGCTACATCACAATTCCATAAAGATGGACTATTTGCCTCTTTTCTTACTGAATTATAAAGAAAAGATATACTAATTAATCAGTTACACTGGAATTTGACTATTAGAAAAAATAAGTAAAGGATTATCTTATAGCAAAATAAATTCCAGATAGATAACTTTTTATCTAGTTCTTTTATGGTTTCATACGTTAGATTTAACACTTCAATATATCTATGGAAATAGCTGCTGAAACTATAATTACAAAGGAAGACATCACAGGAAGAAAGATACAAAAATTATTTTCTCTACTATAAACAAAGCTACTCAAAAGACTGTAAAAACTGCCTAAAATATATTTAGGAAAGGTCAACTTTAAAGAACTCTTTCTCAGTAAGAAAAAATACAAATATCTTCCCAGAAAAACCCAAATGAACTTTTCGGCCAATGCAATACTTCAACAGGAAAATGAGTAGAAAGAGCAGAAAATTCACAAAAGAGCATATGACAAGCTTTTGTCCATTTTGGAGTTACAAGTTAGATGTCTAAGAATTTTTTCTTGGGAAATAGTATGTGAACACAACACTTATTAATAAGGCCATTCATTGCAGAATAATTTACAATAGTGGAAAAAAAACTGAAAACAGCTTAAATGCCCAACAAAAGAATTATGCAAATAAATTATGGTACCTCTCTTCATAGGATAAAACCATTGACGTCTCCCAACTAAATAAGATGCAAAAAACAAACTTTGAATGTTGGTAAAGGCTGTTCAATCACATGGTTATGGTATGTAAGAAAAATGAATGGGATAATGACCATATAGAATAGATTCATCCCAATTCCATAAGGAAGCTGGAAGTATAGGAAAAGACCAGAAGGATCTATACCAAAACATCAACTGTGATTATTTCCGGATTGTAGGATTACAAGTGATTTTATTTCTCCTTTATGTTCTTAATGTCATCCAAATTTTTACAGTGAAGACATACTACTTGCAAAATCTTTGCCGACCTTTGCAGTGAGACTTCTGGAAAGAATCGTCTACATGTAATGTCTCTAATTCCTCTGCTTGATTCTTCAACCCAAGCAGGCATTGGCCCCAAAACCTTTCCTCCATGTTACTAAATCCAAAATCAGCAGAATTGATACCGGTCATCATTCCCTTCCCGTCATGACATCATTTTTCCTTGTGGCTTCTGGACATCTCACTCTGCTTTCTTCCTACCTACTGATCCCTTCTTCTCCTCCCCTTTGCAGGTTCCTTCTGTCCATTAGCCTCTTGATGTAGGACTGCACCCAGGGTTCAGCCCCCTTCTTTAGCCACACTCACTTCCTGGGAGACTTCAGCCTCAAGACATTAGATACCACGTGTATGTGGGAAACTCCCAAATCTCCACCTCTAGCCCAGATATAGATTTCCTCCTCTATCAACCAGACTGTGGCTCCTATTTGTGTGCCAACTTATCACCTCCACTTGGACATCTAACAGACACCTCAAACTCAGTAAGCCCGATAAACTTCTGCTCTTCCCTTCAAACCCTGCTTCCCATATGGCTTTTCCCCTCTCAGCTGACAGCAACTTCCTTTCAACTGCTCAGGTCAAAATCTGACCTCGGTTCCTCTCCATCTGTCATCCGAGCTGTGAGAAAACCTTACCGGCTCTCCTTCAATGTAGGTGCAGAATCCAACCTTGCTGTCATCTTTGTTACCACCTTGGTCCTAACCACTATCACCTCTCCCCTAGATCAGAGCAGTAATCTGCCGACAGCTCCTGCTTCTAACCCTGCCCAGTTATAGTCAGCTCTTAATACGACGGCCAGACTGATCCTTGTAACACCTAAGTCAGATCACAACACCTGCGCTCAAAACCTGCCAACGGCGCCCCATTCTCATTCACAATAAAGCCCAAGTCCTCACTGCAGCCGAAAGGGCTCAGACGGTGAGCTTCCCCTGCTGTCCCCGTCCTCGCCGTGCATACTGCCCCCGCGCTCGCCCTGCTGCTGTTCCAAGGAGAGGGGCCTGTCCCCACCTGGGCCTTGGCTCTAAATACCCACTCTACACTACCTGACACTCTCTCCAGCTGTCTTCCTGGTGAACCTCTTCACTTTCTTCTTGCCCAAATTTCCTTCGCTCAGTGAGGATTACCCTAACCAAACTTTCTAACACTGCAACCCAACCCCTACCCTCCGACCCCATGTGCACCCCTGGCCCCCTATACTCTGCTCTGCTTTTTCCTTTTTCCCTAATACTTATTACCACTTACAAAAGGTTAAAAAGGAGCGATTTAGATGGGCTACGATGGAGCAAGGAAGGCTACTCTGAAAATTCACACTTCAATGTACTTGAATATCTATCAGGAAAGGGTGACATGACCCTGCGTGGGGTACTGTCTAAAGGGACACGGTGAGGACTTAACCTACAAGAGTTAATAGTAAAAAACAAACAGAACCAAAGTAGACAGCCATCTGAAATCCCAGTGGGCACAATTAAAGCTAAGAAGCCTAAGTTACAGAGACATCAATTTGCAGGTCGACATAGGAAAGATGAGAGCATCTGAAGATAGGGAGGCTGCCCAGAGGCTGTGAGCTGCCTCGTGGCTGTGGGGTTTGGACACAGACAGGATGAGCCTCCATAGGGCTGTCATAGAGAGGAGTCAGACATGCCACAGGGCTTTGGAGGAGACCTTCCATCACCAACACTCTCTTTGTGAGATTTTCAAAGACATCTGAGAATTAAAGGGGAGGGGCGGGGCTGGGAAGTCGCTGAATGTATACACGTCTCTGTCTTCCACCCTTCTGTCACAGACTTAAACTGGTCAATCATTTACTGTGCAGACCAAGGGCCCCGAATGCTACGTAACCACAATATTTCCGAAGGATGTGTCTGGAAGACGACAAATAAAGAGAGCTCTGGATAACTATGTGGATTACATTTGTGTAAATTATGAACCAGTGCATCATCACAAGTAACCGGAATAGGGATCGTGGAAGAAACAGGACCCACGAAGCACAGAATGACGGGCAGAGGGGAAGGACTGTGGGATATTCTGGGAATCAGCACCCACTGGAATCAAGGGGGCCTCTAAGAACCCCACATATTCTAGGCTCTTTCAAGTCCGTGAAAACCTAATTCACGTGTCAGAAAGTTTGAAGATACGGGCTCTCCCCTACAGCCCCCATCACCCTCATCACCCTGATTGTTCGGTCTTTTTGCCACACTCACATCACGCGGCCAGAATCCAGAAGCATCGCATACACGGCCCACCACACGCACTACCCCCCAGCCAGGGTTTCTGCTCATGGAAACCAAACAAAGGAAAACAGGGAGAAAGAGGCTGAGCACCCAGCATCCCTCACAGCAGAGGCCTGGCCTGCTTTGGCTTTTGTTTCTGAGGCCAGCATATAGCTCTGCGGTTTATTTCACTTGGGCTGTGTTTACATACATCAGTAAGTATGGTCCCCATTTCCCTTCGCAACAGCGGCTATAAATTACTTGTTGGAAGTCTCAGCCTCCTCTCTTCCCATAAAAGGTTGGGCAGAAATTACTAAGGTCCCAACGAGAGGAGGTCAGTGGTTGGAAGGGAGTGACTTCCTTCACCCGCGTCATTAAATTAATCAACTGATTCAACAGAAATCTAACTGAGCACAGACTATGTGCCTGGCACAGTCCGGGATGCTTCCGTAAGCAAAGCAGTTAAAACAAAACAGAAATCCCTGCTCTAGCAAGGCACTCAAATTCTAGTGAATTTCACCCACCTCACCTCAATTCCCGGATTCTGAGCTCTCAAACCATCTAGGGCTGAGTATATCAGAAGGAAAATGTGAAGTGGCCAGAGCTACTCTAAAGAAGTATAATAATCATTATAGTTGTTATGACCAGTGTGGATGTTCTGAGTGTTTACTATGTGCCCACTACTGTTCTAAGCGCATTATTAACTTACCAGAGTCATAAAAATGCTATCAATGGGCACCGCTGCACTGACTTGTGATCCTTGCAGTTTAAAATTTTAGATGGAAATAGGCTTTTTACAAAGGTAATCCAGTTAAAAGGAGGTCCTCAGGGTGGGCTCTAATCCAATACAACCGATGACCTTACCAAAAGGGGAAAATGGGACAGACACGGGTAGAGGGAAGACATGGGGAAAACACAAGGAGAAGATGATCATCTACAAGCCAAGGAAAGAGGCCAGGAATTGATCTTCCCTCATGACCCTCAAAGGAAACCAAGTCTGCTGACACCTTGATTTCGGGCTTCCAGCCTTCAGAACTGTGAGAGAATTCATTTCTGCTGTACTAAGCCAACCAGTCTGTGAAAGTGTCTGCTGGTCCTGTAGCCTAATTTTGGGTCAAAATAGAAAACAAAACTGCCACAATCAGGGCTGTTTGGCGGGACACTGGTCCCCAGTGCAGCCCCGGATGGAGCGTGTACACAGCAGGACACGCCACTCACATTTACTACAGAGGTATCACTGACGCAGCTTCCTCACGAGGGTAAGGGATGCTGTCACTCGGCCCAATTACACATGCTATTTGATACTCTGTGCCTTCAAAGAGATCTATTTCATTGAGTCATGCTAGATACTTGCTACCTGAAAATTTTAGTATTTTTTTCTCAGCCCCAGTCTTGTTGATTTTGCATTTCATTTACCTAGAAATAAAGCTCAAGTATGATGTGGTCCATGGCAGATAATTATAGCTCAGAAAAGCCAAATACACTAGAATGAGAAATTCCACCCCAGACTTGGCAATAAAATCTCAGGATGGGGCTAACCGTTAAATAAGGGAGAATCGTGTCACTCAGGCTTTGCTCTATTAATCCAGGATAATCTCAGTCTTCAAGACTACAGTTACTTTTAGCAAATAAACACAAAAGAACTTGCAGAAATTTCATTTTTCATTCTCCTCCCACCTCTTGTCTTAGGGCCTCTGTCTCTAACTCACACATACACACACACATATACACACACACACGTGTGCAAAACCACTTCTAACAATACCCTCATTTTTATATTTTGTTTGCTCTTGTTGTTTCAGGGCATTTCAAATAAGGATAACATAGCCAGCAGCCAGTATTTTTCAAATGCTTACCGTGATATCACTGTGCTAAGCACATTACATACGTTATCTCATCTGCTCCTCCCTCCAATAACTGTTGAGCAGATATTATCATTCTCTCCAGCGTACAAGGAAGGAAACGGAGGCAAAGTTCAACCCCTGGCTCCTGGCCACACGGCTAACAAGTAGCAGAACCAGGATGGGAACCTAGTCCTTGCGGGCGTTGAAGAGCTGTGGCCATCCCACTGAGCCCCACGCCAGCCCCCACGTGCCTTCTGACCAAGAAAGGATGAAATGCAAAAGAGGCTTTCCTCGCTGGACTGTGCCGTGACCCTTTCTCCAGGGTAGGGGAGATGCTGGACCACACATCATCTTTTCAAGTGGCTCCAAACTCACAGGCCTCGGGCTCTCAGCCCCAAGTCTGGAGTAACACCCACAAGATTGCAGTTTAAGGGAAAACAGCCCTGTCATCTGTCCAGATGCTTTCTGGGACAGGAAGCTTTAAGAGAAGTGAGAAAATACACAGGGAAAATAAAGTGGCGGTGCCAACCACCTTCATGCTGGTCCTGCCTGCAACGGCTCCACTGCCAGAAGCAGTTTCCCTTCTCACAGCTGGAAGACACGACTTTATAACATGAATCTAAAGGAGCCAGAGGAGAAAGGGGGCGGAAAAAAGATAGCTGCACCTTCTCACAAGACACATTTTAATATGGTTTCTTCATCGTTTTCAGTAAAAGATTATAGCAACTGAAGTTACTTTTAAGTGACTGAGTGCTTTACCTTTTAGGGCCCCCCACGCTGGCTGCATCCAATAGTACCCAAAACTACAGAAACATTTCCACTTGCCAGCCTTTGCTATGACCTTCAGGACGGCCCATCTAGAAGATGGAAAACAAGTACTTTTGTCCCGTATCCGAGATCAAAGTTGTGAGTCTTCACTTCTAAGTTCACGCGGTACCAGTTCTCTGCATCCTGGCTCAGTGAATGAAGGATGCACATTTTGTGGAGAGGAAGTTGCACAGAGCGTAACCATCGATGCTGTTGCTAAGCCACACTGTGAAGGAGGATGGAGACCATGGGGACGGGGAGAACGAAACCAGAACAGACAGGGACTCCAGGCGGGCCACACACCCTCATTCCATCAAGGAGCAATCAGACAGCATCCTTGGATTTGAAAACATTAAACAGCTCAAATATAATTAAGAAATTTAGACTGGCATGAATATGTAATGTACACATTGCTTTGCAGACGCCTTCCTCCCCCGACAGGCTGCTGCTGACTTCCATTTGGAAGAAATCCATTTTCACACAAAGGTAACCAAGAGTGACAGGACATAGGAAGCCTACCTCATTTATCTTCTGTGAACTTTAAAAAAAAATCAGTTAATTGCTTTTCTAGGAAGCTATTTTATGAAATCATGGTGCTTCATCTTTCTGTTCTTATTCATGGTATAAATGGTGACTTTAAAACGCCCGTCATGAAAATGCTATGACTAATCAATACATCTTAAACGATTTAATGACTTCTTTTAACAAATAGAAATCTGATCAACCAAAAATGGTCTGTGGATGAATTATCAACCACTCGGAAAACTCCTAACATAGAGTCTATTAATTGATATTCAAAGGTAGGTGCCTCTTTCCCCTCACTGACTAAGCTACTGGGAGGGGTGGCAGTCACTGATTTCCTTCCTTCCTTGGCTTTGCAAATGCATTCTTTTCACAGCTATTCAGCCCGCTCTGCAAGAGCAATGTAAGTCACTGCCATTTATTAAATTAATAGCAAACAGAAACTAAAACGTGCATGTTTTAGAATGCCACCACTGAAGCTGTAACATGCCAAACAAACTGATTTCATAGCCTGAGACCCATATTTTGTCTCCACAGCACTGCATATTAGGCTTTTTTTTTTTATAGCATTGCCCTATTTTTGCCTTGCCTATGTACAGCACCTAGCATATACATATGTATTGTTTTATTTCTACCAACTTTGAGACTAATATAAAGCACCCTTTTCCAATCTAAAATTATCATTTTAGATAATTTCTTCTCTTATTTCAAATAACAACTTCTTATTAGTCCATGGGCGAAAGACAGGCACTGTGAAACAAATGATACATAACCACCAGGAGCTTTGGAGCCAAGGTTCCTCAAGCTCCCAGAGGGGCCCTAACATGTGTTTATATATGTTTTTGTAAATATTTCAAGTGTAAAATATTTCCCTGTTCTTTATTTCCTAAAGAGGACCCCCAAGGCAGTATAAATGTTAGGTCTCACAAGCTATATCTGCCCTCCTAGGTTAACAGTGAATATACACTAAGGGCAAAATATTAATTGTGTGTGTGTCAGACAAAAAATAATTCACTTTAACCAGAAATAAGATTCAGTGTGCCCTCCCTAGAATGTCCTAGAATGCCTGCTTCAGCCATTCCTTAAGGCCCCTGTCTCCCATCTAACAGGAGACACCCTTCCAAGTGGCACCCCAGGGAAGGCTCACTTAATGAGGGGTGGCATCAGAAATGAGAGACTCAGCTATAACAACAAAAATATGTTTTTCATTAAATACAAAACCGAGCTGGGAAAAGCCAGCCAAGAGGCAGGTGTATCAGTTAAGGAATTCCCTTGAGGTCTTTCACTTCCACATCAAATTGCACTGAATTTCTCTACACTAATTACCTATTATTGAAGACGAAAGAATAACAAATAATTCGCCACGGCAGCAGACAGGGTGCGTGTGCGCGTGTCGGAAAGAATGAAGAATTTACCAACTGTAAAGCCAGACAAGAGAGATTCACAAATTGCTAGTTTTTAAAAATAACAAAGAATCTTTTTCTACTACAAGGATTATGAAGGTAAGGGAATTTTCCTAGGCCTAGAAACCCAATTTTAAATTTTGTTTGGACTGTGAGAGAAACTGCAAATTAAAAGCGAATTAAAAGCAAAGTGAATTTATTCAATTCATGTAAATTTCTTGGAGGCAGAGATCATATCTTAGATTTTCTTCTTTTAATTTCTCACACCACATGATACCTCATCATCAATTTGATTTTCTTGTAAGGAATGCCCCTACCCAGTGCGATACAGCTATATAAAATACACACACACACACTAGCTGTTAAGATTTTATTCCAATAAATGGAATGAGGTTCTACAAAGTATATTTTAGGATAAAAACAAGTAATGAAAGCATGCAAAAACTTGGGCATACTCCAGACAACACAAAGACTAACCAAGATAAAACAACTGTCTCCCAATTCCAGTTTTCCATTCTGGCCCTCTGTTTCAGGGGCCAGCCAACCACTACTCTCCAGCCGAATCTGGGCCACCATTGTTTTTGTAAATCAAGTTTCGTTGGAATACAAATACATCCACTTGCATACAGCTATATTTTCACTTCCCTTGTCTTCAGGTCATTTTTACCCAACACTTCCTTTTAGCCCCCAAATTCTTCTCACTGTCTTAAGTCTTGCTCTCCAGCTAACATCTTGAAAAAGTGTAGTCAAGTAATGCAAGTTCCCATCAGGTCAACTCCCCTGCCAATTCTCCTACAAAAACACATTCCCTCTCTCAGGGGAAATCAATGTCCATACTAATGAAAGGACATTTTCGTAGAGGTGGTGTCTGTGTAAAAAATATACAGGCATTAACATTTTTTAAACCATCTGTCACACGGTTTTATACCCTCCAAAAAATAAAAGCAAATACTCCCTCAAATCCAATTAGTTAATAAAATTCTTCCATTTCTATTATGATCATGGCTTTATAGAAATGTCCTATAAATACTGAATGACATCTGCTAAAGGGTATTTCTTAATCTCCTGGGGTATTAGAAAGAAACCAACCAACTAACAAACCTTTTGAGTATGAAAGACAGGAAGCTTAACTTTCAAACTTACAGGTACCACGCTGCTGCCCACTGGGAAAGAGTTATGTTGTTATTTTAATAGTGGATTAATTGAATACACAAGTTACATCATTCAGGTTATCCTAATGTCCATAATATACAAAGCTTTTTTGCTAAAATAAGGACTGTATACTGCCCCCGTCACACACACACAAAACCACCAATTTTAACTTTGTTCTATGAACAACGCTTCTTACCTCTTTTCTATCAATGCATGATTGGCCTCTTTGAAATGTACCTCATATTGACAGAATGATAGGAAAGTTCAATGTCATTACACATGCGGGAAATGCAATACTTCCTGTATAAAAGCTCTAGTTTCTCTCGGTATGACTCTCTATCTCAGGCGTCTCTCTCTCTCTCTGAGATTAGCCAACACCAGTACAGGGTGTCATTCCCAACTGGGAGTCCTGGAAGTGGCCACGTGATCAAGAACATACCCAAACACCTAAAGAAACTGTAGAGTTATCCATGAGGCTGCTCTGTTGTCAAAAAAAAATGGGCTTTCCACCAAAGCTTTATCAACTCATCAGGTTCCCAAGTAAATAAATTGTTACCTAAAAAATTTGGAGTTTCTTTGGTGCATAAAAATCATTTTAACAAGGAATCACTGGGGACGAACATTATAAAAGGATTCCTGGTGGTTACTGTCACTTCTGCCCAAGGAGGAGCCATGCTTTATTGGTCGGGGTACAGGCCATTTGATGACAACAAAAAAAATCAAAGAGCTTGATGAATTCAGTTTTGCCAGCAAGTACCTACGTGTGTTTCCTATAAACTTTATTTTTTATTTTGTATTATTATTTTTTTTGCACACAGGCTTAGTTGCTCTGTGGCATGTGGGATCTTCCTGGAGCAGGGGATCAAACCCACGTCCTCCGCATTGGCAGGCAGATTCTTGACCACTGCACCACCTAGGAAGCCCCCCAACAAACTTTTAAAAATGGAAATGCTTGCAGAATTTATGTTTTGCTTCCATTAATTCCTAATGAACACTTTTTTGGGATCCATCATAAATGAATAACCAAAAGAAGTTACTGGTATACGTGTTACTTAATTTCCTCATGAGAACCTGTGTAAACGTCTCAGAGTAATAAATGTGTCTTCTCTAAGGGGAATACATTGATCTCTCAATGGGCGCTGGGTGCTTTCTGAGACGAGAGCTCAGAAATGGGTAAAGCTCAACCCTATGCTGGACAGGCAATGAGAAATGTCAAATCATTTGTTTCATTCGGTTACTAGATCAAATTAAGATACAAAGAATATTCTGGCCACACTGTTATTCCACCTTGAGAAAAGAATATGTCAAAAAAAAAAAAACTGAACAGTTCTAAGTACAATGTTCTGAGCTCACATTGTATTTTAGTCAGTATACCATATCACAGCAAAACAAACAAAATGTGCATATTTCTTCTTCATGTGCCCTTGGCAACTGTCATCAATTTGGAATACAACATGAGATGTGCTTTTCCATCCAGAGTGACTGTTCAAGTGACTAGCTGCAGCTTCTTTGCTACCTCTGTGATTGTGATTTACTTGTTTGAAGTCTAATATTCCATACATCCATCCTATATATTTTGTAATGCAATGAAAAAAACACTTTAGAATAAACTCTAAATGCAAACCAGAAGATTCTGAACTAAAAGATTTTGCTCTCTTTGTATCACCTAAGATCTTTTTTTACAGGACCAGGAGAATTCTTACTTGATTAACATCAATGAATCTGGATCTCAAATATTATAATATGGATGGGACACCTGAAACATTTGAATAATCACCGTGTTCAACACTGAATTATTTAACAATTACTTTAAAAAACCTGATGAGGCCTACCTTGCAAAGTTTTTCTTGGAACATTTCAAAACTGACAAAAATGTTGCATTTCTGAACTGTTTTACATAAAAATTAACCTCTTCACATAGTAAAAGCTTTAATATACTTTTACTCTAGTATATAAAATCTCTGACAACATTGACTTATTCACCAAAAAAAAAAAAAAAATCCCTTGAACTATTTGGAAGGAGGCATTCCTTCCTGAACTAACACAGACACACCACAATTGCATTTGTGGGTACTTAAAAATATTCTGATTATAATCAATTTGAGGTTTTAAGAAATCATTATGGACGTGTACATCCTTCCACACTGATGGCTACAAATCCCACCACAGGACATCAGCCACACACTGAAATAAAGAAACACGGGAATGGGATTTACAACTGTCAGGTTGTCAACTCTGAATTACTCAGATGTGTGTAAGTGGTGTTGAGAAAAGACTCACCTCTCCTTGTTTGGGGATGCTGAACTTGGAAAGCTTGGCCTTGGCTCTGGCAGACTCTGGCTTGGTGGCTGGGACTCCCCTGTACGACGTGCAGTGCATGCTGGTTTCCGTGGACGACTTCAGCTTTGGAGACTCATCGGGAGCCTGATCTTGGCCGTCCATTGGCCGCACATAGGCGGTCGGTTTCTGCTGGACGAGGCTGGGTTTTGAGGCCAGGGACGGAGGAAAGTTCTGAACACAGTGGCTGCTGCCACTGTGCTTGGCTCCCATAGCAGGTGGCCTGTCCTGGGTCTGAAGACCCACCTCGACGTTGCACACCTGTTTGGTCCGCGGCTGCTGTCTGCCAACACCATCTCCAAGCAAGGTCCTGAGAGAGCCCTGCTGTGCTGAGTTGGAAGAAGAAGAAGAAGAAGAGGAAGATGAGGATGAGGGGCTCGAGACACAGGGGTTGGGGTTTTTACTATGGTTCTCTGGGTGAGCAGATCTGTTCAAATCAAGCGTCCTGTGTCCGTGCTTACTTGCTCTCTGTTGGCCATCGGGTGGCGGGAGCCCGGCCTTCTGCCAGCCCACGGTGCCCCTTTTACTCTGCTGCCCGGGCACCGCTGTTGGGGCAGAGGACGCGGTGCTGCAGACAGATGCGGGCTGGGTCTGGGCTCTTGAATCTGCAACAAAATGTTCATCAATCTTGGGAGCCTGAGGAACCCCAGGTTTGGGAACGCCGACGAGATGACTCTGATTCGATCTATCCGTTAGGAAGTCTTTCATTTCATCATAATTGCCTAAAGTGTTCTGGAGCCGGTTGGAGAGCTCATCTCCCTTGTTAGTCTGGAGAAAGAAGAACATAATATCCACACTCGTGTTAGAGGAAACGGAAATACGGGGGGGTGATGGAGAGGCACCTTTATCTCTAGAAGAGTCAGGGTTGCCACATGCAGAATGAGAGCTGAGAGATTCAATCAAAATGGTCAGCATCTCTGAAGACGTCTGTCAACACTCTATATCTCACCAGAACTGGACTCTGAGGCTAATGGCCTCAAAGTGTGTGAACGAGGCATCTCTCCTTGGTATTGTGCCACAGCCAAGGAAAACAGGAACTTTACTACTGCAACTTCACAAACTGGTCTGCATTAAGGTTTTCTGGGATTGGATCTTTTTTTTCCTTTTTCTTTTTCTTTCTTTCTTTCTTTTTTTTTCTTTTTTTCATCCCATTGCAAGCTTTCCTTGAAAATTCAGATTTGGCTCAAATTGTTTTGCTTCCAATTTCTAACTACAGAATTATTATTCTTAGAAACCCAGAGGGACAGGCAAAAGAAATCAGAGAGAAGCTTACAAAGAGCAGCCTGAACTATTCCCAGTTCCAAGCAGCCTGAGATAGCAGTGAAATCTGGGAAGATAATTTCATTTTGGAAGCGAGGTTATATTTCTGGCCTTTGGTAATAAATGAGAAACTATCCAACAGTCCCTTTCTTATGAGCCCTATCAAGTACCCTGCACCTAGTATGATCTCTATGTGACAAATATGTAACCCAACCTGTTTTCAGTGTTTGTTTCCTAATAGCTTAGAAAACATAACAAATGGCATTGACTTTGCAAATCAATGCAGGGATGAAGTCAACTATTGATAAAAATCACAGCACCATGCAGACCACCATCTTAAACAAAAGTTATATTTCACTGAGAGACAAGCCAGTAAAGACATGTGAAAGAGACACCAAAATTTGTGGGGGAAGACCCCCACCCATAGAGGCTGAGGTATCTGAAGTTTGGTTAGCCAATTCCTGCAGTCAAGACTGCAGTCCCAGGACTTCCCTGGTGGCGCAGTGGTTAGGAATCTGCCTGCCAATGCAGAGGACACGGGTTCGAGCCCTGGTTTGGGAAGATTCCCACATGCTGGGGAGCAACTAAGCCCGAATGCCACAACTACTGAAGCCCACGCACCTAGAGCCCGTGCTCCACAACAAGAGAAGCCACTGCAATGAGAAACCTGTGCACTGCAACAAAGAGTAGCCCCCGCTCCTAGCAACTAGAGAAAGCCTGCACCCAGCAACGAAGATCCAACAGAGCCAATAAATAATAAATAAAAAATAAAACAATACTAAAAAAAGCAAAAAGCAAAAAAAAAAAAAAAAAAAAAGACTGCTGTCCCAGGGGATTAGAGGGAGGAATGAGGGGTGGAGATGAACAAGTGAGAACTGTCTACCTTGTAGGGTTCACTAAAGAGGGAGTAACTCGAATTAAATGCTCCATCATCCTGCTGAGTTTCCTGATTTCTTCTTTCTCGCTCCTTCCTCCGTAACACGTTTCTATCTGGTTCGTAGACACTGCATCAGGGAGAAAGAAAAGAGAACCACATACGAAAAAATTAAAGGTAATGCTCAATGTAACATTCACCTGAGTGCAGAGGTCTGGTTCACAGACACATGGCCATGGAAACGGGGACGTGGATCAGATGAAAGCCAGTCTAATCAAGCAGTAGGCTCAGGTGTCTGAGAATTCCATTCTTCAGGAGCAAAAAAAATCCTCAGGACAAGCTGCAACCAGCACTACACCTCTCTGCCTGGTGTGTGAAAGAGGAAATATCTAAGCAACTTTGACAGGAGAAGACTGAACACAACCTTAAAACAGACGGTAATTACAACAATGTGTAAACAGAAATTATGAGCGTATTCCCCCTTATGACATAGCCCCAGAGTGTTGTATGGGAATGCTCCTGCTCCCTTCTTCCTCCCTTTCTTTTCTTCTTTTCTTTCCTTTCTTTTTCTTTTTTTTTTTTTTTTTTGCGTGGCTGTGTGTCTGTAGTGATTCTTTCATTAACTAGGTCCCAAAAGAGCTGTTAAAACTCCACACTGCAGTGGTTTTCACGCTTATGAGCCTTCTTCTGATCTCTGCTAATCAGTCAAGTCATCAAACTCCTACTGAATCCATCCTTCCTTCTGATATATTTGACATGATCACTCTTCCTTACTATGAAAAATGTGCTAAGAGGAAGGCGTGCAGGCAACGAGAGGGAGGACGGAAATTGAATCATGGCGTGTCATCAAAGAAATCGGCCTTTTTGTGCAAGAAAATTAATATCTATTCTCCCAAGATATAATTACAAAGTGAAACCAGATAACTGGAAGGACTAAGGAAAAAACAGTGTTCCTTCCTCCTAGTAAGGAAAAAATAAAAAGGCTAACTCAACTAATAATAAGGAAGTGACTCGTTAAGTGATGGAAGGGAATAGACTTGTTTTTTCGGCTCAGCAGACAGAGAAATCCGGCTCCAGTGTAGACAACAGAACTAACACTACCCATTGTAAGGAACTGCCATGTCCGCCAAATGAGCACTGTGTGCATTTCTAGCAGAAGTGTTTAGGTTAAGTGACTTTGTCATCACTTTGCTTAGAGCTCAAGCTCAGTCTAGTGGACAGAGGCTAGAGCTGGGAGCCCGGACAGCCACCTCCTGACTGAGGTTCTGCCATAAGCAGTGACTTAATGACAGAAAAGCCACGCAATCTCTCTGCAGCCCACCCAGTGTCCTCGTTATAAAACAGTGTCACAAGGTTTAAACATGAAGGAAATCTACAAAAGGGCTTTGGTATAGCTGCAGGTGCCCCCAATCCAATGTACTGCTATTAAATGTTGTTAACGAGAGAATCTGCAGGTCCAAAGAAACTTAAAAAATAGTGAGGTTTGGGTTTTGAGGGGTTTTTTAGCTACACTGCTATCTTGAGTAAAAGAGCATATTTGTGTCATGCTGTGGTAGAGGACACAAATAAAATGATCATAAAATAAATAGTGCTTATCTTCCTAGCTCTGCCCGCGTGACCAGGGTATATTTTAAATTCACTGTCTAAGAGGTGATGCTAAATATGCTGCTGGCAAGACTTTGAGAGCACCTGAGGCACTTCATTTAAATTCCAGATCAGGGAAGGTTAAAATACCCAGAACATGTAGCCTATTAGCATTTTAATTCATCCTTAGTGCATTACCCAAAGTTATTCGATTTGGGAGGCTAAGCAGTGACCTTCATGTAAAGGGAGGCTGCGGCCCCAGTCTTCCCAACGGCGAGGCTCACTGCTCCAACCCCACGGTCGCTGGGGACCCTCTGGGGTGGCCACGGCGATAGTGACGGGCATAAGGGAGGCACGAATGACACTCAGTCACAAAACCAGGCTTCAGATTGAGAGGAGAGTGTACGACTGTCCTGTCCTGTTTGCAGACTTCTGCAATACAAAACCCCAGCTTTCACGAACATTCCATGGATTTCAGATGGAGACCGTTCTGAGGATACACAACTCATGCTGTGGATGGGCATGAAGTGGGCTGTAGCCAAGACAGGCACTGCAGATTCACTATGAACTGGCTAATTTCTGGACCAAAACCAGCATTTGCAATCAGAAAAACGAGCTTGCTCGCATGCACTACGTCTCCTCTCCGGTACATACAGTTGTGTGTGAAGCACCTATTGTGTGCAACTCCATGCACAGAGACTCCCACAGACATGCTTGCTGTCCTCAGCCACGTCAAGCCAACCAAACACACAAGACTGGCGTGATGCACAAAGTGGCCTGATGTAACATGAGCAGGCGGGTGATTATTTAGGATGATTTCCGGGCTTCTGAAAAGACCCCATACCCAATATAATACCTCCTGCATCTGCTGGCTGACGACTGAAATTCCACAACTAGAGAGTCATTCCTCTGGTTTAAGATGTCTTCACCCCTGTAAGAAACGTAGACACCACAAGAACGGAAAACACTTTACACCTGATCAGCCCTCAGTGCCTTAGTGCACATGAGTTTGTCAGTTTTTCCCCAAAAGCCAGGGTTAGAAAGGTCACAAGACACCAGGGTCCAAAGGGGGTCCAAACAGGACATGTGATGAAAAGGACAGGAACAATGTAGAGTGCAGCAATGAAGATACATTTCGAAACCCTACCTATTTTGCAACGTGACTTGGATGTTTACGACAAAGGCATTAGGATACAAGCCCAAATCAATGAGGCAGGTATCCAATGCGCTGCATTTCCAGGGTAAGGATCACTTTCAAATATGGAGAAGATGGAGGTAAGGGGAAGCACTCAGCCTTAAGTAAACCTGTCTCATTCCCCAATCCCTTTACACTGGAAGATAACCAAAAGCGCTCCCAGATGCAGACTGCCGCTGGGTAACATTCTCTAATGAGGTCCCACTGGCACACCCAGCCTATGGCTTCCGATACGAGGAGGACTGAACACCCTCGGGACCACCTCCACAAGGGCTACTGGCAGAACGCACTGGCCACCTTTCAAGGGACCACCACGATGCCTGTGCCCTCCAACCCATCCGCTGAAACCAGTGACCGAAGATGACAACCACCCCCCTTCTCCAGAGGAGGTCAAAGGAAACCCTGCACGAGAGGCAAGGCTTCTGGGATGCCTTCCCTCAGGTTTCTCTCCTCCTCTTGGGGAGGCAGCTCTGCTGCTTCCACTGAGCATTCAGCGCTTCCTAACAGGAGGATGCCCACTCCTTTTCCTGAACTAGAACCACAGCCCCTTGTGTCATGTCAGGGCCCAGGAAGCTAAAGTGTCATCTGCATAAAGCAAATGTCATTGGAAGAGAAAGTATGGACTCACCAGCCCTCATCTCTCCCTAAGCATCTGAACTCTGATCTCTTCTACCAACACTCAGTGTTCTGGCTTTTAAAGACAGTATCTTCTTGTCAGTTGAGTCCACAGTTCTGCTGATCACGAGTGATGTCTGGACAGGTTCTCACAATCCCAGAGTGTGCCTTTCTCTTGACGTGTCACCATTAAATGCCCTCCTCTGCCATCCCAGCAATGAGGACCACGCCTTTTGCTTTACAAGCAAAGGAACCTTCCCCCCAAAGTGCTAAAAGTCAGGTCAGCTTCCCTGGGGATGGCTGTAGCAGAGAATTCCAATTTCTAGCATGCTAATATATACGTTACACTCAGGAAGAGCCTTAGGTTGAGTTATGTTTCTTTGTTACTAGCAGAGGGTAAAATCTCAATTCTCTATAAGGTGGGTCCTTAGTTCCATGACAATTACAAGAATTGCACCCCTCTGGGGCTTCCTAGGTGGCACAGTGGTTAAGAATCCACTTGCCAATGCAGGGGACACGGGTTCAATCCCTGCTCCAGGAAGGTTCCACATACTGCAGAGCAACTAAGCACACATGCCACAACTATTGAGCCTGCACTTTAGTGCCTGTGAGCCACAACTATTGAGCCCACGTGCTGCAACTACTGAAGCCCACAGGCCTACAGCCCGTGCTCCACAACAAGAGAAGTCACAGCAATGAGGAGCCCATGCACCACAGCAATGAGGAGCCCATGCACCACAACAAAGAGTAGCCTCCGCTCATTGCAACTAGAGAAAGCCCATGTACAGCAAGTAAGACCCAAAGCAGCCAATAAATACATAATTTAAAAAAAAAAGAATCACACTCCTCAAATGTGTCACAAAATGTATTTACTTATCTTGCATGAAAGTAGAGACAGTCAACTGCAAAGATACTATTTATTATTTATTGCAGAACATCCCTAGAAAATGAAGCTTTTTAATCAACTCCTAAAAGACTTAAAAAAAGAAAAAACAGCCAACGAAAAATGCAGTAAAAACATATCTGATCATTTCCCATGGATTTGTTTTTAACCTATAAATTGAAGCATTTTGTAGGGCTCTGGCCAAAGTCAATTATGCTGGTTAAGGAGGAAAAGATGTCCAAATATGATATTATTATCATTTCCAAATTAACATATTCTCTATCATACAATAATAGTGTGCAACTAAATGACAGTAATACCTTTGAACCTGAAGGCTTCGCCCTTCCACTGAACTCAAAACATTTCACATATATGTCCCTTTGTTAGCCTTACAATGTCCCTTGGAGAAAGACAAAGCTGGTACATACTCCTAGGTTAACTTTTTAAAGATCAAGGAACTTAGGATAAGAGTTTGATCATCAAAACAATGTTGAGAAGACGTCACATGGAAGGAACAGCCACATCCAAAGTACTTTCTTCATGTCTATCCAGGGAACAGGACCTACCTAAGAGCCAAGAAGTGGCCACACTTCCTAAACCCTGGTGTCTACAAGCCCAGTATCAATCAGTCGTGAACACGAGCCGCAGCAAAGCAAAGCAGGGCGAGAGAAACAAAGAGAAGCTCTCTCTCCTTCAGACAGAAGTAAAAGAAGAAATCTGAAACACTGGGCATTTATAATTTTTATACTCCCAAAAGAACAAAATACAAAAATGAGTCTCTTTCTACAGCACCTATACGAGAAGGATATCCATGTACGTACTACAGAATAGTGGAATCGAGGATGGATGAGTGAATAAAGAAATTACAGATTCTAGAGTGAGCCTGCTAGGGCTGACGGTATCACCATTTTCACCGGAGCCAACCACCTTCATCAGCTGACTCCAATCTCTGCCCAAGCTGCCCTGCTAGAGGGAAGGTACTGGAGTTAGCACAGCTGAGCCCCAGATTTTATCCAGCAGACCCGCTGGGCCAGGGGAGACTCTGCCTCTCTGCGTTCCTTCTTCCTGCACTGATCCACGTGCAGCTTGCTCAAATCTGACTACTCACTTCAAATAAACTGTATTTCTTGTGACAAAGGCTTTCGGCCACGGGTATATGCAGTTCATTGCACCCCTTGACTAGAATCAAAGTGTTCCATTCTTAAAAAACAAAACAAAACAAAACAAAACATTATTCTACCTACTGGTGCATCTCCAGGGTTGGGGTCTAGGAAACAAGTGAATTCAAGAACAGAACGAGGTGAACCTCTTTGCAGGGCAGGAATAGAGATAGAGATGCAGATGTAGAGAACGGACATGTGGACATGGTGGGAAAGGGAGGGTGGGATGAACTGGAAGGTTAGGTTTGACATATATATACTACCATACGTAATAGAGAGAGCTAGTGGGAGCCTGCTGATAGCACAGTGAGCTCAGTCAGTGCTCTGTGATGACCTAGATGTGTGGGATGGGGTGTGGGTGGGAGGGAGGTCCAAGAGGGAGGGGACATAGGTATACATACAGCTGATTCACTTCATTGTACAGCGGTAACTAACACAACATTGTAAAGCAATTATACTCCAATAAAAAATAAAAAGGAGAAGAGAATGAGAAACCTCTCACTTATCTTTTGGATAAAGTTATGTGTTCCCCATATTTAAAAAATACTGTCCTCTTCAAAGAGCAGAAATACAATTCACTTTACTCCAAAAGCATTTCTGAATGCCTCCTGAGTGCTAGTGTGTTAGATCCTGGGGAGACTCCTAGGGCTGCAACAGCCTATCCTGCTGCTGAGAAGCTGCCAGCATAGGGGACCAGAGGGAGGAGGGAGAGGGCCCTCGTAAGCAGAGAATGTTGACATCCTGTGGTCGGGCATGCAGAAGGAGCCAGGATTGCTTCCTGCAAGAGAGTTCCTTTCAGCTGGGTCTTGAGAAGGGGGCAGGTGGAGGAGAGGGAGGGAAGAGGGAGCACTCAGAAGTACAAGACACATAAATGACTACCAAGTGGCCTTTGAAGGTACTCAGAGGAGGTGACCTTTGCCCTCACCACACCATCTTACTTCTTTAGCCAGCTGGAATTCCACATTCAAAGTTTCATTTCTTTGGTTTGCTCCACTGCTAAACTACCTCGCCCGAAATAAGTTTACCTGATCCCTTCCTGAAAGCAGGCTTGGCTGGGAGTGAATAAGTAAAGGGTGGACGCAGGGGAAAATGAAAGGAGACTCCCAGAGTCGCCCTTTCCTTACATTTTGTATCAGGCCTGGCCTCGACCAGCCAGACCACAGAGGAGACAATCTTTTCAGTCCTGGGATGCTGACAGTCCTGGGACATGGTGCTAACCCGCCCCTGGGATGGGGGCTGGAGGTCAGGAGGGCCAACGGGAAGAAGAGGCACCAAGTGAAGAAGGGAAGAATGTTCCACAGACACGCCCCTGCTCTTTGAAGCAGCAACATCAGCAACTGTGTATAATTAAGGCAACGTAATCAAGCGCTCCAAAATTATAACAATTGCTTTAAATTTAATGAGTCAAACTAATTAACATCTCTTGTTATTTACAAAGCAAATACTAAAAGATCAGTAATCCTTCCTTAAATCAGGGAAAAGCAAGGTTGTTGAAGTGTACTTGCAAATCCCTTCCTTGGCCTGCAGTCAGAGCTGGTGGACTGAAGGGCAGAAAGGCGGCCAAGGAGTGAGCGGGTGGTAGAGGCAAGGCAGGCAGAGAAGATGGGACTGGGGACCGAGATTGGGAAGGAAGCGAGGATCCTCCCATCTAGGCCCTGAGTTGTTGCAGCTGCGGTGGTGGTGCTGGTGGTGACTGTGCTGGTGGTGACGGTGCTGCTGGGGTGACTGTGATGACGGTGATTGTGGAGGTGCTAATGGTGACTGTGATGATGGTGACGGTGGTGATTGTGATGATGGCGGTGATTGTGATGATGGTGAGGCTGGTGGTTAAAGGCCTGCTGGGGAGTGCGGACAGGCCAACGGCTCATACAACGAACTCTTAAATCCTAAAGAACATTACTATGACCCTGCTCACGTAACTAGGCTTTTCGCCTTGAGTCACTTAATCCCAGTTCCCATGCCTGTTCACTCTATTTTCCCCCAACCGCTTTAGGCCCGGCTCACCAGGAGCTTTGTAAGCATCATCTCTGTGATTACTTCCACCATGGTCATCTTGAAAAGGTCAGCCCAACCTTGCTTGTCTGTGTCTGACCTCAAAGGCTGTCTCAATCTTAACTCAATCTTGAAACAGAGCATTTACAGATCTCGGCCTCAGGGCTGCTGATTTGTCCTACAAGAACAGGAACAGAATTGAGGCCGGTTTGTGCCCTCATCTCTTTCTCTGTACCACAGCTTCTACGAAACTAGGAAATTGAAGGGAATCACAAAGTAATGGACGCCCACAGCAAAATTCAGCCAGTAAATATTCCAACCAACGCTAGCTTTTTTGGGTGATCTATACCATCATCTCAGACCCATCAGGCCCATATTAAATTTTGCTAATGCCAATTTCCCTTTATTACTATATGCAGCCACTATACTAAGGACTTCATTTAATAATCTTTAAAATCCCAAGAGACATTTCCTCATCCACCCATGAAGAAACGAGAGGCTCTGAGGTTAACTAACTTGTCCACTGCCCACAGCCAGTGAGCGACAATGCCTGGGTCTGAAGCCAGGCAGTCTGGCACCAGAGACTGAATTCTTCGACTCTGCTGGCCTGGCTCCCCGGGGAACTTGCTCACCGACAGGCTTTGACAAATGGTACCCCCATCCTTTGTTAGTAAATGCCAGGCAGAAGGGTGTTAATTTTCAGATCGTGACAATTTCAGTTCATTCTTCTAAGATCTGCTAAGGCTCCTTGGTGGATATACATGAACCTTAAGAATTCGTCTAAAGACTATAAAATAGAACTGAGACAAGCAATTCAAATGAGTCAGCACTTGCAATTAACTAATACTCCAGCTGCTGAATTGTGTTCAGTGAGCTCCTTGAGAATTATGGAATACCACGGTAAGTGCATTTTATAATGGAACCAGCAGAGCCAGGCTGCTTCTGCGGTATGGGCCTGGACACTTTACTGTTTTTCGACTATTTACTGAATCCCAACTCCATTTCTACCTCAGCGGAAATGATGACTGCTCCAGATCTCTCTCGTAAACATGCTCCGGTGAGTTTTTAGATAGATGACAGATAAATGACAGCTTTCCATTGCCAAGGGTTAAATGCTTTTCCTGAGGGATCCTAAGCCCTGGTGCCAGGAGAACAAGTGTCAGGTTCTAATGGAATTGTTCCGTGATAAACCGCCAGGCTGCATGACAAGCAGCTTTCAAAGAGGCTCTCCATGTAGTATCAACAGCCGAAGTTCATTTGAGTTTCCTAACAGGACCTCTTTGCTTTACAATATAAAAGTGCCTTGGGATGAAGCAATTACCCTGATTTACCATCTTCTCCTTGGTAGAATATAAAGACACAGCAGAGCCTCACAAAAGCAGTAACTTAACCAAACGAGACCCACCTGTGAAGTCCCTACTACGCTATTTCAAAGAACCCACTTGCAGTCTGCGGCACAGAGCCTGCATCCATCACAGGTGTCCATGGTGAGAAGGACACTTACTCCCAGGGCTTTTCATGGTAGAGCCAATAAATTACTTTTCCTCCACCAAATGCTCAGTGAAATTTCATTTTCGCTTTACAGCATCAGTTGCTAAGCTTCAGCTCCTAGGATTTTAAAGCCGTACACAGGGTGGGTTCTATTAGCCAGAATGCCTATGTTGTAACCAGGACACTTTTCCAAACAATTCTGGGGGTGGCCACTCAGGGTCATGGGCGTGGTGCCCACGTCAGGGGGCAGAAGGGTGGCCGGGTCCCCTCATCTAACTTCCTGACGTCTCCGAGGAATGGGTCAGGCTCCTAGACACGGAAAGCCCTGAGAGCCCTAGCGTAAGCCCTGAAAGAACAACTCACGCTCTTCCTGATTTCCACTTCTCAACTTCTCTTCCTCCCAGAACCATGACGGAGATACACACCAACCTGCTGGCATGGAATTTCTGAAGATAAGTAAGGGTCAAGTTGGGCTACTGCTGTCTGTTGAACGTCATGAATTCACCTGTGAGGTACAGAACTAGCCCCGGGTTAGGATGAGAGCAAAGAGAGCTCCCGGTACAGAGAGGGGGCGTTAAAGGGACAGGCACATCCTCAAACACCTTCCCATGTCTAATCAGAGGGCCAACCATGAGGGTCTTCCATGTAGACAACACAGCTGGAAACTATGAAAACAGACTCAATTATTCATCTGGGAGGGAAGGAGACCCTGTTTCGAAGATGAGAATGGCCTGTTTTGGTACCCGGACGTTTATCCAGCTCAGCCAGAAACCTTGGTGGGCAAAGCAGGCAGGAAAGAGGGAAGTAAGACAGTACTGATTCTCAGGACTGAAAGGGAATGCAGACTTCCCCCAGAGGATGGAGCCTCCATGGTCCCCAGGGAAGCAGGGCTGCAGTGTGGGGCCCAGGGCTCCCTTCCTCGGTCACAGGGAAACAGAAGTCCCTGGGCGGACGTCCCTCAACTTCCTGTCCTCCAACCTCTGCCAGGTTCACCTGGGCCTCTGGCCTCTGGGCCTCGTCACTCCTCTCAGGGCGAATCCTTCCTCCTCCCCAGGCTGGCCCTCCCCCTGGGCTCCGAAGCCCCTTCCATCCACTCCCCACCCTCCATCTACCCCCCACCTCCCCAGAGATCCATTTCCCCCTATTTGGTCACCATCCAGGTCTCCACTGGCTCTTTCTCTGCAGCAAATCAACCCCTTCGAAAGGAAGGAAGGGAAGGAGGGAGAGAGGGAAGGAAGGAAGGAAGGAGGGAGGAAGGAAGGAAGGAAATGAGGAGCCCTCCCTGACCCCCTGCCCTCCTCGGGCTGTTGCTCCTTATCAGACACAGATTTTCACCCTCCTCACGGGGCCTCCATGGACCCCTGTCACTCTCCAGCCCTCCCTCCCCACCCCCGCTTCCCGCACGGCTAACCCTGCCTCCCAGAGTTCCCTCCCGGGGCTGTGGGGCTGCGCGCCTGTTTTCCTCCCGCCTCTCAAGCTACTCGAGTGTGCCTGCGTGTTTCTCTCCCTGCGCCGCTGCCGTAAAATGTGCTGCTGCTCCGGGCCCTGGCCTGGCCCCTTCCTGGGGGACGTCGTGCACTCCTTGCTGCAGGTGCCCTCTTCATGCCGATGACGTGCCAGGCCCCCGGGTGCACCCACGTCTCTCTTCTCCGAGCAGACCCAACGATTCAACCACCCACGTGGTCTCTGCAAGTCAGGCTTCCCCCAGCCACGCAGAGCCCTGCAGGCCTCCCGAGCGCATCACCACCCCACCCCCCAACCGGCTTCTGCCCCTGTTTCCCCACATCAGCACCGCCAGCCACCTGGTTGCTCGGGTCAGAAAGGTGGGCATGGGCTTGGCTCCATCGTTTCCCAGGCCCCTGCTCTTCATCTCCAATCAGTCCCCAGCCCTGTCAATGTCACTCAGACTGGTCCAGCTCTCTCCTCCACCGCCCCCTCCTCAGTCCAGGCCTCCCTGGGCTCTCTCTAGACCCTGGCAGTGCCTCCCAGAGGGTCTCCCAGCTGTTGTTCCTGGGAGACCTCCACCACAGTCAGGCCAAGGTACGGCTTCTGCAACAGCGGTTTGATCACATCACCACTCGGGCCCCACTGTGCCCTTGGACAACGCTGGCATCCTCGGCCCTGCAGGACCCGGCCCCTGAGCTCGGGTGTGTACTATTCTCTGTGCCCTAAATGCCTCTGCTCTCTACCTGGCGCCCACCTCCTGACCCTGGAGGTCTCAGCTTAGTAAGGCTTCCCTCTCAGAAACATTCCCTGACTCCCCACAGGAGACCTGGGGGGCCCTTCACATCTCCTACACAGAAACCTACCATCTCCCCACACTTCTCCTACTGATTACCTGACTCCCTCATTAAACGGTTAGTTGCACAAGCAGAGGGCCTATGTGCACTTTCTGCATTTCCAGCACCTAGAGCACTGCCTAGCACACAGGCGGCAATGAGAATAATGCTTTAAAAATAGATGCTCAATGGCTGTTTAATTTTTTTTTCTCCTTCCTTATCAAAATTTTGCCTGTAGACCTTCCACAATTTGAACAAGCAGAATGAAAATCTATTCAGATCCTGGATCCTAAAATATTCTTCATGGTTATAGAATATAATAATGAGGGGACTTCCCTGGTGGTCCAGTGGTAAAGAACTCACCTTCCAATGCAGGGGATGCGGGTTCGATCCCTGTTAGAGAACTAAGAACCCACATGCTGCAGGGCAACTAAACCCACACGCCACAACTACTGAGCTCGCGTGCCTCAACTACTGAGCCTGCACGCCTCAACTAGAGAGCCTGCATGTCACAAACTTCAGAGCCCATGCGTTCTGAAACCTGCATGCCACAACTAGAGAGAAGCTTGCATGCCACAACAAAAGATCCTACATGTCTCAACTAAGACCCAACACAGCCAAAAATAAATAAATTTTGTAAAAAAATATAATAGTGAGAAACATAATAATACCAATACTGGGCAACTGTCTGGTGCTGGAGAGTTTATAAAGAAAGTTGTAGTTGTTCTTATTTATCCCTCTCAACAAACCTGCTATGCATCCCTTATTTATGCAAGACAATATTTTAATAAATGAATATATATAATGAAATAAAATCTGTGTGCCACAAACATTCTTATCCTCATTTTAGAGATAAAGGCCTTTCCTCGATGAAAAAGTAGGACTTAGAAAATTTAAACGATTTACCTAAACAATAACTGTTAGAACCCAAATTCTAAGTTCCACATAAGTTCTGGATATTCAAGACAATTTAAGTTTTTAAAAATAATGTATTTTTATTCAAAAGATGTTCAGTTAACACTCACTATATACAAAGTGCCAGCGAGTCTGCGGTCCCCACCTTGACACAGAGACTCCTGAGGATGTTTCTCCATCTTTCAGGGTGAAAATGTAGTCAATGACGCTTGACTTGGAGGAAGATGTTGAAAATTATGAATTATTTGAACTCTACAGTTCTATCATTCATGCTGTGCTAGTGACACTAAAGATGATTGATTCTAAATATCCACATAACACAGTGTCAGAAAACCAAGGGGTCCTCCCATGGCTGATGTATCACCTGTACGTTTCCCCATTTCAACTAGACATGCAATCTATCATAAAACTATTTTATATGATCCCTAGAACATTAAGAATATTATATATTATGGGGCTGCCTACACACGATGATAATTATCACAATTCTTTAAGAAATGTTTCAAGGAGGACACTCACTAAGTCTGTTCTGACAGCATGTTTGCTCCATGCTCGCTTAAAACGTTACCTCCTCCTCCTCCTCTCCTTTCCTCTCTTCCCCCAGCTCTTATTCTTTCTCTTTTTATGTTCCCCACACACACCCATATACAACAGAGTGAGCCCAGTGTCACAGGTAATGTAAGTAGCTCTGGGGTATTATGGTAAATTTCTTAATGTCCACACCTCTCAGGATTAGCAGAGAACAGAGCCTGGCTCACAGGAGGCACTCAATGACTGTGTGTTGAATGAACAGATGAACGGATGGACGAATGAATCACCGACCTTCTTTTTCACTAGTCCCAGCCTCACTGAAGCCAGGGAGGAGAAGCAATACTGAGAGCGGATTTGTCTGGTCTTCTTGGGACAGTGAAGCACACGCTTTGATACACAAAGACCTTTCAGGTACATTCTGAAAGCAGCAGCCTCAAGGCGTTGATGAAGCTAGGCTTTACCAAATAATTTTTTTTTAAGATTTGCACAAAGACCATGGAAGTGTCATGACGTTCTTTTGCAATGAAAAATCTACATGCATTTATAGAAGATATTGTAACATCTCAGTGGGAAACATACTAAAAAATTAATGAACTTGAAGGTTTCTTAAATAAGAAGAAACTGACTCAGAATCAGTTTGGAATTACAGAAAAGACATAGGAAACAAGTATGTCTCCCAGTAAACAAGACGATTTCCTCCCACTAGCCCCATAACTTCCAAGCACTCTCCTCTACATTCAGAGGCATCACCAGTGGGCCAGGAGTGAGAAGACCCAAGGGCAGCAGCTGGGAGCTACTCCGTGCTGCAGGCCCTCAGCTCAAGCGTGGCCAACAAAACCAATCCATACGTTGATCAGTAAGAAGCGAACGAGGTGTCTGAAAATGTGGATGTGTTCTGCCAAGGTGAAGTATCACGAAGAGCTGGACGGAAGGTGATTAAAATACCCACCATGCAGAAAGAAATACCATCCCCTCATCCATCTCAGGGAGCCGGCCTGGGCAGGCTGTCACTACCTGCTGACTTTGACCAGGGATCTCCTACTTGAGAATATACAATTCGTATTTAGGATATCACTGCAAAACAAATTAAATTACAAAACAAATACAAGTTTAAAACCAATTAAATATCATTCCCACGCGACTGGCTAACCAGTTACAGTATTTCATACAATGGAAGAGTATTGGATGGTGTGGATCTAAATGTACAGACATGGAAAATATCCAAGACATAAAAAGTGAAAAGAATAAGTTGTAGAAGGGAAGGAGGGTATAATCTCTTTTACATAAAGTAAGGTGCATGTGTTTATAGGTACATAAAAATGTTTAAACCGTTATCTCTGAGATGAATGATGGAGAGGTAGGGGTGGGGAAAGAATTTATCCTCTTCTGTCTTCCTTGGAGATTTTACAGCCACATATTACTTTCTGAATAAAGAGCATTATATTTTAGAAATATTAACAGTGCAAGTTTTCATATCTTCTTCCCCTTCTGAACTATTTATAAACAGGCAAAATGTAACATTAAGGCAATGATTAGGAAATGTAGCACAGGATGATGAGCTACCGGACCCCAGGACCCTGGCTCTCCCTACCTGGCCAGGCCTGCTTTCTCCACTCTTCTTCTCTCCTACCCACCCCAGTCCCCAAGGATGAACTAAATCTATCTCTCCACACACCTCACCTACATACTTTAGTCCAACCAAACTATACATCAAGTAGGAACTTTCTGGATCTCTCAGTATTTCCCCTGTACTCAGGCATGCAAAAAAAAAAAAAAAATCACTGTATTCATCCTGAGAGCATCAAATTTCTCACCTCACCTGCTCCAGTATCATCTGGGCCTCAGACAAATCACCTGCATGATTCCCAAGGAGAGTTCAGAAGACACCACATCATCTGATAGCAGCTCTGGGAACTTCCCTTTAGGAACTCAACTTGGTCTGCTTCTTCCAAGAGATATAGGACCTAAAGACTATGAACCCGGGTGCAGAGACGTGTGGGACTTTTGATCTACAGTGGCATGACGATTTACATCAGAAAGGGTTTCTTGAACTGCCGAGGCCGTCCAGGAATTCTGAACCCTACTCTCCTGGCTACAGACTTATTAACTGTCCACTCCCCTCCAAATCTCTCCAACCTTATCATTTCCACAGTACTCTTTTCAGCTTTTGTGTGAAACTGTCTGATCTTTCATCTAATCAAATTTTGTTTGCTGTTTGAGAAATACCATTTATGATATTTATTCCTTTTCAAGTTAGAATTTTAGATAAAAATGAATTTTTCTTCAGATTATGTTTCCTTTTTTTCAAATATTTATGTTTCAAGCAGTTTCTCTGACTAGTATTTACAAGTCTTACAGAGTAATGAAATTATCAGTAATAAATGTAACACCATATCTTAGTGTTAGACATATCACATTTTCTTAAGCATTAAAGCCTGTCACTAATAGCGTCTCTAAGAGTGTCTATAAAAATATTGGTAGTTCTGCAAAGCCAATGTTCCATTTCCTTGCTATGTCAATTATTTACCGGGCATAGTAAATTCACAAGAGAAATAATAATAAATATGTGAAAGCTGCACATCTTCACTAATAATTAAAGAAATGCAAACTAAATCAAAGTGAAATCATTTTTATCTATCCAACTGGAAAAGATTTTTAAAAACAAGTTGGAAAAAAAAAAAAGTTGGAAAGATAATATTCAGTCCCGGTAAGTGCTGGGTGACTGTGGTGTCTCCCGCATGGCTGGAGGGAGCACAGAACAGAACGAAGTTCCTAAAAACAATTGTGCATTTTGTAGTATATATTCAGAACCTTTAAAGAGAATTGTTTACCTAGCTAACCTCCTTCTAGGAATCTGGCCAAAGAAAACTGTCAGAAATGTATCTGCAGATTCACGCAGATGAAACTGTCATCAGAGAACTGTATATAATAAGAGGGATAACTGGAAGTAACCTTGTATGAAATAATCAGAAAATAATGAAATCATTTGATATGTTGCAGCCATTAAACCTCTGTGTTTCAATAATATTTAATGACATAAGAAATGTTCATAGTGTAATATTAAGTGAAAAAACAGGATACATAGGCATATGTGTGTAAGTGTGTGTGTGCCCATATACACGCATAACATACACAAAGAATCTAAGAGAAAACCAAGATGTTAACATTGGTTATTTCTGAGAAACAGAAAAAATAAAATTTTCTCTTTCCTTTGCTTTTACTTAGTATGTTGGATACTATATGTTAAACATTTGTTATTCTTCATACATATTAGAATGGGTACTCAAAAAAAAAAAAACAGAAAATAACGTGTTGGCAAGGCTCTGGAGAAAGTGGAACCCTGCACGCACTGTTGGTAGGAATATAAAATGGGTACAACTGCCACGGAAAAGAGTATGGCACTTCCACAAAAAATTAAAACTAGAATCATAATATGATCAAACAGTTCTACTTTTGGGTATATACCTATATGATCTGAAAGATGGTCTCAAAGAGATATCTATACATCCGTGTTCACAGAAGCACTATTCAAGACACCCACGAGGTGGAAAAAACCCAAGTGATAAGTGACTGGATAAACAAACTGTAGTCTATACACGCAATGGAATATTACTCAGCCTTACTAGGAAGGATATTCTGACATGTGCTACAATGTTATGGGCTGAACTGTATCCTCCCAAAATTCATATATTGCAGCCTTAACCCCCAGGACCTCAGAATGTGACTGTATTTGGAGATCAGTCTTTAAAGAAGTGATCAAGTTAAAATGAGGTCATTAGGGTGGGTCCTAATTCAACCTCACTGGTGTGATTAATAGGATGATAGGTGTCAGTTACAGGAAGAGGAAATAAGGCCACACAAAGGAGAAATCAGGGAGGCCTGTATGTGAAAAGACCACATGAAGATCTAGCAAGAGTCTGTCCTCCGCAAGCCGAGGACAGAGGCCTCAGAAGAAACCAAACCTGCATACACTTGGACCTGGGAATTCCACCTTCCAGGACTGTAAGAAAATAAATTTCTGTTGTTTAAGCCCCCCAGTCCGTGGTATTTTGTCATGCAACCCTAGCAAACGAACACATACAACACGGATGGACCTTGAGGACACTGAACTAAGTAAAATAAGCCAGATCTTGATTTCTAACACCATTCTCCAACAAAGGAAACCAGGGCTTCAGGGAGAAATGACCAGCTCTCGGACTGGGGCAGGAAATATACAAGACAGGTGTGAAGCAACGCATAGCACCAGAAAGCAAGACAAGTACTCAAAACAATAACGACAGCAACACAATGATGGGCATATGTCAAAACGATACAGGAGTTTCCAAGAGCCAAAGCTGGAGCAATTTCAGCAAAAATATATAGTACTGGATTATAACCCAAGGTGTAAATGATAACCATGAGTCCGTATTTATATAAACAAATGATTGAATAATAAATAAATAAGAATAAATAAGTCTCCCATGCAGAATGACTCTACATAATTTACGTAGCTACTCTACCTTTAGGGAGGTGAAGCATAACTCTGCACTCCTTAAGAGCTACAGCTATATGCGACAGCGTAAATAAATCTCACAAACATAACAATGAATGAAAGAAGCCATGCAGGAAAGAATATCTACTATACAACCCACTATATAAATCATTTGTATGATGTACAAAAACAAGGAAACGTAAACTATAGTGTTGGAATTCAAAATAATGGTTATCTCTGGAGAGAAGGGAAAGGATAAAGATTGGAACGATGCCCGAGAGAGATTTCTGAGATACTGGCAATATTCTACTAAGCTTAATCGATGATCTATGCTCAGTCAATGATCTAATCAACTCAATGAATTAAACGTGGGCCCAATCTCATACTACGTATGAAACCAAGTTCAGTTCAGAAAACAAAAAACCTGAAATTGATACTGATGAAATGTATAGATCAAGTTTAATTTTTTTTTCATATGGTGATCCAAATGACCCACTGTTAGTTGCAAGGGCCACTATTTTCCCATTGCTCTGCAGTCCCAACCTCTGCCATAAATTACGTCTTTATATACGTGTGCTTCTGTTTCTGGATTCTCATTTCAATATCATTTGTCCATCTGCCCATCCCTGTGCCAACACTATATGTCTTAATTATTACAGCTCTATAATAAAACCTTAATATCCAGCAGAGTGACTCCTACAATTTTATTCTTTTTCAGGACTGTCTTGGTATTTTAACCCTTTGTATTTTCATACATATTTGGAAATTTCTTGCTAATTTCCACACAATTCCACACACAATTGTTTGGGGGCTAGTTTGGGAACAAGTATGCATATCCTTGTATATGTCATGTCTGTATTTCCTCCATCGCCAAATATGGAAGCATAAAAATGGAGTTTCCCTTCATCTGGGTCCCTGAGAGAGGTCAGTGTCACCGAGAGCACCCACTCCCACTGACACACTATGAACATCTAGCATGAGCAATAAATAAAACGTCAGTATTAAAAAAAATTTTTTTCTATGGCCCTAAAACGTCTACGGCCTCGGAGTATGAGAAGGAGTTAGAAGAAAAAGATTTAAGATTAAATGGATTTATTTTAAACATCTGAGCTATGACAAGCTTACTGCATACATACTCACACACACAATTGTGGGCTACATGAATCATCAAATCCGTATGAAACATCTGAGTTACTTGCAACTCTCTAAAATTAACTCAAACCATTTACCAGATGGTAAATTCTGGAAATAAATTTAAAATATGCAAAAAAATACTATCTGACTTTTATATGAAACACAGAGTACCTAATTATAACTTCATATTTTAATTTTGAGAAAAGGAAACAACATAGAATTTTATTTCTATTATCAACTTTGAATGATAATTCTGATTTGCAAAAAGGTCTATGTTTTGTAAGCAAATCAGTATTTCCCACTTGTGATTTTTATTGAACAATAAAGGCCATATGGCTAATAATTCATCTGGATTAATAAAAAAAAAGATGCAAATTCTTAGAATACAATGTGCCTCTAAAACTTTTTAAGAACCTCTGCAACAGCTTTTTGTGTATCTCAAATTAAGATTTACTATATAATAAAATTATGTGGTAATAATATACAACCTTTGTCTAAAGTCATATGAATCTCCGATATTTATCCCTGCTACACCGCAGCACTAAAATTATGCAAGGGAATTCTCGAGATACATTTTTATTTAGGGCATAGAATTATTTTGATTCAATTCTCAATAAGAAGTGACACAGTAACTTGTTACTTGAGACTGGCAAATCAATATCAAATGCTTGTTCTAAGATTGCCTATCACTCTAGTCATGCAAGTAGCTTGAAAAACAAGTATTTGCGTTGACAAAGGGATTGCTCTATTTGTTTTCCCAAAGTTTTCCAGTATGACTCTATATTCAGGTTTTACGACAAAGAAAAAAAAATCAATTTCTTTCTTCAACTTGTCAATCAGAAAACACATACAGAAACAATGATTTTATTAGAACACATAAAAGTACACTGAATAATAATGTAAGATGCAATGGAAATATAAAATGGCATGACATAAAATATACACATTTAAAGTAGAATTAACATACACATAAAACAGAATTAACATACATGTGAATACACACTTAAATGCAAAAAAAACCAATTAAATATAGAAATTAAGGCTAAAGCAACAAAAATCAGTTGAACAGACTTACTCTTGTCTTTGGTTTTCAAATACACCCATCTCTTCAGTTCAGAATTGAAAACAATAAATAAAATCATTAGAACAACTAGCTTTTCCCATTACCATGAAAGTCTACTGAATCCTAATTTTTCTTTTTTTTTTAACCTGTGAACACTAAATTTTCTAGAGGAGTGATAAGGCTGGCATATTTATATAAGAGCATCAATAAAAAAAAATTTCTCTTTAAAACAAAGAGTTTAAGTGACTCTAAATTACCCTTTACACAACAAAGAACCAAGAAACACAGGTGTCTGGCTTTTGACATAGTGGGTAAAAAGAGCCCTAAAAAGGTATATATGGGCAACTAAGGTAGATAGCAACATAATACACTCATCTAATTTTTACCCAAGTTCCCTCATTTCATCAAGATCATTCAAGTTCACCATGCATGAAGTATTAAATGTCACCCACACTAATTGCCTCATGTGATTTTTTTTTTTTTTTTAGTTTTAATGGGTGGTTACTGTCAAGAACCAAGGCCTGGCTCTAAAAAGTGAAGTCTGAGCCAGGAAAGGAGTCAGATCTTTCCTTGTCCCAGTGTCCATTCCCTGGGGGGATCACCATGTGCCCCACCTGGGCCTCCTCAAGATCACCAACAAGGCAGTGCACTGTTCCACGCATCACATCATGAGCAATACATGCCTGAGGGCCAGCCATGGCTCTCCTCACTGCTGCCAAGGTCAACTTCCTCTATTCAACTTCCTCCATTCAAAGTTGAGTCTCTGGGCACCCGTGGAACCACGTGGAACCTGCCTTGAGGATGCTCAGGCCAAGAGCCACCCTTACTTTATACCAATTCTGTCAAAACAAGGATGTTTATGAGGCATATTTCACCCCAGTATCAGCACCCTACGCAAGCTATGCTAAAGCAATCCTCACTGAATCAGTCAACCTTCTTCTGTCCAGGAATGCTGCTGGTAGGCTAGGAGCCTCCCAGTGTGAATGAACCACATTTAGTCAAAGCAGTAACCAGACACACCAATTATGAATAAAAAGGACTGCTGCAGAGAACACGGCTCTTCAGTCAACTAAGGATGACCACCAAATCCCGACAAATGAGGCAAACTAAGCTCTTTTTTGACCCATCTCAGCCACAAAGCTTATGGGTCCATGTACCAGAAAGGAAGGTGTAGTGGGAAGACCACAGCTTGGAGTCACAGGATCTGGGTTTCAGTTCCAGTGCTGCCTTTTCCTTTCCTTAAGCACTGGAAGTGCAAGACCTCCCTTTCCTAATGAAATTAATGTCATTTGCTGCAGCATGAATGGACCTAGATATTCTCATAGTAAGTAAGTCAGACAGAAAGACAAATATCAGATGATACCACTTAAATGTGGAATCTAAAATATCACACAAATCAACTTATCTATGAAACAGAAACAGACTCACAGACACAGAGAGCAGACGTGGTTGCCAAGGGGAAGGGGAGGTTGGGGAAAGATGGACTGGGAGTTTGGGATCAGCAGATGCAAACTATTATGTATAGGATGGACAAACAACAAGGTCCTACTGTAGAGCACAGGGAACTATATTCAACATCCTGTGATAAACCATAATGGAAAAGAATATGAAAAACTAGAATCACTTTGCTGTACAGGAGACATTAATACCACAATACTGCAAATCAATTATACTTGAATAAAATAAATTAAAAAAAAAAAGACCTCCCTTTTCATCTATGTATCCTCAGTATCTAACAGTGCCTAGCATGCAAAGGGCCCCCAGTGAGTTTGTTCAATGAAAGAGCAAGAGAACATATCTTCTTTGTGTGACCTTAAGCCCCTCGTGTCCTTGGGCACAAACTTCCAAATCTTTAAAAACAAGGGCATCATAACACCTGCAGGGCTTCCACATTGGACACTTGTGAGACCAGGTGAACTAATAGGTATGAAAGTTATCTGTTAACCATAAATGCAAGTTTTGCAAAGGTAACGAAGTTTATAAAGCTAAGTTCTAAGTAAAGAAGTGTTCCTGGAACGAGTGTGGTGGCAGCAAGCAGGGCACTTCCGGGAACAATTAAGAATAAAAATAAAATAGCCTTCAGAAGCCCAGATTGCTCCTCTGTCCCTTGAACCACTTAATCCACCTCTTGGCTTGCAAAGACATTCAATCTACCGAGAAAGACCATGATATGGTTCTATCCGAAATTGAAAGTGTGTGCCAGGCTCTGAGAAAATAAGGTGCTGAGAAAAAATTTTCAAACTCTTTGCTGACGAGCCTCTCCCCTCATGAATCCCCCACTTAACACAGATGGCACCACCGTCCTCATGATGCCGGCGGGCTGTTTACCTGTCATATTCAATCCCTTTAATTTAATAACCCAAGGACTGGCCCACACACTGCCCGAGGTCACTGTCATCTTACCAAGCTTTTAAAAACTTAATTTCATATCATTACAAATCCTTAAAGAGGATTTTTCAGCACATCCACTTTTGGGTTTTGAGATAACGGGTAAAGTATTTGGAGGAAAAGTTTTAGCCTACCTCATAACATATTGAAAAATAAATTCTAATAGATTAAAAAAATTTTTTAATGAAGCTATAAAACAACAAGAAGAGAATATAGGTAAATATCTAAGTGATCTTGGAAGGGGGTGCCAATCTTAATTAAAGCAATGAAAGGAAAACACCTGCTATACGTGACCATGTAAAAATTATACATTTATATACATCATAAAGTCCCACAAAATTAAAAGATTCCAGATAAACTGGGGAAAGGATATAAAACATGTAAGGAAAGGGGTATTATTATTATGTATAAAGAGTTGTTAGAAATGAAGAAAATGGTTTTAAAATATCAGATAAAGTGCGTTAGGACACAAACAGTAAGTTCCAAAAATAAAGAGAGAAATAAAAATAAAAGTAACTGAACATGTAAAAATGAAGATCACCAGTCACTTTAAAAAGGGAAAAAGAAAAAAAAACAAGTAATAAAAAGAAATACGATTTTTCCAAATAGGCAAAGAACTAAAAGTATAATCCTCAATACAGACAATAATACAGGGCAGTGGGAGGTCTCACTTGCTCCTGCTGGTAGCTAAACAGGTCAAGTCTTTCCCAAGGGAAATCTGGCAATATATCAAAAACTGTATCAAAGTTCACATCCTCCAAACAGGAATTCCATTCTTAAGGATTTTTACTAAAGGGATTATCAGGGAGGGGGGGAATATGGGGATATGTGTATAAAAACAGATGATTGAACTTGGTGTACCTCCCCAAAAAATAATAAAGAAAAAAAAAAAAGAATTTTTACTAAAGGGATTATCAGTGATATTTGCAATGACTTCTGTACAAAAATGCTCTCCATAGCTCACGTTTATGTAACAGTTAAAATATTAAGAGAAAAAAATCTCAATGTCTTATAACAGAAGAAGGGTTAAATAAGTTACAGTGCATTCATGTAACTGAGCATTATGAATCTGTTTTCAAGGAAAATATCATAATATTTAATGATAAATGCTCACAATATTAGTGAAAATGCAAGATTGAAAACTATACAGGGTATGATCCAACTATGGGGGAAAAGGGCCAAGAGGAACACACATTATATACATTTGGCTCTGTGAGAAAATCATGGATGATACCCCCAACTTGAACCTTAAGTGTCTTTGCATTTTTTGTTTGGTTTTGTAACTGCGTGATTTGGGTTTCTGTTAACTTTGAAATGGCATGAATAAAACAAAGACTTTCAAAATCAATATTTCAAACTATAAAACTCTTGGCTTTATTTCTTCAAACCTAAAAAAATGCCCATCAAGCCATTAAAGGAAGAGAAAAAAAAAAAGAAAAAGAGGAGGAATAGGCAAAGACAGTACAGGAATCATTCCTCTGCAATGAAGTCCAAAACAGAAGGCTCACCAGCTCCCTGTGGGGTCCTCCAGAGGACAGAGGACACAGCAGAGGCACCCGTGTACACTTCCATTGAGCAAATGTATCTGCCCTGCCTGCGTTCCCACAATGCTAAGGGCACTGAGTGGTCTTAATTCCCCAGATCTGGCCTCTTACCACATCCTCTCTAGGATTCCAGCCTTCCACAAGTCGACTTAAATTTTCCTCAAATTAAAAAACAACCTGGAGATATCAATTAGCTTCCAAAACAATGAGCAAGTATGTACATATCAAAAGGAAAAGGGCTGCAGAGAACAAAAAGTGTCTTACAGAAAGACACAGAAAAGAGTAAACCACCTCAACCATTTTGTGAACTAATAATACAAAGAGAGCTTTGATTTTATTTCTCATATATTTCATAAACATTGGAGAGAGAGAGTGAAAGACATCACACGGCTTGCAGTGGGGGGGGGGGGGGGGGGGGGAAGAGGCCGGGCACCAGCCCAAATCTTCCCCTGATTCTACCCTTAGCACATTCGTGCTCAGAAAAGACCACAATGTAACAAAGCACTAAAGGACGGAATTTTGATCTACAGGTCATGAGACTACACACCATGTTTATTCTCTTCTTTACCGTTCTTCTACTTTTAGGTTTTTCTGAAATTAGTCCATCTCACTTTTATGAGAAAAGATTATTAAAACAGTGCTGAAAATTTATGTCCGTTTTTCTGCTCAAAATCTACAATGGCTTACTAGGAGCAAGTAGCTATCCAATCAAATTCACACTCCTCCCAGTATTTTCTATCAGACCTGATGATGTCCAGAATCCTTTGCATGACATAAAAGCTCTCACTCCACCTCCGCCCAGTGACCTACCTGCTTCCTGACCTCTATCCAAGTTACTCTGCTGCATATGTTCATATTCTAGAAACACCAGATTGCTCCCCCATGCACTGGGTTTCTTTAGGTGCACACGCCTTTGTTACATTGCTTGAAGTTCCTCTTCTGTGTCTCCTGCCCACATCCCACTCATGGTGGCCTCTGCTGGAATTTCCTCCTCTCCTCTAGTGGGCAGTCTCTCCCATAACTACTTGCTCCAGATGCCTGGGGCTCACATCCAGTACAGACCCCTTTCATGGCCAGACTCTTGAGTTACCGGGCAGGCGCTCATCTTGGCTCTTCCCAGAACCAAGCTCAGTGCCTAGCTCAAAGGGGCACTGCATACATGTCGTGAAATTGAGTTTTCCGCTTAACTGTTCTGTGTCTTCTAAATCTCCAATACAGCAAGCATCTGTCTCAACGCCACTGGCCACTTCAAACCCAACAACTCTACCTGCCGTGCTTTCCACCTGGAATTTCATCCACCCCCATGACCTATAACCTTCCTCCTTCCTCATGACCCTTGTCACTCTTTCAGAGGGAGCTTCTGCCCCTTGACCCCACTCTGCCAACCTCCCCTGTATGCTCTTCTGTCCTTATTTTCCCTGGGGGACCTTTCTAAACCTGTAGTCATTTGGACCCTGTTTGCCCAGTGTTGTGAAGGACTATGATAATTATTGCTCATAGCTTCCCCATTAGTCTATAATCTCCCTAAAGAAAGAAAACATGACAAATTACTTGGAATTCCATTTGTCCTGAGACCCTGCTACAGCACTCCACACAAAGAAAGAGTTTCACCCCAATGACAAGTGTTCCTTTACTCCAAGAAAGAGTCCAGTCCAGCTGTGATGCAATCATTTTACTAATTCAGCCCATATACAGTACTGAGTTTTTTCAAAGGGTCCAAATGCTCCTGGAGACCTCCCACCTGTAAGGGGCAGAGGGAAAACAAGGTAAGGGTCCCCTTTTCTAGCTATCACATAGTTATCAATCCCATCAGAGGCCCACCGTGAACCCTGATACGAGCAGATGATGAGGTGGTGACAAAAACTGGCGTCAGCATCTCCAGGTCTGTGGCCCCTGCCTGGTGACAGCATGCAGAGCTGGGTTACCTGCCCCCTTCACCAGACACTTACAGGCTGGCCTTTTCTTTAAAGTGTTTCTCACGACCATCACAAGGGAAAACAGTTTGAAAACATGGTTTCAGGGCTTAGGGAAGTGTTGTTTTGTCAGACTGCCTGGGAAGTTGGACTGAACCATGATGGGAAGATCTCCCTGAGAAGACAGAGCCCCACCTGGCTGAACCCTCGAAGGAGAACAAGGATGTGAGACTGAACGATGAAAACCCCCACCAACTGGGGGATGTGACTTTGACAGGAGTCAACTAGACCTGTGTTCTGACTGTAGTCTGTCACATACCATGGCAAGGTTCTTAACCTCGTTATTTCTCCCTTTTATTACAATTTTTAAAGTAAAAACAAAAGTGAGAGCATTTTCAGTAAAAAAAAAATAAGAAATAGTCACACACACACACAAAAACAACTTGTAACTGTCTCTTCACATTCTTTTACAACCATACTTCCATGTGTCCTTTAGTCAACAGAACACAGAAAGAACTAAATCCTACCAAATTCTCATCTACAAATTCTAAAAAAGATATACTTCATTCTCAACAAAAATAGCTCTTAGTCCTGTCTCCTTAGTGATCACCCTGACCTTCCTATGAAGTCGGTGCAAAAGGAGTCTTGGAACGCTCTAGAATATTTACTATTCCACACCTCCCTCTACAATGGAAAGAGTTTCACTTTACTGATTTTGGAATTTAGCAGTTTCTTCTCAAAAACTGAAAGGTGGCATGGAAAGGTAGGAAAAGCACAGAGCTTAAGGGGAGCAGGGACCCAGCTCTACAACCAGCCAGACGTCTACCTCAGAGAAACACTCGGTCTCTTCATCAACAAGGCGAGATGAATAATGCTGGTACTCCACATACTCTTTGTAGTTTTGGAAAGACAAAAGAAGAAATTGCTCCTGCCCTACAAAAGAGCAATCCAAGTAAGAGCAGTATACTAGGTATCAGTGAAAGAACAACTGGTGCTGACAACACAACATTAAAATCTATAGCAGAGGTTCTACTTGGAGTTGAAATTTGTCTCCGCTACTACTAAATTTTATTACTGAGCTTCTTGAAAAGGCATCAATTTTAAGACTTTGAAAGCACACCTGAATTAAATCTGAACGTGCTGGGAGTGTTTATGCAGTGGATTCTCTGAATGGTGGTGAGAGGGTCTGGATGACCAGTTGAGGGCCTCTCAGTCTATTTCTTTTACTCCCAGGAGGTGAGGAGTGTATAGACTCAACACCAGCTCTTCAGGCCAAGGGCCCCATCATCCCAGTGGCTCAGCCCTGGCGTCCGGGTGGCAGCCTCCCTCTTCATCACCTGGAAAATTGAGCCAATCCAGGTCTCTGGGTCTTCCAAACACACCGACACTGAGTTGAAAATACATGCGAATGCACTGTCTCAGGATGACGAAAGTCACGTGGGAGTGACTATTCCACCAGCATCACACCTGCAGGGAAGTTCAGTAAAAGCCTCCTAAGCTATGGCATCCTCCAATTCCACCACAGAGCAGCAGACAGGTCCATTCAGAAGCTATGAAACGGGCCTTATTGCACAGCTGTGGCTTCAACCTCACCTGGACTTTAGGCAGCAGAGTATTTTTGAAACACACCTTGGAAAACAGCTTACTCATAAGATTATACAACGGTGAGTCAAAAATTATCTGCACTCTGGTTATATTACAACTTCTATAAATGCTACAGCCAGAGTGCGGGTAATTTTTGACTCACCTTCATATATGCCGGGCACTGTCAATGCTTATCTACAAGACAGGGTAATGCTAAGCAAAATATTCTGCTAACAGTAAAAGAAGTATCGTGACTTTAATTGTGGAGTGCCAAGTCAACTAATCTTCAATGTTTTGTGCTCAGATGACAGGCAGACAGCTGAAGCCAGAGTTTAGGCTTGTCCAATTAATCAAATAACCTCCATGCCACTTACCCTTGGAATTGGCATTAGAAAAGCCCCTTGTGCCCCCAAATCATATAAATTCCACGGTTTCCTGTTCATTAAGTCCAGGTTGGCCTAGGCTGGGATGTCATATTTTGACACGTAGTCACAAGGGATATACAATCACAATTAAGAGGAGACCTTAGCTAAAATTGGTGTGCCCCACTCAAATGAACAATTTATGCCTGCACAGGGGTAAAAATGTACATAGCTTCTCCAAGTGATGAATATTAAACTGTTAGAAACACAAAGAGCTATAATTAATTTATTAAGTTTGCATAAGATATTTATTTTTCGCTTCCAACCAAACATACAGAAGGGGTGTTCGCATCATAGCAAGGACACAGGATGTTATTACATGTAACTGCATACAGACTTTCAATGCTACTATCATCATGATATTTATTGAATAAACCTGTAGTATTAATAAAATCATTTTTCTCCCACATTTAACTCTCCTATGGTTTCCCTCTGCATGTAGAATAAATGCCAAACTCCCCATCATCACTTGCAAAGCTCCAGCCCGTGCCCACTCTCAGAGCCCATCTCACACCACCCCCTCCCCATTCCACAACCTCTCCAAGCCCCTGGCCCAGCCCCACCATGGCTCACTCCTCCCCTAGCATGCTGGTTTTCTTTGTTTGCTCTTTGTCCTGCGATGAGCAAGGAGAAAGGCCCTTGTCCCTGTTGCTTCCCTTGTTTGAAAAGCTTCTCCCCTAAACCTCTGTGTGGTTAACTTCTGAGATCTCAGGTCAAATGTCCCCTCATCAGTGGAGTTTCCCTGGCCACCCTAATGAGCGGTGCCCTCCACCTGCAATCACTACTGCATCCATCCCCTATTACCCATTTTATTTTCTCTGCAGTATAAATATATTTCAGGCTGAAACTTGCTGTCTGCTAATCATCTGGCCTATTAAAATGGAAGCTCCAATAGGAAAGCTATTCCTCTTAGTGCAGTTTCTAGAATGGTACCTGGCACACAGTAGGTCCACAACAGGTGTTCATAACATAAGTAAGTGCTGTGCTAGAAGATGGATAAAGCAAGCTGCAGACATGATGATCCACACTCCGGAAGCTCTCTAATGACTAATAAACAAACAGACCAAGAACAGACAAAAACCATTAAAAAAAAAAAATTTAGCAGTTGCATACTAAATTGTGATTAAACCATCAAAGTGAGCTGAATGTATCCTACTTGAACAACTTATTTAATAAAATAAGGATGATCACACAGAAATGAGAGTGGCCTGGGCTGGGAAGGTGTTCTGAGGTTTGACAATGAAGAAACTGGTGAACTTTCTAACACAGTGTTATGGCCCGAATATTTGTGTCTCCCTCAAATTCGTGCTTTGAAGTCCAGAACCTCCTTTGATGTGATGGTATTTGGAGTTGGGGGCCTTGGGAAGGTAATTAGGTTTAGATGAGGTCATGAGGGTGGGGCCCCCTACTGGGATGAGTGTTCTGATAAAAGGAAGAGACACCAACATCTCTCTCTTTGTCTCTCTCTGTCACATGAGGACACAGCCAGAAGGCAGGCTTCTGTAAGTGAGGAAGAGGGCTGTACCAGAAACCAAATCTGCTGACACCTTGATCTTGGACTTTCAGCCTCCAGAACTGTGGGAAAGAAATGTCTGTTGCTTAAGCCACCCAGACTCTGGTGTATTTGTCATAACAGCCTGAGCTAACACACATGGTGTCTGATGTGGTACCTACTGCCTGGAACATCAGAGTCGCTCAATAAATATCACTGAATTTTGAAATATTTAAACTAAGAAAACCCTGAAACGTTACTGTAGCCTTCTCAGCGAAGTTTTAAAGACCACTTCTCTATAATCCCTACTGATCTTTCTCTCCAGCGTAAATACGGGACATGTGGATATTAAAATTAGGCAGCAGAAAAATCTACAAATGTAGGGATGACAAAACCCAAAAGAATTTTTAAGTAGGGAGGACTTTTTTTCTTTAGCCTCACAAATTTCAAAGAGGCTTTGCACATGCAAACAGACTCCAACTTTTTCATGTTCCTCGTGCCCAGAAACTGAGACATTAAGATGCCAGGAACCCTTTCAATATCTAAACCATGTGATAAGTGCAGGAGAAACTCTCAAACGACGGAGAGAATGTCTGTGGAGCTGCCAAAAGGCCAGATGGTTCTTTCAAAAGAATATGGATTTGGCTTGGGAAGAAAACCTGTGGCCTCAGCCTCCAACGAGAAGGGCAGGTGGCATGACATGGTGTGCCATGTGTGTTCTCGGTCCCCTCAGCCAGCATCTCCCCTGACAGTAATAGTGTCACCACCAGGCTTGGTGGCCCATGCAGGACATGTGGTTCTCCCACACAGGAGGACAGGGATGAGAAGGGTTTGGTCTGGGGCCACACAAAATGAATCCCATACAATTATGGGGAGAACTTGATATCGAAAAAGATGTAAAATCACTTCACTGCACTTGAGATTTTTATTTTCAGAGAAATTGAACACAGATGAAGGAAAAAAAATAGCTGTATTCAAAAAAGGTTTCATGATGTAGGATACGAGAAAATAAAACTTTTTTTTTAAACCAATACGTACAACAAAGAGCAGTTGTTTTCACTACTGCCATCTACCAAACCATCAGCTGTGTGACCTTTTGCCTTAAGTATGAGCTTTTAAAAGATTCTCTTCATGTGCGTTCACTGTCACACACCCTTGTGAAACTGGCATGACAATTTGGCATGAAATAATGATTCCAAAGGGCTTTTGTAGTTGTTGTTGAGGGGTTTTGTGATTTTTTTTTTTAAAGAAAGCCTAGACTCCTTCCCTACATTTGCAGCTCCTGATGGAGCTCATCTGAGTTTAAATTTGCTGCCAAAATTATTTTTCCAGTATCTGTAACACTGGTGGGGCTCCGGAGAGCCTGTGTGCCCTGGGCTTTCATAATTAGGCAGCTCACACCTGAGCATCTCGCCTCCGGTAATGAGATCTCACAGCACAGCTTCCTTCCCATCCGGCCAGGGGGCCAGATGAACCCAGCCAGGAGCCATGGGCGTGGGCAGCGTGGCCGCCCTGCCCTTCCTCTCCACCGTACTCCGCCTCGAGATGGCCGGGCTCGCCCCCACTCGGGCAGTGCCTGGAAGGCAGGAACGCATCCTCCACTTCTAGCCTCTCTCTGCACCTCGAAGAATCCTCTCTCGTGAAAGACACCTCATAAACATTCATTGCCTGGCAGGAACAATATCTATATATTCATAGACAGTGACACGTTTCCAGTGAAATAGCTCTTTCTGTTCTCATTTGCCACTGTCCTCCAAGACACAAATATTAGTGATGGTACAAAGAAAATCTCTAGATGAAAATCCTGAATTTATGCAGAATTACCGCTTCTCTGTCCTCCTTTACATCTGTCTACATGAGTTACAGAGTGCAATGAATCTCAATGTCGTTTTTCAAGATTTTTTTTTTTCATTCTCAACACACTGCAGCAATTCCCTTTCCTGTATCGATGTGGTAGCCAACTACCAAAAGAGTCAAATCCCCAAAGCAATAAACAGAAACACATACTATCTCATTTTTCCCTCTGTGGATTGGCCAGCTGTTTGCTGGTTCACTGGCCAATGGATGTTTGACATGGCATTCAGTGTTGGTTGACCCCTGAGATATGAAGAGAATGGATATGTTTATATTTTTTCAAAAATAATCCATAAATGTGCCAAAGAGGAAAAAGGTAACAGTTTTGTCCATTCAGAGGCCCATGGACCTTCTATTCCACTGCTGGCTCTCTGTCCAACAGGTTCCACTACATTAAGCCATGAAGCAGATCTGAAGAGACTCGTAGGAAGGGTCTAGAGGGAAAGCGGACAAAGTACAGGATGACCATCTGCTCTGGGAGAGAGAGCCTCGGCCCAGAGACTCCCAAGCACCTCCCCAGCCTCATCAGCCATCCTCCTAAAACTGAGGTTGGGAGAGGGCAGGTCTCAGGGAAAGGGGGAGGAACCGGCCAGGGCAACGGGTTGGGGGTGGAGCACGGGGGGAGGTGGAGGAATCGGCTGTTTCCTTTAATTGAATGGCCAGTGGTAGCCAGAGAAGAAGTGAAATCCCCTCAGAAAAGCTGGCCATTGATGAGCTGTGCAGCGACTGTCCACCAGCAGCAGCCACGCTTTCACCCGTGTTCCTGTTCTGCCTCTAAGATGCATAGAGAACAGCCCAGCAACTGCAGACAAACTTCTTAATAAGAAGAACAGAGATCATTATTGCGTTCTCCCTGGATGTCAGGTACTCTGCTAAGAACTGCCTGAAATCTTCCCTTTAAGGGTACTGAGGGCTTCCTTGGTGGCACAGTGGTTAAGGATCCGCCTGCCAATGCAGGGGACACGGGTTCGAGCCCTGGTCCAGGAAGATCCCACATGCTGCGGAGCAGCTAAGCCCGCGAGCCACAACTACTGAGCCCGAGTACCACAACTACTGAAGCCTGTGCACCTAGAGCCCATGCTCCACAACATGAGAAGCCACCGCAGTGAGAAGCCCGTGCACCGCAACGAAGAGTATCCCCAACTCACTGCAACTAGAGAACACCCACACACAGCAACAAAGACCCAATGCAACTAATAAATTAAAAATAAATAAATAAATAATAAATTTCTTTTAAAAAGGGTACCGATATTTATTATTCTGGGTATATATGTGTCTGTGTATATATATTCAAATATAATTTCTAACCTACTCTACAATCCTATATATGTGTGTGCGTATGTATATTACATATTCATATGTATTAGATGAATTTCCAACCTAGTCTACAATCCTGCTATGTTGAAGTATTAATCAGATTTCTCTAAAAAACAGAACTAGCAGGGTATATGTGAGGGTATGTATGGGTATAAAGAGATTTATCACAAGGAATTGGTTTCTGCAATTACGGAGACTGACAAGTCCCGAGATTTGCAAGGTGAGCCGGCCAGCTGGAGCCCCAGCAGAGCTGATGGTGTAGAGCAATTCCACCTCCCAACGAGACTGTAAGCTCCAGAACTTAGTAAAGACTGAGTCTCAGAATTCTCCAAGTATTAGTGAGTACCTGCTACATGCCAGGCTTAACAAGGACACAGCATAGACCCCGTCCTTATAAACGTTTCCATCCTCTACCTCTAGGATAAACCCCAAAACAACTTAAATGAAATAAAATGGAAATTTAAAAAATAACTCAAAAAATAGTCCATGGTATATATCTTTCACAATTTTTTAAAAATTCAGGGTGATAAAAATCTTAGGTTAAAACAAATCAACCATAAGATCTAAGCAATGTTTATCTGGGCAGTAACCATTAAGTTTTTCAATCATTAGCGTGCTGATGACATTCTCTGTAAGGAGTGAAAACCTCATGTCCTTTGTGACAAATTAAGCTGCAAAGCTGTTTCTTCTGTTCTCTGGTTTCTCACTCATATTAACGAGTGTCATAAAAGAAAGCCTTTAAGATAATATTTACTTGCAGAAATAAACATCGATTCAGAGCACTTAGAGGCACATATGTGCCCAGAGGGGAAACACTCGAGGGAATCCTAATATTTTATCATGTCGTGGATATTATTACCCTAGTACCTGCATATCTCCATACTCAACCTGCTCTCAATATTTCACGTCTGTCTTCACCCCCAACCAGAGCCCTGCCAGGGGCACACCTGCCCATTACCCACAGTAATGATACCAGTAAATATCATGTTTTACCCTTTGTCAGAACTAAGATTACATAAACATGACATATTTTAAGAAGTAGTACATCTCTGTTGTTTACAATTTAACAAAGATAAAGCCATGACAAATACTGTAAGCTGTAAATCAAGACATCTACCGTTGTACTGCTCTTATTCATCTCCGGGCTGAACAAATGTTAATTATAGAGAATTTGAAAATGAGACTTGTTAATGTCATTTTTAATTTAGCATGTTACAGTGTAAATGTTTTCCATTGTGTTAATTTACACCTGTTATCACAAGCTTCATTATTAGGTTTATAGTGGAGCAGCTCTCTGTGACTCTGGAATTTGCTTAAAATGGCAGAAACAATTACTAATTAGAAGGGCATGTTTACTTTAATTATATTTATTTCCTAGTCTAGTTTTATATGTAATGTACTATGGAAGTGTATGATTTAATTAGTGAAACCCATTTATCATAAGCAATTTCTCAAATGAGGACTGCTTAAAAAATACAACAGATTCATTCAGAGTTTGGTAAATTCCTTGGATGACACGCCTACAGAGTGACACGTCTCTACAGATACTTTTCACTCATGAACTCAGGGCATTTTCCCACTTCTCTTCCAAATACTGAAATAATTACCAATAACAAGACTTCAACTCTAAAATTTGTAATGCAAGTTTTAAGATAGGGTGTCCAAAGATGCAGATGCAGAGAACAGGCTTGAGGATGGGGTGGGGGAGTGGGGAGGCTGGAACGAAGTAAGAGAGTAGCGCTGACATATACACAGTACCGAATGTAAAATAGATAGCTAGTGGGGAAGATGCTGCATAACACGGGGAGATCAACTCGATGATGGGTGATGACCTAGAGGGGTGGGATAGGGAGGAGGGGAGGGAGGCTCAAGAGGGAGGTGATATGGGGATATATGTATAAACACAGCTGATTCACTTTGCTGTGCATCAAAAACTGGCACAACAGTGTAAAGCAATTATACTCCAATAAAGATCTGAAATAAATAAAAGTACAACATAAAAAAATTAGAAATTTATAAGCTCGAAATTTTAAAACCTGCATTCAGAATGAACATAGGCTTCTATGTATTGATATCCACACTAGCAAACTTTATTTAAAGCTCTATTTTAAGTATACAAAAAGCAAATTCCTTTTGTTTTTAATAAAAAGGACAAGGCTTTCTGCTCCCTAGAGTCATTTCTCTGGCACCCAAAGTATAATTGACTTTTTTCCCTTCAAATATCAGGGCACAGTTACTACCAATGGAATAACTGATTCAGGAAAAGACCATCAGTAGATATTAAAACTCCTGGGAAAGACTGTTGGAGAACAGGATATTCACCTGGTCTCAAAAGATCACCCCAAAGGCCCCATAATCACAGAAGGAAATGCCTTTAGAGTGGAGAAGTCTGGTGGGCATCTCCCACCACCACCACGTGACCAAATCCAACCCCACCACTAATGGGACAGACCTGATGTGCTTCCGGAGAATGTGTGGGAAGCAGCTCTCCCCAGGTGGCTTTCTTCAATCTTTTAACAGGAAACGAACAGATACGGACTGCAGGACACTCCACAAGAACTAGCCTGGACTTTTCCAAATGGTCAACATCACAAGACACCAAGGGAGTATTCTAGATTTAACACAGACACATATATACTACCAACTGTAAAACAGATAGCCAGTGGGAAGTTGTTGTATAACAAAGGGAGTTCAACTCGAGGATGGAAGATGCCTTAGAGAACTGGGACCGGGAGGGTGGGGGGGACTCGAGGGAGGGTGGGGGTGGAGTCGAGGGAGGGAGGGAATATGGGGATATGTGTATAAAAACAGATGATTGAACTTGGTGTACCCCCAAAAAAATAATTAAAAAAAAAAAAAGAGAGAGAGACTAAAGAGTTATGACAACTAAATACAATATGTGATCCTTGATTGGATCATGGATTTAAAAGAAAAAAAAACAGAAAAAACAGCTGTATGGAAAATTACTGAGACAACTAGGGCCGTTTGAATGCGGACTGTGCACTGGATAGTATTATCACATCAAGGTTAAATTTTCCTGGTGTTTTAATGGTAATAGATTGTGTAAGAGAATAAATCAATTCTTCAGAGACATACCTGAAGGGGGTTCAGGATGAATGGTCATGATCTGCAGCCTTCTTGGAAATATGCAACAAAAAAAAGTGAGAGCCAGGAAACAAACATAGCAACATGGCACCTGGATGGCGGTATAGGTCATCACGAGATCTTTTCACTTTTCTATAAACTCGAAATCAAAGGTTGGAAAAGCATAGCCAATCCAATGGGCTGAGTGGGAGGCCGAATTAGAAGCTTCTTACAATTTCTTACATGCAGACTTTCGAGAAATATTATAGCACTTCTTTGAGTGTAAGCTTTCTGGCATGATTATGAAACCTGTTAAAATAGCAGGTACCCTTGGAAATGGCTTCACAGTCGTGTGTCAATATATGCACTCACAGCATTGCTGCAAAGCACATTCTAATCACCCTACGTTTTCAGACTCCAGAAAAAGTCCACACTGCAAAGCAGCCAAGATACTTCCCATAAGGACTCATGCATCTATCCTGAGTGAAGTAAGTCAAAGACAAATATATGATATCATTTATATGTGGAATCGAAAAAAGGGGTACAAATGAACTTATCTACAAAACAGAAATAGAGTTGTAGAAAACAAACTTATGGTTATTGGGGGTAAGGGGGAGAGTGATAAATTGGAAGATTGGAATTGACATATATATATATACTATTATATATAAAACAGATAACTAATAAGGATCTACTGTATAGCACAGGGAACTCTACTCAATACTCTGTAATGACCTATATGGGAAAAGAGTCTAAAAAAGAGTGGATATCTGTATATGTGTAACTGATTCACTTTGCTGTATACCTGAAACTAACACAACATTGTAAATCAGCTATACTCCAGTAAAAAAAAAGAAAATAAGGAAAAAAGAGACTCATGCATCCCACAGCCCAAGGAGAGATCCAGTACTTGGTTCCGTTAGAAAAGCTGTATCTATAGAGTGTGTGTTGTTTAATCTTAAGATACTCACTTTAAGTTCCTTGACACCATTTCCTACACTTGTATTCTAATAAATAAAAGTAAACATTGGTACATGGACATTTTGCCCAAGAGAAACCCCTCGCAACACTAAAGGGCAGAGTTTCACCCACTCAACCCCAAGCAGTGCCCAGTGAGTATCCCCATCCTGCTTCTGGACCACACCTGCTAATCCCCATACAGCTGGTGATGCTGACCATCTCTTCTGGGGGATGCCTGCTGCACTTGGCTTGACGTGGATTCATGGCCAGCAGGGGCCAGTCCCACTGTCACAGGGCCCACAAGAAGACCCATCATTCCTCCAGTCCTCCCTGTCCATACAGAGGAGCACATGGGCTCTCTGTTACTCCTTGAGACCAGGCCTAATAAGTGAAGTCAAAAGATGTTTCAAAAAACAGTGGGAAAATCCAAGCTGAGTGCCTGTGATGCCTGTGAGGAAGATGCAGAGGGCTACTAGTAAAGAGCTAATGAAGTCATGATGCCTGGGTAAACCTGCAGCTCAGCAGCCTTTCATGACAGTCTCCAAATCTACTACACCGGCACATTCCAAAACTGAAAAGCTTCTGGACTCTTCCATCTTCAGAAAAGGAAAGAACTGGGATGAGGCAAAGCTTTCAGGAGAGACAAGAGGGGCCAAGGAGTGAGCGTGATTGGGTAGCATCTTTCCAACCCCGCTTTGCCAGGCCGTAAAAAGTTAAAAGGAAAAAACTAACCTGGCTCCCATTTCTGTTTATATAGAGTCAAAGCTAAAACCCAGGGTGCTTGACAGGCATAGATTGTGTGTGTGTCTGCACGTGTGTTCACCCCCAAGGTCACATATGTACAACACACACTGCATGACTGCACCTGGCGCTTCAGGAAGAAAAAAACCCCTCAAGGAGAGGCCGCAGAAGCAGGTAAGTTTCAGCCAAATGTAACCTTTGCCTTAGAAACCAGGAACTGGAGTAATTAGATTACAATCTTTCCAACACTGTGGGAGAGATGTGATCAATTGGAGCCAAGATCGGTTACATTATTTGGTTTACCTAAGTAATGGACCCTTAAATGCAATCGATACTTCTCCAGGCTGTGAGTCTTCAAGACCTGAGATGCATTCAACAAAAACACAAATGCATTTTCAAAGGGCCTCAGGATGTTCAATCACAGGGGAGCGGGCCTGCAGAGGCTGGAGGGAAAGAAGGAAACAGACGTCTAACATCGCTATATAGAGTCTGCCTTTTCCTTCCCTCATTTGTGTGCTATTTTCATGTCTGTCTGGGCAGTTCGCATATGAATCAGATGTGTTTTACTGAAGACCCTTAATTCTGGGATAAGTAGCCATGCCATTCAGTTTCTTTTTAAAATTTCAGTATTAAAACTTCTTTACAGGGGAAAGAATAAGATTAAGATTGTTACTTATGCACAAAGAAATTCATGAAACTTAAGTAAACTGTGAAGGTATTAAGGAAAACAGCAGGAAGAGCTCCACACCTTCTATCTTTCCCTTCCTCCCATCTTCCCTCCACCAATGGCTCTAGGGAAGGGGAGAGGGGTGTCATGCCCCATTTGTTTGGGGACCACCCAGAGCTGGATCCTGCCTTCCAGGACTACAATTGCTTGGGCTGAAGCCATAAGGTCCCCATGGTAACACTAAACTTCCAGACTATCTACACTTCCTGCCCCCACTCTAGTCCAAGCTCAGGAGCTGGGTCTAGCAACTGTCATTCAACTCGGTAGGTCCATTTACCAATTCTTACCATTTAAAGCCTAAAAATAATGTACATCCAGACACTCCTCAAAGTATGCTAGGTCCACTCACTGTCATCCTGAATTCCGTCGGCTGCGGGGGCTGGAGAGGGATGGTGGCACCTGCTCCGCTCCCCCCAGCTGCCTCCCTCGGGTACCTGGGCACCTGCAATGCGCAAGCCTCTCACCCGCGATTTGTTTAACACACTCGTCATAACTAGAAAGTTAAGCCACTAATTCCTGACTTCCCCAAGAGGAGGGCTTCCATTAAAAGGGGTGGGGAGACGTGACAAGTGGGGAAGTGGAAGGCGGGGAAATTTACACCAAGAGGCTTTTTTGCATTGCTTTGAAGTCTCTCTGGTAAGGAAGAAGAGAAGCTGTGGTAATCCACAAAAACAGGTAATCAGAGAGTCATTCATGTTTCTCTGTTATCATCAATTATCTTCATCTTGGCAGCAGTTGAAAAACTATATGTTTCACTTAAAAGTCAGCCTGTTGACTTTATTTTGACAACACCTGAATGGTCCTCGGTCGCAGTGTGTAAGCCGCTGTGGAATTTCACATTTTGCTGTTCGAAAGTCACTGAGAGCTGACTCTGCGAGCAGGCTTCTGAATAACTGTATTAATGGTCCTAAAATCAGATGGGCTCAGGGCCAGCAGAGTGGAAGCACGCAGAGGCATTCCATTACAAACGTATCTAGGCTTTCGGTTCAAATAACCATCCTCCAAAATGAAGAAAATGCACCCGGAGCTCTCTCTCCTCATCTGTGGAATGGGGTAATACTGTGGAGTGTGCACAGCTGGTTTGGGACGAGGAAAAATAATGCACGTGAGGCACCTAGAAGCATCTCGGACACAAGGTAAGTGCCGAGCCTGTTACGATGGTTGTCAGGAGCGGTACCCTACAGGAAGTTTCCCTTTGAGGGTCTTGCACATTTCTGGCCACATCATCTGCGGATTCAACAAGAGGGGGCCATGTGCCCAGAACACACAGGGAAGCCACCAGTGGAGCTCCGGACAGTGACCTTGCACTCACCGAATTCTGCACGCCGGCATGAATCCTGCCCGGAGATCCCTCTTCCTCATGCTCTTGACAGCATTAAAGGATTAACCAGCACTTGCGGCTCCGTGAAGAGGGCTGAAGAGTGTTTATGCGTGAGATCCAAGTACAGAAGCCCACGGCTGTCACCTGGGTGTACACTGACCGCCTCCTCAAATCAAGCACTGCACGTTCCCGTGGCTGCGGGGCTTTGCCCTGGTGAAGGTTTCTCACTCCTAGGCACCGCTGCTTCCATGCTTTTTAACAGAGTCAGTCTAACCCTGAGGATGAGAGGGGACCCTAGTGATCATTAGCATGCCCTCTCCATCCACTGAACAGTCTGGCAGGAAGAGTGCAGGGCTCCCTTGGCCACAGGGGCACCTTGGGCATCTCACGTCCTCTGAGACTGTTTTCTCATCTGTGAAACGAGGACGCTGCACTAGGTGGTCGCTGTGATGGTTAATTTTATGCATCAACCTGACTGGGCCACTGGGTGCCCAGACACGTGGGCAAACACTATTCTGAGTGTGTCTGGGAAGGTGTTTCTGGACTGGACCAACATTTGAGCCAGCAGCCTGAATAGAGCAGACTGTTCTCCCCAGTGTGGGTGGGCCTCATCCGATCTGACGAAGGCCTGGATAGGACAAAGCAAAGCTTGACCTCCCCCGAGGAAGAGAGAATTCTTTCCCCCTAACTACCCTCAAACTGGGACATGGGCTTTTTCCTGCCTTTAGACTTGAACTGAAATTTGGGCCCCTCCTGGGGTCTTGAACCTGAATGCCTTCGGACTAGAAGTTATACCATCAGCCCCTCTTGCTCACTGGCCTTAGGACTCAGACTAGAAACCACTGGCTCCTCTGGGTCTCTGGTGTGCTGACTGACCCCGCAGAGCTTGGGACTCGCCGGCCCCTGTAATCATGTTAGCCAATCCCCTACAATAAATCTCTTTGTATATATAAACACACATACGCACGTGCGTGCACACACACACACATGCACACACCCCCCTCTTGGTTCTGTTTCTCTGCAGAACCCTGACTAAGACAATCACCAAGGGTATCTGCAGTTCTACCCACGCCTAATGGTCATCCAATCTCCGCTTCCACACCTCCCAGGGAGGAGACCGCCTTGCCTCCCATGGCAGCTCACCCTGCTTTAAGAAGGATAGTACTCAGGAAGCATCACCCCTGAGTGAGAATCCCACGCTGAATCAACCATGTTCTCAGCCTAAGGACCTTGTATCTAACAAGGGTGACCTGACCTGAGCAGGGTACATAAAGGGAACCTTTTATCCTTGTTTTGCATTATAACTATGTTAACACAGGCTGAGATTGCCTTGGTTGTTGTTGGTAGTTTTGTTTCATTTCGATCTTCCTGGTTATATCATAACGCTGGTAACACTGAGTCTGTAGTGAACCTTTAGCCCATCTTCACATGAGGTGGAATCACCACCCAATAGTCTGTTCTGCAGGGGACAGCGAGGGCAGAAGTGCAGGTCCTCACACTTATTACAATAACCAACATCATTTTGTTACTTTAGGGGCACAAATTGTGGAATTATGATCTTGTCAGCTACAGGGCCAGCTCTTCCCCTCCCCTCCCTGTCATCCAGAGATTGGATTACACATCATTAGCTCCAACAGGAAACAGGAGATGGCTTCTGGCCCACACAGCACTCCCCATTCTGCCCCCCACCTGGCCAGAGGCCACCAGCCCTGACAGCACATTATGATCACCTGGAAACCTTCAACATAAATGCCAGGCCCAACCTCAGAGATTCCTATTCAGCTGAGAGGGGAGGGGTTCGGGCATTAATAAGAACTTCTTAGGTGATTCTGATGTGCAGCTGGTCTGAAAACCAGAGTTCTGTCCAGGCCAGGGGTCGGCAATCTTTTTCCATCAACAGCTAGACAGCTAATATCTTAGGCTGTGTGGGCCTTCTGGTCCCTGGGGCAGCTGCTCAGCTCTGCTCGCGCAGCGTGAAAGCAGCCGTAGACAATGCATACATGAGTTGTCTTGACTGTGTTCCAATAAAACTTTATTTACAAAAACAAGCAGTATGCTGTATTTGCCCCGCAGGCAGCAGTATGTCAATTAATCCATTCCTCACCCAGTTTTAAAAGGGTTGTTGCACCAAATGTAAACTCATCAAATTGTGTTGTCACCCAGCTCACATTTCTCTGACTTGCCACGTCACAGAGGGACTCTCAAATGGCTTGGTGAGATCAATATTCACTCCCTATCTGACATTCCCTTCCTGTATCAAACCAATAATCCCATCCAAACAGGAACAAACTTAGCCTTCGAGAATCCTTTCTCTCTCCCAGGAATCACTGCTGCCTTTGAAGATGTTCACAAACATCTGTTTAAGACTGCTTCTAGAATGTCATCAGAAACTGACTTAAGCTCACCCATCTGTAGTTTCTAAACTATGCTTTTCCCCTGTTGAAAACCGGGACGTGTTCACTGAAATCGTTTGCAATCTCCAGGCATCACTGTTCTCCTTGATTCACAAAATATTATCTAAAGTGGCTCCACAATCATATCTGCAGGTTCTCTCAGTGCCCAGGAGACCTAAATGCATTTTTAGCAGCTTCTCATTCTCTCTTCTATCTTGGGCTTTAACTTCTCCAAACCATGTTTATTCTACCCTTTCCCCCATTTCAAGATCATTTTTCCTGATAAATACGGTAAAGTCAAAATAGGAGTCAAGCAGTTCTGCTCTCTCTCGTGACATCTGTTTGCACTATACCATCTGTTCTAAATAAGGCTGTGTGTTCTTTCTCTTGGCTCCAAATACAATTGTTCTTAAACCTCTCTATCCAGGTGGCCACGCGTTCTGGGCTGCCTGGGGCAGTCAGGTATCTATCTTTGGGCCTGAGGTAAATGGTAATAGAGGCTCTTCACTCTGAAAAGTATCCAATCTGAACAGCTGGTTTGGTAGAAAAGCAGAGGAAATGGATGCAAACAGCACTTCACAGACTTGCTGGTTTCCCAGGTCTTGCACACACTCAACAAAAAGAGGAAAACATCCCTGCTCAAGTCTCCAGCCACACTGGGTTCATTTCCTTGAATCTGCCATTTACTAGCTGTGCCACCTTAGCCTAAGTAAATTCAATCTCTCTCAACTTGACGGAATCTTTGTACTTATTAAATGCCTACACACCTGATTACAGCACTTAGCACAGCAACATGTCACAGAGCAAATGCTCAGTGTGACCTCCTATTACTACAAGCATCATTATCAAAGATTTTCACTCCCTCAGCTCTACCTCCCACAATCTCATAAAGTCTCTCCCATCTCGTTGAAGGCGTCTTTGTCTTCCCTGGAAAGCTGGGCTCCTCAGAGGAAGTCTCTCCCCGGCAAAGAAGCAACCTGCGTTAATAACCTACACAACTCGTGAGCTGCTCTGGCAGGAATGCAAACATATATTCCACAAATCCTTCAGCATCTCTATTCCCTGGAATCAAGATAAACAACTCTCCTGTGTGGTTCCCTTGGGAACACACCCTCAAAACTTGGGAGATTCCAACTCCCAAACAGCGAGAGTAAATCACACCAGCTAGAAAATACAATTACTACATTAAAAGACTGACTGAAGGCATAGTCACATAAGTGCATTAGAGAAAGGACCACACAGGGAAAAAATGAGTGATAGCTGAGGTTTCAGCATCAACTACAAAAATAGCAACCCTTCATTACCTTGACTACCCTACTATCCTTGACTACCATAGGCCAAGAAATGACAGCAGAGGCATTTCATAAATGTCATCCCAACAACTCTGCTGGAGATTTAGGCTCAGAGGACTAGATGGATGCACAACTGGTCAAGACAGCAGGAACTGAGTTCACCCCAGGTCTTTTGCACCCAAAGTTCATGCTCTTTCAGATAGACGATGCTATTTTTTTATGAAGACAATCTAAGCCTGGTTTTAGACACAGTTAAAAAAAAAACAAACAAGAAGCCTCCATGAAAAAAGCAAAAGAATAAGATCTACCTGCATTTTAGAGAAATTTGTAAGCCCTGTTGACTAAATGGATAGCTGACCTTTAATCAGCAGTTCGGATGATCAAAGTCAGACATTCAAGGCTGCTTTTTACACAAGACATACAAAATAGACACAAGGCTGGCAGCCTGAACATGTAATTACAATGAATTATATACATCCAGCAAACTCAAGAAAGGTATCATTTTGACACATCCTGTGCACCAGAGAGAGAGTGAGTAAACACCAGGAAGTGGCCCGGGGTTGGTCCTGAATTTAGAAGATGAGGTCCTGTTATGGGACTGAATGTTTGTGCCCTTTTTCCAATTCATATGTCGAAACTCTAATCCCCAATGGGATAGTATTTGGAGGTGGGCCCTTGGGGAGGTAATAAGGATTAGATGAGGTCATGAGGGTGGGGCTCCTATGATGGGATTAGAGCCCTTATAAGAAGAGGAAGAGACTAGAACCCTCTCTCTCTCCACCAAGTGAGGATACAGCAAGAAGATATCCATCCACAAACCAGGAAGAGGAATCAGCTGGCACCTGGCCTTGGACTTCCCAGCCTTCAGAACTGTGAGGTACGTCTGTTGTTTAAGCCACTCCGTCTATGGTATTTTTGTTATAGCAGCCTGAACCGACTAAAACAGGTTCCTATGCTAGTCCACAAACTTGCTACATGTACGACCTTGTATAAGACGCTTGGTTTCTCTTTGAAACTATGTCTCCTTTCAACAAATGATGCTAGAACAACTGAATATCCACATGAAAGAGAATGAAATTGGACCCTGTGTTGGGGAGCCCTAGGACCACCAACTACGTTCAGATATTTGCTGAAAGGACACAGACTCAGCATGGAGTTATAACTATACATATCACAGCCATGCAGTAAGGCTACAAAGATGGATCATATGGAAAAAGATACCCGGGGTCTAGAGGAATTCACTGTGGGCTTCCTGTCTTCTCTCCCTCCCACCAGGGCTTACACAGAACACACTTTTCTCCCAGCAACAAAAGTGCAACAACACATGTACAATGTTTCTGCCCAGGGAAGCCCATAAGAGACTTGGCACCCCAAGTTTTACTGGAAGCTGGCCATGCAGGCAGGCACCCTCTCCCTAGCCCAAACCCAAACTGTAGGCACCACCCCCAAGAAAGAAAGAGATTCCTTCCTGATACCAAAATTAACTCAAAATAGATCACAGACCTAAATGTTCAGCTATTTTTAAAATCTTAGAAAATATGGGAGTAATCTTCATGACCTTGATTAGCAAAGCTTTCTTAGACATGACACCAAAAGTACAAGCACCAACAACAAAAAATAAGGTAGATTCATCAACAGTAAAACCCTGTGTGTCTCAAAGACTATCATCAAAAAAGTGAAAAGACACATGCTGAATGAGAGAAAATACTGGCAAATTGTATGTCTAATAAGGGGCTTATATCCAGAATTACAAAGAATTCTTGCAACTCAGAAAAAGAAAAATAACCTATTTTAAAATGGGGGAAGAATCTGTACAGACCTTTCTCCAAAGAAGATATATAAATGGCCAATAACCACATAGAAAAAGTGCTCAACATCCTTAGTCATTAGGGGAATGCCAATCAGAACACAATGAGCTATCACTTCACAAGCACAGGACGCCTATAATCAAAAAGACAGATCGTAACAAGAGCTGGCAAGCATATGGAGGAATGAGAGCCCTCATACACTACTGGTGGGATATACAATGATGCAGCTGCTTTGGAAAACAGTCTGGCAGTTCCTCAACTAGTCAAACATAGAGTTACATCATCTGGACCAGCAATACCCCTTTCAGATATACACCCAAGAAAACTGAGAATACATATTCACACAAAAACTGTATACAAATGCTCAAAGCAGCGTTTCTGTAACAGCCAAAAAGTGCGAACAACTCAAATATCCATCAACAGATGAAGGGATAAATAAAATGTAGTCTATACCTTCAATGGAATACTATTTTGCAATAAAAAGGAATTGAGCACTGATATGTGCTACAACTTGGATAAACCCTAAAAATGTTACGCTAAGCAAAATAAATCAAACACAAATGGTCACATATTATATAATTCCATTTATAATGAAAGGGATAGAATAGGCAAACCTAGAGACACAAGAAGTAGATTTGTGGGTTTTTTCTAGGGTTGGGAATAGCGGGGAATTTGGGGGGGGGGGATAGCTACAGGGTACAGGGTTTCTTCTGGGGGTCATGAAAATGGTCCAAAATTGACTGTGGTGAGGACTGCACAGTGTGAACAAACTTTATGTGGATAAGCTGTATGGTATGTGAGTTATATCTCAATACAGCTATTTTTTCAAAAAAGAAAAGTGTATGTCCATCCTTCTAAACCAAGGCAAGTTAACAAAAGGACGATGAGCAAACATAACCTAATTTTGATCCAGAGACCACATCAATGCTCCGCTCTGGCTTAAGAGTCAGCCAAGAAGCCAGATGTCAGGACTGGAAGAAGATGACCCAGGATCTGGCCCTGATGTCTTGCAAGTGCTTTTGAAGAGGGCGACGGAAGCTTCCCCGGCATGAAACACAGCAGCCACCACAGGACACACATTATGATCCCAGCCATATGTGTTTCCTTAAAATCATATATAAATTAAATTCTGCATGACCACAAACACGAAACGCATGTGACTGAATGTATTCACCTGACCCATTCATCAATATTTAAAGAGCACCCAGAGGGTCCTGGAGACACAAGTGATGATGTTATTACTGAACAAGGTGGGAAACACATGCTCCATCCTCATTCACTTCAACACTGGCCTCTGGGAACAGATTACATCATTCTAACCTGCCTGCCAGCCTGTTACCCACTCATCACTGTTACAGTCATTTGAATAGGCAGTAAAAATGCTGGATGAAACAGTGAAAGTCCTGGTGTCACACACGGACGTGGTACCTGCCAGGTACGCTTTCTGTGTGGTTTCCTCATTAGTCCTCACAATCACCCAGCGTGGGACAGAAACCTTACAGGTGGGAATACTGAGGCACAGGAGTGTTCACTGGCCTGAGGTCACACAGCTTCAAGGAATAAAACTGGGCTTCAAAACCAGTCGGTTTGGCTCCAAAGGCGGTGCCCTGAACCACAGCTGCCATCCACATACGGCTGCCACCTTTCCTCCACAATTTCCTGTCTCTTCTAGCAGGTGGTCAAAGGTTTTGTTGAAGTACAGATAAACCACACATAGAACATTTCTCAGAGCTATCAGGAAAATTGTTTAAAGACCTATTTTTGTTTAATAATATTTATTTTACATTTTTGATTGAAATACTTTTTGTTTTACAATAGTTTTAGATGTAAAGAAGAGCTGCACAGATAGTACAGAGAGTTGCTTGTATTCTCCATCACCCAGCTTATCACATCTTATATTACTACACCTGTCACAACAAAGGAACCAATACCGGTACACTGCTGTTAACTAAATGCCACTCTGTTCTTTTAATTTCACGATTCCCCCCCTGCCCCCGTGCCCACCCCACCCCCGACATCCTTTTTCTCTTCCAGGATCCCATCACATTACAGTTTGTAGTCACAAACTCCTTCACCTCCTCTGGTCTGTGACAGTTTCTCAGACTTTCCTTGTTTTTGATGACCTTGACAGTTTTGAGGGGCACCAGTCAGGCATTTTGTAGGATGTCCCTCAATCTGGGTTTTACTGATGACTTTCTCATCCTCAGACTGAGAGTACGGGTTTTTAGGAGAAGGCCACAGAGGTGCAGTGCCCTTCTGGTCACATCTCATCAAGGGCACATGCTATCAGATGACTTACCAGGGCTGCACGGCTGACAGTGACCCTGATCACCTGGCTAAGGAAGCATCTGCTGGGTTTCTCCACCACAAACTCAACTCCCCCCATCGCCTCGCCATAAACTGCTCTTTGGAATAAGTCACAAAAGCAGCCCACACTCCAGGGATGGGGAGTCAAACTCCACTTCCTTGGTGGGCGTAGCTATATAAACATAACTGTATTTTTAATGTGTTTATTGTCATGACATTTTAAAAAAACAAAACATGCCAAATGAGCATGTTTGCAGTGACCCTGTAGGGGTTCTGAGGGTTCAACTACTCATTCTTCTGTGTCTCAGAATCTCAGCAGGTAAGAGGTACTTTCTACAAGGTAATAAAAAAGTGAATCAACTGGCTTGCAGAGAGAAGCTGGAAATCCGTTCCGTTCTAGAGAATGTTTAACAAACAATGGGAGGTGAGAGGAAGGCGCAGAGTTATCCCGTGAGAGAGGAGGTGACACAGTGTATGTGTTCATAGGGACAGTTGTTAAACTGCAAGTTCCCAATGAGCTCCCAAGTCACAACAGGTATATACATAGTTCCAAAGTGAGGTGTCAGGCTTCTCAGAGGAACTTTTCAAGGTTCATGTATCACAACTATTTCATGACTTTTTATACCCTCTGCCCATCTGCTTACTCTAAGAAAAAAAAAAAAAAGGTCAAGAGAGAATTTATTTCTTTGAGGAAAAACACCTGTGAGGTGATTATCACCACCAGGGTGGGGTTGGACTGGAGGTAGCAAGTGGCTGGAGTGCTCACTCTCACTTCAAGTCTCATGAGAGAAGCTCCAAGTAGAAAAGCACAGCCCTTGATGTGGTTTCCCCAGAGCCGGAGGCCTACTGGATGGGAAGCTGACCCCCACCTGGAGGCCGGCTCCAACTGCTTGAGCAACATTTGCGCCCTCGTACCTGCTCCAAAGTGGAAAAGGGGGCTTGGGGAGCCAAACGTAGAATTTATGGTGGGGATGCTGGTCAGAGGTCACCCTGAGGCTTCTTCCAGGGGATGAAGTGACCCCAACAGGGTCTAGACGGAGCAGACCTCTGTAAAATCAGAATCCGTGGAAGACTTGGGTGCAGCTGAAGGAGAAGGCTGCCCCAGCAAGGGTGCTGCCGTGGGAGGGGCCCAGCAGGGGAGCCAAAAGAACGCCCAAGTGACAGTGACTTTACAATCAGCCAAGGCTTCCCAAAGTAGGTAGACTAGCTACTCTGGGAGTCTACCACTAAAACAACCAGATCCTGAATAAATAACAATTATTATAATCCGTTGGGCTCAGAAGAAGCAAGAAAAATTGCCAAGGGGCACAAAGGTAAAAGCAAACAAACGAACGAAAAACTCTGGGGAGCGAGCACCAAAAGGGCAGGTCCTATGAGGGGCACAGGCATTGCTTTCTAGGTAGCCTCTGGGAGGGCGTTAAGTGTAGGCTTGGCAGGAGAGCTAAAGGGAAATGGCTGGGTTCCACTGGGGCACTGGGACAGGGGTGACATGGTCTCAGGAGAGGAGCACCCATGGCTACCTGCAGAAGCAGAATCACTCTCCTAGGAGAGCATGCTTTAGGCTCCAAGGCCTTTTCTCTATAGATTAAGATCGATCAAATGTGAGCTGGCAATCCAGGCTTCCTAAATACACATGGAAACGAAGCAACACCATAAGCAAGACACACAAGGAACAACACACAACAGGTTTAGATGACCATGCACTTCAGATGTTTCAACTGCCAGGCACAGACTAGAAAGTAACTACATACTTACTATTATAGTATTATAATAGAAAGTATTATAGAAGTAGTAAAGAAGCCAAAGATAGAATCGCAAAAATAAGCAAGTGCCAAATGACGACCAAAAATGACCTGGAAGTTCCAGTTTCTCAAGATGGAAAGAATTCTGGAGAGACTGGTTGCACAACGTGAATGTACTTGACACTAACTGAACTGTACACTTAGCCGATGTTAAGATGGTAAATTTTATGTGTATTTTACCACAATTTTTAAAAATGATGAGGCAGATTTTAAAAGAAGCAAATAAAACATTTAAAAATTAAAGCAATAATTATTGAAATTTTAAAAATCACTAGCAAGATTATACAGCCTGAGTCAAAGCTGAAAAGAGAATTAATGAGGTGGAAGGAAGAGCTGAGAAAATTACCTAAAAGGCGAGTCAGAGAGACAAGGAGGTGAAAATACAATAGAGACATTAGCTGATATGGAGAATATGATGACAAGAGTCTAAAATAAGTCTAATCACAGTCCTGAAGAAAAGAAGAGAAAGGATGGAGGAAAGCAAATACATACTCAAGGAGATAATTACTGAGACTGTCCCAGAGGTGATAAGACATGAATCCACAGATGTACTAATCAGGGTAAATAAAAAGAACTCCAACCTAGACATATTGTAGTAAAACTGAAAAGCATCCATGATACAGAGAAGATGTGAGACAGCAGCTTAGCCCAGAAAACACAGAGTCAGCTTTTGACCAGACCGGTCAGGTAAGAAGTCCTCTCTATTTCTCACAATTAAATTACCTTTCTTTCCTCAACTCCTTTTCTTTCCCAACACAAACCCAATGAGAAAGGGCAGTCAGAACACAGGGGGGAAATGAAAAAGGCACCAAACACACCTCCTCCCCCATAATCAGGATGGATGCCTTGGGCAGGAAAAGTCTTACCTTTGGATGAATGAAGTTCCTCAAGTTTTTATTAACCTATTTTTTTTATTGGAGTATAATTGCTTTACAATGCTGTGTTAGTTTCTGCTGTACAATGAAGTGAATTAGCTATACGTATACTTGATCGTCCATTCCAACTGCTACCAATTTGAGACAGCACTTCTGCTTAACCCAAACGTCTGGTGTAAAAGAGTGTAAAAACAAACTCGTGAGCTAGCCTTCCTCCATGCAAAGTATGTGTTAAATTCTTGCTACTTCTATAGTGCAAGTTGCAGAAGAAATCAAGACTATCTCCCACCATTTGTTTCCCCAGGGATGGAAACCACAGTTGGCTTGATACACGTGGCCTGTGTAATACAAAAATAATCATCGTGCAATAATTTCTATGCCTGTACTCACCTCCATTCCCATTTCTAACAAGGGAAGGATTCACCTGTCAACTCTTTGTGAAGAGCACCTACTCTTTTATAAATCCTACAGATGCATTAGGATGAGATGCTCTCCTTATACATCAGCTGGCCAGAAAAGAGGATGAGAAAATGAATAATACCCAAGGGAAGGAAAATCCCCTTTTCAGCTGGTTTAAGTCTTGCCGATAATGTGCGCACAGCGTTTCGCATTTACCATAAAGCTCTTCAATTAGTTCATAGACAAGTTAACCTCCTAACTCCCAGAAAATATAATTCATGCACATTTTATACCACGCGGCATCCTACTGGCTATTATCCATCATTTACAAGTGTTATTTGTCTATAAAAATGACACTAAATTTTTGAAAAATGACACCGCTCTGCCTGCTTCTGGCTGTGTTTTAACAAATGGTACCCCTGCAAAAGGCTTTGAGTCGGATAAGAAGCAATTAGTCAAAGATGCAATAAATGTTTTTTAAAAGGATATAAATGACTGCTTGCCCAGATAGCCAGACGTCTAAAGGCTGATACACAATAAAATAAGGGTTAATGTAAAAGAGTCCACTTCATTATTTATGGTTAATAAAGTTAATCAAATTCAGCGCTTCTTACTCATGCATGCGTTTAAACAGAAACACGAGTGTGAGATGCATATTTATGGAAAACAGCCCAAAAGATCATTATCTCTAAAAGAAAATCCAGCGAAGAGAGAGATGCCTAAAATGTTGCTGTTTCCTCTTACAACATAAACTGTTTTGCTTCAAACACAAACATTTATTTTAATTAAAACTATTAAGCCAAATAATATTTTCCACAACTGACAGCCATGACTAAAACATGAATTCCAGGATTAAATATTAAAATGATTTTTGGAGCGTGAACAACATACAGTCAGAGCCCTTCAAGTTTCCTTTTTCTGGTATCTTAGCCACCTATCCTAGAGTATTTTTGTTCTGCCACTCAAAAATCTAGCCTCCAAAGATATATTAGGATCTTTTTAAAACAAAATTAGATAAGCACACACTCATCAATCAGCAATTTCCAAATGTGTTATCTTCAAGTGGCTTGCTCTTTTATGTCCCTTATCTGCTTAAAATTAAGTGTAAAAGAGTTCCCAAGAAGATAGAAAATTAACTTCATTTCGTAATAAGTTCTCCAATCATGTCAGCAGACAGCTGACATTATTACAGCTCACACTTACAAATCAGTGATTATATTCACTGGTTAAGCAAGAAAAGAAATGAAGAAGAGAATTATACAGTGGTGAAACTCCCATGCAGCACACTGGTAGTCAATATTGCTAAACAGGAGATCACTTGTAGTTTAAAAAAAAACAAAACAACAAAACACCTCCAGATATTTTGGGGGTTAGTCACTTCTGAGGGGGAGAAAGTAGGAAATCAATGCAATTTGTCTTACAAGAAAAAAAAAAGCCAGCAAGAAATCAACAAATTGTAATTATAACTCATTTTACTGTTTATTTTGAAAGTGAATTCTAAAATTTCCACACAGAGTGACAAAAATAGTACTGAATCAAACTGAGATTGGACTATTTGGGGGGAAGGGGTGATATCCGAACACATACAGACGTTTAGTAACAAATGAGCCAGTGGCAAACTGATACAGGAAGTGAGCCCAACTAGGTTTCCACACCCTTTTCTGTCCCATGCCACTTGAATAACGGCCAAAATGCCACTTCTAATCTTACTTTCCATTTCTTGGACGTATTTTCTTAACTCTTCTTTTATTGCACAGTTAAGTATTCTAATCGGCACATTGTAGACATACAGTTACTAGATGTTGATTAGACTGAAATGTTTGTAATGTTCTATAGTAGAAGGTTCTGGCAGACCCAATGAGGGCTCATTTATTTCTCCACTTATAATGACTACATGTTAATACATGATGACCTAAGCAGTGCATCAGGACAAAGCAGTTCACATCCCTGCAAGAGGAGAAACATTCCCTCTCTTTCATCTTCCAAAAATTACATGGAAGAAATGAGAGATCTTTTCTACTCACTCCAAATGAGGACCACACAACGTTTATCATGTCTGAAGTACCATTTGATTTTCAAAGCATTTGCTAGTGATCTATTAATTAACCCCCACAGCCTCTCTGCAAGGAAAGCTAGAGAAAATACTGTCTGATAAGGATGTTTTACAGAGGGAAAAACAGGGGACAGATCTTCGGAAAACCTGATGACAGTCTGAGATCTTTGACAGATGAAAGCTGGGGAAGATAACACTTTTTATTTGTATCTTCAACTCCAGGAGGACATACATCCTAAAGGCAATACTGCTCGTGACCATGGGCGACTACAGTTCGTTGATATTTATCTTCATCTAAACACTCATACCCATGATTCTTGCCCTCTCAACCAGGACACCTGAAGATCTGTGCATCCTTTCACCTGCTCAAAAGTGGTGCTGCTCAAAAAGCCAGACGGATAATCCTAAAGCCCCCACCCCCAGGGACATGTACAGAGTTTACGCCTTGGAATCCAGCCTACAGCCAAGGAAAGAGCTGGATAGTCTGCAGGGGAAGCAGTCTCTTATCTGTTTCCTTCCTGAGGACAAATGGAGCCAGCGCACAGACCCGAGTGTGCATGTGCGCGCACACACGCCCTTCTCCAAGCTCATCTGAGATCAATTAAGCGAGTTGTTTCTGGGAGATCCGTCTGTTCCCTGCAAGGTCAGAATTTTCTGGTAAATATTTCTGACGACTCCACCCTGTTTAAACTAAGAGCAATGGCAAAATAAGAGACAAAACAGCCCACTAGAAAAAAAAAAAAAAGAGTCTAAATTCCACAGATAAGCTAACAGTGGCATTAAGAACAATGGCAACTAAATATTCACAACAGATTATATTGTTTTATGTAACCCACTTCTCTGACTATCTCAAGGCTCTGGGTAGGCAGTATTTTTAGCATCCCTCCTCACAAGGTAGGGCAAGGATACTTACTAACCCTATTTTGCAGAAGAACTTTGGCTGGGAGAATTAAAAGACTTGTCTGAACTCTAAATTGGTGACAAGGCAGAGAGACACGAATTCAGGTCTCCCAACTCCCGGCTAACTAAATGACGGACAGCTCAGAAGAGTTACAGAAAAGTCAACACAAACAGAGTGTCAGCTGTTATTTACACGGCCTACGATAAATGTTTGTTCCAGAAAAAAAAAACAGTTCAAACAAGATGGGAAAGAGTTTAAACACAAAGGGCTGAAGGGTTTAATATAGGAGAAAAATATGTTTGCTTTTCCTCCAGTAGAGGAGCTGGTTGGGAACAGTCTGTTCTTCTGAAAAGGTTGGCCCAGTGCTGCCGAGGCCACGAGACCACAGGCCACGTGGACTTCAGATGCCGGCTGCTTGGGCACAGCTAACTTTTCTCTTTAAGCCCCAAGTTCTGTGCTTTTAAATCCTGCCTATCTTTGATCTGGAATGTGAGTGATCTCTTTTGACAAGCCAGATTCAGATCTGTGTTATAAACAACGACCAAATGTCCAAATTCTGATACAGAGCTAAGTGATAAAGAAAAGGAAACTACCTGCGTGTCTGGGGAAGCTGAGAGATGAGTGAAGTGAGTCAGAGAAAGACAAATCTCATATGATAGCACTGGTATGTGCAATCTAAAAAACTGGTACAAGTGAACCTATTTACAAAACAGAAATAGGGTCACAGATGTAGAAACAAACTTACGGTGACCAAGGGGGAAGGAGAGGAGAGGGATAAACTGGGAGATGGGCACTGACATAAACACGCTGCTTTATATAGAACAGATACCTATGAAGGACCTGCTGTACAGCACAGGGAACTCTGCCCAATACTCTGTAATGACCTATATGGGAAAAGAATCTAAAGAAGAATGGATATATGTACATGTATAACTGATTCACTTTGCTGTGCAGCAGAAAGGAACAAAACGTTGAAATCAACTATACTCCAATAAACATTAATTAAAAAAAAACAGATGATCCCATCCTGGGGAGAAACAGACACACCACACCCTTCCCGTCAAGCTGGGGGGCTTCTGTGGTTGATATCTTGGTTGTTTGTAGAGGTGGTGATGGGATTTCTTTTGTGGGGGGTTCATACTTGGCAACGGACACAGCCCAGAGTAGGAAAGCCTCAGTAGGAAGAAGCTGGGTTGCTCTATATAGCACAAAGGCTGTCGTGCCAAAGTGGGACTGGATTTACCCTGGACAGCTCTAGGTGGCAAACCTAGTGCATGACAGATAGAAACACACATACCCAGAGCCGAGCAGAGCTTGTGAATCATCAGAAGTGCTCAGGCACAGCAAGGGCTGCCTGGCAAACTGGAGGCTCATCTCCACCTGCTGAGGCTCAGATGCCCACAGTCAAGGATGTTGGGAGAAGACTCCCAAACGGAGAAAGACGTCAGACATGATAAAAGTGAGGATTCCCAGGGACTTCCCTGGTGGTCCAGTGGTTAAGACTTCGCCTTCCAATGCCAGGGGTAAGGGTTCGATCCCTGGTCAGGGAGCAAAGATCCCACATGCCTCAGGGCCAAAAAAACCAAAACATAAAACAGAAGCAATATTGTAACAAATTCAATACAGATTTTAAAAATGGTCCACATGAACAACAACAAAAAAAATCTAAAACAAGGATTCCTTCAAATGCTAGGATTTGATGGTGGCTTTTAAATGTCTCTGCTCAGGCCCCCATGACAGTCACCTCCAGAGGATGAGCCCTGGAGTCACACAGACTGAGTCCAATCTCAGGGTTATCATCTTGTAACTGTGTGACACAAGGTGGCTCTTGCAATCAAGTGTGGCCTCCAAACCTGGGTGTTTAGTAGAACCAACTAGGGAAGTGACTTAACCATAAAGATACTCGCATCTACACTCTAGAACTTCTAAATTCTGCTCTCCAGAGGTAGGTCCAGGAATCTGTTTTTAAAAAGCCTCCCAATTTGGAGAACCAGGGATAAAATTTTCAGCCTATATCTTCATGTATGAAATAGGATTAATGTTAGTTTTTGCCTAAATGAGTTAAAGATACTTAAACAAGATGACAAATGTAAGACATTTCGCATAATGGCTATATCTAGTCAACACTCACAGTCCCTCAAAAAATGTGTTCCCTGTACTACAAGATCAAGCTTAAGAGCACTCATTGACTAAAAATTAGAGTTACGGCTTACACTGAGTGAATCTTTATCCCATCTTTTTTTTTTTTTTTTTTTTTTTGCCTGTTTTCCCATCCTTCAGGCAACATGGGTGAAATCTGATGCAACAGTATTTGAATCTGTTGAAGAAAATGCCTTACCTGTGTGACTATTACCTTAAATTAATTTCACATAAAGATGCACATAAAAGTTGAATGCAGTATTACATAAAGCTGGTGAATTTCTGCTCTTTTATAATAATTAGAAGCTTAAGCTATAAATCCTGCACAAAGTTGAAAACTCATATTTATTCCCACATACTCAGGTAAAAGATAAAAGACCCCATTTCTCTTCTTCCCTTTATCAGGCAGTCACACTCACTCGTTTAAAATCCTGCAAGGCATTGAAGTGGAAGAATTATCCCATTCTGACATTTCTATTGCCGCAAATGGCTCCCATTCTTTAATTGTAAAGTTGCTTCTAGACACTAGGGTGAGAGTTAAAATACCCCCAGACAGAAAGGAAGAAAGGAGGTAATTGGCGCAATTTATATCGAGTGAAAAAATGTCTCCTGGATTTCAGCATCCTTCATTGCAAGTTATTAGACTGTTTCTGTTTGGGTGGTTTTATACCAAAAAAAAAAAAAAAAAAAAAAAGTGGTAAAGCATGGTCGCTTAAGCACACCTAAAGGTTAAACTCCAAGCAGCTGATCTGTACGTGAGAACAAGAAGCTGTCAAACACTTCAGCTTCTGCAAATTAAAACCGGCTGGCTAACAGATGTGAAATCATCGTTGCTGGAATTGTTTTAAGTAGAAATCTGAGCCTTTTCTGCAGATACATCACCTTTTAGAGCAGTCGTTGGATGCCCTGGGTCCACTTTCCTGTTTGTGATGGAGATGGAATCCCTGCCTTTCATTGATGTTCCTCCTCTGGTTCCCCTGAATGACTACACAGTTCATCATTACTCCACAGCTGTGTTCTTGATAAGTGATACGTTGACTTCTAATCACTGGTTATATTTTCACCTTGCTCCATACATGATAACTTTAGAAACGCATTATCTTCATTTCTGACTGATCCTAATTGACCGTGGCCCCTGAGAATCTCTGCGCCCACTTCTGTCACAGCGTGGGAAGGGTCTGACTCAGTGTAGATGCTCAAAGATTTGTTGAGTAAAGTAATGATCCTTAACACCTAAAGATCTACGCCCTGAGGATGGTTTTTGGCCAAGTCTTTTTGTATTGCAAATCACCGTCTCTAGTGAACTGGCTTGATCGTTCTTAATTTTCATAAATGAGGTTTCTCTTAAAATGGAATATATTATTTCTGGCTTTCTGTTTTAAAGTTATTAATAGAAATGAACATTTTATAACATACGAGAGTACATAATAGAATAAAATTATAGTTATTTACTTGCCCCGCAGAGTGTAGGTGCTCAAATATTTGTTTGAAAGGACTCTACGTTTTAGAAGTCATAGCATTGAAACACTGGACTTGAAACATACTGCAATTTAATAATGTAAATTCATTCTTACCGACGGTGGTCTAATAGTATATGGCCTTTTTCTAAAAAGAAACAGAATGTGTGCAAAAGCTTTTAATTCTGGAACTGTCATCACATAAAATGGAGAACATTTTAGCAAAAATGACGGACAGGAGAAAAGTCTGAGATATCTTTCAATGAAAGTATGTAAGATATAGGAGGGGTTCAAAGCTCCACATTCTGAGTTTCTATGTGAACTGTGTATAAAACATGAATTGTGAGACGTACACTAGATCATCTATGAATGAGATGACTCCCTAAGGCCACACGCTGCAAATACGGACTTAGGTTTGAAGGAACAGTCCCAGTGCAATGGAGAACACACATCTATCAACGCTTGAAACACACCTGGAGGCAGGGTGATCCTGTGAGGCCCCTCCTCTGAACAAACAAAGCTCCAAGCTTTGGCTCCAAACTAAACTGGACCAGTGAGGTGGCTCTATACCAGGGTCTTCCTTCAAAGGGGCTGGTGTTGGCTCGGGTGTTAGAAGGCTTTGAGCAGAACGGTCCATAAATACCCAATGACGCAGTAATCGTGCTGGGCCTTTCTTGGAGACACCGTGACTGTGACGTGCTTTTCCTTTTTCTCTCTGCAAATCAGCTGCCTGTTTCCTGTGGAGACACTCTCCCCATCTCAGAGCCTCCATGAGTATAGCTTCAAGGCACCCACTGCTCAGCAGGTGTGGTTATCTGCAGGCAGGACAGTCTGTGAATCCAGTGTGCTCAACTAAAGAGCATTTATCATGTATTTTTATCCCTTCTGATGCCTGTTACTAAGTATAGACCAGAGAAGAGTCGCTGAAAACTGGAGCTTCCTACTCTACAAGAAGGGACGGCTAAAAAATCATTTCTGTTTTAACCGCAGGATGAGACATTTTGGCCTCCCCGTGGCCATGTGCTCTGGATGTCCTCCAAGTGACCCACTGGCCTCCAAGGGAACATGCCGTAGACCTGTGGGGAGCAGGAGCCGTGGAGGGGCGAGTCCCGAGCGGGGCTGGGGCAGGCTGCTGGCTGGGCCCTGCTGTGATGGGCGCCTCCTGCTGATCAAGGCTGCAACCCCCGGGAAGGTGCCCGTCTCGGGCCAGGGCAGGAGGTGTTGACAACCAACTGAAACACCTCCGAAGCCCTCCTGAGAGTTGCACCTTTGTTCTTCTTAAGTGTGGGATTAATGCCATGGACGCTAAGACTCCACCACATCACAAATATTGACCTGTTGGGTCTTATTGCCATCAGGTGTGCTTGGGACACTTCACAGATTCTCCACATCCAGAAACGTCCATCTGAAACACGCTCCCCAAATACACGGTCATGGCTGTCCCTTCTTATTTGTATTTTCCTTATCTTTGCCATTTCATCTTCATTCTCTTCTCTCCTGCCACCCCTCTTACTTTAACCGAGTCCTTTTGTTCCCTATGTCTGTTCCCATACCAAATGACTTGGCTAAATGAATTTACAGATTTAAAGATGAATAAGGTATGGCTGGACTTCAGTGAAATCTCATTTTTCAGTGGAGTACGAGATAACGTCCGACACTTTGAGTCTGAATGTTGAAGACAGGTTCCCTAACCTCGGTCTTGGAGAATCTTACTCTGCTGTAGTCTGTTATGGATTGAACTGTGTCCCCCAAAATTCATACATTGCAGCCCTAGCCCTGAGGACCTTGGAATGTGACCTTATCTGGAAATAGGGTCTTTGCAGATATAATCAGTCAAGATGAGGTCATGCCAGAGTAGGGTGGGCCCCTGATTCATGATGACTGATGTCTTTACAACAAGGGGAAATTTGGACACAGACCTGCACACAGGGAGAACTCCGGGTAAACATCAAAGTAGAGATTGGGGTGAGGCGTCCACAGGTCAAGGATACCAAGTGTTGCCAGGAAACCAGGAGAAACTAGGAGAGAGGCATGAACAGGTTGTCCCTCTAAGCCCTCAGAAGCCCTGCCTGCACCTTGATCTTGGAGTCCCAGCCGCCAGAAAAGTGAGGCCATAAATTTCTGTGGTTAAAGCATTCCAGCCTGCACTGCTGTGTCACAGGAGCCCTAGCCATGCACTGTCTCTGTTCCCCTAGAGCGTCAACAAAATGCATTACTTAGTCAAATACAACACGACATACAGCCAGATACACAAGACACTAACCTCTTCTCAAACAAAGGCAAGTTCATGTATCATGGTCAAAGTTAGAAATTAAAAGAATCATGGTTGCCATCTACAATTCGAAGACTGCTGTCAAGAGCTTTCAGATGGCCACTCCATGAAAATAAGGATTTTTGGGGTTTTGTGGTTTTTTACACTTAAAGTGTTATACCTAAATTTAAACTTGTAAGTAAGCAGCTTAGTGTACAGAAAGCATTTTACTCCATCCATATCTCATAGACAAATGAAATGAGAAGTATTTACATTATGCAAAATGAGAACATGTGGCTTACACAATGGGGTGCTGTGAACAAGTCATATCCGAGGAGCCCGTCTTCATAAATACGAAGGAGACTGAGGAGAAGATTTCAGGGGGACCACCACCAGGCCCCTTGTGGTTCGGCCGTGGATCAAACGCTTAACCACTCTGAGCCTCGGTGTCCTCGTGTGGCTCCGTCAATGTCTGCGGCGTGGCCGCCCCATCCATCGCCCACTTTCCAGATCTGACTGAGCTGATGACGCTCCTGCCCCTCACCCTTGAAACTTCCCACCTCCTGGGTTTCTGGACTCTTCTGCCTCCTGGCTCTCCTCCTGCACCTGTCAACCCCCCCCCGCCCCCCGCCACTCCAGTGTGCTGTCACTCCTGTCACTCTCCATCCTCTCCCCAGGTGACAGGCCCACCAAGTCCAAGCCTGAATTTCCTATCGCCCTCTCGCCTCCGTAGCAGCAATCTCTAGGAAAGCAGCTATGTCAACAATGACAACACGCCTGGTGCTTACATGTACTTACATGGATAGTTTTGCGAAACAGAATTTTTACAGTTGATCCACAGCAGGGTCAACACCACATGGAGACTTAAGATGACTTGAAAAATGGCTTGCTAGTAGATTTGTCTCTTAAAGGAGGTCAATACATCCCCACAACTTGTTCACAGTGTTCTTTGCTTTAGCAGATGCTTTTATCTCATCTCACCTGGTGAGAAGTTAAAGCCTGATCTGTCTGACTTCTGCATCAGAGGGGTACCAAAGAAGCGACATGCTTTTAACAGCATCCAACATGAGGCTACAGAGGTCCTTCCCCAGGCTGAACAACTGGGAAGAACGAAAGGGCAAAGGCCCAGCAGAGTGCCTACTGACCTTGTTTATCCTGATCACACCAACTCTGCTCTCAGAGAATGAAGGAATATTTTGGAAACAGTCACCGCCCCTTGGAAACGCAATGAGGTCCACCTTTAAGCGCTGGTGGAGAGGAAGGTACGCAGAGGCAGCAGGACGCCTGAATAGGTTAAAATGATTCTAATTTAAATGTTCAAAAGGACCATTATAGGATCTTAACTCCTGCCAGTAAATAGAGCCCTTAATTATATGACAATGAGCTATAAATATAACTCCTCTACAAAGGAAACGCGGGAGAGAGTTCTCGGCTCCAGGGAGTATCCTTTGCTTTCACAAGAATGACCTGAGCTAACTCCTCACGTTTCTTGGTGGTGGATGAGGTGAGTTCAGAGAAGACCCACTTATGGGAGCAGCAGGCACACAGAAGCTGGCCTTGGATGAAGTTCAGTGTCAAGGCTCCCAGTTAAAACACGACAAACACCCCCATCTCCCCATCCACCTCTTTCAAAACCCTCTCAGGAAACGCCACCATCAACGCCTTCACTTAGGAAATAAGTCCTCAAGAAGCACAACAACAAAGTCTGGGGCCATAGTCATGCCCCTCCAGCGAGGGGGACCCTTCTTCTTTATATTAGAGCCCCAAGAACTGAAGGGAAGTAACACACAGCAAGAGCAGCAGAGGACCGTCTGGGCTGTTTGCATCTCTGTCTCAGGACACCCCATCAAGATGCTTTTGCTGGAAATATCCTTCAATGGAGCACAACCCAGACAGACAGAGCTTGGAGAACAAGCAGCTACATGTCCTATAAATTGTTAGACCAGAAATAATCCTATTTCTAGACACGGGGAACAATAGTAGCAAAAAACAAACAAAAACTATTAATTGGGGAAATAACTAAGGAAATTTCCATATAATTAGGGAAAATTTCAAATTCTGGTATTTTATCAATGTTTCCACCTTTCACTTTTCCTTACAGGTTCTGGCCAAATTCCCAGCTTGCAGCTGTCTGATGATATTTCAAATGACGCCAAACACAGAAGACCATGTTCTAGCTGACCCACTACTCGCTTCTCTGGGGTTCCCTCCTCTGTAAAATGTTTTGGGCCTTGAAGGCACTGTACTGTCAGAATGCCTTGAGGTTCTGGTTGTGGAGCTCCAGTACCACTGGCTAACTGGATACACCCACACAGCCCGGAATCTTCCTTAAGACCCCGGTTGGTGCTTCCCCACCACTCACGGGGGGGCGTTAACCTGGTCTGGAGGCCGCTGGCATGTCTCCATCAAGGCGAGTTAGAAAGTTAGACTGGACTGGAGAAACAGAAACTTCTTCCAGAACCAACTGAGTTTCTTCTGATTGACATGAATGCAAAGTGGCTGCAGTTTATGGGCAAAAAAGATGTGGCTTTGGGGTCGCTGGTTTGTTCTCGAGAACTGTGCGTCGTCCTCAATTACATCTCTAACTACAAGCCGAGATAAGTTCTTATCTAACGCAGTGACAATTAAAATGTCACCCTTGAGACACAAAGAACACAGATTCATCACAGCAGATGCCGCAGGGAACTATCAATGTTGTGGGTGTCACCTTCAGACTGAACATGGGAATTTCTTTCCCATAGAGGATTCAATAATTTCCCAGGGCTTAAAAAAAAAAAAAGCCTCACACCAGAAAGTAAATACATGTGACCTCAACATTAAGTGCAAGGTGCCCACTGCAGCTGAACTCCCAGAGAACCTAAAACCTCATATCTCACACCAAATTTCCTAGGAGACGAGCCTCAAAGTACCTGTGGTTCGGGCCCTGGGAACCCGTTTGCCCTTTTCTCTGCAAGACTGAATCAGAGTATGTAGGAGACGCTCCTTCCAGAGGCCTTGCCTTTGACTCCATTTGAGTTGCTAAAACTGCCTGCCGACAGCATAGTTCTTTTCCCATTTTCTCCCTTTTCCTTTTAATAAACTTCCTGCTGCCGCCCAAGAGCCTGGAACTGTGCAGCTGTAGCTCCCTCATGAATGCTAAAGCTGATTTAATCTGCTGGCCATGTTTCCTTCGCGGGAGGAAAGCCTGGTCTCCTGGGCCAGCGCAAGGTCAGCAATATCAGGGGAGGTGTGGAAGGTGAGATCGTGGCCCCCAAAGACACCCACCTCCTAACCCCAGGACCCCGTGAATACGTCACCTCACGTGGCAAAATGGGCTTTGCAGAGGGATTACGGTAAGGATCTTGAGCTGGGGAGATTTTCCTGGATGACCTCAGTGGACCCAACCTAACCACAAAGGTCCTTACAAGGAGGAGGCGGGGGGTTGAAGAAGCAGCGGTCAGCATGGGGGCAGCAGCTGGCTTCACAGGTGGAGGAAGACACCAGGGGTCAAGGATGCCGAAAGCCTTCAGCAGCTGGAAAAAGCAAGGCAACAGATTCTCCCTTGGAGCCTCCACAAGGAACACAATCCCACCCACACCTTGATCTGAGCCCAGTGAAACCTGTTTCAGACTCGGACCTCCAGAACTGTAAATAAATGTGTGCTGTTTCAAGCCACTGAGCTTGTGGGAATTTGCTCCAGCAGCAATAGGGAAACTAACACAGCATGTTACCGCCTCCCTCCTGATCTAATCTGAACTAGGAGTTTGGAGAAGCAAGGGGTTAGCCTCCAAACTCTACTCTCAACCACCTCCACTCCTGAGATTATCTGTTCCACTAACAGAAACCAACCAAGCAACGTTTCCTTTCCTTGAAGACTACTCAGCATTGCAGATTTTTTTTTTTAATAAATTTATTTATTTTTGGCTGCAATGGGTCTTTGTTGCTGTGCTTTCTCTAGTTGTGGTGAGCGGGGGCTACTCTTCATTGTAGAGCATAGGCTCTAGGCGCGTGGGCTCAGTACTTGTGGCTTGCAGGCTGTAGAGCATAGGCTCAGTAGTTGTGGCGCACGGGCTTCTCTGCTCCGAGGTATATGGGATCTTCCCGGACCAGGGCTCAAACCCATGTCCCCTGCATTGGCAGGTGGATTCTTAACTACTGCGCCATGAGGGAAGTCCAGCATTGCAGAATTCTTAAGGCTGGATAGAGCCTTTGGCCATTTAAGTCAAATCTCCTATTTTATCCAAGAGGAAAATAAGAACTCAGAGAGGTTCAAGGAATGCCCACGGACATCCAGTCAACTGGTAACATTTGCTGATGTTCTAACCCAGTTTTCTAAATTTCCTGTCTCCTGCTTGTACTGTCAACAACTCTGTCCCTCAGAAAACCAGTCTTTCTTCCCTACATTATTCCCTTGACAAATTTCTCTGAAATAACTACTTCAATCAGTAAAATATACATATTTTGCATATTCCCACTAAGAAGTAGCACAGACTGGCTCAGAGAACTTAAGTCCACATCAAAATGTCAGGTCACGGGCTAGGACGAGGGGTTCTAGGTCACCAAAGCCTTCATCTTAAAGCTGGGTGTGTTCAGTTTCCACTGGCATGTAGAAGATGTTGTAAATCAATGTACAGGTTTGTCCGGCTGTGAGTTCTACAAATACCACCTAAAATACTCGATAGAACTTATATGTGGAATCTAAAATATGACACAAATGAACTTATCTATGAAACAGAAATAGACTCACAGACACAGAGAACAGACTTGTGGGTTGCCAAGGGGGAGGAGATGCGAGAGGGATGGATTGGGAGTCTGGGGTTAGCAGATGCAAACTAATATATATAAAATGGATAAACAAGGGCCTACTGTATAGCAAAAGGAACTGTATTCAATATTCTGTGGTAAATCATAATGGAAAAGAATATATATTTGTATAATGGACCACTTTGCTGTACACTAAAAAAATTAACACAACATTGTAAATCAACTATACTTCAATAAAATAAATTTTTAAAAAATACTGGATAGTTTTTAGCACCTCTAATTCACAGCTTTTACCAGGCTTATTTTTATTATTTTGAACCAAAATGATCTGTTTAGAGCTGGAAGAGACTTAGAGACCATTAGTTCCATCTTTCATTGAGTCAGAGAATTCTCTCAACAAGAGTATGTACATATGACGTGGTCCTGACCCAGAAGCGCAAACCAAACAATGTCTCAAGAGGGCCCTGCTCCTGGCCATGGCATCACGGCTTATTTTTAATCAGTGGCATACATCAGGGCACAGGCTTATTGTGCTGCAGACTGAACTGAGTTAAGTGAACTTGCAAACATCTCCCAGTGAAAGGATTAAACAATCAAATTAAGAATAATATTATGTCAAATGAAGTTAACTGTAATGTACAGAGAGTATACTTAATCTCCTGGGCATATATCTGGAGAAAACTATAATCTGAAAAGGTACACGCACCCCAGTGTTCATCGCAGCTCTATTCACAACAGCGAAGACATGGAAGCCACCCAAGTGTCCACTGACAGAGGCATGGATACAGAAGATGTGGTATATATCCACAATGGACTATTACTCAACCATAAAAAAGAATAAGATAATTCCACTTGTGGCAACACAGATGGACCTAGAGATTATCATACTAAGCAAAGTCAGACAAAGACACATATCATATGATATCACTCATGTGGAATCTAATTTTAAAAATTATATACATGAACTTATTTACAACACAGAGACAGACTCACAGATTTCGAAAACAAACGTACGGTTACCAAAGAGGAAACAGGGGGCGGGATAAATTAAAGAGCTTGGGCTTAACACACACACACTACTCTATATAAAGAAAAGATAAGCAACAACGACCTGCTGTAGAGCACAGGGAACTCTACTCAATATTCTCTAACAACCTATAAGGGAAAAGAATTTGAAAAATACTGAATATATATATGCGTAACTGAATCACTGTGCTGTACACCTGAAACTAACACCATACTGTAAATCGACTATATTCCAATAATTTTTTTTAAAAAAAGCCAACTAGAAACGAGCAACTAGCAGATTTCGAGTTTCTCAACTACACTGTCAGCTCCTCAGGGCAGACACTGTCTGCCACACTCCTCTTCTTGTCTGCCGCCCTTATGTTATAATGAGTGCACCACCACTATGCGTTGAACTCCACTGGCATACACAGCCCCTGCTCAGCCCTCAGAGATGGGGAGACCTTCCGGAACACAAGAGTTCACAATACAGACTGTGCTTTCCTCTAGCCCTTCAACAGAACTCTAAGTCCCCAGCTTCATAAACACTTGCAGATATAATCTAAACTTTTCCTGCTGGTCTAGTTCCTGTACCAGTGTTTGCTCCTTGGTTTGAAGCTTATTCGCAGCTGGGACCAAAGCTCATTTGCCGATGCTGTGTCTGAGTGCTGGGTGGATGGGGTGCTACCAGACTTGCTGTGAGAGAAGAGCAGAAAGTCAGCTTCCCTGAAGTTGGGTGTTCCTTGATCTCCTGGCCGTGAAGACAGAACATTCTGGTCTCACTTCTCCTTGCTCCTGACTAACCACGCGCTTGTCAATACTACTTATGTAGTATAAAAAATACCACGTCTTTCCCCCCCAGTCCTCCAGCACTCAGACACAGCAGACTGACCAAGAATAAGAACCACAATTTACAAAAAAGAAAAAAAAAGTTTTAGAGCTGATGTCCTCTAAGAGTGACAGAGAATCCCTGCTTTGCTTTAACACAGGAATAGCACTATGTCCAACGTCGTAACTGGACTTCAACCCAACTACGTCTTGGCTTCCTCACCTGCCAGCTGGGGTAGGTTACTGTGCGGACTGGAGAGAATGTGGATGTGATGCTATTAGTGATGAGCAGCTCTTATTTTATTATTTATTGCTATTTGCATGGTATTGCATGGATGTCTACTGCAAGTTTGTTTAGCTCTGTCAAAGAATACATTACTTCTAATTAAAACATGACTATAGTTCATCTTGAAGGTTTTCTTTTCCTTTACATTTTTACCCAGGGCCGTAGCTTTAAAAAGCTCTTTGTAGATGGGCCGCTCTTCTTGGATATCATTGTCCTAAAACCCAGAGAAAAGAGCCAAAAGTAAAGCCAACCATCTCAGCTCATAAGGAAGGGGCGGGGGGAGAGGGAGGAGGGAGGGAAGTCAGGGAGAGGAGAGGAAGGAAGTTTATATCAGGGGGAAAAAAAGGTAAAACTCTGAAAAAAAGAAAAAGCATAGGCAGGTACCAAGTACAAACCAGTTTGCCTCCAATCTTCTCCTTGAAGGAAAAATTCTGTATTGTTTGGGCTACATGATCAATTACAGATAAAGATTCAGAATCTGTACATTTTGGAGGTTTCTCAGCCAAATCTCTACTTCAGGGCTGAAGGACGTTGTTGTCCTTTTCTGGGGACAAACAGAAGAAAACCCTCTGCCTGTAACACAGAACTAGGAGGTACCCCCAGCCACAACATTTAGGTATGTAGTTAATGCCTCAGTGTCCTGCTGCCCCAGCTGGCGAGTGGGACAGTCAGAGTGCCTTCCATGCAGAGCTAACTGGTCTGTGAGAAGCGCTCAGTGAACCTGCGTCCTATCAGCCTGGCTTGCCCACCTCTGCCTCTAGGAAAACAGGTAGATGCCACTCCCTGTCCCAGGGTGCTGCCAAAGGACCTGGACAGTGCACTCTGCGCTTCTCCAAAAGAGAAGGCCTCTGAAGGGGGTGGAAACCGGGGATGATGGGCAAGGCAAGGCTGGGAACCAGAGGCGGGGCCTTTGCTGGGTCAGGAGCAGATGTGGGCGGGGAGGTACCCAGAAGCTTGTAATCAAGATAGATTAAGGACGTGGCTAAAAAGCCAGGTAGCAGTAGAGACCTGGGAGCCACACGGAGGCCATGAAAAACTGCGGATCCGAAACAAGCAAAATGCCTGAACAGCAGTCAGAGAGCTTCTATGCTCCTGAGGGTTCCTCTGAGGGAGGAGCCAAGCCCACCATCCGCAAGCTCAACCAGGTAAATGAGCCTCAGGAAGTAGGGTGATGATGGTGAAATGTAAGAAAAGATCTTGATACAGAGACCTATTTTCTCTCTAACCATGAAGTGGTTTCCAAACTTCAGCAAGTGGATTCGAAAAGCAATTCTCTCCCCTTCATTCAGATCTGAAGACAAGAAAGAAAGTCCCTGGGAGCCGCGTGGAACAGAGCTGGAAACACGAGAAATCCCCGACCTGCTCACCTAGTGAGCTCCCTGCACAGTCAGGTCCGGTGAACTCATGCTTTGCTCTGCCTCCCAGACTCTCCACCAGCCTGCACTCTCCTCCCTCAACTGCCCTAGCAGCTGCACGCCCCACACCCACCTGTGTTCTAGATTCCCAGAGGAAAGGAGGGCAGGGGGCACTCTCAATAGGATACAGGGCCCCAGCAACCGACTCCGACTCACTCTCTGCTACTTCGGATGTACTGAATCTTTAGGGGGGAAAGAGTTATGATTTGCTGAGTGCTGAGTGTAAGGCTCTGTCCTGGATTAACTGTCAGAATTCACTCATTTAATTCTGGTAAGATAGGACAGTAATAGCATCCCCGCTTTATAGATACAGAAATAAAAAATCAGATGCTAACCACAGAGGATGGCCAGACATAAGCCCACATTTGGCCTCTCATGGTCCGAAAGCTCTCCTGTAATAGTCAACAGGCTGCCTCTGTAAAGAAATTATGTCTATTGGGGGTAAAAATGACATGGAATCACACAGAAAGCTCTTGTGTATATGTGGGAGGGTTTTTAACTATTTTAAAGAAAAGTTCCTATTGACATTTCTCTCCTTTATTTGGTAATTTTTAATATCTGGTTCCTTGAAAAGCTCTTTAAGAAGGTTTAGCCAAAGTATAAAAGCCCTAAAGTTTTCTTAAACTTTAATTTCTCATTATGAGATTTTCTCATCAAAAATTATTCAGACCCTTCTAAAAATGTCCTACAAGTAAACAAAAGGTCAGAAAAAAGTGAGATGTGTTGAAATATGAACTAATGAATGAATGAATACACACACTTCAGAAGAGACAGGGCACCACTGTCCTAGATGCCTAAATTCTCTCCCTTGAACAGGACTGTGACTGGACACCGGCTGGCACAGTGACTGCCCCACAGTGGTTTCAGGATTCTAAATACAGACTGGGTCCCAATTCCCGAAGTCTAACCCCAGCTTTATCACACACGCTTGGTAAAAGAATGTCATCCTGATAAAGCCCTCCATACTCAACGGCCCCAACGTGAACTGTCTTCCACCCAACTGCCAGGGGAGAAATGGATCACTTCTGTACTCTTGGTGTCCAGCCAGACTATATTAAAAAGTCCTTGATCTCGCCACGGCAACAAAAAGTGCATCACCACCAGTTATGTTAAAGCTGTTGTGTGACAAATCTGAATATTGCATCGTGGAGCAAAAAAACAAGGGCTGCACGATAGCTCTCAAAGGGACACGGAAAGCTATTTGGTCATGACTTTATCATTGAGTAAGTGACCTTCAGGATAACTCGGGCTACAATTAACACTTGAAAAGCCCTCAGGAAATGGTGTGATATGCAATCTTATAAAATGGCTCTTATAACAATGCATTTGAATTCTTGAGTCCTTCCACACAACATTGGTCCCCTTAATTTTCTTTTAATCACAGAACACCAGCATTTTTCTTTTAGGAGTTAGGCCTCACTAGGAAAAAGTCTACTAATCAGCTCGCTTGCAATTAAGGCAAACGGAAGGTACCTGACTCCCCTTGTGCCCTAAGGAAATGACAGATGACACGAGGGCCCCATAGGCTCCTAGTTCATTCTGGCTTACTTTCCGTGGCCTGTGTCGTCCCTGTGGCCCAGATGGATAACTCCAAGCCTCCCGCTTGTTTAGACAGAAGAGATTCAGCTTGTCTTTAGGACACAATCACTTTTACCCGGCAGGATGGCTTGGCCAAGCCTCCCTCTTAGTGCTCCCTCTTTCCTCTGCAGCTGGAAACACTAACAGGAATACTGTCCCTACACTTCTCCGAGCTCCGTTCAGCTTCTGCTCAAAATGGAAAAGGGCTGCTGCAGAGTCACATCCACCCTTGCGGAAGTGGGGTCATGGATGCCTTTGGGAATCTGATGAAAGGTATCAGGTGCTCTTCTTGAAAAAAAGGAAGGAAGGAAGGAAGCACATATGATAGAAGGGGGTTCCCCAACCTCCAGGTTCCAAGGCTAAGAGAGGAAAGATGGGATTGATGAGAGAGATGGAGGGAGGGAGGACAAGCATGCTGAGAGAGACGGAGGAAGGGAGAAAGAGAGACACAGAGATGTGGGAGGAGACCTGAGGGCAGAGGAGGGAGGGAGGGAGAGAGGGAGGCAGACCAAGTGACAGACAAGGAAGGAAGTGCTGCAGAGAGAAATGACTCTTCTTTTCTCTCCTCGCCTGGGAATTAGATGGTCTGGATTCTGGTCCTGGTTCTAACTTCCTAGTGACCTTGAGCAAGCTCTTGGAATAATGAGGGGCATTAACTAGATAACCTCAAAGCACTTTACACATATTAACTCATTTAACCCTGACAGCAATCCTTTGAGGTGGGTATAATTCTTTTCAAGATGACTCACTTTCTTGAGAAAATGAAATTATTTTCAACAAAGCATAGTTTACAAATGCTCATGTTTTCACTGGTTGTCCATAGTACACTTCTTTATGCAGACGTCTATTAGCACCCTGCATGTCAATTACTTTATTACCAAGAAATACAGCAACTAAGCACACAAAATTATCAGTGTCAGTCTAAAACCAACTTGGGGAAGGCATCAAAGATATAGGTGACCCTCTGCACCTGGGGGTTCCACAGACGTGGATTCAACCAACCACAGATTCAACCAACCTGGGATCTGTGGATATGTAGGCTGACCTACTGCGCCATTTTATAGAAGGGATTTGCATCCGTGGATTCTGGCATCTTCGGGGGTCCTGGAACCCACCCCGCATGGATACCAAAGGATAACTGTAATAACCATGATACTAATGATAAACCAGAAAAGAAAATTATGCTTAATCAAATACAATGAATTCAGGTTTGCAGAATTACTTGTAATGCAATCAAATACTTTCTTAAAACCTCACACACACACACACACACACATACAAAGTCAAAGGGACATCAGAATGTCTTGAGCCTGCCATAGCTCTTCGTCAAAGCAAAGGTATGAAATCCCCTCCAGCCCCTTGCTATCCAAGAGGCTCGCAGGATGTAAACTTCTTTCTCATCACCTTAGCCACGCCAGTTCCCAACTCCACGCTTTCCCCTAATACTCCCCTTTTCCACAAGGTCCCCGTCCACTCTTGAACAGTAAACATGCAAGTCCTCCATCAGACCCTTCGGCCTTTCACTGAGATTTCGCTACCCTAAACTCCAAAACCACTCACAGCCTGACTGTTCCCATCCCCAAATCCACTAAGCAAACTGGCTATGCCAGAATCGCCCAAGACTGTGGGTCTTTCGTACCCCAATATAAATCCCTGGCCCCCACCCCAGAGACTCTGAATCCCTAGGTGATTTTGAGAAGCAGCAAGATTTGAGAACCCCTGGACTACACCACAGATATTAACATTTTGTCATAGGTACAGTTTTCTCTGCTGTAAAATGAGGGAACTGGGCTAGAGAGATGATCTCCAAATCTGCATCCAGCCAGAGATAACAGTCTGTGAGTCCCGCTTCTAGAGCCACTTGGTGGAGACTGGTTTCTCTCCAACTAGACTTCATGCTTCTTCAGAGCAGAGGCCACGTTACCTCTTCTGAGTGTTTCATGCATAGTAGGAGCTCAGTAAACATTACCATGGGCTCCTCTGGCCCTGCCCTGCTGACAGAGAAGACGGACACTGCTGTGGCCAGGCCACCTGGCAAAACCTGTGCACGTGCTGGTCACAAAGTCACACCTTGCTCCACAAGAACCTCCTGCAGAGGCTTCAAGATACCAGCACTGGATTTACTGCCATCAGAAAATTGTAGACATCTCTCTCTCTCAAATACTAGAATACCAAGAAAAAGTTCTGACTTTCTGTTTATTTGTTAAGGAAACCACAGAAAACCCTTACAGATATCATCTTTGCTCTGTAAAATTATGAACCATATTGCTGTACCGTCAAAAGAATTCACGTATCTAAGAGAAAGTAATGCTGAGAAAAGCAAGACCGTGGTTCTTTTTACTACAACTACAACAGGATAATGCAGGTAAGTCCAGTAAATATATCAAATGGGCTTTGCATCTATTATCAAGTTCATTCTATTGAAAGAGGACTTTTCTACCTAGCCTTTTAGAGTTTTCCCAATGTCTGGCTATGGAATCCTCTTAACAAGAAAAGTATCTTCATTGGAAAGCTAAGACTTATAGAAGCAGAGAAACAACAATATTCCTCACACTTACATAGGCTTGATACTTTTCAGGTCATTTTCACATGTTATGCCAGTTTCAGCCTCCCACAACAACCCTTGGCATAAATTATCTGCATTTTTACAAATGAGAAAATGAAACAGAGAGGATAGGAACCTTCTCCATGGTAGGGCTGAAACCAGACACCCAGGGTTCACACTCTATTGCTGACTGCCTACATCAGGGGTCCCACAGAGGAGGAAGATGTGTGATGCATGGCCAGGTCAGTGGGGCGCGGGGGGGGGGGGGGGGGGGGGATTGGTTTCTTCTCTTCACTTTATTTTGTTTTACTTTGAAGGTACTGAAATAAAGTGGCAGAGCTTCCAACTGGCCACAGGGCCCATCGCATCCAACTGTGTGACTTTCAGACAATTACTGGGTCTTCTAGGTCCCTGAAGGTATTTGAGTTTGCGAACCTTGTGCTAAATAATTATATTTACATACTTATAGAAATATAAATAATTCTATCTTAGCATCACATAATATTTTAAGAGCACATTCACATACCATGTTTTACTTGCTCTTCATCTTCCTGTTTCCTGATTAGGAAACTAAGCTTTAAAAAAAAATTGAGTGACTTTCACAAGGTCAGAACCTAAAATCTGAATGTGTCATGTAAGAAATAATATTATGTGGGAATTTTTTAAGCAAGTTTCAAGGTAAAGTTCTTTAGATAACCATTATGTAAAAGTTTCTGAACTTGAGTACTCAGGCCTATTTTGAAATTTGATTATTACCTAAAGGACAGACATTAAGAGTATAAGCGGAAATGAAGCTTCCATATACGTACCTTCGTTTTTCTTTCCAGTATTCATGAGCTTCTAATAAGGAAGAAACTGAGAAAATGTCTGGTTGTTTTTTTTTTTTAAATCATTCAACAAAATACTAGCAAAATGAATCCAGCAATGTACAAAAGAATTATACACCATAACCAAGTGAGATTTTCTGGGAATGCAAGGTTGGTTCACCATACAGAAACCAGTCAATTTAACAAATCACATTAACAGAATAAAGTACAAAATTCACATGATCGGCTCAACAGATGCAGAAAAAGCCTTCAACAAAATCAAGTACCCTTTCACAATACTAATTATTCAAGAAACTAGAAATGGAAAGGAATTTTCTCAACCTGATAAAAGGCATCTATGAAAACCCACAGACAATATCATACTTAACAGTATATGACTGAAAGCTTTCCCAAGTCAAGGATATCCACTCTCACCACTGTTGTTCATCACTGTAAGGGGGTTCCAAAAGACCAATCAAACAAGAGAAAGAAATAAAACGCATCCAGATTGGAAAGGAAAAAGAAAAACTTCTGTATTTGCAGATGAGTTGATCTCGCATATATAAAATCCTAAGGAATACATACACACACACACACACCCACACACACACACACCCCCACTACCCAGCTATTAGTACTAATGAATACATTCAGCAAGGTTGCAGGGAAAAGATCAATATACAAAAAATAAAAATATCAGTGATCCATATTTCCATCAATAATCACTAGCAATGAAAATGGCTGCTCTTTTATTTTCACTAATCTTTACCTGAGATGCAGACATAAAATTCAGAATTTATTTTAGATCTTTATGTTGAGAGAAATGTTTCCTGGTATATACACAGTTCTACAAAATGTGAAGAGAAAGATACTTTTGCTCATTTAGCCAAGAAGGTTAAGTGATGAGAATTAGAAAAAGATTTTGAGGTAACAAAAGATCTTCTGCTAGGTCCATTAAAGAACACTAATTTGCTCAAGTTTTAATTCTCTTCTAACGGGTCTTCTTCAAAGTACTATATAGCAGTTGTAATCAGTTCAAAATATTGCATCTTGATGCTCAAACAAATGACTACATTTTCACTTAAGTTTATATTTTCACTTTGGCCCAGTCTCCCAGAGATTTTAAACACCATTAAACACTTCACAATATTGTTGTGGACTCTTCCTTTCTTCAATTTCATTAGAATTAACAGAGAAGGGGTATCTTATTCCAATAATATTGAACATGAGCCTTAGGTAACATAACCCAAACACACACAGAAAGGAAAATTGTCCTATGTTTCAGAAAAGCATTACATTTAGTTCTTTTCTGAAGACCTGAATACAGACCCTACCTACTCTAAAATCTGTGAGGAATAAAGTGGGGTCGGAATAAGACTAAGCTCTGAGAGGTCCTGCTAAGTTCCAGGAAATTCCTTTCATACCCTCTACCCTACGACCTCAATGAACACACATTCATTAATTCACATCAATGGTTAATTTTTGTTCCCTGTGTACGAGTATTTGCAGGTGCACGCATCTTCTTTTGTTGCTTAAATTTTTTTCAACTATCAAAGCCAGGCTCAAGTTATACATAAAGCTTCAGTTAAAGAAAACATTAATGAGAATTTTCTTTTCTGTAAAGCAGGTAGTTTATTGCTTGATTCCCTTCCAATGTATATATGGATTTTGTTCCTCGTTTACAATTTGATCCTAATTAGTGGCAAGCAAAGTTAAGTTATTAATTTAAGAATCAGGACATAATAATTGAATAACAGTATTCTTTTCTACATGGTGAAGGCAAATTATTTATAGATGAAATATTAAGTAAACACATACTTTTAAAAATTTCTCTAATGTTGTAAGCCTGTAACACAGAAGTGCTGGTCCTTTGGAAGAAAACATTTCCCCAAGACTCTTCTTGCAGTGAAAATTCAAAAGAGGTGATAAATTCCAGTAAAAAGAAAATCACAGGCCAAAAGACAGAACTCTTCTATACTATATTATATTTTAAAGAATATGCTACCAGAAAGTTTTATAAGCACTGTTTTTGAATCTTGCTATTTTTCTTTAACCTAAAAACATTAAATATACATATATATATATATTTATAACTACACAGTAGACTGTATCATTGTTTCTAATTTCTCATTGCCCTCCCTTTAAGAGGATACACATCCCTGCTGGTTGGCACAAGACTTGCAGAACTGCTTTGGAAAAAAAGGATAGTTTCCCTCCCAACTGATTTCAGACTTGACCTTATGACTTATTAAGCTAATAAATGGGAGCCATATGACATATGCCACATCTAGCAAAAGCTCTTTGGTCCCCTCCACCAAGATGGCATATTTCAAAATGGCACACTCTGTCAGCCTGGGTCTGAGAACGAAAAAGACACTAGAGCACAGCTGACCTTCAACTGCCATGTAACATGCACAACTACACTTTGCAACTGCAAGCCACTGAGATCTGGGGGGTGTTTGTTACTACAGCATCACCTGACGAAAGCTGGCTGATACAAACTGCAACCATAATGTTTAACCCACCTCGCCATTTTAACTTATCTATAAGTAGACAAACCTAACAGATGACATGAACAACCCCTAAAGGAGTTGATTTCACATATAGGTATGAAAGAAATATGTAATTACTCATCTCAAGGTTTGCCAGAATCAAGCAATTTGATGCAAAACTGTCCTATGTTCTGTATCAGCAATTAATGCAGAGATGACACAGGAAATCAAAAGAACAGAAAGCAGTCAAATCTGAAGTCTATAGAAACGATGACTACATGACTTAGGGTTACCAAGACCACAAGGAGCTGTCACCCCATTGGAGAATCTGGGGTCATGCTATGTCCAAAGACAGAGAAGCAAGCATATGGCTATGGACCAGAGTAGAGATATGAGGTCAAAGTACAGTCATCCATCTGAAATAATACAATGATCTGCTTGGTACTGATGGAAAAGAATGAATTGAAATCTTGCCATCTGGGCTATCAAAACTCATTGCTCTTAAGTCCACCTAAACTGAACAACAATGTAATTGCATCAGCAATTTTGAAGTTCTGGTTTTAATTGTTTTCTATTTTAATTAAAATACATATAATAAACTTTAAAAACAGGTAATCCTTAGCAGCTACAATGCACAGGACTCATTATATTAGCACTGAGGAGCACTGTAGAATCACAAGAAGGAATCTTTGCTGTCAAGAGAAGAAAGTATCAGACCATCTTCTATACCTGTGTTCTGCAGTCATTAAATAAACACAAGCCCAGACCTTTGGGGAAAAAAGATCTCTGCTAAAAAAAAAAGAAAAAAGAAAAAAAAAAAGATGCAAACTGACTCACAAAAATGCTTTTAAATATCTTTTCAGCCACAAAATGGATAGTCATTGAATACAATTGCTAATCAAAACATTAAGTAACCATGAGAAGGGAAAAAAGAATTAATAATAAAGTTACCATTTTTTGAGGCCCTACTATATGTGCCGGGCTATTTGGGCTATTTACATATATTATCTCATTTAATCTGCATAGCAAATCAGTGGCACAGGCATTATTACCTCCAGTTTATACATGAGGAAACTGAGGTTAGGAAACAGAGAGGTTAGGTTACTAGTCTAAGGTAGCACACCTAGCATATGGTACAGTCAGAATCCACTGCAGGCTGGCTCCAAACCCCCTGCCCTTCCCCATATCAAAGGGCAGAGTTCTGGAATTTCGTCAGCCAGGCGGATTTTTCCCCTTAATATTTAAGTTGTCTTATTCAAGGATTTTTAAAGAAGACATTTAAAGTTATTTTTGTCACCTTTTTCCACACAATTCCTTAAGGCAAGAATCTATTAATGTTACTTCACCCAAATATCTCATGACACAAATTAAGCCTGTTCACTCTTTCCATGTCATCAAAGCAACACTTTGTATAGAAGCAGTCATATCTAGGAGACAGTTTGTCCTCATGTAGAAAAGAAAAAGAAACGGCAAGGAAATCTGCATGAGAAAGAATCACCTCCGACAATTTCAGATCACTTTCATAAGGCAGTTGCACTAATTTGACTGCTACGCCATTGTTACTTTTATTAATAAAGTTACATTTAGGTGTTGGGGTAGATTGGACCAGCTGTGGTGAACAGTTGTGACCATCTTCTTCATCCATAAAACTTGTCAAATTAGTGGTTTTATGAGTACACAAAATGTTTATATGTTTGAAATACTGACAAAAAGAGCAGTACCTAAAATGACAATGAATTGCAGACAATCCTTGCAAAGGAAAGCCTTTTCAATTAGAATCCCACTAGGCTGAAATACACAATGACTTGGACACAGTGTCTTATTCATTCCCAATTAAAAAGGTGAAAGTAAACATTGTGCCCCTTGCACCGGTTGGACACCCCCCCCCCACACACACACATATAAACTGCAAATATTTTAAGACTGCAAGGGACCTCAGAACCCATACCCTATAATCCTGTCACTGAGAGATACTGAGATAGTTCTGGATAGGATGGTGGCCACAGGGAAGGATGCTGGAGCCAGACCGGCTGGGCTAAAACCCCTGCCCTGCCTGTGCTGGCTGTGGGACTTTGGGCAAGGTACTCTGTACCTCTGTTTCCTTCTCTATAAAATGGGGAATAACAGAACCCCCCTCACAGGTTAGGCAGATTAAATGAGATACGGCACATGTAAAGGGCTCGCTACACTTCCTTACACATAAGAAACACTAAAAAACCCTGAGGCCAAATGGGCTGAGAGCCCTTCTAAGGAGATCCTGCCATTAAATGTCAGAGCAGTGTCCTGGGGCACCTGACTCTATCCGTCTTGTGTTTGAAAACATTTTTAAAAGTCCATGTTCAAGGGTCCACCATGAGAAAAGTCCACCAATTTTCCCTGACAATGTAGCCTCATCCAATTCCTTCTGAATCAAAATCACTTTTAAAAACACTGATTCAATTACAGACATACGCTCTGACACAGGTTGATGCTAACGTGGCTTATGCAGACTTTTCATTCATTCATCAATTTTTCAAAAACACCTAGGAAACACTTATTCACATTTTCGAGTCTCGTATTTGCTGCTATCCTCTTCTTCATGGTTCCCTTCTCTGAAACTTCCATTCCTCATAGGGATTTTTTTTTTTTAAGTTTGGATATCTGTAACCACCTCACATGCTTCCTCTCATCCCAGGCCTGGCACACACACGCCCTCCTCTGAGACCTTCCTGCATGAGCTCGCCCCATCCTTCCCCTTCAGGGCGAGAGCATGCGTCTCTTTCACTCCCACTGGCCAGTCCACAAACCGCCTCAGCCTCCTCACGCTGGGTGACTCCTCTAAAGCAGTTGCCCATGGAGAGGGGTGTTGCAGAGGGATGGACTGGGAATTCGGGATGAGCAGATACAAACTATTATATACAGATTGGATAAACTATTATATACAGAGGTCTACCTATATAGCACAGGGAACTATATTCAACATTCTGTAATAAACCAGAATGAAAAAGCACATGGAAAAGAATATATATGTATAACTGAATCACTTTGCTGTAGGGCAGAAATTAACACAACCCTGTAAATCAACTATACTTCAATAAAATAAATTTAAAAGATAAAAAATAAAGCACTTGACCATGGACCCCACTCTCTCCTGCCTCCCACCTCTCTGAGCATCTCTTCAACCTCCCGCATGGGCTGCCTTCCCTCTCACTGCCCCTCAGGTTCCTCAGCCTGTGTATTCCTGCCTCACTCTTCCTGGATCACCTTGTCCAATCTCATGGCATTGCGATGCATGCTGATAACTCCCAGATCTTTATGTCTGTCCTCCTGTCCTCGCCTTCTTCCTAAACATCATCACCATACGGCAAACTTCCGGCAGGCAACTCTACCTGGATGGCCCACAGGCGTTTCAAATTCTGCTTGCTCCTCCTCCTATACTCCCTACCTCACTGCACAAGCTAAACATCCTGAAAGCATCTTTGGCCCCTTAGCCTTCCCCCAACCAATCAGCAAGTTTTCCAATGTAATTCCCTACACACCTCTCAGGTCATCCCCTTTCCTCCATCCTCCCTGCCTGACCTGATCTTTCAGATGTGGCCCATCACAGCCACCAGACTCACCCATGTCAAACACCTTCCAGAGATAATAATAAAATGCAAATGTGACCATTTTTTTCCCATGCTCAGACGGCAGGCTATCACCTACTGGAAAAAACGTCCAAGCTCCCTGGAAAACCATGTGAGGCCCCCCCACGCCCCAAACTCCTGCTCCCGACCTGGAATGCTTCAGACACACAACCTACCTGCATTTGTCACTGCTACTGTCACAACACACTGTTTTGTACCTATTTGCCTTTGCTTACATTGTTGCACCTGCCACACGCACACACCGACTCCTAGCCTAACTGCTGCTCACCCTTTAAAACTCTAATCGGATGTCACTTTCCCCAAGAAATATTCCCTGATACTCCACAATGGACAGGGTACCCTTTTATGTACTCCACAGGATTCCCTATTCGAGCAGGTAAAAACCATACTGAGATTATGTTCTGTTCGAGGCTTAAGTACACAGACACCAAGGGTTAAAAATGTGGTATTTACTTCTGTGTCTGGCGTAATAAATAGTTGCTCATCTCAACCCAGAAACCTATAAATCTAGAGAAATAGAGTTACGAAGCCCAGCTTCAGGCATCCATAGTGTGTTATATCATTGTATATAATATTTCAGGAGTTAAAATGTTATTTTTGTCCTGCTGAGGGGTAACAGTAAAGAATAGAAATTTATGTAACTAATTATCTATCTAAATATTAGAAACACAAATACCATACTTCCTCCCTTTCTCGATGATAAATATTTAATTTCCATACTCAGAACTTGTTAACTCAGTCCTGGAGTTTTAATTCAAATTGCAGGGTTTGGGGGGGCGGGCTAGGTGGTAGGTAAAATTCACTGCTTTCCCATAAGATATTATTCTCAATGATACCTGAGAAAGGTAAGTTTATATACTTATTATTTATATATTATATATAATTGTATATGATATACAAATAATTATGATATATAAATTATTACATATATTTAATATTATAAGTAATTATGCATATAAGTGTAGATATATATACTTTTGCTTTTCTCAGGTATCACTGAGAATAATAAGTTTAATACTCTACTTCCTGAAAAACAAACACACACTGCAAAGCAAAGTCACCTAAAAGATTTAGTTCTCAGAAGAGGCCACACCATATTCTGGGCAAGGATCTACCTTCAATGAAAAAAACACAAACGGGAGAGCGCACGTGGTTCAAGCTGAGCGGCCCCCTCCAGCACACGGACGTGCTTTGAGGAGGACTCAGCAGGACCCGCAGGCAACACCTGTCCTGCGCTCCAAATATCACAAGCAGCAGATGATCGGGGCGCTCAGGAACAGCATGGTCCTTCCTGCCTCGCCCCAACATGAGCCCAGACAACAGGAGCCAGGGCAAGACTCCATCTCGGACTTACACAGCCAGCCGTACAACTGGTATACCACAGTAACATATTAAACCACTGGGTTTTCTGCCAAAGAGAGGAGGCTGTTACATACAGATGTTAGGTGAAGTAGTATGGTTTCCCCATCCCTGCTAATGCTGCAGCTCCTTCCTCAGGATGGCAGACAGCTTACAGATTTTGCTCAGAGGGTCTGTAAAGCTATACGCTCTCATCCAGGGAATCCTCACTTCCACCACTGCCATGGACCGGGAGAAGGGCTAAGTGGACCATTTCAGAAAGTGGAGGGACCAATCCATTCCGGATCCTGAGCCTCTATTTCAGTGAACTGCACAGTCCACGGCCAGTGGAGGCACCTGCCTCTCAGCCTGAGGTAAAGTCCTCCACCTCCAACAGAACTTTCCTCCCCAACAACTCTGAGACATGACACCAGTGGGCTCCCTGCCGTAGAGTATGGCTGGTATAAGAGGCAGCAAGGCGGGCCATGCTGACAGTCTAGCTCCTTAGCCAAGCCCCAACTATGAATAACAAAGTTCAGAAAACAGCTGACCACCATCAGTTTATTTTTTGTTCTGAAGGAACCCCTGGGTGTGTCTTTTTAGGACCCAATGGAGAAAACCACTAATTCTGAGAGCCTCCCCCACTTTGGGGGGCAAATAGGCAAATCACCTGACTATTCCATTATTGGTACCATTATGGATAGTCAATAAATAGTGTTTTCTCCAACGTGAGAGAAAATACATTAAGTTGATAATGCTAGTAAAAACCAAAGCAATAACCAAACACCTGCTTTCCTTACAATATAGTTCTGATCTACCTCCATGCAAGGGAAACGAGGGCAATCATTTCCCTTTCACCTGTTTCCAATCTGAAAGAAACGTTACATGGAATGCAACATTGCCTATTATATGAAATGGTTAAACACAATTAGTCAACATAACCGATTATGAGGTAGAAGGCAAAATCACAGCCACTAAAAGCACAAATGCCAAATACTGCACCAAACAACAGGCTAAAAGCTCTTGCGAGCACTTCCTCTGTTGGTTCACCTGTTTCCTAAGGCTGCAAGATTTAAATGAGTCACTATCATTCCTGAAAAGTCAGTTCTATTTTCCGAATCTGAAACAGTCACAATTGTTTAAGCCTGTCTTCTCCTATCAGCCACAGTCTTCCATGCCTATTTCAGAGAATGGAAATATGTGTGTGTGTGTGTGTGTGTGTGTGTGTGTGTGTGTGTGTGTGTGTGTGTGTGTGTGTGTGTGTGTGTTGTGTGTGTGTGTCTGCCTCATTAAGAAGATAAAGCAAATAAACTTGCTGCCAATCTCACAGCACACTCAAAGTCAACTGTGCTGTATTTACTCACATAATCAGTTCCATCTGCACTTATTTTTCTAATGAAATAGGACTGGAAATTAAACATGGAAACTGCAGCTAAGTCTGACCACCTGATGGACTTGGGGCACTCCGTGGTGAGGGAGAGGGAGAGGTGGCTGTCAGTGCTGGGAGAGAAGGTCCCCACCGGAGGCTCTGAGCCCACCATGGGTTTCACCTGGAGCTGAGATGTGATTTCTTTTAGGACACTGGGAACGTTGCAATTTGCAGCTATGGCCACAGGACAGTGCAGTATTTCTGCAAATAGTCACCCTCCTCCCCCCATCACTGCCACCTCCCTGCCCCACCCCAGCCCTGGTTCCCTCCCAAAGAGGATGGTGACATTTGGTCTGAGTCCTCTTGTGAGATTCCTGACAAACTCAGAGTGTTTGTAAGACTCTGTATCCAGTTACTCTCAGCATTGGCTCCTGATGCAGAAGGGCTCTGTCTTTGAAGGGCTGACAAGAACTGTAAAGCTATAAAAAGTGATTAGCCTATTTATTACAAACTTTGTTTACTTAGGTTTTTATGTTTATTTCCCACTACATCCCCACTAGGATACAATTAACCACCCCCTCACTCATCAAAATTGTATTAGAAAGACTCACGAAAATAAAATAAATGCTGCATCTAAATGTAACCTCCTGGCACTGTGGAATTGTAATGTTATTATACAGAGCCTCCTCAAAATAAAAAGAAGAGAAGATGCAGAATTTTTAAAGAGCTTCTTTTCAAAGCAATTTTTATCCTTTTAATTCTCGGTACTCAAGGTTTGGTCTATGGACAAGCAGTTATACCTGGGAGCTGGTTAAAAATGTAGACAGATAGCCCCACTCTGCACTTATTAAATCAGAATCTATATATTATCAAGATCCCTGAATTACCTGCATGCACTTTAAAGCTTGAGAAACGCTGGCCTGAGTGATGTAGGTAAGCATATGGACCTTTGTTTTCAAAACTGTTTTCTAAGCCCCCCGTCTTTTCTTCCTCTCAAGATACATTTTTAAAGAAAAACAAATATATTTTGAAATTGGAAAACAAAAACAGACAGATTATTTCCCAGAACTAGTGATGATCCACTAAAGTCTTTTTCTATCTAAACTGCCAGGTAACTAATTAACATTTCAATGAACCTTGACAGAAAATTTGGTCTGTCACCTCATAACTCAGGTAAACAGTGCAGGTATGACAAGTAAAATTTAACTAAGACTAACAGACTCATATTACAGCACTCCAGAGGATTTCTGGAGACTAATTTCCTGTCTATAAAAAAAGGAAAAAAGAAAATTATTTCAGCTTAAGTTAAGCACATAACTCTAAACTGAGTTGCTATGTTAGCGCGCTCTCCAAATTACAGTCACTGTTGTTTACCTCGGCTAACAAAGAGCCTCCTGGGAAGAAATTACGTGAAGAAGCATAAGTACCCTCCACGCCTTTCTCCACATGTGAGTGGAGAAGTTTCGGAGGGGAAAATGCACAAGTGAATACAATTAATGACTTCGGCTCTCTTTCATTCCTGCTCCCTCGCGATGGGAATGATCATAGAATCCTGAAGACAGAAGGACTGAGAGAAAACTTCTTGCTGCTGGTCCACTTACTCTGGAAGCTCTTTCTACAAAGTCCCTGGCAGGTCTACAGCCTTCTAGGGACAGGTCATTGTTACCCTCTGAGACAGCCTTGTCACACAGCTGTTAGATAACCTCACATCCACTGATCTTACTTATGTCCTTGGACAACCCAGTGAAATACTTGGAAACACTCCGGGCCCCTATCACATCCCAGGTGTTAGTTTCCATAGACTAAACCCATTAAGTTTCTGGGATGGTGTGGTATCCTCTCATCCTGGTATAACTGTGTTATTTTGTTTCTATTGAAACTGAATTATGATTAGCCTGATATAATTTAATGAGACCCACAGAGCCAAATGAAGTCATTTGATGTAATGGGTGGTAATTCAATACATTCTCAGTGAAACATCAAAGATTATGTAATGGTTAATATATCTACATATGTTACTAGTACAACCATAAGTAAGGACATATTTGTCTGCTCGACTATGATGTACAACTAAGAAAAACTACCAACCACTAACCAAAAATGCCCTTGGGCCCCACTGCCAGGGACAGAACTCTGCACCAGATGGATGACCTGACCTAACATGACCTTTCTGTATCCTTCCTTGTTTATGATAAAGAGCCGTTTTGAAGGAAGCAAAGGGTATAAGAGAACTGCATTTGGCATTCACAAAGCAATTGACAATTTTATTACTTAACATCACAACCTTATGAGGTAGGCCAGTATAAGTGCTGTCATTTTATAAGTGATTAAACCAAGACTGAGAATAGGAAATGAGAAAGATCGTGAGCTGCCCAGGGCCAAACAGAAAACGAGGTTGGAGCCAGCTGAATTCAGAAACCTCAATTAAATTCCCAAACAAAAGAGAACGGGCAACACTGAAAATAAGTTCTATGGATTTCACTTTGAAACAAAACAAGGAAACATTATGTTACCATTAAATGATATTACAATCCTCTTTTATGGCCTTGATTTTGCCACCAAGGCTTTATTCCCAAAAATAAAGAAAATTTAAACAGGCAAACTTATTCCAGGTTGAAAATTCCATTTACACAGGAAAAAAAAAATCTTGCATTTCATTTTCAGAGGTTTCTTTTTTTTCCCAATTTGACTTATTTTAATCAATATTATGCCAAAGGGCCTCATTCAAGTTGCTAAATTTAAAGTGCCACTGATTAGACCCATTCTGGTTCACAGGGACATTCTCCTGAAATAGATTTTTAGCATTTTATAACCCTCCTACATTTTCACAAGATAGACTCTGGAACACAGGAAGGAATCATTTCCTCACACACGACACTCACCTTCACCGTCATCAAAAGACACTTGGTTAAAACCCATTTGCACATCCATCCCACATCCTCCCTATTATCCTGACACTGAGCTTGAGAGATTGAGTCCTCAACTTCAGCCCTGAATTAACCAATCCACCCCCCCACGCCAGCTTTCTCCAAAACGCACCACCCACGGTATCACAAGCAGATGCACCCCTCAGCTCCTGGTCCCAGCACTTCCGTGCTTCCCATCAACACCTCCCCACCTCCTCCATGCTGGCCACCAGCCCCTTCACGGACGCATCCCTCTGGCCTTGGCCCTGGCCCTGGAAGCCACTGGCTGGCAACGTTCTCACCCCTGCACCTGGGGAAGCCCTTTCCCACACTCTGGGCATGGTCTGGGGCTGCCAGCCAATGATGGCCACCACATCCGACGGGGCTAGAGCAATGGGCTCCAGAAGGCCCGGGGCTCAGGCCACACCCAGCGAAGGTGATGGGCTCCAGGTGCGCCTCTCCTACTGCGGTCCACCTTCTGGCAAACTGCTTTCACCCCTACGGGTCGACAAAAGGGATGGGGGTAGGCCTTAAACGTTGGTTTTGCTGGGGCTGGAGGAAAGGGCTGAGGGTCAAGATGAGGAACGGGGCAGTTTTCTGACTACCCTGGGGAACCTAAGGAGGCCTGGAAGAAGGCAACTGATTTGAAGAGGACCAAGTGGGTCAGCAGGCACTAGTGGAGACTGAGCTGCTGGTGGCGCCACTTGGCTCCCCCTCCCCCCACTGGAGTGCAGTTCATCCCCACCTAAGTCAGTTAATAACCTCATCTTCACCCAACAAGCTCCACGCTTCATTCCCTCCTTATTTCCAGTCACCGCCTTCCCTCCACATGGACTTTCCTCCCTTTTATTTTCTCCTTCTGAAAGTCCACTTCTCCAAGATGCATTTCACAGGCCTCTCTGCCCTAAAGGTCTCTTCCCCCCTCCAATAGGATGTGCCCTCCTCCCCCTCAGCTTGGTACAGCACATACGGATGTGGAGGTCTTATTCTCCTACAAGTTCCCCACAAATGCTCTCTTTCCTTTGCATTTGCTACAGGTTTTGTTTTCTTTTTCTTTTTTTCTTTAACTACAGGTTTCAACCCATGGGTGTGGAATTTTTTTAAAAAACAGAATAGAAAATATCAAAGTATATCTCCCATAATAAGGACAAGTGTTATCTCATGACGCCTGTTTCAGTTCTGAGCATGTGTGCACACAAATGATGTGGTGGGTTGCAACGTTAAACACACTTGTTACTGTGAGTCATGGTATAAAACGTTTGACAGCTACTGCTCTCGGTTACCTAACCTAGAGGGAGGCCTGACGCTCTATGAATGCTTACTGAATTGAACAAATTGATCAGTATGATACAAACCATTTATTACAACTTCAAAGGTTCCACTTTGAAAGAATATAAAGTATAATGCCTACTGGAACAAAAGTAAATGGATTCTGGGCTATGTGAAGATATGGGGTTGGTGGGGTGGGGGAGTAGTAGAGAGGGATCCGAATATTTACTATTTTATTTCAACAGACTTTCTCCCCAGTAACTAACGTGTCTATATTTAAAGGAGATTAAATACAAGTATGACTAAGTTCACTGTGGAAAGCTTTTCTCATTCACTGAAACCACCTTATGATCACAGAGTTCTGCATCTTTAAAAACTTGGTATAGGTAATTCCACCATGATTCATAAAAGCATCTTTCAGAGACACCATGAAAGCCTTTGTTCCAGTTCTTTCTTTGCCCAAGATGCTGCTATGTCCTCTCAATACCCCACCCCCACCATCTGTAAAAATCCCATTCATCTTCCAAGGCTTAGTTCAAAGGCCACCTTTTCCACGGAAGCCCCTTTTTTTTTTTTTAAACTTGATTTTTTCCCTTTCCCTCCTCCACCACCCACCCCAGTCCCAAATATGGTCTTTTTCACTTCTCAATCATCAGTGTTGAAACCTTCTTTTTGCATTTGTGTACGTGTCTCATCCCCACTAGACAACAATATACACGACCCGTGGTTTACTCTTCTCCGTATCCCCTGCGGCAACCAGCACGAGGTCTTGCATTTAAGAGGTGATCAATAAAATTTGTTAAGTGAATAAATGAAAGCAACTGTTACCCTGTTCAAAGGGATGGTCATTATTTTAAAGGCCCTGAGGAATGGCATACGTGGCGTACAACAGCAGCTGACCAAAAGCTGGGGGAGAACAGGAAGAAGAGTCAGCCAAGGGGACAGAGGAGGAGTTGGAGAGGGGGTTCCACTCCTCTGGACATCCGCCCCTGTAAACTTACTGAATCCCCAGCTCCTCAGGGATTTGGCTCTACTGAATGAAGCTAGGAAGCTGGGTGCAAAATAAATGCCTTCACCTTGTTCCAAATTCTTCAAGCCAGAAGTGGGAAGTGGAATGAGAGGCGGGAATTAGGGCAACCCTTCTCCACTTTTAAGGCATGGCTGAAAAGAAAAGCTGAAACAGCTATCAGGATAATTAAGGCTCAAAATCTCCCCCCTCCACCTTGAAAAATAAGTATGGGGGTTTCTGGGTGGCAAGGTAGGAGAGGGAAGGGTATGCACGGAAGCAGAGGAGATTAAATTCAATGGTACAGAGCTTTTCTCTTCATATTGTCTATACAGTCATTTGGGGATGCTTCCAGTGACCACTAGACTAAGCTAGCTCAGGTTCAAAGCCACAGTCATAACTAACAAACTGCAGTTTGTTTTACTGGAGAACGATGCCCACCAATGATAAAAAATTGTTTGTTAAAATACCATTCTCTTTTGCTCTTAATCTGTACCTTCCCCCACCCCCTTCCAAAGAAAAGTGTTTTTCTAAAAGGAATTAAAAGAAGTTTTTAGTGGTCTCTATTTTAAATTTATATACATTTTATAAGTTAACTCAAGTAGGGCATCAGACATAATTTCCTAAATCATGGTATTTTGTTTTCAAATCTTTAATTTTAAATTAATATAATTAAGGGTTCTGACCTTCTTTCTTTGATATTATAGCAGAACCTTAATTTCCAGTCCATCAAGGTTTTGTTTTGTAATTAATTTCAGAGCTGCTCTCATAAACTGGGAATACATCTGCAGTACTATAGAAAACACGCTGTATTTGAAGTCAGAAAACTAAGTTTTGAAATCAATTCTTGGTTCGAATATGGCCTCTCCACTTCTAGATGTGTGACCTTGAGCAGGTCACCTCATATTCCCCACCCTCAATCTCCCAATCTGTAAAATGGAATAACAACAGTACCTGCTTATTTCCTAAGGTTGTTGTGAGGATTAAATGAGCTAAGATATGTAATGTACTCAGAAAAAGAGTTGAAACGTACTTAGAATAGTGTCTGGCTAAGTGTTTGGTAAATGTTAGTTTAAAAATTCTGCTGTCACTTGTTTTATGGTCTCAGTAAAGTCATTTTACAGTTCAAAGCCTCCATTTCCCTGTCTGTAAAATGGGACTATTCCACTTCCGGGACTGTTATGAGATTCAAATAAGAAAACAATGGATATGAAAATGTTTGACACACAGAAAGTACTCAAATGCTGGTTATTTTGGGTCACCTATAAGCTTAAAAGCAAGTCATAAACTTAAAAACGTATAAACGTAAAAGTCAACCATAAAACTGAGTTAGAAAATACCATCCAAAAAATTCATCCATGACTGAGAAAGTGTCCACGTTAGAAATGCATACTTAAGGAGTTTGGTTTATCTTTAACTGATCAGAAATCTGTAAGTTTTTAGAAGATGTAAATTCTACACCTTCAAACTAGAAACACTCCCTCAGTCAAGCCAAACTGTCCTACTATATTGTAAGCAAGAAAGCCTGCACAGTTTCATAAGCCAAAGACAAACTGATGCATGTACAACAACTTTTAAAAAATGCTACAATTTTAAAAAATGCTTTTTTGCTTAAATTTTTAAAATAATAAAAGTACTGTAGCTAACGTAAATTTCAAGCCCATTCAACAGACATTTACTGTGTAACTGTGCTACAGGTAACTCAGCTGGACACTAAAGATGCAGAGGGAAAGAGAGCTCAGGCCTGTGCTGGAAAAGCCACAGATTGTGGCTGATAATTTCAAAATATCACTCGTAAAAGTCATAAGGGGGCTTCAGTTTTGAGTCAGCAAGCAGACAAGCAGCTTAAAAACCTGCCAAAACAAAAAGTTCTTCCCTTTGACTGAAAGAGTGACTTTTAAAAGCAAAAGTCATTTTTAAAGCACAGTTTCTATCTGCAAACCTACCGAATTTCTGCCAGAAACCAACATTTCTAAGTGTAAACCTGTAGAGTAAAAGGTATCTGTAAATGAAAGGCTGAAATAACCCCGGTAGCAACAACACAGTAATTAGCAACTTTTATAGAGTAATAACATGTTTCATACTCTTTCTACACAGGCTCTTTGAAGTTTCCAGTGCAATATATAAAAGTTTTATCACATTAGGGCCCATCCTTGTATATTTTATAGGCGCCAGCATTATGCAGAGCAAGCTGTACTTCCTCATCCTCGGATCTTTTATAAGAAACTGCTGCATAATGCACTAGCTTTGGGTCCAGTTTAGTCAGTTACACCTGGCTTTAGACAGAACTGGAAACCTAAAGCATGGAAAACATACCCATATCCACATATCATCTATATGATCTATAAATCAAAAAGCAGTTTAGCTTTAAAATTGCACGCTGCATATTCATGTGCACACCACTTGCAGTTTTAGACACATGTGAACTCTTTACTGAGTTACAGAAGAAGGGGGGGGGGGGGAACCAAACCTCAGCTCTACAATAAGCGATTACCAGAGGCAGAACAGAATGCAGTTAATATGCTTGTTCCACAGATGTTCATTCCCGTAAATATTAAACATAACACAAGTTCCTCCAGGAATTTGCAGGCAGTAATTTTACCACCTGAATAGGACTGGCTGAAAACATTTAGGAGATTGGGGGGGGGGGAGGGGGAGTGGATAAGAGGGATGTGGAAACAGCCAATAGGATTTTTAACACACCCGCAACTAGAATTAAACTGCTTCCAGCGCCGCTTTACCTACAGCAGCTCCTCAATGTTAGAACCCCGAGCCACAGAACCCCGAGGGCTCCCCCCGGCCGCCCGCTCCCCAGGCTGCGAGCTGTGAGCGCTGAATAAAGGGACACACGGGCGCCGGTGGGCTGGAGCGGGGACAGGAGTGTAACCGTGGCCAGGCGAGGTGTGAAGAAAGGGCCCAAAGGGATTCCGAACCTCGAGGAAATGAGTCTTCCAGGGCCAGGGCCTCCGGAATTCCCGCACCGAGCACTCGCCCCCTGCCCTCGGGTTCACTTTCCATCTCGGGTGGGAGTGGGTGAGAGAGACAGAAAGGATGCGGCCGCCAAGACCCGGCGCCGACAGGCAGGAGGCTGGAGCATCCTCTAAGGGCACTTCGCAGCAGCCCCAACTCCAGGGGGTCGCCGGTGTGAACCGGGGGCCCTCGGAGCTGAAGGGGGACGCGAAGTGAGGGAAGGGAGGTGAGAAGGGCCGGGGGGCCGAAGGGTGGATCCCCCGGCACTAGTGACACGTTCTAGAAATCGGTTCCTTTTCTCTCCACGGCTGCGCTCTGCCCCCGGCTCCCCAGATCACCGGCCCCCGGGCTGGGGCGGGCAGCACCGGAGGGAGACGACGGGAACGGGAGGCGACGGGAACGGGGGGCGAGAAGACGGGCAGGCGGCGGGGCCTCCCCCCAGGGGAGGCGGGAAGGAGCCGGCGCGGCGGGCGCCCCCGACCCACCCCGCCCCCACGGCGGCCGGCCGCCCGAACCCCCGGCCCAGGTGAGGGCGCGCGGGCCGCCGCGGTTGCCCCTCGCCGCTCGCGCCCGCCCGCCCGGCACGGGGACTCACCACAGCGACTCGAGGTCCCATTCCTGGAGCAGGGCTAAGTCGAAGCTGTCCATGGTGGGAGGTGTCAGCGCCGCCGCCGCCGCCGCCGTCGCCGCCGCCGCCGAGCCTCGGGCCGCCCGCGCGCTGCAACGAAAGGCGCCGCTCAAGGTGCATCCCGGCCGCGCCGGAGCGGCCGCCGCCCGCCCGCCGCCCGCCCCCGGCGCGGGGCTCCCGGCGCCCCCCTCCTCGCCTCCGGGCCGGCCGGGCGGCTGGCGGCGGCCGGCACACTCACCCGCTCGCCGGCTCGTGCAGGCACACTCCGCAGAGAGCGGCGAGATCGCCGCCGCCGCCGCCGCCTCCTCGCCCCCCCACCCCCCACGCCCGCCCCTCCTCCCGCCCTCGCGGCGGCCCGGCCCGGCCCGCTGCAGCCGCCGCCGCCGCCGCCGCGCCGCTCCGCACCCGCCCGCCTTTCTCCTCGGGGAGGCGCGTGTGCGCGGGCGAGGCCGAGACGCGCGCGCGCCGTGAGAGCCGCGCCGCGCCCGCCCCGCGCGCCCCTGCGCTCCCCGCGCCGCTCCCCGGGGTCCCGGCGGCTCGCAGGCCGCGCCGCCCCCCCGGCCCCCGCCCCGGCCCCGGCCCCCGCGTGCCCCTCCTCCGACCCAGGCCTCCCCGGGGCGCCCGGCGCTGTCCGGCGAGCGGCGGCGAAGGTCGGGCGGGGGCGCGGAAGGCCGGGGATGCGGAGCCGGCCCGGCCTGCCGCATCTAATGCCCTGGCCCCGCCCGGCCTCCCCGGGGTGCACGCACTTCTTGGGAGACCCGGGCCTCGCCTGACCCGGCCGGGCGGCTGCCGACCTGGGTGGGTGTTGGAGGATGCCCTGGCTGCCCCCCAGCGCGGGGAGAGTTGGCGGTGCAGCTTGCAGCAGCGCCGTAAACAAACCGTTTAAAATATCTGGAGCCAGTAAGTTCAGTGAAATCGAGGGGGTCGGGGACGGAACCTCTTCTGACGGGACCTGCAGTTTGGCCTACAGTGGGGGCCCCCCTCCGCCATCCTCCAGCTGGTTGGACCCCGGAAACCCACCTCCTTTTTTTTTATTTCTTTCGGGGAAGGGGCACAGGCCTGTGGGGATAGACTGCAAACATACAGCCCTATGTCCTGTCTGGGGAGCGATGTATTGTCAGCTAGAAGGATGAAAGAGTGTCACTGTGGCTTCTAAAAATCAAGTTCTTATCATTACTGCTTCCTTGAGTTTAAAGATCATTTCCTACTCCCTTGCTTGTATAAGTGCTGAGAAGCCTGTGTCTCCATTAGGGCCATAGCCCTTTTTCTCCACAGCTGGCCAAAACTCAGAACCCCTCTTTTGTCCCCTGACTCTCCTGTCCTCTTGGCCACAGCTCTGGGAGCCTGGCTCAGGATCCCAAAGACTTCCTGGAGAGAGCAGTACAGGGCAGTGTAATCTCGCGTCCCTTGCAGCCAACCCCGAAGTCCCTGCCATAGGGAGGCCTCTCTGGTACTCTCCCCTTTGTTCATTCTAGACAGGAAGAACCACTGCCTGGGGCCACCACAAATCTAGACCCTTGGGTAGAAGTCACAGGATCCCTCCACCTGGGGCAAGCCTAGGAGTTGCCCTCCTCACCTCCCTGACCTCTGAATGAGGATTAACGAACTAAGTCTGGAACACATGTAGGAGAAGAAAAGACCAAGGAGAATTCTTTCCTATTTGGGATTGGATTACAAAACACTCAGTCCCCTCCTTTCTTCCCCCAGCTCTGAAGCTGTCCTTCCTTTATTAGCATCCATAACTAATGTGCAAAGGTAAAACAGTAAATTAAGGCAGAGTTTGACAGAAAGCAATTTGCCTCAACACAGTTTGAGGGAAAGGAATTGTTATTTTACAAGCTGACAACTCCCAGCCCCTAAAACCCTCCCTCATTAGTTGAAGGTAGTAACAAGGCTACAGAAGAACAAAGGGAATGTGAATACAGGAGAAAGCTCAGGTGTGAAAGACTGTCTTCCCAAATCCCAGTCTATGGTGTATTTGGAGAGACTGGGGGAAAAAAATCTGTCTTCTTAACATGTCCTTAGCATCAGCCTTGTTGCAAATGTTTGCTCTGGCAAAAGTGAGATGGCTGAGGCATCCAGACAGTGTTCCAAAGAACAAAGGATGGGGGGCGGAGGGTGGAGGAGAGCTGGAGGAACAGCCCCTCTCTGGAAGAACTGCAAGTTCCACTCCCCCAACAAGCCATGCGTCCTGTCCCTGTGCTCACTGCTGCCGGGCCGGCCGGGAAGCCTCTCCAGAAAGGAGACCTCCCACCCCTCACAAGGCTCTGGTTTTCCTTCCCTTCCCACCACATCTGTTTATACAACCGAGGAAGGCTGAAGAACAAACAGAACCGTGTTTACTGGGACTCCTATCCTGGGCCAAAGCTCAGGATACAGATTTGCCCTTACCGTGGAGGCTGAGGATAAACAGATGACCCGGGAAAAGGAAAGGGAGAAACCCCGGGGGTACAGAGCTTGCGGTGGTTCGCTCATAAAAGACCTCACCCCCAAAGCCAGTAGGATTGGGTAGATTTCTATTTGAATGTAAACACAGTGCCTCCTGTTAATGCATGAATATACTTGAGCTTGAAGCAATTTCCCTGTGGGTAATAAACATTGTTTCTTCAGGAATAGCTCATATTTTCAGTTTGGGGCCTCTCACATAGGGGAAGTTATATGAATACTTTTATTTCCAGGTTTTGTATGTGTCTTCAGTTGGAGAATAAGGCCTTTTGAAGAAACCCAAATAATACTGTAGATACCATTTTTACTAAGTTGTGGAAAGAAATTTAAATTAATACCATTTACAGGTAAAATGTAGAACAGGCAATAAGAGCTTTTATAGGGTGATTTTATTATTTATCTGGTTTATGAAGATGTTCCCATTATCCTCCAGCCCCTCCAGTACACAACCAAAACAAGCACTGAATCTAGTTGTCAAAATTTTAAACCCTTAATAAAAAGCACAAAAAGAAAAAAAAAAAAAAAAGCCTTGAACTTCCCGGGATTCAAATGCCAGAACTACAAGGGAGGATTCTTTTTTTTTATGGTAAAGGAGTAAGAGACAACCTAAGTTAAAAATAAAAACTGGTGTTTCCTATGAAGCTGATGTAGTTTCTGTGCATAGTAAAGGCGTTCAGGCTGGAGGGACTTCTCTCCCTCAGGGGATAAATGAGGCAATACTACAGAAAGCTGAACAAAAGCCCCCAGCTCCGGAGAGCCGCTGGGGGAGGCAGCTAAATGAGAGGGGCTGCTGGGCTTCCTAGATCAGGTTTGTTTGTTTAGGCTACATCTGTGAAGGAAAGGGACGAAGAAATGAATCCTATTCAGTCTGGGGCAGGCGTACAAGTGCACTTAGCTAGGGCCCCACTCACATTCCGCCAACCTGGAATTGGAAACCTCCTATATAGACCCAGAAGTAAATCTGTGGCATCCAGCTAAGATCTCCCTGTGGATACAAATTGAGAGAAGAGAGACCTTACATGGCTTTATTAATTCAGGCCTTATTCTGAAGACCTGGCTGCAACTCAGAGGTCTTTTGTGACCAGGTGGGAATTTTCCTTTTACAATCCCACCATTCCCCTGGAAGAAGCTGCCTGGCAAAAAGCCAGCTGTGCAGGTGGTCCTGCTGGAAGGTGATGGAAGCCCTGCTCCACCTCCGCCAGCACTGTTTGTCACCACACCCTCCCTCCTGTTCCAGCAAGACTGCGGGCAGCATTCAGTTTGCTTCTCCTTCCAGAGGCTTCTTGGGTGTTCGCAATTGTATCTAGGGATTGCAGGACCAGCCCTCTAGGCTTTCTACTTGCAAATGACATGCTAATATGTCGAGCCCCAGGACAGCTTGGGTTTTAATCCACCTAGGAGTTCAAGAGTCTTCAGGCCTTTCCTCTCCACTGCTATCTCAGAGCAGTTCTAGCCTGGGATCTGAGGTGCCTTTCTTTTTCCATTTTTTTTCATCATTCACCAGGTCCTGAGCAGATGGTGTGGCTGTGCTGGCTGTCATCACTCCTCCTATGTTTCCATGGAAACGTGGGGCATAGGGACCATCTCTGCCTTGGGCTCTCTGACGGTATCCTCTGGCGGAGAACTTCAACACTCTGGCCCCTCCCCCTCGCCTGCCCACATTCTGGAGAGTTTAAGAACGTTCCGCTAGGGTCATTTGTGAGATCATCCACGGACATACTCCCCAAGAATGGTTGCAAACTGGCTAGAAAAGGGAGGGGAGGAGGAGGGATGCCAATACCCCAGTTGTGTGGCTGAGGCCAATGTGCAATGGTTGCATATTTGGTCTATCTGTCCCCTCAGCCGGATTCCATAATGCCTGATTATTGCCCAGGTGTCGAAAGAAATACTCCTAAGGTTGTATCTGCTCATCAGGCAACAGATATTTAATGAGTATAAGGATGTTACCGATGGTTTACATTTTACTGACATTCTATTCCCTCCATGAGCAGTCTTTTTTTTTTTAACAAAACCATGTTTTCCCTAAGGAATGTACCTTCCTCAAAGTTTCCAACATCCTCCTGCCTACATAATTCACTTATATAGCTACTAAGACATTAATTAGATTCAGAAGTCTGTGGAAACAGCAGAGCTGGGCAGGTCAGAGGCCAGGCAGGGCAGAGAAAAGAGCGGGGAAAATGACCCTTGGGAGAGGGTAAGGAAGCGGAGGGAAATTTTTCATGCCATTCAAGTACCAAACAAGAGAAAGATAATTTCAAAATGTGATCAACTGCCATAACATTGTCTAGAGAATTAAAGTATTGTCCAATTAAAGGGTCCTTTTTAAAAAAAAGTTGATTTGGTATAAGAATTCTATCCATATATGTCTTTGGTGTTAGTTGTTCCTTATATATCTTCCACAAAAGACTAGTGTGTGAAGCTCACCATTTTAAAAAAGAAACAAAACACGTGTGTTGAAAATGAAAAAGCAGGCAGAAAAGGCATAGGTGATTCATAACAGTGGATCAGAAAAGTAATTCCTATCACAGATCATGTATTTCGCACCATGCTGACCTACTTGGGAGATAATCCCATTATTTGTGATATGAGAAGATCCCTTGTTGCTGGTAACAAGAACCAACCACCCTGCCTTAAAACTTAACATTCTCCAGGCTCTTTGCTGTGCTTCTTTGAGATGTACGCTGGCCATCACGTACGACTCAAGGGCTCTGAACCTTTTTTGTTTGTTTTTGGCTGTGTTGGGTCTTCATTGCTGTGTGTGAGCTTTCTCTAGTTGTGGCGAGTGGGGGCTTCTCACTGCAGTGGCTTCTCTTGTTGTGGAGCATGAGCCCTAGGTGTGTGGGCTTCAGTAGTTGTGGCTCGCGGGCTCAGTAGTAGTGGTTCACAGGCTTAGTTGCTCCATGGCATGTGGTATCATCCCAGACCAGGTATCAAACCCATGTCCCCTGCATTAGCAGGTGGATTTTTAACCTCTGTGCCACCTGAGAAGTCCCAAGGACTCTGAACCTTTGAGAATAGGAGGTAACTAATCATAATGATAGCCAACATTTCTACATTATGATGTACTAGGTACTGTTCTAACTATCAACTCTGTTTATTCCTCCTAAAACCACATAAGGTATGTCACCATTGTTTTTATTTTACAGATGACTAAACCAAAGAATGACAGATCAGAGATTGGATCTAGCCACCAAGGCTGGGTTGGACACTTTTGTCTCTGTCGGTTTTTGTCTCTGACGGTTCTAAAATGTTAAGAGTTCTGTTTTCAGTTATTCTCTCCTAAGCACTGCCAGACAGGAGTCTCTGGAGGACATCAGGAGAGCCATAAATCTTTTCCTGTTTAAAGGTAGGACCACCTCCTTGGCTTAAACAAATCTCAAGGTGTTATTCTGTCCCAAACAGGCGCACTTGCTGTTTTGTTAGGTGTTTTTCTTTTTTTAACTTTTTATTTTGGAGTACAGTTGATTAACAATGTTGTGATAGTTTCAGGTGCACAGAAAACTGGTTCAGTTAGGTGCTAACAGACAGTGAGACCTACACATGCTGTAGGAGACACAGCTTAGGTCTGAGGGGAAATGTGGGGAGGAAGCCATGATATGACTGGCGTGTCAGACTCCTTTCTCTGTGGCACCAGGGAGATTTCACGTGTGGAACTGATGATCCCCACAGAGCCCCTGGAGGACACTGAGGTTCTGACTGGACCAATTCTGGCTCACGTCCTAGAGACAGAGAAATTTCCAAAAATGATATCTTGATGGTCAAACACTGATGGGCCAAGGACAGCGGTGTAAGATCCTTCAAAAGTCTTATCAGGTAACAGCATCTCCAAACCACAGAGTTCATGGTGGAGCTGCTCCTGTCTAGAAATAGAAGACACAAAGAGAGCAGAGTACCTCACTGGGAGCTTGGGATGAACAAGTTATGTCAGTCACTGCTGGTTGCCCACCCAATATCTATCTGCCCTCTTCTCTACTAAGAACATCTAAGTTTGGGGAAGTAACAAGCCCAGCTGAAATGATTATATTTTCTAGTCCCTATTACAGCAAGAACTGGGCATGGAACACAGCTCAGGCCAATGAGATATAAGCTTAAGTCAGCTGGAATTTCTTGAAAAGTTTTGCTTTCCTGGAATAGGCATTTTCCCCCCTAGGTCACTTCTTTCTTCTATTTTTCCAGAATGCAACTGAAGGCCTGAGGTGGAGCAGCCATCTTGGACCCTAAGGGCAAAACTCACAAGCTAAAGTTGGCAGGTCCAAAGTTCAAAGGAGGCTATGTCCTCGATGGTTTCTTCACACAATCGTACCATCTTTGAACCATCTACCTAGTTCAGGACTTTTGGGCACAAAACAAGACCGTACTTGGCTGAGCCACTATAATCATGTTTTGATTATTACACCTAATTCCTAAAGAAGTCATGTTCCCTCCAGGGTTCCCTGCACACGGCCATATATTGTGAGGTCTACCAGATGTCCCAGACTATGTGCCCCCATAGGTAAAGTCTATATTTTCCCTCTTAAATATAATCTTGCCTTCTGGATTCACCCCAATTGTAAGAAGAGCAAGTAACAAGAAATCCATGCTCAATTGCCTGAAGACTGATGCATCCGGCTCCAGCATTTTTTAATATTCCATATTAATAACTGTTTATTTTCATGTTATTTATTAACCTGGTTAAGTTACTGTTACATCCTCACAGGGATACTGGAAGATCTCAATTCTGGAAAATAGTGCAGGAACAATAAGAGTCAGCCTTTCTTGTGTCCTTGCCACATATACACAAAAAAATGCATGTTTCAGGCTCTGCCATTGTTTCTACCAATAAACTAATTTACCACTGTATGAAGCTGATTTACTTCAGAAGGAGTTTAGAAAAGCAACTAATTAAGAACAGTATTTTGAAATATAAACTGTATTACAAGGTTAAAACCCTATAATGAAATTGTAGAAGCTTGAAAGTCAGGAGAAACCATGGAGGCTGCCTCTAGCTAACCTCCTGCCCCAGGCAGGAATTCCCTCTATGATAGCCCTGGTATGTTCAGCCTACTCATGAACATTCCTAATGATAAGTAGTGCACTCTCTCGAAGCGCTTCCTATTCCATTTTTAATGGCGCTTAGCTCTGCCTAAAACAACATTCTTCTTCATGTTTATGAACCCCAAATTGACTCCCCTGTAACTTCCTAGCATATCACTAGCTTACAGTAAGCACTCAGAGTTCAATTCCCCTGAACTTTTCTTGGTCCTCAGTACCTTGAGACATGTGAGCTCAAGTAATTTCCTTCGCACCTTTGGCAGAGAGAATTCCTTGCTGAGTTGGGAATCCTTTATAGAGAAGGGGAGCCAGTCTCTTAAAAGGAGCACATGGACAGGAGTGAGAGAAACCCCATCTTCTTCCAATTGGTCATTGGTCTCTTGGAAGCAGGGAGCTTCAAAGAGCAGGTGGAACCACAAGAAGGAAAATGCCCAACACAAGGTAGGGAGGCAGGAACCTCCTCAAAAGAAAGCTATCTCCCCACTGGTTCTCAAGGAAGACATTGCATAATGAGAGGTAGAAAATGGGAGCCCAAGTTCATGGGAGAAGGGTGATAGTGAGGCCAGGAAGGAGGCCTGATGAAAGCACCAAGGCCTCAGGGCCAGGTCCACCCTGACATCAAGACAGCAACTCTTGCAAGAGCTGGTTCCCAGTGTTTTTCCAAAGTTCCAACTCTCCCGTGACACTTGTTATAATTCTATATACTTGGCACACACAGTTACATTTTTATGAATTTAGCATTACTTTCTGTCACTCTCTAGACAACAATATGAGGTTTATTACAACATAAAGGGAAATTCATTCTCTTGGGCCCAAGTGAGTGGCAGCCCAGATCCCCACACCACCATCCCTGTCATCCTCCCCTGAAGAACACAAGCTCAAGTCAAGGATGGGGTTACTTAACTTAGCCCAGTTCTTGGGCTCAGGACCCAAGACAATATTCTCAATGAGCACACAGATTATTTCAGTTTTTTTTGTTTTTACTGAACAAACATTATTGAGCACCTAGTATATGCCAAGCAGTGGGTTAAGAAATAAGGAGAGATTATGTTATAATATTAGTGCTATGACTAGGGAAGTGCAAGTACTTAGGCAGAGCTTTCTAGAAAGAATGACTGACTTGTATTCAGAATAAGGTGGGTGGGAGAGGATGGAAGAGGTCTGTATGCCATGCTGTGTCACAGAGGTGTGTCTTCAAAGCTATAGGAGCAAGAGCACATGGGTGATGACTCCTGTCTGAGGCTCTCTTAATGCATACGCTAACATTTTGGATGGACCTAAAGGAATGAAAGCCAAAGTGAGTGTAGGTGGTAGTGACAGAAAAGCATCCCAGGCAGAAGGAAAAGTACATGAGGGAGCACAAAGGTATGAAGCACAGCATGTTCTGGTGACAGAGAAGGTTCTGTGTGGTCCGAGTGTTGACCTGGGGAGGAGGGCTGGAGCAGTCAGTGGGTCATGTTCTGGGTGGGAGCAGAAGCAGAAGGAGGCGGGAAGAAAAAGGCGCCAAGGCCAGGGCAAGAGATTGGGGCCAGGTGGTAAAGAGCCCCATTGGCTGCTGTGAAAATATTGTTAAGTGGGCAGGAAGTGAACATCAGAGATTCACTAAAGCAGCAAGTGCACACGCAGCTGCTAAACCCAGGGGGAGAACCAAGAGCTGAAAAGAGGAAATGGTTTCTGAGAAACCAGAGAAAGTATCACACAGAGCACTCAGCCCAGAGGTTTTTCTATTTTTGCTGTACAATCGAGCAAGCCCTTCCCTCAGTACAGGGCTGACCACATTGTCTGCAGGGCCCAGAGCAAACTGAAAATGTAGAGCCCCTTGTTCACAAATGATTAAGAATTTCAAGATGATGACAGCAGAGCATTAACCCAAGTGCAGGACCCTTCTAAGTGTGGGGCCCTGTGTGACTGCCAAGGTCACAGCCCACCAAGCTGGGGCTGCTGAGGTATTGGTGCCGTGGGGCATCTTTTCACTAACAGGGTGGGTGTCGGGAAGCCCGCATCACAGGGGCTGGGTGAGCAGCGCAGGGGGATCACAGCCCCGCACTCACACAGTCTGCGCCACAGTATTGAAAATATACACAGAGGGAGACGATCCAAGCCACACACAGCAACATGTGATGGGGAAAACGTTAAGTTAAAAGTATTTTCAGGGACTTCCCTTGTGGTCCAGCAGTAAAGAATCTGCCTTGCAATGCAGGGGACGTGGGTTTGATCCCTGGTCGGGGAACTAAGGTCCCACGTGCCTCAGTGCAACTAAGGCTGCGTGCCACAACTGCTGAGCTTGCATACCTCAACTAGAGAGGCTGCACACCACAGCTACAGAGCCCATGCACCCAGGACCCCACATGCTCTCCACAAGAGAGAAAAGCCCACGTGCCTCAGTGAAGATCCTGCATGCTGCAACGAAGACCTGACACAGCCTAAATAAATTAATAAGTAAAATAAAAGTATTTTCAATTCATAAGAGTGAGTCCTCACAAAGGATTTTGTTTGCTAGGCAAGGTGATGATAAAGATGTAGGTTAGGGAAACTGAGGGAAGAGGGAAACTGCTGTCCAAAATAAGAGAGTAATAATAGGAGCACAGGAAGAAATGAAGATCACAGCTGGAGGGGGAAGGGATGGAAAGGGGCCGCAGTTCAAGGGAGTAGAACTTGGGGGAAAGACAGAAAATCTAAATGGGATTTCAAAATTTTTGTGACACGATATAAACACATTTTCTCCATCCTCCTAATAAGTTTTAAATAAAAACACTTCATTGCTCATCCAAGCTGAGGGAGAAAGGGGTGTGTGTGTGTGTGTGTGTGTGTGTGTGTGTGTGTGTGTGTTGGGGGAGGTGGTTTTCAAATGTAGCTGCAGATTAGAATTACCTGGGGAAAAATTCCTACCTGCTCCCCTGCCTCCCCTCTCCCCACCACCGCTCCCCTCAAGATACTGATGTGATTGGTGTGAAGTGAGTTTGAAGAGCCTCTGACTCAGGGGAAGCCATCACTCAAGCAGCCAAGGTTAGGTGTCTTTTCCGGCCCTGGTTCAAGTCTTTTTTCTTTCGTAATCCTGTCATTTCCATTGGTCTCTTTGTCTCTCCTTGGGTCAGTGTCACACTTTGAATAACTGTAGTTTTATAATAAACTTTGATGGCTGGTAAAGGCAGTTACTCCCATCTCGTTCTTCCTAAAGATAATCTTCTATTCCTAGTCCTTTGTTTCTCATTATCGCTTTAGAATCAGCTTGTCAAATTACACACACACACACACACAGGCACAAAAAAACCCTCAGCATTTCAACAAAAATTGCTTTCAATATATAGATCAGTTTGGAGAACTAATACATCAAAGATATTGTCTTCTGATACCTGAATATATGTTCCTTTGATTATTTAGTTTTCCCTTTACTTATATCAATAATGTTTCTTATTCATCTGCATAGAGATCTTATATATTATTTGTTAGATTTTTTTCCCTCTACGTGTTTGATTAAACTAACCTATCCACTCTAATAATTTGTCTGTAGGTGTATTTTTATTTCCTATGTACATGTAAATTAACAATAACGTCATGTGATTTAGGGCTGTTTTTTCCCAACCTCTGCAATCCTTACAACTTTCTTTTCTTAGCTTACCAGCTAGAACTTTAATTACAGAGTTGAGTAGAAACAGTAATGGTGGACATCCTTGTTTTATTCCTGATTTCTAAACTAGGGCATTTTGGTAGATCCTTTATCAGATTAAAGAATTTTCCATCTATTCCTAGTTTGTTAACCTTGTGGCCATTAATTTTTGTTGTTGTTGTTTATTGAAATCATGAATTGTAGCTGAATTTTATAAAATGTTGAGATGATTCTGTATTATTTGACTTTTTTTTTTTCTGTTAACAGTTAATGTAATGAATTACATTGATTTTCAAAAGTAAAACCAGCCTTGTATTCATGGAACAAACACAGCTCAGTGGTTATGCATTACTTGCTATAGATTCAATGTGCTGTTTTCTTCAGGGAGGGGAATTTCTGCACCAATGGTCGTGAATAAGTGAGTTGAATTTTCCTATTTTGAAGTGACCTTGTTAGCTTTAGCTAAGAACTCACTTGAAAATGAATTGGGGACATTTACCTCTTTTTCTTTTTAGTCTCTGGAAGAGTTTGTGTAATCGTGGAATGATTTCTTCTTTAAGAATTTAGTAGCATTCACCAGTAAAGTCATCTGATCCTAGACTTGTCTTTGAAGGAAAAATTTTATGGATTTGATTTTTAAAAGTTTTAAGTCTATTTTCCGTCAATTTTGGTAAGTTGTTTGCTTCTGCAAAATATCCACCTCATGAAAAATTTCAAGTTGAGTAGCGTAAGTCATGATGTTTACTTTCTATCTTCTTAGTAGCTATAGGATCTGTAGTTATTTCCCTTTTCATTCCTTACATCGCATATTTATGGCTTCTCTCCCTCTCTCTCTCTTTTTAAATCAATCTCACCAGCACTTTATCAATTTTGTTAGTATTGTCAAAGAATTACCTTTTGTCTTTCTTGATTCCTCTGATTGTCTGTTTGTTTTCCACTTCATTCATTTCTCCTCTCATCTTCATCATTTCCTTCATTCTTATTTATTTTATTTTGATTTGCTGTTTTCTTCCTAATTTCTCAAGCTGGATGCTTGGCTCTGATATTTGGCCTTCCTTCTTTTCTAACATATGCATTTTGTGCAACACGTTTTCATGTAAGCACAACTTTAGCTGCATTCTGTAAGTTTTGATGTACAGAATTTTCATTATCATTTAGTTCAAAGTACGAGGGTGACTCAAAAATTATCCGCACTCTGGCTGTAGAATTTATGGAAGTTTTAATATAACCAGAGTGCGGATAATTTTTGACTCACCCTTGTATTTTCTAATTTCCATTGTGATCACTTCTTTAACATAGTAGTCATTTAGAAGCATATTTATTTATTTCCAAACATATGGGATTATCTAGTTATCCTTTTGAAGTTGTCTTGTAGTTCAATTGCATTGTGATTGCAGAAAATACTCTATCATTTTGATTTTTTGAAAATTTTTGAGATATATTCTCTGGTTCTACATATGATCAATCTAGTACATACTTCCTGTGTGCTAGAAAAATATGTGTATATACACATATATATGTGTATATATCAGTCATGTTTTCTACTATTACTGTTCAAAGCTCTTTACCCTTACTCATATTTTGTCTGTTATTCAATCGTACTAAGAGATATGTTAACATTTCCCACTATAAGTAAGAATTTACTTATTTTTTCTTATAATTCAAGTTTGCTTTATGTATTTTGAGGTCATGTTTATTAAGTGCATAAAAATTTAGAATAGTTATATCATCCTGGTGAAGTGATCTTATTAAAAGTGTGATGTGTCCCTCAATCTCTAATGATGATTTTTGCCTGAGGAGACATAGATAGGATAATATTGCTCAGACCCATATCAAAGAGCATACCATCTATGTTTTCTTCCTGGAGTTCTGTGGTTTCAGGTCTTACATTCAAGTTTTTAATCCATTTTCAGTTGATTTTTGTGTATAGTGTGAGATAGTGGTCTAGTTTCTTCTTTGTGTATGTGGCTGTCCAGTTTTCCCAAACATCATTTATTGAAGAAATTATCTCCATTGTATATTCTTTGCTTCCTTGTCATAAATTAATTGTCTATATATGTGTGGGTTTATTCATAGGCTCTTAGTTCTGTTCTATTGTTCTATTTTTCTGTTTTTCTGCTAATACCCTGCTGTTTTGATTACTATGGCTTTGTAATATAGTTTGAAATCAGGGAATCTGATATCTCCAGCTTTATATTTTTTCTTAGGATTGCTTTGGCTATTCAGTGTCTTTTGTGTTTCACTACACATTTTAGAATTTTTTGTCCTATTTCTGTGAAAAAATATTCTTGAGATTTTGACCGAGATTACTTTGAATCTGTAGATTATTTTAGGTAACATTGACAACTTAGTGTTAATTCTTCTAATCCATGAGCACACTATATCTTTCCATTTATTGTGTTCTCTTCAATTTGTTTCAACAATGTCTAATAGTTTTCAGTGTACAAGACTTTCAACTCCTTGGTTAAATTTATTCCTTGGTATTTTATTCTTTTGGCTGTGATTCTAAGTGGAATTATTTTCTTAATTTCTCTTTCTGCTAGCTCATTGTTAGCATAAAGAAATGTAAAAGAATTTTGCATGTTGATTTTGTACCCTGAAACTTTCCTATATTTGTTTTTTATTTCTAATAGTTTTTTTGTAGAGTCTTTAGGGTTTTCTGTATATAAGATCATGCCATCTGCAAACAGAGACAATTTTACTTCTTTCTTTCCAATTTATATGTCTTTTATTTCTTTCTCTCACCTAATTGCTCTGGCTAGAACTTCCAGTTGAATAAACGTGTAAGAGTGGGCATTCTTGTCTTATTCCTGATCTTAGAGGAAGAACTTTCAGTGGGTGGACTTCTTCAGGGAAAGACTGAAGATGGGTGATTTTCCCTGCTCCATCTGTGCTGAGTCCTTGGGTGATTAGCCACAGTGAGTGCATGTGTGCCCATTAATAATCTCTTTATTTGCCATATTCATGTGGGTTCCAAGGACACAAATCCACTGGTTTTCAGAGCTGGGTGTTTGAAGGATCTGTACCTTGGGTGGGAGTCTTAAAAGTTGGGATGCTAAATTTGGGGTTCAAACCATTTGCTCCTTAGCAAGAAGCCAGGAGTTTGGAGTTGGCATCAGATTGTATGAAGCAGCGCCAGGAGTGGGGTTTATGGAAAGTGTGTGTCTCAGCATTTCCTACCCATTTCAATGTGGTATTTCCTCATTTGCCTGATATGTAGGAGTCTCTCAGACAGTTTCTGTATTTCTTTCAGAGGTAATTGCTCTGTGTATAGCTGTACATTTGGTGGAGAAGAGTAGCCTCCTAAATCACCATCTTGATCAATCTTTGATTTTACCTTTATTATTGAAGGATATTTTGCCAGGTTTGCAATTCTAAGTTGACAGGTTTTTTCCCCATCAATTTAAAGATATTATATCATTGTCTTCTGGCTTTTCTATCTTGTCTGTTTAAAAGTCAGCTCTCAATTATATTGTTGTTCTTTTGAAGGTAAAGCCTCTTTTTCCTCTGGCTTCCTTTAAGATTTTTTTTTCACTTTTGCTTTCAGCAGTTTTACTATGATGTGCCTAGAATGTGGCTTCCTTTTTCTTTATCCTGCTTGAGGTTCTTAGGGCTTCTCATCTGAGTTTGATATCTTTTAGCAGTTTTGGTAAGTTCTTAGCCTTTATCTCAATAGGCTTTAGTTATTGATTTTGACTCATTTTCCCTTTCCATCTCTTCTGAGGCTCCAATTTCATGCATATTAGAATTTTTCACTGTCTTCTCTTTTACTCTGTCTTTTGAAATTTTATTTTTTTTTGTCTTTTAAATCTTCTTTCTGAATATTTTCTTCTAATACATTTTCCAGTTAACCAATTCTTTCTTGAGCTGTATATAATCCACTATTAAAGCCATTTACTGAGTTCTTAATTTGGAATATCACTTTTTTGATTCTAGAGTTTCCATTTGAGTCATTTTTGTAGTTTCTCATCTTCTAAACTTAATCTTATCTTTTTTCAACTCAGATACATAAGCATAGTTATCTTAAAGTTTGTCATGTTTGACATGTCATTCATATGGTCTTACCTCCTTCTATCAAGTTTTTTTTTTTTAATATGATGGACATTGTGTTTGCAAACTAATTTTCAGAAGTAATTTGAGGCTTACAGTGGTATTATATTTCTTCAGAGTACAACCATTTCTGCCAGGTTCTTAGGCTTATTAGCAATTCAGGATTACCTTTATATAATTTCACAGGTTTGGGAAATTTTAAACTGTAATGAAATACCTTTAGGGGCATATCTACTTTCAAGTTCCCATTTCTTTTGGGGTGTACTCCTCAGGATTCCAATCCAAATAATGGGTTTTCAATATGCTTGGTTTTTCCTTTGTGGACTTTTGTCTTCACCTGAGCCCCAGAGGGCTGCCAACAGTTTGTGTTGGCCTCTTGACCACTGCCTTCAAAACTGATACCCAGACAAAAGTAGTCCTATATACCAAACTCACTTCTTTAATTTCTGTTTTCTTCTAGAGCTTGGCTCTGCAATTCTTCACCTAACTTTTAGATCTCTAATGCCTTTATATCCTAATTATTCAAAACCTTCTTTAGATGCTCTGAATAGATGCATATGTACTACGAAAAACAAAATTTTGCTTGGCTTTGGGTAATTTGCTCTGACAATGACCTTCACAGGATGGCTGTGAACTATCCTGTGTATTAGTGAAGAGCACAGGATTTGGATCCAGTAAATCTGGTTCAAATCTTTGTTTTGCTTCTATAAGCAGTGTAATTTTCAGCAACTTAAACTTTCTGATTCTCACTTCCCTCACTGGTAAAATGTGAATGATGATTACAGCTCCTTTGTTGACAAATAAATAGAATAATATTGCAAAGATATCATACAGAGTTGGCATCTCGTGTAAGGACTCATCAAATGAAAACTAGTCTTATTCAATATGAATTGTTTAAATATTTAATAACATGAGCCAAATATAACTGTTTTAGATTTAAGATGGTTATAATTATGGGATTTTTTTCCCCTGGTGGTGTATTTCAGAAAGGAGCTCTTAGGTCATGTCTCTGGAGTCCTGGCAATACTTGCTTTGCAATTTTTTCATACTCAAATCTCAGCAATGTTTATGTTGTAGAACTCGGGGACCCAGTGGGATACTTCCTTGCATTCTGGGGTCAATTACAAACTCCAGTTAAGGCAAATCTGGCTTTCCCTACATGTAGCATTAAAGCATTACCTCCATGCAAAGATGAGGGAGATTCCTGGTTATGTGTCTAAGTTTCTACAATTGCGCCAATTGTTTTAATGTCTCTACTAGTTCCCTCTTCACCCACAGGTAAGGCCAAAGGTACATTAGAAAAAGTCCCTATGATTACCCTCAGGGGCCCTGTTGTTTTAGTCCTACTTTAAACCACTTGGCCCTGTTTTACATGTCGAGAGATTATCCACTCTTCAGGAGACTATTCCTGCCAATTCTGCCTGTTGGGCACTTGAAAGCAGGTTCATTTAAACATCAATAACTAGGCATCTTCATTGACCTCATGCTGCTTAATTCCTAACCTAGTCTTGACCCCAGAACAGAATCTTGTGAAAAGTCAATAAAAGTAGCAAACAGTGTTACGTTGTTTTTGGCAGACTTTGCAGAACAAGGAGAGGGTTTAACAATAGTTCATCACACGCTTAATAGTCGCTAACAAGTCTTGAGTGTTTACAATGCAGTAGGCAACATGCACACATACTCTCATTGCAGGCACAGGACAACCAAAGGAGGTAGGCACTGTCATTACCCCTGTTTTACAGGGGAGGGACTGTGCTTTACAGGGGGGCAGAGTATTTAACCTGAGGCCACAAACCAGCAACAGGGCTCCTGTCAACAACTCCTAGAGTCTGTGCACTGTCTGTGTAGAATATTAGACTGAGAAACTGACTCAGTTTATCATAAAGGAAGCTGTTGTGAAGTTTTGAAGGAATGACCAGAAAATTAATAGATCTGTAGTTATTCTACAGAATTGCTCTGTTAGAATGGGGTAGATTGTGTTTGTTTTTTTTCTTTTTTGAAGAATAAACCTTTATTTTTCAAGTACATATGGAATGTTTCAAACTTTGACTACGAACTTCACCAATGGAATTAAGTTGCAAACCAATAACAAGGAGAAAACTAGAAAGAAAGCATAGGAGCATTTTCTAAGCAGTGAGGAAATGAGAAAAAAATCACAATGATATTAGAATGTGTTTACCCTAAATGATAACATAAATGTCATGTATCAAAACAAGAGGAATATAGCAATACTTAAGGGGAATGCATACCCTTAAATACTTACATTAGGAAAAATAAAGTGTCATAATTTTTTTTTAATTGAAGCTTAGTTGATTTACAATGTTGTGTTAGTTCAGGTATATAGCAAAGTGGTTCAGTTATACATACATATATATATGTATGTATAATATATATATAGTATATTGTATATATGTATGTATATTTTATATATATGTATACGTAAGTATATTCTTTTTCAGAGTCTTTTCCCTTATAGGTTATTACAAAATATTGAGTATGGTTCCCCGTGCTCCACAGTAGGTCCATGTTGGTAGATTGTGCTTTTAACGACTATGCTGATGTGAACAGAGACTGAGGATCTAATTAAAACAATTAGGTTAGCAAACATCCAAACCAGTCCATCAGGACAGGGTGAGAAGGGTCTGGCAGCAAAGGAAGAGCATCTGGTCATGTAAGTGGTCATGTTCAATAAATACTGCATAAGAGGAGGCACTAGCAGATCCTGAGAAGAAGCTTCTTAGAGAAACTTACGGTGGGCAAAATGAGAGGTAACACTCCTGAAAGTATAGTTGACCCTTGAACAACATGGGTTTGAACTGGTGTGTCCACTTAAAGGTAGATTTTTTTCAATAGTAGGTGCTGCAGGAGTACACGATGGACAGTTTGTTGAATCCGCGGACACAGAACTGCAGCTGTGGAGCACCAATGATAAGTTAAACATGGATTTTCGACTCCGTGGAGGCTGGTACCCCAAACCCCTGCATTGTTCAAGGATCAACTGTACAAGCCTGTGAAACATTAACCTTCTAGGCCCAACTGGAATGTGTGTTTCCACAAGATGTCAGACTAGAAACATTTAGTGGGTAACTAGGTTACAGAATTTACCTTCATTAAGGATTCTAACAGCCCAACCCAAGGTTTTCCACATAAATCACTGCACTTGAGGATCTTTTACGGAGGTGAAATGAAATTATAGTAAGAATACAATTGCTTAGTGGTCCTGCTGCCTTTCCTACTTACACAAGATTTTGTCTTTGCCCTGTGAATACTTATCCAATGAGATGCCTGAAGGCTAAGGACCCCATTTACCCAAATAGTTCTGGCTACCTTCACTTATCTGCAGGGAGGAGATAAAGTTCCCCCTTAATTTCTTGGGACAATTAAAATGTAGCTTCAGAAAATTATCATGAAATTGAAGAGTCCTTCACTTCACCTCAGCCTTTTAACCTAATCTGACGAGTCTGAGTAGAAATAGATTCAGAAACTGCTAATATCAACATGCAGGTGTGAAGGTGAAATGGTCTATGACACCTGTTCCAAAGATGATGGAGATGAGGGAAGGGTGGTCACACAGGCTATAACAGTGGCTTCCCAAGTGAAGATAAATAAACGAAGTTCCCATAGGTTTGCTCTGTATCCAGCCAGTCATCAATCCTGGACAAGACCTGGACCAATAAGTCCTCAAAGAATGCTGGTTGGGTGGATATATTTATTTAGAAAGTACAGGAGCTGGTAAGGCTTTGAGCTAGATCATAAAGGATGGATTTGGCCAGTGGAAAAGGGGTTCCTTCAACTCAGAGAGGAAAGCCAAGGGGTGAGGATAACTTTGAAGTTCTCACTCAGACAGAGAATGGGCAGTGCTACTAAGATAACGGATGGAGGAGATGTCAGTCAAAGTCATAACAAACATGGTACCTGGCCACAGATTGAGGAAATCCTTGTTCAAGAGACTGGTAGACCTTGATGAGAATTACTGTCTCATGCTATCCTTCTCTATATTTCCATAATTGTAATCCACCTCTAACCTTTCTTGTTGGTACCTGTGTGGCCATCCCAGAGCTTGAGTCTTTATTTATTTTCAATTTTGTTATTTATCACAATAGGATAGCATCTACAAAAGGCTGAGATGATCCATCCTGAGAGAATTCTTCACAAGCAGGAACTTTATTTCACATACTTTACTATCACCTTCTGGTCTCACTAACACCTCATGTGTGTGTGGGCTAATATTTTGTAGATGAGAAAATTAAGGCGTTAATATACAGCATCTTCAAATGTGGGGTTGCAAAACTGAGGTGGTCATAGCCCAAATGCAAACAATGAAGGTGAATGTAGCAGCAATGTTACCCAACCCACATAAAGACTGAACATGACTCAGGAATGAAAAGCTATGTGGCTGGAGATGTGGCCCAAGCAGGAGTAATTGAGAATATGTCTCTGCAGAGGAAAGGAAAGCAAAATGGCTCTTTAATAAATTAAGTCAATGTCTCTCAAATTGTGTGTTTTCTAAATTGAGCATTTCCCAAAATATGCTTTTCCCAATGCCTATTAGCAATGAAAGGCTCTGAGAAGAACAGCCACAAAGGAAAATTAACTTCATTTAACCCAGAGTTGATCATACTTTTTTGACCTGGGGATGCATTTTTCATGGAACATCTATTATCACCATCCAGGGAGGTGTGGGGAATGTTGAATTAAGAAACCAATTCATGTGGTGCGGCCATTATGGAGAACAGTATAGAGGGTCCTCAAAAAACTAAAAATAGAGCTGGCAGTGGGATCCAGCAATCCCACTCTTGAGCATATATCCGGAGAAAACCATAATTCAAAAAGATACATGCACCCTTATGTTTATTGCAGCACTATTTACAATAGCCAAGACATGAAAGCAACCTAGATGTCCACTGACAGACGAATGGATAAAGAAGATGTGGTATATATACACAATGGAATACTACTCAGCCATAAAAAAGAATGACATAATGCCATTTGCAGCAACATGGGTGGACCTAGAGATGATCACACTAAGTGAAGTAAGTCAGACAGAGAAATACAAATACCACATGATATCACTTACATGTGGAATCTAAAATAGGACACAAATGAACTTATCGACAAATCAGAAACAGACTCACAGACATAGAGAATATAGATTTGTGGTTGCCAAGGAGGAGGGGTGTTGGGGAGGGAAGGACTGGGAGTTTGGGATTAGCAGATGCAAACAATTATATATAGGATGGATAACAACAAGGTCCTACTGTATTGCACAGGGAACTATATTCAATATCCTGTGATAAGCCACAATGGAAAAGAATATGAAAAAGAATATATGTATAACTGAGTCGCTTTGCCGTACAGCAGAAATTAACACAGCATTGTAAATCAACTATACTTCAATAAAATTTTTTTAAAAAGCATAGAGTGACACGTGTTGTCATTGTCCTCACCCAATATATGAATCTCTGATGTTTAGTAGAAGGATTTTATCCATTAAGGAAAAAAAAGAAACCAATTCATGGTTTAATTTCATGGTGTCTGGTATATCTAGGTGATCCACACATGCTTATTTTTCAATTTTTCAAGTAGCTTTTTAATAACAAAGTCATTATTTGCTGTCAACAGTTTTTTGTTTCCCCAAAAGTGGATTTTTAAAAAGTGAAGTAGCAGTGACCTTCAGAATCAGGGCAAAATCTTAGAATTAGCAAGAATATGGCTTTCTTAGCATCCACTAAAGATAATTTAAGAAATTTCTACTGTCTCATGGCCTGCCCAACCCAGGAATAAATTATTCCCTCTAGTTTCTCAGCTCATAGCTCCTCTGAAACTGTTAATTCTGCTTAGATGGCTTCTCAGTGTGAGTGAAATTTAATTATCTCACTTTCTTTAATAGCAGAGTATAGATTAATTGCTTAAGAGGAAAAGATGGCTTGTTATAGGAGCGGAAAGGTGTATGACCATCAAGGTGGAAGCTTTAACTATAGAGCACGTGAATGTGTCTATTTACAGAAAAGATAGAGCTTTTACTCATATAACATGATTTTTCCATTTACACTGAAACTTATTTGGTTTTGTGGAATGAGAATAAAAGTGTTCACCCAGCAAACGGCAGTTCAAATTTTGGCTTCATCACTTACTAGCTATTTAACCACAGGCAGGTCTCTGAGCTTCAGTTTCCTCTTTGTAAAATGGCATTAATAGCATGACATACTAGAATAAAGCCTTCGTCATTTTAGCGTTTAGAAATTTTCAGGAGGACGGCTGCTCACCATCTTGCTACCCTCAAGCAAAGCTTCCTAGCAGACGAACCCCTTCCATCCCACGCACAGTTCTAAAGGAGAGAGATCCAGCAGAAAATAGACCTGCTGACAATAAACACATGAAATACACACACTTTTTCCTTCTCCTTGAAACGGAACTGCAAAACTAAGAATCACCAGGAATACAAGGAGAACTGTGACATAAAAAAGAAAAACCAAAAGAAACAAAAACTGACCCAGAAAAAAAAAAAAAGGGGAGAAAAACAATTAAGGAACAGAAGACAACATTAAAAACACTCTAATTAATATGCTAAGACAATTTGGGAGAAAGTATAATATCCTTAAAATGAGAACAAAATGCTAAGAAAAAGAAACAGAATAAAAGACAGTATTTACAGATTAAAAAAATAATATTGGTTGAAAAAAATGTTTTACTAAAGAAAGACTAGAAAATAAACCCAAAGACTTTCTCTACTCTCTTAGAATGTAGGGAGAAAAAGACAAAGAAATTAAAAACTATGAGAGAGCAGATCAGTCTAGAAGATTTCACATACAGGGCTAGAGATGAAAACATTATCCAAAAAATAGTTGAAGAAAATTGTCTAAAGCTTAAGGACAAAATTCTTCAGAATTAAAGAGCTTTCTGAATGGTCAGAACAATTAAAGAAAAGAGAGCTATACCTGACACATCTTTGATGTGTCAGAGTACTAAGGATACAAAGAAACTTCATCTAAAGGCTTCTATGCCCAGCCACGTATCAGTGAAGCATGATGGCAAAGCAATGATATTTTCAGACAGAAACATCTCAGAAAGTTTATCTCCTATACATCCTTTCCTTTAAAGGTATTTGGAGAAATACCTAGAAAAACGAAAGAGTAGAAGAAGGTTATTGTGGGATCTAGAAGGCTGTGGTTCCAATCCAGACCCCTGGTGGAAAAAAATTTGCAACATGACAATTGCATGGCAGGCTTAGAGGGAGGGTAACCAGTACAGATTGGAGCAGAAGGAAGGTGGGGAGATCAGGGATGGAGGTCTCCCAGAGAAAAGGGAGACTGAATAGAAAAGACAGACTTGGGGAAAATTAACCACAAGGGCAAATACTGCAAGAAAAACAAGAGCATCCAGGGATCAGTGGAAACTCCAGGGATCCGTGGTAGGGTGAGGAATGTGTGGTACAGCTGAATGCATAATGAAACCATAACCCACACATGAAGCAAACTAAAGTGTGGCCGTATTGGAGGATGAAAACAAAGAGAGAGAAGATCCATTGACCTTTGATTCTGCGAATATCCTCTCTTAACTGGCCCAGGGTTATGGTGTTAAACTTAAGTGACTTTGTCAGTGGATGGATGAGCCACGGAGACTTGGCTGCAGCTACAGGACCAAGTGTACAGTCAATGTTTATCTCACAAAGTGGGATGTGGAAGGTGGAGAAAAGGGCAGGGGCACCTTCATTTTCTAAAGTGACGAATTGGAGAGATAATATTATTAAAAGTTGATTGGGACTTCCCTGGTGGCCCAGTAGTAAAGAATCCATCCTGCAGTGCATGGGACACGGGTTCGATCCCTGGTTAGGGAACTAAGAACCCACATGCTGTGGGGCAACTAAGCCCATGTACTGCAACTACTGAGCCCATGCACCTCAACTAGAGAGGCCACATGCTGCAAACTATAGAGTCCAAGTGCTCTGGAGCCCAGGCACCACAACTAGAGAGAAGCAGAGAAGAGCCTGCGCACCGCAACAAAGACCCAACGCAGCCAAAATTAAAAATAAATAAATTAAATTAAATTAAATATTTTTTTAAAGTTGATGAAATAAGAAATACAGATTTAGTATAATACTTCAAATCACAGATATAAACACAGGAAGAACAAAGATAATAATATAAATATCAGACACTGGATGTGTCCACGATTCTGGAAGGAGAGGGGTGGTTGTATTGAGCTAAATCCTCACCTTTCACATCCAGGAATCTGTAAATAATATCTTTTATTAATAAATTTTAAACATAGAGGGAACTATACTCCATATTTTGTAATTACCTACAAAGGAAAAGAATCTGAACAAATAGATATATATGTATGTATAATTGAATCACTTTGCTGTACACCTGAAACTAACACAACATTGTAAATCAACTACACTTCAATTAAAAAATATAGAGTGATAATCACATTGTCTATATGGAGGCAAGAGCAGTACTGAAAATGGAAACAACCTCTTAGAATGGGGACCTTGTTTGTCTCATTAGTCTGATGTCGTATCCTTGGTACCTAATACCTGGCACACCTGCTTGATAAATGGTGAAGGAAAAGTAACTGACTCTGGGAAACGGTGCTGGGAGTGGGGAGGTGAAGAGCCAGAGGCTGTCCCTTCCCAACACTGAATGGTTAGCAGATATTTGGTGAACAAAATGATCATTGTAAAAATACACAGGAGAATGGAGCAGACCATACAGAGCGGTGGTTTCCTTGGGGACGTGACCAGTAAGAGGAACCTGAGCAAGAGGCAGCCAGGGGAGGGAAGAGAGCTCCAGGTGGGAAACACATGGGAGGTCTCAGACAGAAAGAAGACCCCGGTGGCTAGGGCAGAGTGGGGGTGTGGGAGGGAAGCTCTGTGTGAGCTTGGGGAAGAGGAGGGACCAAGTCCGATAGGGCTTTGTCAGCCACATTTAGGATGCGGCAGATTTGATCAAGAAGTGACATTAAGAGCTGTGACTTGTCTGTATTCCCTTACCACCCACGAGGCTGGGAACTTCTGCCTCTGGGCATGCACTGGGGAGCAGAGCCCCCAAATAGCTCTGTTCTTGACCTATCGGGAAGGGACCCAGCTTGTGGATTTGCTTTTCAGCATCTAAAAACTCTGAGCTACCGAAGAAGAAGAAAGTGTTTTTTAGATAACTGAAGAGAATATGGTCCACTTATTCCATACATGGTGTGCTTATTGCAGACATCGAACGAGATAAGCTGAGAACACTGAGGGAAATGGCTGGATGTCCTCATCACCAAGGTGCTGGTACTTGTCAAGACATGGAGAGACAGTTTTAGCAGGAAGCAGAGGAACATTCTCAGGGCCATTAAGGCATTGATCACCAACAAAGCATGCTCCATTCGAGAAGCTGGAGGCGCGTTTACTGGGCTCTCAGGAGCCTGGGGCTGGGCCAGATGCCAAGGGGCACTGCATCGATATGGGCTCTACCCTAAAGAAGTGCCTATTCTTGGAAGACAGAAATAGATGTGGATGAACACAGATCCAGATTCTCACAGAGCACAAATGCTGTCTGGGGATTAGGATCCGTGCTCTGGGAAGCTGAATGAACTCTTCCAATTCACCAGGGTCCTCGTTAGTGCATCGAAGCAGTCATTTACTCAATGACAAGGGTTCACGGCGCTTTCTAAGGCACTTAACGTACTCCCAGGATGTTGGCTGCACATCAGGGGAATCCGGCTCACTAATCCTTAACACTTGTCATAATTATTTCTCCTTCCGTAACACTATTTTCCCCCTGAGAAACTCAAAATTATTACATAAGAAATGTAGAAATATAAGTCTGTGATTTTTTTTTAAATAAAATGTAGTCAGTGGCCCTGGGGAATTTTTGTAGCAACAGCCTCTCAAATCAATTATATTTTCTCATTTCGGGTTCCAATAATTGAATATTTTATTTCGATATTTATTTAATTTCTTTCCAAATGAAAAGGTGGAGTTCTGTTGACACACTGAGAAAGGAGAGTATTATTAATTAAGGTTGTTTAAAGTCGAAGATGAAAACAGTGTTGATGCGTATAAATCCATCTCAATGAGCTGTCAGGCTGCTCTGGGAGGTTACAGGATGTTGGAGGTAAGTTTGCAATCACGGTTCATCGAGTCAGAGAAAAAGTACCTGATGCCCCAGCCAGGTGTTTAGGATGATGGGTAAGGAATACCAGGTTCAGAAAGGTTGAGGACACTTGCCCAGGGCCACCGGCTGCTTGGTGGGCAGAGCCAGACCCAGACTAGGGTGTCTTTGATTCCTGGTGGGCGCTTCTTACTGACTCCCTGACCCCAGGACCTATTTGGCCTGACCTCTGAGCTTCAACCGTTGCTCTACACTCCCGCTGCACAAATGTTCTGAATGCCTGAATAAACAAGGCCTGACAGGAGCAGCCCCAAGGGGGTCCCTGCTCACAACTTGAGGCAGGTGAGCTACCCAGAGGCATGGAGAACTCTCAGGATGGGGTGCAGCTCAGGTAGGAGTCCGTACTAGTCAGCAATCATGGAGCAGGTAGATCTCTGACCCTCTCTTGCTAGCTCCCTTTCTCCGCTGGAGACTCCTTTATAACAGGTATGAACAATGTCACCCCTAGTTCTCTCTCACGCTCATTCTCTCCCTCTCTCCCCTCCCCTTGCCCATTCTCATGGGAAAAGTTCTCCAGGGGCTTCTGATGCTTTTAGTGGTTGGTTAAGGATGACCGGTGTGACCCACTCATGAAAGGTTAATTTCAGAGTTCAAGCAATGAGTTTCCCAGAGTCTGCCTGTTCCAACCCAGGCCACTGGAGATGCATAAATGATGCTTACTGTTATTGGGCCCAAAGGATGCTCTGAACACAGAGAACTATGATCTGTCTGCCTAAGTCAATCTCATGTTCTTTTCTTTATTCCCTGTGACATCAGAAGCCAAATTGGGAAACAAGGGCCAAAATTACAAAGAGGCTGATTTCACTCTGAAAGGAAGGATTTTCAAGTAATTGAAACTTTGGAAAAACGGAATGGCCGTATCAAAGGGCTGTGGGGTTTCCGTTGTCAGAGGTAGTTAAAGAGAATGGATGGCTACTTATCAAAATGTGTTGGAAAAGAGAGTATGGTTAGAACAGATGACCTCTAAGGTCTCAATGCTGATATATTTAATTTGTTTATCCTTCCTATGGACACATTTCTGGAGTTGGGTCAGAGGTCGGAGGTCAATGGTCAGGCACCTCCAATCCATCTGTCGCCTTGGCTAACCCAAGCTGGTCGTCCACTTGGTCACACCAGGAATGTGTGCGCTGTGGCACCAAAGAGAAAAGCTGAACGGAAGACAAGCTAAGGGGTCGGAGCTCCCTGATTTCAGCTACATCGTCACTGTGGACAAACTTAGCAGCGGCAACCACTTAACTAAACCAAAGGATCTATTTTGATGAGATTCTAAAACAAGAATCCCTAATGATTTTTCCCCCCTAGAATCACAGGAAAATGTGGCAGGGATATCATCATATCATTTGAATGTGTACCCACTTGCCAATTACTCTGGATTGATGCTTCCTGATGTAAACAATCAGCAGAACATAAAATCTAAATCATATATTTGACACTTTATTCAAGACCAAAAAGGATTGGCTATTTAGGCAAAAACATCAGCTTCATAGTTTCCCTGGCAAATGTGCTATCACTAAGTGGATATATATATAAAACAGTTGACATTATGAGCAAGTAACGGTCAGGCCATTCCAATGGGCAATTTACTCTCCAGGAAACCAATGGGGCCTGTGCTAGATGTATGCTCTTTTCCAGGTTACTCACAGCCATTTAGAAAATTACTATTGTTATTCACAAAATGCTCCACCAATCTGAGGAATTAACCCTCTTCCCCAACATGTCTCATTTACTTGTTCTTCAAGTAATAGGCATGTTAAAGCTGATGTGGGTCCAGTGTCTAAATAATAATAATAATAAAAGCTACTTGTTACTGAGTGCTTGCTCTGTTCCTGGCATTCTGAGTGTGTTACATACAACCTCATTAAGTCCTCACAACAACCCAGATGTGTTATGGTCCCTGTTTCAACTGAAGAGTAAACTGAGGCTCAGAAAGGAAAGTCATTTGCTGGTCAGAATGGCCACTGTCAAAAAATCTACAAAAAATAAATGCTGGAGAGGATGTGGAGAGAAGGGAACCCTCCTACACTCTTGATGGGAATGTAAACTGGTGCAGCCACTATGGAGAACAGTATAGAGGTTCCTTAAGAAACTAAAAACAGAGCTACTGTATGACCCAGCAATCCCACTCCTGGGCATATCACTAGAGAAAAACCATACTTTGAAAAGATACATGCACCGCAATGTTCACTGCAGCACCATTTACAGTAGCCAGGACATGGAAACAACCTAAATGTCCACCAATAGATGAATGGATAAAGAAGATGTGATACACATACAAAATGGAAAAAAAAACCAAAAAACGAAATAATCCCACTTGCAGCAACATGGATGGACCTAGAGATTATCATATTGAGTGAAGTAAGTCAGACACAGAAAGACAAATATCATATGATATCACTCACATGTGGGATCTAATTTAAAAAAATGATACAATTGAGCTTATTTACAAAACAGAAACAGACTTACATATATCAAAAACAAACTTATAGTTGCAAAAGAGGGGAAGTCCCTGGTGGCGAAGTGGTTAAGAATCCGCCTGCCAACGCAGGGGACACGGGTTTGATCCCTGGTCTGAGAAGATGCCACATGCTGTGAAGTAACTAAGCCCGTGTATCACAACTACTGAGCCCACATGCCACAACTACTGAAGCCCGCATGCCTAGAGCCTGTGCTCCACAACAAGAGAAGCCACTGCACTGAGAAGCCTGCGTAAAGCAGTGAAGAGTAGCCCACGCTCGCTGCAACTAGAGAAAGCCTGTGCAGCAACGAAGACCCAATGCAGCCAATAAATAAAATAAATAAAAAAATTTTTTAATGTATTATTATTAAAAAATTGGGGGGGCAATGTGGGTGGGAGGGATAAATCAGATGCTTGGGATGAACATACACACACTACTGTATATAAGATAGATAATCAACAAGGACCTTCTGGATAGCACAGGGAACTCAATACTCTGTGATAACCTATGTGAGAAAAGAATCTATAAAAAAGAATGGATATATGTATACGTACAACAGAACAACACTTTGTTGCACACCTGAAACTCACATAACATTGTCAATCAACTATACTCCAATACAGTTTTTAACAAAAGGGAAGTGATTTGCCCATGATGATACAGCGAAGTGCCGGATGAGTGACATTAACATCCTCATCCTGGAGGCACAGCTGGGATTTGAGACAAGGTCGTACACCCATCAAGGCCTTTACACTTGGCCTCTCTGTGGTTCTGCCTCATACAGCTTGCACCGTCCACGAGAAGGAGGTGGGTCACGGCCATGTGTCATGGCAGGAATCCTCGTCCTAAGGGAGCCGTGTTGTGTACGTTACACCTTCAGGAGCTCCCTATCAGTTAAGAGCATGTAGCACCTAAAACGAATGATTACGATGTAGTCTCCCAACTTGGATAGGGTGCACAGAGAAGTTTCTAGAAGCTCACTGATACATTCAGTGTTAATGAATCCACAGTTAGATTCTCAGTTTGCATGTCATCCTTCCTTAAACTGATGTGCCCAAGACTGCTGTGTGGGCAAGGCTCCGTGCCAGCTCTCCATTTCCATCTCCCCAGCACCCTTGCTTTCTGCTACACCAGACACTCCCCTCACCCATGCCTGGCCCATGTATGTGCCTAGGAGACATCTGTTCCTAGCGGTGCAGGCCCGGGGGCACAGGGCTTGGTGAGATGCTGGTGCCACTGTGAGAGCTGAAGAAAAGGTGTCCCTTTCTCCAGGCAAATGGAGCGTTGCCTGGATTTCAGCCCCTAGTCACACACTCAGCCATGTGCCCCTGCGCAGGTGGCTGCCATACAAATCTTCCTACGGTGCCTGGTGTGTTCATCACCTTAGAAATAAAAGCCCTGCACAACAATAGTTTCAAACAGTGATTTCCAGGAAGCCGCAGAGTACAGAGTTTTCTGGAGTTCTTTTAGGAGGCTTCTAAGCAAAATCACTAATGCATTTTCAGGCGATGAGATCGTTGGGCTGCCTTGTAGCTTCCTCAAGCATGTGCTGCCTCACAGGACAACCCAAGTGAGGCACCATCAGGACCGCAAACATGTCAGTGGAGAGGACAGAAGGGCATTTGCCAGTCAAGGAGGATAAGCGCTCACTCTTTATTACTAAACAAAGATTGTCAAGCATTCCTAAAGTACAAACATATAATTGCAGGCCAGACAACAATAAAGTCTGAATAATAGATTCATACAGTTAACAGCCAGAAATTCCACAGTAATGTTTTCAGTCCAGAGTTTCACAGACCCCCGATGGTAAACATGCTACTTGAAAAACAAAAAGATGGACTCAACAACCCAGTTCCCCAACATCCCTGTTCTTTTAAGAAGAGGGTACCCTCCCACTCCTGTGAAACTCAGACCCCACGGCCACACTTCATTATACTGTTCACTAAACTGAGGAATCGTCCTTTCAGTGTGTCCCTGGGAGTTTTCACAGCCCTTAAACTACTCAAATGAGTATGATTTTCAGTAGTATTATTGATATGATGTAAGAGCAGTTTTGCTGGGAAAGGCTGCCTTTTTAAATAGATTTCTCAAGAATTAAAGGGCTCCTGCAGCACCTTCTCTTCATCATAGTTATGAGTCAATGAGGGAAGAAGGCAGAGTACAGCCTGTGAAGTTGTGCAACACTTGCACCCCAAGGAATTAATGGATGGATGGACGGATGGTTGGATGGATGGATGGATGGATAGATGACGGATGGATGGATGGATGGATGGATGGATGGATGGTAGGATAGATGGATGGATGGATGGATGGATGGATGGATGGATGGATGGATGGAAGGATGGTAGGATAGATGGATGGATGGGTGAATGGATAGATGGATGGATGGATAGATGATAGATGGATGGATGGATGGATGGATGGATGGATGGATGGATGGACAGACGGATGGATAGATGGGTGAATGAATAGATGGATGGGTAGATGGATAGATGGATGGATGGATGGACGGACGGACGGATGAATGGATTGATGAAATAATGAATAAATATTTAAAAGCCCCATCTATGTGTCATACATGGCATTAGGAGATAATAATATGAAAAGCTAATGGTTATTCAGCACCGCTGTATGCCAGACACTTTTCTAAGAGAGGTACATATATTTGCTCTTTGAATTCACATGGCTTCCCCTTTTACAGAACTGAGTAGCTTGACTGCCACCACACAGCTGGTGGAATTTTTCTTCTGAAATGCTTATTAGGCTTTTATTTTTTTCTGAATTTACTTGGCAGAGCTCTCTCTATATTAAGGATAGTGTGTGCTCATTATATATTGAAGTATTTGTCCAAATTTGCTATTCATCTTTTCATTGCTTTTGTAGTGTTTTTGACAGAGTCAAATCTGTATCTTTATACTTCATTTATTTAGTATCAGGCTTACAAAAACCTTTCTCACCCCAAGGTTATTTAGTCTTCACCTGAATTTTCTCCAGTAATTTTTAAGCTTTATCATAACGCATTAAAAACTTTCTAGAACTTATTTTGGTTTAATGTATTAGGTATGCATCTAACTTTATTCTCCTCCCTACCACCCCAACAGTCAGACAGTGTCTCAACATCATTTAAAGAAAAGTTTCTTGTCCAATCATTCATCTTCTCAGCAAATATTTATCCAGAGCCTTCAATGAATAGACATTTTTCTAGGTCCTGGCGATACTTTACATTCTAATGGGAAGCAGCAGATAGTGACAACTAAACAGGTAATATATTAGGTGGTGCTAAACACAATAGACAAGGAGGGGCTGGAATGGCTTTCTTGGTTGAGGGTGGTCAAGGAAGGTCTCTCTGAAATGGTGACATTTGGGTAGGGACCTAAAGGAGGTGAGAGGCGACCCGTGTGCCCAGGAAAGGGCATGCCAGGCAGAGGGCAGGCACTGGACCATGAGGTGGGATTACGTTTGGTGTGTTCCAATCATGGCAAAGAGGCCACTCTAACTGAAGCTGTACCACAAATTAGGGGAAAGGGTACTAAAAATCAGAGGGGTGGCAGGAGTCAGACCATGTAGGACCTGATAGGTCATGGCAAGCTCGTTGAATATTGCTAATGGCTCACTGTAGCGGATTGCGTTTCCCAAAGGTGGTCATGGCAACATCCCGTATGTTCTTCTCCATCACGACATTGCCCTGCCCCTATCAAAAGAGCCTATGTCTCAACCTCTTTGAATCTGGGCAGGCCTGTTGACTGCTTTGGCCAATTAAATATGGTAGAAAGGATGCTATCACAGCCCCTTCCTCACATGGCAGCTTCCTCTTCCTGCCTCTTAGAGACAATCGCAATGGAAAAAGTGCACGAACCTCAAGACCTGCATTCTGTCCAAGCCACACGGAGAGCCCTGGAAGGTGAGCGCTCACAGGTGCCAGGATGTGAGTGAAGAAGCCACCTTGGAAGGGGGTCCTCCAGCCCAGCCAACAGTAAATTGCCCCAGTTCCTGACCTACGGGGTCCTGAGCAAAACTGCAAAGTTGTTTTAAGCCAGCATGTTTTTGGAGTACTTGGTTATGCAGCAATGGATACCTGGAACAGTGAGGTAAGGGGTTTTGAGCAACCATATGATTTGACTTCAGTTTTACAAGAATTCCTTTAGAGCTTCCCAGGTATCACAGTGGTTAGGAATCCGCCTGTCAATGCAGGAGACATGGGTTCGAGCCCTGGTCTGGGAGCATCTCACGTGCTGTGGAGCAACTAAGCCCATGCGCCACAACTACTGAGCCTGCGCTCTAGATCCCACGAGCCACAATTACTGAGCTCATGCTCCGCAACTACCAAAGCCTGCATGCCTAGAGCCTGAGCTCCGCAACAAGAGAAGCCACCGCAATGAGAAGCCCGCGCACGGCAACGAAGAGTAGCCCCCAGTCACCACAACTAGAGAAAAGCCCACACGCAGCAACAAAGACCCAATGCAGCCAATATATAAAAATAAATAAATGAATAAACATATATATATATATATAAAGAATTCCTTTAGGTCTGTGCTGAGAACAGGATGAAGAAGGCAGCATGTGGGAAGGAGACTGGTTTGCAGAGCAGGTAAGAAACCCAGGAGGTTGAGCGCTGAGAAGGGATCCAACTCTGGATATATTTCAAAGGACGTGTGAATGGGATCTACTGATGGATTCAATGTGGACTGCGAAAGAAAGAAGTGAAGGATGGCTTCAGGGGGCTGGCCTGACCCTGGAAGAATGAAGGGGACTGGCTGATGTGTGAGGCAGCAGGGTTGGGACTGGGGAAATCAGGAATTCTGTTTTGGACATGCTAAGACTATGAGGCTGAACACACATTTAAGTGGAGATGCTGAGTGGTGTGGGACAGCAGGGTGTCTAGTCAGAAAAGAGATCAGGGCTGGGAGAAGTCATTTTGGACATCGCTGGTGTTTCAATGGTCATATTGGACCAGATGGCCTGGGGAGTGAATGCAGACAGAGCAGAGATAGATGTTGGAGGACTGAGCCCTGGGCACTCCAGCATCTAGACACAGGGAAGAGCTGGAAAAGGAGCCTGAACAGGAGACCAGTGAGATAGGATGAGAAGGAAGAGACGGATGTTCTGGAGGCAGAAGAAGAAAGTATTTCAAGAAGGAAGACAGAGATTACTGTGTCAAAGCCGCTGAAGAATCATGCCAAATGAGGACTGACCATTCTTTCATTCTCGATATGACTGTCCTCATTCTTGCTATTACTGATTTCAAAAGATGCTTTTATCACACGGTATATTTGCGTGTGCATGAGAGCATGTGTGTGTGCACTTTCTCTTCTCTCCCATCGATCTGTTTATCCATCTGGTACTATATGACCACTGAAACTTTCACAGTTGACAAGGCAAGCACCATGTCTGCCCCCACCTTTTCTTCAAAAATATCCTTGTTATTCTTTAGAATTTTTGATTGGAATTTTATTGTCCCCTCCCAAGCATTGGGAATTTTATTTTACACATTTTTTGCATACAAATTAGATTGGTGAGAATTCATATTGGCTTATCTAGTTTCCAAGTGCTGTGGGTTTCCATCTTTAAAAATTTTTTTAATTAATTTTTATTGGACTATAGTTGCTTTACAATGTTGTGTTAGTTTCTACTGTACAGAAAAATGAATCAGCTATACATATACATATATCTCCTCTTTTTTGGTGTGTTTCCATGTATATGCTTTACGTCTCTAAGCAGATCTCTTTTTCATAAAGGTCTCGTGTTTTCTCTTAGGTTCTTTTCTAGGTATTTACATTGCAGTGGCTTTTGTGAATTATATCCCTTCTTACTGGTTATTTTTGCTGTAAGAAATCTATTCATTTTTGTATGAAGAATTCTCTTATTATTTCTAATGATTTTACAGGTGATGCAAGCAGATTTCAACACCTTTGCTATTGTCATGGGCAATTCCAGCTTTGGAATCACAGAGCCAATGTATAAGACTGTCCCAATTTCTGTTGATAAAAATCATTCCTAGTTTGGAGAATGGGATTTAATGCGTCAGTATTTCAAAGTGTTTCCCAAAAAACTCCATGATTCCCAGGTGCTCCTGGAATGACTGCAGCCACACATCTCAATTTGTCCCACAGTCCCAATTTCAAATATTTTTGCCTTTGTTAACCCCTGAGTCAGACCATATGTCCTTTGATCTTTGCTTCAAAAAATATTGTCATGCTATTTAGAAACAGGGACAGCCCAGGCAAAGTTATAACATATGGGATGTTTTGCCTCTGAACCCCTAACTTTCCCCTTAGAATTCTTCCCAGTTATGTGCGTCTGGGGGGCGTGCGCGCGCACGCGCGCGCACACACACACACACACACACACACACACACACACACACACACGGACACGGTAGTGTCCTGGAAGAAAATGATTTCATTCAAATAATACTACATGTCAGGCTTCTTAGCTGGCGCAGTGGTTAAGTATCCGCCTGCCAATGCAGGGGACACAGGTTCGATCCCTGCTCTAGGAAGATCCCACATGCCACAGAGCAACTAAGCCCGTGTACCACAACTACTGAGCCTGTGCTTTAGAGCCCATGAGCCACAACTATTGAGCCCATGTGCTGCAACTACTGAAGCCCACGCACCTAGAGCCCGTGCTCCGCAACAAGAGAAGCCATGGCAATGAGGAGCCTGCACACCCCAATAAAGAGTAGCCCCCACTCACCGCAACTGAAAGAAAAGCCTGCGCACAGCAGAAAAGACCCAACACAGCCAATAAAATAAATAAATAAATAAATAAATTTATTAAAAAAAAAAATAATACCACATGTGCTGCTTCTGTGCAGCCTGGACTCAGGGTCGCCCTAAGGCTGGTTGGAGTGGAAGGTTTCAGAGCTGGGGAACCTGGGTTTGAGCCCCACATCTAACTATGAACTTAGCGGGCAGGTCACTTAACCTCTTGGAGTCTCTGTCCTCCATATGTAAAAGGAGTGTGTAATATCTACACTGCGAGGCTGTTGTGGGGACTCAGAAAATGACTCTAAAGTGCTCGACCCAGGTAGGAGCTAAGGAGACAGTACCTATTCCTTTGATTTACAAGGAGGTTGCGTATTCTTGCTCAGGTCCTTAAGAAAATTCCTTGGTCTCTTACTCTACTCCCAGCTGTAGAAGCAAAGCAAACAGAACTGAGGATGCAGGAAGCAATGGGGGGTTAATTTCCTGATTCTCCCATGTGTACACCTATCTGTGCAAACAAACCATCAAAGGCTGATCTCTCCCAGCAATAACAAACCAGCCTCCACTCAGCGACTGCCGTGCAGGAACCATGTGGAAGACACTGTCGCTTTTTGCTGTCACCATCCAAGCATCCACCCCTTCCTATTAGCACTCCAGCTTTCCTTTGGGGAAGCCCTCCCTGTGCCTAGCTTGAAGTCAAGTGGATGGATCTGACCTTTCCCTGGGTACAGGCACGTGACCTAGACGAGGCTCATACCTCTCTCCCTTCTTCCCGGGATCCTCTATCTTACATAAGTGATGCTCCAATGTGGGAACAGTCGAGGTCATATCTGTGACAGGGGTGGCCACGTTACATGGCCCATCCTGTGCCCGCATTTCCACTGCTGTGGTTCTTAATGGTGTTCTTCCTGCATGGCCTTCAGGTCCCCTTGCTGCTCTACTTTAAGCCTGGTCAGTCCCCAAAATTGTTCCAAAAGATGGTCTTTTTATTGAGCACAGCTCAATGTGGTTTCTTTCCCTTGCCAACATGAGCAGTCTGATGCAGCCAGATTCCCAGAGGAAAATAAGAAAGGGAGGCTCATTCCACTGGAGAATTCTCTCTTACTGTGGTCAACATCCAGGGCTTGGGAGAAAGGCGAAATCTTAAAACACATCGCTAAATGGGACAGGACCACTGAGCTGAAGTTAGGCATCACCATGTGAGAGAGGATTTGGGAGTAGAATGCCTTTTTATTGGGACCTCCCTGGCAGTTCAGTGGTTAAAACTTTGCCTTCCAATGCAAGGGATACAGGTTCGATCCCTGCCTGGGGAGCTAAAATCCCACATGCCTTGCAGCTAAAAAACCAAAACATAAAAAACAGAAGCAATATTGTAACAAATGCAATAAAGACTTAAAAAAATGGTCCACATCCAAAAAAGAAATCTAAAAAAAAAAAAAGAATGCCTTTTTATCATCGAAGAGGGCCGGAGGGTGGAGGAGCAGAAGAGGGGTAGCAAATAGTAACTGACAATAAAAACCATCAACTCAAACACAAACTCCTGTGCACTTTTAGGAGGACTTGAAACAATTTCTTTTTTGGGGATGGGGGAAAGAAAATGCTCTATTTGCCCTTTCTCTCTTATTATGCATTATCTCAGCATTGCTTCTTGGCCCTGAGAAAGCTGCCACGAAGGGTTTTACTAGTTATCTGATTGTCATCCTACTTACCGCCATGGGAGTTTAAGCAGAATCTAATTGGTAACATATTGTTGATTGAGTTCAGTGCCATATGATAGAGATTTAAATCCTGGTAATTTTTCCAGAAAGAAAGAAAATCTGTCAACGGGCTACAGCAGAGGAATAGCAATAAATCAAATTGTCACGTTTATTAGTTATTGCAGGAGTCTGGTTGTCTTGTATTCATTATAACCCACCATTTTTAGCACCGATAAAAACTATAAAGAGAAATAGTCGCGCAAGGTGCTTTCTAATTGGTGTAGATTTGTACACAAATACCTGCTTGTATTTTAATCATGAGAAAAATGGGGCTATTTCACGTTAAAAGGAACATGTATTTTGACTGCTTGCAAAGTGAGGGATAATGTGTTTAGTCTTTTATGAAGCTATGTTTTAAAACATTGGGAATCAACTCGCTAATAATCAAGAAAAGAAAATAAGGATTTCCCTGGTGGCACAGTGGTTAAGAATCCACCTGCCAGTGCAGAAACATGGGTTCAATCCCTGGTCTGGAAGATCCCACATACCGTGGAGCAATTAAGCTCGTGCACCACAACTACTGAGGCTGTGCTTTAGAGGCCATGAACCACAACTACTGAAGCCCATGAGCCTACAGCCCGTGCCCCGCAACAAGAGAAGCCACCTCAGTGAGAAGCCCACGCAGCGCAAGGAAGAGTAGCCTCCGCTCATTGCAACTAGAGGAAGCCCGCAGGCAGCAACAAAGACCCAACACAGCCAATAAATAAATTAATTAATTAAAATAAATTTAAAAAGAAAAGAAAGAACAGAAAACCACTGGGGTAACACCATTTGCTTATCAGGTTTGCAAAAAATTAAAAGAACTGATAAAATGATGGCACTAAAGGATTTGTAGATAAACAGTCTCTGCAGTTTTATTTGGAATGCTTAAAAATGAAAAAATAAATTAATTTTCCATATGTGAGACTGGTTAAACGAATTATGGAATATCAGTACCAGAGTGTGCAAAGTAGTCATTTGAAAGAATAGGTTAAGTCATACTTAATGACATGCCATGAAGAACCAAGATCATTTGCACTTTTCCTTTTCTTTTAACTTGCCTTTTTTGAGAGTCACTTTCAACATTTTTTCTTACATGAATCAGAAATATATAATAGCTATAGAGTTACCATATGATCCGGCAAGCCCACTCCTGGGCACATATCCAGAAAAGATGAAAACTCTAATTCGAAAGATATATGTACCCCAATGTTCACAGCAGCACTACTTACAATAGCCAAGACATGGAAGCAACCTAAGTGTCCATCAATAGATTAATGGATAAAGATGTGACACATATATACAATGGACTATTACTCAGCCATAAAAAATGAAATAATGTCATTTGCAGCAACATGGTTGGACCTAGACATTATTATACCAAATGAAGTAAGTGAGACAAAGACAAATATCATATGATATCGCTTATATGTGGAATCTAAAAAAATGATACAAATGAACTTATTTCCAAAACAGAAATAGACTCACATACATAGGAAACCACTTATGGTTACCAATGGGGAAAAGGGGGGAGGGATAAATTAGAGCTTGGGATTAACAGATACACACTACTATATATAAAATAGATAAACAACAAGGACCCACTGTATTGCACAGGGAACTATATTCAGTATCTTGCAATTACCTATAATAGAAATGAATCTGGAAAAGAATATAGATAGATAGATAGATAGATAGATAGATAGATAGATAGATAGATAGATAGATAAACTGAATCATTTTGTTGTATACCTGAAACATTATATAAATCAATTGTGCTTCAATATACTGGCATTTTACATATGTAGCCTCACTGAAATCTCATTAAATGCTGTGAACTATGTAGGGCAGTTTATTTTACCCACTTTACAGATAAAGAAACCAAAGCTTGGAAGATAAAGTGACTTGCTGAAGGAGCCCCACAGCTGTCAACCTCAGGAGGAAGGGTACAAGCCCAGAAGTTCTTCCTCTGAACTGCAGAGCAGAATAGAGGGTCTGGAAACACAGACCAGCATCCAGCTCCCTGCCACACCTTTAAGTCTCAATGTGACTCTGAACTTGTTTCTTAGTTTCCTGAGACTCTGCTCCCTCATCTGTCATATTCCATTACCACTTAGCTCACATTGTAGGGGTGACGTGGGGAGCAGAGTTCAGAGATAGTTAAATCCCAGCTCTGCACGCTTAGACCAGCTCTCAGCTTTCTTCTAAAACAGGCACCATCACACAAGGGATCTCATGCAAGACACGAGAGAAGGCGTGTAACATGAAAGCACATGCTTTCCACATGAGAGGCACTAAACACAGGCCATTGACCATCACGCGGGTGTCACGGTAACACGTATCTGCTTTTGGTTGCTGTACACACAGACATACAACATGTGTAAGAACTCAAGAGCTCGTGGAATCAAGTCCACTGAATTCCAGGGGGCCTTGTGGGGGAGGGGCACCCCTGAGCCTTTCTCATCTCCTGTTCACGACACCGCTGCAGGGTAAAGGACTGCATGTTGGTGTCGTGGCTCTGACCTCTTGTGTGTCTCCCTCTACATCCATCTACACAGCCCCCTTTCCCACGTTTAATCTCTTCCTCCTGCCATTCCCCTTCAAATCTGACAATTTAGTTGCACAAAAACTGGCGATCACAATAAGAATAATAATGGGCGCCTACCCGAATGGGGCCCTTCCAAAGTGCCATCCTCCACGCACCTGACCTGTGTTAGCTCACCTAACCCTTATTTAGATATAGACTATTATCGGAGAGATGATTACTGCACCCATTTTACAGATACCGGAACCCCACAGGCAGGTGTAGTGACTTGCCCAAAGCCACAGGAAGTGGTAGAGTTGGGACTTGAACCTAGAGGTCTAGCCAGCGAGCAATGGATATGTTTTCCATTTTCCAAATGCAAAATAAATAAAAATATGCATATAACTGAACACGAAATGCAGTTAATGCCCAGAGCAAGGGAATGGCAGTGACAGAAACAAAACCAAAACCTTAGAATGTGAGTCTCTGTGCTACTTTTACTCTAATAACCTCACTTTAGTGATATGGGAAACCTGACAGCCCTACATAAGGGAAGGTACTCTCCCTCAACTTTGCACCAAGAGCCCAATACTTTGGGCAAAAGCAGAGACCATCGTTTTTTTTTTTTTTTTAAATTGAGGATCCAGTGTGTACACTCAAGACTCAACGAATGATTGTACTGCTACCTTTTTGTTGATGTGGGTGTGAGTTAACATCTGGCCTTTAGCTAATTCCTGCTGCAATATCAGGTCCAGAACTACCCAAACAGTTTCCATCCCTTGGGATTTTCACCCCTTCGAATAAAAGGCACTATAAAACACACATCCAAATATGATTTCACTTTCATATTTGTAAGACTTGAATAGCAAGGAATTCACATTTTAGGGAAAAAAAATCCTTTGTCACACCATTAACTCTCTAGTTTCAAAAATATGGTCACTGTTGCTATTTTGTATTATATATAGGTCTTTATGTGCCATGTGTGTATGCCTGTATACACACATCATGTGGCATGCACACATGCACACACACACACACACACACACACACACACACACACACAGACATAATGTGCTGTCCAAGGAATACGAACGGTGCTGCCAGCCCCTGCCGATGAGGAGGCCTTGCGTCCCGAGTCGTTTCTGTAGGCGTGGCGGTGGCCTCAGGGTGGGCCCTGCATACTCTCTCCTTCCTGTGCCCAGGCCTCAGAGATCACTCACTGGGGCCATGCACTGGGGTCCAGTCTGTGACTATGTCATGGGCTCTTTATCTGCGGTGGAGCCAGTGGCCTACGTGGAGTTCAGACATACTTTTCCTGAGGCCCATGGGCCCAGCCGCCATCACAAATGTGTGTACACCTGCTCAGACCCGGACTGTGCGTCCTTTACCAGCTACCCCCACGTGAATGCTGTGACCTTTCTGGACCACATTCCAAGACTGCCTCCCCATTCGGTCCAGCCACTCACCCGAGGCTGGGTTCTCTCTGTGGGGCAGGTTGACAGTCCCTGTTGCCCGGCCCTGAGGAGCTTGGGCCAGGCTCCTCTGAGTCACCCCGAAGGGCACAAAGGAAGGGTCACTTCTTTTCCACCCAAGGCAGCCTGGAGGGCCCAGACGCTCTTTGGCTTGACCTTACCTCTCAACTCACAGGCTCCTTTTCTTTTTCTCCCACATAAGCTGTGCAACGTCTTTCTTCTGAGGCTGAGGGTGCAGCTCCCGTCTCCTGGGCAAGCTTTCTGAATGGCACTTTCTGTATAAACAGGAAGAGTGTGTGTGGTCACCACTGAAGTGTGCAGGTGTTGATAGAGGATGTGAAAGTGTGGAGGCGAGTGACTAAACCAGCCAATGGCGTTTCCCCACAGCCTCTCACCCACAGCAGGGCAAGGTCTACCAGAAGGCTGGAAGCAGCAGCCTGCGCCACCCTCTGGGGGACTGCCTGACACAAACCAGAAGCATGTGGTCAGGGAGGCCAAGGAGAAGTTCTCTGTTGCTCTGTCTCTCCCTAAGTCTATGCAAACTCTTTAGAAGAGTCCCAGAAACCTTTTTGAACCCCTTAAGTATATTCTTATCATCAGGTGTGCTGACTTAGATGGGCTACTTAACTTGTCCAAAACTCTGCTGGTTCTCCCAAACTGCCTGGACATCCAAGACATCAGAACTAAAAGCCTCATCCTGCTTCTGGACTGTAATAAGCTTTCCAGAATTTTCTAGGGTCAAGATGCACTGGGAGAGAGGAGAAAGAGCACTAGATGAGAAATCAGACCACCCAAGGCTGCTCTACGTGAAGGGTTTTTACCTCCTGTCTCCACCCACCAGTATGGCTCTCTGCTGCATGCCCTTGCCTCCCCCCCACCATTCATCTCCAGAATTACTTTCACTAATGTCACCAGGGAACTTAGCCAATGGACACTTTTTCAGTTCCTGTCTTGTCTTCCTGTAGTGTTTGACACCTGTGACCACGTCTTTCCTTCTGAAACTTTCCCCTTGGTCCTGGGACTCCAAACTCTCCGGGTGGTGGTTGGGTAATTTCTCTCATTGTCAGGCTTCCAATCCTCTCCTAGCATCTTAAATTTTGCCCTTCGCCAGGGCTCCGTCCTCAGTCCAGTAGTTCATGTTCTCCCGAGTAACCTCTTCTATACTCCAGATGCTGCTTCCCAAACCCACATCCATCTATTCCCAAGTCTCTGCTGCCCCTCCAGGGCATCACCTGGGCACCAGGTTAAATTGTCCAGAATGAGACCTTGGTCTGGACCCCCCACCCCCACCCCAGCCTGCATCACTTCCCGTGTGGCCTGTGAAACCCTTCCTACCTTGTTCCCAACTTGCTTCTAGATTCCCACTCCTGAGCGTGCCTCCTTCTGGCCTCTTGCTCTGCCCTTGGCTAATACGGCTTTTACAGACTAGACTCTCAGTTTCCTGGTCCAGATGGGACCACCTATTCATATCCTCAGGCTGGATGCACTTCTGGACACGCCTAGACACTCCCCACCCAGACCTATGCCAACCCTCGGGAAATGAACCCAGTGTTGACCACATCAAGTCCCCAATATGGGAAAGCATTTTTTTTTCCTATATCCAAACCAGAAATGGGGAGTCTTTCTGCCTTCTTCCCTCTTCCACAGACTCCTCAACCTCCAATCATCAAGCTCTATCAATTCTACCTCTTAAATCATACCTCAAACCCGCTCTCCCTTCTCCTTTCCCATAGCCACGCCCTTCCTCCAGACCTTGATATCAAAGGGGTGCATGCACCCCAGGTATACGAGCAAGTCACTGAGGTGTGCAAGGAGAAGACTGGACTATCTACTCACATTTCTTATTTGTCTGCATGAGGTTAAGACTCACATAAAATTTACCATTAACCATTTTGACAGGTATCACAGTGGCATTGACCATAGTTGCAAGATTGTATTGCTACAAATACCACCTCATCTAGCCCGAGACTCACATTTGTTTTCACGGCATCTTTTCTTTCTTTTCTTTGGCACACGGGCTTAGTTGCTCCGCAGCATGTGGGATCTTCCTGGAGCTGGGATCGAACCCGTGACCTCTGCATTGACAGGCGGATTCTTAACCACTGCGCCACCTAGGAAGCCCTCACGGCATCTTTTTAGTGTTTGCTTTCTGTGGATGTTTTAACGCACATGATGCATGAATACCGTCATACTGTGATCATTTGTGAATAATCACACACCTACCGGGAATGTGTTGTAACCGAGGAAGGTGTGTGATCAGACAGGTGGACATACCTGGCTGCCCGACAAATCACCCAGGGACAGGCTCCGGAGTATATTCCCAACTGCCTCCACATTTTCTTTGTCGAAACAGCACAAATGATACCATGATACTCTCCTCACTTTCTCCCAGACCTCACACCCTTCAATGGCTCCCCATCACCTCCAGGAAAATGCCCCCAAGTCCCATCACTGGGCGGGCAAGGTGCCTGATGCAGTAGCCTCTGCCCTCTCCAGGACCATCTCTGCTACGCCCATGACCTACTTCCCTCTTCGCTACCCAAGACCACCGCACCAGTGGTGATTTCCTGAACGCACAGGCTATGCTGAGCCACTCTGTCTTCTCCCATGTCATTTCCTCTTTGGGGGATGCCTTTCTCTCTATCGGCTATCTGGCAAGTCTCTGTGGATACTAAAAACCCTTTCTCGTTACTCGTCTCTGAGGCGGAATTCATTATGCCTGTGTGCCGCCACTGTAGCATTCGCCTCCGCGCTGGGTGGTACTCTGGGTGATTTGGTGGTTAAGGAGGTGGGATCTGAAAAAAAAAAAAAGAGCGTGGGATCTGATGTTAGAAAGACTTGGGTTTGAACCCTGCCTCTGCCACTTACTGGCTGTGGTCCCTTGGGCACATAACTTCAGCTTCCTCGTCTACACAATACCCATGTCACGGAGCGATGGTATAAATTCAACAACATCGTGTCCAAACAGGATGTAACAAATATTCAGTAAGCGGTGCGGATTATCGTTATGGCTATTTTGTTTGTTTACCTTACTACTCAGAAAACTCCTTATAAAATGCATCTATTTCACACCAAGGAGAGCTACTCCTGATAAGGCAGAATGCTTTATTTAAAAAAAAAAAAAGTTCATTCTTTAGTGTACATTTGTAACAGAAGGTCAGAGAATGCATTTCCTGCCAGCTGTCGAGGGTGGGCCTGTGCAAACATCCCCAGCCAGGCCTCCTCCACTGCCCTTCCACTCACCTCCCACCACCTGCCCGCCCAGCAATAACCCACCACTGGCAGGTTGCTGAATGTCCTGGGCTGTATCTTGTCACTGTGCTTTTGTACGAGCTCCTCACTGTGCTGGCCCTGGCAGGGGGCACTCAGGGGAGACTGCCTGCCCCTCCTGGCCGGCATCCCTGTGTTCCCTGTACAGACATCCTGGCCCTGGACCTGGGATGTGAGCAGCGACAAGTCCAAACCACTATATATAAAACAGACCAACAGCAAGGTCCTACTGTAGAGCACAGGGAACTATAACCTGTAATGGCAAAGAATATGAAAAAGAATATACAAATGTGTAAAATTGAATCACTTTGCTATACACCGGAAACTGACACAACATTGTAAATTAACTATAAATAAAAATAATAAAATAAATAAATAACTATCAATTTTAAAATTACTTTTTAAAAACACAAAAACCAAGTCCCTGAAGGTGGGGCTGGTCACAAATGCCTTCATACAGATTTATTTCCCAGCCTCCGGGAAAATATCTGACACGATGTTTAATGAAAGTGCTTCCTCTAGCACAACACCCATCACACTTAGTTACTTACAATCAGTTACTTAGTTGTGCTTCTTCTCAGGGAGGCTGGGGGCTTTGCCAGTTAGGGGTGGCACCAGCCCTCACCACACCTGTCTTGGCATGACCTCGGCACATAATAGGCCCTCAGTAAGTGTTTGTTGAGGGAGCCCGTGAATGAAAAGGTTATTACACTGCAGTTGGGTGAAACCAATTATGACCCAGGTTCTGTCATGTGTTAATTTTGTCCTGTTGTGTAACCTGGAGCAAGTTATATCTCAGAACTGCATTTTCCTCGACTGTAAAATGGGAAGCACAAGACACATCCTCCCATAGGAACAGGACATTGCCGAAGCAGGTTGTAAACTGCAAAGCCCTTTGTGAAAGTGATGCTGCTGGGTGTGTTTGGAGCTGGGAGCAGGAAGTGATGCTAGAGGATAACGGAAGAGATGAAGGCAAATGCTCTGCGCCCAGCAGGTCAATGGCAGGATGCCCAACCCCAAACATCCCCTGCCTCTCCAGCAGGAGAAAGTCGGGGCTTCACCTCTGCCCCAGGGAAGGGCTGTGTTTGCAGGGCTGCTGTTCCCCTGAGCCAGTTCCCTGGGTACTCAGCAAAGTTCTCAAGCCCTCCCTGGAGGGAAGTGATGCATCCTACTTTCTCATGTCCCACGATGGGGAATGAGAGCACAGGAAACATGGCTGGTCCTGTCTGCCGGGACCAGGAAACGAGCCCACGTGGGCTGCACTCGCTGGACCATGAGGGGCTGCATGAGGAAGACTCTCTGTGAAGCTGGGATGAGGAGGTGTGTTTGGGAATCCTGCAGTTCTCTGCTGGGCAAAAGGAACAGCTCAGGTGGTAAATGGGTAAGGATGGGCTAGTTAGTGCCAACTGGGGCCTTATCATTTGGTGTGGGCAGCCTCCTCCGCCTGGGTGCCAGGTTAGGTGTGGAGACTAGGTACTGAGGGAGGGGGCTCATCGGGGTCCTCACCCAGGAGGACTGTGCAAGATCACGGATGCACATCTGATAGATTCCCCATCTCCACACCCCGCTGAGTGCTCTCGCAAGGCCTCCTGCACTCAGCAGGTGCTGTGAATTTTGGTTGAGTGAATAGAAGGATCTAATCTAATTGATCTCTCTTTGCTTATGTCTATATCTGTTGGTTGTCCTATGGGATAATAAAAAATAGCTGACATTTCCTGTATGCTTACAATGCCCTGAGAAGCACTTTGTATGTATTAATTTATTTAATCCGTCAAAAACCCTGTGAAATAGATACTATTCTTATATTTTACCAGAGGGGAAAATGAAGTACAGATGTTTAAGAAACTGCCCAAGGATACACAAATAATCAGTGATAGATCTAGGGTTCAAACACAAGTATTATTATTCCAGGGCGCATATAGTCTCTCTCTCTACACACACACACACACACACACACACACACACACACACACACTTTATTCACATACTTTTGTATCAATACGTATATGTAAAAACAAGTTTACACGTTGTGTTTATATTTATATGTAAATCTATAAACATAATGTTTATTCCTGGCATGACCATCCCACATGAAATTTTCATTAGATTTTTCAGCCTTCCTGAGCAGCCTCAAACATACACACGTATATAAAATCATTTTACTGGTAGTAGTAAATCTCAGTAGCTCATAAATCAAACCAAGGGAGGAGAGGGAAGGGGTGAAGTTAGTTAGAGGAACAACTTAATCTCTATTAGAACCAAAGACATCTAGATTAAAAAGAAGTAACGAAGGAAACACGCAAAAGGAAGAAGGGCCAGGTCTCACACACTGGGTTTAGAGAGTATAGGTAAATGGGTAACACATCAAGGGGAGGGAGGTGCACACCCCATCACACACAAGAAAAAGTGCTGCAGGAGCCGCTCAGTAATTCATGTCTGGAACACGGAGCAGGGACTGCGGCGGGGATAAAACAAGAAACAAACAGGGTAGACAGGGCTGGAACATAATTACAGAGCCACTCAGTCCGCTGGCTCCGTTTACCAGAGAATAAGTTGCATACACGAGAATCTGCATACAAATGAGATGCTGAAAGCACAGGACCGGGACAGTGATAAGACCTCATACACGCTACGAAAGCATGTCAGTGGGAAAAAAAAAAAATCATTCAATTGATACCATGTAGGTTTAACTACACTGCATGACCAAAATAAATTTTAAATGGCATCCTTGGCTTCAAAACAAGTATATGGCTTTCAATTCAGAATGCTAACTGATATTCTGTGTGTGTCTGTCTCATTTATTTTATTCTTTTTTCTCTTCTTTAAAAATTTTTATTAATTTACTTATTTTTTAAATGGAAGTATAGTTGATTTACAATGTCGTGTTAGTTTCAGGTGTACTGTACAGTAATTCAGTTACACATACATATATATATAAATACACACACACATATATATGTATATTCTTGGCCTCATATATGTGAAGTATTATTTTAGGAACAAATATTTTAGAATAAATACTGAAGTATCAGTTCTCCCACTGGTTAAGTGTAACCATTTCTTTTTTTTTTTTTTTTAAACTTTCATGAATACTCTTTTTTATTCTCTTGTTCTATGCTGCATATAATTCCTAAACAAGACTTTTCAAGAGTAATTTCTGCCAATCTTTCATTGCTACCTTTGACACACGCTTCCTTTATAGGTAAGACAAATTTAAACTTTATAAATAACCACAAAAACGTCTACAACAGTGAAAATGGTATTTAAAGCATCTGACAGCACTTCTTTACTTTTCTTGAGAGGTGAATTGGTGAAATAAATTGTGAAATGCAAATGGATTTGTGTATTGAATGGAACTTTATAGGAATATTTTAAAATAGTGAGGAAACTCTCATTTTCAGTCTACACATACATTGTCAGAAGAGTCACGGTGCTGCTAGTATTGAAAGGCATATCCGGCAGGTGGCTGGGGCGGGGGTGAAGGAAGGTGGGGAGGGATAAATCAGGAGTTTGGAATTAACACATACACACTATTATATATGAAATACATAACCAACAAGTACCTACTGTATAGAACAGGGAACTCTACTCAATATTTTGTAAAAACCTATAAGGGAAAAGAATTTGAAAAAATATAGATACATACTATGTACAACTGAATCACTTTGCTGTACATCTGAAACTAACACAACATTGCAAATCAATTATACTCCAATGAAAAATTTTAAGAAAAGAAAAGCACAGCCGCCTGCCACAAGGCATCCAAATCACACGACAAAGATGTAGGCCTGAGGCCCAGCCGGGTATCTGCTCATTCTCCTTAAATCCCAGCCACATGCTTGCTGTGTAACTTGCTCCTCGGTCCCCTACCTGGACTTACCTTCCCCAGGACAGCAAGTGCAGACCCCTCTGCAGGTGGCTGCCGAATCAGATGCCCAGGTGGCAGACACTTCCTTGCCAAGCTCAGTGTACTGGGCTGCAGTGTCAGAGACAGATGTCACTCATCCTACTCTCTCTCTCTGGTGTCAGGGAGTGCAGGACGTGTGGTCAGACAGTTTGCCTAAGCCGTTCTCTGAGAAGTACCAGGAAAAGCTGCTCAAGGATGGGCGGTGGGGGGCGGGAACCAAACTGAAGTTTTCAGCATCCCTAAGCTCTTTACACGACTTAAGGGCTCTGGAGGTTCTATAGCCCAAGAGTGCTTATTGGTTGGTTGGGAAACTCTGTTCTAAAGTATGGGAGCTAAGAGGGGGTTATTATTTTCATACTCAGTAGGCTCTTGGCTGATACACATATGTTACTATATTCCTGCATTTGGGGTTTGTTAGTTACTCTTTAATTGTCTTAAAATTTTGCTTTCTATATTTTGACGCTATATGTGTTTGGGGGCACATAAATGTGTTTGCTTGCTTTAACTTTGTTATTGATTATGCTTTACACCAATTTATAAAATTATTCCATTTCTTGTTATGATTACAATGCATTTTACGCTGAATCTGACTTTGTATAACTAGAAATACATTTATGTATACAAATGACTATAAATGTCCCCCACCTCCTTTATGTTTTGCATATTCCTGAGTCTTTATTTATTCTTATAATTTTTATATTTCTTTGCCATTTTGATTTATATATTAGAAGTCTAGTAGCTTAGAGTTTATGTTTCAGCTGGTATTGCCCTTTAGAAAAGGATTTTTCCCCTATTTACTTTTATTGTCGTCATTAATTTAATTGCCTTTTCTTCGATTATTTTTCAGGCTTCTCTTTTTTGATATTTCTATGTAAACTGTGGGTTCCTTTCTTTGAAAGGTAGAGATCCTGTTTTAATTTCATTGCCTTTTATTCTCTAAACCTCGTTCTTTTGAAACTGGCAAAAACATAAGCAATATTTACTGTTTTAATTTTAGTAAACTGATATAAAGTTTAACAGAGCAGCCTATTAAATAGAACTACTCATGGCACAATAATTTCAGTAATTCTGGTGGGAGCTGATGTTAACCGAGTGTTTACCCCGTGCTAGAAACCTGGGCTAAGTGCTTCAGTGATATGACTGGGGGATGGGGTTCCCAAGACTGAGGGCCCAGCCAAGGCAAAGGGCTAGCAGAGTTGAAGCTGAAGTCTGAACCCCAGGCTGTGTGATTCCAGAGGCCAACCCCAAATCCAAAGGAATACCCTCAGAAACCTCCTAAGGAACAGACATTCTCTTCTCCCTGTTCAGAAGCTCCTCTTAGCCAAAGATCATTGGAAAAAAGCCACTTTGAGTGAGTCCACTTCACATGGGGACCAAAATTTGATACTCAATAGAGAAATAAGAAGTTTGATTGTGAGTTAATCTTTAAAAATAAAGTGAAACATTATGAAAGTAAATTTATCTTACATTTATTAAAGTGTAGGTTATAATTGTAATTATGTGCTAATTCTTAAGACAAACAAGAAATAAACTGAGTATTCTTTGGGTGGCTTTCAGGTGCAACAGTCCTAAAAAAAAGAGTAGGATGGGGACGTCCCTGGTGGTTCAGTGGTTAAGAATCCTCCTGCCAAAGCAGAGGACACGGGTTTGATCCCCGGGCTGGGAAGATCCCACATGTTGTGGAGCAACTAAGCCCATGTGCCGCAACTACTGTGCCCGCGCACCTAGAGCCCATGCTCTGCAACAGGAGAAGCCACCGCAATAAAAAACCCATGTACAGCAAAAAAGAGTAGCCTCTGCTCACTGCAACTAGAGAAAGCCCGTGTGAAGCAATGAAAACCCAACGCAGCCAAAACTAAAAAAAATTTTTTAAAAACAACAAAAAAAGAGTAGGATGGCACATGAGGACAGCCTTCACTTCAGATACTTTTGTGACACAAGCATAAAGAAAGTGTCTCTAAAAAAAAAAAAGAAGAAGCAGCAGCAAAGGATTTATATATTTGCCTAATGCCTCTCTTAATCCTTGACATTAAAATCACTCTCTTTTGAAATGCCTAAGTGTGGATTTTCTCTTCAATTTTTAACTAGACAAACTCTGCTAAACTGCATTAGATAATAGTTTTACATGTGATTCGAATAGCTCTCCAACACCACTTTCATCTGCTTCATGTAATCTCACCATCTTTTGCAAAATGTATAATTTCACTTTGCAATTGACTTGCATCGCAAATCCACTGCGTTACAATGTCTTGTTCTGCTTAACGTCTGACAAACGAGGAGGGACAAACTGTACCAGTCTTGGTCCCTGCAGGAAACAGATGGCATACTCACTCAGACCGTATAATTGAGGAGAGTTTAATAAAGAAAACTTTTTAAATGGTGTTGGGCAGGGTTAGGGGAAACCAGTAAAGGATGCTGAAGGATATCTGGGTTAGCAATATCAGGAAGCCATTACCAGCCACCCCCATTCGTCAAACCGCCTCCTGTGACCCAAGAAGCATAGCTGCAGTTGGCAAGCAGGGATGCTTCAAAGGAGCAATGATTTAGGTAGAAGGACACAAGCCATTTGCAGTGACCCAGCTGAGAGGGAGCTGGAGATTAGTTACCCTGACATTACTCTTCTACTGTCTTCTGGTCTCCTGCCAGTGACACCCATTGGCCAAACCCAGATCGAATCCAGAGAGCAAGGGAGCCCACTGATTACATTTCTAGAGTTCAACTTCTCAAGAAACAGAGTGGGAAAGGAGAAATTGGACATAGAGGGACCAAAAAAATACCTATCATACTGACCAAAAACATGTTGATTTCTTGGGACTTCCCTGGTGGTCCAGTGGTAAAGAATCTACCTTGCAATGCAGGGGATGCCAGTTCGATCCCTTATTGGGGAACTAAGATCCCACATGCCGCGGGGCAACTAAGCCCACATGCCACAACTCCTGAGCTTGTGCGCCTCCATGAGAGAGCCCATGTGCCACAAACTACAGAGCCCACGCACTCTGGAGTCCACCCGTCACAACTAGAGAGAGAAAACCCGCATGCCACAACTAGAGAGACGCCTTCATGCCGCAACAAAGAGACTGCGTACCGCAAGGAAAGATCCGGCATGCCTCAACGAAGATCCTGCGTTCCACAACTAAGACCTGATGCAGCCAAAAAAATTTTTTAAATAAAATAAATAAATAAATAAATATTTTTTAAAATGTCAATCTCTTGACACAGTAGATTCTGATGTTAGGTGAAGAGGGATGTCTGAATGATAACAAGATTTAAAGGTGCTCAATTTGCTTTGGCTCTTCTAGTTTCACAACTTGTGTTTCCTATATTGCGCTGTAACTGGAGCAATTTGGATGATCAGCACTGGGTTACTGTGGACCCCCGCAGTTTCCCTTCTAAAGGAATGCAGAAGAAAGTTTCCTTCTCCTTTGAAGAGAGGAGAAATGGAGTGAGGAGTAAACTGAACACGTGTGTGTGTTGAGGACAAATCTGTGTACAGATATACATTCACACACAGAAAAATGCCAGCTATACAGCATGAGTAAGTGCATTGAGTCAGCTGGTCATCATGAACATTTCAATTGCTAGAAAATGTTTTCTGGTATTTCGAAGCCAAGAGGCCATATCTAAGTTTTCAAGCCTTAACTTAATTATCAGTTTTGTAATCTCACTTGATTTACAAGATTTAATGAGCAAAATGGAAGTTTTAGAAAGGGAATTTTGAGGAAAATCACTCCATTTTGTATCATACTTTGAATGACTTAAAAAAATTTGAAAAACAAAGTTACTTCTGGCTCCTTTTGAAATTTTTCAGAAGATCTGAGATAAATGGCATCTAGAATAATCATTAAAATCCATTTGCTTCTGTGCATTCAGAATCATTTCCCTGTTTTTGAACGACCCAATGGTTAATATAGGGTATATAAAGGCAAAAGGAACAGAACACCTCATCCTGATAAAAAGCTTAGTCCAGGCTATGCTTGCAGACATAAGCACTTGTTTTTAGCTGGTGAGTCATTTACTTACTTCCAAAGTGTAGCTTACCACTATCTACCCAACTAGGAAACAGACCACTCACTAGGGTAGAAGATTCTTTTTAATTTTACACTCCTTCAGCAAATATTCTGTGAGGCTGACCATGCCCTGTGGCCCACAGCCCTGGTGAATCCTCAGCCTTTCATCTCGGAGTCTCGTTAACTCCTCTGGCTACTGTCTGAGAACCAGGTCCTGGAGCATCTGCACCAGGCTAAGCCCTGTCTTAGTGAGAGTCCCCCAGAAGTTGGCTCTCAAGACAATAATTCTAGTGCAAATCATTTCTTTGGGAGATGAAGAAAACACCAGTAGGGGAGTTGGGGAGAGAGACAGGGAAGGGAAGTAGCCAGGAGAGGGTATTATCAAGCCCCTGTGGCCACCTGGGACTTAAGCTTCTGGGGAAATGACATAGGACCGAGTGTAGAACACAACTCAGGGGTTGGGGATGGGAGTATTTACATACCGACTCCTATCCGTCATTGGTGAAAGCTGCTTGCTGGAGGGACTAGTTGGCTGATACTTTCAGTCTGCCAAAGATGAAGGCAAAATGAGGTTTGAGAGCCAGAGAAAAGCCTCAGGCATAGAAGTGCAGGCCATGGCAGCTGGATGTCAGACGCGCATATTCTATGGTAGGTAGTTGGGGTCCGGGGCCTGGGGCAGGGCACCAACAGCATCTGCTACACCACGGCTTTCTCTCTCCCATCACTTTCTATCGCCACCAACTGTGGGGAATTACGTTCCTGTCTTGGAGCAGGGAGACCTCTACTCTCCCCACTCTGTTTCTCTCAAGAATTTTGTTGAGGCCTCACATTCTCTAAGTTGTCCTAAAGGCCTCGGCTTTTGGAACCCAAAGCCAGAGACTCACAGGCTTCTTCACTCTCTATTCTATCATATTTTCGCCTGGGGCAATGGACATAGAACAAACTCTCTGTAAAAGTGGATAAAAGCAAAAGGTGGAAAGATTGGAAAGTTTACTGTTCCACAGACTCCACCACTGTTATTACCACCACAATTAGTTATTTCATTACTATGAGCACAACAGAAAATAACATGAGAACGTTTATGAACACTATGACTAGGAAGTGTGACCAGCTAGAGTCAAACAAAAAGTAATATACAATCGTTGGCATCTGCATGCTCACAATTCAAACTTGTTTTTTTTTTTTTTTTAAATTTTATTTTATTTTATTTTTTTTTGGGGGTACACCAGGTTCAATCAACTGTTTTTATACACATATCCCCATATTCCCTCCCTTCCTTGACGCCCCCCCCTCGATTTCAAACTTGTTTTTTATTAAAATCCTAGAGAGTATTTCTCTTTAGGCCACGATGGAATGATTGTATTAGACGAATGCTTCAATTGAAAACAAGTAGACAAGTAAATACATAGTGAATTCACTTGAGGGCATTAGTGAGATGTTGGGACAAATGCCAGCATTTGAGAAAAAGGAAACCCATTGAGAACTCAACCATTTTCATTCCACTCTTTCTCTTAGGACACTTGCTGATTTCTGATACAGAGAGAATAAGGTTGAACTGGACAGGAGAAGGTTATCAAGAATCAGATAAGCAAGAAGAGCTTTGGCTAATCTCACAAGGATGCAAAGACAAAATAAGAGTTTGGGGTTGCCAAGGCAGCCAAGACTTGAAGGGCACAGCACATAAAAGGAAGAGACATTCAGGAAAGTAAGCCTGACACTCCATAGCAGCTTTCCCCTTGAGGCTTCCCGATTCTTAATTTGTGCAACACAAAAGGCTCAGAAACCTCTACAAAAACAGCTGGAAAGTACTGCAAAGGTTTTAATGGTCTTGTATATCTGGGGAGATAACAATTGTGAGTTTGGCACCCTCCAAGCTCTATCCATACTCTCAGCTGAGGGCCAGAGTACATACTAAATGTAGGTTTGAATCAGAGATAGACCCTGTCTTGCAAAGGTTATAACATAGCTTTGAACCAAGAATTAAGGTAAACTGCCTGTATCTGAGGTATTTGTAAGAGATAACATTAATTCTCTCCGAAGGAAGGAAAACAAACCATCCTGAGTCTTCTCAGTTTTCAAACACGATGCTTGACGTTTAATTAAAAACATCAAGTATATATAAAAGATCAAGAGAAAAATAGGCCATAAAAATAGACACAAAGGTGATCAAGATATTTCAGTTATTATACACATTCACATATAAGATTAATGAGTTTGTAAGAGTAGATGATATGATGAAGAAATTCAACAGAAAATTCTAATATATTAAAGGGAAATTCTAGAAATTAAAAATATAAATTTTAGGCAGAACAGTGTTTGACAAAAGTAACAGCAATGTTGGGGGGATCTGTCTCCTAAAGCAAAGGAAATAAAAGCGAAACCAAACAAATGGGACCTAATTAAACTAAAAGGCTTTTGCACAGCAAAGAAAATCATCAACAAAATGAAAAGACAATGTACTGAATGGGAGAAAATATCAATATTTGCAAATGATATGACCAATAAGGGATTAATATCCAACCTACATAAGTAGCTCATAAAACTCAGCCCCCCCAAAAAAGCAAACAACTCCATTAAAAAATAGGCAGAAGAACTGAACAGACATTTTTACAGGAAATGCAGGTGGCCAACATTTCTAATCAGCAAGGAAATGCAAATCAAAACCACAATGAGATATCACCTCACATCTGTGATAGAATGGCTATCATCCAAAAGAACACAAATAACAAATGTTGGTGAGGATGTGGAGAAAAGGGAACACTACACTACACTACACCATGGGTGGAAATGGAAATTGGTGCAACTATTATGGAGGCCAGTATGGAGGGTTCTCAAAAAGCTAAAAATAGAGCTACCATATGACCCATCAATTCCACTCCTGGGTATTTATCCAAAAACAAACAAACAAACAAACAAACAAAAAACCCCACTAATTAAAACCCAGTGTTCATGGCAGCATTATTTACAATTGCCAAGATATGGAAGCAACCTAATTATCCATCAACAGATGAATGGATAAAGAAGATATGTATATACCACCTAAATACCCTAATTTAAAGGCAAAGATTGTCAAATGGGATAAAAAAAATCAAGACCCAAGTATATGTTGCTTACAAGAATCTAATTGGAATGTAAAGATACAAAGAGGTTAAAAGTAAAAGAATGGAAAAAGATAAATCATGATAACACTAGTCAAAAGAAAGCTTGGGTTGGTATATCAAAATCAGGTGGAGTCAATTTCAGAGCAAAAATTTATCAAGGACCAAGAGGGTCACTTATAATGACAAACAGATAAATTCATCAAAGAGACATACAATTCTAAAACAGTATTTATGTTTCTAAAACAGACCATCAAAATATACAAAGTAAAAATTGAAAGAACTGCAAGGAGAAACAGAGAAATCCAGAATTATGATAGATTTCACCATCCGCAATTGAGAAAACAAGCATACAGAGAATCAGAATTAATATAGAAGATTTGAACAACCCTGTCAATGTAGCTGATCTAATTAACATTAAAGAACACTGCACCCAACAACAGTAGAAATGTGCCTTTTTTTCAAGTGCACATGGAACATTTACCATGATAAGCCATGTTCCAGGTTATAAAACTATTCTCAATAATTTAAAAAGGGATGAAGTCATCCAAAGTATGCTCTCTAGAATAGCATTAAATTAGAAATAAATAATAAAAATCCCTAGGAAATCCTCATATATTTGGAAATTAATAAGAGACTTCCAAATAACCTATGGATCTCAGAAAAACACACAAAGTGAGAAAGTATTTTGCACTGAATGAAAATGAAACACAACCTATCAAAAATTTTTGAGATGCAGCTAAAGCTATATTTAAAAGGAAATTTATAGCACTGAATACATATTAGAAAAGAAAAAAGTTTTCAAAGATAAAATCTTAAGAAACAAAAATAAGAGGAGCTAATGAAACCTAAAATAACCAGAAGAAAGGAAATAATAAAGATCAAAGCAGAAATTAATGAAATAGAAAAACAATAGGGAAATACTAATGAAACGAAAAATAAGTTTTTTGAGAACATCAATAAAACTGATGAGGTTCTAGTTAAATTTTTACTAAACATTTTTTCCAGTTAATCATCCTTTGTTATCTGCATGTTACATACATTTCTTCCTTTCTCACTCTACTGTCCCCATTTTTGTCCAATTTCTCAATACATTTATTAAAATAGTTTAATAAAGCATTTTAGTGTTTTGTAAAAATCATAGCTGAGAAATTGACACTGATACAATCTACTTATTAAGATTCCTTAAATTTTACAGGCACTCATTTGTGTGTGTGTGTATGCATGTGTGTGTGTTTAGTTCTATGCAACTTCATCACGTGGGTGGATTTCCGTGACCACCACTACAATCAAGATACAGAACAGTTCAATTGCAAAGAGCCCTCATGCTACCCTTACATACCTAAAGCTTCTCCTCCTTAACTATTAACTCCTGCTCCTGTCTCTAACCTCTGGCAACAACTATTCTCTTCTAATGCATAATTTTGTCATTTCTACAGTGCAAAATCTGCATATAATATACAGTCGGCCCTCTGTATCAGCAGTTCCTCCAAATCTGCGGTTCTGCATGAGAGGATTCAACCAACCTCAGACCAAGCAGCACTGTAGTATTTACTATTGAAAAGAATCTGCGGTCCAGTGGTTAAGACTCCCAGCTTCCATTGTACGGGGTGCAGTCAGGGAGCAAAAATCCCACATGCTACATGAAGCATCCACCAGAAATGAAAACAAAACAAAAACAAACAAACCCATAAACAACAACAAAACACACACACACACAGAAATAAGTGGACCTATGCAGTTCAAACCTGTGTTGTTCAAGGGTCAACTGTAATTCCTTTGCATTAAAAATTACAACATAGCATGTAAAGACATTTAAAAAAAACCTAAGTAAGCAAAGGGATAGATTACATTCAGTTTTATACTATAAAAATCTCATTTTTCCTCTTCAGTTCAATGAATTAAATGGGAATGGAAAGGGCCAAGAAGTGTCAAGAAGCTGAAGTTCTTACTCAAGCATAGATGAATTCCTACGAAACACATTAGCGAGTCCAGAACCAGACCTGCACATATACTGCAACTGACTCATGATGAAGGTGACACTGTAGTGTAGCAGAGAAATCATCTTTTTCTTCCCCAAAAAGCAGTGCTGGACCAATTAGATACTATAGGAGACAAAAATGAATTTTGACATCTACCTCACACCATATAAAGAAATCTATTCTAGATGAACTGTAGATCTAAATGTGAAAAGTAAACAATAACACTTCTAGAAGAAAACACTGGAGCATACCCATGTGACACAAGAGTAGGCCAAGATTTCTTAAATAAGATATGAAAAGCACTGATCATAAAGGAAAACTGGTAAGTTAGACTATTAAAATCAAGAATTTCTATTCATCGAAGGATACCATTGGGGAGTTAAGGTACAAATCACTGAGTAGAACAAGGTATTTGCAATCCTATATAACAAATCATTTGATATTCTTCCCAATCAATAAGGAAAATACAGACAAACCTTGGACAAAACATGTAAGCACCTGTGTCACAAAATGCATATGCAAATGTTCAATAAATACCTGAAAAAGTACTTATGTCGTGAGGCATCAGGTGAACGCAAACCAAAACCACAAGGAGATGTCACTACACATGCACCAAAATAATGAAAATTAAAAAGACAGGCACCACCAAGTATTGGCAAGGATGTGGAGCAACTGGAATTCTCAATCGCCTCTGGTGAGTGTGTAAATTTGTACAACTGTTTGGTTTGGCAGTATTTACTCACACTGAATATCTTTGTACCTTATGCTCCAATAATTCTACCTCTGGGTACATCCCCAACACAAAAGTGTACACATAGAGACCAAAACGCACGAGAAAGCATTGCACGCTTCATTATAGATAAAAACTAAAAACCACCCAAATATCCCTTGGCAGTAGAATAAAACAATAAATTGTGGTATATCCATACAACACAATTCTCTATAGCAGGGGTCATCAAACTTTCGCTGTCAAGGGGTATGGAGTAAATATTTTAGGTTTTACTGGCTACATATTGTCTCTGCTGCATATTCTTGTTTTGGTGTTTTTGTTTGTTTGTTTGTTTGTTTACAACTCTTTACAAATGCAAAAGCCGTTCTTAGCTGGTGGGCCATACAAGGACAGGCTGGGGCAGGGGGCTGTCATCTGCCAGTGCCTTCTCCAGACCACTAGCAATGAATGTGGTACTCTACATGCAATAACAGGAATACATTTCACAAACCCATTCACAAAAGTGTGCATACTTATAATTCTAGACAGAACGACTGCTGATAAAAGTCTTGATAGTGGGTACCTTTAGGGGTAATAGTAATGATGAAAACAGACACAAACAGGGCTTCCCAGAGGCCCGCAACATTGCTTCTCTATCTGGGTAGTGCTTACACATGACTCATTTGGGGAAAATTGCTTAAGCTATACACTTATGATTTGTATCATTTTCTGTATGTATGTTATACTTCCAAATTAATTTTACTTAAAAATACTACAAAATTGGACTTCCCTGATGGCACAGTGGTTAAGAATCCGCCTGCCAACACACGGAACAACAGTTTGATCCCTGGTCTGGGAAGATCTCACATGCAGTGGAGTAACTAAGCAGGTGCTCCACAACTACTGAACCGGCACTCTAGAGCCCACGAGTCACAACTACTGAGCCCGCATGCCACAACTACTGAAGCCCGCCAGCGTGCTTAGAGCCCATGCTCTGCCACAAGAGAAGCCACTGCAATGAGAAGCCTGTGCACCACAAGGAGGAGTAGCCCCTGCTCTCCACAACTGGAGAAAGTCCATGCACAACAATGAAGACCCAATGCAGCCAAAAAACAAACAAACAAAAAATCTACAAAATCATAGAAGTCCAGTTTTCTCCCCCCGCAACGTACTTTCTTCTCAGTGTCATTTTACATCAGTTTCTTTTCAGCTATCTTAAATAGTAAGAACCTTAGTCCACCCAAGTTTCCACTTCTATCTAAAAGCTTGCCAGTGGTCCAGTAGACTGCGTTTGTGACTCATGGTCACTGTAATGCTACTAAATAAGAGTACCCCAAATATTGATGTTCCAATGTCATGAGTGAGGCAGGAGGGAGAGAGCGAAAATGAGACAGGGTCAGAGAGAAACAGCACAGTGCCTCGAGGGGAAGTCACCCCAAGTACAGAAGGACAATGGTTTCACCATCTGGCCTGCGGTCATTCTCCCTGATCATAACACACTTCAGCAGAAGAGAATTAAGAACACAGTTTAGCCCAAATCGAAAAACCTCACCGAACATGTTTTTCTCATTTGCGCTTTATCCTAAACATTTGTAAAGATTTAGCAGCGCACCCCAGCAAGCCTTTTTAATCCACATTCCAGTAAGAGAGATTTCACAAACGCTTCTCAAAGACGTTTTTATTTCCAGGCTTCAACAGAGCCAAGTTACTTCATTCTCTCAGGTGGCTTGGGAAAAACTTGAGATCGTGACCCACGGAGAGGACAGACAAGAAGGTGACTCATCTGCATGTGGAGCCCTCAGGTTAGGGATGGGAGGGTTAGCCCCACGGTCTGGACACCAGCAGAAATACAAGAATGGTCGAAGTTCTCTTCCACTGCTGGGACGTGCTGCTGTGTCTCAAGTCTGGGTTGAAAAATTAATATGCACTGACTTTGCTTTCCATTTATAGTTGAGCTGATATGCAGTAAGGTTGGGTTTCTTAGGGGAAAAACATGAGGCTTTAAGAGAAAAAAGGGAATGACTGTAGGGTATGAAGTGTGGATCAGCCTTGGTGGCAAACTGGTTGTATTAAAGCACCTACATCATGAAAGGGAAGGAATTTGGAGTTCTAGGGAAAGATTTACCTGCCTTACCTGAAGCACTTCTGCCAGTGTCACCATCTGTGACCCTAGAGAACATTTTATCTACCATCATGGTATCCCATACAAGACGTTCTACAAGTAGAGGACACATTTTAGAGCAAAGAAGTTGGGACAATGGGCCCATGGTCCAGAATTCACTGGTCTCCCCTGTGTCCCATTACCTAGCTTGAGCCGACTTGATAGGATGATTCAACGGCCCGCTGAAGGCCCAGACATGCTCAGGGTGAAGTACAAGCCTTAAACCAGCTGCTAGTGTATAGTACATCACCTCCAAAATTTGGGGAACCACGGATTGGAAGTGAAAGTGGCTTTTCTCATTGATACACCAGACAACACCTGAAGGAATTTGTACTTTCTTCCCCCCAACCTTGGTTCCAGATGGTTTAGAGTTAATAGCATTCAAGCGAGGAAGACTTCACCTGGGGCCACAGCCAGGTTCTGCTATGTTGGAAGGGCTTCTGGTTGTTTTGGCCTCCTCTTGCCATTGAACCAGTAGAAGAAAGGGGTTGCTGTTTTGACTGGGGTTCTGATCACCAAAGGGGAAGTTGGGTGACTGCTCCAGAACAGGGAGGCATGAAGAATTATGCCTGCAATCCAGGAGATGGTGGGGTGCCTTGTCATCCTCGCCTGCCCAGTAGTTCGGGACAAAAGAGAAACTGGCAACCGATCAAGGCAAGACCACCAAGGAATCAGATTTTTCAGGAATAAAGATCTTGGTGATGCTGGCAGAGGGGAGGGGGCACATGGAATGCGCGCTGGGGTGAGGAAGCTATGTTATAATTTGTGCCTGTGACGAAAGTGGGAGCTGTACCATCTGTGTCTACTGATGAATTTCTGTTCCCCCTGTTTTCTCTCCTTATGTGAAAAGTACTAGCGGTGCTAATGTTTTTTATTTCAGGGAGGAATATGACCAAATTGATCCTGATACCATCACCGAGAGGACTGCATGTGCCCTTGGCTGGGGATACCAATTATTTCTCAAATAAAAAGCAGTGAGGAAGCTGAGAGACGAAAAGGGTGAAGTCTTCTGGGTGTTTCTCATTGCCCCTCCAGTTGCACTCTCCCCACTTCTCCTCCCCACTCTGCGCCCGGGGAGGCTGGCCTGGATGGACTACACTAACCGTCATACCTGCTTTCTGCCTTCTGGTTGATGTGGCCAATGAGAGGCACCAGAAAGGTATCAGAGTTGGGAGAAGGGTGAAGTGGAGGTATTTTCCTGCTAACCCCCTGCATACTGGGTTGCCTTGGCTTGGGTATACCCACCCATGGAAGGCCACAGATTCTATCAGGTAACCCTCTCCACATAACACTGCTCTCCCTGGGTTCTGCTCAGGCTTAAGAGTGGAAGTGACTATTTCCAGTGCTTCTGCTCTGGCTTCTGTTGATTTCCCTAAACTCTACCCAGACCTTTATAAATAGCTCCTTTATTAAGTTGTCCAACTACCCAGTCTGCATGTGCATCTGTGTTTGCCAGGACCCTGACTGATGTATAGATTAGCCTCCAGCCCCCATCTGGGGATGCTTGGGCTTGAAAGAAGGTAGACGGGGCCACAGCCCCAACGCCATTGCCACCCTTTGAGTCTCCTTTCCTTCCAATCAGACGAGGACCTGAAGAACCAGATGTCTCCACCCAACCTGTGTATCCCCTACCTCCTATCTGGCCTAGAGCTTCTTTCTTTGGTCCTACCATCCTTGGTTTCCCTTGATGCCTAGTGTCCTGCCCTGAGATCCAGCCCACCTGGCTCTTAGACTCTGCCTACCTCTCCCCAACTCCAGCTCCAGCTCCATGGCTCCCCACATCTTCTTCTCCAGGTGCCGCAGGCAGATGTCTGGGAACTAGGACTCAGCCTCCCTCTGCTTCCCCTCAGCTGCCTGATGCGTCACTTAGATCTAACTGTCTCTAAAATTAGAACCACTGTACCCAGTCCGCCACGATGCTGGACCACCAACTGTACTTCCTGAGCCAGGTCAGCCTCTATCCCTTCCACTTCTGGCCACGACGTCTTGGCCTCTGCCTAGCCTCAAATATTTCACATTGGAGCTTGCCCCTCAGCCCGTGCACCCCCGTCCCCTCTCTCTCTTGCTCTCTCCAAGGCCTAACAATTTCACAGCACCAAACTGCACATAGAAGTCTCTCAATAAATAAAATGATCTGTCAGGCAGCGTTTTGTAAACAATGCAATCTTGATTATTTGTTGAATCAATTAAATGACCAGCATGTACTTAAAATTTTGATATTTGAAATAATCTTCTACATAATTAATATTTGTAATGTGACAGTGAAGAAAACCACATATAATTACCTTTTATAAGTCATCATTTTTTCCTTCCTAAAGGTCCATTAGGAAAAGGCCTATCTTTAAATCCATGTGGAAAGGGTGGAAACAGTCCACTACGTTTGCTGGGATGAGCTGCAGACCACAGCTCATGAGGAACGTGGTATATAACATTGTGTGTATGTATGTGCACTGTGTACAGGTGTGTATGTATATGTGTGTGTGAGTGTAAGTGTGTGTGTGGTAGGTATTTATGTGACTGGGTGTATGGATTTGTGTATATGTGTGTCTGTGTGTGTGTGCATGTGTGTGTGTGCGTGCATATGTGTTTATATGCATGCATGCACACAGTGTGTATATCTGTGTGTGCATATATATGTGTGCTTGTATCCATGCATATATATGTGTGTATATGGGTATGGGGTATATATGTGTAGATGTGTGTGTATATGGTGTGTGTGTGTGTGTATATGCAGTGTATGTGTGTATGTGCTGTGTGTACCCATGTATACATATGTGTGTATGTGAGTGTATGGGTTATGTGGTATGTGTGTGTAGCTGTGTATGTATGTTTATTTGTGTATACATGTGGGGGAGTGTCTATGTGCTATGTGTTTGTTGTGGGTGTGGGTGTGTGTGTGTGTGTGTGTGTGTGTTAAAGGGGCAGCTAGAGCCCTAGAGCAGAGAAGGAAGACAGTGGGGCTAAAGATGTTTGAACTACAGGTTGAGGAGAGAGCTTGCGCCGAGGAGCTGTGGGAAGCTAACTGATGCCCTTCTCAGAGCAGGAGGAAGCGGACACGGCCAGAGGAAATGGAAATGTGCCAGAGCAGAGCAGAGTCAGGAAGAAGGAAGTCACTCAAAGAAGACAGTGTTTAGTGACATAGGAATTACAACAGTTAAGTAATGACATGAAGGCTTCATGTATCCTTAGGGGTTATATCTAACCCTCAGCAGTAATTCAGGGCTTATGAAACGAGAGAGAATAATGACAACGGCAGTGATAGCTGAGACGTATTAAGCACGTATTGGGTGCTGGGGCTGTTCTAAGGCTCTTACGTGTTAAAAGGGGTCTGTACCCAACTCGACCATGGCGGGGGGTGTGGTGTCATGTTCTCCCCCCTACCACCACCAAGCAAGCAATTCTCTGAACACCAGCTGGGTAGCCTTCCATCCAACTTAATCCTGACACTGTGAACACGGAGATGGCCTCAGGTTCCACAGGCCTGCCCCCACTTCAGACACCCACCCCAGGCCTAGGCTGTGACCTGTGCTTCTGACCCGCTGGCTGTACGTCAGAGGTTCCCACAAACAGCTCCTTGGGATTGACTAATTTGCTAGAGCAGCTCACAGCACTCAGAGAACCAGTTTACTTACTAGATCACCAGTTTATTATAAAAGGATGTAACTCAGGAACAGCCAGATGGAAGAGGTGCCCTAGAGCAAACGATGGGGAAGGGGAGTGGAGCTCGCATGCCCTCTCTGGGGACCACTCTCCCCGAATCTCCACGTGTTCACCAACCCAGAAGCTCTCTGAACTGATCCTTGTGGTTTTTCATGGAGGCTTCATTACACAGGCATGATTGATTAACTCATTGGCCATTGGTGACCACACTCAACCTCCAGCCTTTCTCCCCTCCCCAGGGGTCAGTGGGTGGGACTGAAAGTTCCAACCCTCCAATCACAGGGTCGGCTCCCCTGGCAACCAGCCCCCCTTGTTAGGTTCAGTCCAAACTGTACCTTCATTAACATGACAAAAGACACCTTTACTGCTCACATTACAAGGAAATTCCAAGGGTCTTAGGACCTCTGTGCCAGAAAAAGGAGACAACCAAATATGTATTTCTTCTTATAAATCACTTCACACAGGTATTAGCTCACTGACCTCAGATAATAACCCGCCAAGATATGCTCTAACATCTCCATTTTATACATACAGTAACTGAGGCCCAGAGGGAAGGAGTGACTTGCCCAAGTTCATACAGCCTGTAGGTGATGGGGGAGGGGGGGGCCAGAATGCAAGTTCCCGACTCCACAGTCATTGCAGTCTACCTGCTAAGTTGATTCACAGGGGGTTTTCTTAATACTTTTATTTCTATAGATAAATCTAAGCAAGTGAATCACCTGTTAGATCTTTGCTACCCAGGTCTGAAAAAATAGTCTATCTTTTACTATCCTAAACCAGCTACTTTGATATTGACTAGACGTAGGATGACCAACCATCCCGGTTTGGTCAGGAGCTAACCAGGACGGTTGGTCATTCCTAAAAAGTATGCTATTTAAGAGGAATAAATTTACTTCTATGGACTTCGACCAAGATATACTTTGTTTTAACAAAGTCACCAGGATAACCTTTACATGTTTCCTCCAGCATCCATTAATAACTATCAAAAGATCGTTATTAATAGGTAGATAGTCCCTCACTTATTTTTCATTAAGGGGTGGCTTTCCTCCCAGGCATCTCGCTTTGTAGCTGAGTGAAAGAGAGGGGTAAAGGAACCCGCAGCCCCTCTAGCCCACTGAAGGGGGATGCAGGCACGGGGGGTGGAGGGAGAGCTCCCCATGGAAGGGACTGGCCTCCATGGATGATGGCAATCTTCCAGGAGGTCCAACCTTTCTGGCCTGCAGGGTGGCTCTCCTAATGCAGGCCTGGGAGAGGACAGATCAGCCAAGGCCCAGCAGATGCACACATGGACAATCTGTGTCCATCAGGCGGTGCACACTGCGGTAGCCTTTCATTCTGCAAGAGGTTTGAAAACTCAGTGCCAGGTGCACAGCCAGTGCTTTTGATGTCTTTGTAGTAACTGGCTGATCATCAGCGTCTCTCCCACCTCTTCACCAGCGGCCTCAGAGGGTGGCATCGTTCCTTTAGCTTTCTTTGTCCCTTGGCCCCCTGCCATCTGCTGGAATCTTTTCCTTGAGCAAGTGGGGAGACACACATTTATCCCAGTCTCTCTGGTGAGATCGGACTGCCCTGGCTCCACGCGCTGTCTCGTCTTCTGTGAGCTCAGCTTTCCGGCTGGAAGAAAAGGCCCCCTTGGTTGCTCTGTTTTATCGACCAGGCAACAGTTAAAGTGACATGACAAGTGCTGGAGAGTGCTCATTTCCTGAGCCTCCCTTCGCATCCACTAATGATCTGCCCTATCTGGGCTGAGGTATGTAGATTGGCAAAAATAAATCCTAATGGGTGATCATTTCAAGTGGTAACAACAAAGCCACTCAGGCAGAAAGGGGTATGCAGATGGCACGATTGTATGTATGGTCTGTAACCAGGATGCTTTTTTATTTTATTTTATTTTATTTTATTTATTTATGTAGGCTGTGTTGGGTCTTCGTTGCTGGGTGTGGGCTTTCTCTAGTTGTGGTGACCAGGAGCTACTCTTTGTTGCAGTACACTGGTTTCTCATTGCAGTGGCTTCTTTTGTTGCGAAGCATGGGCTTTAGGCATGCGGGCTTCAGTAGTTGCAGCACACGGGCTCAGTAGGGGTGGCTTGTGGGCTTCAGTAGTTGTGGCTCATGGGCTTAGTTGCTCCCACAGCATGTGGGATCTTCCCAGACCAGGGCTCGAACCTGTATCCCCTGCATTGGCAGGCGGGTTCTTAACCACTGCACCACTAGGAAGTCCCAACCAGGATGCTTGTGAATTCAATTCTTGCTTTAAAGTGAGTGATCATCAAGAAATGAATAACCTGGGATCTGGGATCATTTGTGTAAAATTCCATTTGCATAAGAAGAACCTGTGTACCAGAACGAAAACTCTGGTCGTTGTGGCTGACTACATCCTCCCGAGTGATCACTAAAAGGGAACTCTGCATGATTTCCTGACATTTACACGTCTCTTCTGCATGAGAAATCAGTTCTGAAATCCACACAGCTCCTCAGGAAAAAAATATTCTAAATATGAAACAAAATTTTATTTTCTCCCGATCTCTAGAGATAAAGTGGCACCACTTCAAGAGAGACACAATTCAATCATTTAAAACTCCAATCTTAACCTAGTATCATGCTGTAATAGTACGATTCTTCCTGGGGGTAAACGAAAGCCTGCTTTAAGGTCCCAGCTTATAATTATTTTACCGTTAGAAGCATAACCATATTTTGAAAACCTGGTGTTTACTGTTCTGATCTATTTGCTCTACTCCCAATCATCAGCTGGTTCCCCGTTAGAGAGATGAGCCTGGAAGGAAATGAAGGCCTTTCTAAGAACTAATAAAAGACCATCTCTTCCGCAAGTGGTGTTTATATTCTGTTTGTCATCATTTGCTGGAAGACACTCTAGGAAATGGGAAGGAGATTATTGCACAAGAACACATCTTGTAGGGAGAAATAAAGATGTGCCCATCGATTCTGCATCCTATCCCAGAAATTGGATGATGTGGTTCCAAGATGCTCAGTGATGTTCTTTTATTTTGCTTTGGAGAAAGAAAGAGAGACAGAGCAAGAAGCCGGGTCCTGGGAAGCCAGAAGTATTATTCTGGGCCTGGCATGGCACTGAGGACAATTGCTTAAGAGCTCACTATTATCATTAAAAATACAATGAAACATGATATCACTTATATGTGGCATCTAAAAAAAGGGTACAAATGAACTTATCCACAAAACAGAAATAGAGTTATAGATGCAGAAAACAAACTTATGGTTACCAGGGTGTAAGGGGGTGCAGAGGGATAAATTGGGAGATTGTGAATGACATATACACACTACTATATGTAAAACAGATAACTAATAAGGACCTACTGTTTAGCACAGGGAACTCTACTCAATACTCTGTAATGGCCTATATGGGAACAGAGTCTAAAAAAAGAGAAGATATAGGTATATGTATAACTGATTCACTTTGCTGTACACCTGAAACTAACACAACAGTATAAATCAATTTTACCCCAATAAAAATTAAAAACAAATGAACAAACAAAAACGATGAAAAAGAGTCCCAACATTGCTTGGCCAATTCTCCACTCTAACAAGGCGATGGAGATTTCCTTTTTGTTGTTTTGCTTAAGGACCCAAGAGATTACACAAGAATACACAGTGACCCCACTATATTTAAGGAGTCCAAATTTAAGGAGTCTTAAAAGGATAGAGTCTAGTGACATTAATCTGTGGGCTTATTTATTCCCTGCTCATTCCTCTTTCGTGAACTCTTCACAGCTCTGCTCTGAATCAGCAAGGTGCTGGGAAGCGCTAGGCCATGTGAGGATGCTGCGGAGACCAGGGTGGTAGTGGATAGACTGGCCCCTCTGTGTCTCAGTCTTCCTTCCCTGACCCTGGGCAGTTTCTCAAACAAGCACCACCTCCCCACGCAGCCTCCTTGCTCTCCATCTGCCCAGGGCCTGGCCGCCCAGACCAGCTCCAGGCTAATTCTCACAACAGCCCCGCTCTGCCCTGGCCTGTGTGCCTGGCCAGGTGGCATCTCTCTCTTCCCCCACCAAATTTTCACTGTGACATTGGTTCTACCTATAAACCCAGAATATTGACTTACTGGCTAATATGTTAGGAAAGTTCAAAGCCGCATCATGTGCAACCCCAACATGTGGCAGCAGTGGTGCCAAGCTACCCTCTGGCTCTGCCTCCCCACGCTGGGCAAAATATCAGTCATTGTCAATTGCTATATGCTGATGCTCAAATCCTTCTCAACACAGCCCTCCCAATGGCCACTAGCTACTGCTAGGAGATAGCAAGCAAAATTGCTCAGCAATAAGTGTTTGTTGAAGCCTGTCACATCCCAGGTACCTCTCCTAGGCCCTGGGAACACAGCAGAAAACACAACAAAGGACACGCGCTCATAAAGAGATAAATAGATATATAATTTAACACCAGACAGGGAAAATAACGCAATGAAGGAAAATTCATGCAGAAAAGGAGATGGAGTTTCCTGAGGGAGCAAGGAGGAGGGGCTATTTTGCTAACGGTGGTCACCTCTGACCTTTTGAAGTGGACATTTGCATGTACGGGAGGGAGGGAGCTATCCCTGCAAACACGTGTGGGGAAATGTATTCTAGGCAAAGGGAACAGCAAGTGCAAAGGCCCTGGGGTGGGAGCCAGCAAAGGATCCGTCTGCCATCCCCGTTCCCCAGCCTGGCCCCAACCTAGCACCCCCCCACTCCATTTTCCGCACTCGCCAATCATTGCAAATCATTGCTCACCTGTGCAATAGCTGTTCCTTCTCACTGTTGTCTCTGGATGTGCGGTTACAATAAAGTGCTTGAAAAGCCTTGTTTCCGTAGTTGAAATCCCTTGCAGAGGCTGCAAGAATTCAGAGGCTTGTATGTAGATTAGGGGAAACAACCCCCTGTTTTGCTTTCTGGCTAAATGTTGACCCTTTTTACTCACGTAAGGAGCTCAATTAGTCAGAGAAGAGGCCAGCCGACCTTTTGGATATTTTCTTCTGAACCCTTAGGGAGGTTTTGCCGCTAGGATTCTTAACACGTTCCCCTCTACCAAGTCAAGTCAATTCTTCTTGACTAGCTTTCCTCCCTCTCTCTCTTTCTGTCTCCACCCACATCCTACCTGGTGCCCTGGGATGAACCCAGGGAGCCAGCTTTGGGGTGGTGGGTCCTCCCAGCAGGGCTTGGTGGGTGTGGCTTCCCCTCCCTGGTGCTAATGTGACAGGTTAACTGCAAACTGGGGGTTTTAGAGTTTGTCCTCACCTCCTTCCTGGGAGGACCCTGCAAGATGGACCTTTGAAACCTCATTTACCCTCGTCTGCTTTGCCTCCTCTTCTAGGGCTGTGTTTGCAGGCTTGTATTATTGAAGGTTGATCTCAGGTGAGCACTGTCAACACCTGCAAAGTGAATATACCCAGGCTGTATGTGGCCTTGGCTTCTTTAAAGTGATACAGATTTGTTACCACATTGCCAGATCTATTCAGAGTCATTTGTATATTTTCTGGTGATACTATTGGATGATGGAGATGTTTGGGGTATGCTTGGGGGGGCTGTAGGGATATGGAGGTGGATTATTACATCAAATATTCCTCTCCAGGGACTTCCCTGGTGGCGCAGTGGTTAAGAATCCGCCTACCAATGCAGGGAACATGGGTTGAGCCCTGGTCTGGGAAGATCCCACATGCCACTTGGAGCAACTAAGCCCGAGTGCCACAACTACTGAGCCTACACTCTAGAGCCTGTGAGCCACAACTACCACAACTATTGAGCCCACATGCCTAGAGCCCGTGCTCCGTAACAAAGAGAAGCCACTGCAAGGAGAAGCTCGCACACTGCAATGCTCCCTGCAACTAGAGAAAGCCTGAGCGCAGTAACAAAGACCCAACGCAGCCAATAAATATATAAATTTATTTATTTAAAATATATATATATTCCTCTCCAGCTCTGAGAACAAACCACAACCAAAGCTCCAAATTCGGAATCTTTATGCTCCTGCTGGGGCTAGAATGTGCCCTTTGCCTGTTTATCTGTGCCTTCAGGGCCCGTGTTACCGATCTCTCCTCTGATCTTTTCTATACCTGAAGAATTGTGACTGAACTCATGCTTTGCTTTTTGTTTTATTCAGTGTAGGCGAATTATTCAAATAAACAAAACAAAACAAAATCTGAGCAGCCTAAAACAATGACGCTGTAATTCGTGCCCACGTCCCAGGCCACGTGGGCTGGGCAGCAATCTTCGGAGGGTGACCCAGGAATGAAGGACCTTTCCTCATGGCAGCGTGTCTTCAATTCATGGCTTCCAAGGGCAACATGGAAGGGCAGAGAGCATGCAGGATCCCACTGGGATGTTCCAGGGGCTGGGCCCGAGAGGGGCACACCTAGTTTCTGACTACCTTTCCTCAGCCAGAATCAGGCACCTGGCCCTAATTATCTGCTGGGGACACTGGGAAATGTAGCTGAGCTGTCTGCAGGGAGGAAAAGGGACCCATGGTGGCAGGGGGTGGGGGAGGGTGTCACACAAACACTAGCTCTGCTCCATCCTTTGTTGCTTCACTTTGCATTTTGTCTCTATATTTCCATGGATGCAGAGAAGTAATACAGGACCTCAGAGGTTTAACTCAAGTATCTCATTTTACAGATGAGGCGAGAGAAGCAAAGTGACCTGCCCGGTGCAGAGTTTAGGCCAATAACCCTGCTCTGCAGATCCTTCCTTCCTTCCTTCCTTTCTCCCTCCCTTCCTCCCTTCCTCCCTCCCTCCCCCCTTCTTCTCTGTGGGTTATTTTATTTATTTAGATATAATTTACATACAACAAAACTTACCAATTTCTAAATATGCCATTTGATGAGTTTCAACTACAATCATATAATCCCAGTCATTACATATAGAATATTTTCATCACACCAAGAAGTTTCCTCTGGCCCCTTTGCATTCAGTTTCCTTCCCAATCTTCATAGCCTCTAAGAACCACTTAAAAAAAAAAGACTCCTGCTCTAGAACTCACAATTCTACCTAAGCATTATTTTTACTTGACCAAGAAGCTATACATTCGTTGAAGTCAAGAATTAGGTCTCTATCCACTTTAGACCTAGAGACACATACAGACTGAAAGTGAGGGGATGGAAAAAGATATTCCATGCAAATGGAAATCAAAAGATAGCTGGAGTAGTGATACTCATATCAAATAAAATACACTTTAAAATAAAAAATGCTACAAGAGACATGAAAGGACACTACATAATGATCAAGGGATCAATCCAAGAAGAGGAGATAACAATTACAAATATATATGCCCCCAATATAGGAGCACCTCAATACATAAGGCAAATGCTAACAACTATGAAAGAGGAAATCGACAGTAACACAATAATAGTGGGGGACTTTAACACCCCACTTACACCAATGGACAGATCATCCAGACAGAAAATTAAGAAGGAAATACAAGCTTTAAATGATACAATAAACCAGCTAGATTTAATAGATATCTATAGGACATTACATCCAAAAACAACAGATTACACGTTCTTCTCAAGTGCACATGGAGCATTCTCCAGGATAGATCACATTTTGGGTCACAAATCAAGCCTTGGTAAATTTAAGAAAACTGAAATCTTATCAAACATCTTTTCCAACTACAACATTATGAGATTAGAAATCAATTACAGGAAAAAAACTGTAAAAAACACGAACACATGGAGGCTAAATAATATGCTACTAAATAACCAAGAGATCTCTGAAGAAATCAAAGAGGAAATCAAAAAATACCTAGAGACAAATGACAAAGAAAACACAACAATCCAAAACCTATGGGATGCAGTTCTAAGAGGGAAGTTCATAGCAATACAATCCTACCTCAAGAAACAAGAAAAATCCCAAGTAAACAATCTCACCTTACACCTAAAGAAACTAGAGAAAGAAGAGCAAACAAAACTCAGAGTTAGTAGAAGCAGAGAAATCATAAAGATCAGAGCAGAAATAAGTGAAATAGAAACAAAGAAAACAATAGCAAAAATCAATAAAACTAAAAGCTGGTTCTTTGAGAAGATAAATAAAATTGATAAACTTCTAGCAAGACTCATTAAGAAAAAGAGGGCGAGGACTCAAATCAATAAAATTAGAAAGGAAACAGGAGAAGTTACAATGGACAACAGAAATAAAAAGCATGATAAGAGGCTACTACAAGCAACTATATGCCAATAAAATGGACAACCTGGAGGAAATGGACAGATTCTTAGAAAGGTATAAGCTTCCAAGACTGAATCAGGAAGACATAGAAAATGTGAACAGACCAATCACAAGCAATGAAATTGAAACTGCGATTAAAAATCTTCCAACAAACAAAAGCCCAGGACCAGATGGATTCACAGGTGAATTTTATCAAACATTTAGAGAGGAGCTAACACCCATCCTTCTCAAACTCTTTCAAAAGATTGCAGAGGAAGGAACACGCCCAAACTCATTCTATGAGGCCACCATCACCCTGATACCAAAACCAGACAAAGATACCACAAAAAAAGAAAATAACAGACCAATATCACTGATGAATTTAGATGCAAAAATCCTAAACAAAATACTAGCAAACATAATCCAACAACACATTAAAAGGATCATACACCATGATCAAGTGGGGTTTATCCCTGGAATGCAAGGATTCTTCAATATACACAAATCAATCAATGTGATACACCACATTAACAAATGGAAGGATAAAAACCACATGATCATCTCAATAGATGCAGAAAAAGCTTTTGACAACATTCAACACACATTTATGATAAAAACTCTCCAGAAGGAGGGCATAGGGGGAACCTACCTCAACCTAATAAAGGCCATATATGACAAACCCACAGCAAACATCATTCTCAATGGTGAAAAACTGCAAGCATTCCCTCTAAGATCAGGAACAAGACAAGGATGTCCACTCTCACCACTACGATTCAACATAGTTTTGGAAGTCCTTGCCACAGCAATCAGAGAAGAAAAAGAAATCAAAGGAATCCAAATTGCAAAAGAAGAAGTAAAACTGTCACTGTTTGCAGAGGACATAATACTATACATAGAAAATCCTAAAGATGCCACCAGAAAACTACTTGAGCTAATCAATGAATTTGGTAAAGTTGCAGGATACAAAATTAACACACAGAAATCTCTTGCATAACAATGAAAGATCATAAAGAGAAATTAAGGAAACAATCCCTTTCACCATTGCAACAATAGGAATAAAATACCTAGGAATAAACCTAACTAAGGATGTAAAAGACCTGTACTCAGAAAACTATAAGACATTAATGAAAGAAAACAAAGATGACACAAATAGATGGAAAGATACACCATGTTCTTGGGCTGGAAGAATCAACATTGTGAAAATGACTATACTACCCAAAGCAATCTACAGATTCAATGCAATCCCTATCAAATTATCAATGGCATTTTTTTACAGAACTAGAACAAAAAATCCTAAAATCTGTATGGAGACACAAAAAGACCCCAAATAGCCAAAGCAATCTTGATGGAGAAAAATGGAGCTGGAAGAATCAGACTCCCTGACTTCAGATTATACTACAAAGCTACAGTAATCAAGACAATATGGTACTGGCACAAAAACAGAAATACAGATCAATGGAACAGGATTGAAAGCCCAGAGATAAACTATGGTCAACTAATCTATGACAAAGGAGGCAAGGATATACAATGGAGAAAAGGCAGCCTGTTCAATAAGTGGTGCTGGGAAAACTGGACAGCGACATGTAAAAGAATGAAATTAGAACACTCCCTAACACCATACACAAAAATAAACTCAAAATGGATTAAAGACCTAAATGTAAGGCCTGACACTATAAAACTCCTAGAGGAAAACACAGGAAGAACACTCTTTGACATAAATCACAGCAAGATCTTTTTTGATCCACCTCCTAGAATAATGGAAATAAAAACAAAAATAAATAAGTGGGACCTAATGAAACTTAAAAGCTTCTGCACAGCAAAGGAAAGTATAAGCAAGATGAAAAGACAACCCTCAGAATGGGAGAAAACATTTGCAAATGAATCAACAGACAAAGGATTAATCTCCAAAATATACAAACAGTTCATGCAGCTCAATATCAAAAAAACAAACAACCCAATCAAAAAATGGGCAGAAGACTAAATAGGCATTTCTCCAAAGAAGACACATGGATGGCCAAGAGGCACATGAAAAGCTGCTGAACATCACTCATTATTAGAGAAATGCAAATCAAAACTACAATGAGGTATCACCTCACACTGGTTAGAATGGGCATCATCAGAAAATCTACAAACAGTAAATGCTGTGGAGACGGTGTGGAGAAAAGGGAGCACTCTTGCACTGTTGGTGGGAATGTAAATTGATACAGCCACTATGGAGAATAGTATGGAGGTTTCTTGAAAAACTATAAATAGAGTTTCCACATGACCCAGCAATCCCAATCCTCGGCATATACCCAGAGAACACCATCATTCAAAAAGACAAGTGTACTCCAATGTTTATTGCAGCACTATTCACAATAGCCAGGACATGGAAGCAACCTAAATGTCCATCAACAGATGAATGGATAAAGAAGATATGGTACATATATACAATGGAATATTACTCAGCTATAAAAAGGAATGAAATTGGGACATTTGTAGAGACATAGATGGACCTAGAGTCTGTCATACAGAGTGAAGTGAGTCAGAAAGAGAAAAACTAATATCTTATATTAACACATATATGCAGCATATAGAAAAATGGTACAAATCAACCTGTTTGCAAGGCAGAAACAGAGACACAGATGTAGAGAACAAACATATGGACACCAAGTGGGGAATGCGGGGAGGGTTGGGGGGGAATGAATTGGGAGATTGGGATTGCCAATTATACATTACTAATAAGAAAAAAATATCAAATTGTACACTTTAAATATATGCAGTTTATTGTATGTCAATTGTATCTCAATAAAAGTTCTTAAAGAAAAAAAAAGAATTAGGTCTCTAATCCCAACTCCTAGAATAGTGCTGGACGCGGAACAAATCCTAACAATTGACCAGAGGAAGTTGGGTACAACTTTTCCTGTTCAAACGTGAACCTGTCAAATGGGCCTTTTTTACACGGAGGGAGGAGGTAAAGTAAGGCGTATGGCCATATTTCACAAATCTAGGGTGTCCGTGACTGAAAGAGCCACCATTATTTTACATACCACTGAAAAAGGAAAGAGAAAAATGCTGTCAATTGACTCTGGCCAAATGCTTTCTTCTCACTTAAAATTATTTGATAATTATTAATAGAGTTCATATAGGTTTAATGAGATATAGATTTTATCATGGTAAGTATACATAACATAAAAGTTACCATTTTAACCATTTTTAAGCACACCATTCAACGGCATCAAGTACATTCACGTTGTTGTGCAACCATCACCACCATCCGTCTCCAGAACTTTTTCATCTTCCCAACCTGAACCTCTGTACCTATTAAACAGTAACTTCCCACTTCCCCCCTTACCACAGCCCCTACTATTCAACTATTTGTCTCTATGTGTTTGACTACTCTAGGACTTTGTATAAATAGATTCATATGGTGTTTGTCTTTTTGTGACTGACTTCTTTCATTTAACATAATGTCTTCAAAGTTTATCCAAAGTGTAGCATGTGTCAGAACTTCATACATTTTTAGGGCCAAGTGATAGTCCATTGTACGTACAGACCACATTTTGTTTGTCCATTCATCTGTGGAAGGACCTTTTGGTTGCTTCCACCCTTCAGCTGCTCTGCATTATGATGCTCTGCCCAGGAGTGTATAATTATCTGTTCAAGTCCCTGCTTTCAATCCTTTGGGGTCTATACCCAGAGGCAGAATTGCTGGATCATGTGGTAATTCTATGTTTGGTTTTTTGAGAAGCTGCCATCCTGTTTTCCACAGTGGCCGCACCATTTTACATTCCCACCAGCAATGCACCAGGGCTGCAATTTCTCTACATCCTCATCAACACTTGCTGTTTTCTGTTTTTCTTTTTATAATAGCCATTTTAATTAGACATAGATTTCTATCACATATCACTCTTGTACATTCATAAAAAGGAAAACACAAGTGAAATCAATAGTTTCAGACATCCCTAAAACTTCATATTTAGTCTGACTTTCCTGAGTCACTATATGACTCAGAGAGGTTTTCTTGTCAACCTCACTTTCTGTGATGTACGACAATCAAGCTCATTGATGATGCAGCATTTTTTTTAAGAGGTCCTAAAAATAACTGGTGCTGGGCTCTCAGCTCTTGTTGCTTTTTTGCAGAGTCAGCCTACTTGTTACTCTTATTTTGACAATGTTGCTAAATAGCTTAGTTTACCACCTTTTCCCCCTGCTACCGCCATGTCCTGTAGCCACTTGGTCCAGAGCTCCACTGTGATCTCAGGATTTTTCTCAAGGTCAGTGATCCCCATTCTGTAAATTTTGATGTTGTCACTAATCATTGGAGAAATGCAAACCATGAGGTATTAACTCACATCAGTCAGAAGGGCCATCATCAAAAAATCTAGAAACAATAAATGCTGGAGAGGGTGTGGAGAAAAGGGAGCCCTCCTACACTGTTGGTGGAAATGTAAATTGATACAGCCACTATGGAAAACAGTATGGAGGTTCCTTAAAAAACTAAAAATAAAAAACCCCAGCAATCCTACTACTGGGCATATACCCTGAGAAAACCATAATTCAAAAAGATACATGTACCACAATGTTCACTGCAGCATTATTTATAATACCCAGGACATGGAAGCAACCTAAATGCCCATTGACAGATGAATGGGTAAAGATGAGGTGGCACATATATATAATGAAATATTACTCAGCCATAAAAAAGGTACAAAATTGAGTTCTTTGTAGTGAGGTGGATGGACCTAGAGTCTGTCATACAGAGTGAAGTAAGTCAGAAAGAGAAAAAACAAATACTATATGCTAACGACACATATATATGGAATCTAGAAAAATGGTACTGATGAACCTAGTGGCCGGGCAGGAATAGAGACGCAGACATAGAGAATAGACTTGAGGATACAATGGGCAGGTGGTGGGGTTGGGGTGGGAGGGAAGGCTGGGACGAAGTGAGAGAGTAGTATTGACATATACACACTACCTATTGTAAAACAGATGGCTACTGGGAAGCTGCTGCATAGCACAGGGAGATCAGCTCGATGCTTTGTGATGACCTAGAGGGGTGGGATAGGGAGGGTGGGAGGGAGGCTCAAGAGGGAGAGGATATGGGGATATATGTATAAATATAGCTGATTCACTTTGCTGTACAGCAGAAACTAACACAACATTGTAAAACAATTATATTCCAATAAAGATGTAAAAAAAAGTTTTGATGTTGGTGTTTCCAAAGTCAACGCCTGCCTAGGCAATGGCACTGATGTCATGACCCTTGACAAAGAATGTAAGATGTCATTGATTGCAAGGCACATCTTACTTCCAGAAAGGTTAAAATAATTTTTTTTTAATTATGTGTGTTTTTGAAATGATGACTATACAGATAAAGTGTGATGGGTTTTGCACATGGATCACTTGACATGAAGACTGCTGTAATCCAGTCCCCTCACTGGAAATTACCTCTTAACAACTCAGTTAGGTAGGCAAAGAATATGCAACCCACCCACCCAATGAGACTAGAGCCCTTTTCATCCTGGACCCTCAAGGCACGAATAATAGTGCTGTCCCAACGGCTGGAGGAGGCACAACGGGTTCACACCAGCAGGATGAGGGTGGGGATGTACAATCCTTCTGTTAGGATGCCTGCAGATCCTGTTACTCCGGGAGAGGGAGCCCTTCTGGTCTTTCACTGAAAAACAAGAGGCCTCTAATGGAAGAACCCCTGAGGGTCTCTTTCTGCCATGAGGGGGCAGGTTGGACATTGCTTGTGCGCTGAAGGGATTTGGTTGTGCTCTCCTCTGTGCCATATGGTTCTTTTTAGTCTTGACGTAATAGTTTTGGAAAAAGTTAACCCTTTAATTCATCTCTGAACGCTCTTCTGGGTGTCCTTATTGAGGGCAGGGTCATGAAGAATTATGCCATCTGGGACTTACAAGTCTGAATCACTCCTGAGAAGTGAGAAGGGAATGAATGATAACATAGAAATACCTAAAACAATCATGGAAACAAATAGAAAGTTCCCAGGAGAGGGAAATTTAGAAACTTCATTAGATTTACAATGAATTTATTGTCCTCATTGACTCAAATTTTTATAATTGGAAAATATAATACATATAGATTGGTAGAAGTGCATAAAAACAAAAATTTGCGGTAAATGTAATTATAAAGCTGCTTAAGTCAATCATTAAAATCTAGGTAGCCCCCTAGAGACTCACCCCCGGCTCCCCTTCCCATTAGCACCCAGCTCACCTTACTGTGAACCCTTCAGCCTGAGGCTCTGGGCTCCAGGCAGCACTGCTTCATGGGTGCCAGCTGTGCAGTCTCACAAAACCCTACTCTCAAATGGGACCCAGGCTTGGGATTTAATGCTCTGCTCTCACCATCTTTAAATTCTTAGTAATTCTTTGAACTTGTGTTTTACAAGTGAAGTCCAGTGGAGTATGCACATGAGCAGAGGAGATATATGTAAGAAAGGAAAAACCTTTATATTTTAGTACTCCCCCCCTTTTTTGGACAAAAGACCCTACAAATTTGTTGTGTACCGCACAACTAAATTATGCAGCTGGCTGTGGATACAGGAATGCTGTATGCAAAAGAAGGAGAGAAGAGGGAGGGAGGGAGGGAGGGAGGAAGGAAGGAAGAAGAAAAGCTAATGGCAATTTTGGGCAAGAAACCTATAGGTGTTTCCAATGTGACAAAGTAAGAGAAAGGATATAATCACTCAGCAATTGACCTCATTCACTGAACAAACACTGAGTGCCAATCATATGAAAAGCACTGCAACAGATTCATGAAACACCATTCCTACCCTCAAGGGATCTAGACTTTCCTGGGCAAAATGAAACATACATGTTCCTTCCTGGCTCCAAGCGTTTATCTTCACCACAGCCAGAGTGATCCTTCTAAAACATAGATCTAAATATGACACTTCCGTCCTTAAAACCCTTCAGTGGCTTCCCAGTACCCTGAGAATAAAGCCCCAACTCCCTGACTTGGTGATTCACTGCACACACTTCTGCGGTAATTATCAGATGATACAACTCATGATGGCCCAATGATAAGAAAATGGACTCCCTCACATAACAACAGGTCCCAGGAAGACAGACTTTAGACCTGGTTAATTCATCTGCCCAGTGATCTCATCATGAATGTGGGGTCTCTCCGTCTGGCTCTTCTGCCTTTCTAGCAAATTGATTTGTCTTCTGGAGTTGGTTTATCTTTTGGTCTCCAGATGGCAGGTTATATCCACGGCGGCAGGAAAAAGGGAATGATATGTTTGCACCTATGTGACTCTTTTAATGAGCGAGAAAAACTTTGTGGAAAGCACTCCTTCCCCACTGTCTCACTGGCAAGTATTGCATTCTTGCCAAAGCTAAGCAAGTCCCCGGAGAGGTGATGGGATGACCATGATGGGTTTAGACCCTGGTCTGGGGAGGGGCGTCCCTCCTCTCAACCACATGCTGCCTAGTAGCTAAACAACAGAGATTCCGGTAGCAAAGAAGGATGGCTAGTGGCAAAGCAATCATCAGTGCCCACCACCCCAGGCCTATAAGACCCTCCATCATCTGGCCCTGCCTACCCAGCTTCCTCCATTGCCATGTCTCTCTCCCACTCTCTTTTTCGGAAATTTAGCATAGTGCTAAATTTCTCAGCCTGCCAGACTCTGCCTTTGTTTTGGGTATTTTCTCATGCTGTTCTTTTTACCTAGAATCCCTTTTCCACTGAAGCAGCTACCCCCAGACCCCAAAATGCATGCGCACATGCGTGTGCACATGTGTGCACGTGCACAGACACACACACACACACACAGACTTTATTTGGTTAACTCTGGCTCATTCTTTTGAGCAGTAGTTTAGGCCAGGAGTGGGAAGCAGGTAGCATCTAATCTACTCACACATTTTGTTTGTTTCCCTCAGTGTTTTTATATTTTGGGATTAGTTCTGGACATTTCAAAATAAAAATTCAGCTTTTTAATATTTCTTGAGAACTGAGGACACTGGCATCCCATGGCAGCAGGACTTCATTCACTTAAGCCGAGGGCAGTGGCCCACCATAGTTAAGGCATGCTCTCTCCAGTTCATTCAGACCCTACCTGGCTGGATTAACTCATTTTTCTAGCCTGCTTGGCCCTGCAGGCATTTGAGGTTGAGAACTTTGGCTTAGACGCCCCCTGCCAGCCCACTCCCAATTTGGATTGATTTTGGGGGAGATGTTTACAAAGCCCGCTTCCCTGCCCTAGTCAAAGCACCATCACACACTACTGTAACCACCCATCTTCTTGTCAGCTCCCTCAATACTCCCTTAGATTAGAACTGCCTTAAAGGCCATGAGTGTGTCTGTCTTGTTCATGGTTCTGGCCCCATGGGCCTGGCAAGCAGCAGGTGCTTAATGAATGTGCAGGCGAAAGTGAAAAGTAAAGAGTATGCTGTTTGTCTCAGAGTATTTAGACCCTATTTGTTTAACCTGCAATTACATGTTCATTCAAGCAGTATCAACTAGCTGCCCATCTTAGGTCTGATAGTGTGTTCACTGCTGGGGTGGGAGGTAAAGAAGCCAGCCTTGCCCCGCAGTGAGCTCACAGTCTCTCAGGGAGACCAACAGAAATATGAAGATTCCAGCTGAGGTGATAAATGGTATCAGAGAAGAATGTGGAGGGTCCCTGGACTATAGTTGACTAATTAATCTTCAGTGGTAAAGAGGCTCTATGTCTGGGTCCCAGCAGGAAACAGAATTCATGCCAGATGGTTCAACAGAAGACTTTGATGAAGGGACCCAACCTTCATGGTTGAGCAGAATTTTCAGAGCTGGTTTTTGGTCACGAGTCTGCCTTCTCTCCAGGTTGCCAGCCTCCTGAATAAAGCAATCTTTCCTTTCCAACCAACACTTGTCTCTCGAGTATTGGCTTTCAAGCAATGATACGCCAAACCTGAGTTCAGGAACACTGTTGTTGCAACACTGGAAGCCACTGCTCTCCTGCGGCTGAGGGGCAAGAAGAGGAGATGGTGCCCCTCGAGCAAAGGAGAGCTGGAGTTCTGGGAGGCTGATGAAAAGGAAAAACCCGGCAGCAATGTAAGCAGATAGGGCAGGGGGTCCCAGAGAAAGAGAATCGGGCATGACTTTCTTGACATAAGAAAAGCCATTTTGGTCTAAGCCATTTTGTGATCTAAGCCTGGGCACAATGCTTGCCCTTGAAGAAGTCTCAGTAATCAATGATCTTAAGGGAAGTGAGGGAACGTGGACAAAGGAAAAGCAGTCAAGAAACAATAGTTCTTGGGCTTCCCTGGTGGCGCATGGGTTAAGAATCTGCCTGCCAATGCAGGGGACACAGGTTCGAGCCCCAGTCTGGGAAGATCCCACATGCGGCAGAGCAACTAAGCCCATGTACCACAACTACTGAGCCTTCGCTCTAGAGCCCGCAAGCTACAACTACTGAGCCCACATGCCACAACTACTAAAGCCCTTGCGCCTAGAGCCCATGCTCTGCAACAAGAGAAGCCACCGCAATGAGAAGCCTGCGCACCACAACGAAGAGTAGCCCCGACTTGCTGCAACTAGAGAAAGCCTGCGTGCAGCAACGAAGACCCAACACAGACAAAATAAAGTAAAATAAAATACAATAAATAAAACATTTAAAAAATGTTTATTAGAAAAAAAAAGAGAAACAATAGTTCTTGAGTCCTAGTTCCTCTTCAAGGAATATACATAACAATCTGATACAGTCTCTGAGTCCTGCAGGAACTAAGGCCCACCCCCCGCCCCCCAAGGTAGAGGATGGAAGGTTGATGTGGACTGTCTTGACTTCATTCAACTAAACTTGGACTCTGTCGACCTCTGCCCTAATTCTATGCTGAATTTCTATGCTGCTCAAGCCTCTGCATGAATATGCATGTAACTTAGCTTAAAACTTTCCCAATTTTGCAGCTGGGGAGACACTCCTTTGGGAAAGATCCCCAGTGTTCTCCTTACTTGCTGCAAGTAATAAATCCTTCCTTCTCCCAATGTTTGGCTTGGTTGTGTCTATTGGCTCAACACCCACCAAGAGGTGAACCCAGTTTTTAGGAAAAACCAATATATGGAGCAAGTAAGGAAGAAATACCCCAACCTCTCTCTCCTTCCTGCCCTCCAACTTCCTGTCAGTCTCTCTCATTGGCTGAATCTCACCAGGAATTGAGCGGACGGGGTCTCAGGTGACATGTTCTGCAGACGTCAGCCTCCTGGGGTACAGAATGGGGCAGAGGAGCGAAGAGAAAGGACCTAGGGGGGCGGCAAACAGAAAACACCTGGTGCAGAGAATTTCCAAGAAGAGGTCCCCCATGAGCTGAGGATAAAGTCATGAGGGCAAACATCGTTTTCATGATATTTTGTTTCATTTATTTCAGTTTGTGGTTTTGTTGTTCCTGGTCTCTTTGGTTTGGTTTATTTGTTGACTATTTTTATATGTATGGATGTTTTCACCTTGTTTGCAGTTATTATCACAAATAAACGTTTGCTGTGTCAGCGACCCTTTGTAAACCCCAGTCATTCACTAAAGCAGTTCTCCACTTAAATAATTGGCCTTGGGAATAAAAATCTAAACAAAAGTACTCAGGAATTTGGGGGTTTTGTTCTGTTTCTTCAATTACTGAGTACATTCGCTGGAGTTCAGACGTTGGCAATGGCGTCTGTAGCATGTGTTGTTTTCAGTACTATAGGGAAAGTTGGAAACTACTTCTGTGATCAGTCTAGATTTCCCTGTAGCTCTGAATTAAACAGAAAACTTGCCTAAATGTCCTCATCTCAAATTTTAATTTCCTTAAAAATTGAGATTTGACTTTGTTTGGGCCTTCTCTTTGCTCATATAAATGAAGGAACATTTGTGAAGGATTAGGTTCCTCCATCTATTACAGGAAGAACAGCAATCAATTTCTGCCCTTAAGGGAATAAAAATGGTGATGCATCGTGCAAGTTTAGAATGAAACCTCTGGAGCAGATTCCTCCCTGTGATCCACTTAGAAATTTCTCAAAGTCCACGTTTACTCTACATGGACCAAAACATCTGGCTGAAAAATGAGACCGAGACAAAGTTATGCCTTTTGTTGCCTCCCTAAGGAAAACCCAGGGGCCAGGCGCTGTGTAGGTTCCCAGCCACAGCTCCATCGCAGACGCACCTGGCAACCACGTGGAGGGGGCTCGGGGAGGTGCTGCTTATACCTTAAATCTCAGGGAGGAGACAAAAAGCAGCTAAAGATCTGGAAGCTAGCAAAGGTCCTTCTCAAAAGGCTTTAATGGAAGCTTATACTAAAGCGTTTTGACCTGGAAAGCTGACCGATTTCCAACACTCCACTGGTTTCTTCTGTCAATACCAGGTAGCCTTGTGGAAAATATCCTCTGTATGTTGTAACCTTAAATTTTATGGAGATTAAAAAAAAATTAGCTATGTGTCCATTTCAAAGGATATTTTAAAAATCATTCCAATAGGATGTCTATATCCCAATCGTTAGTGTGGGCAGAAGGGGAGGTGGGGGATCTGTGCTCTAGTTCAGGGCTTTTGACCCCCACCAAGTGGCTGAGCCTCTTGTGGCTTGATTTCTCAGTGAGTAAACGAAGATGAACACCTCTGCCTCACTGCCTCATCAAAGGCGGACAGGGAACGATTGAGAACTTGTTCTAGTGCTTGAGGAAGCACAGAGGATCACACAAAAGGATAGTACCACTCGTCTGCCTTTCTGGCTGTTTGCCAAGCTCTCAGGGCTACAGCCTGGTTTGGTCCTTGGAGGGGAGGGGAGAGGAGAGGGTGGGGCTGTTCACCAGCAGTGCATTCACTGCAGCGACCGCAGCGGGTTTGGGTTTGGTGGGTGGCAGAGGAGGTGAGCTGGGGCACACTCCCTAGACGGAGATGTCTGCACCTCCCAGGTCCGAGATGTTCTGAACGCTTTGCCCACATGGTAAGAACAGGTGAGTCCTCGGGGCTACAGGAATATCTGCTATAATGCTTTGCTTCCATTCCAGTGGGGCTGCCTGATATAAGTTGTGGGTGGGGCTCTCAAACCATGGCCACGGGGAAGCTGTGGTCAAGGGGGTGTGGGCCCGCTGGGTCCTTAGCCTGCCACTTCCCCGCCCCCCAACACACAGGCGAAGTCCCTCTAGAGTCCTGCCAGGACGTGCTCCCTCACATGTGTGTCCTTTGGGGACTTTTACCTCCGAAGTCAGGAGCACTACTTTTCCCGGCTCCCTTGTCCCCTGACACAGTGTGTCCCTCATAGGACTCTAGTGTTCATGGCCTTGACCTCCCTTGTTAGTGAAGTCCACTTAGTCGCCTCTGATTTTCAATGTCAGGCCCCCCTCTTTCCCTTCACTTAAACCTGGCCATACCCGTTGGGTAAGGCAAGGGCTCGCCATCGAACTGTGACTAATGGGAAAATTTTAAGTCCTTAAATAGGGAGACTTAGAGTCTTAAAGTGACCCTAGTGCTACAGCTTTTCTTTCTCTTCATTTTTTTATTTCAATAGAGTCACTTCCTCTCCCCTGCCACTTGGGCCTTCATTCAAATGCCCTAGAGGCCAAGTTCAGAATCATTCCCTCCCATCCATGCTGAATGGACATCAAAACCAGCGTTCCCAGGCCCTCAGTGGGCACTCTGTCCAGTCTGCTCCCACGAAAGCTGAGGGAAAGCCCTTCCTTCCTATTCTACTCTGCTTTTGAGGGCCCCAGTTCTGGGGTTGTGAGTGAAACCGGGCAGGACCCTGTGGGCATGGAAGCCTTTCACACAGATGCTAATCAGGGAAGGCAGGGGATGCAGAGACAAGGGAGGAGCAGCCAAGAAACAACAGTGCAGCCTTGGGACAGGGTCCTGGTTCTGCCTGGAAAGAGCTACACATAACAATATCTTTGAGCTGTTTACAGAACTAAAACCCCCTAACATCAGGGGTTAGCATTCTACATTCCAGAGAGGATCCCAGTTTGATATTCTCAAGAAGCTCATCAGGAGACCACCTGAGCCCAGATTAAAGGAATGCAGGCCCTGCACACACCCTGATCCTTATCAGCAACCCTGCCCTTGAACCACTGCTATAAAACTCACCAAATCCTCCCAGGTTGGGACACACAATTTGAGGAGGCATGAGCCCACTGTGACCCTCTTGCCTAGCAAAGCAATAAAGCGATTCTTTTCTACTTCACCCAAATCTCTGTCTCCGAGATTCGATTCGGCACTGGTGGACAGAGGCCAAGTTCTCAGCATCACCATGACACCAGGGTCCAGGAAACCTTGGCTCCACTTGGGAGCCTCAATACACAGCATTGGACAAATACGCTGTCCTTTAAAATTATCCTGTAGATTTAACTTCAGGCCAAGACAAATATGGAGTTTTGAGCTCAAACATATTAAAGGGATTTATGCGTGACTAAAAATAGAGAAAAATTCATTACATTCTTTTCTTGTAAGAAGCTGGATTTACTTTGCCAAATGTGTCTCAGAAAGTGCATCTTTTTTTTTTTTTCCTGTCAGTAGTTATATGTGCTGCCATTCCCAGCAGGGCAGGTTGTCCATTAAATAATCACAATATAAGGGAATCCTCAAGAGAACACAATTTTAGCTCAGGAGGACATAGGTATGCCTTGCTTTAAAGAATAGAGATGTTCTTCAAAGCGATTTTTCGGTAAAGAAACTAAGAAATACCAGAAATGCACCAGAAGGGAAATGAAAAATGTGGCTGAGGCTCCAGACAGGAGGGAGGGGGGCCGGCGGCAGGAGCTGTGGGGGAGGGGCACAGCCTCAGCCTGGCTGGGTAGGGAGGCCTGCTGCTCTGTCTCTGGTACTGTCTGTGGATCCAGGAAGCTGGAGACCCTGTCTGCCCAAGGGGGCCTCTGCCAGCAGGGCCAGCAGCTCTGGGCTCCCCTCCCCCGCTCCCTCCTGGCCTGCTTTGCACCATCATCAGGCCAAGGGAAAAAACAGCCAGAGATGGGGCCACGCCTTAGTGAGGATCCCAGAGCCAATAGGAAAGGAGCCTCTGCTTCATGGACAATTTACAGCAGCTGTCTGAAGCACAGTGGCTTCTGTGATGCAAGGTACAGTGGGTACAGCTCTGAGGAAGGCATCTGATGTCCTAGAGATGTTCTGTGCCTATGTGAGATGCTGCCTTTTTGGCAAATTGCTGATGTAGCCCAGATGTCAGCTGGGGCCTTGCTAACCTTGGAGTTGAGAGAATCTTGGCTTTCCAAGCCCTCAGCGGCCTCCTGCTGACTCCTGAACACCCCCAGATTCAGTCTCAGTCTGGACCCTACCCCCCATGTCTCCTGAGTCCTCTGCTCTGATGGGGGGTGAGACACAGACTCCTCTTGGATCCCCCACTGGAATCCACTTACACAAAAGCCTTGTAAGCCAACCCGCCTGGAGGTTGGGGTTAGAGCGTATTTGGGGAGTTCTATCATGTACCTCCCTGCTCATGACATCAAAACCTTCTCCCACGAGGTCTCCCTTGGGGGGTGATGAAGGTGCTTTGGAAGTAGATGGCGGCGACGGCTGCACACCACTGTGAATGTGGTAAATGCCACTGTAAAGTGATCACCTGTTCTGTGAATTTCACCTCAATAAAAAACAAAAACCATCTGCAGCAACGTGGGTGGACCTAGAGATGATCAGACTAAGTGAAGCAAGTCAGAGAAAGACAAATTTATGATATCACTTATATGTGTATCTCAGAAAATGATACCAGTGAACTTATTTACAAAACAGAAGCAAACTCACAAACTTCGAAAACAAACTTACAGTTACCAAAGGGGAAAGGGGGGAGGGATAAATTAGGAGCTTGGGATTAACAGATACACACTACTATATATAAAATAAATAATCAACAAGGGCCTACTATATAGCACAGGGAACTATATTCAATATCTTGTAATAACCTATAATGGGAAAGAATCTGAAAAAGAATCACTTTGCTCTACACCAGAAACACTGTAAATCAACTCTTCTTCAATTCGAAAATAAATGAAGGAAAAAAACAAACCAAAAAAACCCCAAACCAAACCCCTCCCCCCAGCCCCCTCTTTCCTCCCCTCCCCTCTCTCATGCTGGCCCAGCCTTCCCTACCCACCGGGACGCCCACACTTGCCCTCACAAGTGCCTCCAGGGTATCAGCTTTCCAGGACCTGGCCTGGACCCATCCACCCTCCAGAAAGGTCAGTCAGAGGAAAAGAGTGACATTTCTCTATGTTCTACTGACTTAAGTGAGGGCTTGCGAGGGCCGGTGAGCACAGAGGAAAATTTGCTTTCTAATGACCAGTAGCATCTCTGACGTTCCAAATCCCCCACATGGCTGGGCCCCAAGGGCAGGATACACAGCTCTCCCAGCCCTACAGAACTCCTCTAGCTCTCAGAGAGCAGAGACAGGCCATCCACAGCTCAGTGGTTAGGTACACTGGCTGGCAGTCTGCCTCTGCCTCTGCCTCTTCCTTGCTCCTTGAACTTGAGGGACACTCCAGCCTCTGTGCACTTTGGTCCTTGTACCGCTACAGGGGGATCAGAGCAGGACTTGCATCATCTGGTCACGGGAAGTGCTAGGTCATGAGAAGTGGTCAGCATGTGGTGAGTGACAGTGACAGGTAACGTTAGAGTTTGTGGTTCCAGCCATCTCGGAGCGTGGCCAGCAGCATGACTTGGTTGTGTGGACTTTTGGCTTGAAGTTCCTATATTCCAACTATATCCACCTTTATTCTTACCCTTCCCAGGCAACCTGTCCAACATGGACTCAGAAATTGGAGTCCCTGGGACTGCAAAGATGCCTGGAAAGTGGGTGCCTAGGCATAAGTGCGTCACAATTCAACTGGAACTTGCTAAATTGCTTATATTTGAATTAATTACAGTTTACAAAACACCTTCACAATAATTTTCTCACTTGTTTTCACAACCACCACAGGAAGCAGATTTCACCCCTATCTTCAGAGACGAGAGAGCTGAGATTCAAAGAGGTTAGGGGACCTGCCTAACGTCACACAGCAAAGAGTAGCCCAGAGGCAAAACCAGATGTTCTGGCTCCCATATAACCTCCCAGGTGGGAGCTCTATCCCCAAAGCCAAGGTCTTGCTCAGCTGAGCACTGCCAGGCGGCCAGCACCAGGCTGATGGTCGGTGGGCAGAATGAAAGGAAAAGTCACACAGGTCCTGCCCCCAGGGAGCTTCCAGTCTACACGGAGACAGCTGAAGTTCTGCAGTCCCTCCCTGGTGCATAGGGTTGCCTAAGTGCCTTCCTCAAATCTCCAGGGCATCCTGTAAGGAATTCTTTTATTTTCTCCAAGGGCATAGCGTGATGGTGAGCTGTGCCCTCTGGCGAGCGTGCCTGTGGCTGCAGGGAGAAAAGGCGTGTGGCTGACTCTCGGTGCGGCGAGGGAGGTGGCCCGGTGAAGGGGACCCTCAGTCCAAGGCAGAGTCGGGGGACCAGGCTCTGCTGCTGGGCAAGGTGCCCAGGCTTGCCCAGCCTTGGCTCAGTTTTTTATTTGTTAAAAGGGGATCATCAGAGTACCTACCCCATAGGGTTATTCTGAAAATTAAATGAGAAGATCTATGTAAGATATTTAGCAGGTGTCCAGAATTATCAATATCATCCACCCAAGCAAGTTCTGTTCTACACTGACTATTTTCAGTAAGAAGCAAATCCAATATTAGCTGATGCCACATGTTTTGTGCAATGATCAGGTCCTATGGGATGAACTGCAATTAACTGCTCCAAGTTGGATGTCCTTTACTCCCACATAGGCCTCTTTACACAGACTAGAAATCCAGAGAGCACTAAAAACATCACAATGCATGACAGGGCGCAAAATTATCGTTTGAGAGTTTTTTACAACCTCAGTCACAAAAGAGATTTTGGGGAGAACACTCAATCGTAAAGACATGTTTCCACTACTATTTCACTTAAATGTCAGATTAGAAAATAGATTTTAATTAAAGTTTTTAATAAGTATGCTTGACCTCTGTTTCATATATGTGTTTAGGAAGTTTTATAAAAACTACTGAAATACAGTAAGAAAGATTAAGAAGGTGGAATGATATGTCCCTTTTAAGAAATATTTTGAAGAATATATGAGAAATGGCAATCTCCCACTCTCATCATTTTGTTCATTTTCAAAAAAAAAAAATTAAAAAGTTATTCAAAAGAGGATTTTCTCAAGCAAATCCTGACAGTAAACTATTTTCACATGCGATGGCAACTTGGGTCATTCATCATTTTTAATAAAACTAATAACTAAGCATGAACAAAATAGGGAAGTGAGTAATCAGGTGGAATTTATGTTATCTTAAAGCTGGAATAAAAGTCTATGGGATGGAAAAAAAAGCCTTTGGGGGCTTGGCCAAGCTCTTCAATAATCAGGAGGGGGAGGAGAGTGGCTGCTCTCAGGAGTCGGCGTCCGGGAGCACAGACAGAGCCTATTAAAAATTAACAAAATAGTTTGGATGACTATTTTAAGCGCTGTGAATTGGCAAATGGCAAATACCTAGCTGAACAGATGACTGGTTTGGATTCTTAATAGCCAATTGTGAAGGAAATGGACCACGACAGGCTTTCAGACACAGAAGTGGCCGTTGGCGCAGAGACGGAGGCGTGGGGTACATCTGCATGTGAGGATCAGCAATTCCGCAGGCAGCAAACAGGAAAAGCTACGTCTAATGTCCTATCAGTTGTTGAGCATTTTCTAGCAAGTTAAGAAGTACGTCTGGAACTGGGGGGTGGAAACGGATGGGAGTTCTGCACGGGAGTGGGTCTTAGGAACGGAAACGTTCTGTAACGGGGGAGGCTGACAATTCTAGACGTTACGCAGTAGTTTAATAATTTGGGGTTCCTTATTAGACCATTGTATGAATGATTTTTTTTTTTTCTGTGTTCCTGATGCTCTGACACCTTGGGGAGTGGATAAGCCTAGAGACACTGTCCCTCCCCAGGACTTGTCAATTCCTAAGGCCTGTGAGCTCGCCTTTCATATGCAAACCAACCATCCAGGTCCCACACTCCAGCCACCTCCTCTTTAGGCTCTTACACGCAAGGCCACTACTCCTCTGCCCTAATCACCCCAGGACAGGGTACCAGACAATTAGGGACAGCCCCTAAGTCCCAGGGCCTGCTGAAATTATTCAAACCAGCCAATCCTAAACTTCCTTCTCCTGCTTCCCCTGCCTGGCCCCTTCCTTCCTGCAGGAACCACAGTAAAGGCTACTACCTGCCCAGCCCACATTCTCCCCTCTCTTCCTCTGCCTCCTGACCTACCCTGGTGCCTCCCCTGTGGCCCTGCCTGGCATGGTGTGTCTCCTCCTCTCAGGAGCTGTGAGTTACAAACTATCTTTTTTAAAAAGAAATAAATTTATTTATTTATTGGCTGCTTTGGGTCTTCGTTGCTGCGCACGGGCCTTCTCTAGTTGCAGAGAGCAGGGGCCGCTCTTTGTTGTGGTGCATGGGCTTCTCATTGCAGTGGCTTATCTTGTCGTGGCTCACAGGCTCTAGAGCGCAGGCTCAGTAGTTGTGGCACATGGGCTTAGTTGCTCCACGGCATGTGGGATCTTCCCAGACCAGGGACCAAACCCATGTCGCCTGCATTGCTGGCTGATTCTTAACCACTGAGCCAACAGGGAAGTCCCCAAACCATCTTTTCAATAGGTCTCCTAATCCGTTGGCCTCCTATGCCTGAATCGTAATAACACCTATATTTTAAAACTGCCATGCCAGATATTCCTGGCTTCAAAGAAGCCCCACCAAAATGTCATGTACCCAGAAAAGGCCAGGCTGAGGAAGTGAGTCTGAGCTTCAAAATGCAAGGGGCTCCGTGCCAGCATGAGCAACCTGGACTTTATCCTGCAGACATCAGGGAACCTCTGCCACCTCCTGAGCAAACAGGAAGTGACCGCGGCTGTATTGGAGGGAGGTGGACCTGGCCTGGACTGTGGGATGCACTATGGAGGCAGGGAGGCCTGTAAGGAGGCTGGAGTAGCTACCTAGGCCAGAGGGCCACACCCAGGTTGGAAATAAAAACAGCACGGTAGATCAGAAGGCAAGATTTGCCAATCAATAGGATGTGATGAGCAGGGGAAAAAAGAATGAAAATGACCAGAGCTTCTAAACACCAGCCTCTCCAAAGACAGGGGCAGGAATAAGAGTGACGTAAAGAGAAGTTTGGAAGTAGGGGGATAATTGGCTTCCTCATTTCTACTTTTCAAATCAGGGTGCTAATGATCATCACATATGCCTTCATCCCACTAGTATTGACTTGCTGAGCACCTTCCTGGCACCAGAGCTTATATCCTAGTGCAGGAGATGTTTCGAAACAAACTGCTTCTTCTTTAAGGAACATCATAAAGCCAGGAGTTGCAGGCCAAAGACTCACCCGCACGCCCTTCTCCAGTGACTTGCTGTTCATCTCATCCTTGAAAACACGTTCACATCTGCCTCATCAACCTCATTCCCGCTGACATGAAGATAGCATCAGGGCTTTTAGCGGACAAGCCAGAGTCAGTTAAACTAACTTAGAAATCCATATTTATTTATTTTCCCCTTCAGTGTATCCAATAAGTGCTAATAAAAAGAGATGAAGGAGTCACGTGGGGACCAGACGGGTGTGAGTGAGTCACCCGGCCCAGGGAGAGCAATTCCTCTGTTGTTTCCTGCTCCTAGTTCCTCTCTTGAGGCAGGGAAGCCCTCTCCCCTGGCCGGGGTCCTCACTCCTTCCTAGGGTGCACACCCATCATTGCTTTTGTCTAACTTCTGCCTGTAGAATGATCACTTCAAGTCCAATTCCTTCTCCATCACTAAGCCTGGGAGTCACAGATCAATGGCAAACCCCACAGATTAAAGCACCACGTGGGCAAACCTGTGCAAAGCGTCCTGATGACAGGATGAGAGCTTTTCCACCTGTCTGTCTCACCTCTGCCCTCCATCTCCTCTGGCTGTGGGTAAGAGCTGCTGTCTTTCCTTCTGTCTTAGTCAGCTCAGGCTGCTGTAACAAATAGCAGCTTAAACAACAGAATTACTTCTCACAGTTGTGGAGGCTGGGAGTCCAACATAAAGGTGCCGACCAGTTTGTTTCCTGGGGAGGGCTTTTATTCTGGCTTACAGATGGCCGCCTTCTCGCTGTGTCCTCACATGGCAGGGAGAAGGAGATCATCTTTCTCCTGTCTCTCGTTACAGGGGCACCAAGAGCATCACAAAGTCTCTATCCTCGTGTCCTAATTCCCTACCAAAGACCCCACCTCCACATACCATCACATTGAGGATAAGAGCTTCAACATATGAATTTTGGGGGGATGCAATCATTAAATCCATAATATCTTCATTGGCCCAAAGGCAATCATGGGCCCTTCAGACTCTCTCATTAGGGATGAATTTGCATAGAGATTTTTTTTTAAATTCCAAGCAGAAGGTAAAAGTTTTTTACTACTCAATAATGCCAATTTTATCATCACTTAGCATAACTTCTTTCTGACAATGTTATCATCACTTACAATAACTTCCATTAGGGTAATAAGGCATTAAGTAGATGTTGATTGCAAATAATCTGCTTACATTCACTAATTACATGGAGACTGATTTTTTTCTTCCTGTTTAAAATGTAATTTTAAAACACTGCTACTTCCTAAAAACAAGACTTATCAAAGTAAGAAGACACACAGGCTACAAGACAGAAAATGAGGTTTTTATATATTTGGCAAGTGCCCAATTAGAAGACGAAAATAAATGGAAGATTCATCTTCAGAAATAAAGAATGTAAATGACTCTAGTTGATTTGCACTCACCTTCTCTCCCTTGGGGTCAAATTAATATGTTTACTCCTGATAAGCCATTTTATAGTGGAAAATATTGATACCTTGCTGCCATCTCACGGGGGTGGGTCTCTCCAACACACGCTCTTTATAGAGATTAAGTATAAATTGCCAGGCTCCGAATTTTACGAGACTTCCGTAGCTGGGAAGTGCTAGTTTAAGTGAGGTGTAGAGACGCTTTGGATACGTTATATTTTTATTTAAGGCTGCTGTAAAGTTTTGTAAGACTGTCCATTACAACCTTGGCTTTCAGGTGGCTATCATAACCCAATGGAAATAATGGTGCTACTATTACTACTGCTGCTGCTACTACTACTGGCAAACTGCTACTTGAATATTGGCAAGAACATAGATTCAAATTATTTGTTTCCAATTTGAAGAAATATCCTTTGGTTATTTTTGAGTTTATAAGATCAATAATGCCTTGAGCATCCAAGCTAGACCTGGGTTGTCAGAGACATCCTTCTGGGTTTTCTGCAACTGGAAATGATTTCCTTTCATCCCTAGACATTTTTCAACCTATTTTTCAGTAATATGTTCAGATCTCTTTGGCTTAGTGGGAATAAAAAAATAACTTGGGGGGTGGGGACTTCCCTGCTGGTGCAGTGCTTAAGAATCCGCCTGCCAATGCAGGGGACTTGCGTTCCATCCCTGGGCTGGGAAGATCCCACATGTCTCGGAGCAACTAAGCCCGTGCGCCACAACTATTAAGCCTATGCTCTAGAGCTCTTGAGCCACAACTACTGAGCCCATGCAACTACTGAAGCCCATGCGCCTAGAACCCACGCTCTGCAACAAGAGAAGCTACTGCAATGAGAAACACCGCACACCACAAAGAATAGCCCTCGCTTACCACAACTAGAGAAAGCCTGTGTGTACAGCAACGAAGACCCAATGCAGCTAAAAATAAAAATAAACAGATAATAAAACGAATCTTAAAAAAAATAACTCGGATTTTAGTAAAAAAAAAAATGACAATGATAGTTTGCACTGTGCAACGTTTTGAACTATTTAAAAACAATTTTCTTCTCTCACCCTCTTTAGAAGATCCTGAGCATTAGTTGAAAACATGTTATTTGTTACACATTATGGACTAGGCAGGTATTTCTCTAAGGAACCAAAGCTTAGTGAAATCAAATGACTTGCTCCAGGTCACACAAGTAAATTTCCACATTGAGAACAGAAGGACCCAGGTGTCCCGATCAATAGCCTTTCAGCCATAGGCATGAGATGCTTATGATGGGAAATGCACACACACTCTTTTTAATGTACTTTTATCACAATCTCCAAGAGTGATTCTTAAAGAAGCCCAGAAACTTTAGGGTTAGATCTGGCCGCTCTGGGCCAATGCCAAGGGCCTGGCCCATTGTATGGGGCCTGTTTTTTGCAGAGTTACCATGGGATCCATGTGAAGGGGTTGTGAGACAGCCAGCTGCCCTGCCCTGGCACTTGTGGACTGAGGCACACTGTGGGGACGCCAATGGCACCACCCCTCTGCTCACAGACTCTGCACCAAGATGCACCTCTCAAACAGATCTCACTCTGGTTTCCCCCTAAGAAAGCAATTAAAGTTGGGCATAAGTTCTGACTCCTAGGAGGCTTCCAAAGAGCAAATAAAAAATTTAGCATAATTCAAATTCTCAAGTCCGCCAGGATTTGAGCTTGTATCTTCCAATTGCAAACCGCTATCCCCAGGATGCACTGATTCCTACTGACACACTGCTACCACACTTGATATTTTTTGGGGGTGGAGGAATGGTCAAGAAAGTTTAGATCAAGAAGATCCTAGCACTGTAGAGCACAGGGAACTATATTCAACATCCTGTGATAAACCACAACGGAAAAGAATATGAAAAAGAATATATATATGTAGAGCTGAGTCACTTGGCTGTAGAGCAGAAATTAACACAGCATTGAAAATCAACTATACTTCAATAAAATAAATTTAAAAGAAACAGACAGACATAGAAAACAAATTTATGGTTACCAAAGGGGGTGTTGGGGGTACTGCGGGAGATAAATTAGGAGTTTGGGATTAACATATATACGCTACTATATATAAAATAGGTAAAGAGCAAGGAACTACTATATAGTACAGGGAACTACATTTGATACCTTGTAATAACCTATAATGGAAAAGAATGTGAAAAAGAATATATATCCACATATTTGTATGTAGAGAGATATAGATATATTTACGTATAACTGAATCACTTTGCTGTACACCTGAAACTAACACAACATTGCAAATTAACCAAACTTCAATTTAAAGAATGGTTACAAAAAGAAAAGAAAAGAAAAAAAGAAAATCCTAGCTCAAGAAGGTCAAGAAACTCCTTAATACAAGTTCTTTTCTTGCTATCTCTCCCATCTGTCTACACACCCCACCATGAGAACCAGAAATCCTGGGTCCCAGGGCAGTTCTAGAGCCAAAGGAAGCAAGGTTTGTTTACATATTGCTGGGACACACACTCCCAAGCTGAATTGTAAGGTGCTTCCTGCCATAACATTCTCCTCCTTTACACTGCAAGTTCTATTTCTTAAAGTATAAGAAAGGAATTGCTTGGCTTCCTTAAGCATAAAATCACCACGGTGAGGTTTCCTTCCTTGCCACAGGTTGTCTTCTGGAGTTTAAAGGTTGTGGCAACGTGCCCACCAACACCCCATCTTTGTGTTTATTGAACATCCTTCGTGAGGGTTCAAGTGAAAAGACTCAGGCCCTGCAGTCCCAATGCTGACAATCTTTATGTTAACAAAAACATAGGTCTAATGATTCCAAATTCTGCTAAAATCAGGCCCAAATGTTCAATTTTCCACGTGCTCCTCTTAATTAAAAATGACATGAAAGAGAAAAAGAAACCATTAAAATTATATAAATAAAAGCAGATGGAATGCAGTATGTGAAGCTCTTCTATGATAACATTCCCTTTAATAAAATTCATTGGTTAATTTGGTTGATAAAAGCAGTGTTAACATTAAATAAGAATGAACATACACTGGGTAAATATTTGCGGTTTCCAGCCTGTGCTACCATGATAAAGGTAATTTAGCCTAAAAGCAGTCATCATCTTTTTTCATAACTGATAAAGCATTACTAATTGTGTGTGTTAATATGATACAATATGGAATTGAATAGAGATTTTATCTTAATAACATCTCCATTAAATTAAAGACAGTGTTGGATGACAGCAAAGATAAGTTTGTTTATTTCCAACTAGGACATCAAAAGAACTGTGGGGAGGTGGTTCCGTTGGTAATGTTTTCTATACTGTTTTAGCTGGTAATGTTACATTTATAGTCACTGTGGTTAACAACACTTTTGGGGGGGTATAATCTAGATAATGTTCTTTGGAGAAAAGTGATACTTTAATTATGATGCGAAAGATACCCATCTTTTCCTTTCCGTGTCTGATGGGATATTTCTATAAACAAGATGCTGCGTGGAAAATGATTCGAACTGGCTGCAATGAAATAAGCATCCTTCACAGCTATTTCACTGCCCCAAGCCTCTGTTAGCATGAGATGGGCAGCCAGGAATGGCCGCGGAGAGAACTCCCCGCTTTGTGGGCATGAATGATGACAATTTAACTGCAAGAATGCTGGCCCCATGGTTCCTGTCCCTGCCTCCAGACCCTGAGTCGTCCGTCAGTGTGTGGCTCGATGTGCAGGACCCGTGGTGGCTCTCAGCTGTGTCCCCACCAGGCTGGAGGGGCAGGATTCCTTGGGGGTGCTGGCCAGCTGGAGGCCCCCGACCTGAGAAACCCAACTCCCTTCTCCGCCTGGGCCTGGGCAGCCTTACCTGATACACACATCATTGTCACAGCCCTGGCTGCCCTGGAGGACCAGGAGACATTTTGAAAGTCAGTTGTTTAGTCTGTTAATGTGTTTGTCTTTACAAGCACATGCCACTAACTGCATCCTTTGAGGCTGCGGGTTTGCCGTGAACATGAAACCTCCCCCCTCCACCGTGCATCTCTACGTGGCCAAGCGCCCACTCGTGTCATCTCCTCACCTCTGGGGGCAGACAGCCCACAGCCCAGTCCCTCACATGTGTGCAGATGTGGGAAGACATTCTGGAACCTTTTTGAAGCATTGAAAGTGTTGAAGTATGTGGGCCGAGCGATGGGATTCAGAATGTCCTGCTTGAGCAGTGGAGGAGCTGAGGGTGCGGGGCGTGGAGACTAATATCACCGTTTGGTCCTGAAGGATGGCTGGTTAGCCAAAGACGGGTAAGATTCCTCAGAGGAGGAACAACCTAAGACAGGCACAGCCGCAGAGGGGCCAACAGGGGTGGTGCATAGAACCTTCCTTATATCACCGTGTTTGGCCCTGGAGGATGACTGGTTAGCCAGAGACGGGTAAGATTCCTCAAGGGAGGAACAACCTAAGACAGGCACAGTCGCAGAGGGGCCAACACGGGTGGGGCACAGACCCCCAATATCTGAGAGAGGTCTCCTACCCCCAGGGCTGTTTTGCTCTCCACCCCCAGCTCAAATCCACACCTGCTCAACTCAGACCCAGGAAGTAAACAAAGATAATTGCCTCAGTCATGTGAGGCCTTTGATTGTTTATGAGTGTAACCTGAGAATGTTAGCCCACGAACTCAATAAAAGCAACCTGGGATGAGTCAGCAGGGCTCTTGATCCTAGAGGTCTTGAGTCCCCCGGTCCCATCTTTCTCTTCAGTCTGTGTCTGTGTGTTCTTCAAGCTTGCGGCACCCGTCACTCACCTCGAGTCGCCGAGTTGATCCCGGCATGCAGAGCCTCAGAAGACCTATCTCTTTACTGCTGATTGTGAGCACACTCGTCACAAAGACGTGGCTGATACAACACAGCACAAGTGTCAACAACCAGAGTAGTTATCAAGCGCCAGCTAAGAATGAAGGTAGTTTGGGAATAAATGCAAACCTCCCCCAAAATATACTGTTCAAAAAAATTAGTCTGCAGGAGCGTATGCCAACCCTATTTTTATACCAACCCAATTGAATTCTTAATACCCGGCAAAAAAGAAAATCAGAGTTTAAAATAAAGTGGGAAACGTAATAAATAATGAACAGCACTAACAGCTTTTAGCATCATGAGGGGACAGATGGAAAACTTCTCTCCCAAGATCACTGCTTCCAAAATTAGAGAAAGGGCTTCTGGACGTGTACAGGGTGGATAGTTCCAGCCTGAATTTCAATGAGGTGGGAATACGTTTTAGTATAAATGCAAGACCTTCCTGTCTCCCTTTTAGAAAACACAGAGAGGATAGCATTCATTGGCTTCACCCAGTACTCAAAGGCAAAACCTCAGCCCTTCCAGAATGTTGGATTCAATTAAACAAGGGAAGATGCTGCTGGGGCTTTGTTTCCTACAGAAGTGTTACGATGCCATCGTCTGTCCAGGAAAAGAAAGGACCACCCATCCACATGCTAAAAGTTCTTAGAACACTGGCACATCGGGAATAAAGGAATTCTTTCCATGAGAGAAGCATGACCAGCCATAGGCTCATAATGGGCTAAAAGGGCACTGACCCTTTCTCAGGGACCCTGAAGGCTTGGTGTTCTGGACCTACAGCTGCAGCAGAGTGGACACATGGCTGATCAAAGAGCAGGGGTGAGGCAGAGCCACGTCGCCCAGCCGTCTCTGCTCTGAATTACCTGGTAACAGCACGGACGCCTCAGTCTGTCTTTGTTCCCTTTCTAGGAAAGAGGCCCATTCACAGATGGACACGACCAAGGCACAGGTAATCTTGGGGGAGCTCATCTACCACAAATTCCGGCCCCTCTAGCTCTCCAGAGTCCCTCCTTCCCCCACTGCCATCTTCACGAAGTTATTTGACTATACTACGTCCTCCTGAGAGGCAGATATATTCTACGGCCTTCAGTGCACTGGTCAGGAAACTCCAGGCTGGGCCCCAGCCCCTTCTGCCTCAATTACAATAATAATGAGGTTCCTCTCTAGGCTTCCACTTCTCAGCTGTTTCCAAGCACCTCTGCTGGTATCGTCATCACCTTACCAACATATCTTTTTCTTTTTTTCCCCCACACTCCATGTCTTGCAGAATCTTAGTTCCCCAAAAAGGGATTGAACCTCAGCCCACGGCAGTGAAAGCATCAATTTTAACCACTGGACCGCTGGGGAATTCCCCTACGTGGCTTTCATATTAGAGGTTGGCAAGAGCAAAATTTACATAAACAGATGATCCAAAATACTCTGTTTGGGGTTTGGGGCCATCCAGAGCAAGTCTGGAAGAGGATGGCTTCCCCCGGGAGACCTAAGCCAATAGATGGAGTGAAGCATCACTGCAATTACAGGTCACGGCACTAAGTAGCCCAATCCCTGCAAAATCCAACTGACTTTTTATAGAAATCATGCATTTAAGAACAATGAACTGGGGACACTGCAAATAGCGAGGTGTTCCAGTTTCACCACGATGCCTCAGATGAACTTTTCAACCCCCGACCCAAATGAACGCAAATGGATAGTCAAGGCAAACCCACGTTCAAAATGTCAGAAAATAGGGACTTCCCTGGGGACGCAGTGGTTAAGAATCCACCTGCCAACTCAGGGGACACGGGTTCGATCCCTGACCCGGGAATTCCACGTGCTGTGGAGCAACTAAGCCCGGGCACCACAAGAGACGCCACCGCAATGAGAAGCGCGCGCACAGCAATAACGAGTAGCCACTGCTCACTCCAACCAGAGAAAGCCCGCGCACAGCAACGATGACCCACCGCAGACAAAAATAGTTTTTTTTAAATGTCAGAAAATAGGAGATCAGGATAAGAGTAACTTCCCTCAATTGCAGGAAAGGAATAGGAAATGATGAAGTCAAAAGCATGTTTTTCAAAACCATAGCAGCTTCTTTCTTCAAAACCAACAAGCGCATGCGAGACTCCCGCAAGGCGGGGCTACAATCTTACGTGATGCAATCGTGTCGCGGTGGATGTGTAATCAAGCCCCTCCAGACACTTTACCAGATTCTGTGGGTTAGAAAAAGGGTATTGGTCTTTATATTTTCTAACATTAAAAACTTCTGACTTCTCACTCTGGGCATCCATTCTTCTCCCGAGTTCTTTGATCGCCTTTGTGATCTGTACCTGGAACTCTTTCTCAGGTAGACTGCCTGTCTCCACTTCACTTAGTTCTTCTTCTGGGGTTTTATCTTGTGCCTTCATTTGGAGCATGTTCCTCTGTCGCCTCATTTTGCCTAATTAACTATTTTTATTTCTAGGTACCTGGTAGCTTGGTTACATTTCCCCACCTTGGAGAGGTGGTCTTTTGTAGCAGATGCCCTATGTGTCCCAGCAGCACACTCCCCTCTGGTCTCTAGAGCTATATGCTCTAGGGGTGCCTCCTATGTGGGCTGCGTGGGTCCTTCGGTTGCATCGGGCTGACTACTATGTGTGGTCTGATAGGTGTGGCTGGCACCCGGGTCCGGTCCGACATTGTCAGGCTCTGCCTTGTAGGAAGGCTGCCGGCAACTGGGGGGTGGGGCTGGTGGCTGGCTGCAGAGCCCCGGGGGATCCAGGGGCTAGTGCTGGCTCACTGATGGGCAAAGATGGGTCCCAGGGTGAGTGAAACTAATATTGCAAAGCAACTATACCTCAATTAAAAAAGAAAAGAAAGTAAAAGTTCATCAGTCCTGCCCAGTGCCAAGGAAAGAGGATCATACAAGGCAAGACCACCAAGGGGAGGGGCGGGTTCCTGGGGGACACCTTATGCGTCTTCCTGCCATAACATACAGTCACCAAAGTCAGGAAATTTCACATCAATGCTTCCTCAGGGGACCAGCACCTGATGTCAGTTTGTCCCATTACTGATGATGATTTGGTGAAGGCAGCATCTACCAGGTTTCTCATCTGTAGTACACTTACCAATTTTCCCTTTGTAATTACTAACTCATAACCTGTTCTTCATCAAATCTTCACCCAATAACCTTAGCAAAATTGATGATCTTTGTCTGATTCCACTGTTACCAGGATCCTTGCAAATTGGTGGCTTTGTCAACTCCATCCTTCTTTTTAGTTTTATCAGTTGGCATTCTGCTTTCCCTCTTCCTGTGTGTATGTGGGTATCTCAGTATGTTTGCATGTGGGTTTGTATGTCAGTGTGAACTCACAGATTCCTATTATTTTAGTGGTTTAAGATATATGATTTTCCTTATTTATTTTGATGTTCAAATTGTCCCAGGCTTGGTCAGTGGAAACACTTTCATGCTGGCTCCTACCTTCTGAGTCCCTTTTAACACGTCCCCATTATCCTTTGCCTGCTTCCTTATTTTCTGGCATAACAAAGTTATCCTGGCCCATCTCGAACTTTCCTGCCTCAGCCCTGGAATCAGTCATTTTTCCTGGGAGCCTTGGTTCCTAGTATTGGAGAAAGGCATTCAGAAACCAAGATCAGCGTGCATGACAGGCTTTCAAATAAAGATTGGGGCAATAGAACTTGGAGAGGCCACTGCAGTGGGTGGACCAGATGTGCTGCAGGTTTAGAGGCTGAGAGCCCTGCTGTAGGCAGCCTGTCTCTTGCCCTGAAGTGTTTAGAACCACGCTAGACCCTTAATGGTTCCTCTACAAATACCTGGTGGATTGACTTATTCACCCATTGACTATACCTACTGTTCAATAATTGAGCTGAAGTTAGTTTATTAGATGCATCTTCCTAGAATTTTGCAATAGGTAAAATCCAGCGTGTGAGCAGCTTGAAGGCCGCCCCTCCATTCCGTTAATGAGGCCTCTGGGACCTCAGCGAAGGGAATGCCATCTCTAGATCACACACTTGGCCAGCAGCAGAGCCAGGCCTGGACTCCAGCCCTCCTGGCTCCGAGCCCTACACGTCACACACCTCTCATCAGAACCATCTGTAATGAGGTACCGAAAAGAATCTCTTCCTTCTAACAGAGAAGGTTTTCTCAAGCCTCACTCGCGACGGCCCTCGTGTGTCTTGGCCTGGGAGCCGTGCCTTCTGCCCAAGCCCACAGGGGGGCCACTCCCAGTATCATGATCACGGGTTTCACTACAAGCCGCCAGCAGCACGCGGTTAGCGGCATCACCCGCAACGCCAGGCGCGGCAAGTTCTGAGCATGCGCAGTACTGGTTCCAGGCCAGTCAGTAAACCGTCGAGACTACCTGCAGGGCACTGTGCTCTAGGGGCTGCGGGGATTCAGAGCGGCGCAAGGTCCCCATCTCTGAAGTGAGGGCCTCCGCGTCTCTTTCACTGTAAGAGTAAGCCATCTTACTCCTTACTCATTAAAAAGTAATAGATACAATTTTCTACTGATAAAAAGCCAGATGAGAGAGTAGATGCGGTTTACTGAGACCTTCCTCTAGGCCTGATCTCTTGAATACTTCCTCTGTCATCATCACACCTTGCAAGGAAGCTATAATTATCTCCCATTTTTCAGTGGAAAAATCTGGGGTAAAAGAGCTCAGGAACCTCATCGAAGGTCACATGAAGGGTGTGGAAGTGAGAGGGCTGGGGGCGGTCCCCCTGACCCACAGACTCTGAAGCAGGAGTTTCCCCTCCAATAGGGATGCAAAGGGGGTCACAGGCTGAAAGGCTGAGGTGCAGGGGCTGGGCAGCCTGTGTTCTGAGGCGGGGGCGTCCCCCTGGCCTTTCCCCCACTCCCTTCACCGGACTCCCTCTCTCTCCACCCCCAGCCCCAGGTGTGCTCCTCAGGCGGGGCCTCCGGCTCCCCCCTCGCCAGCAGCGACATCTTCATTGGCTTCTTGCCTCCCTAAGAGAACTTAGTCCCAGTTCTCAGCTTTTTAAATCCCCGAAAATCTTCTGGCAGGGCCAGCCCATAAATGTCCCAGCTTGGCTGGAGGCAGCAGGAAGCCACACCGAGGTTTCCCTCGCTCGATTTGGAGCTTTTCCTGGACCGCTCTCTAAGGGAGGGCTTCAGCGTGGAGATGGGACTTTGCCCGGTGGGGGAAAATTCCTGGCATCTGTCCTGGGAAACACTCCTGCCTGGGACAGGACCTGGGATGGAAATAGAATCTACTACTCAGGACTGCTTGGGGAGCTCGATCTCAAATACTGTGAGCAAGTGATAATTTCCATCGCAGGTCCAACACTCAAATAAGAACATTTTAATGACTCAAGATAGGGCAGACACCAGGGTTTTCAAGAATAGCTAAGAGGTTATGGAGTTAGATCTGGATTCTGATTGCCAGTTCTATGGGTTACTAGCCATGGGACCTGGGCACAGCTACTTCACCAGATGAGACACTAAACATGATCCCCCCGCCCCACACCCACAGGGGTCTGTCTAGCCTAAAGTTAACGAAGCCTAAGACTTTTTTGTAGTTGTAGTTTTGTGTCATATATTTGGGAGGGGGCACCCTCAAATTGTAATAGGGAAGAGCCTTTTTATTCTAAGTTAATCACTAAGGGGAGGTTGCCCATAAGCTTAAATTCTACATAATGATCCATCTCTGGGAACCCTGACTCCCAGGTAATGAGCATTAAGCTAAAATACCTTTGTTTAGCTCACAGGAGACATCCTGACCAGGCCCACCTGTGAATGGCTGCAGGGAAGAAACTAACTCATACCCTCTGGAGACCGACCTGAACCAGGAAGTGTCTGACTTGACTTTGAGTATAAAAGAAGCCTGAATTCTAACTCAGGCAAGATTGTTCTTTGGGACACAAGTCCACCATCTCAGTGTGCTGGCTTTCTGAATAAAGTCACTATTCCTTGCCCCAACAACTCGTCTCTCAATTTACTGGTCTGTCATGCAGCGAGTACCAGCTTGGACTCGGTAACGGAACTGCACAAACTCCAAAGACTTGGCTCCACTTCTGCCACTACTATGGGCCAAGTGACAGTGTTCAGAGCACAGGGCCCAAGTGCAGCCCCAGGAGTCTTAGGAATGGAAACATCACTGTCCTTCAGGCCTTTGCCCCGACTCTTCCCCCTCCCCCACCACCTGCCTAGGTTTCTTGAAACCACTAGGCGAAAATGTCTAGAACAGAAAAGTGCTGTTCAAATGTCCGAAGTAAGCATGTCCTGCCTTTTTCAGATCTTGCTCCCTGGCATGGCAAATCCTCACCTGGCACATGTTGGAATCAAGGAAAAGATCTTGGGAAAAGATGTCTGGACTCTACCCCAAGCCAATTAAACCAAAGGCCCTGGGAACGGGGCTCAGGCATGGGCACTTGGTTTCAGTTCCTCAAAACGATGCTGTTGTGTCACCAAGGTTGGGAACCACCGTCTCAAAAGCCATCCTGCGCCTCCCAGATCTTGTACCTCTGGAACGTTGATGCTGGAATACTTATCTTTGTCTTTCACTTGGTGCTAAGCATTTGCTTCCTTGTACTGTCATTTGTCATTTTGTTTCTGCCTCCCAGGGTAGGTGGTGAGTATCTTCGCACCCTCCCCCCCTCCCCCTGCCCCCCTACCCCCAGCTCCTGGCAATTAATATACCTCCCGTTGTGAACAGGAGATGTAGCCGGCTGCCTGCTGTGTACCCAGGGACGGCTAATCCCGCTGGCAGATAGGAGAATAGCCACCACTTGTGCAGCCTTTAAGTGCTAGGAGCTTCCATGCTAGAAGCCCCATAAGATGTTAAGACACCTGCCAGAGAAGGAGTTGATTACCCGCATTTTACAGGTGGGGAGGTGAGGCTGAGAGAGCAGCTTGCCCGACGTCACAGGGCTACCCAGTGCTGGAGCTGGGATGCCCACGCTGCTCTGTGTGCCCCGAAGCACACGCTTTTCTCTGAGCAGGCTGCCCCGACTGTGGTCCCACTGACGCAAGGGCTGATCAGAGAGAAAGTGTTCGAGTACAAGGCTGGAGGCCAGCTCAAGTGGTGATGAAGAGAACAGTAAAACCGAGATTCGAATTTCACTGCGCAGGGTCCTGATATGATTCATACTTATTTTGTGCAGCCAGGCTGAGAACCGAATGACTAACTCAGCTATAAAATTTGGGTGCTTTCCTGAGTTCCTGCGGAAATAAATTAATAATAAGGTGACCTATAAATATTTAATCATCGATTAGAGGTTTTTCCTTTTCTGGATGGGAATCAACATCCTTTGCTAATTGCATTTGAAAGTTGCAAATAACCTCTGACTCCCATGCTTTTCGGCAGAACCTATGTAAATTACCTCTTCGAAGAAAATCTATTTGGAGTAAAAGGCCTGGCGGGAAATGTGAACAGTGAAACTGTTCTAACCTGGAGGTCATTTCACCATGAGGGTGTGAGGACAGCATGCTGGCCCGAGAGCAGGAGGGTAGTGGGTGCATCTGTGAAAGACTTACTGTGCTCAGGCTGGTCCCTGTCCTCTTCCTTTATGCCCAGAAAAGCAGCCACCAAATCCCACGCTGGCCTCAGATGACTCAGAACTTTCCACCTTGTACCGGTTGCTGGAGCCAAGAGGACAAGGCCCACCTGCTAAGGCAGTTGTTCTCCCTCAGCGGTTAGAAGACTGATTCTGGAGCACGTTCTAAATGCAGTCCAGCGGGTCGGGCTCAGTGGGTCCAGCTGGGGCCAAGGGAGAGCTCAGGAACCTGCCATATCAGTGAGCATCCCAGACTCGCTGTCGCTGTGAGATGCAGGCTTAACGTCACAGACCCAGGATGCCTCAAACTTCATTCAGTCTAACATCCTCTTTTTGTCTGAACCCCCCTCATACCATCCCCTCCATCGGGGGTCCCCTGTGCTCCTCTCTGGGCTCCCAGGATCAACACATGTGGAAGGGAAGGGATGGGGAGGAAGCAGGATTGGGCCAGGTGAGAAGCCGGGCTGCACTGCACACTCGGTGAAGGCCTCGGTCAACTCCACGGGGGACCCTGAAGCAGGAATGGCTATTCAGCGGTGTCCCCAGCCAGGCGCGCAGACAGCCCTGGGCCTTTGTACCCCTGCACTGAGCAGTTATTCCTGAAGAGGGCAGACAGCCAGGGGCCGTCTTCAGCAGCACTCCAGCACCTGGGTATCTGGTTGGTCCCCCAATGTCCACATGGGTGCTCTTGACTACCAGCTCTCCTCCTCCTCCTCCAGGGCTTTTCACAACTAAATACTACTAATAGAGCTTCTTCCCTGTGCTGAGTGAACACTCAGCTGAAGAACTCTATAGCACATGAGCATATTCTTCCTCTGAAGGCATACAGGTGGGCTTTAAACTGTCTCCCATATAATAGGCATGCAGATATTTGAAGGCGGTGACCTTCATACAGGGTCACAGTCAAGATGTGTCAGATGCAGTCCTGTGGGCCCCTCTGGGGTCACTGTTGTGATCATCATGCGTTGCAAAAATTTCTATACACCGGGCTCTCTACTTAGAAAGTTCCCCTGAATTTAACCCTCACGACAAACTCTGAAGTAGGACCTACAGAATCACTGTTCCCATTTTACTGATAAAGAGATTTTGAGATGCTCAGAGGAATTAAGCTGCCCGATGGGACATACAGGCGGTGGGTGAGCCCGAATGCGAACTCAGGTCCCCTCGGCATGCTATTCACCGGCGTTAGAATTATTCACTTTGAAAGCTGGGTCCTGGGTCCCATCTGGGAAAGGGAACCAGGGGCAGAGAACCAAGCACTCCTTGTGGAGCTGGCATAAGTGAACTCCCTTCCTGGCATCAACAAACCACCTTCCTGGCATCCAGGACGTGAGATGCCCCACTTGGATGCAGAGTCCACACTGTGATCGTCCACACAGCCTCAACCAATGTCTTGGTCGTTCCCCCTATGACCTCCTCACGCCCCAGGCTTTCCTAAGTAGAAGTGGGTCTTCAGGGAATCCCCCAGACATTCCACCAACCAGCCTAAACCCTCCTCCTTTTACTGATGAAGAAATTGAGGCCCAGGGAAATGATGTCATGTGGCTGAAATCCCTTTATATGATTGTTCTTTTCCACTCCTTGGCAGTCTCACTCCTTTCAAGTGTATGTTTAAAAAGCATCCAGATACTTCAATAAAAATGTAACACACATTCCCTTCTTCCCAGAAAGGCTTTTCTCTAACTTGTTTTAATAGAAGCAGGCAGGAAACCCCAAGATCACAGAAAGACTAATTAGTAGGCGTGGGGGTGACATCCTTCAGGCCCTCTGGCGTCCTCATTGCCAGAGTCCTACCTAGGGGTGGAGGAGCCCAGGTTTCACCTCAGGGCTCTGAGGCGTGGAGGTGTAGAGCTGCCAGATCACACTGCTGAACAAACACGGTGCGGGTCATCCCTCAGCAGCACCCCCAAACTCAATGCACACCCCTCTAGGCTCTGTGGAGGCCTGCTCCTGGCCCCAAAAGGCCCCCTACCAGCCAGAGGAAAAGGATGGAGGTGACCAAGGCCTCCCGACATGGGGGTGGGGTTCGTGTTTTCTCCTAAAGTCCTGGGACATCCCTATTTTATCAAAGTACCCCACCTTGGGCAGGGTGGAGGGGTTTGTCTGTGCTTCTCTGAGCATCTCCCAAGGCTGCCAATGCCCCGGGGAAGGTCCTGGGACAGGTATGCCCTTCTTGCCTTTCTCTCCCATCCTGCTCCCCTGTGCCCCTCCCCCTGCAACAAATGCAGCCACTTGTCAGCCACCAAAACCCGTGTGACAGAAACACACGCAACTCTGATTCTCACAGCTTCAATATCAACCGAGAGCCCTTACGTAGGCAATGACCTACATAGCATTTAATATGGAAATATAAGAATGTTTATTTTCAAAAAAATCCCTGACCCACTTTCAGGCCACCAACACAGGTACTCCTGGGTAAGACAGATTCCTGTTGACTCCTAGCCGCACGGATGCTAATATCTTTAGCATTTCTCCTAGGGTTTATAGTAATTCAATCAAAGCTTCCCCACCCCTCCACCCCACCCCCACCCTCCAGCAAGGGCCAATTCCAAAATGTGCCTTAATTTATTTGTCAGAACACGGCAGCTGCATCAAGGGCCTGAATTCAAACAGCAAATTCTCAAACACAGGCTCATGGCCAAGCACTTCTATGTATCCTGACAGGATGGGGTGTTTGGGGGCAAAATATGAGCTGAAGTATTGTAGTGATGAACTTATTTTATTTTACTTTTTAAAATAATTATTTGGTTGCTCTGGGTCTTAGTTGTGGCAGGTGGGATCCTTAGTTGCGACTTGCGGGTTCCTTAGTTGAGGCTCACCAGCTCCTTAGTTGTGGCATGCTTGTGATCTAGTACCCCAACCAGGGATCGAACCTGGGCCCCCTGCATTGGGAGCATGGAACATTAACCACTGGGCTACCAGGGAAATCTCTGTAGTGATGAACTCATAAAGAGTGGTTGTCATTTTTCTTACCTCCATTTTTCAGTTGATCTAAGAAACTCTTTCAAAATTATTTTTAAAGAATTATTGTGTTGCTTTAAAGACTAGCTGAGATTTAAACTCTCTGTCTGGGGAAAAGGAGACAGAATAAGCTCCGTCCACATTAACATAGTTGAAAGAACACATGATCTGGAGTTCAGAGACTTAGGCTGAAATTCTGGCTCTACCGTCTAATAGCACAGTGGTTGGGGGTGGTCCTTATCTTTATGTGCTACTTTCTTCTCTTGAAAAATGGGAATTATGTTTATGCTTACTTCGTGAGTTATTTACTATAAAGACCAAATAAGATTATGCATGTACTTTATCAACTATAAAACTTTATCCAAGGATAAAGCATCTTCTTTTATTTTCGATTCACTAGTAGAAGGGGGAAAGTCAATATTGAGAATCAAGAAGTTTTGTTTTGTTTTTTTATCATGATTGGCTTCCCAGTTTATCTTCTAGTTCTCAGAGGTACCCAATCTCTGTTTTTATCTCCACATACAGCATGAGATGGATTATGAAGTGTAAATGTCTCCTGCAGGCACCAAGACGTTAATCTGAATTGCAAAGTTCTTCGAGTGAGGAACTGAGGGGCTAATTTGGGGATAGGGAGGCATATATGTTTCCTCAAATTCCACCAACAGCGAATCCTATTTGTCACTGGAAATATTGGGTTTTGGGGAATCCACAAGCTGCCTGTTTGTGGATATTTAAGGGTACCCCTAGGGGTGGCAGGGGTGTGATGTGAAATGAGTCATTCTCCACATGAATCCAGGGTAACTTTCACCCATCTCTGAGCCTGCCCCTCCACACACCTGTCAGGAATAACCGCCTTCCTGAGCCTCCTTGCAGCCGTGGTCTTGACTGAGTCTCCTCACCCTGGTGTTGACACCCAAATGCCGAGAATACGGTAGAAGGCTCTTCTTTTAGATGCTACTGGAAGTGGAACTGTCTTCTGAATTTTGTTTTCCGATTGTTCATTCCAAGTGTATAGAGATCACTGCTTTTTACACATCAATCTTTTATCTGCAATCTTGCGGAACTCACCCATTGACTTCTCTCGGTCTTTGAGTGGATTCCTTAGGGTTTTCTATGTACACCATCATGTCATCGGCAAATAGACATGTTTTGCTTCCTTTCCAATCTGATGCCTTTCTTTCTCTTGCCTAACTGCCCTGGCTAGGACCTCTAGGACAATGTTGAATAGCGGTGGTGAGAGTGACAGCCTCGTCTTGTTCCGATCTTAGTGTGAGAGCATCCTTACTTATAAGTGTGGTGTTTGCTGAGGGTTTCTCACGGATGCCCTTTACCAGGTTGAGGAAGTTTCCTTCTAATTCTGGTTTGTTGAATATTTTTATAATAGATGTGTTGAATTTTGTCAAATGTATTCCTTACCTCTATTGACATGATCACATAGGGTTTGTCTTTTATTCTATTAATAGTGTATTACGTTGATCAAATTTTGGATGATAAATCAATCTCGCATTCCTAGCATGAACCCCAATTGGTCATGGTGTATAATCCTTTTAATATGTTCCTGGACTCGATTTGCTAGTATTTTGTTGAGGATGTTTACATCTGTGTTCCTAAGACATACTGGTCTGTAGCCTTCTTTTCTTGTGATGTCTCTGATTTGGGGATTAGGGTTATTCAGGCCTCACAGGATGAGTTGAGAAGTGTTCTCCCCTTTTCTGCTTTTTGAAAGAGTTTGTAACTCTTCTTCAAATGTTTGGTAGAATTCGCCAGTGAAGCCATTTGGGACTGGGCTTTTTTCAGTGTTTTTTTTATTTTTTATTATTACTACTACTACTACTACTACTACTACTAATCCAATCTCTCTACTTGTTATAGGTCTATTCAGATTTTCCTTTTTACTCTCTCAACTGGGGAGCTCTTAAAAGAATCAAGTCACCGTAAACAATCTCAGAGACGCTACTGAGTTGACATTGCAGCTGAGTCCTTTTCCTTCTCCCAAGAAAGGAGATTGTGGCCGCAGCACCTAGACACGTTCCTGACCCATTTGGTCCAAAATATAAGCTTGTGAACGAGCAAAAGCATGCTGGAACTCAATCCCCATCATTGTGCAGGCTAACACAAAATGGGGCAGGTGTTCACGGAGATGTCTGTAGCTCTGCTCTAAAGCCGGAGAAGGTGGGCTGAAATGACACGGCTTCTTGGAGTCAGCCCCCAGGAAACGCGTATAAAAATGCTCTTGTTTTCCGTTCCTCTTGGGCAGCTCAGGGGCCTCTAGAGAGCTATTATCAACAGCAACCTCCCCCACCCCACAGGACCAGAGTCCTTCAGAGGTGCCACTACGCACCCGGTTTCCTGTGGTTTCTTTTCCACTTCAGCCTGGCTGCAAGGAAGTTAGTTTCCCAGACTTCATTTCTTGCTGTATCTGAGAGGCATGTTCATTGCTACTGATGATCATTACCTAGAAATGGAATTAGTGTGCAAAACTAATACATAGGGGGAAATTGCAAGACTCAAGAAATCCAACCAAGTTCACACAGTCCCTCTTTAACTACAGTTATTGGCTTCCTTCCTGCATGGAACCCAGGGGCTCTTATTTTTCACTTGTTCTCCACGTTTATTCCCGAGGGGAGAGCTTGTCCAACTGCCCCCGTTAATTAGACCCCCCTTGTCTCTAAGGTATATATTATAGGTCTCTTCCTCCACGGAGCCTAAAAGGCAGAATGAGAGCCCCACAGAAGGAGTGAACGGCTATCAGGCTTCCTCCCTGGGCCAGGCCACCGTCCCCTCTTGTCTTGGTGACTCCAGGACCTCCTGGAGCTCTGCCTGCTTCTACCTCGCACACCACAGTCTACCCTCACCCGAGGGCCAGTGTGCTCTTGTTAAAACATGAGTCAGATCATGCCACCTCTCTGCTAAAATTAATCCAATAGTTTCCAATCTCACTCAGAGTAGAAGCCAGTCTTTACCATGACCTACAAGACCCTCCCTGATGTTGCTCCCCACTTGTCTTTCTGCTCTCATATCTCTACTCTCTCCACTTCTCCACCTGCTTCCGTTTCAGTGATCTCCTTAAACACACCTGTGCACTTGCTCGTCCCTCTGCCTAAACAGTCTTCCCCTAGAGAGTCACAGGTTCACCCCTTCACTGTCTCTAGGTATTTACCCAAACCTCACATTTAAAGTGAGGTTGCTCTCCAGACTTGTGGTTGCCAAGGGGAGGGGGGAGGGATGGATTGGGAGTTTGGGGTTACCAGGTGCAAATCATTATACATAGGATGGATAAACAACAAGGTCCTACTGTAGAGCACAGGGAGCTATATTCAATATCCTGTGATAAACCATAATGGAAAAGAATTTTTAGAAGAATGTATATATGTATAACTAAATCACTTTGCTGTATAGCAATTGACACAGCATATAAATCAACTATACTTCAATTTTAAAAAAGGAAAAAAACCCAGTAAGGTTGTTCTTGACCACGCTTTATAATTTAATCTCCATCCTTACCCCTAAAACCTTTACCTTCTTTGCATTTTATATAACAATTCTGTTATTATCTTTCTCTCTGCTAGACTGTAAGCTACACAAAGGCAGAAGTTTTCTATTTATTTACTGAAGGGATTAGGGTTGAATGAGGACACCTTTTACACTGCTTGACATCCCATCACCCAAGCAGCTACTACTTGCACCTAAAGACCTGGTTGACCCTGGAACAGAGTTTCTTCTGGATCCATTTAACTGGCTGAGGTGAAGCCAGGGCCACCATGTTGATTAGGCTACTTCAAGGGAAACTTTTCTCCTTCTTTTCCTAAGTAGAGACATAAACAAAATTCAAAGCCCAGAGAATGATTACCTTTCCTTTTAAAAAGATCAGTTCACCCCATCCTGATCTTCATTCTAACCACTCCACTGAGAGCTCTAGTTAAGGTCTCTGCTGACGTCCCCACACCAAACCCAGCTCTCAGTTCGCAGTCCTCGCCTTACTCGCTGTGTCTTCCTTGAAGCTCTTTCCTTACCTGGTTTCCAGACACCATCCTCTCTCCTCTCTCCTCTCTCCTCCTACCTCAAAGTGCTTCCTCAGCTTCCTTGCTGGTTACCCTTTATCAATCCAACCTGGAGGGCCAAGAGCTTGGTTCTCAGGTCTCTGCTCCTCTCTCTCTACACCCACTCCCTATGAGGTATCACTACTCCTAATTGCTCACGACCACAGAATTCATACCTCCAGCCCAGACCGCTCCCAGGAGAGGCAGATTCATAGCCAACTGCCTACTTGACATCTACCCACAGATTAAGCATCATCTCAAACTCACTACATCCAAACAGAACCCTGGAGCAAACAGGCGGTTTTCCACTCTAATTGAATGAATGGTACTTGAAACCAAAGCTTGCAGTCATCCTTGGCTTCCTTTCTCTCACATGCACAGTCAACCCACCACCCAATTCTTCAGGCTGTCTAAAATCCAACCATTTTTGGTTTCTACCACCTACACACCATAACCTTATATTTCATTGGCCCAACTGGTCCTTCCCTGTTTCCCCTTGTGCCCCTCTATAATCTACTCCCTATGAAGTAGCCAGAGTGGGCCTTTAAAAAATACACAAGCCATATCATCTGTATCATCTGCTTATATGCCCCAAGTCTTGCACTAACTTTCCATCTCACTTACTGTAATATCTGGTTGCTGGCAATCTCTATGACTTCATATCCCCTCATTTCCTCCTAACTCACTGCATACCAGCCATGCTGGCCTCCTGCCCTTTTTCTAATACATGCCTCAGGGCCTTTGCACTTGCTATACCCTCTGCCCAGAATACTTACTGGCAGATATCAGGCTGACTTGCTCCCCTACTTCTTCTTGGCCTTTTATTGGTCAGACCTTCTCTGAACACCCTCTGTCAAATAGCAGAGACTCCACCAACCCACCCCCTCTACTCCCCTCACCCTTCCTGGCACTTCGGTCCTGCTGACATATCATACGCTTATCTGTTTAGAGTCTGTCTCCCCTACCTACAGGGGAAAGCAAGTCCCTCTGGAAGCAAATTCCTTTGTCTGACTGGTTCACTGCTATATAAACAGTAACTGACACACAGAACACATTTTAACATCTTCTATATGAATAAAAGAATTACTTTATAATAGTAGAATTCAGAAACAATGTGTGTGCAATAGCAGAAAAGTGATTAAGTAAATTACAGTTTCACTTCTCAATGGAACTTTACAGAGTCAATAAAATTGATGGAATCACTCATAGGTATTACTCAAAGGACATGAACGATTTACAAAAAGGGATTCAAATTATTAACAGACACACAGGGGAAAAGTATTACCCACCCAGCAATCAAGGAAAAGCAATTTAAAAGAACTACAGGATACTATTTTCCCGTTATTAAATTAGCACATGTTTCTCTTTAAATGTACATCACCAGATTCTAGAAAGGCTTTCCAGTGGTGAACTCTTTTGTAGGGGATGTAAATTTATACAACACCTTCGGATAAAAAAATTTTTGGACCAAAATGCATCATATTACATCAAGATGTTCATTCTTTTTCATCTGGTAATTCTGCTGGGAATATCACATAAGACCATAATAAATGCCCTTGAGATACACACACACACACACACACATATATATCATGGTGTGTGTGTGTGTGTATCAGATAATTTACATGTCTTATGGTTAAGAAAATTATGATGTATCTACCCCATCGAATATTATAAAGCCACTAAAATGATGGTAAGGGTTTTACTGTCTTGGAGAAATGTTTATAACATAAGATGATACTAATTTTTTAAAAAAATCAGCCCTGGGGAAGATACCAGGTTACCTACATAAAGAGTGCAAGACATCCACAAATCTCCTTTAGGAAACTGGAGAACTTTGATTTCTGCACAGAATTACTGACTTGATATTTTCTATTTGTATTTCCAAAGGTTTAATTAAGCTTCTCATCAGATAATGCTGTGGCTGAGCAATTTTAAGTCACAAATAACAATACAGTAAGTCCCCTACCCACAAACGAGTTCCATTCCGAGAGTGTGCTCGTAAGCCCAATTTGTTTGTAACTCCAACAAAGTTAGCCTCGGTACCAAGATAACACAATTGGCTATAGGGTACTGTATACACTGTATAGTATAGTACTGTAATAGATTTATAATACTTTTCACACAAATGATACATAAAAGACAAACAAAAAATAAAGGGAACATTTTTAATCTTACAGTACAGTACCTTGAAAAGTACAGTAGTACCAGCTACAACACTGCTGGTTTTATGCTTGCTTCTGGACATCCTGGGCTTGAAATAAAGATACTGTACTACTGTACTCTATACAGTACCATTCAGTAAAGTACACAAAAGCACAACATCTTGTAGCGGATGCACGCACAGGACAACGTACACCAGAAACGTGAACTAACTTATATGATTGGACATGTGAACGCACGTTCATGTCTTTGAAAGTTCGCAACTTGAAGGTCTGTATGTAGGGGACTTACCATAAAGATTTCACTATGCCTTCCTACTGCTAACCTCCATTATTACTACACATAATTATTCAAGGTTATCATGTCAGAGGTTTTATGCTTAATTTTTAACCATTAAGAATTGTTAGCATTTTAATGTCATAACATTTCACATCTATTAATGAATATTAATATATAAACTGATTTTTTTTTTACCACAATGCATCTGTTTTTCTCATCAAAACAAACAGCAACAGGAAAAGCCTCACCTACAACAAGTTCTCTCTTTTTGGAAAAGCCTCACCCAGTACCAAAGATGTGTGTGAGGAGTGTTGGAATCAGCGGTACCTGGAAGACGAGAAGTGACCAAGGTGTGCTCATCACCCACCACTCAGAACCCAGGAAGAGTCGACGGGGACAGCAGAGTTGCCAGTCAGCTGCACGGAACTCCCAGACCATAAATACTAAACCTGAGGCTTTGTTTTCTGCTGCACACTTAGGTTCCTGCATACACAGAGCCGAACTTCAGTTCATCCAAAGAAGTGAATGGTTCCCTGACCTTTTTTAAAAACAACCTGAAACTTCTGAAATAGCTGTAGATTCAGAACAACCCAGAGAGACACCTTCACCCAGTGTCCCCTGGCGGTAACATTTTGCAATACTACAGTACAACCCCACAACCAGGATATCAACCGAGGTTGACACACTCCACTGGTCTTATTTCAGATCACTCGTTTTACTCGCACTGGTGTGTGCGGGGGTGTGTGTGTTCATTTCTATGCAATTTTATCGCATGGGTAGGTTCTTGCTTTCACCACTGCAGTCAAGATACAGAACGGTTTCCTCACCATGGGGATCCCTCTATTGACCTTTTTTTTTTTCTTTTTAAAAATTTTATTTATTTATTGGGCTACATTGGGTCTTCGTTGCTGCACTCGGTCTTTCTCTAGTTGCTGCGAGCAGGGGCTACTCTTCATTGTGGTGCACAGGCTCCTCACTGTGGTGGCTTCTCTTGCTGTGGAGCACGGGCTCTAGGCGCGCCGGCTTCAGTAGTTGTGGCACACGGGCTCAGTTGTGGCTCTCAGGCTCTAGACCACAGGCTCAGTAGGTGTGGTGCACCGGCTTAGTTGCTCTAAGGTATGTGGGATCTTTCCGGACCAGGAATCGAACCTATGTCCCCTGCATTGGCAGGTGGATTCTTAACCACTGCACCACCAGGGAAGTCCCTGTCGACCTTTTATAGACACCCACTTCCTTCCCCTGACCTCTGTCTGTCCCTAACCTCTAGCAACCACTAATGAGTTTTCCATTTGTGTTTTTTCATGTCAACAAAAGTATATGGAAGTATATGGTGTGTAAGCTTTAGAGATTGGATTTCTTTTCACTCAGCATAATTCCCTCTAGACCCATCCATCCAAGGGATTCATCCAAGTAGCTGCATGTGACAATACTTGGTTCCTATTTGTTGCTGAGTAGTAGTCTATGGCCTGGATGCACCAGTTTGTTTAACCATTGAAGGACATCTGGGTTGTTTCCATTTCTTGGCTATTACAAATAAAGCAGCTACAGACATTCAGCTGTAATTTTTCCTAAGAACTTAAGTTTTCATTTCTCTTGGACAAGAGCCCAAGAGCACAATTTCTTGGTTATACGGTAATTGCATATTTATAAGAAACTGCCAAACTATGTTCCAGAATGGCTGGACCATTTCATATTCTCACCAGCAACGTGTGAGTGATCCCGTTTCTCCACATCCATACCAGCACTGGGTATTGTCAATATTTTTTCATTTTTGCTATTCTGATCGGTTTGTAATAATTTTAAGTTGCACTTTTCCTGAAAGTCAATGATGTTAAATATCTTTTCACGTGTTTATTTGCCATTTTTATATCTTCTGGTGAAATGTCTGTTCATGTCTTATACCCATTTTCTTTTTTTTTTTTATTGATAATATATATTTTTATTTTTTTTAATTTTATTTATTTATTTATTATTTTTTGGGGGGTACACCAAGTTCAATCATCTGTTTTTATACACATATCCCCGTATTCCCTCCCTTCCTTGACTCCCCCTCCTCGAATCCCCGCCACCCTCCCCGCCCCAGTCCTCTAAGGCATCTTCCATCCTCGAGTTGGACTCCCTTTGTTATACAACAACTTCCCACTGGCTGTCTATTTTACAGTTGGTAGTATATATATGTCTGTGCTACTCTCTCGCTCCATTTTCTGATTGAGCTGTTGTTGTTTTACTTTTGAGGTTTTTTTCAAAATAGGCTTTATTTTTCAGAGCAGTTTTAGGTTCACAGCAAAATTGAGCAGAAAGTACATGTCCCCACACATGCACAGCCTCCCCGCCTATCAACACCCCCCACCAGAGTGGGACATTTATTACAACCCATGAGCCTACACTGACACATCATCAACCAAAGTCCATAGTTCACATTAGGGTTCACTCTCAGTGTTGTATATTCTATGGCTTTGGGCAAATGATAATGACATGTATCTTCCATTGCAGTATCATAGAGAATAATTTCACTGCCCTAAAAATTCTCTGTGCTCTGCTTATTCATCCTTCCTTCCTTAACCCCTGGCAACCACTGGTCTTTTTAGTGTCTCCACAGTTTTACCTTTTCCAGAATGTCATGTAATTGGAACTATACACGTAGCCTTTTCAGATTGGCTTCTTTCACTTAGTTACATGCATTTAAGGATCCTCCATGTTTTTTCATGACTTGATAGCTCATTTTTTTTTGGAACTGAATAATATTCTATCGCCTGCCTGTATCAGAGTTTATTTATCCACTCACCTATTGAAGCATATCTTGGTTGCTTCCAAGTTTGGGTGATTATAGATAAAGCTTCTATAAACATCCATGTGCAAGTTTTTGTATGGACACAAGTTCCCAATTCATTTGGGTAAACCCCAAGGAGCAAGATTGCTGGAATACAGAGTAAGAGGACGTTTAGTTTTTCTAAAATGTCCTCCAAGGTGGCCGTACCATTTGCATTCCCACCAACAATGAATGAATTCTGTCCTTCCACCTTTTCACCAGCATTTGGTGCTGACTATGACTTGGATTTTGGCCATTCTAATAGGTGTATAGTGGTGCCTCATTGCTGTTTTAATTTGCAATTCCCAAGTGATATATGATGTGCAGCATCTCTTAGGATGCTCTTGTGCCATCTGTACATGTTCTTTGGTGAGGTGTCTGTTCAGCTCTTTACCCAATTTTTATTCAGGGTGTTTTCTTATTGTTGAGTTTTAAAAGTTATTTGTATATTTTGAATAACAGTTCTTTCTCAGATGTGACTTTTGCAAATATTTTCTCCCAGTCTGTGGTGTGTCTTCTCACAACCTCGATACTACTGAGTTTTGAGATAGTATTGCTTCATTGGATGTGTGGTTTAGAATCTTTTCTTGCAGTCTGTAGCTTGTCTTTTCATCCTCTTCACAGGGTCTCTCAGAGAACAAAAGTTTTTAATTTTGATGAGGCTCAAATTATCAATTGGACTGTGTTTGTGACATCAAGTCTAAGAACTCTGTCTGGCCCTAGGTCCCAAATACGTGTATGTTTGCTTTAATGTAAGAGGCAACCAAGGAGGCCTCCGAAAGGTGGAAAGAGGAAAATGAAAAGACTGAAACTAGAGGAGTAACAAGGCAGCATGGCTGTGCTGTCTTCTCCAACTGTCCACCCACGAGATGAAAATGACATAGGCCCCTTATTTCCCAGTCCCCAACTTTGCAAAAGAAAAATGGCCTAGGTAGGCTCATTCCTCCCCCAGACAGAACAGGAGTTGTGCCCCCCAAAAGGGATGGGTCAGGAACCCTGCTGACAAAATGCAGCAAAGGGAAGTGTTCTCCTTTCCTACTGGCTTGAGACCCTCCTCCTCCACTGAGAGACACCAGGAAGATGCACAGTCCTGGCAAGGGGGCTCTTCCATAGGAAGTTCTGAGCCCAGGAAACCTCTTTGTCTCCTGACAAAGGCTTGAGACTCCAACCCAGAGGCACCAAGTGGCAGGGTAGAATCTGCAAGAGGGAAACTGCTACAAGAAGCACCTCTCCCAGGAAGTGCTCTCTGCCCCCAAAGGCACAGGGGATCCTGCCCAGGAATCACTCTATTTCCAGGTCCTGCAGTGTCCCTTCCCTCATCTAGATGCACCAGCCAAGAGAAATCCCTCCCACCCCTGTGGCAGCACGGGGAAGGACCAGTGGGAACCTCAACACTAGATAAATCAACCAGATCAAAATAGCACCACGAAGGCTGTGAAATTTGTTTCTGTTCATAACTCACAAAAGTAGCCTGGGTGCTAAACCTAGAAAGGCAGTCTTCTAACATTACAGCTAAAATGTCCAGGATACAATAAAAAATCACCAGTTTGGGAATGTAAATTGGTGCAGCCACTATGGAAAATAGTATGGAGCTTCCTCAAAATTAAAGATAGAGTTGCCATATGATCCAGTGATCCCACTCCTGGGCATATATCCAGACAAAACATATATCCGGACACGTATTTGAAAAGATACATGCACCCCTACGTTCATAGCAGAGCTATTTACGATAGCCAAGACATGGAAGCAACTAAACGTCCATTAACAGGTGAATGGGTAAAGATGTGGTACATATATACAAGAGAATATTATTCAGCCATAAAAAAGAATGAAATAATGCCATCTGCAGAAACACAGATGAACCTAGAGATTATCATACTAAGTGAAGTAAGTCAGAAACAGAAAGACAAATACCATATGATATCACTTACATGTGGAATCTAAAATATGACACAAATGAACTTATCTACAAAACAGAAACAGACTCACAGACACAGAGAACAGACTTGTGGTTTCCAAGGGGGAGTGGGGTGGGGGAGGGATGGAGTGGGAGTTTGGGATTAGCAGATGCAAACTATTATATATAGAATGAATAAACAAGAAGGTCCAACTGTATAGCACAGGAAACTATATTCAATATCCTGTAATAAACCATAATGGAAAAAGAATATGAAAAAGAATATATATGTATAACAATCACTTTACTGTACAGCAGAAATAAACACATTGTAAATCAACTATACTTCAATAAAACAATTTTTTAAAAAAGTCACCAGTCATATCAAAAACCAGAAAAACCACAACTTGAATGAAAAAAGGCAATCCACTGATGCCAATACTGAGATGAATCAGCCGTGGACTATTTGAAGAGGATTTTAAAGCAGTCATTATAGAAATGCTTCAACAATCAATTACAAATTCTGTTGACACAAATGAAAAAAAATTAAACCTCAGCAAAGAAGTACAAGTTATTTAAAAAAAAAAAAACTATGGGATATTGTAGAACTGAAAAATCCAATAACTGAAAAATTTTTAAAGTATTGGATGGGCTCAATGATAGATTGGAGATTTGAGAGAAATGCAAATCAAAACCACAACGAGATATCACCTCACACCTGTCAGAATGGTCATCATCAAGAAGTCTGCAAATAACAAACGTTGGTAGGGATGTGGAGAAAAAGGAACCCTAGTATACTGTCAGTGTGAATGAAAACTGGTGCAGCCACTATGGAAAACAGTATCAAGTTTCCTCAAAAAACTAAAAATAGAACTACCATATGATGCAGCAATTCCACCTCTGGGTGTACACCTGAAGAAAACAAAAACACTAATTCAAGAAGATACATGAGCTGGCTCCAGGGAGGTGGCGGCGGGGGTGCGGCCGGGGCCGGGGCAGGCGGGCGAGCGGCGGGCGAGGCCGCGTCTGCGTGCGTGGCTCAGCCCTGGCATAGCCCGCCCGGGGCTGCCGGTGCCCGCCGCGCCATTGCTGGGGGAGGGGGCGGCTGCTGAGCGCGGCGGAGGCGGGGCACCAGCCGAGGCGGCGGCGGCGAGGGGCGGAGGCGCCCCATGGGGAGCACGCTGAGCTGTCGCGTGTCTCCCAATGCCAGCCCCAAGTTGAGCCCGCGCGAGGGGTCGGCGAAGTCGGACGATGAGTCTGAGGTCTACGAGGCGGTGGCCGGGGACGCGGTGGCTGTAGCGCTGGTGCCAGCTGCCCTGGAACCCGCCGGGTTGGACTTCGGAGCCGGCGAAGGCCACCACCTGCAGCACAGCAGTGACCGGGAGATGCCCGAAGACTTTGCTTTGGAATCAAACCCTTCTGACCACCCAAGGGCAAGCACAGTTTTCCGGAGCAAATCTCAAATGGATGTGGGAGAAAAGGTGAAGAGCAGCCATCTAAACCATTGTGGCCTTAGCGATATTTTACCACATAAAGAACAGAGATGCATGCAAACAGATCCCTGGATATTTTTGATGAGAGATCACATCCACTCACACGAGAAAAGCTTCCAGAGGAATACTTTAAGCATGATCCTGAACATAAACTCATTTACAGATTTGTTTGCACTCTGTTTAGTGCTGCACAACTGCTGAGTGTGCAACAGTAACTTTGGTTTACATAGAAAGGCTTTTAATTTATACTGAGATCGACATTTGCCCCACTAACTGGAAAAGAATTGTTTTGGGAGCCATTCTTCTTGCCTCCAACGTTTGGGACCATCAGGCTCTATGGAATGTGGACGACTGCCAGATCCTTAAGGACATTACAGTTGAGGACATGACTGAGATGGAAAGGCTCTTTCTGGAGCTACTTCAGTTTAATATTAATGTTCCTGCCAGTGTTTATGTCAAATACTACTTTGACCTTCGCTCCTTAGCGGATGACAACAACCTGAGCTTTCTGTTCGCTCCTCTCAGCAAAGAGCGGGCGCAGAAGCTAGAGGCCATTTCCAGATTGTGTGACGACAAATACAAAGACTTGTGCAGAGCTGCTCTAAGAAGGTCCTCAGCGTTGATCATTTCATTGGTATCCAGCACTCCAACGCCATCCTCTCTTAAGGAAGAAGTGAGGGGTTGTAACATCATAAACCCCTCGCAACAAGGACTGGAGAAATATCACCTCTCCTGTTCAGAAACCAGCAAAGTTAGTATTTTCACCTAGAAGAAAGACACTGAATTCAAGAGACTCATGGACAGTGAGGATTATGCTCATAGGAAAGAACGGGACCTTGTCAATGCAACACACTCTTCTGTCCTTTTTAATGTAAACAGAGTTACAAAAACCACTCCAAAGCTAAACGCTCCCAACCCACACACAGTTGTTTGCTTACTCTGTAGGCCAATCGCTCTGAACTAGGTGAGGTTTTTTAATTACCAGTTTAAATTTTTAGACTTTAAAGACACTAACTACATAACGTTTACGTTTTTCCTTTTCTTGCCCCACTCCCCCATAATGCTGTATATTCCTTTAGAATCAGTGCAGTATTACCAATAACACATGGGACTCCTAACTCTCATAAAGCCACTTGGGAACAGACTGTTGTAGCATTGTTCAGTTTGAAGGATTCTTCCTCCCTACTACATCATTGAAGCTGCTCGTCATTATTGGCAATCGATTTAAACCAAAAAGCTGCTGAATAACACTTGTCATTCAAATTCTTTGCAAGCACTACTTATTAGCATTATTAGCGTGTTTGGGATCATAAGCAGAGAAAGTATGTTATCATCTACTTCTGTTGAGTCCGTGCTGCATTTCTTTTTGACTCTAATGGTGCTTCTCATTTTCTGATGATTTTCCTCTTTGTTAAATACTTGTATTAAAGGCTATTTTCCTAATTCCAGCCAACATGGCGGTCCAGTAATTAGCAAGCAGGTAATAAAATAGAAGGTGTCCCAGAAGTCTTGGTGCAATTTTAAGCTTTAATATAAGTGTGCTTGACACTGCAGGACACTGTTGCAGAAGTATGAATGCTGCAGACTGGCAAGGCATCGTTTGGGAGTTTACCTGAGTGTCTTCTGAACTCATTTAGTTTTGTAGATTTTGAACATTAAGCTTTTAATTTTAATTTTTTGTTTCAGCCCCTCTTGAAGATAGCAAACAATGGGCCGAAACAAAAAACTGGAATTGGGAGCTTGGTATTTGAAGTTTGCAAAGCTTAGAAGAGTTTAGAGGAAGTTCAGCTTAAACTTTCAGATGATGTTCTGTAGGTCTGTAGCATTTATACATCTACAAGTATCAAAGCTTAAAATTGCACTAAGACTTCAGGGGATACTTTATATCTTCACAGACCTGCCCCTCCTCTATTTAAAATAATCCTTTGCAAGGCTGGGCTGTTAACCTGCTTGATCACCTAAGTTGTTTTTTCTTCTTCTAGATTTGGTAAAGGAATTATGAACAACAGTGTTAACACACAAGTAATAAATTGAAAGGAACTGGACCCTAATAGTAGTGATAGGAAAGTAAGTGCTGTAAAACAGCTTTTCTATCCTGTGTGTTAATAACCTGGCTGTAGTTGTCTCAATTCAAGTTCTGCTTGAAACATATAAACCTTAGGAACCCTTACCTCAGGCTTCAAAAGGCAGGGAGGTCCAGTAATCAGTCTTTTAGGAGATTGGTAATGATGTCACCTAAATTTGAAATATTAAGAAAAAAAAAAAAGAAAGAAAGAAAGATTAGTGTTCTCAACTATGTGAAATCTTTTTCTGCCTATCTTCTCAAATACAGTCCTAGGAATTTTGCCTGTAAACAAAGCATTTCTGGGCCAGAAATACCTTCTCTTTTTATAGCAGGGCTTCCCATTATATTGAGTGCTGCAGGTTCCATCATTTTTAAAGGACAGAGACCTAAATGATAAATAATGGTATATAAAATATTACAATCTACCACCTCAAAAAATATTGTTTATGGAGTTTGGAGCTTGGAAACTCAAGTATTCATTGCAGTTTTATTTTGAAAAGAATGCTACAACTTATGTGGTTTTTCTTCCTCATGTTTATATCAAAAGAAAAGCTAATAAACTCTATTTTAATTAAAAAAAAAAGAAGATACATGAACCCCAATGTTTGTAGCAGCACTATTTACAATAGCCGAGATATATAAGCAACCTAGGTGTACATTAACAGATGAATGGATAAAGAAGATGTGACATATATATATATATATATATATATATATATATAATATTCCTTATATATATAAAATATTCCTTGGAGAAATGTCTATTTTCCACCCATTTGTGGATGGGGTTACTTGCTTTTTTGGTATTAAGCTACATGAGCTGCTTGTATATTTTGGAGATTAATCCTTTGTCAGTATACACTGAGAAAATCATAATCCAAAAAGAAACATGTACCATAATGTTCATCGCAGCACTATTTACAATAGCCAGGACATGGAAGCAACCTAAATGCTCATCAACAGGTGAATGGATAAAGAAGATGTGGCACATATACACAATGGAATATTACTCAGCCATAGAAAAGAATGAAATTGAGTTATTTGTAGTGAGGTGGATGGACCTAGAGTCTGTCATATAGAGTGAAGTAAGCCAGAAAGAGAAAAACAAATACTGCATACTAACTCATATATATGGAATCTAAAAAAAAAAAAAATGGTACTGATGAACCCAGTGACAGGGCAAGAATAAGGATGCAGATCCAGAGAATGGACTGGAGGACATGGGGGTGGGGGGCGAAGGGGAAGCTGGGACAAAGTCAGAGAGTAGCATAGACATATATACACTACCAAATGTAAAATAGCTAGCTAGTGGGAAGTTGCTGTATAACAAAGGGAGATCAACTCGATGATGGGTGATGCCTTAGAGGCCCAGGACAGGGAGAGCAGGAGGGAGTCGCAGGAGGGAGGGGATATGGGGATATATGTATAAATACAGCTGACTCACTTTGGTGTACCTCAAAAGCTGGTACAAGAGTGTAAAGCAATTATATTCCAATAAAGAGCTTTAAAAAATTCCATTATATATATTGGAATATTAGCCATGAAAAAGAATTAAATTCTGCTATTTGCAACAACATGGATGGACCTAGAGGGTATTATGCTTAGTGTAATGTCAGAGAAAGACAAATACTATATATTAACACTTATACTTGGAATTTAAAAAATAAAACGAATGAATAAAACAAAACAGAAACAGAATCACAGATATAAAGAACAAACTAGGGGTTACCAGTGGAGAGAGGGAAGAGAGGATGAGGATTAAGAGGGAAAAACTACTATGTATGAAATAAATAAGCTACAAAGATATACTGTACAGCATAGGGAGTAGAGCCAATATTTTATAATAACTTTAAATGGAGTCTAATCTATAAAAATACTGAATCACTATGTTGTACACCTGAAATATAATATTGTAAATCAACTATACCTCAATTTTTAAAAAGGCAGAGATTGCTTTAGTGGATTAAAAAAAGTTTAAACTCACAGGGGACTATATTCAATATCCTGTGGTAAACCATAATGGAAAATAATTTTTTTAAAAAAGAATGTATGTACATGTATAACTGAATCACTTTGCTGTACAGCAGAAATTAATACATTGTAAGTCAACTATACTTCAATTTAAAAAACGTTTCAACTATATGCTATTTACAAGAAGCTCACTAAATTCAGTGACATAGGTAAGCTGAAAGCAAAAGGATGGGGAGAGATATAACCTGCAAACATTAACAATACATCAACAGAAATAGCTATATTAGTATCTGACAAAGCAGATTTCAGAGCAAAGAAAATCACCAGGGACAAAGAGGAACATCACATAATAAAAAAAGTTTCAATCCACAAGGAAAAAAAATAATAATCCTAAATACGCATGCACCAAAAGACAGCCCAAAAATTCATGAAGCAAAATTACTAAAGTAGGAGGGTAAAACAGACAAATCCACAGTTATAGTTGGGGACTTCAACACCCTCCTCTTAGCACCTGAGAGAATTTCTAGAATAAAGAAAAAATCAGCAAGAATAGATAAGATCTAAACAATGCAATTCACCAACATCATCTAATTGACACACACAGAATACTCCACCCCACAAGAGCAGGATAACTTTTTTTCCAGTGCTCATGACGCAGTCATCAAGACCTATCATAACTTTACCCATAAAACAAATCTGAAAAAATGTAAAGGCACTGAAATCACACAGACTGTGTTCTCTGACCATAATGGAATCAATTTAGACCTCAATAAGATAAAGAATGCAGGCAGATCTCTAAACTCTTTGAAATTAAACAGTATACTTCTAAAATATCCATTGGTCAAAAAGGAAGTTTCAAAGGGAAATTTAAAATACACATAGAGCTACGTGGAAATGCTCACCAATTTTTAAAAGTGTGAAAGGTTTATAATGGAGAGAACTTAGCTTTTTCTTTTTTTTTAATAATAGGATCATTGATGATTCTTTTTTTAAAAAAAAATATTTATTTATTTGGCTGTACAGGGTCTTAGTTGCAGCATGTGGCATCCTCATTGCTGCATGTGAGATCTCTTGGTTGCAGTTCATGGGATCAGGATGGTAGCTGTGGCATGCGGGGATCTAGTTCCCTGATCAGGGATCGAACCTGGGCCCTCTGCATTGGGAGCGTGGAGTCTTAACCACTGTGCCACCAGGGAAGTCCCCTTAGCTTTCTTTTTCTAAGTCATTCATCAGGGTCTTTCTTCCCCAGCCTGAATTATTCCATGTGCCTGACCATTCCATTTCCTGACCCCTCAATCATTTTTTGGTCCTTTGTAACACAATCTCTCCTCCCCAATCACAGCACTCTACAAGTTTTCATTCATATTACAGTCCACCATATTCTTCTGCAGGTACAGAAATTTAAGGAAAGTAATTTTTCCTTTCATAGGAGGTGTCAGAGAGCAAATGTGTTCAAAAGTGTTAATAAAGTCTTGATTTTAGGAATGGCTCCTAAAGAGAGCTGGAAAGGCTCTAATGGGGTATAAAATCTGGCAATTAATTCCTGAAAGAATGCCTGAGAACCTCTAATGAGCTTTGCATGTTTCCTCTTTTTATAAGTGGGGTTGAATGAGTTACGTTATTCACACTTGGGAAGTGTGAAGCTTAGCTAAAGCAGGCTTAATGACGTTTAGGCCAAGTACTATGAAAGCAACACAGTACTCAAACACTGATCTCCAGAAATTTCTAAAGAAATACACAGTGCTACAAATGGAAGCATTTTTCCTTTAAAAAAAATCAGATATAGGTACACGAGTAGACATAGTTCTGCCTTCCATCAGGAGCCTGATGAGGTGAGGGTGGTGACAAGTTAATTTCAGGAGTATGCGTCTGAGAGGAGAAACATAGCACATGTTTTATGAGAAGTTTCACTTGGGGACAGAGGTCCAGGCTGGCTTTGGGGGTGGTCTGAGGGCCACCTGGACAAGTCAGGTCTCTGGCTAGTTCTGGAACTGGCTCATTTCCAGGCCTCATTAGGTGAGGGTAAATTGGAGCTGGGAGCGGGGGATGGGGGCAGGCAGCTCAACCCGCCTGGGGAATCTGAACAGTTCGCACCAGGGCCCTTCAGTTCCAGGGCAGCACTCCTCCACACCTGCCACAGGTGAGGCTTGTTGGGGTTGGGTGGGCACCAAAGTAGGATAAGAGCTGGTCTCTGCCCCCCAAAATTTTAGACTCTTATTGGGGAGGTGAGACCCACAGCTGGCAAAAGAAATAATCATCCAACACACACCCTGTGCTGAGATGAGAAATCACTGGAAATGATGGAAACAGATTAGAAAGGATGGAGGTGAAGGCAGGTAGCAGGGCTGAGGCTCCATGGCCAAGCCTTTGTCCCCGAAAGTTGACTTTCAATGGGACATTACCCTCTGAAAGCTTGTTGAGAAGCCCACCTGACTGGCTGGAGAAGAACCACCTTCCAATGAAACAGAACCACCCTTGAGTGCTGGCATCCCCTTTGCCATCATTCTGTTATACCAAGGCAGCCAGAAAGTGTCTTGGGGACAAGATTTGAAGTCATTGCACTGACTCTTGGCTTGAAGTGTGTGCTGGTACCTCTGGTCTAAAACTCAAAATCTCTGCTCTGAACTTAGGGCATGAATTTGAAGCTGGTTTGTCTTTCTGGTTAGGCTCTGCTGAGGCTTCCACTACAATTCATGGGCCTTTCCCAATCACATAAACATGAAGGGATGAGAAAAAGAGTTGAGAAGCAGACTGGCCAGGAGGAACCAACCCAAGCCTGGAAAGCTACTGACACAGCTTTCCTCAGGAGACAATCAAAACATGCACACTAAACTACAATGGTACATTCTTTCATTGATCAGACTGGTGAAGCCAAAAATGGGCCACTGAGAAGCAGCATCATTGAGTATGTAAGAAATAAATGAATGCTCGGGTCCATGGCTGGTGAGAATGTAAATCAGTACACCTTTTTGACTTACAATATCTATTGAAATGTTTCAAGGTCATACCTTTTGACCTGGGATTTCTACTTTTAAGATACAAGCCTCCAAAACCCATCTATAAGTGCTTGAAGACTCAAGAATGTCCCTTGTGGCTTCGTTTAAAAACATCAAAGTACTAAAAACACAGAAGTAACCCAAATGAACTCTGAAGAAGATGAACGTTGGGACCTTCACCCAGTGGAATCCATTCATGTCTTAACAATGAGTTAGACCTCTCTGTCCTGACATGGAAAGTGAAAAATGCAAGCTCAGAGCAGTTTGGATGGTATAAGCTCACATCCAAAAGAATCAATAGCAATAATGATACAGTTAATATCAGTGTAAAAAAAGAAAATGGAGAAATAGGCACCAATTTTCAGTGGCATGTCTCTAGAAGTGAAATCATGTATGTTCTTGGAAAGTTTGGGATTTTAAGTAAATTTGCATCATTTAATCAGAAAAAAAAGATAAACAATAAAGTCCTACTATATAGCACAGGGAAGTACATTCAGTATCCTGTGATAAACGATAATGGAAAAAAAAATATATATGCATAACTGAGACGCTTTGCTGTACAGCAGAAATTAACACAACACTAAATCAAATAAAATTTTTAAAAAGAGAAAAGAAAAAAAAGCAAGGCCCATCTTAGTGTAGTTTGGAAACATGTTTCCATCCAGTGAATATTTGCAGGAGTTATTCACGATGTTCATAAACACATACGCATATGAAGTGATACTTCATGGAGACGTCAGGACACAGACCTCCCATGTGAATAAACAAGGAGAGGTACAGCCAAGGCCACTGGCAGGTTCATTTAGATCCCCACATCACATCAAAAATTGCAATTGGTTGTGGGTTTTGAGCAAGAAATTTTTAAGTCTCTTGAAGTCTTGGTTTTTTTATCTGTAACTTGCATTTGGGCAAGGTGTCCTTTTTCAGGTGTGGTTAAGATGGGCTCAGCAGGCAAGTAAGCAGAGTGCAGGTGAGTGATTCCTGCTGGCCAAGGCAGGTGCCATCACATCTGCTAGGACCGGGGCAGTGAGAGCTGGCCGACCACCACTGAGTGAGCTAAACACAGACCTTTCCAGAATAACCTAGATAGCCTTTCCCACTCCAATATTCTCATTCATTCTAGGCCTCCACTTACCCATCCACACCTGACTGAAGAAAATCAGAAAAAGAGAGACAGACAGGGAGAACTGTATTAGCAGCAAGAAAATACGAGAGGTGATGGGGACTGTCAGGAGGTAGGGCAGTTACAGATGAGTTACTGGAGCTGCAAATCACACGAACAAAAGTTTGAAAAACAAACCAGGGCCCCAACAGGCGATGACGGACGCCCAGCCACAGAGCCCCGGCCTCCGGCCGCCCCTGGGGGGCCTGCTGCACAACGTGGCCATTGATCCAGCCCAGGTGTGCACAGCCCCGGCCGCCCTCATTTCCCCTTCCTGCCCGCGGGCCCCCTGCTGCTCAGGAAGCTGTGCGGTCCCGGCTGTGCATGCAGAACTCAGCAGCCAGTCAGGAGCCCGGGGAGGGGACAGTTTCAGGGCCACTTGCACCCTGAGAGCAGCTTTTGTGGCAAAGACAAGCCATCAAGTGAACTTGGGACAGTCTTGCAGGGCTTATGCCTCTACTGCTAGCTGGGGCTGGGCCCAGGGAGGAAGATGTCACCAACGATACTGGAGCTATCACAGTGCATTTTGTGGGCACGCTGAGCCTCATGACAGCTCCCTGAGGCAGACACTGTGATGTGCACTGAGCGGATGAGGGGTCAGCAGTGGTCAGAAAGGTCAGACAGCTTGTCCAAAGTCACCCAGCCAGAAGAGACGGGGGCAGGGCTCAAACCCAGCTCTGCCTGGCTCCCCTCCCTCTGACATTGCTGTCTTTGATTTTGGTCTTTGGCTCTTTCCAGGGGTATCTCCTGTCCCTTCCAGACAGAAAGCTGAACCTGCCAAAAGGAGGCTATCTTCTGTCTCTGTTTATGAGGCCCTTTTGAATACATCGGAAGGTTAATCTCAAAAGGTATTCCAAAATCAATAAGAAACCTCAGCAATAATTGCAAAGCCATCACTCCCACAATGTCACGTTGCCTAAAAGAGCACCTGTGATCATTCAGGTCTCAGTCCTGCATCCCCGTGTGAGTGGGACTGTCCCTACTCCAAGCTCCAAGTGTTGCTGGCACGCACTCAGCAGTGCAGTGTGCCAGCCTGACCCGACCCCCTGCCTCTCTGCTCTGATTCGTGCTGCAAGGTACACCAGCTCTCATCCCATCTTGCGGTCCCGTCAATCCAATCTCCCTCCTGAGAGATGGGAGGGTGACAGGCTGAATGCACAGTTTTGTAACAATTCGCACACTGATCAGAATTTGGCAGTGCAGATTTGTGGCACACAGGTGCTAGACAGGTAACTGGTATGTCTCTGCCTCTCCTGGGCATGACTACAATCAGGTGAGATCCCTGAAAACCAAGTCATCTCCAAGATGCAAAGGGACACGTCTCTAAGGGTGTTTCAGTCACCCATGGGGACAGGCCTGGAAAAGGGCAGGGAGGGGACAGGGAAAAGGAGAGTGAGTGGGTGGAAGGCAGGGCCCTCCAAAGCTGTTATGGGTTCAAGTGTGTCCCCCTCAAATTTACAGGTTAAAGTCCTAATCACCAGTATCTCAGAATATGACCTCAATTGGAAATATGATCACTGCTGATGTAATTCGTTAAGATGTCACAGCAGAGGAGAGCGGGCCTTAACCCAAGATGACTGGTGTCCTTATAAAAAGGGGAAATTTGGACACAGACACAGATACAAGGGGAAGGCCATGTGAACATGAAGACAGTCATCTTCAAGCCAAAGAGAGGGAACTGGAGCAAACCCTTCCCTCACAACCCTCAGAAGGAACCAACCCTGCCAACACCTTGATCTTGGACCTCCAGCCTCCAGGCTTGGAGATAATACATTTCCGTTGTTTCAGCCACCAAGTTTGTGGTACTTTGTTCCAGCAGCCCTAGCAAACAAATACAACAGCTTGTTTTCAACATTCTGCAAAGAGAAACCTGGACTGTTTACAACAGTTCTCAGTGCAAGGCTATATGTTAAAATACAGCAAAGCCAGAGTTACATGCTTTCAGCCTAAGATAGGACCATGGGTTTCCTGTGATATTTCCCTCACTTCTCTGGAAAACTTCCAAGAACCATCTACATAATGAGGGCATTGCTGTGTCACTTGCAGGAGATATCTGTGTCTTAACTGACAGATTGTAAACATGCACAAAAAAACCAGAGAGCTGATACCCTAAGCATAGAGTCCTAAATATTAGATGAGAATTAGATTAAATGCATGTTGATTACATTTAACCCATTTAACCATGTTTTAGTCCTCTATATAATTGCTGACTGGAAACCTATGCATCTGAAAAATGATCCGAGTTTTCACTTACTATCCTCACATGTTTATAACACACTGAAGAAAAAATCCGTACAATATGGGCTTCAAAACAAATGGAATCAAACCAAGATGTTCTTTGTTTAAGGAACGTGTTCTGAATTAGGGCCATGAGAACATTCACAATTTTGTGGCAATTTTGCAAAATGGGATTTACCTTGATGACTTTATAAAACTTTGCACTGTAATTCTACCTACAGACATTCTGATTTTTCTGTCATCTGATAGGCATTTTGCTGGGTGAAAGCATAAACAAATTCCATTTTGGGGTTTTTTTTCTCATCACTGGTAACTGTCACCCAACACCCACAGACAGGACACAAGCTCACCAAAGGTGGAGCTGGTGCTCAGCGTGCCTCCTGCAGCACAGCACAGTGTCACATGAGTGGACACTGCATAATAGTTCATTCACTCACTCAACAAACACACACCTCCCCTGCTACTGTGCCCAGCATCCTGGATGGTTAGGAATCCTGCAGGGTCAAATAACACACCCTAGAAGGAGAGTAGTACAGAGCTTTTTTCTTTTTTTTCTATCTACATAGATGTAGTCTATACACATGTAGATTCACCACCTTGTTTGAGATCATTTGGGGCAAACCCAGCAGGCCAGTTTTCTATGTGTTCTGTGAGGGGCCTGGAAGGTCTGGCTTGGTGGCGACAGGACATAATCAGGTCTCGCTGGCTCCTTCCTAAGGATCCTAGCACTAGGATGGGAGAGGAGAGCTGTGATACAGAGTGTCTTTTCTAGTTTACTGCTTTTGATTAAAATAATAACATTCGCTCTGACATAATGACTGCACCAATTAGACTTAAGCAAAGAAAAAACTCTGATGGAATACATTTAGTTGTGGGAAAGGAAACCACGCCGGCAGTCCCTGTAGTAATTATCTGCATCCTCCCAGGGGCTGGGTGACAGGCACGGTGCAGGCTGGATGTCCACAGGGAGGTCCAAGCTCCTGAGTAGGGGGCGGGGGGGGGGGCCTCCTTGCTACCAGCTCCTTGCTGGGCACTGTACCTTCTCTCCTGCCTTGCAGCCGCCCCAGTACCACCTGGTGGGGGAGGCAGGGGTTGCAGAGGTAACAGGGAGGGCTGAACAGCAGGGTCTAGGCATCAGGAAGGACCCAAACAATCCTCAAATCCTTGGGCTGAAGCTTCCAGAATCTTGCCTTGAATGGAAGCCCCCACCGGTAGGGCCTCAATCCATCCAAACTGTGCACAGAGCAAATAAATACCAAATGAAAGAATGGCTGGATCCAATTTCAAGGACATTGAAATAAAACCATTCTTATAAGAGCTCACATCCTTTCTCTGGGTGACTGCACACGTAGGGGCTCCTCCAACACAACCCGCTTTGTATACAGAAGACTCGAGTGGGGCATAGGACTGTGGTCACGATTTCTTGGGGGTACCGAACGGCAAACCAAGAGACTTCAAGCATTTAGACTTTAAAAACAAAACGGAGGTTCCATTAGAAATAATTTTGAGTGTTCAAAAGTACAAATGTCACTTCGCTGTGGCCAACAGAAACATGTGTTTACTCTGTTTTGCTTTTTTAAATGAAACTGTCAGCCAAGTTGAAAACCCCTTTTCATCCCCGGCTGCCACCTATGAGGACGCGTGAGGCTGTGCATTGGCACAGATACTCCCTCGGTGAGGCTGCAGCGCCTCCCTGGGGAGGCTATTAGTGTCCTGGGTTCTCCTAAAGACAGGGCGACACGAGACGCTGATTACTGTTCAGATCGGCAGCCAGGCCCGGGCTGTCTGGAACTGACATCGCCAGGTAAATAAAACGGCATTCACTACAGACGCAGCACGTTGTCACGTCCCACCGTGGCAAGGTGACACACCTGCACACATGGCGTTTGCGGCCCTCATGTGGAAATGTCTCCAGCCCCCCAAATGCAGGGCTCACGCTTTGTACACAACGTAATTTATTATTTTGTGTCGCTTAGCACCGCCTCCATCCCCAACATCCTTAACTGGCAAGTACCTGGACCACCAGGACAGAGTCAGGCGGGGATGGATCACAGCCCAGGGTCTGATTCTTGGTCCCCCCCACCTCACTTCCTTGGTGCTGGCCTCTCTGCACCTGACACTGTCCACTTGTCAATTACGCCCTGTATCAAACAACAGCAGCAAAGCCGTTGGCTCCGTGGCCTAAACGGAGTAACAAAATGACCTCATCATAATGGCTACCTTGTATTGACCTCTTTCTCTGTGCTCGGGACTGTGCTTCAGAATCATTATCTCACAACAACCCTGCAAGGCTGTTACTACCCTCCTTTTGCAGGTAAGGAAGCTGTGCACAGAGAGGTTAAGTAACTGGCCCCAAGTCACACAGCCAGCAAGGGAGGTAGCCCAGACTCCAATCTGGTTTGTTTCTGACTCTAAGCCCACGCCGGCCCCTACACACAGCCTGGGGGTAGACAAAGCGTCCCCCTCCCTCCCCTCCCCTGAAAAGGTTAGCACAATCCATCGAGTTGTGGAAGGTGGTTCCTTAACTGCACACAAATTCGATTTGCCTTAAGTATCAACCACACTTTATCTAAAAACCCATCTTAACGTGAACTTGCGGGGAGCTGAATGGGGCTGTCGTGACGCAGGAGCTCGGGGCCTCTCCTGGGAATGTCTGCGGTAAGACTACACCCTGCCTTATAAATCTTGTCTAGGAAAAGAAAAGAAGCTGGATTGTGCAGGGGTAGAATTACGCCAGCTGCCTGGACCCCCGGCTCCCAGGCTCGGGGAGATCAGAGGGGAGCCAGGCCCATCTGATGCCTGGCCCAGAGGGCCACGTTTGAAGCGAACGTTCTCAGGTTTCCAAGGAGGGAAGGTTCGCTGGGGAGCTGGGACTGAAGGATGAATCCGCGCTGTGTGGTTCCTTAGATAAGTTGAGGGCAGCAGACAGGATAATGAGCCCGACTCCTTTCAAGCTCAGATAAGATTGAGGCCCTGTCTCTGGACGTGTTATTAATACTCAGCTTGGTCTGCTGCCTGCCCGGGCGGAAAGTAGAGAGAGCTGTTCTTTTCCTGCAGAGTCAGAAGAGACAGGGGCTTCCCCAAGGCAGGGTGACCCCAAGGTTACAAACCCAAGGAGGGCAGTTATTGACAGAGCCAGGCCGACCACATCTGGTCCCATCCCTGCATCTCGGGAACTCAGCTCCAGCTCCGTTGGCGAGGCTGTGGCCACGACCTCTCTCTTCCTCGCAATGTAACCACATTTACTAAAACATGAATGTGGTGCAATAAACACTGCGTTTTCATAAATCTGCCTGTGAGATCAAGCGGTATGCCAGAAACTATGAAATATGCATCAAAATCTATGACAGCCTCCTCTGAGCATTTTAGATAAATCTTTACCTGCGAGAACACTGTAAGGCTAGAATCTAGACTCCAGGAAACACTCAAAGCTTCTTCTCCACTGCAGTGAGATATTATCAAAACATTTTTTTTTAACGCAAGTTCACCTTTGGGGTCCCCATGTACGGCGCCTTCGCCCTAGGAAACGTGTTTCCATTTGCACGAACCACGACTACACGTGCCCCCCGACGCCACTCTGTGCTGGCCCCATCTGCCAGGCAGCCACCCAGCCCTCCTGGGTCCATGCCACCTGCCTAGTGCCAGTGCCTACAGCTGGCCTCCTCATGCTGCCCTGCTTCCTGCTGAGAAGATGGTCAGTATGAGGCATGTGCCTCCCCCACCCTCAGCCTCCCGCCATGGTCCTTCTGTCTTCAAGTATCCAATACAGTAAGTCCCCTACATACGAACCTTCAAGTTGCGAGCTTTCAAAGATGCGAACATGTGTTCACATGTCCAATCACGTAAGTTAGTTCATGTGTGTAGCGTACATTGTCATGTACATGCATCCTCTACAAGTGGTTGTGCTTCTGTGTATTTACTGTACAGTACTGTGTAGAGTACAGTAGTACAGCGTTTTTATTTCAAGCCCAGGATATCCATAAGCAAGCGTAAAAACAGCAGTGGTGTAGCTGGTATGGTACTGTAAGATTAAAAATGTTTTCTTTATTTTTGGTTTGTTTTTTATGTATTATTTGTGTGAAAAGTATTATAAACCTATTATAGTACGGTACTATATAGCTGATTGTGTTAGTTGAGTATCTAGGCTAACTTTGTTGGACTTAGGAACAAATCAAATTTATGAATGTGCTCTTGGAACAGAACTCGTTCCTATGTAGGGGACTCACTGTAAACATTTATACGTGGAGAATGAGTTAATTCCACTAGAGACACTCTTCCTTACACACCCACCCATACTCTCTCTAACCTCTTCCTCTTCCTTATTCTCTTGAAACTCATTGGAGTTTCTCCAGGAAACTCTCTACCACCTCCCAACCCTCTTTCCCTTCCATTTGGGAGCCAAATGTGAACCAAAATTAGGGATGGATGATGTAAAAGTGGTACTGGGGACGCAGGTCCTCCCAGGAAGAGACACGCCTGCCTTTGCTAGGGAGGTAGATGCAATGTCACTCTGATGCTCTCTGTTTCAAAAGCTCTGGAAAGTACCCAGAAGTGCCTTTCCATTTCCGTGAGCATCTAACTACCCATCCTATTTCTCCAAGGAAATCCGCTTTCCTCAAGCACTAGCATTCAAGATGAACTTCACAAATACGATTTTCTTCAATGTGATTGTTTTTCTGTTGTCCTCCGCAGAGAGAGCCTTGATGGTGTGGTTATTTTCCCCTGAGCAGTGCATTCAGAGGCGGCTCGCGTTGTTTGCGGACTGGTCTACAGCATAATGTAGTTCCGTTTATGTGCACCATGCTCTCTCTGGAGAAGTGTGGTCTGAGTACCAACCATTTACCCCACGTTGCTTGGGCCCAGGCCTTGGCGGGTGGGCACCTTTGGTGCCTCACCTTAGCTCCCATCAGGCCCCACCACACCTGTTTCGGGTCTTCTCTCTGATGCTGAGGTGTGGGATGCCTGTGGGAAATGTCTCACACGCACATCACCTGAAAGTGCAGAGTTAACGTCCATGAGGACCGCAGGGGTGTCAATGCTTCCCACTTCAATGCTTAGGTAGAGGGTTCTGAGTCTTACTCCAGAAGATTCTTCAGAGCTCTAAGGAGCAACATCCGCAGACCGTTTGCGGTGTCCAGCTGGATAACACATCTCTCCCCTGTCTGCTCCCTCAACTCCTACTCCCTGGGACCACCCAATTTATTTATTTATCCCTGAATAAAACAGTCACATCAGACTTTGTCTCAGGATGTACTTTGTGGGGAAACCAGGAGGAAACAGACTGTTTCTCAAGGCTCCCAGCTACATACGTGGATTAGCTGGAGAACCAGACAGAAGGCAACTTCTTAGCACAACCTCTGTAAGCGTGACTGTGGCTCGTTTTGGTGTGCCACGCACCCGAACCAGAAATATATTTGTGACAAACCCCAGAAGAGCTTCCGTGAATATGAGATTCCATAAAGACAATGAAAGGAAGAGCTGGTCCTTGCTCTAGAATGAGGACAAAGGCAGTGTGTCATACAGTTAACTTAAGCATAAATACATAAAACTATCTACAGGTAACATCAACAGATTCTGACATTAATTTCCATTTTCCACACAGGCAAAGGTGAGACCATCTTTAACAGCACATGGAGGAGATACAGTCTCTGCTCTGTGCTGAGCCAGATCCCTCAGCTTCTGTATTTTCTCTTCTCTGGATTTTGCCTGTTCTGCAGAGTTTGCGCTGGGACATCATTTCTAGGATGAGGTTCAGAGCTGAGTCTCAGGGGTTTCATCGTAGGGACTGCAGAGAAGGCTTGGTTGCCCCCAGGACTCTCTGCAAAGTGCCTCCCTCCAAGTGGAGCACCCCTCAGTGGCGCCCCTGCAGCCTGCACAGCCTGGGCCCCAGGGCCTCATGGTCTCAGAGCCCTCGCTGACCTGCTGCCAAGATTCCAGATTCATCCTCTGCCTCTCTGCAGAGAACAGTGGCTTCCCTGCAGGCGTCTGAGCTGAAAAGGGATTCCCCCAGGGAGCAGGGACAATCTGTCCTCTCCCTTCTTGTGCTCAGATCACCCCCACTCCAGGCAGCAGTGTCATCTCAGTACTTACTGCCCGAAGTCCTGTGAGCTACACGGAGGCAGAGGCAGCCCTCCCGGTGGCACGTGGGGCTCTGGGCACCAGGTGAATGTGACCTGTCGGAAACAACACAAGGTGGCAAAAAAGGGAATCAGAAAGGGGCTGGGGGCGGGGGGGGGACCCTCCAGGCAGCTGGCCACTCCCCTCTGGCTCTGGAGACAGCTTTGTGCAGGCGTTAGAAAACGGGATGGGTGGGGAAAGAAAGCAAAGCTGGACAGGTCTGACCCTTTTATACATATTCTAGTTCCGTTGCTAGAAAGAATTATTTTACTGCAATAAGATAAAAACCCAGTCGGGCACCCTGCCTGCAGGAGGCAGAATGCTCTCCTACCCTCATCTCCCCCTCATTTCTGGAAAGCTCCATGTGGAGTTTCCTAATTGCCTGGGGTGGGCGGGTGCTGGGTGGGGTGGTCCTCTGAGAGGCGCTGACTCTCTGAAGGCCTGGTGTGGTCACCAGGCTCTTTCCAAGGTAGATGGTGGCTATAGAGCTCCACCTGGAGGCACACGTGGCTGAGTACTCAGAGGGGCTCAGGCGGGCGTCTCGGCCGGATCCCGTCCACTTTGTCCGCTTTCACTCATTTGCTCTGGGGGGCCTGGGTGCCTCAACCTCACCCCTCAGGCCCTGGACAGGCTCAGGCACGTCCAGGGCCCTTGAACTCAATCTAGACCGAGGGAGATACCTGCGACCCTAGCGTTCTCTCAGCGTCCTCTGGATTTCTGTTTCTTAGCTTTTTCTTCACCTTTAGTCCTACCAAACGCCTTCTAACCCTACAGACTCTTAGAACTCAAGGCGGAGATGCTTATTTTTATGAACTAGGTCAACAAAGAAGAAATGGAAAATCCACACTTCTTAACCCAAATGCTATTGCTCCCCTTGATTCTTTTAAAGAATCTATTTTGTACCCAGCTAGGAGTGTGTCTTTTTACACGTAGTTCCAAGCATAATTAAGGCCGGCTTAGAAAACACCATTTAAAAAATCTAAAACACTACCCCAGTTCTTTGAAGGAGCTCTCAGACGCCTTCCAAATCCCAGGAGAAATGTAATGCACCCAAGCCCACGCTAACTCAGCTACAGTCTCAAGGGGTGTAGGAACCACCCTTCTCCCCAGTTCGTCCACAGATGAATTAAATATCCCCCTACATCTGTCCCATGCCTGAGGCCAGGTACTGCAACTGGTCCCAAGAGCTGGTTCTAAGATGCTTTTAGGAGCCTCATTCTCTATAAAGTCTAAGGCAAAAGTCTTGGATTTGCACATGCTGTTCCTCTGCCTGGAACTCTCTACCACGTCCAGTTATTTTTCGGAATTCTGTGGGCTGACTGGGCTCATATGGGTGGCTCTCACTCAGGGTTTCTCATGCATTTACAGCCAGATAGTGGCTGGGGCTGGAATCTTCACAAGGAGTCTTTACTCACTGGAATCTGCTGGGGTGGCCAGAACAGCGGGGGCTGAAGGAAGCCCTCTCTATATAGCGTTATTCTGCGAGGCTCACTTGGGCTTCCTCTCAGCATGGTGGTCTCAGGGAGGTTGGACTTCTTACTTGGCATCTGCCTGCCCCCTGAGCAAGTGTTCCTGAAGGTCTGGACAAAAATTCAAGGCTTCTTAGAACCCAGCCTCAGAAGGCCCATAAAGTCATTTCTGTCACATTCTATAGGTCAAGTGAGACCAGCTCGGACTTCAGGGGAGAATTAGATTCCATATTTCAGTGGGGAGAAGAGCAAAGAACGTGTAGCCAGTGTTAAACCACACACCTTATTTGTCTGGCCGAACACTGTTGGATGCTTTAAGTTTTATATTAAATGCCATTTTCTTAAGGAAGTCTCTTTCGGCCTCCTAGGCTAGGTCTCTTCCGGCCTCTTAGGCCAGTCTCTTCCGGCCTCCTAGACTAGGCTAGGTACATGCTCCTGTGGTGCTCTGAAACATACACACGCAGAGGTTGTTCACATGTTCACACTTGTTTAATATCTATCTGCCCCTAGATTGTAAATTCCTCGAAGGCACAGGCCATTCTTTCATTCACTACTGTTCCCATGCACTTGCACAGTATCCAGCTTGGTGTACAGGTTCCAAATTGAACTGAGTTGATATCAGGTTTTCAGCTGATCAAAGAACGGGACGCGGAAGGACTTGCAGGGGGGTTGAAAGTAGTTTAGGGTGTGTCTTCGTGTGACTCCGTCACTCTCAGCCCAGCCTTGCTTCTCATCAGCCTGACTGTGTCCCTCCTTGAGCACTTTAAAGGAAAGGTCTTCATACTGGTCAGAATGGCCATCATCAAAGGACCACAGATGATAAATGTTGGCGAGGATGGGGAGAAAAAGGAACCCTCCTACACTGTTGGTGGGAATGAAAATTGGTGTAGCCACCATGGAAAACAATGTGGAGGTTTCTCAAAAAACTAAAAATAGAACTACCATGTACAATTCCACTCCTGGGTATATATCTGAGAAAAATGAAAACACTAATTTGAAAAGATACATGCACCCCAATGTTCACAGCAGCATTATTTACAATTGCCAAGATATGGAAACAAACTAAGTGTCCATCAACAGATGAATGGATAAAGAAGTTATGGTATACATATATAATGGAATACGACCCAGCCATAAAAAAAGAACTAAATTTTGCCATTTGCAGCAACATAGATGGACTTGGAGGGCATTATGCTAAGTGAAATAAGTCAGACAGAGAAAGACAAATACTGTATATCACTTATATGTGGAATCTAAAAAATACAGCAAACTAGTGAATATAACAAAAAAGAAGCAGACTCACAGATATAGAGAACAAACTAGTGGTTACCAACAGTGGGGGGGGGGAGGGGCAACACAGGAATAGGGGATAAAGAGTATAAATTGTTGGGTATAAAATAAGCTGTAAGGATATATTATACAACACAGGGAATATAGCTAATATTTTATACTCCATAGAGTATAACCTTTAAAAATTGTGAATCACTATATTGTATACTTATATAATGTTTCTGTACATCCTATACTTCAATAAAAAAATTTTTTTTTAAACAAAGGCCTTCATGTTTTAGGAGGCGGCCAGTCATGTGGGTTGACCCCAGAATAGTGGGAGGATTCATAACTCCGGGGTGGGGCTGATCTTAGGGGCGGATCTAGAGTGAGAAGGAACTTAGTCTCCCAGGCAGAATGTGGCCATCAAGGTGTGGGCACAGCCAAGAGGTGGCCAGTCCCCCACCCCCGCTACAAGGCCAGGAGGCTCGTAGGCATCACAGGTGTCCTGACAGCTGGGCAGAGCATGGGAGCAGAGGATGCACAGAGGACCCTCTGCGACACTGAGTCTCAGGGAACTTGGTCAGCAGATGGCAGGACTTCATCCACCAGCTAGTGGGGCAGGAGGTGGCTCAGTGGGTCTCCAGTCTCTGGGGGTCCCTACTCTTAGAGAGATTAGAGTCCTAGATGGGGCACTGAGACAGAGACAGGGCACAGGATATAAGACAGACAAACACTTTCCATCATCGGGGTGCAAGGCACAGCTTGGATGTGAGGTAGGACCAGGCTGTCAACACCACATATTGGGAGGAACGACTTTTCTGGTTAAATCCCTCTCGCTCAGCTCTGGTTGCCATTGCAGCTGTTTGCCCAATATTTCTGCCCTCTACCTTCTGAGCACATGGCCCACGATGTTGCACATTTCGTGCCCCTGTGGACGGATGGGGTCATATGACTAGTTTTGCCAAGGAGTTGTGAGAACAGGTGGCAGGTATCCCTTCCTTCAGAGCCTAGGATTTCTGGTGCAAGACCCCGGGAGTCATCTTTCCTTCTGGCCCTGCCCAGTGTAGCAACATTGGAGAAGTTATTTGCCTGGGTCTCTGAGTCACTGTGATGAACAGCATTCTTTGTCCACTTCTAATAACTGTGAAGCTGGAGGGACACAAAAATCTGCACCTGAGACTGTGGAGTTGCTTGTTGCTGGAGCATAAACTGGCCTAAAGGCTCTCATATTGGCTGCACATGAAAATCGTGCAGGAGCTTTAAAAGGTCCTAAGGCCCAGCATTCACTCTGGACACTTTGGTTTCACTGGTATGGGTGAGCTGGGAATCAGGATATTTTTAAAATGAACTTTTTGCTTTAGAATATTTTTAGATTCACAGGAAGGTGAGGAGGTAGTTCAGAGAGTTCTTATATGCGCCTCACTAAGTTTCCCCCGTTGTGAACATCTTACCTTAACTGTGGTCCCTTTGTCACAACTAATGAACCCATATTGACATGTTGTTATTAACCAAGGTTCATTCTTTATTCAGATGTCCTTATCTTCTACCTAATGTCCTTCACTATCCCAAGATCCCACCTATGACACCATGTTATCTTTAGTCATCATGTCTCCTTAGGTTTCTCTAGACTGCGACTATTTCTCAGACTTCCCTTGTTTTTGATGACTTTGGCAGTTTCGAGGATTACTGTTCAGGTATTTTGTAGACTGTCCTTCAATTTGGGTTTGTTTGATGTTTTTCTCATTGTTAAATTGGGGTAATGGGTTTTGGAGAGGAAGACCGCAGAAACGGTTACCTGTCAAGGGTACATGACTTATCACAGTTGCTATTGACCTTGACCACCGGCTGAGGCTGGGTTTGGCAGCTTTCTTCACTGTAAAGTTACTCTTTCCCCCTCTTTTCATACCATACTCTTTGGAAGTCATTACACGTAGCCCATACTTAAGGACTGGGGAGTTATGTTCTGCCTCCTTGAGAGAGAAGTATCCACATAAATCATTTGGAATTCTCCTGTATGAGACACTTGTCCATAACCCCCCATTCATTTATTTATCATTTGTGCATATCAGGATGGATTCATGGATATTTATTTTATATGTTGCTTATAGTCCAATATTTCCTTGCTCAAATTGTTCCAGCTTTGGCCACCTGAGAATGCTTGCAGTTAGCTCCTGTGTCGCTCTAACCTGCCCCCAGCTTTGAGCACTTCTTTATTCTCTGACACTACAAGATGCTCCAGGCTCACCTTGCACCATTTCTGCCCCAGCCCTAGAATCAACCACTTCTTCAACAAGCCCTCGTTGCTTTTAGTAGAGGTTGGTATTAGCACCCAAGATCTGGGTGCCTGGTTGGGCAGCAGGGTTTGTAATTCTGGACCTAAACTCACAGTGGTTTCCAACCCCGAGCACACATGAGAAGCACCCTGCACATTGACGGCAGCCTCATAGGTTCCTGAGGCTCCACACCGCAAGGCACCCTCCCACACATCACACACTGTTTACCAGATAAGGTATGCATTCATTTGACATTTCTTTCTTTGCAGTCATTTGCAAGTACTGTTTATACCAACATCGACCAAAGTTGAAGTATCTTAGCAGAATTCACTAAGCCAGGCACTGCTGTCTCTCTGTCGCCCCCTGGAGGTTGGTCCTCCTCTCACAGCCCAGAGAACACGGAAGATGAGGACTTACTCTCTCAAGGTAACAAGGCTGGATCAGGATCTAAGCCAAGGTCATTTGGGACCAAGACACTAACTTGACTGCCTTCTTTCTGGGACCAGGAAGAGAGCTCTCATTGGGTGTAAAGCGTGTTTGTGTTGTGTGTGTATACATGAGTGTGTGAGCATGTGAGAGTGTGCCCGAGGCCAGGTGTATGTGTGTGATTGAGAGTGTGTGTCTGTGAGTGAACGGTGCGAATGTAGTGTGTAAACCTGAGATTATGTATGAGTGTGTATGAGGATAGTACGTGAGCATGAGTGTGTGTGTACTGTACATGTGTAAGTGTGTGAGCTTGGGGTGGGAGCAGGCAAAACCCAGTCCCTTGGGACAGTCAGCCCAGTGACACGAGCCCCCCAGCTGTCCTCGGTCCTCACACCCCTTGACCTTGCCAGCCCACCGCCCTGCCCCACACTCGCAGGAGGAAGCAGAGTCATGGGCCCAGGGCCTCCGAGCCTGGCTCTGTGCCAAGCCTCGCCTGCCTCGCGCCTCCTCCAGAGAACCTGGGTATAGCACCAAACAGTCAAATATTTTCCTTTTATGTCACCGCTAACTATAGCTCCACAAGTTTCCAGATCTCTGTGTTCGCTCCTCGCCATAATTAGCAATTTTCTGATATCATATGAACACTAGTTAATTATTCCCTTGGAGACAAAGCAAATTCGTGGGATGCTGTGGGTAAGCGGATGAATTCTGCTCCGGAGAGAAGCCCGGCACTCGTGTGTTAGTCACACCGCAATGTGGTCCCCAGAAGGGCTGGGTGACTCAGGGTTGGGGCGGGGGTGAGGACACATGGGGAGATCTGGGGCGTCCCTGTGGGGTCCCCAGCCTCACCACTCCTCCGCTTCACAAACCCTGAAGCTTTGGGAAGCTACCCTCCTGCAATGCTTCCCCGATGCAGCAGCCGGGTCCGCAGCATCCCTGGCCTGGGCCCCGTGGGGAGAAGGCAAGTTTGTCCTCGTTCTGCTCCCCAGACTGCCTGTGCAGCCCGGCAGCACCCCTGCCCCGTGTTCCAAGCCACCTAACCTATCTTCACCCTGTATCCTTAGGGCCCTGCTGTGTGTCTGCTTCTTCCTTCAGGGACCAGGTGACTTGTAATCCCCCCCTGCAGGCAGGGCCTCCTGCAGGAGCAGGACAAGGAGGGGGGAGTCTGGACTCAGGCCCCCCCCCCAGGGCCCCTCTGCTCCCCGGTGAGAATAAGAAGAGGGGCTGAGAGTTCTGGGGCACATGGTTACGTGGGACACACAAACAAACCCTCTCAAAGGCTGGCTTGGTTGAAAAGAAGTAAAACCACCCACGAGGCTATTTTTGCCCGGGTAATTCTAGTGACTGGAGCAGACGCTGGGTTTTCTTGCCCACGTTACTCAAATAACAACCCCAGTGGTGTCTTCCTTTCGTAAGTGAGAAAGTCCCTTCTGGGTGGGAAGTTTAGGCTTCTTCTCTGTTCCCAGAAGCCAGCGGGAGCTGCAGGTGTGTGGTCCAGGTGCGTCCAGGCAGGTGAGATGCTTTCATCTCTCCCTGGCTCCCTCCCCACCACTCACCACCTGGCATGGGGCTTCGAGAGATTCTCTTGCTGGTCACATGCTATTTGGTCAGGACACCTCCCCTGAGCCCTGCCACCCAACCCCATCCCACCCCGTTGAGCCCCGTATGGGTTGTCAGGGGCTGTGCTGGGCTGGTTGCATGTGTTCTGAAGGCTCAGGCAGCCGGCTGCTCAGTGACAGCGTGACTGCATGACCCAGCTTGCTGGGACAGCCCCGGATGACACCTCCTGTCCTGGATGAATGTCCCTGGAGCGTTATGATTTGGACCAGAACTATGGCCACCCTACCTGGTGAAGAAGACTGGCGGGTCAGCAGTGTCTCCTTGGCCCCTGAAGTGCGGCCAGCCTGCAGCATCTGCATCCCTGCTGGAGAGGGGCCGGCTGCCCGTCTCGAAGCTCTGGACGAACCGCTTTGAGGTGAGGAGAGCAGGCCACCCGCCTGGACAGACACCTGAGAGGCCATCGCTTCACACCCACGTCTGTTCAAATCCAGCCCAACCCTTTCGGTGCCACCGGGGTCCTGGAGCCCTTCTGCGTGTGTCCAGCCAGAGGTGTCCTCTCTCCGAGCCTGCAAATCCACCCTGAGCTCCTTTCGCCTTCCGTGGCACGTTCCTTCTGAAACGTTGGAGACCGCGTCAAGGCATAGGAAGATTCCTGCCTCAGCAAACCCCTGCCTTGGCGAGGAGGGCTCTGTGACCTCGGGCAGACCGCCTCCCCCAGCTAAGCCTCCATTTGCCCATCTGTGAAATGAGCGATAACAGCGCGTGCCCCGCAGGCTCGTTAAGAACGAGTGGTAACAGCGCATGCCCAGTAGCGTCCTTAAGAGGATGGAGCGAGTGAATACACGTTAGGCACGAGGCACGTGGAGGCGGGTCTCACACACGTGTTAGCTGTTACTTTAAGCTCTGTGTCTTCCCTTCCTCTCTAGCTTGTAAGCACTTTTCCTTTAAAAGGCAAAACTCAAAGTTATTTGTTGAGTATGGACCACGTGCCAGGTGCTTTCACAACCACCTTTTCACCAATCCTCACGCCGACTCTGGGAGTTGGGGGTCAATGACCGTTTCATAGGTGGAGAAGAGGAGGTTCAGAGAGGTTAGCTAATTGGCCTAGGTCACACAGCTTAGCTGCTAAAAGCCCAGGGATGATTTCGAACACAGGCCCTTCCTCCAGCTTGTCACATCCCCCGCGCCCCATCTCCCTCCACAAAAACCTCAGGACAAATAAACCTTTGTTCTGAAAGAGATTGCAGGTTAGCCACGGAGGTTTACAACAGATGACATTTAAAATCAGTTGTGCTCTTCAAGAAAAATCAGATGGATTCCAGGCATCAGTGTAAGAAAAGGGCCGTCTTTTACACAAGCCAAGAAGCATTAAGAGCTTCAGCCAAAATCAATAGGTTACTGCTCCCTCTATTCTTCCTTGAATATGTGCCATTGAGTTTGCCCATGGCCGTGACTTCTGGATTGAAGAAAAGATGTTCAAAGGAGGTTTGCCTTTTGCAGAGAGGGCGAGGGGGTGTTGTTTCCAGATACAAGGATTTCTATGTGAAGAGAGGAAGCCTCACCCGTCTATCTTGGGCTTTGCCACTTCCCCTCTGGGCCTCAATGTTCTCCTCTGTGCCGTGGGCCTGGATGAGGTCTGCTCCTGGGCCTTCCTGTGCAGGGGCCTCTGCGCCACACATCTTAGATGCCCAAGGTCTCATCCGCTTTCTGGAAGGTTTGTCTGAGCAAGGAGTAGAGTGCCCTCCCACAAAGATAGGTCCACATCGTAATCCCCAGAACCTGTGAATGTGACCTTATTTGGGAAAAGGGTCTTTGCAGATAAATTAATTCCAGGATCTTAAGATGAGATCATCCTGGATTATGTAAGGGGGCCCTACATCCAATGACAGGTGTCTTATAAGAGACACAGAGGAGAAGTCCACGTGAAGACGGAGGCAGAGTCCCGGGTGATACGGCCACAGATCAAGAAACACCAACAACCCCACCAGACGCTGGAAAAGGCAGAGATTCTCTCCTATGGCCTCCAGGTGGACCCTGGCCCCGTGACACCTTAGATTTGGACTTCTGGTTTCCAGAAGTATGAGAGAATAAACTCCTGTTGTTTCAGGCCATCCATTTTGGGGTAATTTGTTATGGGAGCTATTCAGGGAATGAACACCAGGAGTTTGATATGAACACAACCTGAGGATATACATGTTCACTTTCAAAACACAACTGTTCGGTGGAATTCCTGTGACTGAAATCACGATGAGCCATGGCCTGTTAGAACACCTGAAGATGATTTCCAGGGAAAGGACGAGGTGACTGAACAAATCCCTCTGGCTATTGAGTTAGTTCACAACTTCACCGAAGGTTCCCTTTGCTGGGGTCATTCTGCTGGTAAGGTGTTGCCATTTGAAGAGTCTTGAATATCTCTAGACCATGTCAGGGGCAGAGGTGCACCTCAGAGCCTAAAACCACCCCATCCCAGTTGGTGGTCACATGGTCGTTTCCGGTAGCCCCCAGACCAACCTCCCCGACCCAGGGCAGCTGGCACAGCTCCAGGAGTGCTCAACAGCCTGGACTGGTCCAGCCAAGCCATCCACAGGCCCTTCAAAGCCACCTGATCGTTCTCGTACACAGTCTGAACTGTCTGGTTACTTGTTCCCCAGAGCATTACTCTCCAGACCCACGGCCTCCCTCACGTGCCTGCCACCACCACCACCTCCCAATGGGGAAGACAAAGGCCCAGGGGCTTGAGCTTCCGCCACATCCCATCAGCCACCTCTACCTGGTGAACGGTTAGTCCTTCTTCCCTTCCTGTCAAAGGACCCATCCCCTCTCCAATCTAAGTCTAATTGTCTCCCACGTTTGGGTCCCACCTCCTCTTGCCTCCCCAGGTCCTTCACTTCACCCTCAGCCAGTGTCTTTAATCTCTCCCTCCCAGCGGAGTGAATATAAACATGGTCCACAGACACTGTCTCACATGAAGAAATGACCCTACCAAGGGATGAAGAAAGCGAATGACCAATGACATAAGAAATGATGCTCAGCCTCTCCAGGAGCAGAGGATGCAAATTAAAACCACAATAAGGCATATATGTTATATGAATCACTTCACTGTACACCTGAAACTAACACAACATTGTAAATCAACTATATTTCAATAAAAATTAAAAAAAAAAACTCCAGGATTGATGGCCAAAAAGCACATGAAAAGATGCTCAACATCACTAATTATTAGAGAAATGCAGATCCAAACTACAGTGAGGTACCACCTCATAATAGTCAGAATGGCCATCATCAAAAAATCTACAAACAATGAATGCTGGCGAGGGTATGAAGAAAAGGGAGCCCTCCTGCACTATTAGTAGGAATGTAAATTGGTACAGCCACTATGGAAAACATATGGAGGTTCCTTTAAAAACTAAAAATAGAGCTACCATATGATCCAGCAATCCCACTCCTGGGCGTATACCCACAGAAAACCACAATTTGAAAAGATACATGCACCCCAATATTCACTGCAGCACTATTTACAATAGCCAGGGTATGGAAGCAACCTAAATGTCCATTGACAGAGGAATGGATAAAGAAAATGTGGTATGTATATACAATGGAATATTACTCAGCCATAAAAAAGAAAGAAATAATGCCATTTGCAGCAACATGGATGGACCTAGAGATTGTCATACTGAGTGAAGTAAGTCAGACAGAGAAGGTCAAATATCATATGACATCACTTATATGTGGAATCTAAAAAAAAATGGTACAAATGAACTTATTTACAAAACAGAAATAGAGGTACAGATGTAGAAAAAAATCTACGGTTACCAGGGGAAAAATGGGGGAGGGATAAATTGGGAGAATGGGTTTGACATATACACAATCCTATATATAAAATAAATAAATAATAAAGACCTACTGTATAGCACAGGGAATTCTATTCAATACTCTGTAATGACCTATGTGGGAAAAGAATCTAAAAAGATTGGATATATGTATATATATAACTGATTCACTTTGCTGTATACCTGAAACTGACACAACATTGTAAATCAACTCTGCTCCAATAAAAATTGAAAAAAAAAAAAAAAAAAGACCACCAGGATAGAGTTGAAAAAAAACCACGAGGTACCACATTTCAATCAATTTCAGCTGATGTGTTTCAATCACATCCAACTGCCTGACTTGGAAAATGTCCCACAATGCCCAGTGCTGGTAAACAATGTGAAATGGAGCTTTCGTTTAGGAAAGAACCTAAATGGACATCAGAGGAGGACAGATCTGTAAACCAAGGCACAGTCATGCAATACGGATTACCTGCAGTGAGCACAGCAGCTCAGTGTGAACAGGACAGTGGGAAGCATGGCCCAGGTTTGAGAATGCACACTCTGTTAAGATGACTTTCTTTTGTTTTACTGAGGAACAGAGATCAGTGCAAAGGATGTTCCCAAGTTCAAGAATAGAGTGAATGGCTGAGATTCCTTTTTAGCTGTTTAGCTCCTCCAAGGAGCCCCGCATTCAATGGTCTTGGGAGCCTGCACAGCGGGAAGTTGGTGGGGTGAGAGGAGTTGAGATCCCAGCACTTGCTGCCTGGTGCGTGCGTGCGTGTGCGTGTGTGCGCGCACACCCACGTGCGCACGAGTACGTGCGCACATGTGCACGTGCGGGCTTCACAACGAAGACACACTAGCGCTTAAAAGCTTACTGTATCACTTATCATTTCCCATTTCTTAAAAATAAATATGAATCAAACTTGGAAACCTGTTAGAATTTGATACAGTTCCCAGTGGCGCCAGTGGTGTGGAATACATTCTCAATATTTTTCTGTATTGTGCAATACTTCATTTCAAAGCCTGGCCCTAGGTCCTGTCACCTTTCCATCTGCCATCCCCAGGAGCAGTTAGGTACTAAAAGGACTTGTAAGAATTAGGAATTTTGGTAAACTGCCCCTATTGTGCTTTCTGTAACCCTGACTCTCATTGCAGGGATTCTCAAAGCAGTTTTGGAAGCAGAAGAAAATGCATATATGCTTTGGGGCAGCAGAAGGGACAGAGTGCCCGGGAGCCCACATTCAACTCCACAGCCAGGCTTGGAGAATTTGGATCCCAGATGTGATGGAGGAAAACTGAGTCCCCACGACCTGCAGAAAGGGGAGACCCACACCCACAGCCACCGCAGCCAGGGAGTCGGGCCTTGGCCTCACCTCCGAGGGCTGTGTGGTGATGCAGCCTGCCTCCGCCTTGACTCTCCTGCTTCCCCGCTGACCTGTGGAAATATCCATCTCACTGGCCCCTCCTCATTCTTGGTTCAGCTTCCGTCCAGCGCGACAGGCCCGCCCACCACTCCACCCAGGCCTTCAGTGACCTTCTGACGGTGAGAGGCCAGCGTCCTCAGCAGCCCTGCCTGACCCGTGTTCCCTGACACAGCTGACCCTCACTCCTTTCTGCAACCCTCCGTGGTCGTGAGGACCCTCCCCAGCTCTCAGCTGGCCCGTCTTCAACCTCCTTCCCAGTTTCTGTCTTCTCTGCTCCCAGCGTGATCCTCCAGGCCTGCCAGCCTCAGACTCAGCTGGGGTAGGAGAGGGGTGGTTTTATGTCAGCCTGCCTGGGCCACAGTGTTTCCAGACACTTAGTCAAAATTCCTAATACAGGAGAATCCTGATGCAGGGCGTCATTACAATGCAGATTCTTGGGCCCTGCCCAGACCTGGTGAACCCAAACTTTTGGAGGCACCCAGGAATCTGCATCTTGCAGGCACCACAACAGGTTCTTATTTTCCTGTGAATGACAGCACCTGCTCTTCTCTCTGAGCTTTGTGGCCCGCAGAGAGCTTTCAGGTACTGGCAGCCTCTCTTTTTCCCGGTCAGCAGGGTTATAAGTCCCCTGTCCCCCATCCTCCTTCACCCGCAGAGAGTGGGATGGAGTCTCCAGGAGAGCAGCTTCCTGGTCTAGTCAGGGCAGGGCAGCCGCAGTCTGGGGTCTGCAGGGTTGGCACCAGCCTTCCAGGAATGCGCGACCACGTGGTAACACCTCCACACATGAAGTCTCCTTCCCTGTTGGATCTTAGTGTCTGGTTGACTGAAGCCGAAAGCAGTTACCCCCCTGACTGATTTCACACGCAAACAGGGGAGACCTCCACCCTCAGGTGTATGATGTCCACACCTGGACCAACAGGCCAGGTTCCCCCCTAATGTTTGGGACCGTGTTTCTTTTTTTTTTAATTTATTTATTGAACCACAGTTGATTGGAAACAATATTGTGTTAATTTCTGCTGTACAGGGACTTCCCCAGTGGCACAGTGGTTAAGAATCTTCCTGCCAGTGCAGGGGACATGAGTCTGAGCCCTGGTCCAGGAAAAATCCCATATGCCGAGCCAACTAAGCCCCTGAGACACAACTACTGAATCCACAGCTGCAATTACTGAAGCCCAAGTGCCTAGAGCCTGTGCTCCGCAACGAGAAGCCACCACACTGAGAAGCCCGCACACCACAATGAAGAGTAGCCCCTGCTTGCCAAACCTAGAGAAAGCCTGCAAGCAGCAAAAAAGACCCAACACAGTCAAAAAAACAAACAAAAATTTCTGCTCTACAACAAAGTGATTCAGTTATACGTATATATTCTTTTTCATATTCTTTCCATTATGGTTTATTACAGGATATTGAATATAGTTCCCTGTGCTCTACAGTAGGACCTTGTTGTTTATCCATCCTATATATAAGTTTACATCTGCTAACCTCAAACTCCGCCTCCCCCCTCCCCCACCCCCCCCCCTCCGCCCCCGACAGCCACAAGTTGGGCTGTGTTTCTGATGCCTCCTAGAATTCTTCACCTGGATGCCTCAGCCTGCCTTCCACTCGGGATGTCCAAACCCTTCCTTCTAGTCCATTCCTTGCCTTGGTCAATGGCAACAAGTCACCCAACCGTTCACATTAAAAATTCTATCAATGGGACTTCCCTGGTGGCGCAGGGGTTAAGAATCTGCCTGCCAGTGCAGGGGACACGGGTTCAATCCCTGGTCCGGGAAGATCCTAAATGCCACAGAGCAACTAAGCCCGTGCATCACAACTACTGAGCCTGCACCCTAGAGGCTGCAAGTCACAATTACTGAGCCCGCATGCCACAGCTACTGAAGCCCTTGCGTCTAGAGCCCGTGCTCCACAACAAGAGGAGCCACCGCAATAAGTCCACGCACCGCAACAAAGAGCCCCTACTAGAGAAAGCCTGTGCACAGCAGTGAAGACCCAGCACAGCCAAATTAATTAATTAATTAAAAAAATTCCTCGACATATTTCCTCCCCTTCCTCTGCTACCTCCCACACGCAGTTGGTTAAGGGATCGTGTCTGAGTCTCCACTTTACCGCTTCCCTCCTCTCTCTCTCTCCGCCCCGCATAGCCGGCCTTCACTCAGGCCTTGTCACTTTCTGCCTGGATTTCTATAAGGAAGGAGAGCCCTTTAAGAGGTTGTAGCTAGAGTTCTAGCATCGGACTAATATAGGTTCAAATCCCAGCTCCACCATTTATCAATACTAGCTGTGTAATTTCAGGTGCGTCAGTCAACTAATTGCTCTAAGCCATACCGTTTCCTAATGTGTAAAAGGGGGTAATACAAGTTCCTATTTCACAGGATTCCGATGAGGATTGAATGAGATGATGCTTAGCTCAGAAACTGGCACAGTGTGTTCATTCAAGGGGTATCAGCTCTCATAACCATCAAGTCTCCTGGGTAGACAAGGTCTTTCGCGGTCTGGACGTGGTCCTTCATGCTCCATTTGAGCCCCCGTGCATTTTCTCATGCTTTTCTCTCTGCCTGAAGCTCCCCCTCCTTTGTCCATCCAGTTAACCCAGACTTGACCTTCAAAAATGAGCTTAGGTGTCACTTCTTTATGACAACATGTCAGTAGCTTGAAATTGACTGTGCTGGGAGTATTTACACAAAGGAAATTGGCAAATACTGCAAACCAGGGCTTGACTTATTACTTGGATGATTGTCTAGACTTGAGAAAATACTGGCGAACACATTAATAATGCAGATAAAATTTAAAAGTGTTGTGCCTATAACAGTTACACTGCAAATAGCTCACAAACTGAGCAAATCTTCTTCCAGTATTTGTAAACTATTATCTAATTTAGCAAAGAAGATGCTTCCATCATTGACAAATGAGTGACATACATCTTTGTTGGTTTGCTTTGTCTTATAAACAACAGACAGTTATGGTGACGCTTTATTCATTTACAATGATGTGAATTCTCTGACAAATCAGATAGTGTCACACATTTATTTGTAGTCTGATTTTGTGACACTATTGTTGGTGATAAGATTAAAAAGACTGATAGTACCGATAGTAGCTTTTACAAGAAATAGCAAATCACACTGAAGTTATAGTTATAAACTGAAAAATAAGGTATTTAGTTTAAAGTTTGTCATTTCTAAACAATTAAAATCACAGACAGAAAATTTTGTTAATCTTCAAGTGGTTGCATGAATTTCACTAACAATGTAGAATTATTTTTCAGACTCTCTAGTCCCCAAAATATCAAATGACAGAGTAATCAGTTAAGTTTTTTAAATGCAAGCAAGATGAAAAAAGACACAGAAAATAGCAAGAACAAGAATCACGCAAAGCATTGAAACCACTCCATGTCTCCAATCACTGCTGAGATGTGACTGTAGGATGACTAAGGGTACAAGAGTTCCAGAAAAACATTTTAAAAAGTCTGTGCGAATCAACTGGCTATATAGATTTTACAAGAAAGAGTACATTGTGTATTTTATAATTTGTAAGTTGTGTGCTGCACATCCTTTATATCAGTAAAATTTCAAATGAGTGAGAGCTCACTTTGGCTGTGTGCAGCTGCCAGGCTTTGCACAGGGTGGTACACATTCCTGGGATGCCTTTGAAAACTTTTTACACGGAGTGAAAACACAAATACAGTAAACTTCACAAAGTGCATTGACCTTAAGTGTATTCCTCAATATACACACATGTTCATACAATGGAAAACGACCAGCGATAGAAAGGGATGGAACCCGTGGTACGGAGAACGATACGAGTGAATCGCACAGACCTGTAGTGAGTGGACGAGCCAGGCACGGAAGCGTGTATCCTGCGTGATTACCTGATCGGGTAATCATTTGAACCTCACTTGCATCTCTTTGGAAGAATATAACGCCCTCACCCAGGTCCAGGGATCCAGGCAGTTTGCAGCTGCTTCCAGGGCAGCCATGAAATGATGACACCCAGACGCCAGGGGCGGGCATCGCGCAGAGGTCACCTGGGTGAGGGTGCGCTACCTGGACCCTCGGGAGAGAAGTCCGGCTGGGACACCCAGGATCCAACCTCCACTCCTGCCTTCCATCCGTGTCTCAGAAGGAGATGCCCCTGCCAGGGTTTGGTGAGGGGGCAAAACTGCCAGAAAAATGACTGCCGGACACACTCTCGTGTCCCCCTTTTCCATATTTCACCAGGCAGGAGGGTAGAGAACCATCGGGAGGACGCTGACCCTGTCTGTCCTCCCCGAGCCAGGGCAGGACCTCAGATGGGGTGGGGAGCCCTTGCTCTCCAGAATGTGGGTCTCGGGGGACAGGCTGTTGGTGTCCCACGAGGCCGGATCTCGCCTCTAGCTGTGAAGGAGACCTGAGGTCATGTGTCACCGCTGCCCAGCGGCTCAGCCGGCTTGGGCCCACCTTGGGAAAGTGCTGCTCGTCCCTGTAGAACCTCAACCTGAAGGAGGTTTCTTGTCCTACCGTCCTGGCTTTGGTCACCCCACCACCCTGCCCACTCCCAGGGCCTGCGCCTCTTCCCCCAGCCCCACAGGGGTTGGAGAGGAGCGAATGCCCTTCTCAGGGGTGGGGGTCCACTAGGCAGGGACTCCTGGGTTCGAAATGCTTTTGTTGCCCCCTTGCGTTGGGTGCCACATTGAGTGCCCTAGGGCTGCCAAAAGCATAGAATTTACAAAAGGTTCCTCTATTAGCCAGGGTTCTCCAGAGAAACAGAACCAGTAGGCTGTGTATATATACATATATATAAAGAGAAAGAGATTTATTGTAAAGAATTGGCTCACATGAGGATGGAGGCCGGAAAGTTCAAAATTTGCAGACCCACTGTCCCAGGTCAGTGCCCAAAGGCTGGAACCAGGAGGAGCTCATGTTCTTCTTTGAGGACTTCAGGTGAGGGGTGTCTCTTTTACTGGAGGAGGGTCATCTTTTCTTCTATTCAGGCCTGCAGCTGATTGGATGAGGCCCCCTCAGAGGATGGAGGGCCACCTGCTGTACTCACTGTCCACCAGTCAAATGTTAATCTCATCCAAAAACACCCTCACAGACTTACCCAGAATAATGATTGGGCACCACGGCCCAGCCAAGTTGACACACGAAATTAACCCTCACAGCTCCTGACAGGCAAGCACCAGGGAAGAGATGAGAAAAGGAAGAGGCAGCTGTATGGCTTAAATCCTGAGCTGCACCACTCCTGTTGTACAACCTCTCTGGGCTGGTGCCTCCTTCTACAGATCACACCCACCTATGGCGAAGTACCTGCACAGTGCTCAGGGCCATCCTTGACACCCTAGATGTGGCCATTGTGAGCTTTATAGTGTGGTTGGGACTGTAGCCTGAGGGGCTGAGGAGCTAGGAAAAAAGAAAGACTGAAGGGTAAACCAGGGAAGGCTCCTCGGAGGAGGGGGACATTCTGCTTAAGCTCAAAATTGCTTCCTGTGGCTTTGCGGCTTATTTTCTTTCATTGCATCTTAGCTTTTAGATTTAGAGCCTTTTGAAGGCAGAATTTCATCAGATCACAAAAATGTGTGAAAAACCTGCTTTTCCTGGATGACTACACTCCTATGGGTCAGGTACTCAGGAGGCTGGGAGCCACTTCCTCCATCAGACAGGGCATTCCTTTTGCTCCCGCACCTCCTGGGCCCAGGTCCTTGCAAACCTGTGTTTACACCAGGGCTGCTGAGCCCACTTCATCTCCCCTCTCTGATCTGAGCTCTTCCTGGCTGAGCATCTGAGGTGATTCAACAGAGCTGCTGCACACACGCGGAAGCTAAAAATAGGCACCTTTTCAGGGCAGGAGGAAGCAGAGTCCTTAGAAACCACGCAGCAGGAAAAACAGAAGTCCTGACCCAGGGAGGGTGAGCCGTGTGGGTCCGATGTGTATTTATGGAGCACCTACTGCACACAGGGTACTGGGCAGAGGATGGGGGAGGTGGGGGGAAGGCTGCTTCTCTCTTTCCTCGAGGCTCAGGGAGAAAGGACTCTCCCATCCTCTCCTCAGCTCCTCCTGCAACTGGTTAGAACTCGGCACCCACGGGTCTCATCCACCGGTGGGCACCGCGCTCCTGCCCCTCCTCTGCCCCTGGATCCGTGCTGATCGTGCCTGCAGGGGCCCAGGGCCGGTTTCTCCTTCAGGGAGAGGGGCTGGCTCTTCCTTCCCTCCACCCACGTGGCCGTGCGGCGGGGGAAACGGGGCAGGCAACCAGGCTGGCTCTAGCGCAGGTGCGGGACTGACCCCCTCTTACTAGCTGCCTCGTGGCCTTTCTCTGGCTCTGGCGTGACTGTCGGCACCCCACACTCTTCTGGTGAGCTGGCACTCTAGGGCCTGGGGCTGAAAGAGACAGAACCAGAGGGGCAAGCAGAGGCCCGGTGGCCTCCACGCCACGTGGGCAGCTCACACAAACCAGAGCTTTGTTTCCAGAGTGGAGCTGAGACTTTCTGTCCTCCGTGGAAGCCCTGCATTAGACCAGCTGATCGAATGTCCCCTGCAGTGTCACCAGGTCAAGGAAGTGGCTGGCAGGGAGGGCGCCACAGCCAAAGCTGCACAACCTGGAGCTCAGCTCCCAGGGGATGGCCTTCTGGGGATCCCAAACATCACTGATTTTCACCCACTCTTGCCCCTGGATTGCTGGGAGAGTAACATGGAATTGTGGATGGAGGCACCTGGAGTGTCTCCCTCCCCACGACGTGGGATCGTGCCAGGTGGTCAGGGCCCACCCGGCACAGCACAGTGACTCAACTCCCCCTGCCCTGGGCTGCCACTCCCCACCCCACCGCCCCCATCCAGGCTTCCTGGCCCCAAGCCCCCAGGACATGACGCCAGCAGGATGGCTGTCACTGGACAGAGTCCACAGGAGGTGTCAGAGATGATGCCTGCTTCCTCCCCGGCTCAGCCAAGTGAGGGGACGCTGAGCTGTGCGCGGCGGCCCAGCCCCAGGTTCCCCAGGGACCCACTGCCCGCTCGAGCTCAGCTGCAGGGAGACAAGGGCGGGCTCCAGAAGGGTCTGCTCCAAGGCCTGCAGAGGCTGGAAATGTCCACACACTGCGATTGGCTCGGGGGAACAGAGGGGCTTTCCTCCCTTGGCTTCTGCTCACAGACAAGGACCCTGAGGGGTGATGAGACTCCGATCTCTGGCTGGGCTGGGGGCATCCATGGCCCTGGGTGGGGTGCCTGCACCAGGCTGCCCAGGAAGGACAGATGGTCTGGCTTTCTGGTTTCCACGGGAACAGCAGGACGCCCTGTTCTGTGCTGAGCGCTTTACCTGGAAAGCAGGTACTGCTCTCATCCCTGTTTCACAGGAGAAATCCAGAAGCTGCCCGATGTGCCTCGCAAGTGAAACAGGCAAGCCCCTGATCTGACTCACCGCACCTTCTGCCTCCCGAAGTGACAGGGAAATTCAGAAATCACATGACTCCTTCCTCAGTCTGAGAATCTGGGGAGGATGCTCACCCCACGGAGAGCCTAGATGATGTATGGGGTGTAGACCTGATGAGTTCAAACGAGCTGTCCTGTGGGCACTGTCTCCTCCAAGACCCACGCAGCCCTGTGAGCAGAGAGCTGGGGGGTAGGGGGCAGTGTGGGGCAGGGGTCACCCTGGCGGGGGTGCAGAGGCTGTTTCCCCACTTACCAGACGTGTGCATGCAGGCCAGGTCACTTACCTTCTCTGAGCCCACATTCCCTTCTCGCTAAAATGGGCTAACAGTCATGTAAACCTCACGGCTTGTTGTGAGGATGAAGTGAGTGAACACAGAGTGGTGCCTGGCCGCCAAGAAAGTGCCCACACCCGTCAGCTGCTGTGGATGCTGTTGTTGTCACTGCTATTATTACTGCTATTGTAACAGGAACAAATCTGACTCCATTTTGGATGTGTTTCTTTTACTTTAACCTTTGCATTCTATTACTTTTGCTACAAGTTAATCACTAAAGGGATGTTGCCTAGAAGCTTAAATTCTACATGATGGCCCATCTCTGGGAACCCTGCCTCCCAGGTAATGAGCATTAAGCTAAAAATACCTCTGCTTAGCTCACAGGAAACCTCCTGTCCAGGCCCACCTGTGAACGGCTGCAGGAAGGAAGGAAGTAACACAACCCCTCCGGAGGCTGATCAGACCCAGCAAGTGCTGCCTTTACTGCCTCTGCTTTCAATATAAAAGAAGTTTGAATTCTAACTCAGACAAGATGGTTCTTTGGGACATGGATCCACCATCGTCTCAGTCTGCTGGCTTTCCGAATAAAGTCACCATTCTTTGCCCCAACAACTTGCCTCTTGATTTATTGGCCTGTGATACGGCGAGCAGTACGAGCTTGGACTTGGTAACACTATCACACTCGCTCAACCAGCGAGGACCATTATCATTAGGGACCCGAGAGTTGTCCAAAGGCCACAAAATATCCCAGCATCCCCATTTGGCCCTGGGGTTCCTACTTTCTCTTTTTTTAGGGTTCTTATCGCAAGTGGAAATCTGGGCAGGAACTTCATTACTCGTTTTATGGGACCAGTAGAAATTAGTGCACTTGGGGACTTCCTAGGTGGCACAGTGGTTAAAAATCCGCCTGCCAATGCAGGGGACACAGGTTCGAGCCCTGCTCTGGGAAAATCCCACATGCTGTGGAGCAACTAAGCCCGTGTGCCGCAACTATTGAGTCTGTGTGCTGCAACTACTGAAGCCCACACGCCTAGAGCCCATGCTCAGCAACGAGAAGCCACTGCAATGTGGAGCCCGCACACCACAATGAAGAGTAGTCCCCGCTTGCCACAACTGGAGAAAGCCCGTGTGCAGCAATGAAAACCCAACACAGCCAATAAGCAAATTAAATAAATAAATAAATTTATTAAAAAAAAAAAGAAATTAGTGCACTTGGTCAGTCCTTCACTGTCTACTGCCTGGTGCCAGTTCAGGGAGCAGAGAGAGGGGGGCGCATGTCACTAGACACCTGGAGTCTGATGAGGGGAGGCGGGAAAGGTCGGGGTTGGGGATGCCAAAGAAGAAAGGGCTGCTAAGGAGCAGGACACTAGGAGCAAACGTGCCAATAGAAGAATGGCCGGAGCCCGGGCACCAAGCCCACGCTTCCTTTAGACCAGTGCTCTCAGGCTTTAAATCACATCAGCATCACCTGCAGGGCTTGTTAACCACCCCCCCCACCCCCCTGCTTGCCGGTTCCCACCCAAGTCTCTGATCCGCAGGGCGGGGGCAGGGCCCAAGGGTGTCTCTGTGTGGCAAGTTCCCAGGTGAAGCTGATGTCACCGATCCAGGGAACGTACTTTGAGGACAATTGCTTTAGACCAATGATGTTCCAATTTTTGTTTGTTTTTGTTTGTTTTGTTTTTTTGTTTTTGTTCCAATGTTTTAAAGCCAGGGAACCCTTTGCTCATATAAATCTTTTGGCAGCAGTAACAAGGGAACAAGAAGATGGTGTGCCAGACGCTTTCTAAGGCATGACTCCAAACCGATCAGAAATTCTGAAGTTCACCCCTGGCTTTAGACCAACCACTAAAACGTGGTGCGTCCAGGCCCCCTGTTGTGGACCCTGGAAGAGCTGGTTACGACTGCATGGTATTCAGGGTCTGCTGACCCAGCGATCTGTGTTTCAAGAGCCTTCCAGATGCTTCCAAACTTATTAAACTTTGAGAACCACTGGTCTACACCCTGTGCATCCACACTATCCCAGAGAGCCCTTCTGCCCCCCTGAGCTCTGGGCGGCTCCTTCGCCTGCCTCTCCCAGCCAAGCGCAGACACACCCAAGCTCAGACTGAAATGGAGAAGGACCCTATGATCCTTGTGCTCCACGTCTTCTGCCTGCCTTTTGCCTGTGGAAAAATTTTAGCCAAAGTTTAATCAGAGAAATGAGAAAATGCAGAAACGAAAACAGTCCAACAGGATGAAATCATAATAGTTTAGTCATTAAGCAAAGCCAAGGACCTTTAGTTCCTTCTCAAGGGCTATAGATAATATTCTGAGCCACATCCTGTGAGCTGTCTTATAGATACTGAACCCCCCCCCCCCAGGCGGAAGACGTTCCATGACATGAGCTGCCACAGTTCTGAGAACTGGCCTCAAAGAAATGGGAACAAAGCGACCCTGGAACTGAAGACGAACTGTACTTAAGACGATCAAGATGACGCTAATCAAACCACGGCATGACCAATCTCGAGATGACTATCGGAGCTGACTGTGCTGTTTCTGCACGTAGCCTCCTCCCTCTGCCTGTAAAAGCTCTTGTCCACGGATCGTCAGTGGGGGAGTCAGCCTTTGGACGTGAGTCTGCCTTTTCCACCCCCCAACCCCAGCCTGTTGCCAACCTCTGAAACAAATCAAACTTTCCTTTCCACCAACCCTGCCTCTCCATTGGCTTTTGGCGGCAAACAGCCAGACCCCACTTTTGGTAACGACATTCCAGCCTATCAGCTTCTCCTCGGGCCTCCTTCCTGTGCTCCCCACCTGGGAGGTACACAGTCAGTGATCGATGGCTCTCCACGTGCTTTATCCACATTAACTCCACACCACGGTGGTGTGCAGAGTCTCCATTTTATAAGTAAGAAAATCAAGTCTCCAATAAGTGAAGCGGGTCATGCGGCCAGCGTGAGATCAACCTGTGACTGGGGCAGCACTGCTGTTCTCTTACCATCCACCCAGCAGGGGGAGCTAGACACCTCTGGACCCTCTGAACCACAGGCTTTGACCTTGATTTATCCTAGTGGGTATTTGACCTTTTTACAGAGAGAATCTATAGCTTTCTTCAGCTGTAAGCCAGAAGAGATTACATGAGAATTCCAAAATCCTATAACAATGAAAGTAATAACAATATTCTGCAAGCCTGGTTTCTGGGTCAAAGAAGACACACTCTTCCTTCGCAGCTGTGGGGGTGGGGGGGGGGGCAGGACTCAACTGTGCAGAAAGGAGCATCTTCCATCCCTTCCAAGAGCAGCTCCATCCTCAAATACAAACCCCCCTAGACAGCCTCCCCCTCCCCTTACCGGTGTCCATTCCTTCATTCCTGAGCGCGCAGCGACCCCCTGTGGCCATTTCCCAGTATAGCAGCTTGCTGCTCTAGTGCTTCATCATTTAAAAAATCACAAGATTGACATCTTTTGTTAGACGTTTTGCTCTCATCCCGCTGAGGAGGAGAGGCGACTGAAGCAGCTTTGACTGGGAAGAGGTCGGCTGAGCTTGTGGGGACAAATATCCTCCTGGCAGGCTGACTATGGCAACCCTTGGGCTCTGGAAGTTGGTGTCCCCTTCACGCAGTGTTTGGGGGACAGCAATATGGTGATCAGGACTTCAAGGTCTTGATCTAACCTTGAGCTAACGTCAGGGTCCACTGCTGCCCTCTACTGGCCCTTCCACCTGCTCCGTTCCTCCCCACCCACCACCTACCCCCGCCCCCAAATCAGGCTGCTACAACTTAGCAAAAACATCAAGGCAAACAGGTAAAGTGAAGGAAACTCTGCTTTGGTGTAACCTCCAGACTCAGGAGGTGGAAAAGCGGGTCTGTTATGTGAGAGGGGAAGGTCCACAGGGGTTATTTAAGCACCCCTCCTCCCTTTATTTTAGAAATGAAAGTGAGGGTCAGAAGTTTTAGGAGGTCTCTCCTTAAAGCCACCCAGCAAGGAATTGCATATGGCTGCTACTAACTTGTCTGAAGTCACTGTTTTCTCTCACATAATTTAAAGTCCCTCAGAGGTAGATGGCCCAGGGCTCCACAATGTCAACTGAGAGCCCAACTCCTCTGCCTTCTGCTTCATCATCCTGAAGCATGACTTCTTTCCACAAGGTTACATCATAATCACGATGGAGTTGCTAGAGCTCCACCCATCAATTCTGAGTTCCATGCAGAAAAAAGAAAGAAGCCTCATCTGTAACTAGTGGTGATATTAATAGCTTCTGTTTCTTCCGTGCCTACTGTGTTTACACGCACTGTCTCATCCATTCTCATAAGGATCCTGCCAGATATTATTTGCTTTTCACAGGTGAGAAAAACGAAGCTTAGTGAGGTTGTTACCTGCACTACAACTAGTGAACGATGCAGACAAACTCTGAACCTAGATCTGACTCCAAATTCCTTGGTTTTAACACTCTAGCACCAGTTGAAGGGGAAGAACCGCAAGACTCAGTCATGTATTTTGCCCCAAGGGCTACCTTTCAGAGCTCTTCGCATGGCATAGTTATTAATGATTCTTAATTGTAAATAGAGAGAAACAACACTAAAACACTCTTTCTGAGGAGGGGGGTACTGCTGCTGCCACCATGGGGAAGCAGAGGGGAAGCATTAAATAGAATGGTCTGCTTCAAAATAAGCAAGTTTGCCGGGTGCATTTCATCCTTTTTCTGCCCTGCTGCAGACTTTATAGCACAGATGAAACTTCCACGTGACTCTGGACTGTTCTGGTTTAACATCCCATCATAGTGTCATCTTTTACTATTTGTACAGTTGAGTCCGGATTTTTTTTTAATCATTTAAATGTGTAAGGAAAATCCTTTTGCTTTGTAAAAAGCCTCTTTGCTTCATAAAAGAACTCACTCCAGCGTGCCTTTGACTGGAGCTCTCCAGTATTTTTATGTATATTTTTAAGGATTAACTGGATGGAAAAATGGCCCACGAAGAGAGGAGTTTAAAACTAGGTTGTGTGACAGGCTGCCCATCGAAGATCAACCAGAAATTGAGGTATCATGATATAGATCAGGGAGAAAGGGAGTTGCATTTATAGCCAGAATCATCCCTCTCACCTCTCCCACAAACGGAAGTCCATCTCTGCCTAGAATTTCTGATGAGGAGGAGAAATGCCGAGAGTAGGCTGATGGAAGTGCTCTGCTCCACAACTAATGCCTGTTCAAGGGCGATTGTGCTTTGTTCTCCTGAAGCCATTTGTCCTGGGATCTCAGCTAAGACCTGCTGATGGGGCGCCCTGCACGCAGCTCACGCGCCTGTGCCTTAGTCCTTTGCAGTACCGTAAGTGTCCAGCAGATGGTACAAAGCACCCCTTGTCCTTTTGAAGGAACTTCTCCAAAATAGCTGCCGGCTCCCTCATTCCCCCACTCTGTGCTCCTCTCCCTTTTGTTCTTCACTTTCTTCCTTTATTTATTGACTCACCAAATACCCATGAGAGCCTAAAGCTGAGCTCTGTGCACATCCTAGGGAGATGAATTAAGACTGGGTCCTTGCCATCGAAGAGCCCAGAGCAGGGAAACGAGAAAAAGAATAGACAATTGAAATCCAGGAGGCTGACTCAGGCTGCTGAGGGAGCAGCATCCATCATCGCAGCCGATGGGCTCTGGAGTTAGACCTGTCTTTTCTGTCTTCAGGTCCCAATTCTGTTACCCAGCCAGGTTCGTCTCGCCTGACATGCAGCAAGCCCAAACGGTGAGACCCCAAGGTTTGCAACAGAGGAGGGTTTATTCACAAGGCAGCCAAGTGAGGAGAAGGGAGAGCAAGCCCCGAAGGCAAGGGGCTCAGGGTATTTATGGGATAACGTATAAAGCAGTAGGGCAGACCTGAGGCACGAGGAGTGGGGGGTGCATGGGGAAAGGTGACTGGAAAAAAGTGCAGTAATCATCCTCCTGCCCAGGTGTAACGAAGCTACAGGCCTCCGTACGTTTAGAAAATTGAGGTGCTCAACACATCTGAGGGTGGAATTTGGGCCCCTGTGGCATCAAAAGGTCACTGAGCGGACACTCACGCGTGCCCAGTTGGAAGGTCAGGGGTCCAGGGGCGGGCGGTGGGAAAGCAGCATAGAATCAGCACTGGTGCGAGCTAGGTGTCCTGACCTCGCGCATCCCCTCCCTTCCTCTGGCCCCCAGCCCTGGCTGCAGCCATGTAGGCTGTACACTTCTGGAGACAAAACAACCACCATCTGGTGGCCTTCAATTGTGAGCTGAGCTTCTAAGAGTCCTGCTATGTAGGACTACTTATTTCCAGGGCTATGTTTACGCCTATTGCTAATTGTTGGGCTTTGCTCCTCAGAGTGTTACTGGAAATAAGATCGTTCCTCAAAGTGCATTTCTGAAACTGTCTTGAAGTGGTGAAGAAACAAAGAGGAGGGATCTGGAAACGGAGCTTGACCTGCTTTCCTGGCCACTGCCGTGGTGCGGGCATCCTAGGGAAGCCACCGCCCAGGCACTCAGCATCTGACCTACAGCTTTACAGTCTGGTCTGACGTTACGGCTGCAGGCAGAAGAAATCTGTTACTTGTTACTGTTTCCTACCATGCTTCACGTCTCAGTTTCTTCTTTCTGAAACAATGGCCAACCACTTGCTGTGTTTTCCAAAGTCTGCTTCTGAGGTTTCATGTGAAACAGGGACCCCGACAGTGTCAAGCCTACTGTGCATCTCCATGGCAGCCTTTGGTTTGAAGAGGCGGGGGAGGGGGTGTCTCTCTCACGACAGAGTGGTCACTGTCCGTTCCTGCTGAAGAGGATTGGCAAGGGAGTGATCCAGTTCCTGGAGAAGCAGCCCTTCCAAGTTTCCTATTGTTCTGTCACAAATTACCACAGACTATCTTTCAGTTCTGAGATTGTCAATGGAAATAATCAATAAACCAATCTATAATAAGAAGAGTTTTATTTGAGTTGAACCGAGGACTCCAGCCCAGGAGACAGATTTAAGAAGCACCTGAATTGTGTTCTGCTGGTCTACAAAGTGGGGGAGGCTTATAAAGGCAAAACCCACTAAATCACATAAGTTGTTTGTCAAGAGTTATCAATGGAGCTGGCAAGAAGGAAAGAAGCTTATTTAGCAAGGAAATGGTTGTCGTTGTAAGGGGAGACCTTGAGACCATAAGGTTGCAGCTGGCAGCTGCTGGCAGATGTTGTTTTGAGAACCGCTGGTGGTATCCCTGAGTCAGATACAGTCCAGAAAATTTAGGTTCTCAGTGAGGCAGGAATGTATCTGAAACCATATACACAATGGCCATCCGCTTCATTTTGGATGCCTGAACCACAGTGACTCCACTTCTATTTGTTAAATGCATTCTTTCCTTTAATGGGTAAAGCAGATGTACAATGCATGTTTGACGGGCCACAAGGCAGGCTGCCCTAGTCAGCATAAAGCTCAAGTTAAATCATGTATAAGCCAGGTGACTTCCCCATCCATCAGTATGTGAAAAGCCCTTCCACCAAGGTCAAATGTCACGCAGGTCTCACTGGGCTAACATCAAGGAGTCATCAGGACTACAGTTCCTCTGGAGGATCCAGGGTTAATGCTTCGTTGCCTTGCCCAGCTTCTCAAGGCTGCCCACACTCTTTAACTCATGGGTGTCTTCCACTTTCAATGCCAGATATTCTATCACTCCGACCTCTGCTTCCGTTGCCCCACCTTCTCTTTCCTGCCTCCCTCTTTGCTTGTGATTACGTTGGGCCCACCACATAACCCAGAATAATCTCCCCGTCTCAAGATAATTTAGTCAAATCTACCAAGTTAGCATGTTCACAGGTCCAGGGGGTGAAGACGAGAGCCTCTTGGGGGTGTCACTATTCTGCCTACCACACGGGGCCTCAGCACTCACCCAGTCCTCCTGTGGCCACCTGGCCAGACCCTGAGCCCTTAGGCTCCAGGTAACGAGGAGCTTGGGGACCTAGGTAAGGCTTTCCTGCACGGCCCAGCCAGGCCTCTGGGTTTGGAGGAATTATCATTGGCCAAAGGAAGTCCATGCACCCTTGCCTAGTGCCCTTGGTCTGTGCCCAGTTGCTAAGAGCCCGACACTTCTGATTGGCTAACCAGACACTCGGCCACCAGATGTAGGCTTCATCACTAACATGTTCTGCAGCTGTATATTCCACTGATGTGAGGGAGGCTGCAGGTTGGGTTTTGGGAAACAGACTCTGCGATGGAGTTTGGTGTGCAGGATGCTTACTGAGAAATGCCCTTGGAGCCAACACCTACGGAAGGGAAAGGAAGGGGGCAGAAGTGGGCAGAGTAGCAAAACCACAGCCTGGGCGGACCCCGCGGGGAGCTCTGGAGCTAGAATGGCCCCTCAGAGATGTCCCAAGTTAGGCAGAGGGCCAGGCCTTTACAATCCAATAGTGCTCAGTCAGCGGATCTGAGCTGCAGGAACTCTGCAGTCAGCTCCGGAAGGAGCAGAGCTGAAGGCTGGGGCTGACAGTGCTTCCAGCCACCAGGGCAACCTGTCCTTGAAAGGGACCTGGGCAGCACATCACAAAGCCCACCACAGCCCACCCTGTGCCTCTCAGACACACTTCCTCATATACGTTCTGGAAGCAGGTCCTTCAGGATTCCCGTGGGCCTCTCTTCCTGGGGGACACTTAAAAGGAGGTTAATAGGATGCCCCTGTGGCTGGTCTCAAGGCCTCAGCTGAGAACCATTATCTATCTCCCTTCTGGACCATCCACTCCAGGCGCCGCCGGCCTCACTAGCACCTCTGCTGGTCTCAGCGGCTTAGCCAGTGTGATGACCCAGAACCTCATTTCTGAGAAGGTGAACCCTGGTCTACATGCCCTTCTCAGGCTGGAGGTGTTGCTTGTTCATTTACCATCAACGCTGAGCAACGGGGTTCCAAGAGGCCCCCGTGTGCATCACCCCGGTTTCACACACATTCTCCTCCTCCCAGTGTGCAGCAGCCCTGCTGCCTCCTTCTGGGCAAATACCCCCATCAGGGTGGGGACTCTGCCTGCCTGCTGGTGACCTTGACATGCCCAGATGAAGACGGCAGCTTCTAATTCAACGCATCTCACCTGTTCCCAGGCAGAAATCTACCTCTGGGAACCAAGACATCTCAACCTGCAGAGCTTAGAACTAAGAGTTGTTTTTTCCCCTGCTACCATTTCAAAACCACCCTGGACTGCAGGTGTGTACAGCTGCCATCTATTTTCAGCTTCCAAATACGCACCAAACCCACTTGACCATGAATTAGAGTTGGACTTTTTCTTCCTCCTCCAACCGGTCGTACACAATTCCCCAGTCGCAGGAAGGAACTGATGAGCTGCCCTGGTGCAAGTGCAGTGGATGAGAGAGAGATCTGGGCTATGGATTGTATAGTTTGCTGTCCCCTCTGCTCTCACTCTGGCTTATGTGAGACTGTAGATACACACTTCCATCTTAAAACAGATCCTTGTGGGCCCACCCACCCTCGTCCCAGGGCAGGGGTGGGGGGAGGGAGGTTGTTAGACCCCAGCTCATCACGGACACCCGTGGCCGCAGAGCCACTTTATGCCCCATGGTCAAGGCTCCTGTCTCTACCAGGGCCCGCAGCATACCAGGAGTGTTTATTTTAAAGGTGGAAGAGGCACAGACTTGCTCTGCAGAGGCAAAGGGGCATGTGCTGTGACTCTCCTATTGCGATTGTCCGCAGACACACACAGCTCCTTTCCCAGCAATGATACATCTGCCAGGTTATATGATCCAAGTGTCAGGGATCCTTGTACCCCAGCCCGGGCTTCCCCCAAAGTCGGCAGCTTTTCATTTCATCTTGTATGTGGGTCGGAGCACAATCCCCAGATACATAGCATGCTGCCTCCCAAGTGTGAAGAGGCTTGCAAGATGCTGTGCCTCCTTCTTCATGGTGGGAGATGCAAGATGCAATCACCTGTCCTTTACTTTGGGTGGTATGTCCTGCTCATACATGCCTTTCATGACTGGACCCTGAAAAACTTCACTGAGATGGCAGGCCCCGAATCTTCATAGGGTTTAATCGCCCACCCTCTGGAACGCATGTTTTACCCGGGCCTCCCACGTGCTAGTCCCTTCCTGCTCATCCAGGTTGGTCAGGATGGTATCAGTGGTGCAGTGGATTAACTACCGTGATGCTCCGTGGAACTTCCAGATGGTCCAGATCTCTGTAGACTATATTATGACGGTGGGCAGAAGGGTCAACGTTAGTCCTGACACAAAACTCTAAGTGTATATACATTTGTTTCATGTGAATGCAAACTGCCTCTTTTCTGATAGGAAATGCATTTGCTAAACCTATGTCTGTACACCCTTTGCCTCAAATAAGTTAATACGTCCTGGCAAAGACACAACATCTGGTATGGCAGACGGCGATCAGGGCGAAATGCTCAGCTGAGTTCAGAATCAACTCTCATTTTTCAGGATTCGCTGGGACTTTACAAGGGCTAGACTAGTAATGGAGAAATGGTGGGACCACTATCTCTGCATCCTCTTGATACCTAACCCTAACTGTTGCCACCAACTGGGATGCAGTGTTGTCTCCATTCACCATCTGAGGGAGGGGGGAATACTTCCAGAGGCTTCTGCTTGCCCCTCCCCACTATGACAGCTCTTACCTCTCAGGCCAATGACCCTAAAGTAGGTCTTTTCCGATTACACGTTCAGGGACCAGCGAAATGAGCACCAGGGCTGGGGAGTCTGTGAACCGATGCACCCAGAGGGAGCTGGATCCTGAGTGGGACTGCATAAAACCCCACTCTAACAGGGGGGCCAAGATGATGTTTCCTGTGCCTGGATAACAGTAGAGACCTGGGTCTTACATCCAACAGTCTCTGAAATGTGAGATATTCCTCTTCCCCTGGTGCACTGTTAGCTGAATGATTGGCTGAAGGGACCTTTGCAGAAGAACCAAGGGTAACTTGCCCTGGTGTGATGGTCTCCTTCCTTTTGGGGAGCTGGTCTCTTCTTCATTCAGTGGGTTCTGGGTCTGAAACTGACTCAGGTATGGAAAATGGGCAAAGGAAGGTGAGTTTTCTAATGGGGTTACTCCCCTTGCCTTCTTGATCACTGCGCCTTGATTTCTCTGAGTGGTACAGACTGAGTAGCTCCCTTGGTGGCTGTCCCCATCCATTTTGCCCCAGGGACCCTCTGTTGTGATAACCATCCTTGTAACTATCTGTGGGTCAGCAGTATCCCTCCCTCCACTCCTCAGGCATCGCTGCACGTCACCACGACGGCTCACCCGCTCCCAGCGCTCACGTGTGTCGCGTGGCCTCTCTTGCTTGGGAATTCTCTGAGTGCCATCCGTGGGCTGGGGCCTGTAATGCACTTTCCCACACCAGCTCTGGGTTGGATTTTAGGATCTCTGGTACCCCCCTCACCAGGGCACTCTCCCATCTCCTGGAGTCCTTCCAGTGTGTTGAATAGATCTGGAGTCCCAAGAGATTGCTCCCACATTAAGCAGCTCTCTCTTACTCGGCTTTATATTTCAATCCCTTCGTTGAAGCAGCTGCAGAATCCCACCCCACGCACAGATGTCTGCCTTCTGTTGGTACACCTGGGCAAGGTCTTGCCGCTCCTTTGGGACACATTCCCTGTCCCTTCTCAGGCTCAGAACGTCCCTGGCTGGGTTTTATTGTGACTTAACCCTAGTTACAGGCTTAGTGACAAGGGGGGCAGGTGCGGGTAGATTCTGAGAGGCCCGTGGTGTTGGCCCCTACGGTAGGGAGCAGCCTTGGCATCACCTCTAAGCTACTTCTGTAGGTTCACAAGGTTCGGGGAATTCCCCAGGGCTTTTGATTGGCCATTAATTGTTCATAGCTTTTTATCTCTTCTAGAGCATTGATCAGTCTTAGCAAGAGTTACTGAATTCCATTGTCCTTACAGCTATTTACCCGCATTTCTCAAAGGCCTGACATGCTGCATGCACTAGTGCATTTCCTCCTGCTGGTACACCACCCCAGTTCACCACTAGTGCTTTATGATCACTTCATGCAAGGGGCTCTCTGGCCACTGATGGGGATTTTCTTGCCAGAAAGTGGTGAGTAATGCAGCTCCAAAAACTCACTTTATCCCTTGATTTCTTGGCCCATTCCTGGTATTAAAGCATCACAGCTTGGCTCTAGGGAAGCAGACTCTGAGACAAGAGTTCACCCTGCAGGATATTTATTAAGGCGTAGCCTTGGGAACAATACCTGTGAGATACGCACCTCAAGAAGGAAGGGGGAATGGGCAAAAGGGGAAGTCCAGTTGGACTGCAGGTGCAAGAGCAGCATCAGCTGGGCTCACAGGGAGCTCGGGAGCTAAAAGGGCCCTTCAGAGTTGACCTACATTGGGCTGAGGTGGCTGCACCCTTTATGCTATCCCTCTGATAAACCACTGAATGTGAGTTTCCCTGGGAAGGGATGAAACTTGGGATGAGGTGGCCATCGGGACGGGCCAACAACCAGATGCTCTCCCAGCAGGCCACCAGTCCTGCACTGAAGGGGATCTGGACCATGCATCCCTGGTGCCACCATGCACAGATATGTCATGTAAGTAAAAAAAATAAACTTTTACCATCTGAAGACTGTGAGATTTGAGGGTGTGCTTGTTACTGTAGCATCATATGGTCTATCCTGACTGATACATGGACGTTCATGCTGAAAGAAGTCTCAAGGACACACACAAGGAGTGTGTCCAGAATGACACACCTTTCCCTTCTTAAACATGTTGATTCAAGTCATTCTGAGCACACGCAGGTGAGTGAGGGAGACAATTTTTTTCATACCTCCACATCCTTGGTAGGTTTCACCAAATTCACTGGCTCAGGTCCCAGTCTGCTGACACAGTCACTGAGCCTGGAGAGGGCACTGAGGTGGGCCCCAGGGCTGGGAGTGAAAAGCCAAGGGTTAAAATGGAATTAAACAAAAAATTCAGTTTCTTAGCCATACTCATCACACTTTAAGTGTTCAATAGCCACCTGTGGTTAGTGGCTACCATATTAGCACCGATAAACAACGTGTTCATCATCACAGAAAATTCTACTGGACAGTGATGAAGGATTTACTATCAGTCACCACTATATGAGATACCCTGAAAAATGCCTGAATCTTACAGCTCACATATAAAAAATATTAGTTTAGGTGTTCTCAATTTGACAACAATCCTAAGCCTTTAAATGACATTACCAATAACTTGTGAAAACTGAAACTTCTAAATTATAATGTTTTTCAACAACCACGCTAGAGATAGAATTTAAGTATCATTATCTCTTGAGAAACTAATACAGTACAAAACTGTCACAGGAGGTGATCAAAGCCTATGCAACCAAAAATAAATAAAGGGAAGGAAAAGTATCATAAAGGTGTCAGACAGTTAATAAAAATAGCTTTCAGTATTTTGTGATGAGTGTGGTATGCTAACTTTAAAATTTTTTAATTTACTTTTTTCCTTTTAAAATTGATGTATTTATTTATTTAGCTCTTTATTGGAATATAATTGCCTTACACTGTTGTGCCAGTTTTTGCTGTACAACAAAGTGAATCAGCTGTATTTAATTTACTTCTTTAAAAATTCTAAATAAATATGCATTTTCATACCTAACTCCGTATTTGGAATTTTATTTGGTTTTTTTTAACTCTTTATTGGAATATATTTGCATTACACTCTTGTACAAGTTTTTGAGGTACACCAAAGTGAATCAGCTGTATTTATACATATGTCCCCATATCCCCTCCCTCCCACGACTCCCTCCCCGCCTCCCTCCCCACCTCCCTGTCCTGACCCTCTGATATTCTGTTTCTTAAGAAGCACTACCTCCACCCCCAAACCTAAGAAAAAAAAAAACTATACAAGTTTCAGTTCCTATAAAATCTTATCTGCCTTGGATAGGACTGATCTTAAGAAGCAATTTTTGCTTTTAGAGCAAAGCCACTGACTGCCTCTTTCCTTATTTTTCTACTCCTGAATTAAGGTGGAATAATTCCACATCTATACTGGGCTAGATAATGTTCCTCCAAAATTCATGTCTGACTAGAACCTGTGAATGTGACCTTCTTTGGAAACTGGGTCTTCTGAAGATGTAATCAGTCAAGATGAGGTCACGCTGGATTAGGGTTGGCCCTAAATCTGACAATTGGTGCCCTTATATAAGAAGAGGGAGATTTGGACACAGATACACACAGTGAAGGTGGGTCACATGAAGACCAAGATAGAATTATGCTGCCAAAGGCCAAGGATTGCTGGCAACCACCAGGAGCTAGAAGAGGCAAGAAAGAACTCTTCCAGGGCCTTTGGAGAAAGCACAGCCCTGCTGACACCTTGACTTTGGACTTCTAACCCCAAGAACTTCAAAATAATAAATTTCTACTGTTTAATACCACCACGTCTGTGGGAACTGGTTGGAGAGTGGCCGCAGAAAATTAATATCCTACATATTGCTTTGACCTAATCTTCAGTCCTTCTACCCTATTACTCGGGTGCAATTATTTATTAAAGAACATTGACAATACTTTTATTTACTACAAATACCACGTTAGATATACAATTCCAGTGAAAAAAGTAAACAGTACAAGGATACATGAAGTAAATATCACATTGAAGTGGCCTCACTTAAGCAACTGAGAAATGCCAAATATTGTTAGCACACCTTTAATCCTGATCTGAACTTAGGAAATAAAAGAAAGGCCCAAGGAATAATCTACATTCTATGAATGTGATAACACATTGCGTACCTCTTAATAAGAAAGAGCAAGACTTTAAAGTTCATCTCCATTGACTTATGTTCAAACCTGCCCTTCTAATTAAACAGAAAAACAACACCCATCAAATCCTTAACTAGTAAAATCATTTCACAACGATAAAAATTAAGATGCTATAATGACACCACCCTCTACGAGCATGAAAGAGGAATGTACAAATAGAACTCTTTGGCCTGTTTTTTTCCAGAGTTCAGTGGAAAACTTTGTGTATGGGGTAGGGGTTGGGTGGGTAAGCTCGAGAGAGAATATACGCCAGTGCAAAACCTGACCAAACCATTCAAGTTAAAAGAATACATTAAATAATGAAGGTCCCAATGCAAGGTTTTAAAATGATCCCTGGAAGTAAAAGGTTAGAGAGAATCCTTGTTGCAAACTCCATTTTTGTCCTCAAGAGCCACAGATGCCAACTTGGCCTCATGACCCAGGCAAACTTCCTCAGTGTATTCCACTGTGATTCAGCCTGATCTTTCTACCCGGGGACTGTCACATGCCCGGGAGCCCTCTGCTCTGCAGAGCTGTCTCCTTGCTGCCTGACGACAGCGGTGGGTCTGCACCCACAGAGGGGGGTGCCCACAGGCCCACCCCCTGCAGAAAATACCTACTCATTTCCAGAGTACAAACCTCTTACAGCCAGAAAGGCTAAAATAAACTTGTTTAATCATGTTTTTTCATATTCTGTGACATTTTGACCTCCTGGGGGCCTCCCACACGGGGGAGAGGGGGCCCCTCCTGGGGTAGCAGCCAACTCTTAGAAACAGCAAAGGGCCCACCAGGAAGCATGACTTTCACATGAAAATCAACCAATCCAGAGCCCACCCTCTGAGTCACCGCCTCTGACGGTCTTACCTTCCAGGAGGCAATATTCCTTTGCCTGCATCACCCAGGGCCTGCACCTGGCAATCAGAGACCACCCCGCAGCCCAGAGCCCACTGACGTTATCCAAACTAGCCAGTCCTTCCGTGCTTCCCCTGCCTTTACAGTAAAGGCTGTGCCCCCATGCTCTCCCCTCGCTCCAGCCTCTGCCTCCTGGCTGGCTCTGGTGCTTCTCCCTGTGGCCCTGGGTTGCATGGCATCAGCCTCTCCACGTCACTCAGTCACCTCCATAAATTAAAATCCTGTGGGTGTATTTTAACACAATTGGCGCAGCAAGCAGGGTGACTGTACTCAACAGAGATGCACGCGCCCGACTGCCCCCGACTTAGGAAGTAGGTCCACCACATAGCCCACGCTGCCTCTGAAGGCACAGCTGGCCGTTGGCATCTCCACGTCTGCAACTTAGGCTGCGCCTGCCATAGGCTGCCATGGTTTTCCAGCCTGAATTATAAGTGGACCTCAAAGGACCACCTCTGTGGTCCTCACTCACTCTTAGGTGCTGCAGGCCAGGCTGATGTTAACTGTAATCCCATCACTGGCACCTTCTGGATTATGTAATAGGATCCATGAGTCCTGTTTGATTCTCCACCCCGACAGCCTAGTCCCTGGGCTAGTGACCCTGAAGGCGACTAGGATAACACGCTAACAAGGCAGAGGCTCCTCCCAAGAGGAGTGAGGAGTGACTTCCTCCGACAGTCTGTGCTGGAGTCTGAGCCTGAGCAACCGAGTCACCCTCCCTTCCCCATCCTGCAAGCAGCGGGCCCTGCGGGCCTGCCCTTTCAGAGGCTGTCCCTGGCAGAGAGTCTGGGTGTTGGTCCTGTGTGCTAAAGGACGACACGGTGCCAGGTGCCCTCCTCAAGGAAATTGGCACCTAAAGCCTTAAGTGTTGCTTCAAGGGCAAATCTCTTTGCTGTCACCTGCCTTGCTGCTGTCGCAACTTGTTCCTGACCCAGTGGAATATGAGAGACCCCTTCCATGGAGAACAGCAACTCAATGCCCAGTGTTCTATGTAAATTATAACTCAATTTAAAAAAGAAAAGAAAAGAAAAGGGGAAGGAGTATTTTGTCCCAATGCCCCAGGCCTGAGGAAGTTTCTCAGCTCACAGGGGATGGTGAATCTCCTGGCCGGTGTGTCTGGGCATTGTGAGTGTTGCTGCCTATGGACATGCTGCGAGCATCCTCCCAAGTCAGGATGCTGCCACCACTGCTCTCCTGGATCAAGACCAGGCCCTGTGAGGCTGACTGGGACACCCGAGGAAGGGGCCACTCAAGACCACCCAGAGCTGACCAGGTGAACACCGAAGGAGAAAAGAAAAGAAAAAAAAAAAAAAGAGTCATGGACAGACAGGAGACAAAAAAAGAAAAATGTCAGCAGCCCAGAGATACAAGCCATTCTGAAAAAGTTTTAAAGAAAAAGGGGTAAAGGGGCCAGATGATGCTACAGTCAGTGGCCGTCCTATGGAGAGGCTTCTGCCTAAGGTACCAGGCTCCTCCTCCACCCCACTCTCCCTCCAATCGGTCAGAAAATAAAAACCTCAGCTTCAGGGGGCTAAAGGCTTGAAACAGAAAAAAATGTTTTAAAAGAAAAGGAGAAAAGAAAAAATTCCCCTAGATACAGGGGAGAATATAAAAAGTAACTAAATAGATCTAGCTGTGTGTGTGTGTGTGTGTATGTATGTATTTATATATACAAAATTTTAATGCAAACATAATAAAAATACATAGTGAAAATTAAAAAAGGGAAACTTTGCTAAAATGGAGCCAGGAGGCCAGAAGGGCTGCTCATGCAGTACCACTCCAACATCAATTACAGGAAGCACTGTCAATTACAGACCCCAACAGAAGAATTACCAACAAGGAAAATCACCAATAACAAGCCTCAACAGGGAAAGACATACATTGCATCTCCTACCAGAAATCAACTACCGAATAAGCCCATTTTGGGGGATAAAATCACTATTTTATTTTGAAGGTCACCAATACATATACATATATAACTACACTAAAATAAATGTCCGCAGCTTGATCCAACTGGAAATCCAAAATGTATATACTAATGGCTTATATCACAACTTATATGATTTCTGGATGTTTGGTCCTATCCAAAACATCCATTGAGACATCTGGTCCATACCAAATGGTCCTTGATAGGTGGTCCTGTCAAAAAACCACCAGGATTTGGAAACGTACCTAAGTTCAAACAGCCGGTAACATTTCTTTATGCTTTTGGTTTACAGGATTAATATATAAAAATACGTTCATGTTTTATTGATCCAATAACTGTGTTGTAGCTGTAATGCCAATAATAACCCTTCTTGCCGTGGCAGCCCAGCTGGTAATGGCACATGGGGTCAGGGCTCGAATCTTGCAGAAGAGTAGGATCGAGGCAGAGGAGTCCTACAGTTAGAGAAATGCACAGAGGACAGCAAGCTGAGGCTGGGATCTTGTGCTACATGAGTTAGTAAGCCACCGGGCATTTGGTTGGATGTGGCTTTAGTCATCCAATAACGGTGGAGCTTGAAAGGAGGAGTACTTGGTCAAAGCACTATGTAAAAAAGGCAGCAAATGCATTGATGTGAACACTTTATAGAGTCTTACCTGTCTGGGAAGACTGAGAACAGGTGTGGCTCTCCTGTTCACCAGACCTACAAAGGGGTCTGGTGTCATAGCATCATGGGGGCAATACCAGGCATCTAATTAACCCCCTACAACCATCCTATCCCCAGGGTTAATGGATGATGTTTCCCTTGAATCGATGTGCTATCGAGATACAATCACAGTAGACCCACAAGAAACATCTGCTATTATTTGAAGAGATGACTCCCACACTCACCTGCCAATCAGCATGGACCACCACACCCTTGGCCGGTACCTATCGACAGGCTGATCCAGCCCGGCTGAACCTGGATGTCAAACCCCTATGACATTAATAAGGTTTCCCCTACCACTAAACCAGTGACCACTGGTCAGACATCTACAAAAAGGGAAAAAAAAAATTCTTCTATTGCTTAGTAATATGACATCTTTATTTCTCAGCAGAATATGGCAGAAATAGTATACTCACAAAAAGAAAAGCCAATGCTACATTGTCAATGTTTTTGTTACCATTTCCATTCCTTTAATAGAGGAGTAAAATCTGCAACGTCTGTACAGCTCGTCAGGATTCAGAAAACACTACAGTCATTGGGAGAGGAAAACACCAGCATGATATCCTCGGTGTTGAGGGGAAGTGAGGAAAACCTGAGTACATTAAAATGACACTCAGAAGAAGAACCAAGAGCAACACTACTGCAGGTCCTTAGAAGAACTCCCATGATACTCATGATGGAGAGGGCCTGTTGGAACAAAGCTCATCACAGAGGTAAGTAACAGAACTCAAAACAGACATCGTCTTCCAAATCCAACTTCATGGCATGGAATTGAAATTCCAGAGGCGCATTACATGACCAGACATGGAAAACAATTTCTTATGCACAATTCTAGGGCTGAAGATGATGAAAGAATCCTTATTTACAGGGTTTATGACAATATTCAATACCGAAGGGCCAGTACCACATTATTCGGTGACGGCACTGACACCATACCCTGCGACTTACCAGGCCCATAACATGGAAACAGGAGGATTCACTGAGCCCCCAAGCTTGTCTGGCAGAGTAGCAGGGAAACCACAGGAATGGAAACAACTTGCTAAGGGCCCATTCAGCTGAGCACTGCCTGGGCGGGCAGGTGCGATGAAGAACTAGAATGACTGAGAGTGAATTTTAGATGTCACTGGCTGAAAATTCACCACAGGTAACATATGCACCCCCTCCCCCGCCCCCTGCAAACTGCACGTGACCCATGAAGAGGCATGAAGGACAGCTGCGCCTCTGCAGAGAACTCTCGACACCGACACCTTATCCTGCCAATCACTTTCGAGCCCCACCCCCTCTTGCTCCCTACTTCCACAATAGATACCCCACTCAAAACCTGATCAAGGGAACAGATCTGAGGTTTGTCTCTTGTCTCCTTGTTTGGTTGCCCTGCAATAAAGCCTGCTCTCTTTGCAAAAGACTGTTCCCTTGGTATCTGGTCTTTCTGTTGTGCAGTGGGCAAGAAGCCCACTTGCTGTTTCAAATTCTGGCACCCCAGATGGGACCCTGAGTCCTGTCTGGACGATTGCTCGTGGCTTATGATTCCCTGGCCCTGCACAGGGAATGGGGTCCAGACAACCCGTCTCAGCTGCTGCCTAGACAACTCTGCCTAGAAGACTCGTCCTCTGGACCTCTGCCCTGGCACAGTGTCCACAACCTTTGGCACACTGCAGGTTTACTTTTGCATAAAAAAAGGCTTGGGAACAAGATATGTCCTGGGTGTCTTGGTATGTGAGCCTGAAACCTGTTTTCTCTCCTCATTATGTTAGCAGAGTTACCAATACACCCTTGCTCAAAACCCACCAACCCCTCCCTTGAACAGGAACTAATATATATCTTTAAGTCACAGGGTCTGGCCATAAGAAAGGAAGCTATAGAAAGAGAGAAACAAAAACTGGATAGAACCAGCTGAAACCAAGATGGCAATGAATCTGACCTCCAACAGACCCCGGGTCTCATTCTATGCTGTTTTTACTACTGATACATTAGTGTACTAAATAACACACCTGCTGGTGGCCAGGATCGGAAGTCACAAACCAAAAAAGGACAATAAAGGGGTGCACCCCATTTCGAGGAAAGCTCTCTTTCCTGGGAAACTAACACATACGCCTCCCCAGCACTGGTCTCACTTCTCTCCCCCTATTGCCTTTCCTTTTTAAAAGCAAATCCCTCTCCCCATTAAAGCGAGAAGTTGATTTGTGAACTAAGTTCCCACTTCTCCACTCTCTGGCCATTGAATAAAGCTTGCACTTCTTCAACCTCAGCTTGGGTTTCATTTCTGGCTACATGAACCCAAACGGAAAAAGAACCTTCGCTGCCGAGGCAGAGGGCCTCGATCGAGCTAGGGCCCGAGCAGGCGTCCATAAGACTTAATTCAGTAAGTGAGAGGACCTTGGTATTAGGGGCAGACCCGCTGGCAGGAGAGAAAGGAAGTGGAAGAATCATTCTCAGAGATGCTCTTGATTCTTGGAAACCTGAATGTGGTCTAGACACTCCTGGAAACTGTTAGATTAAATTTGGTCTCGAATCTGACTCAGAGCTGGCAAGTGCGTCTGGAAGTGAGGCTTCTGAATGCAAATGAGTGATGTGTACTATCATCTATTACTGTTATTTGTTTAAACTGAACTGGCTGTTTGGGGACTGAGTTTCTCAGTGACCATGACAGATTGTTAACTAGGCAGCAGTAGGGAAAGGATGGGGTTGAACCAAAGTGTGTTTTGTTTTGCAGAAACTGTTAAGTTGCAGAAAGTTCCAGGGGCCAGATGTTCCAAAGAGGTTACAGTGCATTCCAGTCAACAAGATACCACAGTGCAAACAACCAACCAAAAAACCACCACCCGCCTAGCTGCTCACAGTTTTGGGCAACCTAGAGTAACCTCTGCATAACCTCTGGCTTCATTATCACGATCGCGCCGCTGCTTTCAGGAATATGCACATTTCTCAGACTGGAAACTGCCCTGGTCCAGCTCTTTGGGGAGTCAGCACTTCGAGAGCTATCTCCCTGTCTCCTTACTCGTCACAAGTAATGAACTGCTTCTGCTTTCATCAAAAACACTTGGTCTCAGCTTCCCCTTCACCCCCCGCCCCCTCCCAAACCTCGAGTTCTCCAGTGTACCCCCCAAAAAATAATAAATAAATAAAATTAAATAAAACAAAACAAAAAAAACACTTGGTGTGTTCACTGGCCACGCGCCCCATGCTACAGATTCATTGCATCCAGTAACAAAACTCCCTCTACGACTTCACCTCATGAGGGTCTTCTGATTCCAAGAAAAGAGGCACCATTCCCTGTGATCCTCTGGGATATTCCCAAGTGACTAAGAAATTTACAGGGGTATTGGGGCATCGGCTCATGATATGTAAGACTTCATAGGGGCTCCCTTCTTTTCAGGCCTTCTTTTTGATGGCGAAGCAGCCACCTTGGTTCAAGCAGTGATCTGCCTGAACCCTGGCGCAGGTGAGGCATAGTTCCTGCAAATACCACACAGTCAAAAGTTAACACCTGGAGACACTTTGTTTGCTGTGGCCACACGGAAAAAGCTCCTAAACTGGGAAATGCAAATGGTACCAAAATGCAACCCCTTGCAATGCATTCTCCAAAATGGGGGCACTTTCAGTGATGAGCTTACAAAAAGATAATATCACCACCTAATGTGGGCTGTGGAGAGGGAAAGCAGTCTACCATCTTGACAGGCTTGGTTGTACCCATGTACAACATGTGCCCCTGTTAGGGTTCCACCAAAGGACCTGTCTTGTGAGAACAGACGTCCCAGAGGAGGGAGAGATGCTGTTCCATCACTTTGTGCATGGGCTTCTCCCTCAGTTTGGGGCTCCTGATCAGAACACTGCTTTGGAAACTGTCCCTAGCAATGCAATGATACCCAGTGAAACTGTCTAGACGATGTCCGCTGATCAAGTTCAATGGTGATAGCCTTACTCACTTGCTCACTTGCAATGACACTGGGCAACTGCATCCATTCAGGTTATTTACTGACCAAACAAGATAGCTTTTGTGCACTGGCTGACACCTCCTGTGGCATTTGGAGTGATGTTTCAGAGTAGGTCAAGAGGTTTCTATATCAAATTCAAGAACAAGGAATTCCTTGTCCAAGGTGAGATGAATTGACCAATGGAATCTCTCCTCGTGACTTGTCTACATAATGGCCTGATTAAGGGGCATTTTAGTGTTGGTTACATTGTTATGTTCATTGTAGCTGTTGTCAACTATATTGTTAACAAGGTCTTAAATGTTGTTGCACAGCTACCCTCTTGTAGGTTTATACATCAGATGATTTTATTTCCAAGGAGACTTAAATAAGTGACTTAAATAAGCACAATGGAATCTGTGAAAATGGCACTGAAACAAGGTGGTGGTGTGGCCCTGGACACCTGGCAATCTACCTATGTTTTATGCTCTCGGCCGTCATGCTAAGAAGGAGAACCAATCTATGGGAAATTTCCACTTACTGTACTATTTGCCTAGGCGATAGCAAAACTGAATGTTCTGTATCATTACAATTGGCTCTAAATAGTTAAAGCAGATGAATTTTGAATGACTTTGGGTCTCAGATTCTCAGTGGACATCCCTGAAGATGTTCCTGACCAACGACAACAGGACGTGCTTTAACCAACTGTGTTCTGACCTGTGGCCTCGATCTGTCCTATCCAGAGGACCAGGCTTCAATGCTAAATTGGACCAACCACCAGGAGCTCACCACTTTCCATGATGTACAAAGCCCTGAGTTTTTCCTCTGCACAAAACTACTCAGTGAGTTTCTCTACTGGTGTGTGCTCCCTTGACTGGCAAGTTTATATACCTAGTTTTTTGTTTTTTTTTTTTAGAGCTCCCTTGCCTTTGTTATTTTTTTTTTTTGACATACAATAAACAGCATATATTTAAAGTGAAGAAAAAAAAAAGGAAAAAGATGACATTCTGTTGTAACACTGCCTGGCTGTAATACTCCAGAGAATTGAGAGAGCAGTGGCCTGAGAATGGACCTTAAAAAAAAATTTTTTTTAAAAACAGAAGAAGAAAAATGGGATCAGACTCCTTATATAGTCTTTCATGTTGTTACATCAAGATAAGATAATTCAAAAGAAATGTGAGGTCATGGTGCAATGGGAGGAACCCCAAAAGAAGCCTGTGTGGGAAAACATTCAGAAGCCTTTCTGAAGCTTTGAAACTGTTACTAAAAGTAATTAAAATATGTGGGCTGAGCAACTGGATGCAGGATGTCCTGCTTGAGCAGCAGAGGAACTAAGGGTGCCGGGCATGGAGCCCATGGGGGCATAGGCTACCGTGGAAACAATATTGACCCTCTCTGGGGGCACAGCCCCTTCCTCACTTGCACACCTCACATCACCCTGTTTGGCCCTGGAGGATGGCTGGTTAGCCAGAGACGGGTAAGATTCCTCAGGGGAGGAACAACCTAAGACAGGCACAGTCGCAGAGGGGCCAACAGGGGTGGGGCACAGACCCTTACTTCTTCTGAGAGAGGTCTCCTGCCCCCAGGGCTGCTTTGCTTCCCAAGCCCAGCTCAGATCGGGACCCAGGAGGCAAACAGAGACCTGGCTAATAGCAGCTGCCCTCCTTCTGCTGTTCTTGCAAAACATCACTGCCCCCAATTATACGAGGCCTTCGTTTAGTTATTTCAAAGTAGAACCTTGACTGTGGGACGAAACTGGGAGTGTGAGAACCTTATGCCATCTTGCTTCTGGAATGCCGAGAGCTCAATAAAAACAACATGGGATGAAGCAGCGGGGCTTTTGATCCTAGAGGTCTTGAGTCCCCCGGTCCCATCTTTCTCTTAAATCTGTGTCTGTGTTTTCTTTAAGCTTGCGGCACCTGTCACTCACCCCGAGTCGCCGAGCTGGTCTCGGCAAACCTGTGCTGCCAGAGTCAGACGAGGAAGAAGAGAAGGACCCCCTGGGAATCCAGTCAAACTCTCCCACTGCACCACCGCCTTACGGGGGAGAAGAGGCACCCCTGCACCTCCATCCCAGGACACAGAAGGCCAGAGGAATGGTTTCCCCTCTCACACACCCAGCAAGGTACTCATTTTGGTCAGGGGGCTACTCAAATCCAACAAGGGCAATTCCCCTTGTGGCAAGTGCCTTTGGAGGAACTGACACAGCACGTCACCCGCAAGGCCTGGTACAGCTCCACACCCCGTCTTCAACATCTGACCTGCGTCACTGGGAGAACAATATGTCTTCACACCAGGATGATTCCAAGAAAATGGAACCTCTTCTCTCCCTCATTTCTGCTACCTATAACCCAGCGCTGGGGAGATACTGAAACTCTCCTTAACATGCTCCTCACTTCTGAGGAACAAAGAATGGTCAAGGAAAAGGCAAGATAGGAGGCCAACGGGATTCCCAAGGCCACTCCAGGAAAGCTGTCCCCGAGGCTGATCCGGGATGGGGTCCAAACAACCCTGGAGACAGAAATTAGCCTTGACCACTTCAGAGACCTCGTTCTCTCAGGGCTGTAGACAGGGGTTTCCAAGCAGAGGTGCCTTAACAAAGTTCAGGAACGAAGGCACAGACCCGACAAAAACCCTTCAGAATTCCTGGGGAGATCTTTGAGACATACAGGCAGTTGACTGATATAGATCCTACCAAAGTAATAAAATATGGCTGTCATTAGCCAGAGTGCTCCAGACATCCAGAAAAAAATTCAAAAAGTAGATGGTATGGGACTTCCCTGGTGGTCCAGTGGTTAAGAATCCGCCTTCCAATGCAGGGGATGCGGGTTTGATCCCTGGTTTTGGGGAACTAAGATCCCACATGTTGCACGGCAGCTAAGCCCGTGCGCCGCAACTAGAGAGAAGCCCCTGCGCCGCAACTAAGACCCAATGCAGCCAATAAATACATAAATAAATAAATAAAGTGGATGGTGTACTAGGAATGCCTATGTCAGCTTTAGCTGAGGTTGCTTTTGAGGTTTTTAAGCCAAGACAAGGCCCAAGAAAAGAAGGAGCAACGGAAGATGAAACAACAGGCCGCCTTCCTGGCTGCAGCACCGGCCCAGGAACAATCTGAGAACAGGCAAGTGCCACCTCGAGGAGGAGCCCATCCTAAGGTAAGGCCCCCGGGGCCTCAGCATCAAAAAAAAAAAGAGTCACCCCACTGTGGACCCCGTCAGCGTGCCTACCGTAAACAGGAAAAAAGAACACCCTCACAGAACTGGAGAAATATAGGACCCTCAGGTCTTTCTGATACCCCAGAAGACAGTGACCAAGAATGAGGGGTACCAGGGGCTCCCCGAGGAACCTCTCGCTCCAATGACATTTCCCATGTGGAGCCCATAAAAACAGTGGTGGGAAATAAGATTGTTGATTTTTTGGTTGATACCAGAGCTACCTACTCAGTGCTAAACTCTGAACTGGCCAAAGCCTCCTCAGAGACAATGCCTGCTGTTGGTGTCTTTGGGGAACCTCTCCAAAAGCCCAGAAAACACTGGAATATGAGATGGGAAAAATCTATTTGAAGCACAGTTTCTTACACACACCTGAGTGTGCAATACCTCTGCTGGGACGGAACCCCCTGACTCAACTAAATGCCAGTTACTTTCTCCCAAGAAAGGATGGACAGGAAGGTGCCCGGAACAAGGCTGCTCACATCAAGTGGCATTACCACACCTGGGAAAGGTGGAGCCCTGGGAACACCTGAAGAGACCCTGCAAAAGGTAAGATCCATCGGATGTTTGTGTGAATGGGCAGCCAGGAAGAATAAAGACGGCAACACCTGTACAGGTAAAACTCCGCCTAGGGTCCAAGATCCCAAACTTAAGACAATATCCCTTAAGGCAAGGGTCCCCAATCCCCGGTCCGGTACTGGTCCACGGCCTGTTAGGAACCAGGCTGCACAGCAGGAGGTGAGTGGCGGGCGAGCAAGGGAAGCTCCATCTGTCACTCCCCATCACTCACGTTACTGCCTGAACCATCCCCCGCCCCCAGCTGTGGAAAAACTGTCTTCCGCAAAATCAGTCCCTGGTGCCAAAAAGGCTGGGGACCACTGCCTTAAGGGAACAGGACAGAAAGGGAATCCAACCAGTAATATCTGCCTTCCTTGAATATAACCTAATCCACCCCTGCCAGTCACCATACAACACCCCCTTCCTACTGGCCCAGAAGCCAAGGGCCCAATACTATCACTTTGTACAGGACCTGAGAGCAGTAAAGCAGGTGCTCAAGGACACTCACCCAGTGGTACCCAACCCCTACACCTTGCTTACCAATTTATCTGGGTACTTCTGCTAGTTTACAGTTTTGGACCTGAAAGATGCCTTTTATTGCACATCCTTAAATCCTGCTTAAGGACCAAAAGGTAACCATCTCTACAGATTCTAAGTATGCCTTTTCTAGGGTACATGCACATGGAGCTATCTGGAAAGACAAAGGCCTTTTAACCACAGGGAAGAAAGAAATTAAACGTGCAAAGGAAATTCCTGAGCTGTCAGAGGCAATAATGGAGCCAACAGAAGTGGCCATAGTTCACTGTCCAGGCTACCAAAGGACAAACTTTTCCCCAGTAAAAGGAAACTTCTCTGTAAAGCTGAAAGGAATTAAGCCCTGGGCACAGCATACAAGAGTCAAGTTAGTTCCGGTCCAGCCCACCAAACCACCGAGACCACTCCATCGAAGCAAGATAGGGAATGGAAACCACAAGAGTGAGCATCACAAAGCCTCGGAACATCCCTGCACGGGTTGGTGGTGCAAGCCCAACACTGACTTTTCCACTCCCTGCTATGACTGTGAACCCTTAACTGATCTCGAATTGCTTTTCAGGAAGAAATCACAAGGAGAAAAATTAGGATGAATGGCACTCAGGTTTTTTCTAGCCTGGTATTAAGCTAGGAGATAAATATGTTGATGGTCCTTATACTTTCAGACACAAATAACTCATCTGTGAACTATCCCCATGGTCCTGAAAAGAACCTGGAGGGACCCTATTTTTCTCCTCCTCCCCTTCTGCCTGCCAACAGTTGTCATGCAATGAGCTTGGGACACAAACAATCTGTTTCAACTCTCAAAAGCCGTTGCAGCAGGGGATGAAAAGGAATGATGGGTCTGTCATCCTAATCCCCATACCCAGGGGAAAATGTACTCAGCCCCACCAGCCCAAACCTTCTGCCAGGTTCCGCCATCGGTAATTAAAGGCAGACTAAATAATATAACTTTTAGACTTCCTCTAGAGGCTACCCTAATAACCATCCTTGTGTTAATCTGAGGTCCCTCATGCACTGTACAGTTCTCTTAATGTTGTGTACTTAAACGCATCCGCACAGAGCTCGGGCCTGTCATTCACCCACAATCCAGGACACCCTAGCTGATAACTGTAATCTTACAAGTTGTAACCATTCCATAGGGGAATCCAAAATGAGTCTGTAAAAGAACTGACCCAACCAAAGATGGTCAAGGCTTCCAAGGATACTCCCATCTTTCCTGGGGGGCCTTAGAACACACCGACTACTGAGAGCCCATCAAATGGCAAGAATGGCTGGAGCACACCAAAATAAAAGCTGACTTAATAGTCCCCCAAATAATCAGCCTACAGACTTACCAGACTCTACACGTTGGACACATTATCCTCCTCCTGTCACTCATGAACCACTAACTCATCTTTGGCCCTGGCCCTTTGGTCTTTCTGGAAACACACATGGAGGACAATGTGCACACCAGAGGGATCTGTGTTTCTCTGTGGGGACCAAAGAGACAATGATCTAAAGGAAACAAGGGACCAATTTATTCTAACCAGGTAAGAGAGCCCCAGCACATCAATGTTTGGACACATGGTCAATGTACCCTGGGATTGGTCCACCCTGGGATAAATATTTTTTCATCCAGGACAGCAGACAAACAGGAACAGAGCCTTGGGACCGACGATCTCAGGAACAGGTCCAGCAGTAGGATTAGCAGCAGCATGGGGAGGGGGTGCTTTTGAGGCCACCCTTCAAAATCTAACTGTCCCGATGGAGGAACTGGCCAAAACAACAGCCTCAAGCTTAGACAAATTAAAAGTTGCGGTGAGTTCCTTAGACAACATAGTAATGGATAATAGAATACCTCTTGATGATCTCCTGGCAGAACAAGGAGGGATCTGTGCAGTTGCCAACACCTTCTACTGCACATGGATAAATATCAGCAGATGAGTGGAACAGGATATAAAGAAAATAAACCACAGACTAGCTGGTTACATGGCATTAGTAATCCTCCTGCCCAGCAGGCTTGCAATTCTAAAAACGATTTCTCCCCAGTAAGTCCTGGTTACATAGGCTCCATCCAATGGTATTTTCTGTGGTCCTTATCATAGTGATTCCTCTGATTGGGCCAATGATTCTTAACTTTCTTGCCAAGTTTGTGTCTCAAAGACTGCAGGCCACCAGATTGTTCTTCTGTTGCCTCAACCCTAAACTGGGGGGGATACCAACCCCTCAAACAAACTAGTTTGAATCCTGGAGAGTGTATACAGCTCAGCATGAAATGGTTTCATTCCCCAAGCCCTTGCCAGGCCTACACACATTATCAGCAGGAAGCAGCTAGAGCAGTCATCACCCCCTGATCTCTCAAGATTGAGGAATGATCATATGACTGGAGTTGGGAGGATGGAGACCATACCCTATAACTTGCAAGGCCCATAAGATGGAAACAGAATGACTCACTGAGCCCCCCAAGCTTGTCTGGTGGGGTAACCACAGGAATGAAAACAACTTGCTAATGGCCCCTTCAACTAAGCATCACACAGGCTCACTGAGGAATTAGAATGATAGTGAACTCGACATCGCAGGTCAAAAATCCACATGTAACATACGGAACCCCTCTTCTTGCACCAAACTGCACATGCAACACATGAAGAAGCATGAAGTACAGTTACACTTGCTCAGAGAACTCTCAACACGTACACTTAATTCCTGCCAGTCACTTCTCCAACCCCCTCCTCTCCTGCCTTCTACTTCCACCATAAATGCCCAACTCAAAACCTGATCCAAGAGACAGACTTGAGCATTGCCTCCTGTCTCCTTGCTTGGACACCCTGCAATAAAGCCTGTCCTCTCTGCAAAATACTGTTCCCTTGGTATTTGGTCTTTCTGTTGTACAGCGGGCAAGAAGCCCACTTGCTCGGTTACAGCACCTTCAAGGAGGCACACCAAGCTATTTTTCTGTTATTTACTGTGCATGGTGTAGTACTAGGTTGCACTATGCCACTGACTTACACATTAACAATGAAAAGGTGACATACACACACACACACAAATGAGAAAGTACTTGCATTTACATGGGAAAGATATCTCAACATTAGCCCTTTATTGTGCATGATGGATTTCAAGATTGTAAATATAAATGTGATTAGACTACTCCTACCAAATACATAAGTAAAGGATGCTTGTTTCACTTTCACAATCACGGTGGTGAAAAATATCTTCTTTAGGTCTAAGATGGGAATAAATGACAACAGAAAGTAACAGCCGTAAGTGTTTGAAGACTTCCATTTATGCCTTTGGAAGATGTAAATGAACTTTTGAGTGCACTGTGCAGAATGCAGAGTAAAATGTCAATGACCGAATGGATTATCTTGAAAGAATACATGTCTGTGGAAGGCGTGGCAGAGGCAGAGAAACTTGGAATGTTTATACATCAGGACTGAATGGTGATCAAAGGATGAACAACACAGTGGAAGGGTGGCAAAGCACATTTCAAAAGCTGATGGTGGCACACCATCCTTCAATTTGGAGATTTACTCAAGTTTAAAAGAAGAGCAAAACAATGAACAAGTCATCTCCCAGGCTCTTGGTGGTCACACTCAAATATGGGCACCAACTTCATAATGATATCAACAAAATCAACTTTATATAACCAAAATTGCTAACATATATAACTAACATAAAGCCAATAATAAGGTCGATGTATACACAAGAGCAGCAACTGCTCATCCACTTAAGAATAGCCCCGCTGCACTTCATGGCAAGAAAGAACAAGAATAAATGTGACGTCCACAATTCACCATGAATTATAATAAAAATAGCAAATAAAATTTTAACAAAGTTAAATTTTTGTATTATTTAACAAGTCATGGACCAAATGTCTCAAGGGATGTTTTGAACAGGACCAAATGTCCTGCAAAGGGTCTCTGTCATTACTGCAAAAAGCCAGGACCTTGGAAGAAACACTGCTCCAAGCTTAAGCACTCTAGGTACCTTTAGCCCTCTAGCCAGCCTTTCCAATGTCCTCCCAATCCCCAGTGATGGGACTCCTAAGAGACTACAGGGGCTTTTCCCAATCCTTCCCCCAATTGACTTGGAGAAACCACTCTCCAGGCTTGGAATGAATCTTTCTGTCCTTATTGACACCAGAGCTACACACTCAGTGCTCAACCCCATCACGATTAAACAGTTCCTGCTTTAGAGCTCTAAAAAGTTCAAATAGTGGGGTCTCAACAAGTTCCTAGCTCTAAATTCCCATTTTCTTAGGCCCTCTATGAGATACTCATCCTTGTCTCCTTAGATCTTACTCATTTATTGGGCCGAAACTTCTTAGAAAAATATCATGCTGGAATACTCTTCTGCCAAGAAGTGGAAATAATTCTAGAATTTGACAGCAGCAATCAAAATAGCCAACTAGGTAAATCAAATGCCCCTTCAACATCTTTTATTTGCTCTGTCTCTGATGGCACTAGAGCTAATTCCAAGGACACTAATCATATATCCTGGTTAGATCAGCTACCACCCTCCTTATGGGCAAAATCCTCAACTGATATTGGCAGAATACACAGTGCACATCCTATTAAGATCCAAATAGATCCCTCAAAACCTCTCCCCAGGATTAATCAGTCTCCTGTAAATAAAGAGGCCCTTTAAGGCATTAATCCAATAATATGAGACTCTAAAGCCCACGGCCTCATTATCCCTGCACCAGTCCCTGCAACACTCCTATTTTACCTGTGAAGAAACCAAATGGCCATGAATGGAGGCTTGTCCAGGACCTCTGAGCCATAAACAATATTGTCATCCCTTGCCACAGTGTTGTCCCCAGTCCCCACACTTTATTAGCTTCCATCCCCACTGACAGCAATTATTTTCCCCTGTGATTGATTTATGTAGTGATTTCTTTAGTATCCCAGTAGATAAAGCTAATCAATATCTTTTTGTCTTTACTTGGGAGGGACAGCAATACACCTGGATAGTAATGCCCCAGAGTTCTGCTGAAAGTCCTGATTTCTCACAAACTTAAAGGCTGATCTAAAAAATAAATAAATAAATAAAGGCTGATCTAGATGATATCAAGTTCTCTGGAGGCTTTATTTTAATACAACATGTGGATAACTTATCTCCCTGCTCCCCTTCACCAGCCTCCTCACAAGAAGATATAGCATCTATTGGCCAAACTCCTAGCCTAAAAGTGACAAAGTCTCTAAGGAAAAACTACAATTTGTTCACACTCGAGTTCAAAATTTAAGACATTCAATCTCAGAACAAGGGATGCATTTAGATCCAGACAGGCTTCATTGCATCGTGAACGTCCTAAAGCTCAAAACAAACTCCAACTGCAAGGTTTTCCTGGATTGGCAGGCTACCGTCGAAATTGGATCCCAAACTTTCCCTTATAGCCCATCCTTTACATGCCTTGTTAAAAACTAATAAACTTAACCCTATCTTCTGGGAAGATTCAGATGGCATGACTTTTCAAATCTTAAAGGCAAGTTTAATAAATTCCCCTGCCCTTAGACATCCCAATTATCAACCCCTTTCCTTTCTTTTTGTATAAAAAAACAAGGGACTGCTCTTGGGGTACTCACCCAAAAGCAAGGGGATCACCACCAACCTACAGGATATTACAGCCAACAACCAGATCCCACAGTCCGGGGATGCCTCCCTCCCCCCACTTCAGGGCTATACCTGCTACTGTCCTTCTTGCAAAGGCCACTGAGGAAACGGTCATGGAATTCCCTTTAACCATCTTTGGGCCACATGCTTCAAAGCTCTTAACTCTCATCACACTCAACATCTTTAGTATACCACCTCATTTCCTAGGAAATTCTCCTGTTAACTATCCCTTATATATCATTCTTGCTGTAATAACTTTAACCCTGCTTCTTTTCTCCCCACCTCTACTGAAAAACCCTTCATGAACACTTAATATTGACAGATCACCTCTCACCCCCCATTATGACTTACAGATAACTCTTATGGGTAATGTTGACTTCTCACAGTTCACTGATGGTTCTTACTGGAAAGACGAAATGGTAAATATTGTGCTAGATAGGAACATCAACTCCTTTTGAAGTAGCTGAAGCAGCACTTTCTGCCTTTGGCTGCTTTGGGCTAACAAGCCAAACCATACACACTCACAGGGACCTGTATCCTAGCCAAGGGCAAAACTTCCAAAGTTTACTCCAACTGTAGATATGCCTTTGGAGTGGTTCATGGTTTTGGAATGTTATGGAGACAATGTGGCTTCCTTATTTCCAGCAGAGATGAAATTTAAGAAGGCTCTTACATTCAGGAATTATTAGATGCCATACTCTTACCTGCTGCTTTGGCTATTATTAAGGTCCGCAGGCATTCTAAGCTTGACCCTCTAGAAGCTAAAGGAAATCACCTCACCGACATGTCCACATACACAAAAAAATGTCACCTTCAAGGGTCCAAAAGTCAAACCTCTGTCATGGTCTAAGAGAACCCACCTCGAGCGGACAATCTGGAGAAATTGACTAGAGATACACAACAATCAACACCAGAAAAGGAAAAACAATAGTGGCAGCCAAATGACTGTTGGTATAAGAGGAAAAACCTCTGGTTTGGACCAAATACAAACCTGGTCTTACTAGAAATTCTAAAATTCCCAATATTGGTCACTGTTCATGCATTAAACCACTGGTCTGCAGATAAAAGGATGACGTTTATGAATCAATACTGGGGGGGGGATATTAATAAGGACGCAAAAGTGCCTACTTTGTTTGCCTCACCTGCACAAAGTACAAACCTGTCCTCCCTGCTACTGGGCACTTTAAATTGCCTAGTGGGCCATTCAAGGTTTGACAAATGGGCTTCATTCCGCTACACTTATTTCATGAATACAAATATGTCTTGGTAAGGATTTTTATGTTTTCCAACTGGGTCAGAGTTTTCCCATGTAGACAAGCTACTGCCTTTTCGGCAGCTAAAATCTTATTGGCAACACTCACCCCTACCTAGGGAAGCCCCCTTGAGTTCCACAGTGACTAGGGAACCTATTACTGGTCAAATATTATGGCAAGTCTGTGCTGTTTGGACAGTTCTACAGCACTTTCACTTATCATCCCCTGTCTTAAGGATTAATCAAAGGAAAAAATGGCATCATCAAAACAACTGGCAATAGTTGTGGAAACTCTTCAAGTATTTTGGTCAAAAGCATTGCCATCGGTCCTCCTAAATCTCAGCTCCACCCCCTTTGGAACTCAAACTTTCACACTTTGAGATAATTACTGAGCGCCCATGAATCTAGCCTCTGCCTCTTTTGACCTGCAGTTAACAAAAGGAGATACACTTCTGTGTAGCAAGGTCTAAGTAATTCCCTTTGAAAGAAATTGTGCTCTAGTAGAACAATCATTTCACAGTGCTCCCAGGAGATGAAGACCTCAAATACCCTGCCACATGGGGATTTCATTTATTACTAAAAGGATCTCCAAAAAGCCTTCAACCACACTGGAAAGGCCCTTATCAAGTGTTACTGACCAATACTTGTGCCACCAAACTCCAAGGAGTTGACTCCTGGATCCACGTGTCTCACCTAAGAAAGCCCCCACCCCTGACTGCACCTGCACACCAACTGGTGACCTCAAATTAAAGACTTCTAAGAACAGAGGCACACAACAGCTGAAGCAGACAGCTTTCCTAAGATAATAGGATCAGGCCTGTATATTCTCTCCTTTCTGCCTTTTCTCACCTTGTTGTTTCCTTCTCTATCCCAGAAAAACAATGATCTCATTCCCATTATCCAAACCCCAGCCAAAGGGGCAACCTTTCTGCATGTTGGGTCTATCATCCGAAATCCAAATCTGCCCATGATGGCCGTGACCCCTTAGTTGTCCCTGTAGCAAACTTTTCCTTCATTTCTATCCAATGCGACCGTTAATGATACCTACACCCCTTTGGGTATTGCTTACCAAGTCAAACCTCTACAGCGAGGCATTCCTGTGTCTTGCTTTGACCCCTCTTCTGCCGTAACACTCAATGCAATTAACTGTTATCTATTCCACCTATAGTTCCCTGTCCTCAGATATTAGGTCTGCTTGTCATAGCAAAACAATCCCCCTCTGTAAGGCCTCCGATAACAAAGCCCACAGGACAGGGTAGCTTCTCCCTAACTATTCCCCAAACACCACTGACCCTTGGCTCAAAAGGGACAATCAAATAATCCCAATTAATGGCACTATTAATAATCAAACCCTAGCAGGGGTCTGTGTGCACCACCAGGTTCTATCTTTGTTGTGACAAATAAGCCTTAAAGGGGCCTATGGGTATTCAGACAGTTGGTGGACTGGAGACCAATGTTAACTAGAATTTATAACTCTCACCATGAGCATCCCAATGAATGAGAAGCCTCCCATTAACCTTCCCAATTAAAACTTCATCACCGCTACCTTAAACAGGAAATCCCAGGAGGTCTATATGTTGCTGGATTTGCCTCCATCAAAGGGCACTTATCCCTTTGTGGGCACTTATGTCTAGAAACAAATCATTAGAAATCTCTCTCTGGAATTGGGAAACATTGCCGATTCTAACGCTAACGCAACAGCAGCTCAACAACGATCACTTGACTCACTGGCTAAAGTAGTTTTGGACAAATCAAGGACACACAGTCCTTGATTACCTACTTGCTGTACAAGTAGGGGTTTGTGTGATCTCAAATACTACCTGCTGTACATGGATAAATTCCTCTGGAGAAGTAGAAACCCAGTTACATAAAATTAGGAAAAACACATTTTTGGCTACAAGAAATTTCACCTAACAATCCCTGGTCCTTTGGTCTCTTTAGCTTATTACCTTCAGGTCTGGGTTCCTAGTTTAGCACTATCATACAAACTAGGGTCATTATTCTGCTCATCTGATTTTGTATAATCCCTTTTAAGCTTTGTACCTGATGCCTGTCAAACCTCTGCAGAAAGGATGTACCCAATAAGGTGATGCTGACTCAGTCTTCAAGGTGATCTCCAAAGCTTACAACGCTGGTAAGATAGAGGCTTTAGGTGGGAAATGCCTCAGTTCTTCCTCCTCCCCTTCCCTTTTACTTAAATGTGGCCTCAATGGTTTCTAATCTGTGTACCTCCTCTGACGAGGGACTTGGCACCCAGGTGTGAAATTAACAAAGGAAACCTAAACTAAAACGAGTTGAGAAGGCCTGAAGAGGGAGCTCTTACATCTGACCATGGATGGTGGCAGTGGTGGGACCGAAGAGAGCTTCTGACAGCATTTGGTGACAACTAGAAACATAGGTTTGGCATCCATGAACCCTCTGAGTTTACTGTTTGTGTCACCGTTTCTGGGGACCGTTGGTAAGTTTCTCTTGGTTGCGCTCTGGTCTTCTTGCATTCAAGCTCCTGATCTAATTGGCTTTCGTTTACAGAGCAGGGCAGCTTGAGCTGGTAGAGGATTCTGCCTGCAGCTACCTGAGTTGGCAGATGGTTCTGCTCAGGGCCAAGCCCCCAGCCATTTGGACCACAAAACCCCCAGCCCTGTCCCCAGATTCCACATCAGGAACTGCTGGTAGCAGCTGTAGGTCCCTGTTAGCTTGTAATCGGTCCACAGTCCCCATTCTTTGGGGCCTGCAGGTTCAGTCCTTTTCCCCACTTTCCAGATTAGCATGGCTCCAGGAAACCCAAAGGCCTGGCTAAAAAAGGAGGTGGGGTGGGGGATCCTTTACATCTAGAGAGCTGAGTACATTACCACCTGATTAGTTTATGTTTAACAACTATAATCCTGGAAACTGCAATTATTTAATAAGCTGGCAAAATTTTACCAAAAACAACCTAGAATGACAATGGCCATTATGGGGAATGTTTCAATTAGACAAGATTGTTCAAAGAAATACATTGGAAAGCAAAGGATCCCACACTGGACAGACAGAATGGGATACCTATTTTAATTGGTATGCAGAAGACTACAAAACACTTCAAGATTCCAAGATAGCTTCATTAACAGACTTGTTACAAATGGCTAAGGAAAAATTAAAGACAAAAAGAGTACCTAAGACAAAAGATGATAGGACAGACATGACGACTGATGTGACTCTTACGGCCCTCTCCATCCTTTTTCACCTGTCTGAGATGCCTTTTCACTACAAAGAGACTATCAGACAATTACCATTTAAAATAAAACTACCCAAGGTTGCAGATGAACCCTCTCAGCTGTCCTTCACACCTTGGTCAAAGACTATAAGAGCTATAAAGAATTTTCTAAACCTAGGGAGGAACCCTCAAAGTCTTTTTTTTTTTTTTTTTTTTTTTGAGGAATTTAGAGTCATTGTCTGGGCCTATGACCTTGGGCTGCCAGATCTTTATCACCTTGTACATGTGTGGTAGGACCTGGGAAAGCCCCCAAAATGGAGGCAAGAAACAAAATGGGGGGACTTCCCTGGTGGTCCAGTGGCTAAGAATCCTCCTTCTAATGCAGGGGATGCATATTTGATACCTGGTTGGGGAACTAAGATCCCACATACTGTGAGGCAACTAAGCCTGCGCGCCACAACTACTGAGCCCACACACCACAACTAGAGAGCCCATGTGCTGCAACTAGTGAGCTCATGCACCACAACTAGAGAGCAAGTGCACCAAAATGGCAAAACTCCAAGGATGATATCTGAGGTCCTTGACCAGAAAGGGCTCACAAAACAGCAACTGCCCTTTAACAAGCCATTCCTAGAATTTCCCTGCCTGCACTGATTTTGTCTATTATCCAGCCATGCAAACAAAGGAAAGATGAATTTGTGGCAGACTTTATACCCATTTGGAAGCTCTCCTTTTCTGGCATTCAGGGTTCCACACAATTAATACAATAAATAGCACAGTCAGCCAGCTGCAGGTGCTCTCTTTGTAAACAGATTATCTCATGCAATTAATGGATGGACAAAAAGGCAGAAAATAGGACGGGAGGCCACAGGCCTGTCTAAACTTGCGACTACAGCTGAGCATTCTGAAAGGACCCTGGAGCAAGACTGCAAACAGAAATCCACTAAATAGCCCTAAAAATACAACAGCTTCAGGGCCAGAGACCCAAAATAACACCTGCACTGCGATCCCTAAGGGTCCAACTTTTGAAAAATGGTGGTCCAAAGACTGGTGTCACAGCTGTTATCAACTGGGAGACATTAAAGAAAAGACTGTTACTCAAACTATTACCAGTAGTTCCCTTAAACCTCCAAGAAGAAACTAAAATTAAAATTAATGGGAAAACTTGCCAAATTTTAGTTGATACCAGAGCTGCATTTTCTACTTTAAATCCCTCCCTTATAGGACAACAAATCCCTTGGAGTAAAAAGGAGGTTTCCATAGTGGAGGTATCTAATAAAGTTCAGATAATTTTTATCTCAACTGGACCTTTTACTGAAAAACCTTCCTTTGTGCTATGCGACCCAGCCTCCATCATTCTATCAGGCGGAAATCTCCTTTCCAAATTAAAAGGTCTAACCTGTTTTGCTTCCAACAGAGATCTCACCTTAGAATTTCCTGACCAACCTGAACCTGATCGTTTATGTTCCTTGCAGTGTTTCCAAGATACAGAAGAGAAAGAAGTTCAACAAGAGTTCCCTAACTTAACTGACATACCCAAACGTTTGTGGGCTGCTTGTAATACTGACATTGGAGGAATGAAAAGCGTGGAACCTAGTATAAAGATTCGAACAGATGTAGCTAAACCTCTCCCTAAGTTACCTCAATATTTACTGAAGCCTGAGGCCATACAAGGCCTCACAGCCAAAGCAGAGACTTAACCACCCAGGAGCTAAACATTCCCTGCACCAGACCTGCAACACGCCTATCTTACAGGTCTGGAAACTTAATGGACAGAGATGACAACTTGTCCAGGCGCTGATTGCTACTAGTAAGATACGGGTGACCCCTGAACAATGTGGGCATTAGGGATGCCGACCCCTGTGCAGTTGATATCTGCGTATAACTTCATAGTCCGCTCTCCGCATCCGTGATTTCACTTCCCCAGATGCAACCAACCTTGCAGCGTGTAGCACTGTAGTACTATTCACTGAAAGAAAAGCCACACAAAAGTGAACCCACGCAGTTCAGACCATGAAGTTCAAGGGTCAACTGCAGGTAATCCCTTTTCCAGTTGTCCTGAACCCAACACCTTCTGTCACAGGTTCCACCTGTCTTGAAATGCTTCACTGCCGTGGACCTCTGTTCAGCCTTCTTCAACACCCCTTGGACCCCAACAGCCAGTAGCTACCTGTCCTTACCTGGAACCATCAGCAGTGTACTTGGGCACTCATGCCTCCAGGGCTCACAGGGCCCCTTCTTATTTCTCCCAAATGTTCCACCAAGACATAAGTGCCCTATAGTTCCCGGGAAATCCACCCTTTCACAACATGTAGAAGATCCCCTGCTGTGCTCAGCTACCCAAGAGGTATCTGCAAAAGACTCCTTGTATGTGCTCCAACAGTGAGCTGAAAAGGGATACAGGGTCTCTAAGGAAAAGTTACAATTATCTCCAGACATTGTTCACTACCTAGGTCATGGTCTAAGCACTAAAGGATTCCACTATCTCTAAAAAGAATTCGGCTAACACAGGATTTCTTAGACGCACAACTAAGCAACAGCTTGGTGGATTCCCAAGCTTGGCTGGTTATTGAAGACCCTAGGTTCCTAAATTTTCTGTTGGCTTCCGCACTCTATGAAATTACTAAAGTTTCAGTCCCTGAACCTCAATTAGTGAGGATCTCTAACAAACCTCAGTAGGGTCCTGTCTCTGAATCTATTCCCCTTTCTTTAGGCTCTTTGAGAGACACTCATCCTTTTCTCCTTAGCTCCTCTGCTTTGTTTACTAAGCCTAGACTACTTGGAAAACAATCATGCCAAAATTTTTTTCTCCCAAAAGGGGAAAATAACTCTAGAACTTGACAGTTGTAATCAAGATAGCCAACCAGGTGAATTACATGACCCTCAGACCTTTTTATTTGCTCACACCTATGAAATCCTTTTGCTAACTGCTCCTGACATAACTCTTTCGTGTTGTAATAACCTCAGTCCTGTTTTTCTTCTCTCCTCTTCACTAATGAAATCCCTCATGACTGTTTTTTGTTTTTTTTTTGGGGGGGTACACCAAGTTCAATCATCTGTTTTTATACACATATCCCCGTATTCCCTCCCTTCCTTGACTCCCCCCCCCCCAAGTCCCCCCCACCCTCCCCGCCCCAGTCCTCTAAGGCATCTTCCATCCTCAAGTTGGACTCCCTTTGTTATACAACAACTTCCCACTGACTATCTATTTTACAGTTGGTAGTATATATATGTCTGTGCTACTCTCTCGCTTCGTCTCAGTTTCCCCTTCACCCCCCGCCCCCTCCCATACCTCGAGTTCTCCAGGCCATTCTCTGTATCTGCGTCCTTGTTCTTGTCACTGAGTTCATCAGTACCATTTTTAGATTCCGTATATGTGAGTTAGCATACAATATTTGTCCTTCTCTTTCTGACTTACTTCACTCTGTATGACAGATTGCAGTTCTATCCACCTCATTACATATAGCTCCATCTCATCCCTTTTTATAGCTGAGTAATATTCCATTGTGTATATATGCCACATCTTCTTTATCCATTCATTTGTTGATGGGCATTTAGGTTGCTTCCATGTCCTGGCTATTGTAAATAGTGCTGCAATAAACATTATGGTACAAGTTTCTTTGGGGATTATGGTTTTCTTTGGGTATATGCCCAGTAGTGGGATGACTGGATCATATGGTAGTTCTATTTGTAGTTTTTTAAGGAACCTCCAAATTGTTTTCCATAGTGGCTGTACCAACTTACAGTCCCACCAACAGTGCAGGAGACTTCCCTTTTCTCCACACCCTCTCCAACATTGTTGTTTCCAGATTTTGTGATGATGGCCATTCTGACTGGTGTGAGGTGATACCTCATTGTGGCTTTGACTTGCATTTCTCTGATGATGAGGGATGTTGAGCATCTTTTCATGTGTTTGTTGGCCATCTGTATGTCTTCTTTGGAGAAATGTCTGTTTAGGTCTTCTGCCCATTTGTGGATTGGGTTATTTGCTTTTTTGGTATTAAGCTGCATGAGCTGCTTGTATATTTTGGAGGTTAATCCTTTGTCTGTTTTTTCATAGGCAATTATTTTTTCCCATTCTGAGGGTTGCCTTTTAGTCTTGTTTATGGTTTCTTTTGCTGTGCAAAAGCTTTTAAGTTTCATGAGGTCCCATTTGTTTATTCTTGATTTGATTTCCATGATTCTAGGAGGTGGGTCCAAAAGGATCTTGCTTTGATGTATGTCATAGAGTGTTCTGCCTATGTTTTCCTCTAGGAGATTTATAGTGTCTGGCCCTACATGTAGGTCTTTAATCCATTTGGAGTTTATTTTTGTGTATGGTGTTAGGAAGTGTTCTAATTTCATTCTTTTACATGTTGCTGTCCAATGTTCCCAGCACCACTTATTGAAGAGGCTGTCTTTTTTCCATTGTATACTCATGCCTCCTTTGTCAAAGATAAGGTGCCCATATGTGTTTGGGCTTACTTCTGAGTTCTCTATTCTATTCCATCGATCTTCCTTTCTATTTTTGTGCCAGTACCATACTGTCTTGATCACTATGGCCTTGTAGTATAGTTTGAAGTCAGGAAGCCTGATTCCCCCAACTCCATTTTTCCTTCTCAAGATTGCTTTGGCTATTCGGGGTCTTTTGCGTTTCCATACAAATTGTAAGATTTCTTGCTCTAGTTCTGTGAAAAATACCATTGGTAATTTGATCGGGATTGCATTGAATCTGTAAATTGCTTTGGGTAGTACAGTCATTTTCACGATGTTGATTCTTCCAATCCAGGAACATGGTATGTCCCTCCATCTGTTTGTGTCGTCTTTGATTTCTTTCATCAATGTCTTAAAGTTTTCTGCATACAGATCTTTTGCCTCTTTAGGCAGGTTTATTCCTAGGTATTTTATTCTTTTTGTTGCAATGGTGAATGGGAGAGTTTCCTTAATTTCTCTTTCTGCTCTTCCGTTGTTAGTGTATAGGAATGCAAGAGATTTCTGTGCATTAATTTTGTATCCTGCTACTTTACTAAACTCATCAATTAGTGCTAGCAGTTTTCTGGTAGAGTCTTTAGGGTTTTCTATATATAATATCATGTCATCTGCAAAGAGTGACAATTTTACTTCTTCTTTTCCAATTTGTATTCCTTTGATTTCTTTTTCTTCTCTGATTGCTGTGGCTAAAACTTCCAAAACTATGTTGAATAATAGTGGTGAGAGTGGACACCCTTGTCTTGTTCCTGTTCTTAGAGGGAATTCTTCCAGTTTTTCCCCATTGAGAACGATGTTGGCTTTTGGTTTTTCATATATGGCTTCTATTATGTTGAGGTAATTTCCTTCTATGCCCATTTTCTGGAGAGCTTTTATCATAAATGGATGTTGAACTTTGTCAAAAGCTTTTTCTGCATCTATTGAAATGATCATATGGTTTTTATTCTTCAAGTTGTTGATATGATGTATCATGTTGATTGATTTGCGTATATTGAAGAATCCTTGCATCCCAGGGATAAACCCCACTTGATCATGGTGTATGATTTTTTTTAATGTGCTGTTGGAGTCTGTTAGCTAGTATTTTGTTGAGGATTTTTGCATCTATATTCATCAGTGATATTGGTCTGTAGTTTTCTTTTTTTGTGACATCTTTGCCTGGTTTTGGTATCAGGGTGATGGTAGCCTCATAGAATGAGTTTGGGAGTGTTCTGCCTTCTGCAGCATTTTGGAAGAGTTTGAGAAGGATAGGTGTTAGCTCTTCTCGAAATGTTTGATAGAATTCACCCGTGAACCCATCTGGTCCTGGACTTTTGTGTGTTGGGAGATTTTTAATCACTGCCTCAATTTCCGTACTTGTGATTGGTCTGTTCATGGTTTCTATTTCTTCCCGGTTCAGTCTTGGAAGATTGTATTTTTCTAAGAATTTATCCTTTTGCTAACTGCTCCTGACATAACTCTTTCATGTTGTAATAACCTCAATCCTGTTTTTCTTCTCTCCTCTTCACTGATGAAATCCCTCATGACTGTTTTTTAATACTGACAGACCACCTTTTGACTCTCTCTATTAACTTACAGGAGACTCCTCTGACCAAGGTAGGTTTTCATGGTTTGCTGAAGGCTCCTGTTTAAAAGATGAACATGATAAATATGCTGTATTTGCTATGACAGCTCCTCCTGAAGTCACTGAGGCAGCACCTTTACCTTCGGCTACTTTGGCCCAACAGGCTGAATTACATAGTCTCACTCCTTAGTCAAGGGCAAAACCACAAATATTTGTATCTACAGCAGACAAGCACTCCTTGCCACTGCACATGCATCAAACCACTGGTCCAGTGACAAAGCACTCATGAGCTAACACTGCTGGGAAAATAATAAACCTACAAGAAGTACCTGCCTTGCTCATCCCACCTGCCCAAAATACAATGCACGGAAACTTGTTCACGTTTCTCCTGGACGTTCTGAATTGCCTGACGGACCATTCAAGGTTTGTCAAATGGACTTCATACAGCTGCCCCCATCTCATAGATATAAATATGTTTTAATCACAGTCTGTATGTTTTCTCACTGGACTGAAGCCTTCCCTTGTAGACCAACCACTGCTTCTATGGCTAAAATTTTGTTAGAAAAGTCTATCCCCTCCTGGGGATCCCCTCTGGAGCTTCACAATAATGAAAGAACCCATTTTAACTGATAAGGTGCTTTCAACAAGTGTGTGCTGTTTGGCCAGTTTTACAACATTTTCACTGTGCTTACCATCCTCAATCCTCAGGGTTAGTTGAAAGCGCTAACAGCACTATTAAGACTCAACCAGCAAAATCTGTGGAGATCTTCCCAACACCTTGGCCAAAAGCATCGCCTTTGGTCCTTCTAAGTCTCAGATCTACCCGCTTTGCAACTTGTCAACTCTCACAATGCACTGGTCCCTGCCTCTTCTGATCCACAGCTGATAAAAGGAGATCTACATCAGTATTGTAAAAGCCTGGTTTCTTCTATTAAACCAACCCTGCCCTGATGGAAGCAATCTTTTTATAATGTGTTCCAGGGAGGCAAAGACCTTAAGCATAATATCTGGCAACCTGGAGATTTCATCTACTGAAAAAGACATCACCAGAAGGATTCTCTTCAGCTTCTCTGGAAAGATCCATTATCAGGTACTGCTAACCAACCCTTGTGCTGGCAAACTACAGAAAACAGACCCTTGGGTTCACGTCACACATCTAAAGAAAGCACCAAACCCTGACTGGACCTGCACATCATCTGGTGACCTGAAGGTAAAGATTTCCCAGAATTGAAACAGATGATAACTGATGAGACAGCCTTCTGAAGATGTCCAGACCAGACCCATTAGAAAGTTCAGGATGCACAGTGTCTCATCTCTTTCATCTGGACTATTAACTGACTCTGAATTTTTATCTAAATTCATGATCTCTGAATTTACAATCTATAGGCTGTATTACTGATAAAACATCTGGTTCCAAACAGTCCTTTTGAGATACCAAAAATAAGTCTTTGAAGTTTTGCTATTTTTGCAAAAAATTCATGTTTATTCCTGCACTGTGTCTTCCTGAAGATCTTGTTTAATTCTTTCAGTTCTGAGTGTGCATTTGCTGTATTCATTATTCTAAGATACAGACTAGATGAGAAAGGCCCAAGAGATCTCCCATCTAGCCTTCCTTGTTATTTGAATGTGACATCAACAGGTTCCCACTCTGTGCACTCTCCCTCTGACATGGGACATAACACCCAGGAATGATCCCTCCTGACATTCAGGGACAAAACTCCACTGAATCTGAAAGAAAACCTGACTCTTGATCAGTGATGCTTTCAGAGAAAGATCTTGATCAAAAGGAGGAAATATGAAAATCAATAAACAGAAACCTCATTTAAAATGGAGTTGGGATGCTAGAAGGGGGCGCTCTCACATCCTACCCCTGGACATCAACTGCACACCTAACAAAAAAGAGACACGCCTTGCATCTCCAGCAGGAGGAAGCTGACAACTTTACTACCCAGCAGGAGGAAGGAAGAATTTCTCCTTGCAAAGCAACAGCCCAGCCAATAAGACACTGGTAGAACTCACCCAATGAAAAGACATTACACTTCAAACTCTCAGTCTCCTCCAGTGGACTCTCTGTTTATAACAGCTCCTCCCAACTCCCCATTCTCTATAAAAGAATGTTCTTCTCCTTTGTTCGCAAGACTTGTGATTCACCACAGACTGCATGTCTTGAATTGAATTCTTTGCTGTTCCCCAATAAACCTACCTTGATGGTGAAATAACTGGCTGTTTTTATTGTTTTAGGTGAACAAGGTAGACTGCTTCTGCCCAAGACTATGGATCAAGACTTCATACTTTAATTAAACATGAGACCCTTTATTTTTTTCTTTCTCTTTTTACTCTGACATTTTTACTTTTTACTCTTCACCTCCATGGTCCTACAGTTCTCTAGATCAGATGTGTCTCTACTCACTAAGAAATCTCACCAGCAGCACCCATCTTTGCAAGGAATTTAGGATAATTATTTTAGACTAAGAGATTCTCTCCCCACATGCACTAAAAACCTGACTTTCACCTGGCTTAAATGAGTAAAGGCAACAGTCCTTTTTAAAAATGATTTATCTAATAGGGTGATGCTAGCTCAGCACTTCAAGATGATCTCCAATGCTTATGACCTTGATGAAATATAAACTTTGGGAAAGAAAACATCTGAGAGTTCTCTCTACTACCTTTCCTTGTTATTCAAATATGGCCTCAAGTGGTTTCCAGTCCACAAACTGTCCATCTGACATGAGGCACAACACTCAGGAAAGGTCCTTCCTGGCATCAAGGGATGAGGGCTACTGAATTCAGAAAACCTAACCTTTGATCAAGAATGCTTTTGGAGAAAGATCTTGTTCAAAAGGGGGAAATAAGCAAATTAATAAAGAAAACCTCAACTAAAATCAGTAGTTGGGGGAGGCCTGTAGAGGGAGCTCTCACACCCTACCACTCACTGTCAGTCACTTCAAACAGGACGAGACTACCTTGCGTTTCCAACAGGAATGTATCCTTACTTTACTACCCCAGCAGGGGGAGGTTTTCTTCTTGACCAACAACAAGCCCAGCCAATGGAAAATACTACAGCTCAGTTAACGATAAGCTGTCATCACCCTGAAACCTTACTTTCCTCCAATGAACTTTCATTTTTCTTTTGCTAATGACTTCCTGTCTCACACGCCTTTCTATAAAAGCCTTCTAATTTGTATAACTCCTCTGTGTATCGCTCTGCGCTAGATGAAATGCTGCCCAATTTATGAATTATTTAATAAAGCCAATTAGGTCTTCAAATTTACTCAGTTGAATTTTGTTTTTTAATAGGATCCATTTATCACAGACATTCCCACAGGCCAGAAAGCTGCTCACATGATGTGGAACCCCATCGAACCTAAACTTTCCCCAAAACACAAAAACAAAACTCTGCCAGGTACAGCTGCACATCATTCTGCTCACTGTCGATCTTACTACTACTGGTGTAGGTGCTTTCATTGGTTTGCAAACTCTTCAAGCAAGCCATCGTTTCAAACCAAACATAGCAAGCGCTGAGACCCACATCAACTCGACTGGTTATCCACTTAAAACAGTCACCAAAGCCACATCCCAGACAACACTGTTCTGGCCCAGAAGCTCACTGCTCAGATGACATCTCAGACCCAACTTGCCACTGGAGACAATTTTACCCTGGACACTAAAACCTTTTGCCCATGGACTGCCTTTCCTAAGGCACAAGTTGGACACAAGAAGACATTTTTGCTTTTCTTCCTTCAAAATTATGCATTCTGTTTCTCTGCTTGCTGTCTGCTTAGCCCATAATCCTGGTATATTCCTCCCTCTCTGCCAACACATATACCCCCTTACACTCCCATGCCTAAAGGGAAGATTGGTAGATGTTACCACCAATACTATTTGTACACCATTCCAAATATTAATGGCAATTATCACTTTCCCCAGGAAGCATCTGCTATCGGTCAATCCTTCAAGCCCCTGGGAGAGGACTGCTCACTCCCCATTGCCTTCTCCACCTCCTGCCCTGTGTCTCTACCCATAACCATTCCTCTCCCTCAGCTACACACACATCCCACTATGAAAATTCATTAAAGAACCCTAACTCAGAACTGGAGTTGGGAACCCACAAAGAGCTGGCTCTCACGCACACGCCACACATCACAGCTTGACTAGTGCAGCAGGAAAAAGGAAGATTTCCTCTTGGCCCAGCAATGGCAAGTTGCCCTCACCTGCAGCCAGTGACAAGCTGCCACCACTTCAAACTCTCGTTTTCCTCCAACGAACTTTTGTTCAAAACAACTCCTCCAAACGTCCCCCTTTCCTCTATGAAAGAATGCTCTCCTCCTTTGCTCTCTGAACTTGCCTGTGGTTCACCATAGTTTGCTTGTCCCAATTCCTCTGCTATTTATGAATAAGCTCTATTTTTCTAGCTGAATTGCTTATCTTTTATTTTTTTCCAAAAAGGCTGACACCACTCGTTGTGAATCAAATTTACTAAATCACGATCATACCCTCCAACATCACAACTGCTAGATCTGTCATCTTGACCCAAGAAATACACCAAGATGTTATCAGACTCATACTTTTAACACTCTTTATAACTCTACCAAAATACTGTTAAAGACCCCACCCCCAAAATTCCAGATCTGTGTTCCTGGCTAATGCAATATAAACGGGAAGCTTAATTATGAGCTGGCTTCAAGGCTCCTTACACTTCCTGTTCCTCCTTTTTACTCTCATAAAAAAATGCTCTCTATGCTGCTTAAGGTAATGTATGCCCTATTCTCTAAAAGTCGCCAACATCATCAACCCAAAGTTTCCTTAAAATGATGTCAAAACAGAAGACCAATTGTATTAATCACATTTTTCAAAAATATTTGTATGATATTTTGACCTCTTTGGGGCCTCCCAGACTGGGGAGAGATGGCCCCTCCTGGGGTAGAATACTCAGATCAGAAAAGGGCTCACCAGGGAGCATGACTTCCATGTGGAAACCAACCAATCCAGGGCCCAGGCTATGAGCCACCACCTGTCTGGCTTTTACCCTCCAGGAGGACTGCCCTACTCATCCAGGGCTGGTACCAGACAACCAGTGACCACCTCTGTAACCCAGAGCCCAACAACATTACCCAAACTAGCCATGTTGCTCCCCCTGCCCTGCCTGGCCTCTCCTGCAAAATACAATGTCCCATGCTTTTCCTTCACTCCTGTCTCTGCCTCCAGACTCTGATGCTTCCCCATGTGGCCCCAAGTGCCATGCCTCTCTTTTCTAGCAGATCTGTAACAATAAACTTTTCTTTCAATGGCATTGACCTCTCTGTGTTGTCACTCACAGTTACAAATTAGGACCCAGGCTTAACAAATCAGAACTAATGTTCCCAACTTGGCCAACGACGATGGCAGGACTTTAATTTCTTCATTATTTGATGCTGCTGAAATATCCTAACATTCTAATATGCACCTAAGATCCACTACTTAAAGCTACTTTATAGGATTCAGCAGATTTTGGTAATTTTTTTTTAGCAGTTGAGAAGTGAAAGTTAAGGTGAAGTTAAGGTGAGGAGGTGTAAAGGTGAAAAGACCTTCTCCTAGGAGTCGGTCAACGGCTCAGAATTAAGCATCTAGGCCTAGTAGAGAAGAGGTGATATTTGGCAACATTCAGGGTTCAATTTTCTTTCTGTGTGTGGCTGGCACAACTCACCCTACCCATTCAGATCCAGCTTCCCTCGGAATTTTGGTGAACCACAGAATCAGAACAGGGCCTTTTAGTAGGGGTGGTCCTAAAGACAAACAGCTTCTTCCTGAAAGCTGCCACTGCTACCCACATTAAAATGGGAGCTGGGGACCTCCTTACCCTACTCTGTAGGCATATTTGGGAAAAATAAAACCTCATGCTTTACAGAAAATCACCCACGTTTATTTTCCTTCTAATAAGCTACTATCTTCTTCATATCCTTCACATTTTTAAAAATTATTTAAAAGAAAGGATCTAAATTTTAAACAGTGGTATTTACCAGCATAATTTAAGTGGTGGAAGAAAATATGAAAAAAAAATGGAAGAAGAAAGATATGAATACTTTTTAAAAGCAGTTTAGAAATCATAGTGACTTCATGTAATACAGCTACATCAGGCAATGCAGTATTTTGATTGTATCAACCGCCAACTTTTAAATAATTTTATGACAAAATGATAATATCCTGGTTCATGGCAATTCAACCATCTATAACTTTGTTCCTTGATGATTCAAAAGTCCAGTGATAAGACTTGATGTATGTTAAGTGCTGAGATACAACTTATTAAATATTCTTGGTGTTTTTTGGTTTGGGTGGGAGGGGTGGTTTAAGAGAAGAAAGGGCATCTTTGGGATTACAAAAAATGGGATCACATTACAAAATTTGGCACATGAATTGGTTAAAATTTATTGTGGTTACATGGATAAACCTTAAAATGTTTAACTATTTTAATCTGGAACTTTAAAAAATATTCTAACTTTCAATTCAGAAGACAAGAACACAGAGGGATAAGGTATCCTAGAAATCTCACAGGCTTTCAGAATACTGCCTGTCAGGATATCAGGTGCATTTCAAAGACAGGCAGGGATGGAGTTTTGAGTCAAGCTACTTAGGAGAGTGAATAGAAAAATACCTAACAGAGTGTACTGTATTTCCTATGCTAAATTTAAAGAAGAAAAATTACTCCCCTACACTGTTACTACTCTAAGTAGATTCTATTTTTATTCTGATGTAACTAGAGCATTAGGGTCAGAACATTTTCAGTAAAACTAAACTGGAATGCTCTCACTTTGAATGAAAGATTATATTATTTTCTGAGAAATCCTTAAAAACGACATCTCTATCACAGAAAAAAGGTTGGAAGTGAGAGGAGGAAGGGGACTGTACTGCTTTAGCTAGACTTGTAGCCAACTGGAGTTGGGATTTCTTTCTTTAAGTTTTTAAAAGGAAATTTCCTTCCTAATATGACTTGGGATATTGTTTCCTTTGTTTGGCTTGATGATAAATAATGTGATCTAAGTGCTCAGAAAGTATCAATCTCCTCCTGCTGTGCAGGATGCCAGGTGTGATGCTGGACAGGGCATGAAGTGATCACAGTCCACTCCCTTTGGGGTCAGAGAACAAAAAGAATATAAACTTTTGTTGCTCTAGTTTGCATCATCACTGTTGAACAAGCTTTTATACGAGAACACTCAGGATGAGAAGATGACTCAGAAAGGGGCAGACGGAATCAAGAAGAGATAGCTTAATGATTCTGGCTAAAGAACTATGCAAGTTATGACATTTAAAGAGTGAGGTTTAGCTCCACCAAACCTACTTATAAACATTATTGTGGACTTTACTAACAGAAAGATAACTTAAAAAAATTCTTATCTAAGAACTCTTCAATGGGACATACCTGGTCTTTTAAGACTGCTTATTGTAAAAAAAAAAAAAAATGAAATTTATAGATTTATAGGATGCTGACAGCTGAAGAATGGAAGATAGTCACAGAGGCTCCCTATCTATGTAACAAATGGACTGTAAAACCCAGGAAGTTAACTTGTACCGGAAACACAGTTAACATACATTTGTTACTATGAAACAAAATGTATCTCACTGTTGAGAAAGGGAATTTTGCAGAAATTGTGCCTGATATTATGGAGCCCTTTCAGAGACAGATACTGCTGCATTTGTGCTTGCTTTGTGTTTGTGTTCTTTGCCAAGTCAGTAAAGTTTGGTGTTGAGTAGTGTCTATGATTCATGTGAATCTGCTTTTGTCAATCCAACCCTTTGTGACACTACATTATCAATACCCATACCACATTTTAAAAATAGACCTCAGGACACACCATCTTCAGTGTGAATGCATGGTCCTATTCATTCAGTTATTCATTCAGTCATTTAAAATTAAATCAAATCTTTTAAATCCACCCAAATGGAAAAACAGAGAATTGACAATACTTAATCTGTCCTTGCGCTCCTCCACTATTCTCACTTTCTGCCACGCTACCCAAAATAACTACTATATTGTGGTCATTAATCTCTTGTTTGTTACAATGATTTTACATATTTCTATGTCTAAATAAAATGGTTAGTTTTAGTTGTTTTTGAATATTATGAAAAAGATAACATATTGTATGTAATCTACTTGGAACTGCCTTTTTCATCCCATACCCTTTTCTAAAGGGATTGCAGCTTTACATTTCCACTGGCAACACATAAGGGATCCTGTTGACCCACCTGGATACTGTAAGAAACCTTAGTTTCTATAAATTCAATGCATATAAAATGGCTTCTTACTGTGATTTTGGTTTGCATTTTCATCAGTGTTAGTAAGGTCATTCATCTCTTCATATATTTATCGATATATACATTTCTTCCTCTAGGGAATTCCTCTTTATATCTTTTGCATTTGAAAAAAATCTTTGATTCTCTTTGTTTGTTGTTTGTAGTAATCATATATTTTCCTGATGGTCCCTTTTGGCAATGTATATTGTAAATATTGTAAATGTTTTCAAAAAAAAAAAAAAAACCAGTTTTAGAAAACAATAGCATCCAATTGTTATGAGGAAGCCCTAACACTCAACACAGAAACTTAACTTAAAAAGGCTCCTGGAGAAATTAAGATCACATTGTGGTTATTTGGATACCCCCACATGGAATCAGCACTGATATGGTTTTAAGGTAGAAAACGATTTTTCTAAAAGAGAAAGAGCATGGTCAATGTGTACCCATTGTCATGAACCGTTTCTAAGAAAGGTCTCTGGCTACTAGGTGCACTTTTGCTTTCTTTTATATGATCACATTAGGACATAATGCCTAAAAATGGTGAATACTATTATTGTCAATGAATGAATTGATAAAATATTTTAGAAGTCACTTGGCCAAACTGCCTTTAAACCATGTTCACGATGCGACTTGAGATTCACAATATGGGAGGCAGTAGAAACATTTGATAGAAAATACTTTCAAATTTTCTCTCTATGATTAAGTTACCCAAGAATAGAATTTGCTCACTCCCATGATAAAACTGAGTTTTAACTACTGAAATCTCCTACAGTTAAAAAACAAATATGATTATAAAGTCTTTAATAAAAATGCTTGATGGAGTGATAAACCACCAATGACTTGGTATCATTAAAAGTATTTTTTTTACAACTCAAACCTCACATACCTTGAATGAATAAAGCACAGCTCGAAGCTGTGATTTACTCTCTAGTCTGGTTCTCATCATCTCTTCATTAAGAACATTCACCTCACAGACCAAGAAACCAACTAAATGCACCAGCTGTGAGGCCAGCGAGAACGACTCAGTATCTCAGGTTCAAATGGTTATTCCAATTAACATCACCAACATGCACTAGAGGGTGGGAGTTTTACCACTGTTTTTTAAGAGGTAACACCTGGTCTGATCATTGTAAAACAAACAAAAAATGATAATTTTTAGGGTGGGGCTAGAGAAAAAGTTGCTAAATTTTACATCCCATACCTGCCTCCCTCTCCTTGTATATGCTCCTGGTATGCTTCCCTGGAATAAACAGATACCACTTCATAGCAGCTTTTTAATGTCATGTATTGGGTTGGCTAAAACATGTTTGTTTTTTTCCATAAAAACTGAAGGAACTTTTGGTCAACCCAATATTAGTGGATGGATGGTGAATTTACTGATGGGCCTGGTTTCTAATGCCAATCTGAGTAGAAAGAGGACATTTCCTAAATGCTTCACATCCACTCAACTAATGAGACAGGGTTATGTTTTTAAGGGGTTCTTTGCACTACTTTGGTTGTATTCTTAACATTCCAATGCATGTACAGTTTCAGTTCCCTTTATTCATTCTTTATTGTGTGTGTGTGTGTGTAAATACATATCCTCAAATCAACTACACTATTTTCAGATTTTCTACATCCAAGGTACACCTTCTTGTATTTTGATATTCACCTAATTAAAACATGCAATTTACAACATTTGAACTACTCCAGGACACAAAACACAGTTCTATCTAGTTCTATACTACTCCTCGGGTAAGGACTAACTTCAGCCCCTGCACTGGACAACAGTTTGATTCCTCCACTTCTCAGACAACTTCACCATGACACACAAAGCCTAAGCACGTTTTCAGTTGGCCTGTACTCTGAGAAATATGCTTCCAGATAAAAATGTGGTTTCCCTCTTACTATCTACACACCAAAGCATGCTGTTCCCATTAGGAGGAGCAAGACACTTCACTGGGGAGTCTTCTTTCTTGCAAAAGCTAAACCACTTGTCAGTCATCTGGGTTGTCCCCTGCCATCAGTGTACTGTACACCAGAAGCATCTAGTTCAGAGCGATTTTCTCAGGTTGTTTTCCAACCATGGGATTCATTCAAATTTCACGCTTAACCTTGTACAGAGTCAGATTCCACCAGGCACAGACTTCTAACTTCTGAGTAGGAGTCCTCCACGTCTGCTAAGTGTTCCATTCTGTGACCCCATCACCAAGCATTTTACAAAGCACGAGGGATGGATGCTACTCGTCCGTGCCTGGAACTCCTCATACAAATACACAAAAATACAAGGCCTTCCAGAAACCCTGACAGAGAAAAATCAATGATTTCTCTCCCTGCTATTAACCAGCTCTTGCCGACTGTTCATCTTACGCGTGATAATGACTAACACTCGCCGGATGGCGAGCAGACGCTCCTTCAGCGAGACCATGCCCAGTATGGCCAGCTGGGCCTTCCGCTCCAACGGCAGCACAGCCAGGATCCACCAGGACCAGGCAGGACCACTAGGGTTACTCTGCAGAAAACAGGAAAACAAAATTAGTGCCTGAAATACAAGCCTTTCCCCTAATACTGTCCTATGTTTCACCAACATGAGCAAGAACTGAATGCCACCTTCTCCTTGAGGTCTCCTGAACAATTCATTCAGCCCTCATGTTACACACTTAAATGCGGGGAACTCACAAAAGAAGAATCTTCCAAGAGAAGCATCTTCCACAGGGGAACTCTAGGAATTAGCCACCCTTTTTCTCTCAAAGCTCTGTTCAGAGCAGATGACCAGCCAGAAGAGGAGACCATAATGTTCACCTCTACTTTCCAAAGTTCTGTGTTACTGTTTTTTAAGTTTTAAATATGTTGTATAAAGCAAAATGTTTATCAAGCCAAGAGTATACGTACAAGTTTGAGTGTTATAAATCTTATAATAAAGCCAATGTGACAAATGTACACATATATGAAATATCTATACATATGAGTTGCTAAATATATACATGACTTACTATTACAAATATAGGGTGTCAGACACCTAAAAAATAGGTAGAAAAGAAAACGTTGTTAACCAACTTCAGCTTAAGAAGGAAAATGGGAAGGAAAAATGGTAAAGTAATTCGCTTCGTTGTACAACAGAAATTAACACAACATTGTAAAGCAATTATACTCCAATAAAGATGTATTAAAAATAAATAAAAGACCTAGCCCGTCATACAGACTGAAGTGAGTCAGAAAGAGAAAAACAAATATTGTATATTAACACATACATGTGGACTACAGAAAAATGGTACAAATCAACCGGTTTGCAAGGCAGAAATAGAGACACAGATATAGAGAACAAACATATGGACACCAAGTGGGGAAAGCGGGGAGGGTTGGCGGGGGGAATGAATTGGGAGATTGGGATACCAAATTGTACACTCTAAATACATGCAGTTTATTGTAAAAAATAAAAAAATAAAAAGTTAAAAAAAATTAAAATAAAGGGGGAAAGAAAAAAGTTAAAGACGTTTATTATATTCATAATACGGACTGTTTTTTAAGAACTAATCTCAGTTAGACAAAGTACAGTCATAAGTAGAAATACCGGTAACAACATAATATTAAAAGTATTAAGAAAATGGACTCCACAGGATTTTTTAAATGGTCTCATACATTCAATGTTGTTTTCTGCTGCTTCTCAAATTATACCTTTGATAGCTCACATTCTCTTAAATGTACCATGAAGAACTGTATTTAGTACTGACTGGTCAATTAACTTTACATCTCTTGAAAAGATATATATACATACATGAATTACTATGCTACCGGAGAGCCTTTATTTCATAACCAAACAGCCACTTCTGGATGGAGCTCTACGCGAAAGCTGATCACAAAGGTGTTCTCAATATTCTTGGTACTGGAACCCAGATACCCAAGCCCTCATGCTTCTAACGTTTTGGCTTCTACTCCATTCCCACTCCAAAGGCGAGCAGAATCCAAACTAGGAACCAGGGAGGGTGGCTCGGACTCGCCGTCGCTCAGGGTGAGGGACCAGGGGTACACGGCAGCCGGAGTGCATGGGGCGGCCCACGTCACTGTGCAGAAGGCACCCACCTCCTCTCCAAGGGAAGAAGACCCAAGGGTCGGACAAAACGACCTTCCACGTGGTTCGCCCTCTCCTTTCCCTCCTCAGCTTACACAGTGGGGAAAACTGAGGAGCATGATTAATGGGAAGGGCCTCAGCATAAAGATATCTCCCACACAGGACCTAAAATCCTCTGTGGTAGGAAGACCAGTGGTCTCCCGAAGGTGTTCACCCCCCAGTTCCTGAACCGCTTACACGGCAGAAGGGACACTGCATATGTGAGTGAGTCAGGGACCTGGAGATGGAGAGATTATGCTGGACCTCCCCCACCTCGGGGGCTCAGCTTCACCACAAGGGTCCTTCCGGCAGGGAGCGGTTCTGGGGTGCGGTCAGAGAGAGATGAGACTATGGAAGAGGGGACAGAGGTGCAACACCGCTGGCCTGGAAAACAGACGAAGGGGCGAGAGCCAAGGAACACCAGCAGCCTTTTGAGGACAGAAAAGGTGAGGAAACGGATTCTCCTTTAGAGTCTTCAGAAAGGAATAAAGTCTTGCCATCGCCTTGGTCAGAGCCTGGTGAGACTGTGTTGGATTTCTGACCTCCAGAACTGTACAATAATAAATTTCTCAGACTATATGCCCAGGAGTGGGATTGCTGGATCACATGGTAGCTCTATTTTTAGTTTTTAAAAGGGGCCTCCGTACTGTTTTCCATAGTGGCTGTACCAATTTACATTCCCACCAACAGTGCAGGAGGGTTCCCTTTTCTCCACACTCTCTCCAGCATCTATTGCTCCTAGAGTTTTTGATGATGGCCAATCTGACTGGTGTGAGGTGATACCTCATTGTGGTTTTGATTTGCATTTCTCTAGTTATTAGTGATGTTGAGCATCTTTTCATGTACCTCTTGGCCATCCCGCTACTGAGCATATACCCTGAGAAAACCATAATTCAAGAAGACACATGTACCCCAATGTTCACTGCAGCACTATTTAGAATAGCCAGGACATGGAAACAACCTAAATGTTCACAGATATATGAATACATACAGAAGATGTGGTACATATATACAATGGAATATTAGTCATAAAAAGAAATGAAATTGGGTCATTTGTAGAGATGTGGATGGACCTAGAGTCTGTCATACAGAGTTGAAGTCAAAGAGAAAAACAAATATCATATATTAACACATGCATGTGGAATCTAGAAAAATGTTACAGATGAATCTATTTGCAGGGCAGGAATAGAAATGCAGATGCAGAGAACGGACATGTGGACATGGATGTAGGGGGAAGGGGCGGGTGGGATGAACTGAGAGATTTGGACTGACATAGACACATTACCATGTGTAAAAGACATAGCTAGTGGGAACCTGCTGTATAGCAAAGGGAGCTCAGCTCGGTGCTCTGTGGTGACCTAAAAGGATGGGATGGTGAGGAGGTCCAGGAGGGAGGGGACATAGGTATACATAAAACTGGTTCACTTCACTGTGCAGCACAAACTAACAACATTGTAAAGCAGTTATACTCCAATAAAAAATAAATTTCTGCTGTTTTAAGCCATTACAATCATGCAATGTGTTATAATCAGAAATTCATTTGGGTTAATAAGCAAAACCTCCTAGAAAAAAGAATGATTCATACCTTAATCAAGTTAGTTTAATCATTCTGCTTTCTGAATCTGGGCTATAAAAACAGAGGAGGAGGAAGGACGATAACAGAGTGGAAGGTGAGGAAGGACTCAGAGGGGATTTTGGGCTGAAAGCACTGTCCTGACTTTGGAAAAGACAGAAGCCCCTAAGAGACAGAAAAAGGACATAAAAATGGATGGAAAAGATAAAAGTATTTCTCTTACCCTAAACTTGCTGAGACCTGGCCCTGCCACCCTTTCTCCAGGACAGGTGAGCAGGCACAGTAGGAGGAACTATATACCCATAACATCCCCACCTGGCACTGTCACCCAAGCGTCGGGGAGAGGAGTCACCTGCACTTAGAAATGCTTCCCACACCTGAAGCCCGTTCGCCACTTAAAGAGCCAGTGTCACTGAGAGCACCCCTGGCAGCAGGGAGAAAGCCCACAATGATGGGATAGGGGGCTAGGAAAGCTTCTGATTTAACGAGAGTTAGGGACTTTTCTCTTCATTCATCCAACACTCATTTATTAGGTGCAAGGCATTCTTACCTGCAAAACAAAGTGTTCCTGCTGCTATATTAAAACTACTACTAAATCTTCCAACATTGGTGGGAGAAGTACCAAAGTTGACAGCCGATCAGAATAAACTGATTTCTGATAATAAAGAAATTACCTTCACATAGTATTAATCAGAAAGCATTTATCGTTCTGGTCCAAAAGGCACATGCTATACTATATCAGGTGTGTCCTCGGGCTGTGGATAAATGAACTGGTTCATAAACGAGCATAATGGAGTAAAGAGGACAGCAGAGTCTGCCAAGTTTTCCTTCAGCATGATGTGTCTGAGCACATTATGGCAGGAAATAACAGCACGATAAAAGAAAAAAGGACAGTATACCTGAGGCTCAGGTTCTCTGTCGGGCATCAACCCAAAATGGCTTAAAATTTGTTCTTTCATGTGGTCCTGAAGTGAAGCAAACCAGGACACAGACTGCTGATAAACTGACTCGTGCAGCGTGGCGAGTTCTTCATACTCTGGACCCTCCACCTGATCATGGAGAAGAGAAGACCTTTTCAAGAACTCATTACCACACAAGTGTCCGTCACACAGGGGCTGCGGCCACGTCTGCGGAGCCGACTCCCGGCGTTTAGCACTTGGATAATTCATTAGTGTTTTATAAACATGATATATGCGCAACAGAGAAACCTGCACATTTTTTGCACAGTGGAGCTGTCTGTCCATCTGTAACACCCAGATGTTTCTCTCAATATAAACACAGATCGGATGTTATTATGAATCATTTTTAATGAGTACCTGCAATTCTATACCTAAGATATACCATGATTTACTCAACCACTCACCTAAGATACATTTTAAAATAACACAAGTGATGTAAGTACTGATGCAAAAGTGGTTTTTTGTGTGTGTGAGGGAAAAGGGGATGTCATTTCCTCAGGGTAGTTTCCCAGAGGAATTACCAAGTCGAAGAGGGGTCACGTTTCACAAGTTATATTTCATATCACTGCCTTCATGGCCTGAGCCTGATGCCGGGAGAGGCCCTAAGGCTCTGGAGAGATGCACCCTCCTGCCTGCAGCCCCTCTCACTGCCCAGCAAGACTCAGTGCTACGCAGGGATGCAGAGAGGCAACAGCTCTGGGCCTGAGACCAGGGGGCTGGGGTGTGCTCCACCTTCGTCACTGCCTCTCAGGTGGGAGTTTTGGCCAGCTGCTCAGCCGCCTTAGCACAGAATTTTCTCATCTGTAAAATGGCAATAAAGCACGAAGGTCACTCCTGATGGTAAAACTACAGTATTTATGAAAACGGGGGTAAACTGAGGAATTGGGTTATAACACATATAACCATCAATTTGATTTATCCAAATCAAATATTCATACATAGTGGAGGGTTTTCTTCAAAAAAAAAAAAAAAGAAAACTTTTAAAAATATTTCATGTTGTAGCTATTTAAGCTCCCATGTTAAAATACATACATACACCCCCAAAAGGCATCATCCGCAAGTCAACAAACTCTCTCGTCAGATTTGTTATCAGAACAGAAGAGGGACCCTGAGAGCCATCCCATCTGGTTGTCTTCACACCCAGCTCTGGGGGCCTGAGACCTTGGAGCTCACCTCTCACTTCGCTGCACTCTGCCCTGTGCCCCAAGAGGCCCGGTGCCCACAGATGACCAGAAACAGCAGCTGGAAAAGGGACAGAGCTGGCCCCGTGGGTGTGACTGCTCACCTTCTCATCTTCCAGATATTCAATGTCCGCCGTGTTGTAGCCGTCTCTGTGACGGTGGCTCAGAACCCGGAAGCGGCTAATCCCAACGGCATCCACAACAGAGCTGCCGTCCGGGAACGTCCTGACGTCCTTGATCTCCAGCATGCAGCCGTACTCCGAGATCCTGGCGGGACAGGTGGGAGAAATGACCATGACCTTAAAAACGCAGGAGGGTCTTCATTTCTCCCCAGATGAAAGCCTGGGTCTTAAAGGAATAAAAAGCCAAACAAAACAAAGAGCATCTCCACGTAGGAGCAGCAAGGTTATTTCCTCCAAGAGACACCAACAGCCAGTGAGAACAGGGCAGGGGAAGTGCTGGCAGGGACAGAGCACTTGTGCCTCATCCTTCAAACCTGGCTGGGGAGAGACGGGACCTGAAATGTGGCCCCTCAGCCCCCTTGGCCAGGGCACTGGCACCCAGGACACTCAGACTCCACTCCCTCCATTTCCACCCATGCTGTTTCCCTCCCCAGCAAACTGCCAGGAAAAGTGCTCTACAACCACCACCTTCATCTCCCTGTCTCCCCGTCACACCCTGAGACCCCGCCGTTCCAAGGACACCACCCAGTGGAGTCACACGTGCCCCTGGCAGGCCCCCACTGGCCTGTTGCTGACCCAGTACCCTCGCCCTGCAGACCAGTCCCACCCTTCGCCATGCGCGTCCTCCATGTGCCCCCAACACTGGGGCTGTGTGCCCTGGGCTACCTGGATCTTCACTCCGAAGCTCTCCCACGTGACCTCACCCACAGTCACGGTTCTGTCCTCCGTGTCCTGATGGTATCAATCGTGTCTACGACGTGTCAAGTGTTGCACAGAGCAGTTTATCACCTGTACTCATCCAAGCCTCACAAAACCATGGAGGCTCAGAACAATTAAACTGATCTAGGGCCACAGGAAGATTCAGAGCCGAGACCTGAACCCAAGGGTATCTGATGCTAAAGTGAATGAACAACTGCATCACACACCTCCGGACCAGTGATGAGTGAGGACTCCCAAGTTATACACCTGCGTCGAGTTTTAACACCTCTGCCTGGATCGCCAATAAAACACCCTCCTTCTGAAGGGTCTGTCCCATCCACAGCTGCGGCACACACGGAGCCCCCCTCTGAAAAGCCCCAGCTCTCAGCAGACAGCCTTCACAAGTCAGCTCCTCCAGAGTCTGTCTTGGCTGTAGAGCCTGTTCCTGTGATGAGCATTTCGTCTGGTCTGTGGCAGGAACCCGGCAGTGGCTACAGACTCTGCAGCATCCAGGGGATTGAGGCTCTCACGTTTGTCTACGTGAGGCCATTAGAAACCCGTCCAAAAACTCAATTGAATTCTCCCCCTCTCCTGTGTGTCTCCTCCCGAGCTCGGCCGCGGGTGAGCCAGGGCACCTGTCTGCTTCCTCCCTGGAAGACCTGTCTCTCATCGGTTACCCTGAGCAACCTCCGCTTTGACGGATTCAAGAAACTTACGTTCGTTCGGTAGTTTAACTGCAGTAAATCCCTTCTGAGTGTTCTATATTCTCGGTGGAAGTGAAGCTCCCCAAACTTGTTTTTTCACTTTTTGCTTATGCTGATTTTGATGAACCAAATTTTAATATATTCAAATGTATTAATCTCTTCCTCTGTGCTCGTGCTCTCAGCATCTTGTATAAGAATCTTTCCCTGTTCCCAATTATAAAGCTAGCCCCCAATATTTTCTCTTAAATGTTTCAATATTTTGTTTTTCACATTTCACATTGGGAATATAAATGTGTTATTCTGTGTATACAGTGTAAGGCAGAGAAAAGATTCTTCTCCCATTTGGACTACACACTAATTGTCTGAGCACCTTTTATTGAGCAGTTTTGCCTTTTCTCACAAAATTATACATAAGTTTGGAGTCCATGTATGAGTGGATCTGCTTCTTACCTCTATAATCTGTTTTAATGGTCTACTTACTTGGACTTGTAAGTTTATTACAAGGATGTTCTCCCACCTTGCTCAGTCTTCAAAACTATCATGGTGTTGGCCTTCTGCTTTAACACAGTGATTCTAAAAACAGCTTGAGCAATTCCATGAAAAAACCCTCTTGGGATGCTGACCCGAACTACTTTGGATTTATAGACCAACTGAGGTAAAAAGAACACCTCTCTATGACACTGAGTCTATGCACCTATGAACATGGTATCTCTGTCCACTCTCGAGTATCTCTGAAAAAAGTTGCAGAGTGTTCTCTGTAAATGTTCTACACACATCTTTAGAAAGATCTGTTCTAGGTACACATGGTGGAAACTACAGGGTGGCCCTAAACATCCATTCTCCCCTCCCTCCTGGGCACCTGCATGGACTACATTTCCCAGCTTCCTTTGCAGCAGGTGTGAGCAGCAGTGACTGACATGAGCCCCTTTACTCTAGGATCCCCTACAAGCACCTGGATCACTTTCACCAGCTAGAACTTGGATGTAGTGACCTCATCAGGACCGTGCAGTAATGACAAAGCCCTAGGGGATCAGGAAGCCAAGAGGTGGGAAGGACCCGGGGTCCCCAAAGCAGCCCTTGGAGGGGAGCTGCCAGATTTAGAACATCTTCCCTAGACAAATAACACAAAACAAAAAGAGATAAAAACCAAGACTGAAATTTTTCTGGATGTGTAGATAAAGGTTTCGTGGAGGATGTAACAATTTTTTTAGACCTTAAAGGCTGGACCAGATTTGTTTGTATAATGATGAGCTAGAAGAGAAGTGCAGGCAGAGGGAAGGATGGAGGCATGAAAACATGAGCTGTATTTAGAGAAGGGCAAATGATGTGGCAGTGGACTAGCAGGTGTGATGTTCAAAAGGAAGGCGTAGGAGATGAGGCTAGAAGGGAGGCCGGGAGCACTTCGTGGATGGCCCTGAATTTATACTTTGTTATAAGAGGAGCCCCTAGAGATTTTCAGCATCATCTTAAATTGTTCAAGAAAAATGACAAATGATGCATTTAACTAGAATCCTTTCTTTCAACGCTGGTAATTCTTACCCTGCGTGCTCAGCAGATAAACACATGCCAAACCGTTTGGTGCCAGTTTCCATGCATCTTCTTATCATAAGCCGATAGCGGGGCTCAAAGACGTGGAGCGGACAGGGCACGGTGGGGAAGGCCATGGCGCACACAAAGATGGGCACATCCCTGGTGAGACTGCGGGGTAAGAGAAATGTTAACTCAGACGTAGGAGCTGATAGAAACAGACGGGAGTGATGGTCGCTGTGAAATAGCAAAGGCTAGCCAACCTCAGTTCCCTCATTTACAAAACCCACAGGCTTGCCTCAGTCTTAGGTGGGAAAAGCCAGCCAAGGGCCACAGCATGTGAAAGTTCTCAGCTGACCCAGGTTCCCTGCCAAGCCCTCTTATTTAATTTGTTGAGAGAGAACACGCTTCTGATCACTATAAAAATATTCTGATGACCTTGAGGGCACTGTGCCAAGTGAAATAAGTCAGAGAAAGACAAAGAGCATAAGACCTCATTTATATGCGGAATCTAAAAATAAACAAAACCAAGCTCACAGATACAGAGGACAGACAGGGTTGACAGAAGAAGGGGAAGGTGAAATGGGTGACGGGGGTCAAAGGTACAAAGTGCCAGTTATCAAAGAACTCAGTCCTGGGGATGTCATGTACAGCATGGTGACTGCAGTTAATAGTACTGTATCGCACATCTGGGAGTTGCTAAGAGAACAGACCTTAAAAGTTCTCTTCATAAGAAAAAAAATTTTTGTAACCATGTCTGGAGATAGAAGTTAATTAAATTTATTGTGGTGATCATTTTACAATATACACAAATATCAACTCACTCTGCTGTACACCTGAAACTAACATAATGTTAAACATCAATTAGATCAAAAAAAAAAAAAGAAAAAATTCTGATGAAAGCAAAAACTACAAAGAAATCAAAGATAATAAGTTCTAAATTAAAAAAAAGTAGAAGAATAAGATCTTAATACTTACAGATCACTACAATATAAAACTTTAATCACTTTAAAAGAGAAAAAAACTGTCAAGCCTATTTTGAGTGGTCATCCTGTTTTCCCTCGTGTTTCTGTCCTGTGCCTTTTCAATTCTGAAAAATTCAGTACTGTTTATTTAGATACAAAAAGCAACCATATAATTTTGTCAAAACACACTTTTGAAATATTTCTTACAAACGTCTTCAATTAAATTCACATAAACTCTTTGCAATTAATGTTTCTGAGGCTAATTTCTCTGCCAAAGGGGGGGAAAAACGGAGATACAGCTGTGAGATTAACGAGGATTTTCTTCCTTAACCTGAACACCACCAAGTATCTACAGCACGAGGACTTACTTTGAAAGCTCTGTCATTTCTTCATCATAAATTCTCTTTCTGTCGGACAGTTCATCTGACAAATATTGAAATATTAATTCTTCAGCCAGGGTAGTTATATTAAAATTTCTGCTTGCTAACAACTGTAACAAAAGAAAATGTTAAATAATACCACATGGTAATTGGACAAACAGCTCTCCTTCCCATCAAGGGTCCACAAGGAGGTGGGGCGGGGTCTCAGAAGACAAAAGGAACGGGGTGAGAGAGGGAGGTCAGCCCTGAGAAGGAGGGGAGGGCAGTCCCTCCCCCAGGAGAGAAGCACAGGGAAAAGGGTTCCCCTGGAGGAAGGAAGAGGCAATTCCCACCTTGGTGGCATCTACACTTTCCATGAGCATCACAATGTCAGGGAGGGAGGGGAGAGGCATGAGTAGCAGGTGTTGGGAGAGAAGAGAGGTATGAGATAAGGACCTTGCAGGGTGAAAAGCTGAAGCTACCAAAGAAGCACGGTAAGAATGACTAATACTGTTTTGAGTCTCAGGTTTAAGATTATGAATTTAAACTGAAATTTAATCTTCCCTATTTTGTGGGTTTACTCTAGCTTTGCTCTGCTATGTATACAGACACACACAAAAGGCAAAGAGTTGACTTGATCTGGACTGAGGAGTTGAGGGACCAAGGAATTAAAGCTGGATGTGAAGGGGAAGTAGGTGGAGAGCGAATAAAAAAGCGCTAGGAGTTATTGTTTTCCAAGAAATACTTACTTCGGAAAGTTTTTCTTTGCACAAAGGACAATGGGGGGCGTGGTCCAGGCAGCGCTCAAGGCATTTTAGGCAAAACGTGTGTCCACAGGGGGTAGTGACAGGCTCAAAGAGCAACCTGGAGAGAACATCTGGGTTTTCAGCAGGAAAAGTCCATGAGAGGCTTTCAAATAATCTTTTTATTTTACAAGAATTCTAGAAATCACTTACATCCACCTTCCATTTATATCTTCCTTATCAAATTTTTAGAAAATAAATCGTTATAGAGGTATATGTAATTTCCTGACAATAAAAAGCCCGTTATGTTTAGGATACAAAATTCAGAAAGGCTGAGTTTTTCACAATGGCATAGATTCTATGCCATCCTACCTCATGCAAAGGGCACACTCAAAGTCAGCCACTTCTATCGGGAGTTCTGCACTTTCTCCTATGGTAGAGTTCATGTTCCTTTGGGGTGAGGAATCGGCCTCTGCAAAAATTTAAATCCTATAATTAACACTTGCCCATCTGGGTAAGAGCATGCAATAACTGTATTTCCTCTGGATAAAGTGTGTTACACCAATGTAACAAACCATGCTGGATGGGATTAGCACTATAGCGGTCCCTCTGTATCCCTGTGGGGACTGGTTCTAGGACCCCTGCGAGTACCAAGATCCCTGATGCTGGAATCCCTTACAGAAAATGGTGCAGTGTTTGCATATCACCTAAGCACAACCTTCCACATACAGGCATAGCCCAGAGATACTGCAGAGTCCGTTCCAGTCCACAGCAATAAAGTGAATATAGCAATAAGCTGAGTCACAAATTTTTTGTTTCTCAGTGCATATAAAAGTTATGTTTATGCTATACTATAGTCTATTAAGTGTGCAATAGCGTTATGCCGAAAAAACAATATACACGTTAATTGAAAAAAATTTATTGCTCAATGTGCTAAATAACCATCTCTGACAACACAGGTTTGCCACAAATCTTGAATTTGTAAAAAAAAAAAAAAAACCACAATACCTGCAAAGCACAATAAAATGAGGTGTTGCCAGTACTTTAAGTCATCTCCAAGATTACTTATAATATTATAATAATATATGTAAATGCTATGTAAATAGTTGCTACATGGGGTGAAAGCAAGTTTTGCTTTTTGGCACTTTTTGAAATTTTTTTTCCAAATATTTCTGACTCGTGGTTGCCTGAATCCATGGATACTGAGGGCTGACTGTATATAGCCATAATTTACCTGTAAAGCATGAATAAAAGTTAAAGTTGCAGCTGAATTTTCTCTGCTATTTTTGACTATGAAGACCATGTAGGAATAAACATTTAAACTGTCCTATAATCTTAAAGGTGATATATTCATTTCAGTATTAAATTACCTGTATAAAAATGTTATAATGTATACTGAGTATTAGCCAACATTTTCTCACTCTAGGGTCACACACTCCATGACAAGATAGCCCTACTGACCTTTCCTGGGAATTTTTCCAGGGGCGTTCATGTCATGTGCATCCTCCAAGTCATTCGGAAACCGTCTCTTTAACCCACTGTTTGGCGCCATTGGAAGGATACCTTCTAACACTTCCTTATCCTCTTCACAGTGTAGGCCCAGTATAAAATACAAAACTGAAGAATTGGTATTTCTAAACACATCAGATTTCTCAGATGGATTCTGTTTAAGTAAAAAAAAAAAAAAAAAAAAAAGAATCCAGAATATTAAAGAAATCATAGCCTAAGAGGAAAAAAAAATCATGCAGTAGCCTTTCTTGGGAATCTATAGAAAAAAAGGAGGCTTATACTCTTTCTTTATAATCGGTTTCATCTATTAACTTCTACGATGAATTTTAGACTTTTCATGGTAAAATATAAGGATAATTTCTTGCTAAGACAGATCAACCGAACACCAATCTTGCATATATCCAAACCATCCCTCTGCTCTCTTTTCTCCGAGACAAAATAATTTCAAGTCTCCTGATGTTTTGGGTTGTTTGGAGATGTTCTAAAAGTTTCTTTCAGTCTTCAGTGATTTTCATTACTTCCATCAAATTCCCTTAAAAGTGTCAATTCTCAGGTTGTGAAGCCAGAACTGGTCTTAGGTACTTTTAGCTAACGTAATGCCACCCTCTGAATAACTTGTAAATGTTCAAAATTTCATAACGCTTTATCAAGCTCATTGACAAACACGTGCACGTCGTACCTTAGAACTCCCTGCACTGCCACCTTCCTCCACAGGAGGCTGGCTGTTCACGTGGTTCTGACACTGAGCCTTTAATCTCGTGTTCAACATTCTGCTTTGGATGGAAGATGTTAAATTCTGAGGCACATTTTCTGAAGCTGGGAAAAACACCTCACACAATACCTATCAAATTGCCAAGGAGAAAAAAATATATTTTAAAACACTTTTGAAAAATACATAATATACCTTGAAGATTCAGAGGAAATTTTGAGGCCAAATAGGCCTAACATATTGAAAAGAATAATTATCATATTCCAATTGCCAATGTCTTAAAATGCAAATGTTTCTGAAATCACAGTCAACATCTTAAGCATTTTAGCCCCCAGTCCCTGTCCATCTTACTCTTTACCAATGACAAAGTATGAGTATTACAATTTTTTTCAGTCTGGTCCTTACACATCTGCTACAGAAAATCTCCCCTAAACGCCCCAAGGAAAGAAAAGAGAGAAATGTGGGCTGTAGAGGTTGCAGGTAGTCCCAGATTAAACCTAAGCTGTGATCACCCACAGGATTAAGACAGTTCTCGAGGGCTGCTTAATTTACAAGAGAATCAGAAGAGCCAAACAGTAAGAGCTTTAAAGGATGAGAGGATGCAAGAACATAACTCTGGTTCAAGAACCATGGACCAGCTTTTGGTGGTGATGGGAAGTGATGGCTGGTCCCTCAGTGGTCCTGCCAAACCTCATGGATTCAGTTGAATGCAAGGGCTTAGGAGGCAAAAAAGAAACCACAACAAAGAATCCACCCACTGTTCTTCATGTGACAGGTGTGCACACCAGAGCACACAACCTCTGCAACAGTGAGGACCAGCATCCCAGCAGGGACATCAGCGTCCTGAGCACTGTCCTGAGGGTGGGTACCACATTTCATGGGCATCAGGAGGCTGGCACTGTTTTGTCACTGTCTGTGATAGAAGATACCTATCACCCATGGAATGCGGGAGGGAAAACATGTCTGCAAAAGCACCAGACAGGAAAGAATCCACTGGACCTAAACTCTGGTCCTGGGACCTTCGTGAATCTCCTTAATTTCTCTGAGCTCAGGCTGAATTTCTCACAATGCAGTTGTAAGGGTCAGTTGAGGTAAGATACGTTTTAAGATTCTTGTGAAAGTTGCAAGTGGGACAAAGCAGGCAGGAATAGTAGCAATAGCAGACTCAAGAGTCAATATTATTTTCACAGGTTGAAACAAACAGTGGTCAAAACCAGTGAGTAACAATTTAACAGGATTAACAAAGACCAGTCAACTACACAAGAAAAGAACAAAAAATATCGCTAGAAAGTTCTCATTAAAAAAAAAATATCTGGCTATTCTGGCTAACTACAGTTCTAATGGAAGCCAACAGGGTGCTGGTATCAGGCTAAAAATAAACTCCCTGTGAACACAAAGGAAGGTAAAGGTTCACCACCTGCAGCCACTGGATGTGGGGGCTAAAATTCAGAGGATACGGGAAGGCAACCAGAGAAGGAAACCTGACAACCCTGTTCTATGGGGAAAGGATATTTCCTCCAAAGAACAAGTTAAGGGCAAAGATGATAGCTGTTCTCTAATATCTAAGGTGATTTAAAATAAGGAGGAAAACTTGATTAATTTTCTCTTGCTCCAAAGACTGAAACTACACTGCAGAGTGGAAATTACAGGGTAAATGTGCATTACAAGTTGGCAATAAATAGTGTTAAAATATGGAAACGTTGATGCAAAAATAAGAACTCCTGGACATTGGAAATGCTAAGACTGTGTACCTTCCATACAGGCTTTTTTATAGGGCGGGTCCCTACATCAAGTGTAACTTGATGACCTCTAATAAGACTGGGTTAAATATTTGCATAAAAGAGCTGGTATTTCTGCACTGTGTTGGTGAAGCTTTGCTGAAAATTTCAAGCCAACCTATGTAGCAGAATTGATATATTTTGCATATATTATGATGTCTTTTACAGGGCTCCCATACAAACTACAATACTTGAATTACAAACTCTAGGATAAACCACTTTGCTTCCCCAGCCTCATATATCAACCTTGCCTCACTAATACTGTCATTAGTTCAGCAGAATTGAGATATGTGTATGCTGTCACGTGAAACACTTTGTTATCAAATGCAGGAACTCATCACTATCTCTGTGTGTTCTAAATCACATTGTCATGAATACTCAGAATTACACTTCTTGTTTATTTTACATGCAAGAGCTACTCCGCATGGACACAAAGGCTGAAAATAAGAAACTTAAGGAAGAAAGTCATTGAAAGGAAATCACACCTTCTGTGCTTCTTTCTTCACTGAGTTACATTCAGGATTTAAAGCAAGGCAGTAGAGAAACTCCTTCAACACTTCCTTACTTCTTCCCAGTCCGGAAAGAGCCAGAGCTTTCACATGATGTCCCTGGATTCACCCAAAGATACACATTTGGAAAAAAAAAGTGTGATGATATACTTGCGTACAAACAGCCCTTAAAAAAAATTATTAGAACTGTTTTATTTGCATGTTAAGTAGAATAAACACAAGCCCACCGAGGATGGCTCCAGCTCTACTACCTTGGAAACGGGGCACACCTGAATGTCCCATGAGTACAATACACGATCAGAACACAGGAGTCCATACCTGGAATGTGAGCCCAAAGCTGTTCCAAGGAACATGCTAAGAGAGAATTGGCTGTCTACCACCTTTCACTCACCCAGGAATCACAGGTCACTACCATGTTCCTGTCTTCAAGGAGCACACAGTCTTATGCGAGCACACACACGACAGAAACAAGTAACATAAAGTGTCATATACAAAGTCCCGCAACAGAAATGAACAAAATGCAATACAGATCAGTATTTTCCAACTGCGTTTTGTTTTTGCTTTATGGATGCAATATTTTCTCAAATCATTGTAAATTTTGTGGCTTGTCTGACTAGTACTTGTATTATTAATATATTTCCATGGAGGTTAGTTGTTTTGATCATTTATTTTAGTCTTTCTCTTCTATGCTGTTGGATTTTTTCTCGTTGATCCCTGGTTCTTTGCTCATATTTAAGAAAGATGGATTGTTTCCAACAGGTTATCTCTGATATTGAGTCAATTAGACCTTTGTCCTCACAGACTTCACTGCTGAATGGAAGAATTCCTGGGTCCCTTACTGGATTGTGTCTCTATGTGGGTGAGACCTATTTGGGAGGTTTCGCTTTCAGGTGTGTGGCAGGGAAGCCAGGCCTTAGACTGGGAGGCCCACATGCCAGGATTTAGAGGGACTTACCCAGGGGGACCCGCCACATGCACTGGCAGCCAGATTTTCCCCATGCAATTTGTTCATAGTCTTTGGAGGGGAGACCTATGACCTTTTCCCCCCACTGCTGCTCTGCACAGGGGAGTGAACTATCACCGCCGAACAAAGCTCATTTCTTACTCCTATCCCAAGAGCCTAAATCCTCTGGAGTTTGACATGAGCTCAGCTCCCATACAATGTTGAATTAAAGTGGTGAGAGTGGGCATACTTGTCTTGCTCCTGATCTTAGAGGAAAGGCTTTTAACTTTTCGCCACTGAATATGATTTTAGCTGTGAGCTTGTCATATATAGCCTTTATTATGCTGAGGTTCATCCCTTCCATACCTAATTTGTTGAGAGTTTTTATCACAAAAGGAGGCTGAATTTTGTCAGATGCCTTTTCTGCGTCTATTAAGATGTGCATACAATTTTTTTAATTAATTAATTTATTTATTTTATTTATTTATTGGCTGCGTTGGGTCTTCGTTGCTGCACATGGGCTTTCTCTAGTTGCTGCGAGCGGGGGCTACTCTTCATTGTGGTGCACAGGCTCCTCGTTGTAGTGGCTTCTCTTGTTGTGGAGCACAGGCCTTAGGCATGTGGGCTTCAATAGTTGCGGCACATGGGCTCAATAGTTGTGGCTCATGGGCTCTAGAGCACAGGCTCATTAGTTGTGGCGCACAGGCTTAGTTGTTCCGTGGCATGTGGAATCTTCCCAGGGCAGGGCTCGAACCCATATCCCCTGCATTGGCAGGTGGATTCTTTATCACTGTGCCACCTAGGAAGTCCAAGATGTGCATGTAATTTTTATTCTCCATTCTGTTAATGTGGGGTATCACACTGATTGATTTGCATATGTTGAACCATCCTTGCATCTGTAAGGATAAATCCCACTTGGTCATGTTGTAGTGATCCTTCAGTGTGCTCTTTAATTTGGTTTGCTGTTATTTTGTTGAGGACTTAATGCATCTACGTTCATCAGAGATACTGGCCTATAATTTTCTTTTCTTGAAGTGGCCTTGTCTAGCTTCAGTATCAGGGTAAGGTGAACCTCATAAATGACTTAGAAAGCGTTCCATCCTCCTCAGTTTTTGGAAGAGTTTGGTAAGGAATGGCATTAATTCTTCTTTAAATGATTGGTAGAATTCATCAGTGAAGCCATCTGGTTCTGGGATTTTCTTTTCTGGGAGATTTTTCATTACTGGTTGATTAATCTCCTTGATTGTTATTGGTCTGTCCAGATTTTCTATTACTTCATGATTCAGACTTGGTAGGTTGTATGTTTCCAGGAATTTACCCAATTCTTCTAAATTATCTAATTTGTTGGTTTATAAATGTTCAAAGTAGTCACTCTGAACCTTTGTATTTTTGTGGTATCAAATGTCTCCTCTTTTACTTATAATTTTATTTGAGTCATCTCTTTTTTCCCCTAGTCTAGCTAAGGGTTTGTCAATTTTAACTTTTTAAGAAACCAAATCTTAGTTTTGTTGATCTTTCATGTTGTCTTTCTAGTCTTGATTTCATTTATTCCTGCTCTAATCTTTATTACTTCCTTCCTTCTGCTAACTTTGGGCTTAGTTTGTTCTTCAGTTTCTTGAGATTTAAGGCTGTTTCACTCTTTTTTCTTAATGTAAAAGTTTATTGCTAAAGCTTTCCTGTTAGTACTGCTTTTCCTGCATCCCATAAGTTCTGGTATGCTGTGCTTCCATTTTGGTTTGTCTCAAGATATTTTTTTATTTTCCTTTTGGCTTCTTTGATTTGTTGGTTATTCAAAAGCCTGTTGTTTAATTTCTACATATCTGTGACTTATCTAGCTTTCCTCCTGTTATGTATTTCCAGTCTCACACCACTGTGTCTGGAAAAGATACTTGATAAAATTTCAATCTTCTTAAATTTATTAAGACTTGTTTTGTGACTTACCATATGATCTATCATGGAGAGTGTTCTGTGTGCCCTTGAGAAGAACATATATTTTGCTGCTGTTTGATGGACTGTTCTATATACGTCTGTTAGATTCGTTTGACCCAGTCGTCCATTATTCCTTATTCAAGTTCAAGTCCATTACTTCCTTACTGATTTTCCATCTGGATGACCTGGCTTCAATGGGTCAACTAAACTCATTTTCACCTAAAGTTGGCTGTGGGGGCACCAGGTGGGTGGGGTGCGGGGGCCCCATCTCCATGCAGATCTGCCAGCTGAGTTCAACACTGGCAAAGACTGTGGGGATCTCAGCAGCCAAAACTTCCAGCATCCCATGGGTATCTGCAGTGGCAGCGGCAGCTAGGGTTGTTGGGGTCCTTGTGTTAAAGGCTGCTGGGGTCCTTATGGTCTATGTGTGGGGAGATGTTCTAGCTGAAGGGATCCCTCTGTGGTACCAGGCCTGAGGCACGTGCATTCAGAGCGGCAGCAGAGCAGGAGTCATGAGCTCAGTGGCAGGCAGAACTACCATGGTCCCTGTGGCCTGGGACACAGGCTCACTCGCTGTGATGATGGAGTCAGTATCTGAGGTGCAAGTGTGTGCACATCGCCCAGGCAACCAGGGTCTGGGTCTCCCTGCAGTGATTTGTATTTCGGGGAGGAGGGGTCAGTAGGGGTCAAGATGCAGCAGCAGCAAAGCCCAGGGATGAGAGGGCACAGAGGTGTCCCAATCAAGGAGGAGGGAATGGAGCACAGAGCCACAGCTGCATAGTCTGCAGACAGAAGGTCAAAGCCCCAACTGAGAATCCAGGGGCAGGGCACAGAGCAACAGCTTCACAGTCCCATGATGGCAAAGTCACAGATACACGGTCCCTAACTCACTTAAGACCCAGGGGGCACGGCACAGCACCGAGGCAGCTCTAGCTCCCATAGGTGACGAGGCCCTGTGGCACCCTAATTTTGGTAAGCACAGCACAAGAGCAACTTGGGTTCCTGAAGGCAGGTCTCACCACCATGAGAACTCCAGCACAGGGAAGGAGACCCTGGGGCAGGACTCTGGACAGCTCTGTTAACTGGGTTCAGGACTGATGAAGATGTCAGGGTCCTTGGTACCAAAGGCTACCGAGGTCCATGGTGGTCACAAGGGTTGCTGGGGTCCTCCTGTTCTCCCTTCCCCATGGGGTGAAATCCCTGAGGGTATATTCCTACAGACTTATAAGTCTGTATCTTTGCATTTAAAATGGATTCCTTATAGACATCATGTAGTTGGTTCTTGCTTTACTCTATCTGTGGTGCACTTCATCACTTCCTTTATATCTGAATTACAATTTACTGTTTTCCTTCAGACCTGAAAAATTCCTTTAGTATTTCTTTTTTTTTTTTTTCTTTAGTATTTCTTATAGTGCACATCTGCTGGCAACAAAGACATGTTTCTTAAAAATGTCTTTATTTTGGCTTCATTTTAAAAATATGTTTTACTTGATATAAACTTGGTTGAAAGGTTTCTTCTTTTGGCACTGTGACTACGCTGTTTCAATGTTAACTAGCTTGCAAAGTTTATGATGATATGTCATTAATAATCTTACTATTTTCCTTTTATGTCGTTTTTCTCATTTCATGTCATTTTTCTCATTTCATGTCATTTTTCTCTTGGCACTTTCAATAATTGTTTATGTTTGGATTACTAAGCAGCAGTCATTATGATGTGTCTGGGAGTGTATTTATTTGTATTTATTTTGCTTTGGGATCATTAAGCTTCTTAGATCTGAAATTAGTATTTTCTATTAAATTTGGAAAGTTTTTCAGCCATTATTTCTTCCAGTTTTTCCTGCCATTTTCTATCTTCTCCTTCTGGGATTCCAATTACACATATATTGTACCATAGGTTTCAAAGATTTGTTTTTCTTTAATCTTTCATGTTGCTGTTTTTGGACTGTGTAATTTCTATCACTCTATCTTCAACTTCACTGATTCTTTTGCCATGTATAATGTGCTATTGAGCTTACATAGCAATTTTTTATTTCGGCATTTGTATTTTTCAGCTCAAGTATTTCCATTTTTTATAATTTCAATTTCCCTGTTGGGATTGCCTATTAATTCAAAGACATCACATTTTCCTTCAATTCTCTGGACATAATTTCATTCAATTCTCTAAACTTATTTATAATAGCTGCTTCAGGGTCTTTTTCTGCTAAGTGCAACTGCTGGGCCCACAGAGAGACAGCTTTTATTGACTATCTTTTATCCTTAGTCAACAATTCCTGTTTCTTTGCATGTTCAGTATTTTTGGTTGATACTGGACATTTTACATAACATGTTGTATCAACTCTGCATTTTGTTGTGTTCTGAGGATTATCAGGTTTTGTTTTAGTAGGCAGTTAACTTTCCTGGATTCAACTGCATCAACTCATCATTTGCTGGGTTATATTTCTGAATATGGGCAAACAGTTTGCTAGCACTGGCTTGTCTTTATTTGCACCAAAATCTTGAATTCAGTATCAGCCACAACTGCCTACTTGAAAGGATAGCTTCCCTTGGGTAAAACACCTACTGTGCTAGCCCCAACTGAAACCTGGAGGTTAGTTCTACAAGTGCTTCCATCTCATCTTAACCACAGTTGGCCAACTTCATCCTCCTTTCGGTCCTTTGACTTTACCTTCTAATGGCACTTCCTTTAGTTGTAACAGTAACCTGGAAATAAACTCCTATACTTTACTATTTTAACGTGATTATCAAGGTGCACTTCTGCTGAATCTGTTCTTCAATAGACATTTATCAAGAATTGAGATTCACAGGGCTTCCTAGGTGGCACAGTGGTTAAGAATCCGCCTGCCAATGCAGGGGACACGGGTTCAATCCCTGCTCCAGGAAGATCCCACATACCGCAGAGCAACTAAGCCTGTGTGCCACAACTATTGAGCCTGTGCTTTAGAGCCCATGAGCCACAACTATTGAGCCCATGTGCTGCAACCACTGAAGCCCACGCACCTAGAACCCGTGCTCTGCAACAAGAGAAGCCACTGCAAGGAGGAGTCCGTGCACCACAATGAAGAGTAGCCCCGACTAGCCACTTGCTTTAGTTCCACTTGCTGCAACTAAAGAAAGCCCACGCACAGCAAAAAAAGACCCAACACAGCCAATGAAATAAATAAATTAATTAATTAAAAAAAAAAAGAATTGAGATTCACAGATTTGCAATAAATCCTGAAGATAAAACCAAAATCCCAAAGGCTAAAGATACATTTGCTGCCTCCCTGACAGGATTAGCCATGTAACTTTGTAGTAATTAAGTCTGTCTTTTGTCAGAGACACACTGCCAGGCTGTCAGCCCAAAGATCAATACTGTGGAGAAGAATCTAGCTTCACAGGGCAACTGTCAGTCAGAAATACTAGACTTGTAATTCACAACTCTTAAGGCTTAATCACTACCGATAGAAATTACCTCAGAAGAATAACAGATCAAGGGACCAGAGAAAAGCCATCAGAAATACCAGTAGGAAATCTTTTTAGTGAAGCAAACAAGCAACAAAATTAATTTCCAGGCTTGGTCCAACAAACCTTGGCTTCCCATTCTTGGACTCAATCCCAAATCCAACTTAATACTCAACCTAATCTGAAAACATTTTGTTTTAAAAGATGAATGGATGGATGGAAGAAAGGAAGAAAGGGCAAGCTACATCCATCTTGTCTATTAACCTGGGCTGATGTTTCTTCCATGTTTCTGAAACAAAGATGATTAAAAAGCAATATAGCAGGAGAAAAAAACATTTTCATTAGATAATAGAGAACGCTATAGGCATTAATCTCATCACAAGTTCTTTAAAACTCTAAAATCTCTTAAGGGGTTTAAAATTCAAAGATGAAAAAAGCTACAACTTTCATTCTTTGGCTCCTTAATCTTCTTCAAGGACAATTTAAGCTATCATTATTAGGTTAGCAAACTTTATTTTGTGTTACCAGAGGAAAAAACATTAGACCTTTCCAACCAAGATACAGAGACTAAAAATATTCCAAAATAAATACATACAAAACATTCACCCTTTCACTAACACCATTTATATGCACGATGCATATTAGGGCCCAACTGCTGATCACTATTATTATGTGATCTTCCTACTTAAACTGTAATTTTAAACATTTCTTCTTTATTCACCAACATAAAATTCTATTATTTTGTTTATATATTTGTTCAGTGCCTAAGGCATACTATTCAGCTAATCATCTACTAATAGTAATCTAAATTAGTGTTTCCTATCCAGATGCAGTTGGAAACTTGGTCTTTTAAATTGAGTTGGTTTATTATGAAGTAGACTGCTACATTTAGACTATCTACAATTTGAGGGAAATGTACACTGCCTGTAGGTACTAATCCCAACGATCTTAGTTTATTCCTAAGAAAATCCCATACACAGGTAACTATGTTCAATATCCTGCGATAAACCATAATGGAAAAGAATATGAAGAACGTATATACGTGTATAACTGAATCATGCTGCTGGACCGCAGGAATGACCACAACACTGTAAATCAACTCTACTTCAATAAAATTTCAAAATCTCCAAAGCCAACCCATACACATACCTTGGGCAGGAGAGGTTCATTCTGACAAACCGCACTGGCATCCTGCAGAGCCTGCTCATAGCTCCTCACGCACAAATACAGCTCCGCGCGCAGCAGCACCAGGGAATTATCGCCAGGAGCTGAAAGGCACGAGGCACGGAAATACATAAAAATGGCTGCATTTTTTAAAAACGATCTTTAGGCCTTTAAAACTATTAAATTAGAAGACAAACCTAAAGGTAAAATAAATAATTCCTCCTCTAATCGTGCGTCGAGTTTAGCAGTTTGATAAGTATATTTTACATAGTTCCTCTCAGGAAATCAGAAAGAGAATGAGTAAGACTCCAAAATGCACCAAGAAAAACAGACTGCTACACACACACTAGCTGCAACATAATCCCCGTTGAGTAGATGCTGAATCGTCTTCATGTTATACGTAGGTATTTAAAAAGAAAAGATTTAGAATAATTTTCTTGCAAGTACACAAGGAAACTCATGCTTAAAAACAGAAAACATACTTTGTTTTTCTATACAACTGACTGGGTGCAGACTCATGACCATAATTGTATCCATAATATGTTCTCTTAAGTGTGAAAAGAAGGTGAAAAAAAAAACTTCCTTTTTCCTAGATTCTTCAAACAGAAGAGATCTTGAGAATTACATACGCATATGCTAAGTACAGCTACAAAGAAGCTAAGAGTGACTCTCAATACAAATCGATGACAGTGTATGAAGTTGTTGACTAGGCAAGGTACCATGGGAACAAGACAAACCAGAGCTCAGGAAAGCAGAACCATCACGGCCATGTTTTTATAATGCTGCACACAGTTCGCTCTACCCATACTCACTGCAGGGTCTTTAAAACAGGGCTGGCATGTACATTTTATTGGATCAATAAATATTCTGGGTGCCTAAAATGTGTTCTCATCTCTCCACTAACGACACATTTTCAGTCTGCTCCAAATCCTTGATCTTGACTTTTTCTCAAAGTAACCACTTAGTACTTTCCAAAACTACATCTCCTCCTTGTTTACATAGTTAACTGGGCAAATGTGCCTGCAAAAAGATGTTATAACATGACATGGTCAGCAGGTACTAATTATAAATGTTATTGCTACAAATGTATATGGAGAAGGTATTACAAGGAAAAAAGTGGGAGAAGGGAAAGAAATAGCAGGAATGGAGGAGCTGAACACAAAAAGCTGAATTTTTAAAAAAGACAGACTGACTGACTAGAGAGTAACAATTTTTTTTTTGTAAAAGGCCAGACATTAAATATTTTAGGCTTTGCAGGGCAAGAGATCAACTTGAGGATATTATGCAGGTATTTGTATAACAAGAGAGAAAACAAATTTTTACAACTTTTTTATTGACAAAATTCAAAATATAATAATTTAGTATTGTTTTTGTAATATAGGTCAACTAATCAGAAAAATGGAATTCTTTTGAAGAAGATAACATCTTCCTCAATTCAAGTTCAAAGTTAGTGTGCCCTGTCATCAAAATCAATTGAAAATGTTCACTATTGATCTGCAATGAGATTTTACGTATTCATCTTTGAAAATGCACACAGGTACTATGCAATACTGATGTCAATTGGCAAGCATGTCTTTAAATTGAGCATTTCACTGCCTGGAAGGCATTTACAGAATTCTATTAGATTCTTCTCTTGATATTTGCCTCTTCAGTATGTCAATATATGCTAAATATAATTGTAGATTAATCATTTACAACTGAATATTAGAAGAAAGCATCTCAACTGAATGGTTAAATGCACTTTGAAATACAGAAATTTTCTATGGAGACTTTTGGAAATCTTAAACAAACAAAACTGCTGCTGGAACTATAGTTTGAGCTTGGGGAACAGAGCTATTGCAAATTTGTGTGAGAATGGAAATCTCCCATCTTGTTCCCACTTTGCTAAAGTTGATTCTCTCGAATCATCTAAAAATTCTCATATGAAAACAATCAGTGCTGATTCTTGCATTTGAATATCTGTACTGCGTGTTTCCTTTTACTTGATATTGCAACAACAGTGGTGATAGTGGACATTTTTCTTTTATTCTTGAATTTTTTTTTAAAGTGTCTAATGTTTTAACATGAAGTATGTTTGCTAAAATTTTCTGAAAGAATATTTATCAAATTAGGTTAAGTTGCCTCCTATTCCTAGTTTCCTATGAGGACATTATAACAAGCGGGTGTGTTACATGTGTATATCTCCTTCCTGTTATTACAGTGAATCACATTGAAAGATTTACCTAATTATCCTTACATTCCTTGGATAAGCCTTCCTTCTTGACCTTAACTCTTATTACATTGCTGGATTCAAAATACTGAGAAATTTAATTAAAATTTTGGCATCTATGTACACATGTAATACCAGCCTATAAATATTTTCCTGTGCAAGCTTTACCTGATTACAGTATCAAGATTATGCTAACTGTATAATGAGATGGAAATCTTCCCAAATTTTTTATGATCTAAAAAAGGATGGGAGTTAATCTTCCTTTAAAGTTTGTTAGAACTTGCTGCACGGTAGTGCCTTTGTTAGGAAGAAAATCCCTGAGTTCAATTTCTTTTATGATTTTTAGTCCACATCAGGCTTTTACATCTTCCTAGATCAATTTTGATAATGTATAGTTTCCCTAAAATTGTCCTTTCCATGTTGTTTTTTAAATCCGTGGTATCTTTTTATGTCTGCAATTATACCTTTCTTCATCCTTAATACTATCTGCGCTTTGCATTTTTCTTCATTACACTTGCCAACCATGTGTCTGTTTTACTAGTTTTATAATAAACCAGCTTCTGACTTGTTAACCAGCTCAATTTTTCCTGTTTCACTAACTTTTCTGGTTTTTTCATGATTTCTCTGCTTATACTTTGTGTTAGCTCAATTGATGTTGTTTCCTAAGCAAAAAACACACTTCATTTACATTTACTTTTAATCCTTTACTAATGCATTTAAGCCTCTACTCATCACATTCTAAAGGCTGCTTTTACTGAAGTCCAAGGGCAATAAAATTCACTTCCCATCCAGATACTGAATGAATCAAACTGTTTTCTCTGTTAGCTTCCACCACTTGGCAATCTATTTATGATGCCAGCACTTCACAATTTAATCTTTTAAAACATTTACAATTAATCCCAACACGTTCTTTAATGTGTTAAGCCTTAAGCTTAATAAAACTAAGAATTTATTGAGGAACTGCTCATAAATAAATGGAAGAAGAAAAGCAACTCATAATTCTTTGTGTAGAGAAGGCACATGGAAGAAAAATATTTCCTCCAAAAAACAGAAAATTTCCGAGAGTTTACCAATTAACCCCTGTCTGAGCAAAAGATTCAAAAGAGGACAGCCTGAGAAAAGGCCTTCCAAGGAAGAGAAGAGAGAGCGTAGTCTGTGTTTAGGGCTGATCATGGGCTGTTCTCCTCCAATTACAACCCAGGGCCACTGTGATGCCAGGAGCCAAGGTCACTGCTAGACAGTCTGTCCGATGAGTGGGCAGTGGGGGGAAGTGGAGACCCGTACAAGTGCTGCTTTAAAAGGGCTGAATGAAGTGACACAAAGCAAAGACAACTGGGTAATGCTCCCAATGAACAGAAGGAATGAACAGCAATCTCCTCATGGGTAACTGGTTCCAAAGTCAAGGCCACAAATCTTAAGTGCACACCTTGAATTTTTACTAACGTACACACCCATGTACGCACCACCACCGCCACTTCCAGGATCTGAGAAGGTTCCCTCGGGCACTCTCCCAGTTAGCACACCTCTCTGAAGAGTCATCACCAGTGTCACCTCCATCACCACAGATTACTTTGGCCTGTTTTTGAGTTTCTTACACATGGAGTCATACAAATGGAATGGACCCTTGTATCTTTCACTCAATATCATTCTGTGAGATTCACCCACATCGTTGTAGGTCTCAGTGGTCTTTTTAAAAAATAAACTTTTGTGTAATATTGTTTTGCGTATTAAACATGAAATACTGTCTGATTTGAATTACTTATTCTACTGGTGGGCTGTTTCTCAAATGTTTCTGGCACATACAAATAAAGCTGACACGTTCCTGTATGTGTCTTTTAGTGAACATGACATTCACTTCTACTGGGTGTAAGCAGAAACACTGTGTCAAAGGTTGTATACTTGTTTCGCTTTAGCAGGTACTCCCACACATATTTAATTTGCACCAAGTGACACTTCCACCAAAAATATAAGAGTTCCAATGCCTTCAAATACTTGCCCAAATCAGGTCTTCTTCATTTTAACCCTTCTGGTGTGTATGTAGTAAAATCTTATTTTAGTTCGAATTTGCATTTGATCACTAATTACATTGGGCACCCTTTCATATTATTGCCCATTCCGAGATCTAGTTTTATAAAGTACCTGTTCAAGTCTTTGCCTATTTTTTGGACAGACTGTCTTTTTGTTTTTAAAAATTCTTTCAATAGTCTGGGTTTGCATTCTCAGTAAGATACATTACAAATACACATCACCTTGTCACTCTTTTGGGGGGTCTCTAAGGAACAGAAGTTCCTCATTTTAATTAAATCAAATTTATTTTTTCTTTTATTATCCTTTTGGTGTCTTATTTAAGAAATAATTGCCTGTCCCAAGTTCATATTCTCCTATGATTTCTTTTAGATATCTAGTTGTAATTTCAACGTATGAGGTGAGATAATTATTCAGGTTCATTTTTTTTCCATATGAATAAGCAACTGACTCAGACTATTTAAAATATTTTTCCCCACTGAATTCCACTGGCATCTTTGTAGTAAATCAAGAATCAGTTTCTGTGTCTCTGCTTGGGCCAACACAACTCTGTCCTAATTACTGCAACATTATGGTGAGTCTTGATACCTCATAGTGTAAACTCTCCAGCTTTGTTATTTTTCTTCAGTTTTGCCTTGGTCATCCATTAACTTCCACCAAAACCACTGGCTGAGACTTTGACAGAAATTGTACTGAGTCTATAGTTCAATCTGCATAGAACAGACATCTTATTGATACTGAGATTTGCAACCCATGAAAATAACATCTTTCCATTTATTGAAGTCCACTTAATTTCTCCCAGAAATGTTTTGTACTTTCAGTGTAGACCTCTTGAACATCCTTCAGATATTTCAGGATTTATTCCAAGGAATTTTTTGTTTAATAAATGGGTTGTTTTAAAATTCTGTTTTCTATTTGTTTTTTTTTACTAAGTATATATAATTATAATTGGCCTTTCTATACTGACACCTAATATTCAACACTTGGTAATTCACTTATAATTTACAATAGTCCAAATATTTTTCTGGTGTCTCTATGTACTCTAACACATTATCTACAAAAAAAAACTTTTAATTTTCCCGTCTTGATGCCCTTCTTTCTCCTCACTGCACACACTAGAATCTTTGATACCATGTTGAGAGGCAGTGATGACAGTGAACAACCTTGTCACCTAGTTAATGGGGAAACATTCGGTATTTAATCAGGATGGTGTCCATAGATAATCTTTAACATATTAAGAAAGTTCCCTTTTATTTCTAGTTTCCTGAGAGATTTTAACGTGGATCATATGATTTTTCTCCTTTATTCTGTACATGTGGTGAATCACATTGGTTGATTTACGATTAAACAACATTCTATTTGATCATGATGTATGTCTATCACTAGATTCAATTTGCTAATATTTTGTTTAGGACTTTTGTATCAATGCTCATAAGAGATACTGGACTGTATTTTTCCTTTCTTACAAGTGATGTTTGCTTTCACCTTTATTTCTTCCTTTCTGCTTCCTTCAGATTTAATTTGCTTTTCTTCCTCTAGTATCTTAAAATAGAAGCCTGGAGATCACTGATTTTCAACTTTCCTTTTGTAGTACAGATATTTAAAGCAATACATTTCCCTGTAAGCACTGTTGCATTGACATCTCATAGTTTTTCATACAGGCATACATCAGTGAGATTGTGAGTTCAGTTGCAGACAACTGCAGCAAAGCAAGTCACACACTTTTTTGGTTTCCAGAGCACCTAAAAGTTTTGTTTACACTCTATGATAGTCTATTAAGTGTGCAATAGCATTATGTCCAAAAAAAACCAATGTGTACACCTTAATTTAAAATACTGTTAAAATGCTAACCAGCATGCGTCTTAAGCAAGTCATCGCTTTTTGCTGGTGGAGGGTTCTGTCTCAGTGCTGATGGTTGCTGGCTGATGAGGCTGGTGGTTGCTGAAAGATGGGTTGGCTGTGGCAATTTCTTACAATATGACAACAATGAAGTTTGCTACAATCGCTGACTCTTCCTTTCACAAACAATTTCTTTGTAGCTGGCAATGCTGTTTGATAGCACTTTATCCACAGCAGAACATCTTTCAAAATTGAAGTCAATCTTCTCAAACCCTGCTGCTGCTTCAAATAATAGTTTAAATCTTTTGTTGCCAACAATTTTCACAGCATTTTCACCAAGAATAGATTCCAACTCAAGAAACCACCTTCTTTGCTCACCCATAAGAAGCAAAATAAATCTGTTTTCTCATGAGATTGCAGCAATTCAGTCATATCTTCAGTCCCCATTTCTAATTCTAGTTCTCTTGCTGTTTCCACCACATCTGCAGTTACTTCCTGCAGTCCTGAACCTCTCAAAGTCACCCACAAGGGTTGGAATCAACTGTTTCCGAACTCTGTTAATATCGATATTTGGACCTCTTCTCATGAATCATGAATGTTCTTAACAGCACCTGCAATCATGAATCCTTTCCAGAAGGTTTTCAATCTCCTTTGCCCAGATCCATCAGAGGATTCACTTTATCTGGCAGCTATAGCCTTAAAAAATGTATTTCTTAAACAAGAAGACTTGAAAGTTGAAATTACCCCTTGATCTTTGGGCTGCAGAAGAGACACCGTGTTAGCTGGCATGCAAACAACACTGAGATCTTTGTACATCTCCATCAGAGCTCTTAGGTGACCAGGTGATTTGTCAATGAACGGTAATATTTTGAAAGGAATCATTTTTATGAGCAATAAGTATCCACAGTGGGCTTAAAATGTTCAGTAAACCATGTTGCGAACAGATGTGTGTCATCCAGTGTTTGTTGTTTCATTTACAGAGCACAGGCAGAGTAAATGTAGCGTAATTCTTAAGGGCCCTAGGATTTTCAGAATGGTAAAGGACCACTGGATCCAACTTAAAATCACCAGTTGCATTAGCCCTTAACAAGAGAGGCAGCCTGTCCTTTAAAGCTTTGAAGACAGGCACTGACTTCTCCTCTCCAGTTATGAAAGTCCTAGATGGCATCTCCTTCTAATAGAAGGGTACTTCATCTACACTGAAAATCTGTTGTGTAGTGTAGCCACCTTCATTAATGATCTCAGCTAGACCTTCTGGATAACTTGCTGCAGCTTCTACATCAGCACTTCACCTTGCACTTTTATGTTACGGAGACAGCTTCTTTTCTTAAACTTCATGAACCACACTCTGCCAGCTTCAGAGTTTTCTTCTGCAGCTTCCTCACCTCTCTTAGTCTTCACAGAATTAAAGAGTCAGGGCCTTGCTCAGGATTAGGCTTTGGCTTTAGGCAACACTGTGGCTGGTCTGATCTTCTATCCAGACCACTAAAACGTTCTGCATATCAACAATAAGACTATTTAGCTTTATCATTCGTGTGTTCACTGAAGTAGCACTTTCAATTTCCTTCAAGAACTTTTCCTCTGCATGCACAACTTGGCTAACTGTTTGGCACAAGAGGCCAAGCTTTTGGCCTAACTCGACTTTGAACATGCCTTCCTCGCTAAGCTTAATCATTTCTAGTTTCTGATTTAAAGTGAGACACGTGTGACTCTTCCTTTCACTTGAACACTTGAACCCATTGTAGGGTTATTAATTGGCCTAAATTTCAATATTGTTGTGTCTCAGAGAAGAGGAAGGCCCAAGGAGAAGGAAAGAGTTTGAAATAATATTCTCTTATATTCACTCATGCACGCATATTTACTCTGTCTAGCGGTCTTCAGCCCTTCCTTTAGTTTCATGCTACCATCCTCCTCATCTTCCTTTAACCTGAAAAATTCCCCTTACTATTTCATGCAGCACAATTGTGATGGCAATAAAAATCCTTCCTATTATTTACCTGGATTAAAGCATTTTTATTATGCCTTCATTTCCGACAGATACTTTCATCTGGGTAAAGAACTCCAGGTTTTTTTTCTCCCTCTTCCATCGCTTTCCAAATGTCACTCCGTTATCTTCTAGTTTTAATAATTTTGTTGAAAAGTCAGCTATCAGTCTTATTATGGCTCTTTTGAAGGAAATATGTGCTGTCTTCTCTAAGTCTCTTAAATGTCTCTTTATCTTTGATTTTCAGGAACTGGACTGTAATATACTCAGAAATGTTTTATTTGTTGTGTGAATGCTCGTGTTTATCATGTTGGGCTTACTGCTCCTCTTGGTTCAGTGACAAAGTTTCTCATCAAATCTAGAAAATTCTCAGCCATTTTTCCTTCAAATATTTCACCTGCCTCTTCTCCATCCTCTTCTAGGACTCACATTTCACAGGTTTTAGAACTTTTCTCTGTGTCCCCCATTTCTCTCATGCTGTTTTTTTCCTCTGTGACTCAGCTTGGATATTTTCTAGTGACCTGTTCCTGAGTGTTCCCATCCTGACTTCTGATGTGTCCAGCCTGTTTTCCACTCCATCTAATTAATTCTCAACTTCAGATACTGTATTTTCCAGGTCTAGAATACCCATTTGGTTCTTTTTAATAGACAGTTATCTACTGAGTTATCTTTTCATATGTTTATGTTTTAACATAGTTATTTTGAATTCCACTCATAACTTATTGGCCAAAATTAGTCACGTGGCTTATATCCAACCACAAGCAGGCCAGGAATGCCATCCTACCTTGCTTCTAATTGGTACAGAGATATAAATATTTGGGGGACAGCATTAATGATGACCACCCTTGGCTAGGGTCACATAATAAGTGTCAGCCTGGGTCTAAACACAGGCATTTCTGATTACAAATATTTGTGACCTTTTCACTATAACAAAACCTCTCCTGGGGGCTAATTTAGTATTAAGTTAAATTTTTTTCTATAAAATTCTAAACTAGGGAAACTTGGCTTTCGTTTCGAATCTTTGAGTGGAAACGGAATACTGAATAAAAGCTCTCATGACGAACTGACTGCAATAATCCATGTTTTTAAAGCATTTAAATTGAGGTCTAAAATGTAAACAGAAAAGTTACCAATCAGGAGCATATAATTCAATGAACTGTCACAAAGTGAACACATCCGTGCATCCATCTTCTATGTCAAGGGACAGAACATCACCACTACCACTTCAGTGCCTCCCATTCTTACAATCACTTTCCCTTTTTCCTTCCCCAAGGTAACCACCGCCCCTACTTACTTCTAACATGCCGTAGTAATTTTGCCTTTTGGACTTACACATAAATGTAATCATGTATTAAATATGCTCCTGAGTTTGGCTTCTTTCACTTAACATTATGTATGTGACTCATTCACTCTGCACTATGAAAACGCAGTTGGTTTATTTTCTTTCTATGTAGTATTCCATAAAGACATCATAATATATTTACTTATTTATTCTGTTCTTATTGGACATTTGGATTCCATTTCAGGGCTATCTCTAATGATGTATAGACACTCTTGTATACTCTTTCAGTGCACATAGGCATGTACCTCATCGAAATTACTTGGCCAAAGGTCATCTTTAACATTTTCAGATATTGCCAAACAATATATCAGGGGTGTAACCTGCAGACCCATCAACCACATGTAATAGTTCTCATTTTCTAAATCTTCTCCAACAGTTGGTATTGTGGTCTGTTACATTTCCAGCAACTAATTAAGGTTCTGCACTTGTGCTGTCTAAAAGAGTAGCCATTGGACAAGTGTGGCTAGTGAAAACATGAGATGGGGCTAGTGCAACAAAGGAACTGAGTTACTATTTTTTTTAATTTTAATTAATAGAAATTTTTAAAACGGATATTCTTTCATTAGAGGATAACCTTTAAGTTAATTTGGAACAACTTCAACATAAAAATCTACTTTTTCAACTCTAAATGTTATGAAGTCTAAACACAGAGGAAGTATTTCTGATGAAAATTTAATATCCAAATTGGGGTGGGTAGTAAATGTGAAACACACAATGAATTTCAAAGATTTAGTTAAAAAAGTAAAATCTGGATTTTTTTTTTACATTAAAGATATGCTGAAATACTATTTCAAATGTATAGGATTAAAAGTATTTTTAAAATGAATTTCACCCGCTACTTTTCACCTTTTTTAAATGGGTTAACAGAAAACGTAAAGTTACATATGTGGCTTAAACAATATTTATACTGAATAGTGTGGCTCTACACCATATATACATAAAAAATTGAAAACTAAAAAATACACAGCCTGTTAAAGTGTGGATATGTTGGTTTCAAATATGGTACCAATTATTTGTTACATGAAGCAATTTACCTGTTGTATTCCAGCAGAGTATCTCCCAATTTGGATACAGGTGGTCCTTCTAAAAGAGAAAACCTTAACTCTAAAATAAAATGCATACTGACTACAGCACACAAGAAAACTGTTAGTAACAAAAGATTAAGCCAAATCTTGGCTAGAGATTTAAGTCATACATACACACTCTGTTTCAAAACCAGCGAATTCAGAAAACAAATCACCCTCCATCCACACACACTTCACCCCAAACAACCTCAATAGACCATATTCATTCGGAGTCAAAGGCAACCACCAGTACCGAAGTTTGGGCTTTCTTTTACACATTCTTAACAGGTGGTGGTTGGCAGGAGGTGGCAGGGGGAAGAGAGCGCCTGGTGCCGGTCACAGACTTTAGTTTAAAAAAAAAAAAAGTTTTTTTTTAATTAAAAAAACCAGACGTACTACTTAATATACAACCATCTTAAAAGCTAATTACACCATAACAACATCTAATGGCCTTTGAGAGAGAAAGGAGGTCAGAGTCAGACAGCTGAGTGTAAGAGCATTCTTCCTGGATTCACCAGCTGAATCCCCAAAGCAAATCCATCCCCAAAAGGCTCTCTTCTGTGCCCCTGCCCGGAAGGTGTTAGCTATCTGCATTTCCCTGCAGGACCAGTGAAAACCCTCGGCCAACCTCCCACTCCTACGTGGCGGAGATGAGGTGAAAGGCAGCCTCGGCCTCACAGGGCGGCTCAGGAAGGCCGCGGAGGTCCTGGAAAAGACAGCCCGCGAGGGCACCTGGCCTCTGCTCTTCGCCTCACCACCTCCAGAAAGCAAAAGAGCCCCGACGCCCATACCAAGCTCTCCCGTCCCGGCCCCTCAACAGGTGCGCGGGTAAGCGGCCCAGCCCCCGCGCCCACTCACCCAGGTCCAGGGCCTGGTGACACCTGAGCAGCGCGGCCTCGGGCTGCTGCTGGTGCTGCAGGCTCCGCGCCTGGCCCGCCAGCCTGCGCGCCCGGCACTCGGCCGGGAAGCACTTCTCCAGCAGGCCGCTCAGCACCACGTTGACCCGGCGCGCGGGCGGCCGGCCCGGCCCCGGCTCGGCGCAGCGCCTGCACACCGTGAGCCCGCACGGCAGCGTCACCGGCTTGTGCAGTAGCCGCTGGCAGCGCGGGCAGCCCAGCAGGTCCCGGGGCGCGGCGGGCGCCTCCCCGGGGGCGCGGCCCGGCCTCCCCGCCGGCGGCCGCCGCTCGCGCGGGCCCAGGGCACGCGCCAGGCCGCCCGCCAGCTCCCCCAGCTCGTCGGGCCGCAGCACCCCGAGCCGCGCGGCGCCGCGAAACGCGCCCAGGGCCTCGGGGAGGCGGCCGGCGCGAGCCAGCGCGTCCCCCAGCCGCAGGCACAGGCCGCGGTCGGGCTGCGCCAAGGCAACCAGCGCGCAGCGGAAGAGCTCGGCCGCCGTCTCGTACTCGCCCGCGCGGAAGGCCTCGTCGCCCTTCTCCACCCGCTGGGCGAGCGGCTCCCCGCAGTCGCCGCCGCAACAGGGGGGCGGGGGCGGCGGCGGCACCGGCTCGGGGCTCATGACCGCGGGGCTGCGGCGACTAGGCCGGGAGGGGAGAGCGGAGGAGGGGAGATGCTCGCCGCCCCCGGCCGGCGGCTAGAGCACGGCCGCCGCCTTCGCCGAGGGCCAGGCCCGTCTGCGAGCGGCGCGGGGCGGGCTGCGCGACCACCGCCGGGGGCGGGCGCAGGGTGGGGCCGCGTCCCCCGCGCGGCACGGGCGGCCGGGGGCGGGGCGGACGCGGCCGAACCCCTGCCCCCGGGGAGCGCCCGCTGGCTCCCCTGGCGTAGCCTCCCCGCTCGGCGTCTCCGCAAACCCTCTCCCTCGTCGCCCCGGGCGGCCCCGCGCCCGTATGCGTGCGCGCTCGTCCCCACGCGCCCTGGTCCCGCGCGTTCTCTGCCAGCCCCACGCAGCTCCCCGCCAGCAGCCGCCCGCGCGCCTGGAACAGGTGTCTTCTGCCTGCCGGGCGTGCAGCTCCGGGCATCGAGTGCCAGCCTGGCCAAGACCACCTGCTCCTGTGGTTAGAAAGAGAACCAGTAAATAAGTACCAGGGATGTAAGGTGCAACATGGTGACCACCGCTAACACTGCTGTACCATATACAGGAAAGTTAAGAGCAAATCCTGAGTTCTCATCACAAGGAGAAAATTTGTTTTCTCTTTCCTTTCTTGCATCTATATGGAAAGATGGATGGTAGCTGAACCTATCGTAAACATTTCAACAATAAATGTAAATCAAACCATCATGTTGTATGCCTTAAACCTATACAATGTTGCATGTCAATTATTTTTTAATATAACCGGAAAAAGAAACAGAGGACTGAGGGAGGTTACCCCGCACATCACTGTATCACTAGCTTTGACTTAGGAAATTGTCTTAAATGACCAGGAAGCCTAAAGTGGGCGCTGATCGGATTTCAGTATCAGCAAGCTTCTCTTAATGGAACTCTAGATTTTAGAGACATTTTAGAACTCTAATTTAGACAAAACTCTAATTTTAACAGAGAATGTGAGGAAATACCGAGCTAAGTACTGGAAAGAATTTGAGAACTGGATAATTGTATTGTGTCCTTGATAGGGAAATAGAAATAGAATTTCTAAAACTGTCTCCTAATGTGCAGTACTACAGAGGGAAGTTGCTGGAAGGAGGGAGTTAAAAACTACACATAACCTGCTCTTCTTTCCCTGGTGTTCCACCATATGTTTTACGCTACACATTTGAATGTAATAAAATGCATTGTAGTATTCCAAAATCTGTGCTGTTAATTATTTCAAGTCGAAATGTCTGCATTCTAAATTTGTGAAGTTTTTCTACATCTAAAACTGGCTAAAGAAAATATAAAATACTCCCATTAAATCTGGCTTTGGAAGAAGGGAAATGCCTCATTAAGTGAGGTGAGAAAATTTTAGATGAGTTTGTAAAAGGGAAATGGAGACAACTTTGGCCAGCCTTCTAGTCCCATAATGAAGAAAAATGCAGAGCAAATTCCCCTGCCACCCCCTCCATCCGCCCCCTCCTCAAACCACCCCCCCCCCTTCCATGAATGGTTTTTCTCCTGGGCTTTCTATTTTGACTGATAACAGTTGTAGTCAGACTAGGTTTTGATCTGTTCCTCATTACTGAATGGTTCCAAACTCTCTTCTGCATCACTCTTCGGTTTTCACTGACTCTCTTTATACAGTAACAATTCACTTGGATTTGAAGGTTGCTTATCCAACAAATTCACAGCCAACAACCGGGAAGCTTCAGGGGAAAGCTTCTGAGCAGTTAAAATTGTTGCAACAGACTCTACACTAAGGACTATGAAACCTTATGATCTCAGATCCTATTTGTTCTTATCTTAGACAAATTTCTAGCAAGGGAACAGAAAGGAGAAGCTGATCAGAGGTATACCTGCTGAGAGCAAGAAATGTTTAAAGTAAAAATATCAATGTATTGTGAGATTTATAACATGCAGAAATAAAGTGCATGACAGAAATAGCACAAAGGCCAGTAGAGGAGAAACAGAAGGCTACTGCTGTAAGGTTCTAATACTACATGTGAAATGGTATAATCACGTGAAGGAATATTGTATGTAGTAAGCTAAAGATATATACTCCAAACCCTAAAGCAGCACCTAGATAACACAACATTTATAGTTAAAAAGCCAACAAAGGAGATAAATGAAATTATTTTACAAAAATAAAGTCTGTTAGCCCAAAAGAATGAAGAAAAAGAGAAGGGGAAATAAAAACAGATGAGGCGAACAGAAAACAAATAGCAAAATGGTAGATGGAAACTCAACTATATCAATTAATGTTAATTAAATATTAATGGTCTAACCACTATAATTAAAAGGCAAAATTGTCACATTGTATATAAAAGGAAGGCCCAAATATATGCTGCTTACGAAAAAAAAGACATAAGTAAAAGGTAAAAGTTAAATAAGAAGATACAAATAAAGGTGAAAGGATAGAAAAAGTTGTTCCATCTTAAATCTTATGAAAATAAGGCAATAGTGACTACAGTGATATCTGACCAAGCAGATTTCATAGCCAAGATTATCACTGTGAGAAAAGATGGCCATTTCATAATGATAAAGCGGTCAATTGGTCAAGAGGACATAACAATACTAAACATGTATGTTCCTAATAATGGAGCTTCAAAATGTATGGGGAGGGACTTCCCTGGTGGCGCAGTGGTTAAGACTACACACTCCCAATGCAGGGGGCCCGGGTTCCATCCCTGGTCAGGAAGCTAGATTCCACATGCCGCAACTAAGAGCCTGCATGACACAACTAAAAGATTCCACATGCTGCAACTAAAGATCCTGCACACCACAACGAAGATCCTGTGTGCTGCAACTAAGACCTGGCACAGCCAAATAAAAAAATAAATAGATAATATTTTTTAAATGTATGGGGAAAAATACTGATAGAACAGTAAAAGGTAAGCTCAAAAATTGATAGGACTTCCCACAGTGGTTAAGAATCTGCCTGCCAATGCAGGGGACATGGGTTTGACCCCTGCTCTGGGAAGATCCCACATGCTGCAGAGCAGCCAAGCCCGTGCACCATAGCTACTGAGCTTGCGCTCTAGAGCCCACAAGCCATAACTACTGAGCCTGTATGCCACAACTACTGGAGCCCGTGTGCCTAGAGCCTGTGATGGGCAACAAGAGAAGCCAACACAATGAGAAGCCCGCACACTGCTACGAAGAGTAGCTCCTGCTTGCCACAACTAGAGAAAGCCCCCACACAGCAATGAAGACCCAATGCAGCCAATTAATTAATTAATTAATTTTAAAAAGACTGATAGAACACTTGGGGGAATAAGTAAATTCACAGAGGTAGAGATTTTAATACCCTTCTCCCAACTATTAATTGAACACATATACTGGAAGTGAATAAGGATATAGAAGACTTGAATAATACTACCAACCAGCTTGAGCTATTTGACACTTATAGAACATTCCACTCAACAACAGCAGAATATACATTCTTTTCAAGTGCACACAGAACGGTTATCAATATTACAATACGTATTTGAGCCATAAAACAAATCTCAATAAATTTAGAAGGGTTCAAGAAATCAAGTCATACAAATGATGTTCTCTGACCACAGTGGATTGAAAATAGCAATCAATAATAGAAAAGTATTTAGAAAATCCTCAATAATTTTGAAATTAAATAACATCTCTACATAGCCCATGGAACGAATAATTGGATTTCTATATAGTAGCCAAAGTGGAAATTGAAATTTTAGAAACTATACCATTTATATCACAAAAATGCATAAAACATGTACACTAAAAACTATAAAATGCCACTGAAAGCAATCAAAGGAGACCTAAACAAATGAAGAGACACACTGTGTTCAAGGATTGAAAGACCCCAAATTGATTTCCCCAATTGATCAACTCCATGACAATCAAAATCCCAGCATGGCTTTTTGTAGAAATTCACAAGCCGATTTTAAAATTCATATGAAAATACACAGGATCTAAAATATCCAAAACAACTTTGGAAAAAAAAGAACAAAGTCAAGTCTTTAAGACATTATAAAGATACAGCATTCAAGACAGTGTGGTTTTTGTGTCAAAGCAAACAAGTAGATCAATGGACTAGGATAAAGTTCCAAAAATCGACCCATACATATCTATGGGCAATTGATTTTCTACAAAGGCTATTCAGAGAAAGGATAATACTTTCAGCAAACAATGCTGGAATAATTGGATATCTATATACAAAAGAAAAAGAAGATGGAGGAGGAGGAGGAAGAGGAAGAGAAAATCTTTAATCTATATCTGGCATCATACTGAAAATTAATTCAAAAAGGATTATTGACCTATAAGTAAAACCACAGAACTTATAGGGAGGAAAATGCATGCAAGAGGACCTTTATTACATGGGTCTCAAATATAACAACAAACTCATGACCCATAAGAGAAAAAACAAGAAAGAAAAAGGAGTGCTTTACCTCCAGGAAGTGGTCTGACACTCAAGGGGAGACCTAAGTATTATTACAAAGCTGGCCTGATGCCCACAAATAATGTCATTCTCCTATTGGACATAAACAATCTCATAGAATACCAACCTCAGACAAAGTCATCCTGAGCCTACAATAAAGTGAAACAAAACAAGGTCACTGTGCAACCCACAAAATATCAACCATCTTCCTCCCTCAGCTAACCCTAAGCCTAAGCCTCAGCCTAACCCTCTCTCAGTAAAATGAAAGACTACTACCTCTTTACCAGGTACAGCTTTATTTTCTGATTTGTCATCCTTATAAATAAGATTTACTGAGATATCCACTCATAGACTTGAATCGCTTTCTGATAGCACCCAATCTAGAATGAATTACCACTTCCTTAGATCTTTTCCAAAATTACCCAATCAAAGCCCAAATGTATGGATTCTTTAATTATGTGTTTGGGCTTACAAATACTCAAAAACTGCATTTACCTCTAAATATTTGGGATTCTTTAAATTTGTGCCTTAAAAAGATCAACAGATTTTTGCTGATAAATTATGTTTTGTTATTAAATAACTAGGTATGAGAATTTCAGACTGTTTTTTATTAGAACCTTAATCTGAAAAACAATGTTACAGATGTAGATAATTTCTCCACCCCACCCCATTCCCCCAGTAAATGAAAAGCAAATTAGAAATAATTGTCACTATATTTTGTCTTTTTTAACATTGACTTTGGAAATACTAGACCTCCTCTTGATTTTCTCTATTAAAATTTCGGAGAAAAGAATAGAGTTTGCTGGTCTGACGAAGGTCCTCTTGAAACAAATTTTTAAAGCTCCTTACTAATTTTTTGTACTTCAACATCACCCTTAAAAAGAAAGAAAAACCAACAGTCCCCTATGGGAATGGACGAAACAATACATTCCTAAGAGTAAATAGAATTTTACTGTAACAGTCAAAGCCCCTAGAGGACATAGGTGCTTGGGGACACTGAGTCAGGAGGACCCCTGTGTGTGCCCCTCACCACTGAGCATGCTCACTAGATCCACTAGGAGACCCAGAGGCCCCTCTGCAAATCTATGGAGCCATAACCCCAGGCATCCTAGACCACTCTGCTTTCCTGATAAGTTACCTATATCCAGTATTTTCTGGAAACCAAGGACCACAAACTGCTGTCCATTCACCCTCCCTGGACCTGGCATTAAAGTGTGCAATAGTAGAGCATGATGTCCAGCACTGCTGCCCAAAGTGCCAGAGCAGAAAATGCTTGTCCTTGAACGGTTTGTTACCAGCCAATGATAAGTACATACATTGAGGGGAAGCATTTAGAAACCTTTATAGCGGTGTGGCATGTCTGGGCTTCCGAGCCACGGGTCTCTCAGGGCACAGTGTACAGACAGGAGAGGGTGTTGTCAAGGTCACCCAGTGAGCTGCCTGTGGCTCCTGCTGTGTGTGAATCACAACACAACCTGTGATGTTTGTCACATGTATCCTAAAAGTATATAAAACTCTAAAAAAAAGTATGTTGTTATAATTTGCTAGTTTCACAATCATTTTAATTTTTAAAAGTGAGTTTCAAAGATTTATGATTGATCACTGTTAGCTAAACGAGGTAAGTAAAATCTGTATTATTTATTTTTAAATCTTAATGTACAGATGGGAACAAAAAACTTCACCTATTTTTGTTTTTGTTTTTTGTTTTTCACGAAAAGACACACATTTTCTGAATGCAGCTACAGAGGTAAACCTAATGATGATGGGATGGTCTAAGTAATGTAAAGAAGTGAAGACCAAAATTGTTAGTTTTCCTTGGAAACGTGATTTCTCCCATGCCGAGTTTGGGTTTGCAGCCATGACTGATGGTAAAAGGCTAAAGTCAGTTTGTTATTTGTGATGTGCTGAGTAACAGAGCAAGAAAGTCATCAAAACCTAACTGGCATTTATGAGTAAACCACAGAGAAGTAACAGTCAGACTAAAATAATTCTTTCAAAGAGTTAAAAAGCTGACAGAAGAAATGTTTAATATGTTACATATAACATTAGTGCTTAAAGTGCATCTTATAAAGTAACACTTTGAAATACTAAAGTATAGAAGTGTGAAGTGTGTAGTGGAAAACTGCATCCAAGATGTTTGTTTAGAATAAGTGAATCTTGGATAAACAACAAGTTCTTACTGTATAGCACAGGGAACTATATTCAACACCCTGTGTGTGATAAACTATATGGAAAAGAATATGAAAAAGAATATATATGTCACTTTGCTGTACAGCAGAAATTAACACAACATTGTAAATCAACTATATACTCCAATTTTTTTAAGTGCCAAAAAATAAAACAAAACAATAAATTAGGTGAATCTGATGCAAAGAAAGTAGCTCAAGAACCACTTTCCAATGACATGTAGCTCACAGTATTCAGGAAGCTGCAAATGTTATGGAAAACTAACTCACAGAATAAATAAAACTAGCAAAGCACAGTTTATTGCAACTTGATTATACAGATATCAACAACGAGGCCATTCTTTTAGTATAATTTGAACGTGATGGTCAAATGAAGGAGAATGCCTTATTTCAGCATCATTGTTGACAAACACAGCTAGCTCCGAATAGTGTAACACACGGAAGGATTTCATAGGAAAAATTCTTGAAAAAGTGTGATCTGAAAGTTAAGGTGCAATGATAGGAAAATACTCTGAAATTGTCACCCAGATTAAGGAGCATGTGCCAGGATGTAAAACAATGTGCTGCTTCCTTCATCGAGAAACTCTTGCTATGAAAAAAACTAAATTGTCATTGGTGACATAACAAAAGTTGTAAAATGTGTAAAGGGGAATGTGTTAACTCAAGATTATTCTCTTCATTATGTGAAAATAGAAATGCTGATCACAAAGAACTATTATTGGCTGTGGAGGTATATCAAGGAGAAAAGTTCTACTGAGGATGTTTGAACACTTGGAGCTTCTGCAATATAGTCATCCCTCTGTATCCCACAGGGTTTTGGTTCCAGGACACCCCTTGGATGCTCAAATCCCTTATATAAAATGTTATGGTATTTGCATATAATCCATGCACATCCTCCATATACTTTAGATCATCTCTAGATTACTTATAATACCAATATAATGTAAATACTATCTAAATAGTTATAAATACAATGTAAATGTTATGTAAACAGCTGCCACTGTGGGAAGCAAGTTCAAATTTTGCTTTTTGAAACTTTCTAGAATTTTTTTCTTTTCTTTTTTTTAATTGAAGTATAGTTAATTTACAATGTTGTAGAATTTCTTTTTTTCGAATATTTTCAATCCACAGTTGATTGAATCTGGATGAGATATCTGCAGATACAGAGGGCTGAAACTATAAGAAGCCAGCTGGATCCCAGTTTTTAGATATGTAAATTGTGCCTATTTGTCTGATACCTTTTTATTTTTATTTATTTATTTATTTTTTTACCTTTTTATTTTTAATGACCTTAATATACTTCTACCCAGGCAATTATCAATTTCAGATAAGATTGACAGCAAAGTGAAGGAAGCCTGGAGGAAGAGTGTCTACAGATTGTTGGGATGTGTTCCACATATTAACCACAATTGTCAGTTATTTAGGAAATGTTCTTGATGTTGCACATCTGTAAAAAGCTACCATTACACATTTTACATGTTGGATATAATGCTTTGAAAGTAATTTTTCATCAAGAAAACTTACAAGAAATTCATAGATCAGGAATAATTATTTTAATCAAAAGATCATTTAGGACTTCCCTGGTGGTGCAGTGGTTAAGAATCTGTCTGCCAATGCAGGGGACACAGGTTCGACCCCTGGTCAGGGAAGATTCCACATGCCGCAGAGCAACTAAGCCCACGAGCCACAACTACTGAGCCCGAGTGCTACAATTACTGAAGCCCGCAGGCCTAGAGCCCGTGCTCCACCACAAGAGAAACCACAACACTGAGAAGCTCTCACACCACAAGGAAGACTAGCCCCTGCTCTCCACAACTAGAGAAAGCCCACATGTATCAACAAAGACCCAGTGCAGCCAAATAAATAAATAAATAAATAAATAAAATTTTTAAAAAGGTAATTTAAATTCAACTATAACTTTACTGGGCAAATTGTTGGAACCAGCTACTGAGGAAGGACTGAAGATAAATTTGAAATTACTACAGTACCACTTGTTTCATTCTGGACTCATGGAAAGTCCTTTAAAATGTAAATTTTTAAAGTTAAAATTATTATGAATGAGATGGTTTCTCTACTGTTAGTGTTATTAAAACGAAATGTAAACCAGAACAGAAAAACTATCTCCTGCAAATAGCATTATTGGCAATCTAATTTAGGTTAGATTAATTAACGGGCAAGAAGCAAGCTCATTTGTCACCCTAAAAAGTTTATATATTAATACACGTGGTATTTATTCAAAGGGTGAATATAGGCATTTCATATGGGGAATCATCACTTCAATCATGAGTTTTATTTAGTCAGAATTGTGGAAACACCAAAAGTTACAAGCATATAGATCAATCGCATACACACACTCCTACTTTCAATGAATGTACACAGGTTTTATAATTTTTTACTCTTCCCAATGTTATGCCTGTGCTGATTATATTTCTTGACATGTAATTTTATGTTGAACTAACTAGAATCAGTAGAATCAATATTATCAAAATCTAGCCTTGTATTGTGTGTATCTTTGGTATTTCATTTCCCTAGAAATTTACTTTATTGTATTTTACAAAAATACTTTTCTACAATAGATTGGAAATTGAAGATGGTTTGAGAAACACGGACTTATAGAAATCCCCACTTCTCCTCCATCAAAATTTCCATGCTGTTTATTGCAGATGAGTCAGACTAAACGGACTGATGCTTACCTTGGGATATTTGATTGTTCATTCACGGACTCTCTAATTATTGTGATTACAGGGATTGGTAAGGGAGGAATAACATTGGTGAAATCCCCAAACTTGGCCTTTGTAAGAGAAGAAGGAACAGAGCCAGCACGACTGGGTGAATTACTTGGTGAATCTTTACTCCCTGCTTTTATGATTTTTCTCTGTCTGTTCAAAACAGCTCACTGTTGAAATGCTGTCCCCTCTTTTCCAAACGCCTCTTCCCCAAATCGCTGCCTTTTAAAGTGTTTATATCCACTTTTCAAGAGGTGCTAGGTGATTACTTACCTGCAGTGACTTAAGCTTATCGATGAGCTCAATCCTTTAGGGGCTTATTCATATTTAAAAATCTAACTCGTCAACCCAAATGAATGTGTGCTGCTCCCGTATCTAGAAACCCATTCGTCACCCTCTTCTGCAGCCCACCCGCTTTACTTACCTTGTCCGGCAGTAAAATGCACAAGCTTTGGAGCCACCGCCCATGCCCAGCTCCGTCTCATTCTCACATTTACGAACAAAGCTCACCTGGAACAAGGCAAGTTCTGCAGTTTAATCCTAGAATCAGCATTTGGTGGTAGAGGCTGAACACCCAATACAAGGAAGACTGACCCAGCCTACTTTGGGGGATGAATTTTGAAGAAGTCAATACCCTAAAACTGTTTAACTAGTTACAAAGTCTACATGAGATGAACCCTGAGGCATCTGCATGGTGCAGACATATTGAGCTGTCGTGCATGCCTGTCTCCCTCACGAACTGACCGTGCAAGATGGTGACACGTCTCCCAACAGCTCTGAACACGGGGCCTGAGCTTTGCAGAATGAATATCTCACGTCTTCTCTGCCCATAAAGTGTGTGTGATCCTCCAGCCCTGTGGCTGATTCCACTGGGTAGAACACTGGACCCCATGGGTAAGTGGCTCAGATGCCTGTCCCAGAAGAGAGGCCACACTAGGAATTTTCTTTATTAACCTACCCCTGACACCCCCCTCCACACCCACTCACACACGCACACATGCACACACACACAATTGCCCTTGAAGCCTTAGAGGGCAGTAGAGGAAACTGATTTGCTATCCAGATGCATTATGTCTAGTGATCCAGGCAGAAACATCAGCTTTCAATTATCTGGTATGTTGCACATCATAAACAAACCATCTGGAGCAACAGCTCCACGGTGCTCAGGCACCAAGGAAGCTGGGGAGAAGCCAAAGCAACGCGGCTCTCCCTCCCTTGACGGAGGTCAAGAGGGTGCCAGATGCCTGGGGAGCTGGACCCAGGGGCCTAGATGCTGACTCGGGTTGGTGACGCTAGCATGTCAGCACATCGGCACACCAGCTCTACACCCACTGTGCCCCGAGGGCCAGGGCGAGCCAGCCCCACGCTGGGACTGCAGGAAGGAACATTCAGACGCTGCAGTGAGCAGATGGGATACTCAGCATCTATCTGCTTCCTGACCAATTCCAGAGCTCTTATCCCAAATGGGGAATGTGTGTGCACACAGCTGGCACACGGAGGTGCTCTGCTGCTTCATCTCCTAATGAAAAGATGAAGAGCACATCTCCCCCCACTATTAATAGTCAATAGTTCCCCAACCTCCCCCTTCCTTCTCCTATTTTATGGTAAAAATAAAAACGAGGAAACTAAGGCAGAGAGAGTTCTGGCCCAGGAAAGGCCAGTGCTGAGATTTGAATCCAGGCAAACTATATCTGTTATTCTTGGCTCTTAACCCCATGTCCTGCTGCCTTCTCTTCTCATCTCAAGGACTTGGGCACTGGCAGCCCCCTTTGTAGTGGGCATACGTGGTCCTGCAGGTATTGGAACGTTCCCTGACCCTGACCTTCCTCCATTCAACTTTCTTGGCCTGAAATGTACCTCCTACGAAGATATTTTTATGGTGCTTTTGTTGTCTGTGTTATTTGGATGCTCTACTAAACTATTACTAAACTACTAAAGCAAACAGTGTTTCTTCCCCCAGGCATTCCCAGAGAAAAGAAAAGAAGCTGGTATTTTAAGTTCCCTCAGGAGCTTTGCTCAGCAAGGTCAATTGGAGACACGTCCAGCGCCCTGCAGTGGGCAGCAAGAGCTGTGGACAGCCCATGCAATCTGGTGGGCAGTGACCGGCCTGGGAAAGGAGATGTGGATTCTAGTCTTGGTTGAGGCTGTTACTACGTGCTTTGGGGCTTTCATTCCCTCATCTGTAAATGACGCAATGACCAGTGAAATACCCAATCTCCAGAGCTGTTCTCAGAATCAAACAAGCTAGTGGACACGGAAGTGCTATATAGAGTATAAAGGGCCAGATAAAAGGGTTATCAATATTATTAGAGTGATCGAGATCACATCGTGTTTGAGAGGGACTTAAGGCATCATAGTGGATGTTCCCAGTTAGGAGAGGCCCCTTAGGTTACACAGCATGAACATCGCAGCGGTCAGTGAGCTTGACCCCTCCACACTGTCTCGGCGAAGCAGTGGGTCAGCACTCCAGGGCCAGATGGCAGGAGCCCCTATTTTGTCATGATGGGTCCCTCAGAAGCCCACCTTCAAGGTCACTCTATTGAGTTCCATCACCTCTGCACGGTTTTGGGACCACATGTTGCAGATTATCTATTGTTGAGCCTCCAAAGGACCTGGTACGCTCTGCCCTTCCTGGTTCGTGCTCATGGCCAGTCCCAGCTCCCTCCGAGAGCTGCCTGGGCTGGCTGCGTTTTAGGTCTCCCCACCCCCACCCCCCCCCCACCCCTCTGCTACCTAGAAGTGCCATTCATTGGGCTGCCTAATTATCAATCTAATTAAGGGCGCCTGCTGGGGAAATCGGCCTCTCTAATCCAGGTTCCTGCCGTTCCTGTTCATTTGTTCCTGGATAATCAAGGGCTGACTTGCGTCTTGTTTTCACCACGATGTTTGGTTAGCTGGCCTCCACTTAGTCACTTGGATAACTGGGACTAGGCTGTGCTGTGGGGGGTGGGGGGGGAAGGCACAGCTCCCAGACCTTGCTGCTGAAAGGGTGCTCTGACAGCCAGTGGCACTGGTGCCACCTGGAGCTGATTTGGAAGGAAAGATCTTGGGCCCCACCTCAGAACACGCACTGTAAGCAGAGCTGCAAGCGATTCGAGGTTGAGAAGCCCTGCTTCTCCAAGCAGACCCAACGAGCAATGACCAATTGGAGGAATGAAGGGGAATACAGTTACTGTCTGCAAGGAGGAGAAGGTACTGGATCATCCTTGGGGCTGGGGGTTCTGACTCCCCACGGGCAAGTCCCTCTTAGCAGTGGAGCGGCCCACCTGCTCCAAGTAAACCCTAGAGACAGATTAAATAGGCATAAATCCCGGCCTCTGGAGAATTCTAACTTCACAACAGCAACATGCATTTGAATACACCTAAACAAGGTCAAAATGAACAAGAATGTAAAGAGTGAACCAAGAATTTATACAAAAAAGCCAAAAACCAAAACCAAAACCCTAAACCCAGCCAACACCTGGGGACAAGAACAAGTTAAAATAAATGATACTTATAAAGCTTATACAATTGTATAAATTACTATGTGGTTAACTCTGTCCCCTTGGTTACAGGGAGGATGGATGAAAAGATGCCATCACAGAGGAATCATGAAGAGTCTGAGACAAGGAATTAGAAGACCTGAATTTGAACCCTGGTTGCAGCTTGAAACTTAACAGTTTCAAACTTTAACTTTGTTGACAATATGTGATAAAATGAGGCTCACAATAAGTGTCCCCAGGAGTATTGTGGGAATCAGTGGGGTGGCTGGAAAGCACCTGCCTTCCCTGGCACCTGAGTCATTCATTCCCTCTTTCTTCAACCTGAGATGACAGTTGACCTTGGCAGGGCCTGGGGGTTGGCTGCCTTCCTGGATGGGGAGCTGCAGGGCGAACTTCCCCCTGCGGTGCAATAGCACATTCTCTTTCAGAGAGACGTCATTTGCAGGTCTTTGAGTGGAGTTCGAGTGCATGTGCCCAAGACGAGGAACCCATCCCAGGCCTTGTACTGGCCAGAAAGATCCAAGACAACAGCGAGAATCATCTCTCCCAGCTGATTTTGAAATCGGTCTTCTCCATGTATTTAGACGTTTTCTGCAATTTTACTTACTATGTAGACCTTGCCTTCTCCTAGCCCAAAGAGGCCTCAGTCATACTCCTCTCAATTGTATTTCACAGCTAACCTGATCATATAAAAGGAAGTCGGATGCTGAGAGAAGTTTTGATTATGAAGTAAGACTTTCCGAGAGCAGGTTTTATAAACCTACAGACTGGATGAAATGAATATTTCATCACGCAACACATAGTACAACAGCAGCGACAGCAAGATAGACACAGGCCGCAAATGAATGAGGCATTAATAAAACATTAAAAGGCTCTTCCCACTAAATGGTCAGTACAAGAGGTGCTAAAGTGTAAAGATGTGCAATTTCATAAATACTATGGCTAAACAAGTGGGTAGCAAAAGCACTCAGATCCGTATAAATCATGATGAAGGTACCGTTAAAAGATTTTATGAAATGCCTCGGGGGGGAAAGAACATGCTGATCTGCTCACAGGTGTTGGTGGGCCAGTTTGTCCTCATTTATAGTTTTAAGTTCGTCCTTGTCTAAATCTTGTGCCTTATTGTTAAAGATGGTCGGGGAGAAAGGCTCACACAAAAAAAGTAACAAGGATTGGAGAACAAAATGGAAGATAATACACAAGAAAAGGAGAAAGAAACACTAAAATACAACTGGGAGGAGCTCCCTGGTTGCCTAGTGGTTAGGATTCCAGGTTTTCACTGCCATGGTCAAAAAAATTAAAAATAGAATGAAAAAATAAAATAAAATACAGCTGGGAATTTCCTTCTATTTGAGATAGCAAGAGAAAAGGATCTAGGGGTCACAGTGACCCACAAACAAAACTCAAGGCAGCACTGTGGTATACTTAGATGAAAGGTCAGTGTATTTGCTGCCATGGCTAACAGCAGGAATTGAATGTTTTAGAAAGAGCACTGGACTGGGATTAGAAGCTTCCAGAAGTGACTGCCACGCACGTTATGTTCACGAGGATCCTGTAGTTCTGTTCAGGCTGATTAGGAAACAGGGCAGGACTTTCTGTCAGAAACTTCTGGTGTATATTAGATAAACCAGTAAATCAGTGCACACTGCTGTGGAAAATCTCTGAGACTTTGGATATTCTCCCTAAATATGGAAGCCTAAGTTTTTCATCTATAAAACAATAAGGATAGACAAATGATCTCTAATGGTTGAATTCTCTTCTATGGGGTTCAAAAGGAAGTTGGCAGGGCAGTTGGACAGGATGGCCACTGTCACAGCTGGGTTCCATGGATAAGTGAAGTATCTAGAATGAGGGGCAAATCAAGTCTATTTGGAAAGACCACACTGAAGCTCTGCAAAGTCCATACAAATGCCATGTCTGAAGGACTAGAGCTAGGATGAAGGTTTGAATCCTCAGAATCAAGGACACCAACTCAAGACTAAGTTCAGGAGGAATATAGTTTGAGGAAAAAATATAAGGGAAGATTGCTAGTTGGAGTGAACTCATGATGGTGTCACAATTTTCTAACTTTCCATTATATCCCCTCTTAAAAATGGACAGAAAAAGTCAGGACAGAAAGAAAAATCAGCAGAAGAAAAGACTAAGTTACTTAATATCCAACAAGACCCACATATGTACAAGTAGACCAAACCATCTGCCAGCAATAGGACCTTCATGGGTCCCACATGAGATATGCAGCCGTGTGGAGGAGAGAGAAGAGCCGAACAATGGACCCCAACTTGTGTGGGAACCTCTGCAAGTGGGTCTGAACACAACAGGCAGGATGGGAGAAGGTCTACAGGTTCCCATTTGGTGTGAGAGCAGAAAGACCACAGGATCCCACTGAGGGTCAGCAGGAAGGTAGAAGACTGGCCTACACCTTTACCAAAATCTCCCTTCCACTAGGACAATGGTGCTAGGACTAAATGCAGTAAGAACTGGGGTACCAATACTGAAAAACGGAAGAGTCAGAGGAGCCAGATGTCATTTTTTATAACTTCCTGGTAATGACAGAAGAAGAAGAAGAAGAAGCCATAAAGCCAGGAAAACTACCCTTGTCCATCCCCACCGTGTACACTGAAATTTGTTCCTAAAAATACAGGAAAATGCTCCTTATTTAAACATCAACATCAAAAAGAATCAATTTTTTTTTATGATTTATTATTTATTTATTTTTGGCTGCATTGGGTCTTTGTTGCTGCACATGGGTTTTCTCTAGTTGCTTCTCAGAGCAGTGGCTTCTCTTATTGTAGAGCATAGGCTCTAGGAACACGGACTTCAGTAGTTGCAGCACATGGACTGAGTAGTTGTGGCTTGCAGGCTTAGTTGCTCCACAGCACATGGGATCTTCCTGGACCAGGAATCGAACCAGTGTCCCCTGCATTGGCAGGCAGATTCTTAACCACTGTGCCACCAGGGAAGTCCCCGCAATTAATTTTATATAAAGATTTGTGAATACAAATAGAAGATACAATATGACAGAACCAAAGTAAAAATATCTTGGGTAATATGTGTCTAATTTAAAATATGTAACAACAATAACAAAAAGGAGAGATGGTAGTAAAAAAACTAACTAAAATAAGATAACACTGTTGCATTGTAAAGAAGGAATAAAGGCTGTAATTGAAACTATATTGTCTCCTTGCAGTCCAGACAAGATGGTGTAGTCTCATCTTTCCCTGGTCCTACCATTAAGCACAACTATAAATCCTGAAAATAACACAAGACACAACCAAAGGAGATATCCCAAATGTGGTAAGAAGAAGACAAACTGGTCTGGGAACCCAGGATGGGAAGAACAGCAGAGTGGCAGGGTGTTTTACATACCAGAAAAAAGTGGCCTGGCCCTGGTATTTTTTTACCCCTGATCCAGCAACAGAAGGTAGCCCAGGTAGGCTAATTCTTCCCCCTCATCTAAAGGGAGTCGGTCTGACAAGGCCATCAGGTGAGCCCCAAACCACCAGTAAGTGGACAGATTGGGAGCCCAGCCAACGATAAGCAAACAAGAGAAATGCTATACTTTCCTGCTGGGCTTGGGATTCCCTTCCCCAGCAAGAGAGATGGCAGGACGGAGGGCCTGGGGAACACCTTCTGCCCCTGAGGCAGCAGCAACAGATACTCAGGTCAAGAAAATAGCACCAGAATCTTCTGAAATTTCCATTGTTACTGGAATGGCAGCCCACAAATGTAGGCCAGATTTAACATGCTATAAACAGGGTGGCTTCCCACTAAAATAAAAGATTTAATAGGACCCAGGATCTCCTCAAATAACAGACAAAATGCTGAGGATACAATTAAAAAATCACCTGTTACAGAAAGAACAAAGAAAATCTCAACTCGAATCTCAATCCACTGACGCCAACACTGAGATGATTTATAGGGCGGAATTGTCTGACAAGGATTTTAAAGCAGCCTTAACACAGACTTTTCTACATCAGTTACAAACTCCCTTGAAAAAAAATTAAAAAAATAGAAAATCTCAGTCGTGAAATAGAAGTTATTGAAAAGAACCAAATGGATATTATAGAACTGAAAAATGCAACAGAAAGTTTTAAAACTTCTTGGATGGGCTCAATAGTGCAAATGACAGAGGATAAAGTTGGTGAATTTGAGGGCAGATCAATAATATTCTCCCAATCTGAGCAACAGAGAGAGGAGACTTAAAAAAAAAAAAAAAAGAATGGACAGTGCCATCTTCTCAAAAGATTGGACAGAATTGTAATAAATAACAAAAGATCTAATATGTGTATCATTGGAGTCCCGAAAAGTTGAGAAAAGAAAGAAAAAGTGGGACTGAAAGAATATTCAAAGAAATAATGGCTAAAAACTTGCAAGTTTGATGAAAGATACAAATCTATAGATTTAAGAAACAGAATGAACCCCAAACAAAATAAACTCAAAGAAAATGGCATCCGGACACATTGCATAAGTTTTCTATAGCTGTCATACAAATCACCACAAACTTAAAACAGTACAAATTTATTATCTTACAGTTGTATAAATCAGAAGTCCAATACAAGTCTCAAGAAGCTAGCATGAAGGTATCAGCAGGGCTGCACTCCTTTCTGGAGATTCTGGGGGACAGTGTGGCTCTCTCCCTTTTCCAGATTCTAGAGGCTGCTCATATTTCTTGGCTCATGTACCCTTCTTCCATCTCCAAAGCCAGCAATGTCACACTTCTCTGACCCTTCTTCAGGTGTCACATCTCTTTCTGAGCATAGGTGGGAAGATCTGGTTGTACTCATCTATGTGAACCAGGATAATTTCCCATTTAAGAAACCTTAACCTAATCACATCTATAAAGTCCCTCTGCTGTGTAAGGTAATATATTCACAGGTACTGGAGTTGAGAGCCTGGATGTCTTCGGGGGTCATTATTCTGCTGGCCACACACATCATAATTAAATTTCTGAAAACTAAAATCAAGGAAAAAAATCATGGAAGCAGCTAGAGATAAATGAAACATCACCTATAGGGGAACACCGATTAAAATAGCAGTGGCTCTCATCTAATACCATGGACACCATTTTCTGAGCACTAAAAGAAAAAAAGAAAGTCAACTGCAAACTCAAAATTTAACGAGATAAACCTTGAGGAATAAAGGGGGAAATACATATCTACCATGTGAACATTAATTTAAAAAGTAAACATCTAACATTTAAAATTACTTAAAATTTGTTATAATGATACCTCCCATTGCATTCCTATTAAATTTAAATTATTAAAATTTATTATTTTAATTTAATTATTTAGAAAGCAGAATTTATTAATAAGTGATAAAGTAGACTTAAAGCAAACAAAATTACTGGGTACCAAGACAAGCATTATAAAATGGTAAAAAGATCAATTCACCAAAAAGACATAATAATCCTAAAAGTGTGTTAACCAAACAACAGAGCCTTGAAATACATGAAGCAGAAATGTATTGAGCTAAAAGGAGAAACTGACAAATCCACAGATATAGTTGGGGACTTAAACCTTCCCCTCCAGCTACTAGACTTAAAGTTAACAAGGACATAGATGATCTGAACAACACAATCAACCAACAAATATAATTGATAGAACACTCCAAGTGACAGAACACTCCAAGAAGCAACAGCAGAATGCACATTTTTTTTTCCCAAAAAACCATGAACATTCACAAAGATAGACCATAACCTGAGTCATAAAACAAACTCTGACAAATTTAAAATAAATTGAATTATTCAGAGTATGTTCTCTGACCATAATGGTATCAACCACAAATCCGTAACAGAAAGACAACTGAAAATTTTCTAAACGTGAAAATTAAACAATACACTTCTAAGTAATTGATAGGTTAAAGAAGTCTCAAAGAAAATTTAAAATGCATATATAGAACTGGAAATGTAAAATACATACCTAGAACTGAATATAAATTAAAATACATATCAAAATATGTGGGGGGCAATGAAAGTAGTGCCAAGAAGAAATTTTATAGCACTAAAATGTTTACATTAGGAAAAAGAAAAGTTCTCAAATCAATTATCTAAGTTCCTATCTCAAGAAGCTAGAAAAAGAAAAGCAAAATAACTCTAAGGAAAGCAGAAAAAGGTAAAAATACAGACGAGAGCAGAAGACAATGAAGTTGAAAATAAGACAACAACAGAGAAAAATCCATGAAACAAAAAGCTGTTTCTTTGAAAAAAATATCATTAACATTGATAAAGCTCTAGTGAGACTGACAATAATAAAAAGAGAGCAGACACAAATCATTAATATTGAGAATTAGATGGGGACTGTCACTACAGATCCTGCAGCCGTTAAACCGCTAACAAGAGGGTGACATCAGGGAAAATATCATAATAAGGACCCTCAAAAATTATCTCTTCCATAAAAGCAATGAGAAACTGGCAAAACTTAAGAATCCACTTTCTTAGAACTCTGGAGATTTACTAAAGACTTTGCAGTGATCCAGGGTGCATTTGTTCAAGAAAAATATTGAAATTTCAGTAAGAACAATGAGCTTCATGGTATTTTAATTTGCTCTACTCCCATTCTCCTCTGGCCAGCTCCACAGTAAGCTTAAAAAACACCACCACACAGCCTGCAACAGCTGGAGAAGGCAGAATAGGGCTGAAGCCCCCTTCAAAGCCTTATTCCCAAGGAACTGTCATTACTTGATGGACCTAGTGGTCGTCTGGAAGATCCAATCGCAAGGCTGTCTTTATCTGACCTAACTTGTAGCTCACCCAGTACAGAAAAGCCTGCCCCCTAGGGGCAGTTGTAGAAAACATTTAGAAACAATTGTTCAACTTCACAGCTTCCCGAGGAGGTAGATAATCATTGCAGCAAATAACAGACTCACCGTAAGGCTTAAAAGGAAAAGCTGGTGAATGAGATATTCATAAGGGCTTTAAGTAGCTCCTGTGGGACTTCTCTGGTGGCGAGGTGGTTAAGAATCTGCCTGCCAATGCAGGGCACATGGGTTCGATCCCTGGTCTGGGAAGAACTCACATGCCTTTGGGGCGACTAAGCACGTGTGCCGAAACTACTGAGCCTGTGCTCTAGAGCCCGAGAGCCACAACTATTGAGCCCACGTGCCACAACTACTGAAGCCTGCGTACCTAGAGCCCATGCTCTGCAACAAGAGAAGCCAATGCAACATGAAGCCCGCACACCATACTGAAGAGTAGCCCCCACTTGCCCCAACTAAAAAAGCCCATGCGCAGCAACGAAGACCCAATACAGCCAATAAATAAATAAATAAATAAGCAAGTTCCTGTATATTCCTGGAAATTGCAAAGAATACACATATGCAAAGTACAGCGTGCATGCCTAGGGCCATGCATATACCCAGTGTCTTAGTCTGTTTGGGCTGCTATAACAAAATACTGCTGAATGGGTAGCTTACAAACAACAGGAATATATTGGTCAGAGTTCTAGAGACTAGGAAGTCAAGATCAAGGTGCCAGTATAGTCACCTTCTGTGAGGGCCCTCTTCCTGGGTTGTAGCTGGAGCTTTATGGCTGTGTCTGCATATGGTGGGAGGGCAAGGGATCCCCCCAGAACCTCTTTGATAAGGCACTAGTCCCATTCATGAGGGTTCCACCTCCATGACTTAAGCACCTCCCAAAGGCCCCACATATTAATACCATCACACTGGGCATTAGGATTTTAACAGAAGAATCTTGGGTGGACACAAACATTCAGACCATAGCACTCAGGAAAGGCCTGAGAAGGTGCCAAGTTCTTACTGCTGGTTCCAGGCATTTAAGGAAACCTCTGTCTAGCCAAGAAGAGACTTCAGTGGCTACACATGACAAAAAGTACAGTTATTACACAATTATTCCAGAAAAGTCACTAAACAAGCAAACAATAACAGGAAAAACCCTTAGGAGGGAGGAGGATCTGATTTCCAGAATGCCACAGTATATTATCTAAAATGTCCAGTTGTCAACAAAAAATTATGACATGCAGAGAAATGAGAAAGTAAGGTCCATGCACAGGGGGTGGGGGGTGGGTAGGGGGAAGCAATTAATAGAAAATGTCCTTCAGGAATTCAAGAAGTTGGATTTACTATACAAAGATCAGCTACTTTATGTTCAAAGAACTAAAGGAAACCATGTCTAAAGAGCTAAAGGAAAGTATGAGAACAATGTTTCACCAAATAAAGAATATTAATCACGAGATAAAAAGTATAAAAAAGAACTGATAGAAATTCTGGACTAGAAAAGTACAATAATTTAAGTATTTATTAGAGGGTCTCAACAGCAGAAGAAATGAATAATAAAACTTGAAGACAGGCCAATGGGATTATACAGTCTGAGGAACAGAAAGAAAAAAGAATGGGGAAAATGAACAGAGCTTCAGAGACCTGTGTGACACCTTCAAGCATCACAACATGTGCATAATGGGAGGTCTAAAAGGAGAGGAGAGAGAGAAAAGAGTAGAAATAAATATTTGAAGAAATTATGGCCCCAAACTTCCTGATTTTATGAAAAAAATTAACTTAGATATTTAAGAAACTAAAAAAAAAAAAAAAAAAAAAAAATCCAAGTAGAATTAACTCAAAGAAACCCAAACCTAGACAAATCATAATTTAACTGTTTTAAGAAAAAGACAAAGAAAGACTTTTGAAAGCAATAAGAAAGTGACTCATCACACGCAAGTGAATCTTCAATAGGATTAACAGCTCATTTCTTACCAGAAACCATGAAGACTAGAAAGCGAAGAAAGCAAACATGATATGTTCAAAGTTCCAAAAGAAAATAGACTTTCAACCAAGAATTCTGTATACAGAAAATGGTCTTTCAAAATTACAAGAGAAATTGACATTCCTAGATACACAAAAACTAAGTGACTTTGATGTTATCAAATCTTCCCTACAGCATACAATAAAGTCCTTCAGAGTGAAATGTAAGGACCTAGACAATACTCAAAACCACATGAATAAAGAGCATTGGGAAAAGTAACATATAACTAAACATAAAAACAATGTAAATGTATTTTTTGTAACTCTTTTTTTCTCCTATGTGAATTAAAAGATAACTGCATAAAGCAAAAAAATTATAAATCTGTGGTGATTGGCACACAATATACATACAGCCTTCAACGTATATACAATTGATCCTTGAACGGTACAGGTTTGAACTGTCCACTTATATGCAGATATTTTTCAATAGTAAATACTACAGTACTAGACAGTTTGTGGTTGGTTGACTCCATGAATGCAGAGGAACCATGGATAGGGAGGGACAACTATAAGCTAAATGCAGATTAACCCTCATGTTGTTCAAGGGTCAACTGCATTAAAAGAATAGAAAGGCTGGAAAATCGATGTAAGATGTCTTTGCAAGGAACTAGAAAAAACAAAAGCACAGTAAAGATAAGAGAAGCCAATGAAATAGAAAGTAGCCATACAATAGAGAAAAATCAACAAAGCCAAAACTTGTTTCTTTGTAGAGAATAATAAAATTGCTAAACTCCTAGAGCAAGACGAATCAAGAAAAACTGAGAGAGAATCTAAATTATTATTAGTAGGAATAAAAACAGGGGCATCACTATAGATCCCTAAGCCAAAGATAAGACTATAAGAGGATAGTATGAACAATTTCATGCCAATAAATTAAGCAACTTGAATGAAATGAAAAAAATTCTTTTAAAAATACAATTTACCAAAAATGACATAAGAGAAAATAGAAAAATATGAAGACTCCTATTTCTGTGACAGAAATTAAAGCCATGTGTGAAAATGCTCCCACAGAGAAATCCCCAAGATCAGGTGATTTCACCAAGCAATTCTTCTAAATATTTAAGGTATAAATAACACAAATATTTCACAACCTGTTTTAGAAAATGTAGCAGGAGGGAATACCTTCCAATTCTTTATAAAGTCAGCATGATCTCTACACTAGAATCTGATGAAGACTTCACAAAAAAGAAAAATTCATTTCAATCTCTTTGATGACCATATACACAAAAATCCTAATTAAAATATTAATACATCAAATTCAGTGAAATGTATGCAGATATGAGTATGTGACTAGGGATATACTTTGTCTGATAGTACACCAACACTAAATAGGATTTTATTCCAGGATTGCGAGGCAGGTTCAAAATTCAAAAATCAGCATGAGGAGTTCCAAGAACCTGCTCCCCAGCAAAGCTAGTGAAAAGCGTGGAAAGACGACAACAGCAACCGTTTAATGTCTCTGGAAATGGCCTTATGGACATGCAGCAAATAAACATTTTTTTTTAACGTACTAAAACCCAGAAAGAACAGCAATGGTTTATGATATTTGAACCAATACCTTCACCCTTTCTCCCTCCTCTTAGCTTAGGAAGATGGAAACTCCACTCCAGAATGTTATAGCCAAAAACTCAGGGCAACTGCTTCCTCCCTCCCCCAGCTTCTAGTCAGAGGGCTATCTTCCTTTGTGGTGCAGGGCATCAGATTTCTCATCCTGACCCAAGCTACCTGTTGCTGAGGCCAAGTTCCAGGCTAGTGCAGAAGAGAGGTTGGGAACTCCCTTATTCCACCCAGCCCACATCATGGGATGGAGGCTCTTCCTTGTGCAGGGCAATACTGAGAATACTGGGGTATCAATTGCCTTTGCTCTGGCTTGTGTGGCAAGGAATCCATGTTCAAAGAGGCAAACTAAGAGGACCTGGAGCTGATGCCCCCCAATCCACTGAGTTCTCAGCTCCTAAAGCAGGGATGTCACTTAGAAGTATGCCATTGTCCCCACCCCCAGCACCAGAACAGTGGCTCAGAGATTTTGCCTGAGGGGATAAGCAAGCTCTATAACAGAAAATGCCAAATACCTCCAAAAAGGAACTAACTTCATTTGCAATAGAGTGTGGAGAAGTCCAAGCCTAAGGGCTTCTCAAAAACAGCGCAAGCTGTAGTAAAAGGCAATTTGGAGGAGATCAAATGATTCGTTGGATATATGGGCTAAATTGCATGCCAGCTATTTGCCTGAGAGAAATAGGGAAAGAGAAAGCTGGAAAGAACTTTCTTGGGGTCAGAACAAATCCCAAACACTGGCCTAGGAAACCATCCTTTCAAAGCAGACCACAGTTGATTGGATTAGTCTGTGAAGCAATTTATGTCCCAGGCATTGTCGAAAATAATAAAGCAATCAACTAGCTATTAGCTGAGTGTAGTCAAGGAAACAGATGGTCAAGGGAGCCAGTCAAACCAGTGGGCACACCCAAGGCTGTGCTGTCTAAAGAACAATGTCAGAGGCTTCAACTTGAAGTGGAGGTTGGGGACAAAAATAGATTTCACAAAAATAATCCAGCCAGTTATCAAACAAAGAAACAAATAACAATAACAAGCTCTGGGGGAGGAGGCTGATCAGTACCCAGAGTTGTTATACTATATTTTATTATAATAACCAGTTTCCAACAAAACCTTGTCACATTCAAAGAAACAGAACACTATAACCCATACATCAAGAAGAAAATAGCAAACAACAGAAACTGGCTATGAAAGCAATTAGATGATGGATTTAACAGAAAAAGACTTCAAAGTAGCCATTATGAGCACATTTAATGAACTAAAGGGAGCCATGATTAAAAAAGTAAAGGATGGTGTAATAATAATGTCACATGAAGTATAGGATATCAATAAAGAGATAGAAATTATATATACTTTAAAAAATGAAATGGAGGTTCTGGAGCTGGAAAGTACAATAAGTGAAATGAAAACTTCACTAGAGGGTATAAACAGTAGGTTTGAACTGGCAGGAGAAAGAATTAGTTACCTTAAAGATAACTCAATAGAGAGTATACAATCCAAAAAACTAAGAGATAAAAGAATAAAGAAAAATGAAGAGCACCTCAGAGAATGGTGGGACACCATTAAGTGTACCAACAGGCATGTAATGGGAATACGAGGAGATGAGAGAGCAAAAAGAGCAGAAAAAATATTTGACTAAATAATGGCTGAAAACTTCCCCTATTTGATGAAAAACATTAACCTAAACACCCGGAAGGCTCAATGAATTCCAAGTAGGATAAACTCAAAGATATCCACAAATAGATATGTTATAGTAAAAATGCTGACAGCCAAAGACAAGGAGAAAATCAGCTACCTCAACTTCATCCCATCACAGACCTGTGGTGCTTTAAGTTATGAATGATATGTTCTGGTACTAAAATAGTGAACAAACTTTCTTAGAGTGATAAAATAGATAGTTATAGCATATTACTTAAACAATAGTAATATAATACGATTAATATTATGACTGCTTGTCCTCAGTAACCCAGCTGTCTTCTGGGTTCACCTTACTCCTTTAAGGTCTGCTTCTCTCTCTTACATGGAGCTTTTAGTGCTCTTGACCCTCCTATGGAATCAGTCCTTGCACATCCTTACCCATCAAGATTCTCAGTTGAATGAGAAGCCCATCCCTTGAGTTTACTTCCTATAAGAGGTACAGCATCTCCAAAAATATATTTGCTTTAATTTACACTTTTCTCATTTACCAAAGGACATAACAAATTATTAGTTGACTTTAGAGAGAATTCCTATCACTAGATTATAAGCTCTTTGTGGACAATATATTGAGTACTCCAGAGTGGTTGTTGATAGTAAATGATACCAAGGATGATGGTGACATTCTATTCAATGCATCCACCTGTTTCTGACAGGGGCATTGAGTAATAGTATTTTGGAAAATCTCTTGGTATTTATTTACCAACCTCAAAGTGAAAAAATAAAACCAAAATATTCTACTTCCATTATTAAATTCTTATAGCTTTATTATTTACTAAAGCATCTAAGATCTTTTTGCTCTTAAGTACATTTTTAGCCTGTATCACCTCCTGGACACTAAGATTTTGAGGACACATCAGTAGGTTTTGTAGCATAACATCCCATCTTGGTGGCCTGTATTACTATTCCTACTGAAAAAACTAGGGAACACAAGGATGAAGTAATTAATCATATACCAAGACAGGGAAGGAACCAAAATGAAATGTTTTGGATTTGGAAACCCCCATACTAACCAATAGACTCTGATGCCAGCCTTTTGGGCACTGAGGACGCTTGTTTCTTATTTTCACAATTACACTCACACTACAATTATATTGAGAAAATATGGTGATGCTCATAAGAGTAGGAGTTTCTAAGCATTGAAGCTAAATGATGGATGAGGAATTCCTATAGGATGGTGAAGTGAAATGGTAGGAAACATCACTGGTCCCTGTGCCTCTATCAGACAGTTTAAAAAAAATCAGGCACAGACTCCTCAGGATTCATGGAGGTAAAAATAAACTATGGGAAACATTCCAGCCGTCTGTGACACAGACGCACAGTGAGCTGGCGATGGTGTGCATTTCTGTAGAAAATGACCCTCAGTCATTCCACCAGCTTAGAACTTGTTGCCAAAAGCGGAAACAAGCCATCATTAGCGTTAATGGAGTCACGGGCTGACAGGTAATGAGGCTATTGATCGGATGAAAGCTCTGTGGTCTTTTTCCCTCTTGGAACTCCCTGAACCTGAGCATGTGCAGCATTACAATGGAAATTTCCCTCAACAAATCCTTTCCACCATGTCCTGGTAAATCTTTACAAAGTACTCCTAAATGTATAACTTAGTTTTATATGTTACCTAGCTATTGGTTTCCACTGTCCAGAGTCATCTGGTGAAAAGACAAGCAAGTAGGCTAAAAAGAAACTCAAGACACAGAACAACCCTACCCATTCTGCATTACTTGCATTCATAGCTCTTTCAGGGCCTAGTACTGATTTCTTAGGTCCCTCACTGTACACCTTCCTGCTCTTCACTTGTGGCTGAAAGGACTGTACCCACCAAGGCCTCCCCAGGTAACCATGTTCACATGTGGGTTCCCACCTACATTTTTAATGACATTTTCCACCAATTCGGGGAAGCCAGAACCAAAAGGATATTGTGGCTTCCCTGCATAGGACAATTAACTCAGGCGATATGGGTTGCAGGTTGTCAGCGAAATGTGTACATGATAAGGGGGGAAGCAAAAAAATCAATGTATAGAGCACAAAGCTATTAAGGAAAGAGAATCCCAGTGAGTCACATAGAAATAAATGGTACATTTTGTATCTGTTTGCCAAGAATGGAAGCTGTAGGCTTACTGAAATCAACCTAAGTTACACATACAGATAAATGGACCTGTGTATTGTTACAAAGAAACAACAAAATGGAGTGGCTTGTGCCAAGCCACATCAGCAAACCAAGACTTAATACCTAAGCTAACTGCACTTACAACCTCCCCCAGGAATACAGTCTTAATCGGTCAGTATGGAAATTTCTGGTCAGCACCCGTGAGGGAATCTACCACACAGCTCCCTTCTGTCCCCCATAGGTCGCTTACCTAAGCCTGAAACAATCCACTCCTTTCTTCCTTCTGGTTATAACAGCCTTCCATTTTGTACAACTCCTCAGAGCTCCTCTCTACTTGCTACATGGGATGCTGTCCAGTTCACAAATCACTTAATAAAGCCACGCAGACCTTTAACTTTTATTCGGTTCAATTTGCTAGTTAACAGTACAGACAGACACATATGCAGCAACAGAAATCTGTCATACCCAAAGCTTTTTCTGCGTATCTTGATTTTACTGTGTTTGCTGAATGTCAAGCAGGAAAAACCTTCTGTAGACTAATGAACTTACCTGCAAGCCTGAGCAGCAGTGGAATAGGAAACTTGTTCGTGAACACTGTACTCCTGGGTTTTGTTGATGCTGGACAGGAATAGGGAAGATTTCTCTCCTGAAACTCCCACCAAAGCCCTGAGGAGTGTTTTCGGGCTGAGGTGGGCTGAGCACTCCATGGGAGACAGTTGCTGGTAACGTCAGCTCTTTGCAAACGGAACAGCTGCCCTGGGTCCACAGCAGGTCCCCATTCCCTTCAGAACAAGGGGAAGACGTGACTGGATTTGCTCCAACTCTCACTGAGGCAAGTTCCAGCAAGTGTAAAGTCGTGGTGACATCATACGAAGACCAAAGCAAGGGGTTCCAGTCTTTTACTAAGAATTATCTTCTGGAAGGGAAGCTTTCCATTTGTTTTTAGAGCTTATGATTTAATAAGATAGACAAAATTTCCATTTCCATGGCTCAGAGATTTTGGCAATCTCTCTGGAAACTTAGTTTGATTTCCTATCTTTTACCTGCTCTTCAGCAGAGAAAATCTGACCAGGTATGTCCTGGGCCTAATTTCAGAAGAGTAATATTTTGTAACTGTCCTCATTGTAGCCTCTAAGACCACCCTAGTAAGAGTCCCTGTGTACACAAAGGGAACCTGGGTTTAGCAGGTGCTAGAGTAGGAGATAGCGCCCCCTGGAGGAAGATGATGAACAAAGCTGGCAGAGAAACTGCTACAACCAGAGTGCTTATGAGTAAGCAGTGGCCCAAGGACCCCCTTAACCAGTGCACCTTTGATGTCCCCAACTGTAAACTGGGTATTCTCACTTCTGCCATCCTGTCCATCTTCTTATGCCTGGAAGTGCAGGTCAGAAGTCCTCCACACTTACCTCCTCAGAAACCACTTTTGCTTTATCCCAAATTTTATGTTTTCATATTTGGCTGTTTTTAACATCAATGAGAGATGCCACGAATGGGAATGCCAAAATTGTGAAACATCAGGAAGTAAATTAAAATGAATCACGAGGTTTCATGCAGAGATGCGAGGGGAGAAGGAAACAGGTTGTCACTTCTTTCTTTCCAGAAAAAACCCTGACCTCCTGGGGTTTCCCAGCCCTCCTGGCCTGGGCAGGGTAACCACACCTTTCTATGGGGTGGTCCCTGGCCCAGAAGACTATAGCTTTTGGTCATAATTACCTGGTATCGAACCAACTGAAGACTAAAGAATATATGGCCACTATTTTTATTACTGTCCTTCTAGTTTCCAAGTAATTTCACAGTGTAATTTGCAGATGGCCAACTCTTTACTTATATTCTTTATGTAACATGCAGGTTGGCTCTAGTTTTCTTGCCTTTAGAAACTTCCCTAAAGTCATAACATTGGTTTTTCTTCTTTTCATTAAAAAATATCTATCTACGACCCAGAAATTCTATGCTGAGGTATCTACCTAAGAGAACCAAAGGGTTTAAATCTATTCTTGTAACAGGGGTGCAGGAGGAAGGTAAAAGGAATACTCTTCCTTAGCACCTGGAGCTTCAGGGTTTTCTGTGAAGACCTTGTGCAATGGTTTTTAAGGGGCATCCTCACCAGCCACAAAGCACTACTTTAACCTGCGGCAGCAGGAGCTCATTTCCAGGAACAATGGTGAGATCGGGGCCCTACTTCTTTCTTCTGCCTGCTTGTGCCTAGCTCCTCCAGTTCAGCTCAGAGGTGCATCTACCTCTCCTCCTTAAGCCTCTGGCCCTGCAGGAGCTCATATGAGCCTCCGGATCTTAAGCTGGAGCAGCCAACCTACCTGGCTCAAGATGAGATTCTCATACTTTTATTTTCAAAGCAGTGTCACCTGACAATAATTGAACTGCCAAATGTTCACAGGTCAGTTTTCCTATCACGTACAGAAGGCTTTAAAGTATATCTTGCACACAAGTTATTTTAAGAGATGAAAGAAAGGGCAAATTGTTATTGTTCTTTTATATATATGGCACTTTCCTAAAGAGAAACTCAGCAATGAGCCAAGAAGAACATGCACTGAAAAACTGGCAGCTGGGTCTTTGGTTTTTTACCCACTCCGGCAATCTCTGTCTTTTAATTAGTGGATTTCGACCATTCACATTGATGGTTATTATTGATACAGTTGGATAAATACCATGCTTGTAAGTTTTCTATTCACTGTGCTTGTTCTTTATTTCTTCTTTTTCTGGTTTTAAACACTTTTATAGGATTCCATTTTCTCTCTTCTCTCAGAATATCAATTACATTTCCTTTTTATATTGTTTAGCAGTTGCCCTCAAGTTTACAGTACACACGTATAACTAATCTGAGTCCACCTTCACATAACACTTGATATGTCACTGCTTGATAAATGTAGTGCCCGGCTACTGATGAGCCACCAGAGGCGTCACCCCGTTACACTGCGGTGGGTTTCCAGCATTTCCTGTTGACTTTTCTTAGAGTTTCCATCTCTCTGCTCACACACCCATATGCTCTTTCAAGATATCTACTTCTTCCATTTAGAGCCCTCCACACATTAATCGGTTATTTTAAATTCCCTGCCTGATTATCCCAGCATTTGCGTCGCACCTGGGTCTGGTTCGGATGCTCTTCGTGTTCTGCTGTGTTTGTTTCTTGGCTTCTAGCATGTCTTGCAGCTTTTTGGTTAAAATCCAGACATAATGTATCAGGTAACAGGAACTGAGGTAGGAGGCCTTTTGGGTTAGGATGTGTGTTAACCTGCGGAGGGCTGGGCTGTGTTTAATGTCTGAGGCAGCCATAGGTGCCAAGGCTCCAGCTTCCTCTGGGATCCTTGCTGCTGCCTCCTTGGTTGTCTTTGGGCTTCCCTAGGAACTCCTCCTTAAACAGAGTCTGCACCTTGCAGCTCTTTCAGCTGTAACTCACTGTTGTTATATTTGATTTCTCGTGCTGTGGCGGCAACATATGGGGGAGGGGCAGCATTATGTAATCATATGATTACACCTCAGTCTTTTATAGGCCTGTGTCTCCAGGCTGTCACCTTCACAAGTGTTTCTTAGCTTTTTTTTTTTTTCACCCGAGGTGAGACAGGGAGCCTTGAGGGGGCTGGAAATGGGTAAATGCCTGTCTCCCACATGGGATAAGGCTCTGGTAAAGTCAGTAGACAGTAGCCCTTTGTTATGAAGGATGTTCCAGGCATATTTCAAAATGGTTACCTTTCTCTTCTACCTGCAGAGCCAGGAGATTTTTCCTGACTCTTCATCATAAGAATATCTGGTAGCTCACACTCAACCCCCAGCCATTTGTCAGAACTACTGTGTACGTGTTCCTACCAGTATGCGGCTCTGGTGGCTTCGGCTACAGGTAAGCTGATCTGGCTGAGAATCTCCGTACTCACCCATCTCATGATTCTCTGATGAGGATACGGAAAAGTGTTAATTTTCACTTTTTTCAGAATTTTTCTTGCTATTACAATAGGAATGACAGCTTCCAAGCTCTTTACACACTGAACCTGAAAGCAGAAGTCTAGCTGTATAACCTTGAGTAAGTTAACTCCTCTGAAGACATTTTTCTCTTTATGATGTAGTGATAAAACTTTTAGGCCTACTTCATGTCACTATGTACATTAAAATGCTTTGTAAACAGTAAAGCATTATACTTCCATAAGGATTATTATCAATTTGTCAACATTCTCCATGAATTTGTAGAGCTGTCACGGGGAAATGTCTAACAAGCCAGGAATTACATTTCCCAGCTCCTGTGAAACTGCTCCGTGCCAAAAGGATGCAGTGGGAGACAGGTGCCCCGATGTCACAACTGGCTCACAATAATGCCCACAGTGGTCCTCCCTCCTCCTACCCTTCTCCTGGAAGCAGAGGACCACGTGACCTTTGGGCATAATAGAGCCCACAAGATGGAAAGTTCCCGGCCCACGAGGAACAGACCATTGGATTGTTATGTGTGCAAGAAATAATCACTTTATTGTCTTTAGTCACTGAAACCTTGGTTTTTGTTTGTTAGGACAGCAGATGTTACTCTAATAAAGAAATCGTTATCCTGATACTGGGGCTGCGGTTACAGAAACCTAAAATATGTGGTTTTCGTATTTCATATTCAGTGGTTAGGAGCTGGGTGGCTAAAAAAATAGATGTTGTAGGCTGGAAAGATTGAGACTCGTGATGCTACAGTGCAGTACTGAGTGAAACTCACTGGTGATAAAGTGAATAACAAAGAGAAAACAGAGACTGTTGGGGAAAGTGGAGGGAAAGAGGCAAAATGAGAATGTGTACTGACTGTTCCTCTCTGTATTTTCCAAGCAGAGGGAGAGAGAGAGACAGAGAGAGAGAGAATGGGGTAGAGAGAGGACTGGCTTGTTGAAATTGGCAAGCACAAATGAAAAGTCCAGAATCTTGGGTCCTTGCAGTGTTAACAAAAATTGAGAGTTTATAGATTCCAGGCAACAAGAAATAAGGCTGAAAAAGGCTTTGAGCAAAAGCCCATTAAGACTTCCCAGGTAAGCTAAGTGACTCGGCCTTGAGGACAGTTCGGATTGTGGATGTGATGCTGCTGTCCAGGTCTTGTTTTAGACAGCTTCAAGGTGACTACCATGAAACTGACAGGGAGATTGGCTTGAGGGCAAGGAAACATATAACTCCCTAATCCTTCCTGTACCTGCCACTCCTGCCACCCCCGGGGCCTTGTGCCGGCCTGTTCCAGCACTTCCCAGCCTCTACTCCCCTGTAAGCCTGCAGTTCTGCTCAGCTCTGGAACCCCAAAACCCTGGTGCAGGGCTTGGCATGTCCAAGAGGCAAAATGCACTGGGAAATACATACTTTATGTCAAGACAAGAAAAATTTAAACATAAAAAATCCTTCTCTGCCTTTTGGCCTCCTCTCTCCCCTCTACTGTGCACTGTGTATCTGCACTAAGCATTGACCAGACTTGCCCATCGGCAGAAATACCTGCTCAGCCATAAAGAGCAACATTCTCCTAGAGTCAACAACTCCTTAAAAGATAACATTCCTTCTTAATCTTGAAGGGGTCACAATTGACCAATCATTCTGTACCTGAAGATGTGGACTTTGTAAACTGCCAACAATACATCATTTAATGTATGGCCCTCCATCTCAAAAAACTTATACAACTGTGCTTTGACTTTTAACAGGCAGAACAGCACTGGGAGTTTTCTGAGAGGGCTGTTCTTGGGTTATAATCCTCAGTTTGTCTCAAATAAGATTTTCTGTTCCTTAGATTGACTGATTAATTTTTCATCAACAGTACCTTGAACAATTTAAATTTCATGAAGGAGGTGGCACGGCTGCTCTCGTCTCAAGTTTGGCTGCATTCTGATCATCTTCCCTCCCAGTCCGGGTGTCTGCTGGTCCTGCCTCTGCAAATTCCAGCTGAACGGCCTAAGCTGGGGTTCAGTGGGGAGGTGGTGGTGGGGTGTGGTGAGGGGTAGAGTGTGAGTGGAAAGGAAACCAACCAGTAACCCTCTGGGACCCCATCCCTGCTCAGTGACGCTTTCTCCCAGGACTGCCCCCCACCCCAAACAGAGCCACCTGGGTCCCCTGCACGGGGGCATCTGCCACCTGTGTGCGCAGTCAGCCGCTAGGAAAACCAGTCTCTCTTCGGCTCCGGGTATTTCACTGTAACTGTTTCCAACACGAGACCCATAAAACTAAAATGTGTAACGAGACATCCAGTAAGAGAAAAGCAACCTAAGACACACGCCTATTAAGTCAACCTAATATTATTAAATTTTCAAATTTAGGAGTCGCCCTCCCTGCCTTAAGACCACATCTTGGAGGCAGAGTTGCTTCTCACGTTTCTTTTAAATCAGGCTGACTGCTACTTCTGAGTTCTCGCCTAGACATTTGCTGCGGGGTGCCCTTTCTAGCTGTTCATCCTCCCCACCCCCTGGGAATGATGGTCTCTCCACCTGGCACACACCCCGACCTCACCCTGCCCCTGACCCCGCCGCCCTCCCACCCTGGCTGCCCTCGGAGACACCCCCCGGCTCCGCCCCCACGATGGCACCACGCCCCCCTGCCCCCGCCCCGCCGCGCCCCGCCCTGCCCGGCATGGTGAGCCTCGACGGCCAGGCTGGACCAGGAGCTGTGTGGGCACAGGTGGATCTGGCCGCCCAGGGGCAGGGAGACTCCAAGGACAGATCGGGCGCTGCCGGGAAGGCCCCAGGCAGGCTGGCTCCAGGCTGCGTCTGTAAAGTTCCCTCTGGACAGCAGTGTGGGGAAAATCTGCCCCAGGGGGCAGGAGAACGGGCACACACTCTCAGGGCCCAGAAGGGCGGAGGTGGGTTCTGGAGGATTCGGAAAGCGGGGTGAGGGCCCAGCTGGCAGGGTCAGGAGTGGCAGGGGGTGGGAGCGAGGGGCGCGTGTTGCCGGCTTGCCGTGACGTGTCCAGACGTTCCGGTGGTCATCGCTATGACAAAATGTTAGGAAAATGACCCAAATGCCAGAGAAAAATGACCAAAGTCTGAGCTCCAGAGGCCTGGGGTAGGGGGCACCCAGGTACCCAACCTTCTGTTTCTAAGAGAAAAGGGTATTTTTAATTGGGACTAACTTTAAGGCCTTAAATTCACATACACTGTTCACACTGTTAACATCTCCAACAGGAAAGAGGTAATCAATGTGCGCCATCAGGTGTGAAATGATTTCAACAAGACTTTGCCAAAACGCGATGGAAAAATGACTGGAGCTGCAGCATCCGCTGCGTGTCAGCGGAGGGCGACAGGCCACCACGCAGGCTGCCCCTCCATCAGCGCTGCAGGCGCACAGGAGCCCTGCTTCCCTCCCACCGTGTGCCCCTCGCTGTCACCAGGCCTTAGGGACATCAGGGACATCTCGTCCACGCAGCACCTCCCCTGGAATGGCGGCCCATGTCAGGTTGGCACGTGTTTTTTTTTTTTATTTCATGTTACATTCACATTTACAAACTCAGGAAGCCACACCGAGAAAGGGACGGTGGAGGCTGCCTGGCGGAAAAGGTGGGCTCCCAGGCCCTGTGCAGATTGGCCGGACACTCGGGACTTTTCACAGGGAAACTGTCCTGTACCTTGAGGGGCCTCGCTGTTGGACGGCATCTGAAGTGGTAGCGTGGCCTGCTCCTCCGTGCCTGGAAGATGCATTATTGGGGCCACCTCCGCCCAGGATTTTATTGCTGGTGAACTTGATTATCCAACTTGCAGTCCAGGATGATGGCATCATCAGAAGTGGGTCCAGTGGTATGCATTTTACTGAGATGAAAGGAGACTGAGATGTGTAAACTGCACTGACGGGGCAATTCGGGCACGTTGCCATGCTTGCCTTCGCCCCGGGACGGCCTGGCCTTGGACGAGACAGGTGAAGACCCCGCCCAGCCCCCGCCAACACCCGTACCCATCCATGAGGGACCATCAGAGACAAGAGGCAGGCAGTCATCAGGACGGATGTGCCCAAGTCCAGGGCAGCCTGAGCTCCAGCACCCAGCCAGCTCTGCCTCTTCCCAGGCCATGCTCCCTTTAAGGTCCCCAAAGATGTTCCCTTTCTCAGGTGGGAAGAATGTACACTCCCCAAAACTGGATCTATTGGGCTGAATGAGATCATCACGTGGCAGGTGGAGATTCGGAAACCTGGCCGAGCAGCACACAAGCACGTATTCTGAAGATGGACTGCCGGAAAATGCCCTCGGGTCATCCCTGAATTTCCCAGGAACAAAATAGTCATGGAAAGAAAGGTTTGCCTCTGTGACAACAGAGGTGCCAAGATGAAAGCTAGGGTGTACATTTATTACTCAGATTTAATGCTGTCTCGGCCCTTGTGATGTCTGCAGGCTCTTCCATCTCTCTGAGACTGCTGGGGGCCATGCCTGCAATCCCTTGGGAACTTGCAGGACCGCCCTGCCCTCCAGAGTTGCTGCAGGCGTCTGACAACCGAGGGAGGTGACTCAAGGCTTTTTCCTCCTGTTCGACTGCAAATGTTGCAGTCTTCTTCCCCCCTGAGGAGTGCAAAGGCCTGATGGCACTGGGGCAGGATAGGGTGGAGGCCAGGGCCCTCTGTGCACCTTCTGTGCAAACTAGATCGTAACGGTCAGGGTCCAGCTTCACCAGCTGAGGCATTCCCAGGTCCACAGGAGCTGCGGCGTCTTCAGGAGTGTGATGGAGGAAGTGCCATTTCTGTGCCCAGATCTCCACCTGGTTAGCCTCTGGTCCAACGAAGATATTTGAACTCACAGTCCTACACATTAGTTTAGCAAAAAGTCTGGCTTCTGATACCCGAAGAGCTTAAAGTCCCCTTCAAAACGTGCGTACAGGCGCCGGATGTCTCGTTTGCTGATGCCCAGAAAGTAGTGCTCGACCTTGGTTCTGTTATAGGCGGTGATGCCTGGGGGGATGGTGGGGTAAGACACCAGGTGGTCTATGCCAGCCTCTTTCAAGATGTATGGGGCGTCGTCCTCCAGGGTCTCGTGGTGACCTATGACACTGTACTTGATCTCACAGGGTGCACACAGTTCCACATACGTCACCCAGTGGATGATGTGGTCCCCAAACTGAAGGTCCAGCCACCTGTGGTTTGGATCACCCAGGTAGCGCACGAAGTCCTCGAACTGGATGCCCCTGGTCTCCGTCCGGTTCCTCCTGTACTTCCTGATGATGCCGGGGGCAATCTCGTGCCTGTACCAAGGCTCAAAGCGGGGGTTGTGAACAAACTTATCCTTAAAGGCAGAAATCAGTCTCTCGAAGGGATCTCTTACGATAAAAAACTTGAAGTATGTTTTCAAGCTAAGGAAAAAAAGTGAAGATAAAGAAGAGGTTACCCTTATGCTGCTGGTGGTGTCAGCTGTGGGTTGTGAGGGGGGAAGAGTGAAGCGTAATGGCTGGAGCAGTGGCAGCCACCAGGCCCAGCCCTGTGCCAAGTGCACTGCATGCAGCTCCTACTTAATCTATGCAGCTACTCTTGGAAGCAGATCCTGTTATGAACCCATTTTACAGGTGAGGAAATGGAGGCTCAGAAACCGTAACTGTCCGAGACCACAGTACTCATCACCCTTGGGGCTGCTGTGAAGACACCTATTTAACCCATGTTTTGTTTCACTTGAGTAGCTAGAAGCTTCAGGAATGTTTAAAAGTTTTGTTCCTGGGCAGAAAACCGTTAAGGACAGGAAGCTGAGTGAGGAACAGCTGAGGCTTGAGAGTGACTCTAAGGCCACATCTTTAACAACTCAATTCAGACTGCCTGGGGAAGGGAAATGGGGGCAGGGAAGGGGGGTAAGAGGAAAGGCAGAGTGAGGCTCCAGGCTCCAGCTGGCAGGAAGGGGGTCTGGGGGAGCTGCCAGGAGGGGTGGATGTGGCGCAGGGGTACCCGTGTGAAGGGCCTGTGACGACAATGACAGAGCAACAACACCGCTGTGATTCCAGGCGCTCACCCAGGCCAGAGACCATCTCAGCACTGCAGGTCTCAGCTGTCTATTCTCACAAAAGCCCCACAGGATCAGTGCTGGGCGGGGTGGGGGGAGGGGGGAGGGCAGTGACAGGACCACTCTCCCCCAGGAGGGTCTCTGATCTGGCTTAGACAGCTGCCTTCTAAGGTTGTACAAGTTGGGAAGTGTGAGTAACCAGAGCTGGAAGCAATGAAAATCGAGTAGCTGAAAAGCAAGGGAGGTCAAAGATCATTCAAGGCCCTGACACTGACTTGCATTTTATGCACTTTTCCTTTTAAACCTCGTTCTGTGGGGCCACTTCACAAATATCAGGAGAACTGCCTAACCGGCTACGGAATTTTCCCGATGCCTGGTCTCCAAGACTGTCCCGATGCACAGTCTCCATCCTTGCTGTGGTTGACGAGGCCTGTCTCCCTCTGACTCTCCTGGGTCCAGCCCACCCCACCACCCCTCGGGGCAGCTGCCGCAGAGGCAGGCATAACACCGTGGGAGAAAAGGAAAAATGAAGTGCAGTTCCCTGCCATCCAAATCCTTTTCCTATGAAATGAAGGTCATATTCAGCAAGAAATCCGTAAAACATAACAAAATCAGAGCAGAACAAAAATGACCACTCATTTCTGTAAGATGGTTACGCAACCTTCATTTTAATGGCCTGCATGAAGGTTAGGGTGGAGAAGACATTCGGAAATTCTCACAAAGACAGGAATTTAAATGCGCTGAACCGCTAGGGGCGTGCCCGGCTGCCTCTCACCAACACAAACCAGTAGCTCTCGGAGCGATTTGGGAGGAGCGATTTGGGAAACGCGGCAAGTACTGAGCTGAACCTGGGGTTTTATCAGCATCCCCCTCCCCCGCTCCTACCGCTTCTGAATTTCTGCATCGCTGAAGGAAGAGAGGCGTGGGAGGCCGTTCTTCTCGTGGTCGTGCACCACATTGTCGGGGATCTCTTCGATGGAAGGAAAGGCTCCTGGGAAGCAAACAGGGAGAAGGCATGTTGGCTGCCTCGGGGGTGCTGCCCTTAGAGAAAGATGCCCCGTATCTAAACCCGGGCCCGTATCCCCTACAAGCCATCCCCAGGATCCACCTTTAGATCTCTGAATTTCAACTGCTTCTGCTGGCAGAAAGAAAAGCTGTGGTGATGCCAACTGGAAGGAAGAGATGAGTCAGGAGGAAGGAGCGGGTGGGAGCAAGGGCTACAAGCACGCGCCCAGCTCGGGTTCAATCTGCCTGGAAGAAAGATCACTGCCCGCGAGCAGAGTGCCCGAACCTGCAACACTTCCTCTACTCTCACGCGGAGGAAAATGCCAGAGGGGCGGGGCCACGAAACACACCGGCAGCAGAGAGGGGGAGGGCCAAGGGGGCGGGGTGCGGGGTGGGAGGAATTGGGAGATGGGGATCGACACACATACACTACTGATACTATGCATAAAACAGATAACTAATGAGAACCTACTGTACAGCACAGGGACCTCTACTCAGTGCTCTGTGGTGATCTACATGGGGAGGAAATCTACAAAAGAGGGGATATGTGTATACGTACAGCTGATTCACCGTGTTGCAGAGCACAAACACAACATGGCAAAGCAACTATACTCCAATAAAAATTAATTAAAAAAACCACACCACACTGCTGATTTATGCCCACAGCCCCGGCTAGAGCCCATTACTCCCAGCACCGCATCGCCTGGGCCTAAGAGGTTCCTAGGTCACCTCACAGCATCCCAGGCTGGCAAGCGGCCGAGATGTTTGGTGCTGGACAAGTCAGGCTAATGCTGCAGGAACGAAGTGATCTACCTGAAGCGGGGCTCAGAGGAGGACAAGGTGTGTCTGAGGAGAAGGCATGGCAGGACCAGGAGCCACAGCGCCAGGTCCAGGCTGCCAAATGGAACCCGGGGGGCCCATCCTAGCGCTGGGGGGTTGGGCAGGTGTTCCACTCTCTTCTCAACGTAGACAAATGGAAATAAAGTGTCACTGTGCTGGGGTGCTAGCCTAGCCTCTGCAACCCTTCATGTCCGTCTCTGTGTGAACCCTGCCGTGTTAAACTCAGGCTGGCAGGCAAGGATCTCTGTCGGGCCTTCTAGGCCGTGGCCGCAGCCTCCCCAGGGTACTTAAGGCCCGACCCTGAACCCTGTGCCGAGTACTGCGGATAGAGGGATGGCTGTAAAATGAGCAAGATGCCCATCTGCTCTCAAGGGGCCAGCAGAGCCAGCTCTGTGGACTTGCGCCTGGACCCGCTCTGGTACCTGTCGCTGTGCAGACGCGTCCAGGGACTGTCCTTTTCCTACCATATGGCCTGGCAAACTGCTCCCGTTTCTATCCTGCCCTTGTCAGCGGATTCTTCTGCTTCAAAGTCTGATGCTTCACACACTCGTGGCAAATTTCTAAGACTTTTGTACATTTGTTGCTTTAAATTTGATTTGTAACCTCATTCCCCGATGTTAACAATCCAACATACTGTCAGATTACTCAAGAAGCACACTGATTATCAGCAGAAGATGAGGCGAGCGTCCCCCTTTTCTCCCCCAACCAACCGGTAAAGAGGCCAAATGACAACCAACTCTGACATCACCCCTGAGAGCAGCAGCAGGCCTGGGGGCCGGAGAGCCCAGGGCCACGTCCTACAGGGCTTCAAGGTCTGAGTCCTGATCCAGGAGTCACACTGCTGTCCACTGGAACTATGTTCCTTTTGAAGCTGAATTTAAGACGGAGCCCATGATTACCTTGGGTCAGTTCAGAGTAACTGGAGTTTAAATACACGTTGTCTGAAAAGAGTGGTGAGGAATCAAAGCCTGTGGCGCATGAAGACACTTTCCAATGATCTAACTTTCTCCTGAGTAAACAGCGGCTTCCCCGAAACCCCCCGAGTATGGGCGCTGAGTGTAAGATGGGGATGACTGTGGGTGGGAGGCCCCCAGACCCACCGGCTGGGCCCCCCCACTCCGGACACTAGGTGTGGGTCCTTCTCAGCACGGAGGCGGCTGCGGGGGCAGCTGCCAGGTGCCCAGTGAGTGTGGAGCCCTGACCTCCCGGGACAGAGAGAGTGACTTGTGAGGATCAACGCAGGGACTCTGAAGAGAAGAAATGGGATCAACCTGGCGGGGGGGGGGGGGGGGGGCAGGCAGAGACGGGGGAGCCAGGAGGTCCTGACCACGGGCGTGCAGAGCCTGGGTGAATGCCACCCACTTCTAATGTGGACACGAGCAGGAAAAACACCCGCGAGCTGTCTGAGTCACAGGCCCTTCCTCGGCCCCTCTCGGCCGCCCCCCTTCCCCCCTCCCCGCAGGCCCCACACTCCAGCAAGGAGGGACCCCGCCGGGGGCTGCACACACCGTTCAACGCGATCAGCACTTTCTTCCACTGCGTGTTGCCCACTTTGGGGGTCTGGCAGAAGAGAATCCTGTGCTTGTCACACACGAAGATCCGGTCGAGGACGAACTTGGAGACGGCGGTGTGTGAGAGGTTCCTCAGGGCGTCCTCCCTGCACACGTTTCTGATGAGCTCCAGGCGCTGCATGTAGACCAGGGGCTGAACGAGCCGGCCGCCCGACAGCATCTTCCCAGTCGGCTGCAGGGAATGGAGGCAAAACAAGCCCAAGGGCTTCATGAGCAGAACTGGGCAGGCCGGGCGTTACCTCGCAGAGGCCAGAGCCCAGGGGCCGCCCCCACAGAAACAGCAGCACCGCGGGTGTGAGTCACCACTGGGGCCTGGGGTTCAGGCTGCGTGGATGCGCTGGACCACGGTCACGGTACAGCCAGAGATGGCTGACCCTGTGTCCCTTCATCCTCAGCTGGGACAACCCGAGGGGGTGGGTGGGCTATGGGCCTGTCACTGTGCTGATGGCACAATGGCCCACGATTTCCTGGCAATGGCAGGAAATCCCTCCTTCAGGGATCTTAGGGAAGGCCAGCCTCCGCCCCCTCGCTCTCCCTCTGTGTAACCTGAGTGTAAGTATGTGGTCTGCACCTCAGGACCTGCTGTCTTCACAGACGGTGGCTGTTTGGAGATAATCTGGTACATTGGAATATCTGGTTTATTAATTTAAGAAAATACCTTAGGCCACTCAGTATGGGTTTTAAAAAGGCCGGAACCATTATTCCACTTCCTCAGGGCTGAGCACACAATTATGTTTCTCCAACATGCGGCCTCAGGTGAGGAGAGCGGCTGTGCCTGGCAGTCAGGTCAGTGGTACCAGCGGTTTCGCTGCCATGACAGGTGGTAAAGCCCATCAGCACTGGCTCTGCTCTAAGGAGTCATCAGACCAGGAGAGAAGATCCACGTGAACTGCGGGGGGAAGGCTGTGATGCCAGAAGCCCAGGTGTGTGCAGTCTAGACTGCTGGCTTCTTTTTGCTGACCTTATGTGCAGCTCACGGGCAGGACCATCCCTTCTCTGAGTTTAATTCTGGGCTGATAAACATCTTTAGAGCTGGCTCTCCCATTTCTTCCTGCATGAGGGCAACCTGGACCTTCCATCCAGATCCAGCACAGCGGTCAGCAGGGGGAGAGGGGCTCTCAGGAGTGCGGCCCCCACGTTGGCTGGGGGAATGATTAGGAATTTACGTGCGAAAGGAGCCTGGGGAGAAAGACGTGGCGTCAGAGTGTCCAGCAAGGTGAGGTCTGGGTGAGAGTCAGAGGCCCAGGGCTCTGCCGCTAACGCCCCTGTGACCCTGGATGATTAGCCTTTTTGCAAGCCTCCATCCTCTCATCCACACCACCCGGAGGCTGGATGAGCTGCCCCTTAACTCTAAAATTCCAGGATTCCCAGGGTTCAGGGCAGAGATCTTCTCCCACTGCCCCAGTTTTCTCCTGACTCACCCAGCATCCCCAATCCCACCCCTCCAAGGCTCATTCTCGGCTGGTCGGGAACTTAACACAACCAACATTCCAGAGCACCCACGATGCACAAGGCCCCGCACCCATGCCTCCCTAGTCAGACGCCACAAATGAGCAGAAATGTGCAGAAGCAGTGACTCTACAGCTAAGCATGATGGTAGGTGGAAACCAGGTGATGAGGGCGGGGAGGGAGGGTGGGGAGGCTGTTCTCTGTGAAGGGGGACCCGCGGGGGCTGGAGAGGTGAGCAGGTGAGAGGGAGACACCCGGGAAGAACAGGGAGAGGGGTCAGTGCTGTGGCCTGGCCGTGCCCACCTTCAGCTCCTCAGGGAAGTGCGTCTCTCCCGGCGACCTCCCCGAGTTGGGGACGGCGGTCAGGAACAGAAACTCCTGCTTGGCGCTGTAGGCTAGGAGACAGAGAGGGGCAGGCTCACTGATCAGTGCCACAGCCCAGAGGCCACAGAAAGGGACCCGCACAAACACACCCAAGTGATAGCTGACAAGGTGCAAAAGCAGTGCAGTGGGGGAGGATCTTTTCAACAAATGGTACCCGAGCAACTGGACACCCCCAGACAAAATAGAAGCCTTTTCCTAAGCCTCACCCTTTATTCAAGAACAAATTCAAAATGGGTCAGCATTTGAATGTGAAATCTAAAGCTATAAAACTTCTTAAAGCGCATACAAATAAATCTTTGGAAAAACTGATAAAATGAATCTCATCAAAATTGAAAATTTTTGCTCTGCAAAGACCCTATGAAGAGGATGCAAAGACAAGCTACAGACGGGGAAGAAGTATCTGCAAACCACACACTCAACCAAGGACTGGCATCTACAATATGTAAAGAGCTCTCAAATCTCAACAGTAAAAAACACAAACCATCCAATTAGGAAGTGGGCAAAACAGGAACAAACACTTCACCAAAGAGGATCTACAGATGGTAAATGAACACAAGAGGATGTTCAATGCCATTAGCCATCAGACAAATGCAAATTAAGACCACAGTGAGATACCACTACACACCTATCAAAATACCTAAAACAAAAAACAGTGAAAACTCCAAATGCTAAAGAGGAGGCAGAGAAAGGAATCACTCATACGTGGCTGGTGGGAATATAAAATGGTACAGCAAACTCGAAAGCTCTAGAAGCAGCAGTTTCTTTAAAAACTAAGCCTTCAGCTACAATATGACCCAGCAATTGCATTCCTGAGCATTTATCCTAGAGATATGAAAATTTATGTCACAAAAACCTGTACAGGAATGTTCGCAGCACTTTTATTTATAATAGCCCCAAACTGAGACAACCCAGCTCACCTTCAACAGGTGAGTGGTTAATCAAACACTGGTATATTCATACCATGGAATACTACTCAGCACTAAAAAGGAACGAACTATGGATACACACAATAAATTGGCTGAATCTCCAGGTAACCATGTTGAATGAAGCCAATCCCAAAAGGTCACATACTGTATATAACATTCTTGAAAGAGTAAAATTATGGAGAGGAGAACAGATTAGTGGTTGCCACGGGAGAAGGGGGCAGGAGTGGGGGATGGGGAGAGGGAGGTGGGTGTGGCTATAAAAGGGCAACTCGAGGGATCCTCGTGGTGATGGAGATGTGCATCTTGACTGCATCCTTGTCAATACCTCACTTGTGACTCTCCTCTGTGGTTCTGCAATGTGTCACATTGGGGCAAGAGTAAAGGGCACATAGGACTCTCTATTTCTTACAACTGCACATGACTGCAATGATCTCAAAATTAAAGGTTTAATTAGAAAAAAAGCCAAGTCAGCAGTCAAGTTACTGCTTACACATTATTTTCGAAATCTGTGGGAACTGAAATTAGACTAGAGGAAACTTACAAAATGCTAGACCAGAATAATCACTTACAACAAACTGATCTGGGGAAAAACCTTTGGGTAGAATTTGAAGACAACTGTCAGATCTCTACAATCAAAGAAACATTTGCCATCAAAATTTTGCAAAGCGTAAAAACATAATTAGAATGAAAAAATAGTTATCAAATAAAAGCATAGAAATCAGCATAAAAAAGCATGAGCAAAGGCACATTTCCATTTGTTAAAATCATTAAAACCAACTCCTCTCGTGTCATTGCTGCCAACACTCTGCAGGCTCCACTGCAGCACCCCCCCCACCAGGCCTTCAGACTGGATGTTAAACCTCCTCCGCTCCCCCCCTCCCACTCCCCAGCCAGCCCCATGAACAAGCCCTGCCCTGATGTCCTCCCAGAGCCCCATCAATAATAATAACCCATCTCCTGTGTCTCTGAGCTCTCCGACTCCAATAGAAATCTGGGCCACACAACCTCTATGAATCCCACGGAAATCTTTTTTCCTTTTTCCTGTGTTTGAGCTGAAATGCAGCCCTAACCACAGCTGCATACAGGAGCTGCTCTGCACCTGCCATGAGGACGGGGGGCACCATGGACGGTGTGAAGACAGACAGAGCAGCAGTGCCCGCGGCCCCAAGGCTCCGAATGCACCCTGAGGACAGGGAGGCCAGCGCCCACCCTCCTCCTCCTCCTCCACAGCATCATCTTCGAGCACCAGCGCACTCAGGGAAACGGCACCTTCCACTCCTGTCTGGTCACCTCACGTGCCAACGTCTCTGACCAGCACAGCGATGCTCAGCTCTGCCACCGGCCACAAGGTTTCCTAGAAACCTAAGCTTCCTTAATGACATTTTAGATGGACAACGTAGCCTCAATTCTAAACAACAGACTTCTCCGTGACTTTTTGAAAAACACCTATTTCACACACTCAGAAGCATCCAGAATAGGCTTTGGTAGCTGTGGGACAGCTCACCTTCCAGCCACACATACTGGCCATTTGTCTGCCAGTTTTTAACTTTTTTTTTTTACTTTGAATGTCCTGGTACTTGCTCCCCAACTCCCCTCTAACCTAATTCAACTGGATTCAGGTAAAACTGACAGCACAACTTATGTCTGGTTTTGCTTTTCTGTTGCTTTGCCGACAACCATTTATTTCCAGTGGATGCTGTTGTCACCGCTGTGATCAAAGAGCAGACCCCTCCCCCACCCTGACCCTCAGGGGTAGGACGCCAGCCTCAGGCCCAAGGGTTCTGACCCACAGGTGTGACTGGCTGTCTTTACAATACACGAGCTCATTTTCCTCGTCATCATATTTGCTTTACAAAATGTCTTTAAATTTGTAAAGTGTGGTGCTGCCTTGTTTTTCTAGACGTTTTCACATCCCTTCAGCTCCCTGACCTCTCTGTGTATTCAGCTGCCCAGGGTCACCACCGCATCATACACTGGGCAGAGGACGTGCAAAGATGTTGTGTCATGGGCTCCGCCCTTAAGCGGCTGGCAGCTGAGCTGAGGCAGGAGATGGGAAAAGGAGGTCAAACAGAAGCAAGAAAATCAGTGTCTGCGCGTGCACACCAGATTCACAAGGATGTCACTTTTGAGTCTAAGTCTCAACATACCATGCCATCAAGTTCCCACCACTGAATGGGATTTATTGCCCTATGACAGAGTCTAGTTCAAAATGACACTGAAATATGTTAAAAAAAAAAAAAGGATGAGCCACTGCCACAAACACCGCTGTGGCTTCACTGCTGAACTGAAGAGAGACCGTCTCTCTCTCTCTCTCTCCCACACACACACAGAGCTTTAAACAGCAGTGCTTAAGACAAATTTGCTCTTCCTGTCTGCTGGGTGGTAGGTAAATCACTAAGGATAGGCAGGTGAGAAGACTGGGATGCTAGAACGGGGCTCACTTCCCAGGGGACAGAGCCACTCATGGATACCAAGGGCACCCGACTCCCTGAACACTGAGGCCATGGATTTGCCACCCACCCCACAGAGGACCCACTGTGTGTCAGTTACTTCCTTGTGACCACAGTTCACAGCGGGCTTCTGGTTCAAAAGCAAAAACACTGAATGAGAGTGCAACAGATTCCAACACGTGAGGAAATCTCACAGCCATGCATTTACCAGCTTCCGCTGGTTTCCTGTAGGAGCCCAAGATCCACCGAGGGGTGAGCGGCCTCCCCAGACAGAGGGGCCCCGAAGGCTGAGAGACCGTCCCCGCTGAGCCACAGTGCTGGAGGGCCGGGCCCCGTCTGCCAGCTCCAGGGGGCTGAGTGCTGAACTTCGGGGGGGCCCGCTCCCCGCTCAATTACCCGGACCTGCAAGATGCCACGCGTGCGAGCTTGCTTCCTGCACCCGAACCCAGCCAGCGACACCCACCTTCGTGATCGCAACCAGGGACTCAGGGACAATTAGATAAGATCTGTGTGGTCGAGAAAGGCTGGGTCATGTTCGGGCCCGACAACGAAGGCTTAGGGTTCTCATTCTCAGTCCACAGTACCACGCAGGGCCGACTCCACCTCCACCAAAGACCCACTGCCCAAGAAGAGGAAGGGGAGAAGGCCAGTGCGCTCAGGCTCTCAGGTTCCCTCTAGGAGCAGCCCTGCCACCGCGCTCCCACGCACGGACCTCGGGAACCACATGGGACCCCCAAGGGCACGAGGACCACCACACGCCTCATGGGGCAGGAGACACTGGTGAGAGCCCCGAGGGCGGCAGGTCCTCTCTCCAGGTTTAACACCCTAAGGCCTCTCCGCCTTCTCTATCACCTTCCACCCATCCACTTTCTGCTCCTCCTCCCCAAACCCTCTGCAGCTTCTACACTTTTCTGAAAACACTCAGCATAAAACCTGCCACATCACAGCAGTGACACCTCGTTCATCAGATGCCCCTGAGAAGCGAGGTGCTCTTCAGAGGTCCTCCTGCCAGATCATATTCAAACTCAGAGGCACACGTCTTATTTCTGGTGGCATATAAAATACATTACATATACTCCTCATTTTTAAATAAAATAAACTACAAACAATTCAACCTCATGGCCCGCTTTTTAAGTACCTCCCTTACCCGGAGGTGACGTTTAAGGGAATCACGAGCGAAACATGTAGACTTAGTGACACTGTTTCCTGTTCTCAGCAGCTATTTCTTGTGCAGTTTCCCAGCCATGCTCTCACTAGTGGTCCTCACCTGGGGCCCCTCCTGAGATTCGGTCCCCTGGTCTCTGCTGGGCCTGGGCAGCGGGGGTTTACACGGAATTTTAATGTGCCTGGGGATGAGAACCACTGCTCTGACTCTTAACAAGGGGTCTCCACTCTCAGTGACAGCAAACAGCTGGGCTGAGATCCTCGGCTCAAATTCCAACCACCTCCCCAGACTTGGCCTGTGCTGTCCTGACCGTAGCCCTGGTCCCCAGTACGACTGTGACTAGCTGTGATGCTCTGCGATGCCCAGGACGACTGTGACTAGCTGTGATGCTCTGCGATGCTCCCAGTCACCGCAGACGCCTACAGGTGTGACTCCACCTTCCCCGGGCTTGAAAGCCTCTCAAGTTCTCAGGAGGGCTGCTGGAAGACGAGGGTAGGACTGAGATGACAGCCAGTTGGGCCCCGATAATGTTACTGAGCTAAAACTGCGGAGCTGAGAACCACCCTTGGGGCTAATTTCAGTGCCTCCCTCTTCTGCCTGCAGATCTTCCTTCCAACCTGGCTCCTCTACAGGGAGGATGGAAGCAGCGGACGTGGGGCATCGGGCAGACTCAGCACAGCCAGGGACACCCCTGGGGGCTCCCTGGGGCAAGCAGGGCCCAGAGCCCACTGCCCACAGACGGCACAGGCTGTGCAGCCCCTGGCGTAAATCAGCAAAACTGCTGCTGTGATCCTTTTCTACGTCCCTTCCCTAAGGGCCACCACCTACAGGTGGATATGCTAAGCCTTGTGTCAGATAAACATGCTGTGCACTTCCTCCCCATCAGGCTGGCAGTTCCAGGCCAGCCTAAGGTCGCTCACCAGCCTTTTCAACATCTTCCGTGCCCCTAAAGGAGTGGCCTCAGGGTTCAAGATGACCGACCCGCAGCTCCTCACTCGAGCCTGGCACCTCACAGGTCACTTGCAGGGCCTCACTGTGTTCGGGTCAGGCTTGGAGCTGTCAGAGCAGGGAGCACGCCCATTTCACAGATGAAACACTAAGGCCTCCCTTAGCAAAGGACAAGGGCACGAACCAGACACAGCTCTTCTGAGGCTGGGTTGGGTGCTCTTTATATGTCCTTATCTGAACTCCTACGTCAAGTCAAGGGGAATTAAAAAAATCCTCGAGGACAAGCCAACACACACACATTTAGACCACCCTCCTTCCAGGGCACTGAAGGTGACCTTGAAACACATGGCCACCAGCAGGCAGCACTGCCGGGCACACAGAAAGCACCTCATGATGACACCAAGCAGGGCCGGTCCCCAAACCCGGAGGCTGCGAGGACACCAAAGAAGCCCCCAAGGAAAGTGTGTTCCCCTTGCCCCCAGGGGAGGTGATGGAGAGGACACCTCCACCCTTGTCCACTCTCCTTTCAAACCTCTGCAACATCAACGATTTGGATGCTTCAACCTCCAAGTCCCTTCTGGGTCAGAGCTCTTTGATTCTGTGCCACCGCTCATCTGGCAGGTACCCAGGAGCCGTACCACAGCAAGGGCTGAACTTGCCAAAATCCATTCCACGAGGAGGCGTACCTACCATCAGGGTCCTTAAAGGTCAGTGTGATGAACTTGCTGGCCACCATGAACATGAAAATCACCCAAAAGCATGCGGCCAACAGAAGCCACTGGTGGTGCATGTTGTCAAATGTCAGCCATTCAGTGATTCTTCCTGGAAAAACAAAAGCGAAATGGCCCTGCTGCTTACAAATAAATCAATTAACCACAAGGTAATAAACAGAATGAGTAATTTTAGTTAATAGCCTCAATACAAATATTTTTTTTAAATTTTCTATTGGTACCATGGGTATTTGGATTTGGTATTTAAGATTATATTTTTAATTAATAGCAACTTGTCAAGTTGATAATCAGATCAAATTTAAAACACCTTAATGGAAAGAAGCCATGTCTATTTGGTTTTGGAACATGAGATAAGACTTTACTTCTGCAAATGTGCCTGCTGACTCTTTCTGGCCCAGGCTACCGAGTCCCTGGCACCTGGCACCTGCCAGGGCCTGGCAGCCGGAGAGGAGGGGGCCTGACACGGGCGGGCCCTTCGCTGGGGGTAATTCTCAGAGGGCAGACGCCATCCTGAGAGGATTCCAAGCAGGCCAGGTTTAAAATCCTGACCTGCTGACAAGCTGCAGCCACACCGACAGAGATGCAGAGAATCTCTGAAACCCCAGATATGAACCCAGAGCGTCCCGGCTCCGCCCACTTGCCTGCCAGGGCCTGCGAGGAACCTTGGGGGTGGGCGTTTCTCATGCTATCGCTGCCCGGGAGTGATTCGGGGCATGTGGGTCCTCAGCGGGTCACTCAAGTCACAGTCTGCTGCACGGGACGCAGAAGAACTGGGAAGTCACACTCAAGTCTTGGCAAGAAAAACAAAAAAGTGTTTCATGTCACCTTTAACACAGGGCTTCTTGAAGCCAAACCAAGTCACTTGGAGAGAGAGACCACGCTAGGCTGGGCTGGTGTCCACTGACAGTCCCGTCCATCACCCCAGGGCAGCAGGGAGCTGGTCTGCTCCACGTGTGCCGACGGCGGATGATTCCGGAGAGCCTGTGTGCGCTGGCAGACCGGGCTCACGGGGGCCGGGCATCAGCGCTCCTCCGGCCTCAATGACAGGTCCTCGCCTCCTAGGACCTCCCTGCGACCCCACTTCCTTCCCCCAAGGGGTTCTCCAGCCTTCGACCGGGAGCTCTCCCCAAGGCCCAGCCTGCACCTGCACCTTCGCCCTCAGGTCCCCACACAGCAGGTGCACCGTGTTTCCCAGGTTCCCCTGGCAGGGCTGTCAGATAAACAGATAAAAACAAAGGATGCCCTGTGAAGTTCAAATTTCAGGTAAACACATAATTTTTTAGTATTCAGTATAAATGTGCCCCCAATATTGCATGGAACACACTTACACTTTAAAAAGCCGTCTGCTGTCTCTCTGAATTTCCAGTGTACCTGGGTGTTCTGTATTTTATCTGGCAACACTACCCAACAGGGGGAACATGTTCCCACTCTAACCATCGGAAGCAGCTGACCTGTCTCCGCGAAGTCTCCCTGTCCCCTCCTGCCACTCCTCGTCTGGGGCCCCCTGGCACAAACCAGACCCCTGGAGGGTCCCACCACTCCTTAGCTCTGGGACTCAGCAAGTCACTTACCCCCCCGAGACAAGGCCCTCCTCCTTCCAGGACGGTCAGGAGGATTGAATGACAGACTGCACCAAAAGTACCACCTGGCCTGGAGCAGACCCTCTATAAACAGAAATTGCCCAGGCGGGTTCCTCAGCACCCTTTGTGACTTTCCTATTTAATTTACACATACCCGGAAATTAACGTAACAGTGTGATCTGCCCAAGAAGACAGGGAAAAAATGCCTGACTCTCAGCCCAGGCAAATTAGGCTACTAGCTTTTCCCTTCTAGAGACAAGGGAGGCACAGACTGTGCCCAGAGGGCACGGGGCCCCTCAGGGCTGCATCTGCTGAACCGGCCCCTCCAAGAAAGGAACACTCGGCAGGGTGCAATCCCCACTGGTCACTGAGGAAGCCCAGTTTCAGGCCTTTTCTAACAGAGGGGCAGAGGGGCCAGTGCGGAGCGGGTAAAGAGAAAGGGGACAAGCTCCGGGCAGGTGGTACACAATGTGCCCAGAGGCACCGTGTCTCTGCACCAATTCTCGGGAAGACTGAGCTGAGGAAGAGGCCCTGGTGCTGAGTGGCCTTGGGGCCTGCGATTCACACTGTGCTAAGGAAGTGCTGTGGCCAAGTGTGTACAGACATGGGGGAGCCGCCCGGGTCTGCCCCGCTCACACACAGACACCTTACCCTGCAGGGCAGGGTGCAGGAGAGCCCCGCAGCACTGGTACTCAGCTTTCCCTCTGCTCACACTTGCCAACCTCCGGGCTCCTGGCCCCTGGGTACCACCCAGGAATCAGGTTTTGTGGTTTAAGGATCCAGTCTTTCCAATGGGAACTAGTCTCCTGAAGGGATCTAATTTGTGTCCGCCCACCGAGCTGGTTCACCTTCAGATAAAGGTAGGAAGAAAAAGAATAAACAGCCTGACATGAAAATGAGGCTCTCACCACCTGCCCTCTGGGAAGCCAGGTGGGAGGGGCAGGACTTCTACCTCTGGGCGAGTTGGAAAGAGAGACCTGCACTATCTTGAAGCCATGCCTGTCTTCCTAACCCTGGGTTTTCATTTAAAGCCAGAAGCGACAGCTTCCCTCACCCGGAGGTGTGGGGGTGAGGGGGGGCAGGGGTTGGGGAGGGTGGCTGCCCCAGCCCAGACGAAGGCAGGATAGACGGGGGAGGGAGGAGGCGAGTTTCCCTGCGGCTGCGAGGACGCACTGAATTACTTCTTATGCTTTTCAGGGAGGGGGGCACATGCAGTGGTAAAGCTGGATGGAGAGATGCGTCGTTTTTAAGCACTTTTTTTTCTCGTGGTCTAAAATGAGAACATTCACAAATTACACACAGACTCAAGTGAAGAAACTGTCAAGGTAAAAAGCTGGTTAAAAATTTAGTCGAACCAGGACTTGTTCTCCAACTCACACGCTGACCAGAACCAGTGAGACTAAAGCCTGGGCCCCCTCCACACGCCCCACCTCTCAGGGCCACTATGACAACATCCGTCTCACACACACACACACACACACACACACACGCACACACGGAGATTGCACCTGCATATACGTTGAAGGACACAATAACCTAGAAACAATTATTAACCAAGTTCATCATGAAAAGGTGTCCCCATTCATCCCACAAAGCAGGGATACAACACCGCGTCCCAAACCACACACACACACACACACACTCCTTGTCCATGTGGAGCTGGCAGGCTAACGGAGAGACCCACATGCACCAAAGACTCTACCTAAGACGTGAGATGAGGCAGAGGCCATGGTGCCGCGAGAGGAAAGTTCAAGGGCCACGACCTGGCAGAGGGAGAGCAGGGGCGGCACGGAGACCTACAGGGGTGAAGGGGCAGAGACCCAGGCACCAGGCGCGGAGCAGCACGCATGGAGGTCCAGGTGCAGGCGGGAGCTTGCAGAGCTGGGCCAGAGATGAGCCTGGGCAGCTGTGGTCAGACAAGGCTGGGCCTTGGGGAGCTGTCACCTCATCACCTTGTGAGCGACGGAAGCCACTGAAGGGGTCGGGGTGGGGAGGGGTGCAGTGATCGGACTTAAATCTTGAAACTGTTTCTCAGCAGCAGCGTCAGAGGTGTCAGGCACAGCCATCTGCACGGCCACGCCCCAGCCTCAGGGTCATTTCCACAGGCAGCAGCCAGTGTTCCGATCAGGCACAAGCAGAGGCGCTAGGTGCTCCACATCGCAACACCCTCCAGGTCTCTGAAAACCAGCCAATGAACCAGTAGGAGCCACGGTATCTGACAGGCTGGCCTTTTATGAACCGTACAGAGGAGCGTGTCCACTCAGCCACGCGGCGTTTCTGCTCTGCCGTACGTGCATCTGCCACAGTGTCTGACCTTATGTTCAGGGCGGTGGCTCCCGCCCTGGCTGTGTATAGGAATCACCTGGGGAGCTTTTAAAAGCTACAGCAACACCCTGGGCCCCAAGAACATGTGAGCGGAGACAACATAAACCTGCGGAGGAGGATCTAGGCAAACCTGTGAGGATGAACCTGGGCGTGTTTGAAAAGCTCTGCTCAGGATTCCACCGCGGGGCCAGGCTGAGCTGCTGGCGCAGCCCCCAGGACTCCTCAACTTTTACTGCCCTTGTTGCCCCCTGGGGAACTTGTTAAAATGCAGATTCTAGACCTTTTAACATAATAGCTGTCTTCCCACCACTTCCTTCCAGGATAAGAAGGAAAACCAGTAGCAAAAAACCTGTCAACTGAGATTATCTACCGAGGATGTGAATTACAGGTGCTCTGAACAGACAGCTTAAAGAGGTTTAATTAGAGTAAAGACCTGCATCACTGTTCCTACTTACTCTCTTTTCCAGCCCTCCCATCCATAGGTAACCAGCCCCTGTAGCATTTTGGGCTGACCTTGAAAAATCTGGATAATTTACCCCATTTTTTTAAATAAAAAGAAAGTCACTCCAAATTCCCGTAGCCCCAACTCCTGTTGGCCTGCCCACCATCTGCAGTGTTTCCTTGAACACACAAACTCCCCATGGGTCTGCCTCCTGTCCAAGGGCGACAGCCTCCAGGCTCGCTGTTTCCGCCTACAGACTCTGGGGGCCGACACCCGCGGTCCTCTCTCCTTGGCTCTGGAAGGACCACTGCTCTCCCTGCAGCCAGGTGACAAGTGGCCTTTAAAAAGCCTGACATTTTCTGTAATTAACTCTCCTTTGTTCAAGGAGCCAAGACAACTCCCAAGGTGCCTCTTGCAGCTAACAGGGGTGAACCTGAGTGTGCGCCCCAGCTGTCCTGACCGGGGCGGGGTGGGGGGAGGATGGGATGAACTAGGAGATTGGGAGTGACATATGTATATACTACTGATAGTATGTATAAAATAGATAACTAATGAGAACCTACTGCATAGCTCAGGGAACTCTACTCAATGCTCTGTGGTGACCTACATGGGGAGGAAATCCAAAAAAGAGGGGATATGTGTATACGTATAGCTGTATAGTACAAACTAACACAACACTGTAAACCAACTATACTCCAATAAAAATTAAAAAAAGATGTCAGGCTTTGAAACCAAGCCGGAAGGCTGGCTCTTTGAAAACCCTCAAGGCAGAACTGACGGACATATGGGGAGAGCAGGGTCCAGGGAAGCAGAAAGATCACTAAACATGCAAGAAATCCCAACCTGTTTCTCTCTCTAAACTGAAAGGAAGACACCACACATTTGACACTTTTGTAATGAATAACAGTAACTCTGGTACTATTACCAACTTTTGGTGCAAATTCTCCCTCCCTTGCACTTTCAAAAAGATGCTTTTTGAAAGCATCCACTTTGCTCAGCTGCCAATGGCTTTTCCCCTGTGTTTGAACTGTCATCCAAAAGCACAGTCTTTCTTATATGAGAGATCAGAGGACTAAAGTATATTAGTCACTGATTGTGACATAGTTGTTTCTTTTTTACCCTGGTCCTCATCTTGTAACATTACTGTTCTCTTTCTATCTCTCTTGGTATGTGCCACCTATTAAACCTGTTTTCCCGGCATATAAACTAATTCTTTCCTACCATTATTCCTAGCAAGCAATTCCTTTTCTATTTCTCTACATTTATTTTGTCTTATTTACTTTTCCATGCTTATCCCTCCTATCTGATTGTTCTCTTTAAACAAGCTTATTTATTTAACTATCGTCTTTGTCCCTCCCCCCATTCCTTATCTACCCTTAAACTTTCCTCCCCCCCCACCCCGCCCCCCAAACACATGCACGCATTCACACTAGACTGGAAGCTCCACGTCTTGCTCACTGTAATGGTCCAGCACAGAACAGTGCCTGGCACATAGCAGGGCCTCAATGTGTATGTATTGAGTGAATAAAATTAATAAATAGTATATCTTCATTTCAGAAAAAAAAAAAAAAAAAAAAGCACAGTCTTTCTGAACTTGTGCTGAAGAGTTTGACTCCTGCCTGCCTAGTTTTACTTGGTTTTTTTCCTGGTTCCGCTTCTACTATTCACATTCACTCACTCTAAGGTAAATAAGCCCATTTAACTGTTTAAAACAGAGCTAAAAATTTTTCAAAAGCAATTGGTCTAGACATGGTCTAGTGTGCACACAGCAACACAGATAAATCTCAAAACCATGGTGCGAATGCAGCAAAAATAGAGTGAGATAAATGACACAGTGCCATTTACGTAAATTAAAAACGCAGACACTGAAACCAAAAATACATGTTCTATAAAAACACAGAGGAAGAAAGAAAAGGATGACCTTTCCAGTGATTTCTTATGTGGATGGGGGAGGGGAAATGAGATTGAGGAAAGAGAATTAAAAAGGAATCCACAAGTAAACAAAAACGAGAGAGGGGCCCTGCAGACATCATCGTTGATGGCAACCGAGGAGTTAACATCCATTCAACTTCCTGAATGTGAAGGAGACAGAGAGATGGACAACTGGACAGACAAAGCAGATGAGATTTAAAATAACAGAAACCAGCTTTTCCCCCAAATCACATTCATTTGTACAGCCATATTTACCAAGGGCTTACCTGGAGCCAGGAGATGTTCCCGGCTCTGGGGATACAGCAACCCACCCGCCCTGCTCTCTGGGTGCTTGGTTCTAACAGAGGCACACAGGCTATGAACAGAGCCATTAACACCTAGGATCACACTAGGCGCTAACAGACACGGTTAATAACACAGAGGGTAAGGGGTGAAGGGGGACCTGGGAGGAGATGATGTTGAGAAGATGCTCAACAGAGGGAGGGGACTCATCACACAGCACCTGGCAAAGAGCTTGGTCTGGGTCCCAGGATCCCCAAAGCAGCATGGAGGCTGGTGTCCCTAGTGCAGAGTGAGCAAGATGGCAGAGGAGTGGTCCTGATGAAGAGCCGTGTCAAGGGCCCTTTACTGAGATGGAAACTCCTGCACCCCCGCCTCCATCACACATGTACCCTGGGGAAGGGATCACCTGTACGGCGTTCAGTTTTCAAAACATTCATTCAAAACCTACCCAGACACTAAAGGAAACTTCACGAAAAGAATCTGGCCATGCACAAGGACCCTATGGGTAATGAGACAGCTGAGGCTGCAGAGGGGGGGACCCTCCCCAACCAGCCCTTTCACGCCTTTCAATTTTGCACTAAAATGTGTTCCCTAAACAACAGAATTATTAAATCACAACTGCATAAATACTGCAAATATGAATGTATAATACACGTTAAAATCCTATTACATAAATAAGAAAATAAAATACTGCATATGAATTTACAACATAAAGTCCTATTACAATCACTGTGCATTTTAAATTCATAGAGTTTTTCTAAGTTCAGAAATTTCTTTGTCTATTTGACCATCGTCATTACAATTTACTGTCTCAGAATGACTGCTCATCCTTGTGACCAGGATGGAAATACTCCTCACTCCGGCCAGCTGGACACTGAACCGGCGAAGGTGCAGACAGATTCCCAGGAGAGATGATGGCCAACAGCAAACACCTCTGCGGGGGTCGCTGCAGGCCAGGCGCTGCTCTCAGCAGGGACCAAGCTCACCTAATCCCCTGCCTGGCAGGGCGCTCCTATTTTCATCATGGCTAAGAAAACATTTCTAAGAATATGTGCACATACTCCTACTTATGAGTTTAAGCTTCTGAACATCTCCATATGAGCAAGAAAGGAGAATGCCACATGACATGGATCTCATATAACTAGTGAGGTGTCCACAACTGCCTTCCCCTACCTTCTGAAGCCTGGTCCACATTTCCTTGCCGTATCTGCTTTGCCCGAGGTTCTTGGCTCCTCCTGTCGCTGTATGGGACAATCGAAAAAACAAATAAGCACCAGTAAAGGTTGTAAGGTTGACTTACTGAACACAACTTGCCTTATACTTGGGAAACTGTTAACCATTTTGACTATTCAAATATATTTTGCACACCAGGTCTCTTATAGAGGGGGGTTATCTTTGGATAGCTTGGCAAATGAATAAATATTCTAAAGGTACCAAGAAATCTAGGTGTTTAAAAAGATTCTTCCCTGTAACTTAGTATGAAAAATGAAATAGTTTTTTGGAGCAAAAATAATCAAATCCTATTATACCTGGTTTATATGTTTGATATTGGGTAAAGATTCCTGTGTAGGATGATCAAAGCTTTCAATGCAAGATGTTTGCTGGGTTTTGTATTTCGTCAAGCTTTAATGCCCTGGCAAATTCTAGCCAAATGTCATATCGTGAATGAATAACTGGAAACAAGACAAACGTATGGAATTAGAGACATTACAGATTTAATAGAGTTAGCTGGCAAAATAAATATCCAACTCATTTAAAACATAATACGGCCCAAGCTGCCTGGGATGCTCAGAGTAGTCTAGCTATGCTTTCCTTCACTTTTATAAACTCAAAATTAAAATGAAAAGCAATTTCATGTTACGAAGACAGAAAGATTAAACTTTATGTACTCACATGCAGATTCTTCCAGATCTGTATAAGGACAAAACACATGGCTTCTGTGATCTCTCAGGTCCTGCATTCACCTCTCTCCCCCATTTCTATTCTACTGTATAACGTCAAGCACTTGAAAAATGATCTGAATATAACTGCAAATTGCCCAGGATAGTAACTAATTCTTCCCTTTCTTTGTTCAGTTTTGCAAGAACTCCAGTTTCCATTCCAGGGAAGGAGAGAATTTTTCTCTCAGGTATTTCTTGGAGATTCCATTCTTGAGGGTCAAGAGCAAGGATGGAAAGATTTTTCCTTCTATCTTGAAATTCCCATTTGGACTCAAGATGGACTATGCCCTAATTATAATGGGATAAAGGGGAGAAGACTATTTTCCTCTTTGTGTCTTTTCTTCTTAACCCAGTCCATGAAAAGAGCGAATAAGCCTGGAGCTAAACGGAGCTGCCAGGTTTTAAGAATATCTAAGACATTCCTCACTGTGGCAGTGAAAACTGACCAATAACCAGCTCTTTATGGCCCAAAGCCCCAGACTTTGTTTCAGACAAAAAACCCCTTTATGAGGGGTTATGCCAGCTAACTCCTGCTCAGCTAACCAGAACCTGGCTGCGCTGCTTTCTACTCAGTGCCCAGCCCTTTCCTGCCTTTTGCAGACTTGGAAAATAACAAGGCAGCTTTTGGAAGATCTGGTTCACCTTCACAGCCAGCAGTGCAGAAATTTATGCCTCCACGTCCAACTTCTGACAGGCCTCTCCTCTGTGCTAATCTGAGCTGAGGGCACCCTGGAGCCTACCTGGCAGGATACACGCATTTCCAACCATCCCTTCCCCTCCCACCCGCCAGAGACGTGCTTAACTGAGCACTTAGGGAAGCTACACATGGTCCTTCTTCCAGGCCTCTCTGTCTCTGCCTCCTCCTTGCATCCAAGTGGAACATTTTCTTCCTCTTTCCGCCCCCAATTAAAAATGCAAATGCTCAGGCAAAGATGCAAGAAGTAAACTATGGATCCCCGAGTATCAAACATGCCCCCGATCACACCATCCCCAGCAAGGACGCCGCCTCACTGCATAATTAACGTGAAGAAGGTTCTGCCCTTCAATCCCACGGACTAGGGAGGCCCTCAAGGAGCCACACTGGGATGTCTCAGGCAAAGAGAAGCCTGTTCCTGCCCCCTCCCCCGTTTTTCCGTCCACACGGGGGAGGTGGGGGTCGGGGTCCGGTGCTGTGTGACGCTCACTCCCACCCCACCTCATCCCACCCGCCCATCCCTGAGCTCACCCTCCGGGCAGCCGGAGCCTGTCGGGGTCCTCGGGCCCTTCCGCGGCCCCAGGCGCGAAGCTCGGCTCGGGTCTCGCGGGCCCGGGGGCGAGGCGCGCGGGGTCCCGGCGTCCGGGGAGCGCAGGAGGCCGGCCCGCCGGGAAGCCTCGGCGCCGCCGCCCCGCCCGGGATGTGGCTGCGGCGGCGCCGCCGGAAGGAGAAAGGCGGGCGCGCGAGGCCCTCTCGGGGGGCAAGGCGGCCGCCGCCCCACGCGGGCCCCCGCCAGTCCGCGCCAGGCGCGCTCCTGCCCGGCTGTGCGCGCCCCCGCCGCCGTCCCCGCCGTGCGCGCCGCCTGCCGGCTGTGCGCGTCCCCGCCGCCCGCACCCCCTCCGCCCTCCGCCCTCCGCGTGCGCGCGCCGCCGGCACAGAGGGGAGGCGCGAGGAGGTGGGGCCAAGGGCCCCCAGGGCCTCGGTCCCCGCCCTGTCCTTGCACCTCCCTTCCACGACCCCCGCCTCCCTCCCCCCCACAAAAACCTCCACCAAATTGTATCCCAGGAAGTGACAGAGACGTGTGACCAAACCTTATCTACCGGGTCCCTAACCAGAAAACAGGTTGGGTGTTTGAGAACGAAAAAAAATCCTGAAAACTTGGGGGAAAAAAAAATCGAAACGTGAAAAAAGGCAAAACTGCTTGAGTTTGGGGTACCTCCCAGCATTTCCTAATCAGCCTACCTGGTAAAAACAGCCTCCAACAGGGCCTTTTTCCACAGCCCCCCTTGGCTGACAGTCTGGAGGATGTAACCCCTTGTCAAGGTAGAGTGGGCTCATAAACAACCGGTGAAGGCCAGTCGGCTTCCAGCCGGAAGGAGCTGTGACTTCTTAACCTGCAGATGTGGGTAAGACATAGGGTTTCAGAGAAATTCTTTTTAGGATTTTAGGTGAAGTCAATCCCAACAGTGATGGGGGTTTTATTGCCCTAGAAAACGTACGCCAGCTTTGTTTTGATATAACCTACATGTTTGTTAACTACCTAAATACATATCTGTTTAGCAAACAGGGTAATACAGATACGTGTGTACACACACACATGAACATGACCACATACACAATTTTTGTGAAGCTTTCAAGGAACCAGCTTTTTTTTTTTTTTTGGTTTACCCTGTTGGTTTCCTCCTTAATGACTTAAATACAATATCTATGGGGCTCAGCATTTCAGCATTTCACTTTTAACGTGATCACTAACCACCATGACCTAAAAGATGGCAAGGTGGTTTGAGGGCAGTTTACTTGGTCTTTTGATCAGATATTCCCATATTTATTAAGCCCTTTCTAGGGGCACTATGGTTGACAAGAGACATTGCTTTCTTCTTGAGGATTTGAATGGGCACACGCATGATAGAAGCACAATAAGTAAATTTGGAGCTTACATGTGACACTGAATAATATGCAGGGTTTAAGAGTCCAAGCTCTGGGAATTAGACCTTGTGGGTTCAACTCTTTATTCTACCACAGAAAGCTTGTGACCCTGTCAAGTTCTATTGTCTCTCTGTGCTCCAGTTGCCTCAACTATAAAATGGGGATATTATATAGTATTTACCCCAGAGTTTTAATACTAAAGGATAACGGAGATACTGTAATGCATTTAAAGTACATAGCACAATTCTCCTCCAGCAGTAAACATTACTATAGACATAAACTTTCATTATTATTATTTATTATTTATTGCATTCCTAAGATGCTGTTCGAATATTAAAAGATGTAGTTCTTTCAAGGGGCTTACACATTTGTGGCTAAGGTAGCTGAATATTTTTGTTTGGGTTTTTCCAAATTATTCTAGTTCTTCTTTTCGTTTCTATAAATGAACTTCAGGAAAGTTTGAGTATTCAGTCTTTATAAGAGGAGGAGAGTTTCTAAAGTAGCAGTTCTCACAGTGTGATCTGTGGACCCCCAAAGGTCTCCAAGGTCCTTTTACGGGGTCTGCAATATCAAAACTGTTTCACAAGAGTACGAGCATGTTCGTTGTCTTTACCATCTAGACATTTGCTCTGATGGTGCAAAAGAAATGGTAGGTAAAACTGACGACATGTAACATGAATCCAGGCAGTGGCACAAAATTGAATTGGTAGTCATTGTATTCATTACACGGATGTGCAGTAAAAAGAAACATACAAACAAAAAAGTCCTGGGACTTCCCTGGCGGTCTAGTGGTTAAGATTTCATCTTCCAATGCAGGGGGTGCAGGTTCAATCCCTGGTCAGGGAGCTAAGATCCCACATGCCTCACGGCCAAAAAACCAAAATGTAAAACAGAAGCAATATTGCAGCAAATTCAATAAAAACTTAAAAAACACAGCAAAATAAAACAAAAACCCTGAAGTACCAACGAAGATTGAAGCAGCCCTGCTCTTTGGAATGGGATGGAAAGTGCACAGAAGTACTCCTAGGTATGGTGGTTGTCTGGAGCCAAAGCTCTGGGGCCATGATTTGCAATGCAGAACAATGAGCTGGTTTTTTTCATTGAACACCATTTTTACTTGAAGGAAGAACTGACAAACAAACTGTGATTACACAGACTTGAGCACTTGGCAGACGTTTTCTCCAAAATGAATGAAATGAGCCTGTCACTTCAAGAAAAACAACTGATAGTATTTATTGCCAATGACAAACTTCAGGCTTTCAAGTGACAATTCAAACTTTTGGAAAACCTATATCTGCCACTATGAGTTTGACAGCATCCCAATACTTAAAGATTTTTCTGATGAAATCAGTGGTGATTCAAACAGCCATTATTATTATTTTTTGTACTGTATACTGATAGACCGATTGTGGCACAAAGAGAAATATATATTTGGCCTTTTCCTGGTTCTTGACAGAGATTCTAAAACCTTTGAAATCTCTCAAATAATAGAGGTGATAGGAGCATCTTTTGTTCTAATATTTGGCCTTTGTTCTTGGTTCTTTTTTTTTTTAATTTTTTTATTTTTTGGGGGGTACAGCAGGTTCAATCATCTGTTTTTATACACATATCCCCGTATTCCCTCCCTTCCTTGACTCCCCCCACCCCGAGTCCCCCCCACCCTCCCCGCCCCAGTCCTCTAAGGCATCTTCCATCCTCAAGTTGGACTCCCTTTGTTATACAACAACTTCCCACTGACTATTTTACAGTTGGTAGTATATATATGTCTGTGCTACTCTCTCCCTTCGTCTCAGTGTTCTTGGTTCTTGACACAAAACTCCTAAATCCTTTGGAATTTGGTGGTTGATAGGTGTGTATTTTGTTTAAAGAGGCAACTCTGGATGGGCCCCTAGATGGCTTCAGATGGGGACTGGTCGTCACAAAGACCAAACCTTGATTAGAAGCCTGGAACTTTCAGCTTTACATCCCACAACCTCTGGGGAAGAGGAGTGGGACTGGAGATTGAGTTGATTGTCAGTCATGTCTGGGTGATGAAACCCCATAAAAATGCCTAAACAACAGGGTTTGTCTAGGCACCACCCCCCATATCTTGCCCTGTGCAGCTCTTGTATCTGGCTGTTCCCCAATTGTATCGTTTGTAATAAATCAGTCATGGCAAGTAAACTGTTTTCCTAAGTTCTGTCAGCTGTTCTAGCAACATCAAAACTGAGGACAGGGTGGTCGTGGGAACCCCTGATTTATAGCCAAGCCAGTCAGAAGAGTGGGTAACCTTGAGGCAGAAGACAGATGGGCCCCCCAGGGTAAGCAGCTGGAGTTTGTTCCCTGTGGACAGAAACTCCAAAATAACAATAGCAGGACAATCAAGAGAGGAGGCTGGGCCCTGCTCAGATAAGAGACTTCATCAAAATTTTTAAATGTTGAGCTTCAAAGGATACTATTGAAAAAGTGAAAAGACAACCCACAAAATGGGAGAAAACATTTGCAAATCATATATCTAACAAGGGACTAGTATCTAAAGTATATACAAAACACTTACAATTCCATAACAAAAAGACAACCCGGTTTAAAAATGGGCAAAGGATCTGAAAAGACATTTCTGCAAAGAAAATATGCAAATGAACAGTAAGCACGTGAAAGATGCTCCACATCATTAATCACTAGGGAAGTGAACATCAAAATCACAATGATACCACCTCGCATCAACTAGAATGGCTAAAATCAAAAAGACAATAAGTGTTGGCAAGCATGGAAATGCAACCATCACACATTGCGGTGAGAATATACAGTTGTACGATCGTTCTGGAAAACTTACCTGTTCCTCAAAATGTCAGCCCAGCAATTTTACTCCTAGGTCTAAATCTAAGAGAAATAAATACATACATGAATGCAAAAACTTGTATGTGAATGTTCACATCACTGTTTATAAAAGCTAAAGAGTAGAAACAACACAAATATCCATCAAATGATGAATGAATAACCAAATATAGTATATGCATACAGTGGCATGTGACTTGGAAAAAAAAAAAGTAATGAAGTACAACACAGATGAACCTTGAAAACATTAGACCATTTGAAAGAAGCCAGACATAGGGACCACATATTTTATGGTTCCATTTACATGAAATATCCAAAAACAGGCAAATCTATGGAGACAGAAAATAGATTAGTGGTTGCGTAGGAATGGAGTGGGAGATCAGGAATTGGGAATGACTACTAATAGGTACAGGATTTTGGGGGGGAGGTGATGAAAATATTCTGAAATTAGATTGTGGTGATTGCTGTACAATTCTGTGAACATGCTAAAAGCCATTGAACTGTGCACTTTAAATGGGTGAGTTTTAGGGTATGTGAATTATATCTCAATAGAAATTGTTGACTACAAATATGGATGTGTAGTGATTTCAAAAAATACCCTTATATATGTTGCAGTTCACTTTGTTGTATCTAGTAAACAGAATGGTAGGTGGAAAAAATATTCAGCTAACAGGAGATATAATTTCCATTCTGGTTTTGATGTAGACTGTGATAAATCACTTAACTTCTGGGTCCCAGTTTCCTAATATGAAATCAGTCTGTTATTTTGAATGACTGCTGTGCAGAGTTTAAGTCCTGAAACAAAAGTAGCAAAGTGTGGAAGGAAAAATGTCAGAAACAGTCATCTGAGCAGGAAAATAAGGCAAAATAGGAGAAAAACATAAGGAATGAGTAACTTTTTTGCATATGTAGCGTAGTTAGATAAGTAACTACCTACCCAATTGGTTGAAAATATAATTACTATTTGTCTCCAATTATAGAAGGAGAGAATTTTATGTCTCATACTATTTTTGTATCTCTTACTTACACTAAGAAGAATGCTGATTAAAATTAAGTTACTATTATCTTTTTTCATACAGGGTATGCTGCTCAGAAAGCAACAGCAAGACCACCTCTTATGGTAGAGTAGTGTAGTGCTAGGTTGGCACTTTGCAAATTGGTCCTAACTCTCTTCAAGTGTTGAGTTCACAAAGCATGGAAAAATGCATCTTTTTCAGATAAGACTTATTGATAATAAAGTGTGAATAGATTGCAAGTATCAATGAGTAACAAACTCCTGCTGTCTTATTGCTAAAGATTGTTTTAGGATGGTTATCAGAAAAGCTCTACGTCAAGTGGAAAGTTGGAAATTCACCGTGACAGTGCTGTACTGTCTTTACCATCCAAATCTCTCCCTTGTAATAAGTTAGCAACAATGGAGGTTTGTTGCTTCTTCAGACCACAAGGGAACCAACTGGTTCCCAAGTACTATTGATTCTCAACCCTGGCTGGTCATCAGGGAAGCACGTAAAGAAAATGCAGGTCTCTGTCTCCTAGATATTCTTACTCAGTAGGTCCAGGTGAAGCCTGGAGACCCTGATTTTTTTTTTCTTCTTTTCTTTCTTTTTTTAAAGAACTTTTATTGAGACATAATTGACATGCAATAGGCTGCATATATTTAAACGGTACAATTTGATATTTCTTCTTAGTAATGTATATATGGCAATCCCAATCTCCCAAGAGACCTTGATTTTTAAAAGCTCCCCAGAAGATTCCAATGAGTAGTCAAGTTTGAGAACACTGCCCTAACCAAGGCCCTGAATTACTGAATATCCTCAGTACGGGATGCCACTGACTAAGATACTATATTAACTTAGGAACAGCTTCTGTGGAGCCAGGGTAGAGGAATCATACTAATTGTTCTAAAACTTTTTACTAAATGAGAATAGTAATCATGTATCCATACAATTGTATATCCTTTCGCTTTCAGTAACACATTCAAAGTTTTGTTTTGCTTTCAGTAACACATTCAAAGTTTTAGCCTAAGTCCTCTTTGCTTCCAAAGATTCCCCTGATTTTCTAGCAACAATGAATAGTATCGTGGAAACCAGGTGCCATTGGTGACCTGTGCACCTGATCTCAATCGCTTGAGGACTCTTGGGACTGAGTGATTCCCAAACACACACAAGAATACTAGCGTTTTGTTTGTATTTTCCATTTGGTCAAATTAGGTTTTGTTTCCTCCTCCTCCTCCTCCCCATAGCCAAGTCACTTACGACTTGATGTTCAAAAGCTCTTTTTCAAAATAAGCCAGAGGCTATGATAGAGAGTAGTTCAATGCCTTGGCATAGACTTTTGCAAAGTATACACTGGTTACAATAACCTCTCCTAGCTTTGGAAATTCTGTGATTTGAGAGGCCTTTAATTGACTTGGTTTGTGTACCCAAAGACCTTGTTTTAATGCTGCATCATGTTTGTAAGCTTTTTCTTTGTTAAAAAAAAATCAGGAATTCCAATTCAAGGTAAAACACAGGCATATTTGGGGCCAGCAGAGTCATTTACCTAACTGAGGTGAAATGGGGTTAACAGGTACTTTGCATAAGTGAGTTTGTACTCGCACAGCCAATGACAACTATGTGACAGCCTTCTCTTCGTTCTGGTGGCTGGCAAATTTCTTTTGCTATCAGTTGCAAGAGGCAAACATGGATCTAGGTGATACCCTGGTTCCTGGTAAGAATCAAGGTAAAGGATATCTTAAGATGGGATACTACTCCCAACTCTCTAGTGAAAACACTCTGTGAAAGGCCACTGATAAGCAAAGTTGTTCATTTATAGACATTTATCAAGTGCTTACTGTGTTACACGTATTGCATAAGTGCTGAAAACCCACAGACGAATAATAATAGTAATAATAGCAAACATTTATATAGTGACACTATATGCAAGCAATGTTTATCAAACTGCACATAGCAAACTATTAGTGGGTCACAAAATCAATTTAGTGCTTTATCAGCCATCATTTAAGAGAATAGAAGAGAATTGAAATAGCAGAGTGCTTCCCTCCTATTAAAAGTAAGAATTGTTTCATGCAACTTTTATTTCATGTACACATACACTCACACACCTGTGTGCACTAGGTCATAATATAAAATGTATTTTCTATTGTTTTGGTGAAAACAATTTCAGAAACACTGATCTAGAACATTATTACAAGAAGTATTAATATGAATTTTTTTCACATTTTCAACTCTTCTCAAACTAATATGCATCTCACATTACAAGTAAATTATAGTTAATATTTCTTAAAAACACAGAAAAATCCTAAGTAAGATAATAGCAAATTGAATACAGCAATGTATAAAGGGATACTGTATCATAACCAAGTGGGGTTTATTCTAGAGATGCAAGGTGGGTTTAATATTTGAAAGGCAATCAATGTAATTCATTGTATTGCAAGAATAATATATAATCTCAATAGATGCAGAAATGGCATTAAATAAAATTCAAAACCCACTCTGAATATTGGGAATAAGAAGAGGATTCAGGAGAGCCTTTCTTACTCGGATGCTGCCTACTTGTATCTGTCTGAAAAACTATGTTTCCATCACCACCTCTGTATTCCTAGAATCTTTCCTCTGTTTTAAAATATTCTTCCATAGTATCACTGGTAACGGCTCCATGCTATTTAATTTTATAGGTGTGCCATAGTGTACAAAACTGATCCCTTTCACTGGAGATTTAGGCTACCTCTAGTTCTTTATGCCATAAACAGATTCTAGGAATATAGAGGTGGTAGCATAGTTTTCCAGTGTCTCAAAATATCGGCATATAACTCATATATATGGCATCTAAAAAAATGGTACTGATGAACCCAATGACAGGGCAAGAATAAGGATGCAGATGCAGAGAATGGACTGGAGGACACGGGAGTGTGGGGAGGGCAAAGGGGAAGCTGGGACGAAGTCAGAGAGTAGCATAGACATATATACACTACCAAATGTAAAATAGCTAGCTAGTGGGAAGTTGCTGTATAACAAAGGGAGATCAACTTGATGATGGGTGATGCCTTAGAGGGCTGGGACAGGGAGGGTGGGAGGGAGTCGCAGGAGGGAAGGGATATGGGGATATGTGTATAAATACAGCTGATTCACTTTGGTGTACCTCAAAAGCTGGTACAAGAGTGTAAAGCAATTATATTCCAATAAAGAGCTTAAAAAAATATCGGCATAAAAACAGCAGCTAGATGGCAAAACCAAAAACCCATGGACAACACTGACAACAAAGTCAGATGATAAGCTATTGCCACAAATCTCAAAATGCAAGCAGGCGGGGACAAACCACAGACTCGCAGGTTAACAGAATCTGTGCAGAAACAGACAGACAACTGGGCAGCATTTGAAAAACTGGAGAACAAGAGAAACCCAAAGTTGTACAGAGGACCAGTCTGAAAGCATTCACTGAAAGAGCCACCAGTTTGCCCAATCCAATAGAAGGTGAGAGGGGTCCCACGGCAAAAATTGAGGGGCTGGAGCTATTTAGTCCTTAGAAACCCTCAAAACTGACTCCCTGGGGCTCCCAGCTCCAAGCATCTTCACTAGGTATTCCAAATTGCTTACAAAGGGGTTGTACTAATTTACTCGCCTACCACTTCTTTGTCACTTTAGTATTGTCAGACTTCTAGATTTCTGACAATCTGATGTGTGTGACTGGTACGTAATTGTTTTAATACATACTTCTCTAACATTAGTCTACTGGTCACTATGAGACAGGTTGGGACCTGGGACCCTTTGCTAGGACCTGGGACCCTTTGCTGCTACAATGCTTGCACATGAACACACCTCTCCGTGAGCAACAAAATACAGAGAAACTGCAGGGGATTAAAAATAACTGTGTGCATGCGCAGTTGGGACAAATTCTGGTCAAAAGATACAAGGAGACCAAAAAACCCACCTGCCACTTTTGAAGAGCCTGGAGCAAAAGCAGGAGGTTGGGGGCAAAAGCACGTGCCCCTGTACACACCACCACCTAAGGAGTGGGCAAAACACCTAAGCCACCCCTCCAGCCCAACGCCTGGACACACCCCTACCCTCAGCCCATATAAGGAACCAGCTCCTGCTCCCCTGCTGCGGCAGGGACCCCTTTAAAGCCTTGCTTGAATTTCTTGTCTGGCCTCTGATCAATTTCTATGGATTAAGGAGGCCAAGAACCCTGGTGGATAACAACTATATTTCTTCTTCTTTGAAATGCTTGTTCATATCCTTTGCTGATCCTGACTCAGGTCCTTACCAGCTGTGCAATATGAGTAAGTTTAAATTCTGTTTTCCCCATCTGTAGAATGAAAAATGAATAATAGGATTACCTTATAGCTGTAGGGTGAATATTAGGATAATGTGCCTTTACATATATTTAGAACAGTACCCAGCACATAGTAAGCTCTAATTGTTAATTATTATTAATTCATAGCATATATATGAATTTATATGTGTGTATAAATTCTTCATCTGCTATAAAAATGTTCTCTCTGTGGCTTGTCTTTAACCTTAGTTTGTAGCGTATTTTATCGTATAAAAGTTGAACACTTTTATAATAGTACATCAATATTTTCTCTAGTGATTTCTGCTGTCTTTATAAAGAAATCACCTTTCACCCAAATAATACAATAGTATTTTGTACTTTCCTACAGTTGTTCTAAAATTTCTAAATTTTAAAATTTATCTAATTTCGCATTTATCTAATCTAACTCCCATCAGGAGTTTATTTTTATCTGGTGTGAAGAAGTATAAATCTGATTTTTTTTCCATGTAGAAAGCTGAGCTAGACCACAAGTGCTGGTTACAGGTGTGACGACTGGTGAAGATGATGACCTGCGTTTAGCTTCGGGTTACTTTCTCTGTCGTTTACTTGTGAGCCAGCCAATGACCAGGGCAAAGGATCACAGGAAGCTAAAGGCATGCACGTGAGGAAATATTTCTCCAAAATTTCCTTTGTTGTTGTGGAAGTACATCTGAATATTTGGTGGTCTCAGCAGCCCTGTGGGGAAAGAAAAGTGCCAGAGGCTGCAGACTCAAGACAGCCCGCCTTTCACATCCTCTTGGAGGTTGAGAGGGCTGGTGGAGTCACATCAACCCTTATAGATGACCCCGTGATCTCTTAAAAACTTCAGTACAATGTGTACCTTCCATTACGTTTCTATTTTGGCCTCCCTGAGATGTTGGTGCCACGGGATGACACAGTCATCCCAGTTCCACTGACTGACTAGTCTTTCTGCATGATGTGTAATATCTTCCACACTGCAGACCCCCTAAAGGCCAAGGTCTCCGTGAATGTGATAACTAATAACGTCCATTGAAAACATACTGAGTCAAACATTGGCCATCTCGATTTTGGTTTGTCCAAAGTCTGAAAGCTTCAGAGCTGAAGTGAAAAAAAAAAAAATCCTTATTTTTTGCTGACACATTCCAGTTTTTAAAGATTCATAACACCCAGAGTCTTTTTATACAGATGCCTAATGGGTTGACAAGGGCTTAGGACTTGGATTTGTGCCTTCTGGTAAATATGGTGGTGTCAGATATCACAGCTGAGTAGTTATAAGTGCAATAATTCTATAGTAATCTCACAGTAGAAAACTGAGTCAATCTATGAATTCGTCAGCAAACTCTCCGAAAAAAAAATCATTCAGATGAGAAGATGAGGAATAAATGTGTAGTTATAGCCCCATTTTATTTCCTGTGGACCAGTCGCTTCCTCGGTAGCATGTGTATGCCTAAGCGCTCCCGTGGTGTCATGACGGGTAACAGAAGCACAGAATCCCAAGGAGAAGCACGGCTATGTGGTATTAAAATATGGCCTCGGGATGAAAAGAAATGAGCTGGTGACATCTGACGAATAGGGAGATGAAGCGTTGTGGGAATTATTCATAGTGGGTCATAAAACGGATGCCCCAGAGCAGGGCAGCCAGCAATGCTCGGGAGCTGTTCGCATTCTGCTTCTCTAAATGACAACTTCTAGTCATCAGAGCCTTCTCAAAACTTCCCATCCACCAGGGCTGCTTAGGTTAGTGCACAAATGATATTTTTACACATGCAGATGGCTGTGCACAGATCATATGGAGGCTGGCAGCTGTGATGGAGCCAGGCTGGGGCACAGATCACTCCAGACATTCCACGCAGCTTCCGGGGAGTCCTGTATTATCTATTTATTTTTGGCATAAGATTTGTCTTTGTCTGTACTTTTCCAGAACCAATATAAAAATACTCCTGTGTGTCCTGAACCCAGAATGGGCTGAGAATGAACTATTGAGTACACAAGAGAAATCATCTACTTTTGTTTGAACTGAGGTTCTCACCCTGGTTCTTAAGCCCTGAATCCACAGGCAGAGCTTCTCAAACTCAGATGACAGCAGAGGTCTCTGAGAGGTGTGTTTTCAGTGCCGAGTCCCATGTGCCACACCCAGCAATCCTGATTCTGAGGGTCTAGAGCAGGACCCACAAGCCTGCATTTCTCATTCACACCCCAGGTGTTTCTGAAGCACATGGGCTGAGGATTACATTCAGAGGAACGCTCTCCTGAGGGTGGGTGGTTGTTTGTGGTGGGGGTTCATGAAAAAAGACTGTGGAAGACACAGAAAACAAACTTATGGTTACCAAAGGGGAAGGGGGGGAGGGATAAATTGGGAATTTGGGATTAACAGATACAAAGCATAATATATAAAATAGATAAACAAGAACCTACTGCATAGCCCAGGGAACTATATTCAATATCTTGTAATAATAGCCTATAATGGAAAAGAATCTGAAAAAGAATATATATATATATTTAGTGTATATATATATATATACACACACTAAATCACCTTGCTGTACACCTGAAACACTGTAAATCAACTATACTTCAATTAAAAAAAACAAAATAAAATAGACACACACACACACACACAGTAAATGGATAAACAAATTCTGCTAGAGCCACATAAAGGAATCCTGTTTAGCAATAAAAAGGGTGAACCACTGGTACATGCAGCATGGATGATGCGAAACAGAAGACGCCAAATACAAATAGTACCTAATGTATGATTCCATTTATATAAAATTCTAGATTAGGCAAAACTAATCTATAGTGACTGACAGATCAGTGGTTGCCTGGGGCTGGCCCTTGGTGTGGGGACAGACCACAAAGTCACATGAGGAAATGGTGATGAAAATGTTCCAGATTTTGATTTTGATGGTGGCTGTTTGGGTGTATATATTTATCAAAATTCCTTCAAGGGTAACCTTAATATGGGTGTATTTTATTTTATTTTATTATTTTTTTAAAGATTTTATTTATTTATTTATTTATTCACTTATTTATTGCTGCCTTAGTTATTCATTGCTGCACACAGGCTTTCTCTAGTTGTGGTGAGTGAGGGCTACTCTTCGTTTCAGTGTGCAGCTTTCTCATTGCAGTGGCTTCTCTTGTTGCGGAGCATGGTCTAGGCGCATAGGATTCAGTAGTTGTCGCACATGGGCTTTGTTGTTCCGTGGCATGTGGGATCTTCCCAGACCAGGGCTCAAACTTGCGTCCGCTGCATTGGCAGACAGATTCTTAACCACTGCGCCACCAGGGAAGTCCCTGGGTGTATTTTATTTTATTTTACGTAAAGTAGACCTTGATAAAGATGAAAACAAGACTTAAAGGGTGGAAAGAACCATGTGCCTGAAGGCCTGGGATGGTATGAAAACTGGGCATCCAGATGTGCCTGTGAATTTTTCAGAGATGAGGATGCATGGCTTCCCTCACATACCCGGAGAGACCCACGTGCCCTCAGTAGTTACGAACCATGATAGCATGTGGTCCCTGTGGAGCTAGTGATCATATCTCTGTTTCCAAGGAGGGTGTTTAACTTCTCTCCACTATTGGGAAAATGAGTCAAGAGGGACATCCTATAAAGATGGATAGGCAGCTGGTCTCTGCAAACAAAGTTGGCAGCAGTGCAGTCTGTGCACCAGACAGCCTTGTTAAGGGCCCCCAAAGACAGTCAGGGGCGTGGGAAGCTCCCCTGAGGCTGGTTCTCCTGAGCTGGTGCCCAGAAAATGGCTCTCAGAGGTGGCCTGACTCTCCATCCAAGGTCTGAGGTCCTTCAGTTCCAGAGCCCCTCAGCTCCTTGAGCTTCCAGAACCTTTCTCTCCAGCCCCTTGGCCTGTGCAGAACTGTGAAGAACAGCCCACAGCCATGAAGACTGTCCACAATGACCACGTGAACCTTCTCTCTGACCGTAGTTTTTTTCTTTTTTCTTTTTTTTCATTTCCTACCTGGCTTCTCAAGCATCTATTACCATTAACTTACATCAGTTATTCTTTCAAACTTTAAGATAATCAAAAAAAAAATCATAAGGTTTGGTTCTTTGTTGTTATTTTACCTTTGCCCAAATGCAAGATGAGAAAAGTGCCCACAGCCCTCTTTCGCCTTAGGACTCACAAATACATATGCCTTTCAGAAAACAGATCTCTAATGGGCCAAAACAGAGCAACACATTTTTAAGCAAGACCAGTTAGGATCACCACCTTCACAGAAGCTACAGTGATTTCCACAAGCCGTAGCAACAATCTCTGAAGTTCCAATATTTTATGACGCTTGTGTTAGAAACAACACGGATGAGCACGGTTACATGAGGTAGAAGAATATTTCTCTGTGTTTCTGTCTTGTTTAGTTTGCCTTGTTTAGTTTGTTTCAGCTAGAGAGGGATACATTTTCTTCTTAACTTAAGCTGAGATTTCTCTTACAAGCAGTTAGAAGGATCTATTATGTCAGAGCGTGGATTCCACCACCACTGTGAGGAATAAAGCAGGCCTATCTTATGAAAATATTAAAAACTTTAAAATACAGAGTAGGAAAAAGTGGAAAGAGAATTTAACAAACGGAACATGGAGTGTGTGAGGTTTCGCCTCCAAGGTGCCCTAACTTCCTGCTTCTTCCCACCAGCCTCCAGCTTGGTACCTTGGCCTCTTCTTTACATAACCTGGCTCGAATTCTTTCCCACTCCTCCAGGCCTCTGTGTGACTTTCCCTCCTTCCCCTCCCCTGTTTCAGAGGCGAAGACTCATCCCTCCTCCTGGCTGTGGCACTAGTCCCTGGGATGACTCCATGCCTGTGGCTCCTCAATTTCCTTTCATCTCCCTGTCTCTACCAATTCCTCTGCTCTGCCGACCCGCACGACCCTGTCTCCCTCACCCTTCACTTATCACAGAGCTTTGGATGCGCCCAGGCCCCTCACCTTCTGTTCTTGGAAGGCTGGTCTGCGCGTGCTCCTCTGCGGCCTCCGCGTCTGCGCATGCTCACCCCAGCCCCCGCAGACCTGCTCACCCAGGCATCCTAACTGCTGTTAGATCCACCGTCTCTCTCTCCCTGGCAGTTTCCTCTGGATCCCCTTTTGGCTTCTGTTCCTCCCCTGCCCTTGAGCACCGATATTCCCCATGTGTCGCTGCTTCTCTCATGTTCCTCTACTCCATTCATTCTCCCAGTGTTATTTTCTCTAGTGACTTCAGCCGCTACACCCGTAAGCCCGATGATTAAATCCACACACTTCAGTCTCTTTCTGAAGCACAAGGCACTAGTTTCCAGCTACGTCCTGGACCCCGCCATTTGCATCCTCCGCAGGTAAGTAACCATCACAAGGAACCCACCGCCCTGCTTCCGAGCCTGCATCCCCAGTCTCAGTCAGGGCTGCCGCTCTGCTCTGCATTGAAGACCTCACCCCTTGGAGGCCTCTCCAGCTCCTTCCTTTCCTTCAGCCTCCAATCATCCCCAACTCCTGCGAATTCTCCAGTTCAAATGTCTGAATCCACCCCCTCTTCTCCGTTCCTGTTAACGTGCTCTTAAGTCTGGCCCTCACTGTTTTTCACCTGAACATGCCTCCACCTTCAGATCCCATCATCCCTGCTTTCAAACCTTGAGGACGTCCTGATTCTTACAATACATCCCATTCCTGAACGGCATAGCAGGCTCTTCAAGTGCAGCTTTCCACACCAGCTGGGTCGCTGATCAGTGTGTTTCTCTCCCTTCTCACGTGCCTCTGATGTTAGAACTTGGAGGCCAAGTTCTAACATCAGAGGGTTCCCAGCTGTGGTGGGCAGCTGCGTTTGCAGATAGGGAAAGTAAGCTATAAAAATGCGTCACTCATTGACTACTCTCCCTACAGGTTTGCATACAACCTGTTTCTATTGAACCCTTCATTCTGCTTCCCCATCATCTTTGTTGTATCCCAACAACCTCCCCAAAGATGCTACAACTGTCTTCTCCCATTCCAGCTATCAGCCATACTTCTGTCCCCAACCTCTGGAAGCACCAAACTCACTTTTCTCTGATGCTTTCTCACCTGTGTACCTTTCATACTGCCCTTACCTGTCTGCTCTGCTCCGCAAACTCCACTTGCTTTTTAAAGCCCTGTCAAAGTCAGCTTCACTGTAGAGTCTTCCTTATTCTGGGTTTTGCTCAAGAGTAATTTCCAATCAATTATTTACTCTACGTTTTTTTCTAACACAGCATTTTATGTGTGTGTGTGTGTGTGTTAGATTTAATTCATTAATCCTCTAGAATTTATTTTAACTTATAGTGTAAAATAGGGATTTTTTTCCCCGGATGAATAGCCAATTGTCCTAACCACCATTTATTGAGTAGTTCATTATTTTTGCACTGATTTGAAATACTACCTTGACTCTATACTAAATTGGTCTGCTTCAAGACCCTATTCCTTTCCATTGATCTATTTGCCTGTTGGTGGATCAATAACAAAATGACTACTATAGCCTAATTATTATTGTTTTATAATACATTATGACATTGACAAAATATTGTTCTTTTTAAAGAAATTTCTTGAATATTCTCGAGTATCTTCTCTCCCAGATTAATTTCAGAATCAGTCTTAAAACTCTGTGAAAAGTTTGGAAATGTAATAAGGATTATGCTGACTTTACAGATTAATTTGTCATCAGTTGAACTTTTAACAGCTTTGAATGTTGTCGAGGATCATGATGTACCTTTTCATTTATTCACCTGTCCTTTTATGTGCCTCAGTAAAGTTCTGTACTTTTATTTTTCAATATAGCCCACATTTATTCTTTTTTTAATATAAATTTGTTTATTTATTTATTGGCTGTGTTGGGTCTTCATTGCTGTGTGCGGGCTTCCTCTAGTTACAGTGAGTGGGGGCTACTCTTTGTTGTGGTGTGCAGGCTTCTCATTGTGGTGGCTTCTCTTGTTGTGGAGCACAGGCTCTAGACACGTGGGCTTCAGTAGTTGTGGCACATAGGCTCAATGGTTGTGGCTCACAGGCTCTGGAGTGTGCAGGCTCAGCAGTTGTGGCTTATGGGCTTAGTTGCTCCATGGCATGTGGGATCTTCCCGGACCAGGGCTCAAACCTGTGTCCCCCACATTGGCAGGCAGATTCTTAACCACTGTGCCACCAGGGAAGCCCCACATTTATTGTTTGAGTTAGTCCTCAGTATTTCATAGTTTTTAAGCTATTTACATTTTCTAATAAATTTTTCAGTTTATTTTCGCTCATGTCTAAGAAAACTATTCCTGAAAATAGTTTTCGTTAAATCTGGCTGTTTCAGTAAACTCTTATTCATTCTGATAATTGCCAGTTGATTCCTTTGGATTTTGGGGGGTAGATAATCATATCATTTTAAACAATGAGAGTTTCCACCTTTTACTCTGTTTCATTATTTTATTTTTTAAAAAATTTGTATTGAATTGGCTAAAAATCTCTGTGTTTGTGTTAGTCTGCTTGGGCCATCTTAACAAAAGACAATAGACTGAGTGGCTTAAATAATAGAAATTTATTTTCTCCCAGTTTGGAGTCTGGAAGTCTGAGCTCAAGGTCCTAGTAAGACTGTTTCTGGTGAGAGTAAGACTCTCCCCTCTGCTTGCACACAGTGCCTTCTTACTGTGTCCTCTTTGGGCCTTTTCTCTGTGCATGCATGGGGAGGGAGAGAGAGAGGGAGGGGGAGAGAGAAAGCTGGTATTCCTACCTCTTCTTATAAAGACACCAGTCCTGTTGGCTTAGGGCCCCATCCTTATGCCATTTAACCTAAAAGCTCCTTAAAAGCTCTGTTTCCAAATACAGTCACATTGGGGGTCAAGGCTTCACCACAATTCAGTCCATACCAATGTTGTTGAATAGTATTGATGCATATTTTTTCTTAGTTTTTCCTTTTCCCATTTCTGAATTATTATTAAAAATAATATTGTAATTTTTACTCTTGAATATCTGAGAAATAATGAGTGTAAAATATGCAAAGGAAACAAAATAAATTTGATACAAGCCCATTATCCTATAGGTTTATCTGAAAAATACGTTTGTGTATAGAGCACTTAGTTCTCTGATAGACGCAGACCAGATGTTCAAAAAGTACTTGTTGATTAACACTTTGTAGAACTGCCACAAATCTTTGCTCTTATGTGAGTGTTTTGTGTCTAGAATGTCCGTAAATAATTGTATTCAGTATGCTATAGATAAGAGGTTAATGTTCAAAAAGCAATCATTCATTTTTTTCTTTCATTCAGTAGAGACTTACCATTAGGGTGTGGGTATATTTTAATACAAAAGACATCATCTCTCTGCGGTGTTTAAAGACCCTGGGTATTCTCCTTGAACCAAAGTGGTAAATACTGTAATAAACAGAACTCTCTATTTCTTGCTGGTTCAAAAAAGTAGGCAAAATATTATGGCTATAGTTTATAATTCCTACTTTGCTATGAGTTAGAAAATTTTTTGGCAAAATACCACATTTTAAGTCATAAATAAATAGTCCATTCTGAGCAACTTCCACCAAAAATTATTCTGCTAATCCTTAAAAGCAAAAATTAAAGATATGCTTGGCAAAAAAATCTTAAAGATATTTAATATATGCCATATCTGTTATACTTTTTGCAAGATAGCTGACTTCATTCTTTTTCCTTCTTTCCATCTCATATCCAATCTCAAGGAGGCTCTTTTTAGAAAAAATTAACATATCAACTAAAATCCCACACTCTTACTGATGCGACCCTTGGGTCCAAATCCCTGCTCTGCATCCCTGATGGCTTGGTGACTTTGGCAATTTCCTCAATTTCTCCCAGCCTCAATTTCTCCATTCATAAAATTAGGAAATAAATACATTCCTTATTGGTTTTCTGTGAGATTACATGAAATAACCTATGTGAAATCCTAAATAGGACCTCAGTAGATGGAGTAATTTTGTTATTACTATTAAACACTGTCATATTTTCTTGAATACTGATATAATTTGAAATATTTAACTTGTTCATAGAAATGAATCTGGAAAAACTTTAAGAAGTCTAATTTCCAACCATAATTAATTTTTTTAAAACCCTAATTGAACTTTTGCATTTCTTCTAATGTTATATCCAGGACTCCAAATTTTGTTCTCAGATGCACCAAAGGCTATAAAACATCCTTTGTTAATGGTGGAAAATAAATAGCTTCTTATAAAACAAGACTTCATCATCCAAGAGTTTATAGATTTATGTCCAGTGCTTTGATTAAAAAAAGAGAAAAAGCCTTTTTTGAGTCAAAAATGTTTCTCAAACCACTATAGAATAACAATTTTGACTCTCTGCTTTTTATTTTTATTGCTGGGTTGAAAAAGATGACTCTACAATGCCTACACCAGGAGGACATTATTCTACAAATAAGCGCCCAGCATGACATTTATGAGAAAGCCGAGTCCTCCTGCGCAAAGCTGATTGGTGCTCAGCTAATGGGCTCCAGGGCGTTGCAAATAAAGGCACCTTCTCCACTGGGCTGGTCAGGTGCAGGGACGAGGATTGTCTCTGCCTGTGGAACTTTAGTAAGTGTTCAACTCCTGTCCCAGCAGAACACATCTGTGGCCAGCAAAGAGAAACTGGACTTTGAAGATGAAACATCTTCTCACCCAATTCCCATCCATCCTGGCCATCTATTGCTTCTGCCTGCTACAGATTCCCTCCTCAGGTAAGGGGACCCCTTCAGCAGACCCCAGCTGGCCTGAGCTCTAAGGAAGACTGGGACAGACCTTGACCCTTCAGGGCATTTCTGGAGGGAGTCTAGCTTGATTCCCTCACCTACCCTCATTTCCACCCTCTGGAAAGGGTTTCCATTAGAGAGGATGGACAGAGCTAGATGCTGCAGCCTTTTACTGAAGGAGGTTTCTTTCCCCTGTGGGACTACCTTTAAACAGCTCCTTTCCCAGGGCTGGCCCCAGGATGTGCCACTGAAATTGTGAGGAATATGAATCCGGGGACAGCTCCAACGTGTTAGCCATTTGTGCTCTTGGAATTCTGAAGAGATGAGAACAGAGGCCTTAATACCGACCTTACAGTCTGAAAGGCTGAGGATTGAGGGACAGTTGGAGAGGGGCGGTGTGGGAGCGTGCACAGGAAAGGGGAATCTTCTCATAACCTTTCCTGTGGGCCCGGCGGGGGCGGGGGGTGGGGGTGTGGGTTCCAGGGAGCACAGCTGAGGCCCCAGTCTTCCAGGACTTGGGCGCTGTCCGAGGTTCTGACCGGACTCGGATGTAGCTTCACCAACTTCTGAGAACCAGTGCGTTGGTAGGGAACAGGGGTTGGGTATGGGGTCCGTTGTTACCCATCTTCAGGTAACTCGCTATATGATGCAAGAAGTGGTGAAAGCTCCAGTTGGAAACACAAAGTGTTTCAAAATTTTAGATTTTTCCATTAGAATTTTGGTTTAAGGGAGTAGAATATCTTTGAAAATATATTCAATCAGAAAATATATTTCAAATAGCATGTTTGTTTTGCTGTGTCCTGTAGTGTAATCACAAAGCCTAGGCATTGCAAGGAACCATGGAAGACATGCAGTTTAAACTCTCAGGAGAGCAGGGACCACCTCTATGATTTCCCTATTTGATTACTTTCAGTGACACCCAATTCACTACCAGCCTAAGTCAGCCAGTGTCTGCCTCACCTGGTTTCCAATAGAATCTTGTTTATGTTACACTTTTGGAAATTTCTTACTAATTTTATTTATTTGTCTACATATTTATATCCACCTGCCTCTTTTTCTTATCTAATTTTCTGTTCCCTGAGGATGGGGTCCTTATGATCTTTATCATTGTCTTGTTAACACAGAACCTCTTAATAAATCCCTATAGGATTGGTTTGAATTATTTTGCATTTTTGAATTGCTCCAACCATCAAAAACTTCTTTACATAAAGCTGAAATCTGTTCACATGTAATTTCTAGCCATTAGCCCTAGTTCTGCCCTTTGGGGATACACAGAATAAGACATATTTCTTATGACAGTTCTCAAAATAGTTGAAGGCACTTAACACACACTTCCTAATTTGTCTCTTTGCCAAAGAAACCTACACTCAGTTCCTTCAACTCACCACATATCCTATCATTTCAAGTAGGACTGTTACCTTTTGAGGCTGGGACACTAATTTGAATACAGCAAAGATTGCCTTAGCTTTTTCTTGGTTCATAGGGAGATTTCAGGGAGCAAAATATCACTTAGTATTTTTTAAAAAAATATATTACTCTTGATCCAAATATTCCCTGTCTCAGATTTTAAAAATCTAAATTCAGGGTCTTGTATTTGTCCCATTTAATTTCATCTTGTTAGTTTTCATCTATCCAGCTGATTTTTCAATTGCAGTATTAGCTGTTCCTTCAGTATTGTATTATATGCAAATGAGATGAAGACTTCGTTTAGGTCAGATAAAAGTTGACAGCACAGACATCAGCTGCATACCAGTAGCAACCTTCCCCATAGCCCCACCTCTGAAGAGTCTGATGAAGCAGAGAGACAGATACTCATATTTCTTAAAAGTTCCAAGATTGACTGATGCACATACTAACTGGCACCATTTCTTGATATCCTGTCCTTATTACTGCCATCAAAATGCAAATGAAGTTGTTACCTAGTGATTTTTTCTCCTCTTTCCTGACTTGCTAACTCTTGGTAAATAAAAAATCATGCAATTTTAAATTAATTGTAGTACAAATCTAGATTTGCTAGTGGTAGGTAGAAGTGTGTTTTCCTTGTCAATCCTTTTAACAACATCATATTAATAGAATCACTGTGTGTTTTTCATAGTAAAGATTTAAAAGTTAATGCTACAAACTCTTTCCTTTTAATGGAAATTTTTATGATTTCTCACAATAGGATTTCCTCGACCTTTAGCCAATCCTTCAGATGGCTTGGATGTTGTGAAGCTTGAGGTACACCATTGTTCAATGATGGGAGATTTTTATTTAGTTTTGGCCTTGAAACTCTCGTGTGGATAATGTTCACTTAAAACTATTTTAAGATGAGATTCTTGGCTGCAGTAGAAACTCACTGTTATCATTTTCATGGCCTCATTTAAGTCATCTCGAGAGTCGTGTTGAAATTCATGGCCACTGTGTGAGAAGATAATGCAATGTTCATAAACAAGACAACTTTAGGATTTTAATCTTAATTCTATTGATTAAGGAATTTGTACTTATCTTTGATTCATTTTCTTCATTTTTTAGCAGCTGGCATATTGGGCAACTCTTTCTAGACAACCTAAGGTAAAAAAATTAATATACATATGATAATTCTTTTATTTATAACAGTGCACCTGTTTATACCATAGTCGATATCTGTAAATAAACCCACTCTTTTGCTACCTACGGGAGAATTCTGTGTGTATGTGTAAGTGTGTGTGTAAGAATATTGTTTTAGGAAATAACAAGTGAATCTCCTAAATATAAATGACCATAAAATATTGGTAGTTCATCTGCATTCTTACAATTACCATAATCAGATATACATATCATATACATAATCACATGTAAACATAGAATTGCATGTCACGTGGGGTTACAGTAGTGATCCAAACAGACGAAACTACCTGCTCTCATGGAACTTATATTCTAGTTGGGGAAATAATCTACAAGATAGATAAATAAAATTTTAAAAATATTTTTTCTCTAAAAAGAAAATAATAAAGTAAGGAAGGTGTATATGAAATTTTGAAAGTTGGTGTCCATCATCTGGAAAGTCATCTTCAAATTCCTCAGTTTTTTTTTTTTTTTTTTTGGCTTGAAAGGTAATGGTATAAAGTTGATGAACATGGTTATAACAAAAATACTGTTTGCCCAATAGGTGTCCAGAACACACACACACACACACACACACTCTCTCTCTCTCTCTCTCTCTCATGAACAGATGCTGGCAAACAGACCAGGAGTTGTAAAAATAGTAAATACTTTCTGCTGATTTAGAAATGGTGATGATAAGGAAATAGAGAATTAATGTCCACTGAGCTTCTGCTGTCAGTAATGTGGGTTTATTATTGTGTGTGTGTGCCCATATGCATGTGTGTACATGTACATGCATAACACAGAGACAAAGACAGCAGAAGTATTGGTTACTGCAGAAACTCTCCACAAAGTTCGTAGGAAGATGTACTCACAGCAACAAAATTAGAAGTGTTACTAACAACTTTCACTTCTCCGTTGATTGAAGCTTGAGCCGATTCAACAATGTTTAAATGTAAATGAGGTGAGATCAATAGTAACCAGATATTTACAAGATCATTCACAGTATATCATTGCGTAGGATATGTTGCCAATACAGCTTTTCCTGGGCTGTCATCCATGCAGACAGAACAGGGTGGTGCTTGAACAATGATTTAGAAATTAAAAGCTGGGCTTTCTGCAAGAACAGTGAAGATTCATGTAGAAAGCTTTTAGGGAAAAAATGTGGTCAATATGAACCAACCCTAAGAAAACTGAATTCTAGGGTACACCCAGCAGCAAATTAAAAGTTGCAGTTGTTATTTTATCACACCTATTAGTCATATGGCTATCTGGGAATTGATTAGGGTATTGCTTCAACGCATCATAGAGTATGTTTTCCCACTGAAGATCAAAAAGGTAAAACAAGATTAAGTTTTAAAATAATGACGTTGCTGGCAACTTTCCTTTTTGCAAAATTCTGCATCAACTATAGTCTTATTAAGTTTGTATAATGGATTTCTTTTTAGATTGCCAATTTATTTCATAATATTCAGGTAAATCAGGAAGGTCCCAGGTGTAACTTCTACTGGAAATCTGCCCCAGTAAAATTCCATGTGACTTACCCTCACCATTCTCTTTCCAGGATAATCAAGACATATACAAAAGGGTGAGTACCGCCAGCCCAGTAACAAGAGCGTGCAACTACATTTATAGCAAGTGACACAGAATTAAAAATCAACCTTTTTTCTCTTGTTTAGTTTTTATTTCACTACTCCAGAACTCAGGAGCCAACGCATCCAGTTAAAACCGAGGTCAGTATTTTATCATAATCATCTTTCTGTAAAAGTCACTCTCCTCTGATGCCTTTGTCCCTTCCCATTTAATATATGCAGATACTTAGAAAAACAGAGGACTTCCAGACTCTCTGGGCAACAGCTTCCTAGGTGCTTTTTCCTGGGGCTGCAGGGATTATCTCTCTCCCTGTCTGGGGAGGGGTTGGGGGAGGCTGACAAATCTAAAAAGCTAGAGAATAAATTACAGAAAAGGAAAAATTAGTAAGAAATAACATTTTTATTATGCACTTAAGACTGAGCTCTATTTACATTGTTGCATATTACCTTCTGTGTTTTAAATTTTGAAAAGTGCTTTGTGAAGTGTTAAGTACCACATTCCCAATAGTGATCTGTAGGTGTGCATCTTTTGTCACTGTCACAGTATATATATGCTGTGGGAATAAAAAGCATCACCTCTAACTTTTTTATTATAAATTGGAGTTACCCTCAGGAAGAGATTGTTGAAGTGAATTTCTGCAGGGTATGATTTAGAGAATATTGAAAAGGTCATTGAATAGAATTTTGGGTAGAATTTCAATCCAGTCACAGTGATTGAAATTCTACTATTAGAAAGTCACTTGTTTATGTAATCAAGGCTTTCCAAATCTTCAGGAAGATCCTTAAAATAAATGAGTATCAAGCAAAATGTTTTTCCCTTTAAGGCAAAGATTCAAGAGTAGTATAGATTTAGTAATGGGGATCAGGTAAGGTTGGGGATGTTATCAAGACAGGCCATGGGCACTGCAAGTGTAAAGGGTCGAAAATGGAAGGGAAAAAAGAAAGACAAATACCATATGCTATACTCATGTGGAATCTAAAATATGGCACAAATGAACCTATCTACAAAACAGAAACAGACTCACAGACATAGAGAACAGACTTCTGGTTGCCAAGCGGGAGGAGGGGAGGGGAGGAATGGATTGGGAGTTTGGGGTCGGTAGATGCAAACTATTATACTTAGAATGGATAAACAACAAGGGCCTACTGTATAGCTCAGGGAACTATATTCAATATCCTGTGATAACCATTGGAAAAGAATATAGAAAAGAATGTATATATGTGTATAACTGAGTCACGTTGCTGTACATCAGAAGTTAACACAGCATTGTAAATCAACTATACTTCAATAAAAAATAAAAATTAAAAAATAAGTAGGTAAACAAATATTCTTTCTAGCCAAAAAAAAAAAAAAAAAGAAAAAAAGAAAGAAAGAAAGAAAAAAAGAGAGAAAATGGAAGGGAAAGGATAACCTCCGTGTCTGTGACACACACTAACTTTTACTCTGAGCCAAAATATTCAGGGAGGATTCACAGGACTAGATAAGACAGAGTATGTATGTCTGAGCATGTGCAGACAGTCACAGATGAGACATGCAGGAAAGTAAAACACATCAGGGCAGGGGTAATGGATGCTGCCCTTCCACCTTGTCCCTTAGATGAGGAGAGCACACCTGGGGAGCCAGACAGTATTTTCACGGAAATGCTTCTTTAGGATGACGGTGCCCTCCACACAAGAAGGACAGAATGCTTGAGGCTAATGCAGATACTGGTCTGATTTACCCTAAGGGAATATTTTTAAGTGTTGTGTTGGAATGAAATGTGTTAGCAAGGCAAGCGGTTCTTTATTGAAATCATAAAATTTCAGGCTTAGGCTCAGAAGTGGATTTTACTCTGAAAATTAAACCCATTTGTAAGGGGGCGAGCAGACAGGAACGCGCATAGCCCTGGGCCCTCAGCCGGCACTGTCTGACCCTCACCGCCTCTTTGCCGCAGTTTCCTCCGGTGCATCCTCTGATGCATCTGGCTGCCAAGCTCGCCAACCGAAGGATGAAAAGATTTCGGCAGCGCGTATGTACTTTGTCCTTCCACCATATTTTTATGCCACTAGAAATTCACTTAACCCTGGTGAATGCCTGTCGTCGTCTTGGGGCTCCCTGGCTTTTTCTCCTTGTACAGGCCTCACAGGCTGGCTGCAGGGGTGGGGGGGCAAGGCTGTGGTCCAGCTCCGTGACCCATCTTCTCGTCCTCTGTGGTCTTTATCTTTTTCCGTTTTAGTTTTTGGGTTGTTTTTTCACTTTCTGTTTTTTCACTCTTTCTCCTCGTGACATGGACGCTTGCCTTAGTCACATACTCTGCTTCCCACCTGCCCTTTTATTCTTATCTCAGAGCTACGTTTCTTAAAAACAAAAAAACCCCACAAAAACAAAACAAAATAAAAGAACAAAACCCAGAGCCCTGAAACTAACACAGCATTATAAATCAACTGTAGTCTAGTATAAAATAAAAATTAAAAAAACAACAAAAAAAATTAATTAAAAGTTTTAAGTTTAAAAATGACTAGTTTCGATAACAGCTGAAATGTCTCTGAAATGTTCAAAATGTCCCTCAAGGTTTTGTTGCATGGTAGCAAAACAAAGGAACAAACACAATTTTTGGACACTGTGAGTCCAAGTAGGGTGACCGACTCATCCCAGTTTGCCTAGGACGTTACTCGGTTTAGCTCTGAAAATGCCAAGACCCCAGAAAATCGCTCACTCCCTGAGAATCCCGCAGGTCATCCTGAGCACAGGACACAGTTTGTCTGCTCGGATGCTGACCTCAGGCTTCCAGTTCGACTGCCTCCATCATTGGGCCAGATCCACAAGCAAAGATGAGCTGAAGAAGCCGAAATGGTTTATCCTTGAAAATTTGCCTAAGCCAGGAGTTAATTTCAAGTCGAGGCCGTTGGGAAGAACAGGCAAATTTAACATTGTCCTGGACCCAAAGAGTAACCCAAACAAGAAAACATGCTAGCTTTCCCAGAAAGGAAATTGTAATTGGCTCCATGGTTAGCTGTTTCCTTGAATGGCACTTTTGCACTGACTTCCGGCTACCTTAGAATGGCGGGAGTGGGGCAGGATCACTGCACAACTGCAAGCCTCAGCGATGAGTTTCCTATTAAATGAACCTGGGTCTCATTCCTTCATAGGATGCTGGAACTGCTGCAGCGGATTTTACCAAGGAGGTATGTAAACCCTGTGGCGAGCACCACCCCCAAAGAAAAATCTTCTCAAAGAGAGAAGGACAGGGGAGTGTTTGGAGCCAGGCCACCTTGCAGCCTCTTTAGATCACTTCTGGGAAGAATTGATCTCACACTATGCCTTGACATTCTCTGAGGCTGAGCATCTAATTTTGGGTTTCCCTGGGCTTGTCCTAGAGCAGAAAGGAATCGTGGAGTGATGCCCCTGGATGGTACTCTTTCGTCTTTGTTCTTACAGATGCATCACCTGGGGCCATCTGCTCCTGGAGATTTGCTTTCTGGCTCACGGGCACACAGGCCACTTGTGCAAATCTGGGAGGGGTGCTGCAGGTGGCAGGGACCCCATATACCGGTGCTTCTCCAAGTTGACTGTGCACCTTTAACACCTGGGACCTTGTTAAAATTCAGATGGCTGGACCCCAACCCCAGAAATTCAGTAGGTGCCTGAGATTCTGCATTTCTAACAAATTCCCAGGTGTCATTGATGTTTTGGGTCTGGGACCACACTTTGAAAACCACTGCCATAGACATCTTTGAAAGACTTTCTGCACAGTGTGGTTGCATAATGGTTTCTGTTTTTATGTTGCAGGATCACACTGCCACCTTGGAAAGACCATTTTTCCTTTTCAGGGTAAAGCACATTTCCTCTTCCCTTTTTTTCATCTCGATTCCCTCCTACCACCCCAGTTATGGAGTTACTGTAGAATGATACCCGCCAGAGCCCCATGATGAACTGGTGAATCACTGGGGGAACTTTCTCACCCTTTACATAGGGGGTGACTCAACGCTTGTAAAGGAAAGGGTCCAGCAGGACACAGGCTGAGCACACTAGGGTTCTGGGAGGAGCTCAGGGGCGGGAGGTGGGAGTTATGCTGATGGACAGACATGGGGGCCAACCAGAGTCAGGATCTGTGTCTCTCTGCCCCCACCACATGAAGGTCTAGGATACTTGGCCCCCTCCTGGAAATAAGTCTAGGTGTCCTTTTCCCCAGGGGACTTGGAACCTCTTGCAAAGGTCACAGAGTCACAGAAGGTCTTTTAATTCTTGATCTAACACTCCCTAGGTATGTTTCACTCCCCTAGATCTTCAGTGTTTGCAGCAGAAAAATGTGCAAATCAGACTAGACGTGTACTCCTCCATCTGCATTCTGTGATCATTGGTCCTAAGAGATGCTCGGCAAAGATCAAACACGATCAAAAACACTGTACCTGACACTCTCCGAGGTTTACAGAGCACACCAGCATGTCCTCAGAAAACAACCTGTTTAACATGGCTCAATTATATGTTTCCTAAACTTACTTGACTCCCAATGCTTCCCACCTGCCACGACACCCCAAGTACACCTTTTAAATTTGCATGACCTGCTAATTAGTGGCTGGTCTCTGGAAAGCACTTGCAGAAACAGTGGGTCTCCATAATGTCTTTAGGGCAAGAAGTCCTGTGATGAATGGTTTGGGGATCATCCTGCCACATAAACAGAGGCTAAGGGGTGGAGTGGTGGGGTGGGGGACAGTGTCTGGCCTTAAGAGCAGCAAGGGTCCTGGGGCACTGCCCCAGAGAACCCACAGACCCACTCCCAAGATGAACCCACAAGGAAACTGCTAATGCCCCAGCTAGGAGAACAGAGCCTTAGGCCCAGTAGAAAAAGGATTGGAAACCAAGAAACAGGTTCCAGGCAGTTTGGTCTCAATATCTGTAAGCTGCTCCATTTTTCTTTTCAGCCAAGGAATGGAAGAAACCTTGACTTTAACACCTGGTAGGATCGTCCAAGGTCAGCCTCATTGCAGCTCTCTCCTCCAAACAAATGTTATATGTCTGACATGAGGGCCAGAGGGGTGATAGTTCCAAGAAAGGGGGACCTCTGCTCCCGCCCTTTCCTGCTCTCAGCATCACAGAGACCCCACTGCAGCTGGCATTGTCCCAAATGATGCCGCCTTCGTTCCACGCTAGCTCTTTGCAGACGTGCTGTCTCCAGCAGCAGCTGTGAGGGGACAGAAGCTCCACAGCTTCTGTGGCTTCTCACCTGGCCCTTGTGATGAGGAAACGTCCACGCTGGCGTGCTTGGTGGGGCGGGGTTCTCTACAGTGGGAACATTTCCGAGTACAGCCAGGCCACGCTATTCCCTCCACTCATCGATGGTGCTCTGAGACCCGGAGATGAAATCTGGGGAGATTTCTTGGCCTCTGGCCTGTGGCAGTGGGAGTCCCTGTACACGGGCAGGTCTGGGGCTCCCCTGTCTCTCACGATGATGTGGTCCCAGGCACACGAGGCTGCTGTCCTTCAGAGGCATCCCAGGCTCCCTTCTGGAGCCTGACCCGGACCAGCTGGCAGCGACCAAGGTGCCTGAGAGAACTGTCCAGATGCTGAGAAGTACAACCACCCCGGCTGTTCCCTGAGGCCCCAGCTCTCACACTGACCTGATGACCTAATCAGTTACAGCAATAAATCTTATGAGTACCAATTATGGGCATTTATGACATGTCAAATTGAGGTATTTTAAAATATGTTCTATAATAACATGCCCCTGGGCCTCATCTCCATCCTGATAATGATTTGATCTGACCTGTACATTTTTCTTTTTTCTCTTCAGAATTCAGCGGCGAAGGGAGCCTGGATCAGATGAGGCGATCCAGCAATTATTTTGAACAAACATCAAATTTCTTTCCGTGAACAGTGTTTAAAGAGAATTCTCTTGCCCTCTATTCACTGGAATATTCAATTGTGTAAAAAATAAAGTAACATCGACACGACATTTTCATTTCTTATTGGAAAGTGTTGGGGGAGGGATTGGGTATATTTTTAAAGTAATGGGATATGTATGTTTACAGTGTGCTGGTTTGGGTGTTGTTTTAGCATGTCCCGATCATCATGTTGTTGTTGAGAGGTGAGAGCACAGGCTTGGCAGAGCCTGGGTGGCTTCAGACCCTGACTTTGCTTTTCAGCTGGGGGACCGTGGGCTGGTCATTTCCATGGTAAAACAGGGTTGGTGATAATTGCACCTTCACATCGTTTTTGTGATGACTGAGGAGATGGTCCACATAAGGGGCTTAACGTGGTGGTACCCAGTGAGCACTCAGGGATGTTGGCTTTAATTACATTTCAAGGTGAGTTTTGTTACACAAAGGTACCAGAGGGATTTGCCCTAATGGGAGCTGCTTCTATTGCTGATCAGGGGCTTGAAGTTACATCATTAAGTTAATGCATACCAACTCCAATATGATCCAGCAATCCCACTCCTGGGCCTGTATCCAAACAAAACTATAATTTGAAAAGACACGTGCACCCCTATGTTCATGGAAGCACTATGTACAATAGTCAAGACACGGAAACAACCTAAATGTCCACTGACAGATGAATGGATGTGGTACATATAGACAATGGAATATTACCCCACAAAAAAGAATGAAATCATGCCATTTGCAGCAATATGGATGGACCTAGAGATTATCATACTGAGCGAAGTAAGTCAGACAAATACCATACGATATCACTTATGTGTGGAATCTAAAATACAACACAAATGAACATATCTATGAAACAGAAACAGTCTCACAGATGTGCAGAACAGACTTGTGGTTGCCTAGGGACAGACTGGGAGTTTGGGATTAGCAGATGCAAACTATTACACACAGGATGGATAAACAACAGTGTCCTACTGTAGAGCACAGGGAACTGTATTCAATATCCTGTGGTAAACCATGATGGAAAAGAATGTGAAAAAGAATGTGTATACATGTGTCTAAATATATATGTGTGCATATATATATATATATATAGAGAGAGAGAGAGATGTATAACTGAGTCACTTTGCTGTACAGCAGAAATTAACACAACATTGTAAATCAGCTATACTTCAATAAAATTAAAAAACAGCAACAAAACAAAAACAAAAACAAATCCCACATACTAACTCCAGACTCTTCAAGAAACGATGAGCCTCAGGCCTTTGCCTTCTTGAGAGCCTCCTCCGTAAATGGTATTTGAGGGGTATGGAATGCAAGAAGGGACCCTGACAACACGTGCCATGAACCTAAACTGCAAGCAACCTTCTTTCTTTGAAGCCTCTCAAGCTTCTCATCACATTTAAGAGTCCTCCTTACATTTAGACATCACAGTTCTAGGATTAGGTTTTTATATTCACCTTTATAAGCCTTTGCAATAAGTCTCAAGCCTATTTTCTCAAATAGACCCCGCCACACAAGCACAAGATAAGATGAGCAAGCCCACTTCCATGTGATACTAGGCTGTGCACAGGTCCAGTTGGTCAGATGGAGGTGCTGGCCCTTAGGTCTTTCACTAAATGCCAGAGTCAGAATTCAAACTCAGTTTAAAAGTCTCCAATATCAACAGCTCTTCACCGTCACAGGCTGTCTCCCAAGGACACGGAAGTAGCCCCTGGCTGGGGTCAAGAATAAGACAGTGTTCCTCATATATTTTAAAGGCATTGTATCTTCACAGTGAAAAGTTATACAACCACACATGAAATTGTTTACATCAGCCCTTTTGTTTGAAACTTTGGACCTTTAGGAGAATATGGTTAAAGTAAGAGGGAAGAAAACAATTTTCAAGTCAAAATGAAAGATGAAAGACCAACAGTGAATGTACCAAATAAATTAGACACCTAAGTAGAGTAATTTTAGATATATTAAGAAGAGTATCCTAGCTGGTTTTTAAATGTCCTGAGTAGGATTTATTTTTATAATTTAAAAATCAAAGTTTAATATATATTTGAAGTGATTAAAAACATCAGATCATAATGTAATATCAAGGCATTATTTATACATAATTTAATTAATAAGGCATTTCCCATCAGATCTTATTGCATGCCTTCCATACACTGGTGATGCCGTTTATGATTTGGTCACATCTTCTACCCAGGCTCCCTCCATCTAAAATATCTTGTCATCATTATGTTTTCCTCCAGTGCTGGGGCAGTTAATATTTGTGAATGTTGTTAAAAGACTGATAGTTTTTATTAAAGTTAGAATGAACTGAAAAAAAAAAAAAAAGAGTGAGATAGGATGAAGGTACAAGGTTGAGTTGCACATGAAGTTGCAAAGCTACAACCCCTACCACCTCAGCCCTTGATTCCTTAGGTAGAGATGGTGTGCCTAGTGCAAGATTAGAGTGAGAAAAGAGTTCACCATGGCCAAGGAGTGCCAGGGCTGTACCTGATTTGGGATCAAGGAGGGGTCTGGATGAATTGGGGGAGGCTAAGCAAAGCCCCTGCCCAACCTCTGCTTGGAGTTTCAGATTCTTTTCCAATTCAACATGTTTAGGGAGTTCCGTGGTGATCGAGTGATTAGCTTCCACTGCAGGGGGCAAGGTTCGATCCCTGGTCAGGAAACTAAGATCCTACATGCTGTGATGCATGGCCAAAAACAAACAAACAAACAAAAAACAAAGAAAAACAAACAAACAAAAAACCCAACCATGTTTAGACTCTCTGGCTTTCTTAGTCTTTATAAAGGTATTTATCTTGTGTATCTCTATACCTGAAAGAGACAAATTTTCCAGGGCCAACAAACCCCATTGAAAGAGTTGCAAAATGCCACTTCTGGAAAGGTTTTTTTTTTTTTCCTCTCAATTTATAATCTCTTTGCTGACTCTTGGTATTTCAGTCTAATATTAAAACCAAAAATTTACCTCAAGAGATTAAGTCCCAATCAATAGAAACCCTGAAGGAGAGGCAGTAGGACCTATTTTATTTATACCCTTAGTCTTTGTCTTCCAGACATTGGTGAAATGGAACTTAAAGGGTTGCTGTAATAAAGAAGAGCCCAGGAGAAGAGACTTCACTGCAGGGCAGCTGCAGAGATGCTAGGGCACTGGGCAGCCAGCTGGTACTAGAACATTTGTCTGCAGACTTGGAGGAGGGAAAGAGCTACCATTCATCACCTTCCCAGGGAAAACTCACCTGGACCTGAAGCAGGTGAAGAAGAGTGTTTGTGGGAAGGAAAGCCACAGGGGAGCAATTTTTTTTTTAAGATTTATTTTTCATGTGGACTATTTTTAAAGTCTTTATTGAATTTGTTACAGTATTGTTTCTGTTTTCTGTTTTGGTTTTTTGGCCACAAAGCATGTGGGATCTTAGCTCCCTGACCAGGGATAGAACCTAGCACCCCCTGCATTGGAAGGCAAAGTCTTAACCACTGGATCACAAGGGAAGTCCCCACAGGGGAGTAATTTTATGCTCAATTGGCGCTTAATAGATGGATGATATTGTAAGATGTATCTTTTTAAAGGGAGAGGGTCCCTTCCTACTCAACTTCCAGACAAAGAGAGCTTTGGGTAATGAAACTTGTATTACTTGCAGTAAGAGACCAAACGATACTGTGGTCTGAAGAACAAATAAGGTTTTCTCCCTAGCTTATAGTTCCGACATGCATGACCCCGATCAGTGGAGCAGCTCTGTTCTGTGAGCTGTTCGGAGGCACAGGATCCTGAAAGTCATTGCCCCCCAGACCCTGCATCGTCAAAGTGCGGTCTGTGCTCCAGCTCGGTGGTTGCACGCACAATGTTTTAAGGTCCAGACCTGGAAATGGCAAGCATCACCACCCCCCACCTTTGGAAAGAAATCAGCAACAGGCCCACACTCAGGGAATGTAGTCCATGCCTGGGGGGTGGGGAGAGCATGTCCCACTAAAACCCTGCTGCTTTAGATTTAGAAGAAGAGAAGAAGGATGCTTGGTGGGTAACCAGCTGACTAACACAGAACTCAGCCTTGAGGAAGGGGAAGGGATTCTTCTAGCAAAGTACTAATGCTGTGATATGCTAGGGGGAGAAGGATGTTGCTTGTCCAAAAGCCTGCAAGGGGCTGGTAGATGCACCACCAGTGAGATTCAGTGTGCCCCCTTCCCTGCTGCATCTGAGTGGAATGGGATGAACTGAATGGCTGAAAGTGGAGGTTAAGGAAAAGAGGTGGAATCCCGTGGATGAGGCTACCCAGAAGAGGAAAGGGAGAGGGTCTAAAGGGGAGAGATCCGTGGCCCAGGGACTGAAGGAAGGGGTGGATGTGAGGCGCTGCACTGGAAAGCTGAAGTGAAGGCCCATATTGGGTGAGAAGAGAAGGTAAATGGTAAAGAGACTCCATTCTTTTTTTTTTTTCCTCTTTTTTTTTACTTTATTTTCTGTGTTGGGTCTTTGTTGCTGTGCTCGGGCTTTCTCTAGTTGTGGCGAGCACGGGCTACTCTTTGTTGAAGTGCATAGGCTTCTCAGTGCGGTGGCTTCTCTTGTGGAGCACAGGCTCTAGGCGCATGGGCTTCCGTAATTGAGGCTCATGGGCTCAGTAGCTGTGGCGCACGGGCTTAGTTGCTCCGAGGCATGTGGGATCTTCCCTGCCCAGGGATCGAACCCGTGTCCCCTGCATTGGCAGGCGGATTCTTAACCACTGCGTCACCAGGGAAATCCCAAGAGACCCCATTCTTGAACATTCCTGTTGATATTCTCTGAAAGGACGAGACGGTGTGGCTGGAACCAAAAGCAAAGCACTGCTTTGAAATTCTTCTGGATCCTGCATGTGCAATCGACTTATCTAAGGATGGACTCTTCCACTTCCTCTACCATGGGGGCTGCAGGGGGGTGGGGATGCTGTGGGCTACACTTCTGTAATCCAGTTTAGTGAGGAGCTTCTCCCCAGGGGCTCTGTTGACCCACACAGGCAGATTTCCCTTGACCTTCTCCGCCAGTAATGTGTACTTGACCCTGTACCCCTAATTACTCTCATAACTCCCAATTCAATATCTGTCTTCTCTCGTAAACATTAAAACACCATGAGGGCAAGAGGGCATGGATCCCGACTGTCTAGGTCAATGCTATACATACAGTTCTTTACACGTGCTCAACACACAGTAGGTGCTCCATTAATAACTGTGAATTGAATTTCTGGAAGGCCCTAGGGCTTGTGGAGATGCTAGGTTGAGATCCCACCCAGGGTGGCCAGAACACTCCAGGGGGTTCAGAGCCACCTCTGGCCTCTGCCTGTGTCAACACAGGGCGTCTGATCTACCGAGGCCACGGGCGTTCCCCGCCCCAGCCAATCACTGTTGGCTGCCCAGACTCACCGCCCAACCCAGAGACTTGGCCATTAGGATTCCTCAAAACAGCCCAACCGCATGGGCAGATGGGCCCCCCACATAGGTGGTCACCGCACATGCCGCCAGCTGCCCCAGACTCCACTGAAGAGGCGATAGCATCTCCTGCCCTGAAATCCTCTCCTACTAACCTCTTCCCACTGCCTCACTCTCCTCCAACGCACCCCTCCCTCTGGGCTCCCTGGACCTCTGGATGAGGATAAAAGTCCTTCTTTATCCACAATCTCCTCCCTGAATGCGGTACCCCCTCTTCCCTCCTCTTCCCCAAGGACTTGGGTGGGAGAAGGGGTGGGGAGGCTGCTCCATGTCCCACGTACCAGGGATGCGGGGATGCCTGGGGGGGTCGTCCTCACTACCTTAATAGTTCAGGCCCATCCTTCTCCATCCTCCCCTGAAACGCCACCCTTCTTGGTGGCTCATTTACTCCTGGCTAAGCCATCCTACCCCTCCTGAGTCCTGCTATCCACATCCTGGCGGTGCCCCCTCTTCCCGGGAGGGGTGTGGCAGTGTGTCCGTGGTCCTCCTCTCTGCCTCATGCCCCGTCCTCCAGATGGGCCTCAAAGCCCCTGTGAACAGCTGGCTGCCCCACTGGGCCTCCTCGTCGACAGAGCTTTTCCTCTCTGCACTTTGGCTGCCCGCTGGCTCTCTCCCCACGTTGGCTGGCGCTTCCTGAAGGCAGGGGCCGTGTCTCATTCATTTTAAGTTCTGAGGCCCAGGACAGCCTTTAGCTTACAGTAGACTCTTGAAAAATGTTTGCGCGCACAGTGCTTCTCACAGTGGTCCTGCTACATTTTTCATATCATTATTTTATTACTGCCCATACCCCTCACTCAACTAAAAGTGCCAGGAAAACACAAACCCACTGTTGTTTTGTTTGCTGCTTTATTTCCAGTACCCAGCATGGTTGTCTGACACTTAATCAATATTCAGTAGATTTTTTTTGGTAGTCTTTAAAAAAATTTTTTTTTATTTTTTGACTGCATTGGGTCTTCACTGCTGTGCTCAGGCTTTTTCTAGTTGTGGTGAGAGGAGGCTGCACTTCATTGCTGTGCATAGGCTTCTCATTGTGGTGGCTTCTCTTGTTGTGGAACACCGGCTCTAGGCACGTGGTTGCAGTAGTTGCGGTATGTAGGTTCAGTAATTGTGGCACATGGGCTTAGTTGCTGAGAGGCATATGGGATCTTCCCAGACCAGAGGCTGAGCCTGTGTCCCCTGCATTGGCAGGTGGATTCTCAACCACTGTGCTACCAGGGAAGTCCCGATATTTAGTAGATTTTTGCTGAATTAATTAATGAACTAATAAAAAAGAATATATAATTCTTTCTTCCATCTACAATCCCCCAAAGAAAGTATTAGTCTAAGTGTGCATATCAAAGAACGTAGATTTTAATGGGCAGTTCTTGAAATGGTCCATAAATAAAATAATATGTGAATATTACATCAAAATCTTAGTTTCTTGAGAACTTGGAATATCTTGCTACCTTAATCCCATCTTCCTGCATGGCAACCATCTACACAAGCAGAGGAGCTGCCATCCTTTTCTACAGAAAGTTACACGTGCTCTCCACTTCCCTAAGGTTCTGTCTACTTCTCATTGTCTACATCAATGCTAAATTTCAGTTGTGATAGTAAAAACTAAAAATTATAATATTAAAAATCAGAATCATTAAAAAAATGTTTGAGTGAATGAGTGGGTAAGTGATTATATAAAAGATAAGTGCCTAGTCCACATCTGGCATTATTTCATTCTCTTTATGACTAAGTAATATTCCACTGTATATATGCATTGCATCTTCTTTATCCATTCCTCTGTTGATGGGCATTTAGGTTGCTTCCATGTCCTGGCTATTGCAAATAGTGCTGCTGTGAACACTGGGGTTCATGTATCTTTTCGAATTAGAGTTTTGATTTTTTCCTGATATATGCCCAGGAGTGGGATTGCAGGATCAACTCTATTTTTAATTTTTTAAGGAACTGACATACTATTTTCCATAGTGGCTGCACCAATTTACATTCCCACAGTGTCCTCTGTATTATCTCCACAACTCTACTGTTCATGTATAACTGTTCTGAAATTTAAAAAAAATTTTTTCTTTAGGTACACACACACACACCCATCACTTAAAGAAGAGAAGAAAATATTCTCAGACAGAAATTCAGAATGTGGGAAGAGCCACCTATGGTGAGGGGATATATAAAGAGAATTACAGGAGATACATTTAGTACCAGAATTAAGAATGTTTATCAAGCTCTCTTTTTCTTTTATGAAGGAAAAGGAAAAAAAACCCCAACACCCAGCTCCTGCAGCTGTGGAGATTCTTTGAATATCTGAAGTAGGAGACATTCAATTAGACTCCTTAAAGAGAAGTGGATGAGTTAAGAGCTAGATAACTATTACTTTATCAAGCTCTACATTTCATAACAAAAATCCACCTTAAGTAATATTAATAAACTTTAAATAAAAGTTCCACCACTTAAATTTTTTTCACTTTTTCAAAAGTGGGGTATAGTTGTTTTTCCAATGTTGTGTTAGTTTCTACAGCAAAGTGAAGTAGAGTTCCCTGTGCTATACAGCAGGTTCTCATTAGTTGTCTATTTTACACATATTAGTGTATATATGTCAATTCCAATCTCCCAATGCACCCCACTCCCCCTTTCCCCTCTTGGTGTCCATACATTTGTTTTCTACGTCTGTGTCTCTATTTCTGCCTTGCAAACTGCTTTATCTGTACCATTTTTCTAGATTCCACATATATGCATTAATATATGATATTTGTTTTTCTCTTTCTGACTTACTTCACTCTGCATGACAGTCTCTAGGTCCATTCATGTCTCTACAAATGACCCAATTTTGTTCCTTTTTATGGCTGAGTAATATTCCATTGTATATATGTACCCCATCTTTTTTATCCATTCTTCTGTCGATGGGTATTGAGGTTGCTTCCATGACCTGGCTATCACCATTTAAATTTGTATGTTAAAGTTAGAGTTTCAGTGTATCAAGGTGAAAAGTGAAGAGAGGTAGGAATGGGGGAAGAGAAAAGAGGCCTGGGATGTAAGCTAAGTATCCCTTAGAAGAGGGTTCCTGGTTACTATAACTACACACAAGTATCAGGGAAAGAATTAACACAGCTTGGGCTCAATTAAGTAGGTTTAGAAACAGAATAAATTGGGATATTTCTCAGAACTCACCTAAACGGAAACAAACAAAAAATCTATTCCAGAATTAGTATTAGTGAATCAAGACGGTTAAAGAAAAAATATGAGACAACAGAGGATGAATAGGTTTAGTGGTAACAACAATGAAAAAAAAGTCTAAAAATTACCTAAAGAAAGACCACAGATTAGGTTAAAAAGCAAACACCAAGTGCTATAACACATTAAAAGCAAAACGGAGAAATATGAAAGACAAATCTGAAATTGCTACACCTGCAAGCACAAGAGGTGATTTCTGCCCCCTCCACAGTGCCTGGCCCGCAGACACTTAAAAATCCTCTCAAGTTAGCGGATTTCCCAGCTTTACTCTCCTCTTTATTTGACCCATTTCTGAACACTTCACCATGTATTGCACATTCTTTAGAGATTGGACCAGACCAAGAAACCAAATGAGACCCAAAGGTTTGTTTGCTGCTTGTTAGGACAAGAGCCACTCCAGCCATGGGAGAATGTTCCATTCCAGAATATCTACGGTGTGACATCCTTGTGCACTTGGAAGATCTAGAATAAATTTTAAAAAGGGGGAGGAGACTTCCCTGGGGGTCCAATGGTTGAGACTCTGCACTTCCAATACAGGGGGCATGGGTTCGATCCCTGATCAGGGAACTAAGATCCCACATGCGGCGCGGTGTGGCCAAAAAAAAAAAAAAAAAAGAATCCAAATAAAACAAAACACCATGCGATAAAAGAAAAATGAGTCCAAAATATTGAGAAAACCAGCTTACTTGCGGTTTTGTAAAGGAAACTCAGACTTCAGAAAGATGGGCTCCTGAAATAACACAACATGGAAAGAAACGCACGCACATAAATGTTACCAAGGTCTAATCAGGGTGGGAAAATACTGTTTTGTTTCTTTTTTCTCACAAAATGATCGTATCTACAAACGCCATCACATATCTGTAATTAACAGCAACATAAAAATCAAGGATAAAGCCAGTAACTTACAAGAAAGGATTCAAGGTGTAATCTATTTGGGGGACTGGCTATACAGTGACTAGGGTGATTTTTTGTCTCTGGGTGCAGAGCCCTTTGTCTGCCTTGTGTGGTTGGATAGGCTGATGATGGGGCAGGACAGGTGTCAGCTGCTTCCTCACGTTCCTGCTGGTCCAAAAACTCAAGGGCCCTAGTGGCTGGGGGCAACCCTCAAAGCAGACAAGAGAAAAAGCAGGGAACCACACAGGACCTCTGGACAGCGGCCCAGCATTTCCAGCCTCCTGGCCTTCTAGCTTTGCACCTCCGACACTTGACCTAGCCCTGGGTGGACCTCCGTGCCATCTCGCGAGAGTGCTGGTGGAGAACACAGACCTAGCTTCCCCATCAGCCTTAAAGAAAGCAGCTCCCGTGCACAGGAGGAAGCCAGGCTCGGGGTGAGGAGGGAACAGTCCACATATTATACATTGGGGATTGAAAACAAATCAAACTGCTTCATGCCAACTACTGATTTTTTTTTAAAATTTCACTGCACCGGATCCTAGTTGTGGCAGGCAGAATCTTTATTGTGGCATGAGTGCTCTTAGTTGCAGCATGTAGGATTTAATTCCCTGCCCAGGGATTTAATCCAGGCCCCCTGCATGGGGAGCATGGAATCTTAACCACTGGACTACCAGGGAAGTCCCCCAACTACTGATTTTAACCATGTTCTTTCAAACTCCCTTTTTCTATCTTTGAACAGACAGCTCTCCTATGTTTTCTAGACATACTGAGTTATTTAAGTCCAGTCTGGATTCAACACTTGCCCATCTAATTTAAATCTCATGCCCTCCATATTCATTTGCTGGGGCTGTCATAGCAAAGCGCCACAGACTGGGTGGCTTAAACAACAGGAATTTGTTTTCTCACTGTAGTGGAGGCTGAGAGTCTGACAGCAAGGAGCTGGCAGGATTGATTCCTTCCAAGGCTGATCTCCTTGGCTTGCAGGTGACCATCTTCTGCCTGTGCGGTCCCATGGCCTTCCTTTTGTATCTGTGTCCTGACACCCTCTTCTTATAAAGATGCTCATCGTATAGGATTACCTTCTATTTTTTCAATTTTATTTGTATTTGTTTGTTTATTTGTTTATTTATTTATGTTTTTGGCTGCATTGGGTCTTCGTTGCTGTTCACGGGCTTTCTCTAGTTGCGGTGAGTGGGGGCTCCTCCGTTGCAGTGCGTGGGCTTCTCATTGCAGTGGCTTCACTTGTTGTGGAGTACAGGCTCTAGGCGCCCAGGCTTCAGTAATTGTGGCTCTAGAGTGCAGACTCAGTAGTTGTGGCGCACAGGCTTAGTTGCTCTGTGGCATGGGGGATCTTCCCAGACCAGGGCTCGAACCCATGTCCCCTGCATTGGCAGGCGGATTCTTAACCACTGCGACACCAGGGAAGTCCCAGGGTTACCTTTTAATTACCTCTTCAAACACAGTCACATTCTGAGGTACTGGGAGGTTAGGACGTCAACATATGAATTTGGGGGGTACACAGTAAAGCCCATAACACCTTCCTGTACCCAATGCAGGGGTGAGGAGGTGCACTGGGGAAGCAGGGAAGGTAGCCTACCTCTGGGATATCACCCCTTCCTCTTTATTTTTTTTTTTTGCTTATTATTTTAATTTTAATTTTATTTTGCTTATTTATTTATGGGCCACTCCACGCAGCATGTGGGATTTAGTTTCCCAACCAGGGATCGAACCTGCACCCCTTGCATTGGAAGTGAGGAGTCTGAACCCCTGAACTGCCAGGGAGGTCCCTCCCCTTCCTCTTTAACAGCACCTCACTCCCGTGTCAGGTTTGGCAGTGACAATGGGGGAGGGAGGGGAAACATCTTTTTGCCTAATGACCAGAAGTTGGTGTCCTCTGCTGCTTTTCTTCCCACAATCTCCTGGTCTGGGGCTCTTCCGGGAAGGGTACCCACGTGAACTCCTCAGGGTCTGTGGTGAGCAGCGTTTCTGGGCAGCTCCCTGGGAGCTGGTCTCTTCACCTCAGCAGACGCGCCAGTGCCTCTTAAGTGCCAGAGACCCTTCACCAGACAGCCAGCTCTCTTTGAGTTCATCGAGCACGGGGGTCCCTGCCTGGCTATTTCTAGACTCCTGGAAAACTTGTGTTTCCTTGGCAACCAAATGATGGCGAGGCAGGCTGCTCCAATTCCCTGCTCAGGGTGACACGGGGGCAAACTTGCTTGTCTACTGTGTCCACAGACAGCTAACTAGTTAATAAAATGCAAAGGCAGGTAACCTATGTCTTAGAAAGTCCAAGGGAGGGGTCTGAGCCCAACTGATCAGCTCTTTAGAATGAGAGGAGTTTATTTCTCTCTGGCCTTTGTCTGGGCTTCAAACACCAATTCCCTAGACAACGGGAACAGGCCAACTCCCCTTCCACCAAAACCATCACTGCCTGGGAATCAGTCAGGACCCAACATTGCTTGTTCATCCCCTGAGGACTGAGTCTCTGGAAGTCTAGAGGAGTCAGTTAATAAGGGATCAATGTGTGGACAAGGAGTTGAACATGGGAAAATCTGAACCAGATTTTGAGGCTGACTTACATAACAATCTTTGAATCTCTACCTTCTTTGCCTCCATCCTACCATGACTCATCTGGATATTTTAAGTCACTCATTTCCCAGGGCTCAATAATGGACTTGCATGCACTTGTGAGGCTTCAGAAATCATTTAACATGACAAAGGAGCCTGTGTTCATTATTGTAAAATAGATTCTAGATTCAAAAAAAAAAAAGCAGACAAGCCCTGCCTCTTTTCTTATATAAATGTGAGCCAATGACAGATTTCACAGAGAACTTCAGTGACAGAATCACTGGTAAGAATAGCCCTGGATTTGGTTTCAGAAGACCTTGATGTTGTGTTCCTTCCAACCCCCATCTTTTGTCCTCCACTGTGAGACATGGAGCAGTAACCCAGTGAAAGAAAATATCTGCTATTTCACAGCAATCTACTATTGCTGTGATTATAAATCATTTCATATTTGTTACATATTTGAAAAATCTTTAAAAAGATTTTTCAAGTTCCAGACAAAACTATAATTCAAAAAGATACATGCACCCCTATGTTCATAGCAGCACTATTCATAAAGCCAAGACATGAGGACTTCCCTGGTGGTCCAGTGGTTAAGACTCCACACTTCCACTGCAGGGGGCATGGGTTCAATTCCTTATTGGGGAGCTAAGATTCCACATGCCTCATGGTGTGGCCAAAAAAAAAAAATAGCCAAGACATGGAAGCAACCTAAATGTTCATTGACAGATGAATAGATAAAGATGTGGTATATATATACAATGGAATATTACTCAGCCATAAAAAATGAAATTGTCATTTGCAGCAACATGGATGGACTTACAGATTATCATACTAAGTGAAGTAAGCCAGAAACAGAAAGACAAATACCATATGATATCACTTATACATGGAATCTAAAATCTGACATAAATGAACTTATCTATGAAACAGAAACAGACTCACAGACATAGAGAACAGACTTGTGGTTGCCAAGGTGGGGATTGGGAAGGGTTGGATTGGGAATTTGGGATTAGCAGATGCAAACTATTATATATAGGATGGATAAACAACAAGGTCCTACTGTATAGCATAGGGAATTATATTTAATTTCCTGTGATAAACCATAATACAAAAGAATATGAAGAAGAATGTATATATATATGTATAACTGAATCACTTTGCTGTACAGCAGAAATTAACAGAACCGTGTAAAGCAACTATACTTCAATACAATTTTTTTAATTAAAAATAAAAAACCAAGTTCCACACAAAATTGAAAAATGACTACACATCCTATATCTGACAGTGGTAATGGCAATGATTGAGGCGTTGACAGCAAGTGGGAGACTGTCATTTCCAGAAGGTTCGGAGGCCAAGTCCAGATGGTCTTTGATGGACAACCCCTTCCCAGCAGTCTCCTCCAGAGGGGCACATGGTTAACCACCAACATTACCCCAGTTTGGATAACCAGCATGAATAATCATGACTCATTAGGACAAGACATCCTTGCATTCTTGGTCTTGCATGCACACAGTGATCTTTCTGCTCTGAAAGGAATGAAAACCATGGGAGGGAGAACTTCCTGTTTATTATCTCATAGAATGTGCCCAATAAGTAACCACATAGGTAAATCTAAACATACCTGTAACTAAAATACATTCTATCAATAAAATGCAGTGATGCTCATTTGCAACACAGCACCCCCCACACTGAGACAGGGGTTGTGTGACACTGAACACAGCCAAGAGTCTGGTCACCCCCACATCAGAACTTCTAGTTCCGGACCTTCGATTTCTCCACCAATTTTTCGGGAATGAGCTGGGGAAGGAGGTTAGGGGAGGACACCGTCCTGGTGACAGACGCGCAGGCGTACATCCCACTGAGCTTGTCCTTGCTGTGCACAGCCTGCTGGATGGGACTGGATTTGATCTTGGGCACCACTGTCCTGCTCTTCTTGGCTTGCAGAGCCGTCTTACTGGCCAGCTCTGGCATGAGGGCCAAGGGGCAGGGCAGTTTGGCGGCCATGCAGCCAAGCACCTCCACGTCCACTCTGAGCATCCTGCTCTGCTCCAGGTAGCCATGGATGCGGCCATGGGGAACACCAACCTGCTTGGGAGGCTCTGTTCCTCCTGGCTCTTGGCTCCTTCTGGACACAAAGGGACATGACTTGTAGAAAAGTGACAGATGAAAGAAATTGACAAGGTCAGGCAAGAGTCCTTCAAAAACATTTGAGCTGACAGGGGACACAGTGATGAATAATCCTGTCATCAGGGAGCTACCAGCCTAAGGAGGCAGCTCAGGGAGATACCATGACATGACACTGCAGGTGCAAGATGATGCAAAGGCATTTGGTGGGATATGAATCAAGTTCCCAAAAGACACAAGTGAAGGTGCATTCTTGTGCCCACTCCCCAGCTTTCCCTTTCATATCCTCAGTCACGGGCTTCACTGCTTCTCCCTGAGCTGAGTGACTCCGGTCACAGGGCTTTTGGATGTATGTGACGCCAGTAGTTTGTAGGAACCAGGTCTCCTGGGATTTCCCTGGCAGTCCAGTGATTAAGACTCCACGCTTCTATTGTAGGGGGCATGGGTTCAATCCCTGGTCAGGGAACTAAGGTTCCACATGCTGCGCAGTGCAGCCAACAAAACCAAAATCAAAACTGAAAACAAAAAACAAACAAAAAACCCCATCATGCCTCCTCTTCAGCAGGTTTTTCCCTCTGTCTGCCAGGGAACAGATAACAAACACTGGTAGCACTCCCCAGCAACTGGACACGTCTGAGTTCCCTCCCCTCCACTGCCTCCATCAATGAAGCAAACTAGAGAGATGCTCTGGGGCCATTGAGAGCCTCCCTCGCCTCTGAGATGCTACTTGACACAGCATTTTCCTGTCATCACTTCTCCTCCATCAGGATCTCAACAGACTTCAGGATTTCTGGTCTCTTTATTCCAGGGTGAGCGAGAGATGTGCAGCCTTGTTAGAAACCATGGAGCAGACTCTGGTCTCTTCTGCCAGGAGTGTTCTCACATTCCCTGCAGCTGAGGGGCTGCAGAGCATAAAGCCCCCCCGTCAACATCGGGGGACAGGGCCCTGGGGGTTGGCAGGCGCGATGGCTGTACCTGCAGGCAGAGGTGAATATATGGGCTATGTAACACTTTAACACTCCATCTTTTAGAAGAAGTGCAGTGGAGGGTACTTGGGGCCGTATTTGGCCACTTTGATTCCAGTTCTTGGCAAAATTCAGTTACCACTCATAGCCTTGGGAGTTTACTTAGCTGAAAAAGACCTGTTAATGAAATGGAGTCCTCAACTGTGTTGCCTTGATGTTTCTAGGAGCCCTCTGGGCAAGCACTATGAGAATACCTTAGGGAAGATGATCTCCAGGTGCTGAATTCACAGACGGAGATACTTCTTGCACTTAATGGTCCCTGATGCCCCACCAGTAACGTACCTCTTACCGGCATCTTCAACTTGTCATACACCATTTCTCACTATAAGAATGGTGTATGTCCATTACATGAAACTTGCGAAGTACAAAAACATAAATAGAAGAGTTTCCTGTTTGCCTACCACCCAAAGAAAACTGTTAATATTGTCATGCATTGCTTTGAAATCTTCTCACTATTTTTAATTTTCAAATTAATGTTTGTACTAACTGAAAGCATTCTGTTACCAGAACTAAGGAAGCCACAGACTTGGTTCCCAGAGGAAAACATTTCAACCAGGACACAACTTCATCACCCAGAGACTCCTGCTTGAACTGACTGAGTGAAAAGCAGACAGCCTTTGTGCACTGAAACCCAGTAGGGCTGCTCCAGGCAAAGATTCTCATTTCTAACCCCTGGGATCATTTCCTTTGTTAGCACATCTGCTGGGATGCTTCAAAATGCTAAGGTGACACACCTGGGTGCCGGTTAGCACCCACTTGAGAGTAAGTGTTCGATTCAGACAGCACCTCATGTGGACGATGCCAGCGTCCCGGAACCTTGGTCATGAATGGGACCAGGTAAGACGGGGGGAGGAAGCCTCCCCAGACCGTAACCATCGATGATGACACCACAAAATGGTGTAGCAGCCTTCCTAGCAAGAAGGGAAGTGAAACAAGATTTGAATCAGAACTCAATCATTTTTCAAAGATCAAAAAGGCTGTGCATCAGGACCCTTGGCTTCAGTCACTTGCTAACTGTAACTGGATTAGGTTACTTAAACTCTGGGAATCTCAGTTTCTCATTTGGAAAACTGGAGCTAATAATATCTGTTCTACTGTGTTGCTATGAAGATCTGACAAGAAATGAAGTGAAAATGCCTGCTGTATAGTAACCGCTCATATGCTAGTTTTGTTTTTTTTCCCTAAGGTGTTTTCATATAGCTAAGCTGGGCTAAGGAAAAGACAGCCGTATATGTAGAGAGATTTTAGCTGGCAAAGGAATGCCCCTCCCCCAATCACCACCCCACCCTTGATTGACATGTGGAATGGCTTGGTCAGAAACTCATTCCAGTGATTTCTGTCATTGTTCTCTCTTCAAATCAGAGCTATATTTAAACCTGTGTCTCTGAAAATTTCTCAGACATCAAAACCGTGTTCAATACCCTTAAACCGGCAGGTTATAAAGTACAAAGTCAAAATATTGGGTAGTTTTGAAAACACAATGAAATTGATTTTATTATATCAAGAATGTGTACATGTTGTGGAGAATTTCTAATTCAATCCTATAAATTAAAAAAAAAAATTAGAGGCCAAGTAGGATGGAGGTTAAGCTCATGGGCTGTGGAGCTAGATTGGTGGGTTTAAATCCCAGCTAGGCTACTTACTAGCTATATGACCTTCAGCAAGTTACCGAATATCTCTGTGCCTCAGTTTTCACATCTGTAGAATGGGCTAATAGAACCTTGTAGATTGTTGTGAGGATGAAAGAAATTAGCACACAGGAAGCACTTGTGATGTCTCGAAATCAATAAGCATTAGCTATTGTTATCAAAGGCAAACTTCTGGAAGAAGCGATGATGGATCAGTTTTCACTTGAAAGTTCATGAAATCTTTTCGTTCAGGCTTGAAGGGAGTGAAAGTAGAGACCCTGCACATACGATGTGTCCAAAGCAGTGATTCTCACTCTGGTGTGCATCAGAATCCCCTGGTAGGCTTGGAAAATAGTTTCTGATTTGGTGGGCATGGAATTTGCATTTTGAACAAGTTCCTGGATAGCACTGATGCTGCTGGTTGGGGACCATACTTTGAATGCCTGCAGCCATATACATTTCTTCCCAGTATTCGGTGGCTGCTGCAGTGGACTTTACCAGGAAGGGAATTAAGTCCTGTGGAAATCACACCCCCTGTGGTCAAAGTCTGGCTCCCTGTGCACCACTGCCAAATAAAAATACAGACATATATATACTACCAACTGTAAAATAGTCAGTGGGAAGTTGTTGTATAACAAAGGGAGTCCAACTCGAGGATGCAAGATGCCTTAGAGGACTGGGGCAGGGAGGGTGGGGGGGACTCGAGGAGGGGGAGTCAAGGAAGGGAGGGAATACGGGGATATGTGTATAAAAACAGATGATTGAACCTGGTGTACCCCCCAAAAAATTAAAAAAATAAAAAAATTAAAACAAACAAACAAAAAACAAAACAAATAAAAATACAGAGTCATAGGGCTTCCTAGGTGGCGCAGTGGTTGAGAATCTGCCTGACAATGCAGGGGACATGGGTTCGATCCCTGTTCCAGGAAGATCCCACATGCCACAGAGCAACTAAGCCTGTGCGCCACAACTACTGAGCCTGTGCTTTAGAGCCCGTGAGCCACAACTATTGAGCCCATGTGCTGCAACTACTGAAGCCCACGTGCCTAGAGCCCGTGCTCCTCAACAAGAGTAGCCCCCACTCACCACAGCTAAAAAGAAAGCCCGCACACAGCAAAAAAGACCCAACACAGCCAATAAAATAAACAAATAAATAAATTTATAAAAAAAAATATAGAGACAGAGAATTGGAAGATGAGAAATAGAGAGGCTTTTTATTTTCTTTGCCAGGCAAAGGGAAGACACAAACTGTGCCCCCCTCCCTGGGAAATTGGAGAAGATTTTATATGTGGGGCTTGCATCTGAGGTATATAATGAGGATCAAAATAGTGAAGGTTTTGCATTCTCCTTCCTTTGCATTATTTCAAAACAGTCATAGCTGGCATCAGGCCGCCCAGCAATTGGGGTCCGTTTACTTATGGTTTATCGGCCGGCCGGCAACCTTCTTTCTGAAATGCAAAAGCTACAGTGGGTGATTGTTACAAGGGGCATAGAGAATATAAGCCCTGGGATGTAATAAGGTTAGGGAGTGAGAGGCATAGGATGTAACACACAGAGCTGGGGTGATAGGCGTCGAATGTAATTTACGTAGTGTCAGGGGATGAGGTTAGCTTTGTGAAGTACAAATCCAGTTACAGACACTGCAGATTAGTGACAGTTAATATAAAACAAGGAGTGATGAACTCTTTCAGGCCAGGTTACGTTTCTTCTCCAGCCTGTTCACTCTTCCCTTTATTCTCCTGGTTACCAGGAGAGGAAAAAAAACTCATTCCTATTGTTGTTGCAGGGCCCCCAAAGAAAGATCCAAAAGTGAAGCACAGGGAAGTGCTCGGGGCCAGGCCACCCTGCAGCCCTTCTAGACCACCTCTGGAAAGAACTGGTCTCTTCTGGAAAGAACGTGTCTCTTGCCAGGACATGGAAGCAACCTAAATGTCCATTGACAGAGAAATGGATAAAGAAGGTGTGGTACATTTATATGATGGAATATTATTCACCCATGAAAAGGAATGAAATTGAGTCATTTGTAGAGATGTTGATGAACCTAGAGACTGTCGTACAGAGTGAAGTAAGTCAGAAAGAGAAAAACAAATATCGTATATTAATGCATGTATGTGGAACCTAGAAAAATGGTATAGATGATTTTACTTGCGAAGCAGAAACAGAGACACAGAGGTAGAGAACAAACCTATACCAAGTGGGGGAGGAGGGGTGGTGGGATGAATTGGGAGATTGGGATTGACATGTATACACTATTGACACTATGTTTAAAATAAATAACTAATGAGAACCTACTGTATAGCACAGGGAGCTCTACTCAATGCTCTGTGGTGACCTACATGGGTAGGAAATCCAAAAAAGAGGGGATATATGTATAAGTATAGCTGATTTACTTTGCCACACGGTAGAAACTAACACAACATTGTAAAGCAACTATACTCCAATAAAACTTAATTAAAAGAAAAGAACTGGTCTCATTATGATCCTGAAAAAACTTCTCTGAGGCTGAACATTCAACTTCAGTTTTCCCCATACTTGTCCTAGGGAAGAAAAGAATCACCAGGTGTTACTATTTCATCTCCTGTCTCATAAATGAGCTGCCTGCGGCCATCAGCTGCTGAGGATTTACTTTCTGGCTCAGGGGCCCACAGGCCAGGTGTGCAAATTTGGGGAGAGGAACCACGGTAGCACAAACCCTGTATACCAGCGCTTCTCCACGTTAACCATGCACCATAAACACCTGGGGACGTTGTTAAAATTCAGATCACTGAGCCCCACCCCAGAAATTTTGATTCAGCAGGTCTGGAGCAGGGCCCAAGAATTTGCATGTCTAACAAGTTCCCAAGTGATGCTGCTGCTGTTGGTCCAGGGACTACTTTGAGAACCACCACTCCCGGGTAAGAAAAGCACATGCAGGAGCACTTGGGCTGGGGGGGATAAACCCCTTCCTTCACTGTCCTGCCGAGGGCCAGCCGTGTGCAACACAACGACCTTAGATGTGCATGGCCTTTCACGGCTTCCAGAGCACTTAAATTATCATGCAATTTTCACTATGAAGCAGCTGGAATCCAGAAAGTAGCAGAGGTCTCCCCAGCCTCCTTTCTATCATGCTGCACGTTCAGGTGTGAATAAGCAGCTGCTCAATCATGAGTGGACGCAATTAACACACAAAAAATCACAGCACCTTTTTTGGGTTTTATTTTGTGTAACAGTAACATATTTTCCTTTATACTTTGTTCCTCAGTTGCTGATCGACCTGAGAGAAGGCCAGGATTCCAGAAGCAGGTTCCCCTTCCCTGTGCTGTGAGTCTTTCCAAGCTGCAGGATGAGGGCAGAAAATCGTGTTTTACTAGAGATGGAGAGCAGCTCTGAGATAGTGGCTCTTAATCCTGGGTCCTCATGAACTGCACCTGAGAAGTTTGAAAAATCCTGCCAGGCTCCATCACCCCTCAAAACCAATGAGATCAGAATCCCTTGGGGTGGATTCCAGACCTGGTATAGTTTCAACCTTTCCCGGTGATTCTAACGGGTAATCAGTGTTGAAAACTACTCACCCTGCTACTCGAGGTGTGGTCTGGAGGCGAGCAGCATTGCTTCATCTGGGAGCTGGTTAGAAATGCAGAATTTTTAGCTAAGTCCCAGACAGGCCAAATCAGAATCTGCATTGTAAAAAATATTTTTTGTTGAAGTATAGCTGATTTATGATGATACGTTAGTTTCTGGTGTAGTGCAAAGTGATTCAGCTACATATAGAGGGAGGGGTGCTATCCCCTGAGGGGGGGTGCTGTCCCTCATGGTGGGTGCTCGGGTGCCCTGTGAGCACCCTGTGCACCCCATGGGGTAAACAGTTGTGAATATGCATTGTGTACCCAAAGTAACTTTCTGGACACATATTATGTCCACAATTCTGCATATGTATTGTGTACCCAGAATTCCTTTTTGGAAACACTGTGTACACTGTCGTGTATATGCACCGAATACCCCAAGTTCCTTTCTTGACTGGTACTACCTACATAGTTGTGTATACATATTGTGTACACATCATTCCTTTGTTTACACACATCATATACACAGTTGTGTACACGAGGGGTGCTTTCCCCAGAAAGGGGTACGGCCAGAGTGGGTGCGGTCCCCTGTGGTTGGTGCTTGGCAGCTGGCTGGGGGCCCCAAGCTGTCCCCCACAGGGGTGCTCGGTAGCCCCTTTTTCATATTATTTTCCTTTATACTTTATTACACGATACTGAATATAATTCCCAGTGCTGTATAGTAAAACCTTGTTGTTGATTTATTTTATTTATAGTAGTGTGTGTATGTTAATCCCAAACTCCTAGTTTATTCCACCCACCCCCCTTTTCTTGTTAACCATAAGTTTGTTTTCTATGTCTGTGAATCTGTTTTTGTTTTGTAAATAAGTTCATTTGTATCATATTTTAGATTCCACATATAAGTAATATCATATGATATTTCTCTTTGTCTGACTTACTTCACCCAGTATGACCATCTCTAGGTCCATCCATGTTGCTGCAAATGGCATTATTTTGTTCTCTTTTTTGGGCTGAGTAGCACTCCGATGTATACATATATCACATCTTATTTACCCAGAATCTACATTTTAACAAGATCCCCAGGTGATTTGCAAGCACAGAAAAAGCTTGGCCTTAGAAGACAAAGACGTTGAGGGAGAAGGACAATTTACCTTTGACGAGAAAAAGATGGTTGAATTCAGAGGCAGGCCTGGCATTGGGCCTGAGCCCCACGCCTTGCTCTCTCTCCCGTCTAGTCCCCCAGGCCCTCCCACCTCCGTTTTCTTCCAAAACAGCCCCATCAAGAAGTTGAAGGTGGGCTGAAGAATACAAGGATGATTTGACTCAGTAACAAGAAACCTCTGGAGGGTTTTATCTAGGGAGCTGTGTGATGAGAAATCTGGAGACCATCTTTTTATTCTAAATGTTAATGCAATCCCAATAGAAATCAAGATTTAAACGAATCAGATTTCAGTTTTTGAAAACAGGGGAAGTAATAGTAGTATATCTTCACAAATCCAGTATTTTGGTACTTAAAAAATATCATAGTATAAGTTCCTAAACTGATCTTTAATCTCTGTTAATCCATTAATCCAGTCTTTGAAATATGGTTCTGCAAATTGCTCATAGCATTTCATCCTGCCTGGGATTTAATTTATTCTTTGCGTTTATTGCATTAATTTGTAAGAGCGTTTACTCATCTGATTAGATGAAATGTTTCTAAAACCCAAATTTGACTCATATGCTTTCCTTGCTAACCCACCCCTAGCAGCAGCTCCTGAATGCCTGGCATAAGGGGCATTTCATTTTCTACCCTAGCTCCTCTGCCTCAAGCATTCCTGAACCCCCCTCATACTCAAAGCACCCACTGCAGAGCAGCTGATGCCCTTCTGCTGTAGGGCCCTTGCTTCCTGGGCCCTCTTCTCTTGCAATGTCAGTGTCTGCCTTGTCAAGTCAACACCTCTCACCTCTCAATCTCTTCCTCGTAGCATCTCCCCTCTGAAGTTTGTCCTGTCTCCTGCCCCTACTGACCCAACAGGACTGACATCTCCTTCTTTTAAGTCCCCTATAGATTTCTATGACAACCCATATATGAAGGTACCAAAATGGCCCAAATTATTCCCTTTCCTGTAGGTAGTATCTCCTTCTCCCTCCCACCTTCCAATCCCTGCCAGTGATACTGGTCAGGTCCTGTAACTTGCTTTAGCCAATGCAAAATTGGCAAATGTGGCACAGAAGAAGACTGTCATGTGCATGAGCACTGAGCTTAGTCTCTTTTGCTTTCCAGAACCCTGTGACTCTCATGTGTCCAGGTTAGTGTGCTGGGCAATAAGTGACATATGGCCTAACCAGCCACTCCCATCACTTTGGTTGAGCCTGTCAATCATCAGACATCTCCTACATGATGGGAAACATCTCACTCATGTTGCATATGAGATGGTCCAGCCACCAGCCAACATTCCAACTGACCATAGGACACATGAGAGAGCTCAGCAGAGGTGAGTAAAACTGGCTCAGTCTAGAACTATCCAGCTGAGCTGCAGAATCATGAGTTGACTAAATTGGAGGGGGTGTTTTTTACACAGCAAGTGCTAACTGATATAACATATGTAACACTTCATTAAACAGATTCATTCACATGGCTGCCTATTCAATAGTGAGCACCTTAAAAGTAGGGATTCTGTTTTATTCATCTTTGGACTTTTAGGGCCACTGGGTACAGAACATGGTAGAAACTTGAAAAAGGTTGAGCTCAATAAATGTTTATTATGTTCCTAAGTGAGTGAATATTGAAATGTTCTAGTCAATTAGCTATTGATTAGATGATTTGTTATACAAAGATGAAAGCACGTAATGCTTCTTTTTTTATCCTAAATTTCCAGATTTTGTTTTCTACAAAAGATCAAATAATTTATGGGGAAATGGCCCCCAGTGAGTTTGGTTATGTCTGGCTATTCTGTTTGGCCACCCTTGCCCAGTATCATTGGATGTCCCAAGGTCATTGTCCAGGGACATCACAGAAAAATCTGCTATAGTCTTTGGAGCATTGGCTCAGGAAGGACAGTCCTCCTTCCTTCAAACCTCTGGATTCATCCTTAGTATCAGCTCCCCTAAGTTTACAAACACTTGGACTGCTGCCATTGACCTTGGCTCAGACCCCACCATCCCACAGAGTACTACTGCAGTCCATTGCCCCTCTGCCCTGTGTACCATGGACCACAGAGTAGACTTGGGGCAACAAGTTTCAACACGTGACTCAAGGCTCTGCCTTCAGCAGACCCGTGGCTTCTCGATAGAGCTGGTCAGGATAGAGAGATGGAACATCCCAGTTCTGGATTCCTGAACTTCACTTAAGGAGGTGAAGTCAGAGGTGACAAAAGTTTGTTTTGAAAATGAGCAAATTATATCAATCTCCTAGACTAGCTTTTTTTTTTTTTGAGAAGCACAGAAATTAGTTTGAAGAATATTGAGAAAAGTTTCAAATTTTGATGTAAAATTTCAAATTTTCAAGTTGTTTTCTTCCTTCACAAAGGTAGCTAAATATCTGTCCTTATTGAATATGTACAAATGTTAGAACAAACAGAGATATTAAAGTTATTTTCCTGGTAGAATGGATTGCAGAGCAAAACAAAGAACATGGTTTATTCTAAGTGCTTACAGTAAGTATGAAATGTTGATTTAAAAGCCTCATCTGAGATGGCTGACACAGGGGGAAACAGCTAGGTTACATTCATGTCCATCTCAAAGAGTGAATGCATGTGGCATTTCAAACACCTTAATAGTTAACTGTCTCTTCCTCAATTCTGTGGTTCCTACCCTCACCCACCAGAGATCTCTGTCTTCCCTGGCACAAATACTTACACTGGCAGCAACATATTTCACCTCTTCAATGAGCTTCCATCCTCACCTCCTTAATCTGCAGCCCACCCTTCTAATCAATGACACAGGGATTAGGTACCAGGTGACAAAGTCAAGTGTCTTCCACCTGATTCAGGCTTTGGCTGGGCCAGGTGTCAAATGCAATCACCCTGACAGGTCTCTCTAACATGGGTTTGGGTTCCAGCCTGTGATATGCAGGACCCTGTGTTGTGCAGGACTCTGAGCCAAGTGCATGCTGGGAAATCTGACCTAGGAAGATAGCTATGGGAGTTTTAAAGGGTTTGTCAAGACCCTTGTCTTTTGGTTTAAGTATATTTTATATAAATATATAAAGGTGCCCTGCAAAGAAGATATTGTTATCTCATTTTGCCTAACTTAGAATTATTTACACACTTCAACATAGACAAAAAGATTAATCTGGGTCAAAGGCCAGATTAACCTAGGTCAAAGTGATTCAGAAACAAATGTAGCTGGGTCTATACTGCTCTCCCCACCACACCGCACTCCCTCAGTACCACAGAAAAATATATACAATTTGAAATCATATCTACAAATGGTTTTTAATTTTATGGGGCAATGCCTATGTTTCGATAATAAATATAAAAGTAAGATACAAAAGTATATGTAAGTATAAATGTCCATCAATAGATGAATGGATAAAAAAGATGTGGTATATATATACAATGGACTATTACTCAGCTGTAAAAAATAATGAAACTGGGACATTTGTAGAGACATGGGTGGACCTAGAGACTGTTATACAGAGTGAAGTGAGTCAGAAAGAGAAAAACAAATGTATATTAACACATATATGTGGAATATAGAAAAATGGTACAAATCAACTGGTTTGCAAGGCAGAAATAGAGACACAGATGTAGAGAACAAACATGGACACCAAGTGGGGAAAACGGGGAGGGTTGGGGGGGAACGAACTGGGAGATTGGGATACCAAATAGTACACTCTAAATATATGTAGTTTATTGTCTGTTAACTGTATCTCAATAAAAGTTCTTAAAAAAGTATAATTTCATTCATGTACAAACGTATCTTTGAAAAATGATTGCAGTAGAATATGCCAAATGATGATTAGCACTTGAATGATTTCTCTCTGTGATTTCCAAATTTTCTGTAAATAAACATTAATTACTTTTGTAATAAAAAGAAAGACCCATGTCTTTGACTTACAGAGACTTTCTCTCTAGTTTTAACACATATCTCCCACTTCTAGACTGTACAAATCCTATAAATCCTACTCAAAAGGGGAGCCTTTCCATCCTCCACATCATACACCAATAACACAACAAATGAATGTGTTTAATGAAAACTGTGTTGTCCAATCCAGTAGCTACTAGCTATGTGTAGTCATTTAAAATTTCAATTAAATAAAATTAAACATTCAGTTATTTGGGCACATAAGCTATCATTCAACTACTCAACAGCCATCAGTGACTACAGCTACTGTATAGGACATCACAGATATCAAACATTTCCATCATAATAGAAAGTTCTATGGTGCTTTAGATATATCAATAAAATAAGGATTTAATATGGGGAATTGGTTACAAAGGTATTGGAAGGGATGAGGGGACCAAAGGGGCAAAGTGGTATTACCCAGTGATCAGAAGCTGCTACCACTCCAGGGCTAGAGCCCATTAGCTCACATTGATAGAGGCACCACCAGAAGCAGAGGGTCTTCTCTATACCCAGCTGCAAGGATGTTTGGGAAATGTGAAATTGTAGTTTCCAGTCTTCCAGCCCCAGGGGTAAAGGTAAGATCATGAAAGGGTAAGTGGAGAGTCTGAGTATGAACATAATATCTATCACATTAGTGTTATGTAATTTTATTACAGTATCTTTGCCTATGAATTTATTTTTGTTTGTCCTGCTCAGCACTCACTGTGCTTCCAAAATCTGAGGATTCTTAACTTTATTTATTTATTACTTTTTATTGGAGTATAGTTGCTTTACAGTGTTGTGTTAGTTTCTACAGTACAGAAAAGTGAATCAGCTATACATGTACTGATTCTTAACTTTAATTTAGAAAAATGGTCAGTCTTATCTCTTGAACATTTAGTCAAAGAATAAATTCAACCAGAGAAGTGAAGAAATGCAGAAAACTGTCAAGCAAGACAATATAATAATACTTTAGCCATTAAACAAAGTCAAGGACCTTTAGTTCTTCCTCAAAGACTATAGATAGTATTCCTGAGCTGTTTTGTAGATACTGAAACCCTCACCAGGTGGGAGAAGTTAACTGCATGCTGCCCACAAGCATGTAGAACCCAGACTAGCTGGAACCAGAAAGTTGTTGAGGCTCACCACCAACCAGAGGAATGTCCACGAGCTGACCACGCCCGGCTCCTTGAACAGTGTAAGACTCCTCACTACCCCCTCCAGCTGGGGACACAGAGTTTTGAAGGCATTAGCCAGCTGTGCTCCCCTTTGCCTAGCAAAGCAATAAAGCTATTCTTTTCTGCTTCACCCAAAACTCTGTCTCCACCTTTTATTCGGCACCAGTGAACAGAGGCCGAGTTTCGGCAACACCTGGTGCACAAATTTTTTGTCAGAAGTGTTGTGGTTTGTACCTGTGACATCCTACAAAAGTAAAGAACTGTGATGCTTTGATGAATCTCAGATACATTTTCCACCATGCTATTTGAAAAATAGCTAATAGCTTCTTGGTTCCTACTTCAACCATTCTCACCTAAATGCTGGCCTCAAGATAAGAGCTAAGTTCTCACCTGGGACTGGATGGCAGGCCTTTCCTGAGGACCTCACTTCCCACTGAACACCCAGACTCTTAGGTGCACCAGACTCTTCACTGTTGCCTACTCTTTCTCTCTTTCTTTCTCTCTTTCTTCCTTCCTTCCTTCCTTCCCTTCCTTCCTGTCTGTCTTTCTTTTTCTTTCTTTCTTTCTTTCTTTCTTCCTTTCTTTCTTTCTTTCTTTCTTTCTTTCTTTCTTTCTTTCTTTCTTTCTTTCTTTCTTTCTTTCTTTCTTTCTTTCTTTCTTTCTTTCTTTTTCTTTCTTTTTCTTTCATCATACCACATGGTGTGTGGGATCTTAGTTCCCCACCAGGGATTGAACCCACACCCCTGCAATGGAAGTGTGGAGACCTAACCACTGGATCTCCAGGGAAGTCCCTCCTTGTTTCCTTTTAACTCCTTTTACTTGGCAGCTTATGGTCCCGTCTCCTGCCAGGAATAAGTCCCTGAATTCAGTAATCAGGCCACTTAGGACTGTTCACAGTCCTAGCTTTTCCGCAGGTACTTGGCCTCATTGTTAAGGAGCTAATATTGGGTCAAATATTGGGTCTGCCAAGCTCAGCCTAAGACTAGCCTTCTCTTAGCCAATATAACATTGATGTTCTTAAGGTTTGGTTGAGAACTGCACACAGATTTATTTTAAATAGTAGGGAAGAAAAAGTATGACAAATTGACATGGGTGGCGGGTGGAGAAGGAATAAGTTAGAAGTTTTCAATTAACCTATACACATGACTATAAAATAGATAACCAACAAGGACCTACTGCATAGCACAGGGAACTCTACTCAATATTTTGTAATAACCTATAAGTGCAACGAATCTGAAAAAAGATGGATATATATGTATGTATAACTAAATCACTTTGCTATACACCTGAGACTAACACAACATTGTAAATCAACTATACTTCAATAAAAATTTTTTAATCAAATATTTAACAAAAAATTGACGTGTCTTATTCAGTCTGATTCTCTTCCCTTCACCATTCCCTGAAGTCTTTCTGGGAGAAAAATGAAAATTTAAATCACATAGAAATTGTTCTTAGGTCTGAAAACAAAGAGAAGTCAATATCCCCCCTGATTAAATAACTTGTTTTTTTCCTTAGAGAATTTGTGAACCTTGAAACTAATGGGATTTCCCATTGTTTTCTAGGAAGCCCAGAGTCAAGTTGTCAACAATGGCCTTTGGCAACTAGGTAAGACACAGCAGTGTGTGTTTTCAATAGTAACACAACTCTTGGCTTCTTTGTATTTTTCTGCCTCTCATATTCCCTTAGTCTGCAATTTCTCATTTACTTATTTTCCATTGTATCATGTTGAGTATATCTTTGAAATCTATCTTTTGAGGATAAGGTGAGAGGAAGAAAATCCTCAAAATAATAATTATAGCAGCTAAAACTTAAATTGTTCGGTGCCAGACAGTCCTAAGCATTTATTCAATCCTCAACCGTGCCCTTATGAGGTCACTGTTACTGTTATTGTTGTACTATTATTATTGTACTCATTTTATGGATGAGAGATGCTAAGTAGCTCGCCTGAGGTTACACTGTCAGTGACCATTCGAACTGAAATGTGTCCCGAGGTGTTCTGGCTCCAGACAGGGGATAGAAATGTATATGTATTGGGGGCGATGGATGCTGGGTGGGTGAGGGATCTCTGGATTTTTAAGAGAAGCTCAGTTACCCATGTTGTTGCTATGTGAAGAAAGCCTTAAAATATGCGTGTGGGTGTATTAGGGTACATGCACATGTGTTACAATATTTAAGCAAGACGCCATAGAACTGAGGTGGCTCTAATAGCTTGGTAGCCTACGTAAGCAAACCAAAACCTAAGAATCAACGCATTCAAATCTGAGAAAATATGACTTAAGGGACTTCCCTGGTGGCGCAGTGGTTAAGAATCTGCCTGCCAATGCAAGGGACACAGGTTCCATCTCTGATCCGGGAAGATCCCACATGCTGTGGAGCAACTAAGCCCATGAGCCAAAACTACTGAGCCTGCGCTCTAGAGCCTGCAAGCCACAACTACTGAAGCCTGCGTGCCTAGAGCCCGTGCTCCACAGCAAGAGAAGCCACTGCACTGAGAAGGCTGAGCACCGCAACGAAGAGTAGCCCCCGCTTGCCACAACTAGAGAAAGCCTGTGCTCAGCTACGAAAACCCTACGCAGCCAAAAATAAATAAGCAAATAAAAAAAAAGAAAAAATCAAAGAAAAAACAAAAAAAAAAGAAAAAAATAAGCAAATAAATAAATTCATATATAAAAAAAAATATGACCTAAGAACCACCAATCAGAAACAGCCAACTAGGCTTCCCAAACAAGGCAACTACCAAAGCTATAGCCAATCAAATAATTGCTTTGCTTTGCTTTGCTTCTGCATCATCTCTTCAGAGATGCCCTCTGCACCTCTCCCCTCCTTCCCGTTGATGGAGTGTTCCTAACCACTGTTAATCTGGTGCTGCTCAGTTTGAATAGACATATGCTCAAAGAAACTCTTGAAAATGTGCCTCAGTTTACCTTTAAACAATATGCACTCATCTATGCATTGTAAACATTACTTAAGGTATGCAAAAATCTGTTACCTGCAGTTATGTCTAGGGAATACGGGAGAGGAGAGAAACTTGCTTTTCTCTATGTATTTTTCTATATTGTTTACATTTTAAAATTTAACATTATTTTTATAATAAACAATATTTTTTATAATAAAAATCTGATAAAATATTAATTCTTTAAGGGATTCAAAATAATTTTTACTTCTACACACCAGGAAGGCAGCTGAGTTTGTATTGCACGTTCTGGGTACTGTTGTTCCGTGGTGCATTGGAGGGAAGGGGTACAATTTCTTTCTGTTTCAGGAACTCCACAGAAGACAACCTACAGGTGGTGTTTGTGAAATAGGCTGGGACCTGGGATGCTTTGCTACAGCGCTGAAATGCTTGCACCTGGACAGACCCCTCCTTGAGCAACAAAATTCAAGGAAACTGTATGGGACTTAAAATAACTGCATGCATGCGCAGTTGGGGCAAATACTGGACCCAAAAGATACAAGGAGACCAAAAAACCCAACTGACACTTTTGAAGAGCCCAGAGCAAAAGTAGGAGGTCAGGAGCAAAAGCAGGGTACTGCATATGCCCCTGTACACACCACCACCTAAGGCGTGGGCAAACCACCTAAGCCACCCCTCCAGCCTGACCCCTGGACATACCCTTACCCTCACCCCATATGAGGAACTAGCTCACCTCCACCTCAGGGATTGAGCAAGCAAGGGAACTTGTTGTTTGCTCTCACTCCCCCCGGCTGCAGCAGGGACCCCAGTAAAGCCTTGCCTGAACTTCTTGTCTGGCCTCTAGTCAATTTCTATTGGTTAAAGAGGCCAAGAACCCTGGTCGGTGACACTTGGTTGGGAGGTGCGGGCTAGTTGGGAGAGGCCTGGACACGGACTTTGCAAGCTGAAGACTGAGGAGGGGGTGGGAGGGGGAACATCCCTAGGCTTGGGAAGGGGATACTGAGTTGTGGGTGCTAGGAGCGGTGGAGACTGCTCATGGTGTCCGGATGCAGCAGGGCTGAGGGTGCCTGATGAGACCCCAGAGAATAGCTCTGCGGGGTTGGAAGCAGCCATGAGGTTTCAAGGACCAGCCTGTGATCAGTTTGGGGACCTCTCTGCCGGGCCTCAGCACCTGTCCTACGGAAGGGCCCTCTAGGTCACCGGCAATGTCATGTAGCTGAAGGAAAACTGTGACCACCGTGGTCCATGGGCTGGGACCCCAGCTGCTCTCTGTGCTTCTGAAAAATTGCCAGGATTCTCCTCCAACCTGAGGAGGGCGAGTGTGGGAAGGAGGGAGAAGTCCCTCTCCCCAGAAGTCAAATGAAAGCTGATGTGGAAAAACAAAGTAAGTGTCATTTTTTACACTGATTTGAGAGAGAGAGAGAGAGCTGTTTGTGGGGTTACTTTATTTTACTGAATTGACAAATACAACTTAGAGGAAAATGTAATCAAATTAGATGAATTGGCCCCAAGAACCTAGGACGTGCCACCAAATCAAGGGGGGAAGAAGGGAGAAGGGGAACCTCCTCTCTTCAAGGGGTTTCAGAACCAGTGGGCAATGCAGGCTTGCGGTTTTCAGATTTCATCCTGCTGAGAATGCAGAGGAGAGGCTTTCCAGTTGGGTGAGGCAGGATCCTGGGCTCAGGTGGGACAAGGAGAGAGGTTGAGTCAGGAGAAGGCTGAGCTGAGGGCCTCTCCACAGCCCATTCAACCAGATCCACGGCCTTGATGCGAGAAGGGAGAAAGCCTTCCATGTCACAACCAAGCTTGAAAGCTGCCGTCACTTTGAGTCCCCATCTTCCAACAGCGTGACGTGCCAAGTACCACTCCAGGCTTCAGGGACCCAATGAACAAGACAGATTCAAGACAGAGATCATCATTAGCTACATAATGATAAAACACAGTGGCAGGTAAGTTCTTGAAAGATAGTTAAAGACACCAGGGGCAGGGGTGGGGGGGGGGGAGGGAGGGAGGGGTTCAGGAGTGACATGGAGCGTGGAGGCTGCTCCTTTAGAAAGAGCCACGGGGCACGGAGGAGGCTTCTCCGGGCAGCTATCTGAGCTGAGAGCCGAGAGATGTGAGGAAGTGACTCCCATAGAGATCGTGGCCAGGTTTCCAGGCAGAGGAAACAGCAGATGCAAAAGCCCAGACAGAATCGTGCTTGGCACGTTCGCAGACCAGCAAGAGGCCAGTGTGGCTGGGACATAAAAGGGAGGGGGGAGAGCGGCTGGGTGGTCGGGGAGGGGCCTGAGCACATGGAGACTCTGGGGTCTTGTCTACGTCACGATGTGGAGCCACAGCAAGGTTGACAGAAATAACAAGATCTGACATCCTCATTGGATAGGAGCCTTTCTTCTCTTGGGAGAACGGACGATGGAGTGAGGAGTAGCGTAGGGAGGTCCATGAGGACATGGCTGCATCTGGAAGAGCATGAAGGTGGCTTGATTGGGGAGGGAGGGGTACAGGAGGAGGGAGGGGATAACAGGATGTGACACTGGATTTCATGTGTGGTAAGAGGGAGACGGAAGCACTGGGGCTGGGCCCAGGGCTTTCCCCAGGAGGGAAAGATTGGAGGTGGGGTAGCTAGAGTTCTGGGCTGACATGTTAGATTTGAGCCATGGGTCCATGAGCCTGGATTTAGGAGAGAGCCCAAGGGGGGGGGGTTCATTTCTGAAACCTTCATCATACACGTGGCGTTGACGTTATAACCATGGCACCAGCTGAGATCTCCCAAGAAGAACGTGTAGAGAAGAGGGCTGAGAACCGAGTCCTGGCGAAATCCCAAGCTTAGAGTTTGGGAAGCGAAGGATCCAGTAAGAGGACTGAATGGGAGCAGCCAGTGAGGGGGGAGCATCAGGAGAGCCTAGGGGTCGGGGGAGCCAAGCCGAGAAAGAGTTTCCAGAAGCGGGGGGGGGGGGGGGGGGGGGGGGCAAGCAACCAATCAAATCGACCGAGAGCAGAGGAGAAAGTACACAGAGAATGAGCTATTGGATTTCCCAATTGAGGTCAAGGGTGACCTCAACAAAAGCCTATTTAAGGGGTGAACAAAAGCCTGACTGAAGTGAGTTGAACTGAATGGGAGGGAGGGGGTGGAGGCAATGAACCCAGTCCTCCAGGAGCTTCGCTGGAAAGCGGCTCTGAAGAATGTTTCTGTAGCTGGAGGCGAATGTGGGGTCATGGAAGAGTCTTTGTCTTTGACATCGGAAATATGTCAGCACGTCATGTGCTGATGAGAATGCTCTACTCGGAGGGAGAAGTCTACAGTGGGCGTAGGAGTGGGTCGAGGAACGATGGCTGGAACAAAGTCCAGCTGTGGACAAAAGATGCTGGGGGCTGCCTGCACCGGGGGTGCTTTCCTTTCATGGGAGCTGGGACAGGAGAATCTCAAGGCAGGAAGATGGCAGAGACGACGGGTCCATGTGCCTGTGGACCAGTGGAGCTGGCAGTGGGAGCGTGGGAGGTTGTCTTCTGTTTCCTTTTCTTGGTGTAATAAATGCAAAATCATTTTCTCGGGCTGCGGGGAGGGAGAAGGTATTGATTTTGAGAGGAGGTGTGAAATTGTTCTTTAGGACAGAGGGAGCGTGAATAGAGCAGGGAAATGAAGTGCTGGGAGGCCACAGGAAGTGTGTGGTCCCACATTTAAAGCAAGACACATTGGATTGGTTGTGTGTGTTTCTACAGCTATGCTTAGCTGCTCTGGTCCAGGCTCGATGTGGGCGAGGGATGGGATGTAACTAGTGCCGGGATGTGGGGTGCAGGACTGAAGAAAGAGCAGGGGGTCTAGAGGGATCAGGATGAAGGGTTGTGAAACCCCCCACTCCCTCCTTGTAGCTTGGGCAGCCCGAGAAACAGGAGGCAGGTCGATGGGTCAGAAATGGTTGGAGTGGAGGTATTCAAGGGAAAGGTAAGTTAGGGATTCAAGGAGTGGAGCTCTGGGTCCAGCTTAGGTCCTGCTTGAGTTTGGGGTGTGGTGTGAGTGAGGGGCATCTCACCTGGAGCAGGTGACTCTACATGGGCCCTTCAAGCCTGTCAGTAGGGGGTGGGGGGAGGCCTAGAACATGCCATGAGATGTTCCACTTTGAGTTTAAGAACTCATCTCGTTTTATGGTAACACACGTCCTACAACATGGCATCGTAGATGGGCCACACTGAGCCCCCACCACGTGCGGGCACTGTTCTGAGTTTACACATATTAAATCATGGACTCTTTTTAGATTCTCTTCCCATATAGGCCATCACAGAGTACTGAGTAGAGTTCCCTGTTCTATGCAGTAGGTTCTTATTAGTTATCTATTTTATATATAGTAGTGTGTGTATGTCAGTCCCAATCTCCCAACTTACTCTCCCCCCACCCCCTGGTAACCATAAGTTTGTTTTCTACATCCGTGAGTCTACTTCTGCTTTGTAAATAAATAAATTTGTACCCCCCCTTTTTTTTTACACTGTTGGTGGGAATGTAAATTGGTACAGCCGCCATGGAGAACAGTATTGAGGTTCCCTAAAAAACTAAAAATAGAATTACCATATGACCCAGAAATCCCACTCCTGGGCCTATACCTGGAGAAAACCATAATTCAAAGAGATACATGCACCCCAATTTCACTGCAGCACTATTTACAATAGCCAGGACATGGAAGCAACCTAAATGTCCATCAACAGAGGAATAGATAAAGAAGATGTGGTACATATACACAATGGAATATTACTCAGCTGTAAAAAAGAACAAAATAATGCTGTTTAAATGATGGACTCTTTACAACAACCTTAGGAGTCGTCCCCATTTTACAGTTGAGAGAACTGGTAAAAGAGATGAGCTGGCCTTTCCATGGGTTAATTCTTACGTACAAGCCATCATCGTTGTTTGCTTGAAGTAGTTCAGTAGCGTTGACCCTGTGCAAAGCTGTTTCCCTGTGGGTAGAAGCAAGGGGCTCCCGAAAGGAGGAGGTTGTTTATTTGGGAGGAAATTGTACCAAGGACATAAGGATGCTGTGCTTGGAAAATACATCTTTCTTAGTATTTTCATACATTTTAAGAAATGTCCTTTTTGTTGACCTTAGGATTAGTGAAGCTGATTTTGAATATATCAGCTTGACAAGGCAATAGTTTCCAAGGAGGGCAGGGACATCCCTTAGGGGACATCTCAGAAATAAGTCAGAATTTTTTGGTCACTTCAATGACTAGGTGGGGAGAGGAGTCCAGCTGGCACCCACGGGTGGAGTTGAGGAACATGGGACTTTCGTGTAGCTGTAAAACCTACTTAAATTTCTTTTTGAACTGATAATCATCATTACATTTATTTTATACAATTATCTTAACATCTTTTAGTGATGACAACCTGAAAGACTTGGAAATCTAGAACACCCCATTTTTAAAAGGAAAAGGAAAACCAAAGAAAGAAAAAGCTGAGAGTAACATAATTGATATTCATTATAGGAAGTCTATATTATAGTGATGCTAGACTGAATGGTTTGATTCTCACCAGTACATCATTGCAGGTATCTCTTACCTCGGTCTCAATATTCTTGAGCCATCTGCTGTTTTTTCTCAGCACCTTCCATCTTTTGCTCAATACTTGAGACGACCCACCAAGATGACCTATGGGCTCCTACAACATTTTTATAAGCAACTGAGAGAAGATTCCTCTCCTCATTGGATAATTCAGCTTCTTGCTCAGTTACAGACTTCGTGCAGGCTGCCATGTCATCATATTACTCAGCCTGCTTGGCCAGTTTGGCCTTCTGCACCAGCTCATTTTTATCCATGACTGGATGTTCTGTGTCCAGAGTGGGTGGCCGCGGACGGACGGATGGGGCTCAGCAGTCTCTGGGTGGCAGCAGCGAGGCTGAGACTCTGTCCAAACCTGCTTAAATTTAAGCATAAATTTTTGCCCAGTTAGATGTGAATTTTTCTAGTACTACAACACATTTTCTAGAAGATCAATTCTCTTTAAAATTGAGAGAAGATTGTATTTTGTTTTGATTGGAATTTTGCCGAGTTGTTCACTGTTTTAGGAAATCATCACTCTGCCCATAATATTTCAGTTACCATGGCAACATATCTATTACTTTACATTAGTATCTGCGTAATCACAGTGATTCTAATTGTGTATAGACAAATATATTTATTTAGCTCATTTTCAAATGTTGGAAATAAAGAAAAAATGAATGTTTTTCATTAGAAATTGGTACAATCGCCTGACTACTTGATTATATACTCTAGTGTGGCCGGACTGAAGCATTCACATATTGAAAATGTATTATTCTACTTCATAGTTAAGGCACTATGCTGATTTTTTAAATTATTGTCTGCAATTATGTTATCTTTCAATTGAATTTCAGAATAAGAAAGAGAATATGCATAATATCTGTTGCCTAAGGGGTGTGGGTTCTGGTGTGGTTGAGAACCACTGTGGGAAAGGAAAACCAGGGAAGAGGTTATTGTCACCCCTGGGCTGAGGTGGCAGAGTGTTCCAGGAGCTTTTTGGCACAGAGAGAACCCAAGTGTGTGATCTGAAGCAAAAGAGAGGGCTCCGCAAGGGAGGAAACCCCAAATTCCAGATGGGCTTCTAGAACACAGAACTGGAGAGACCAAGGAAGCCACCATGATAAAGAGAAGTGAGGGTTTCCAGCCACAAAAACTGTGGGGTCTATGAAAGGGTATGCATTCCATTCAAAAGTCAGCAAGAGGACTTCTCAGGTGGCATGGTGGTGAAGAATCTGCCTGACAATGCAGGGGACATGGGTTCGAGCCCTGCCCCAGGGAGATGCCACATGCCGCGGAGCAACTAAACCCGTGTACCACAACTATTGAGCCCATGTGCCGCAACTACTGAAGCCCATGCACCTAGAGCCTGTGCTCCGCAATAAAAGAAGCCACCATAATGAGGAGCCCAGGCACCACAATGAAGAGCAGCCCCTGCTCTCTGCAGCTAGAGAAAGCCCGTGTGCAGCAATGAAGATCCAACACAGCCAATAAAATAATAAATCCAACAAATAAATAAATACATTTATTAAAAAAAAAAAGAATCTGCCTGCCAGTGCAGGGGACATGGGTTCCATCCCTGGTGCAGGAAGATCCTACATGCCATGGAGCAACTAAGCCTGTGTGCCACAACTACTGAGCCTGCACTCTAGAGCCCTTGAGCCACAACTACTGAGCCCATGTGCCACAACTACTGAAGCCCATGTGCCTAGAGCCCGTGCTCTGCAACAAGAGAAGCCCGAGCACCACAGTGAAGAGTAGCCCCGCTCACTGCAACTAGAGAAATCCTGTGCTCAGCAACAAAGACCCAACACAGCCAAAAATAAAATTAAGTAATTGATTAATTAAAACAAAACAAAACAAAACAAAAATTAGATTTTTTGAGATACAATATTGAAAACAGATAATTAACATACAATAAAGCACACATTTAAAGGTACAACTGGATACGTTTTGACATAGGGCAACACCAGTGAAACTGTCACCACAATCAAAATCATGACCATACCCCTTGCCCCAATGTTTCCTCACAATCCTTCCTTTTTCACCCTTCCTACAACTTTCCTGTCACAGGCACAATGAATAGGCTGTCTGTCCTTACAGATTACATTACATTTTCAAGAGTTTTATATAATAGAATCATGTTAGTGCAAGTTTGTGTACCTGATGCACAGTGAGGCCAAACACACCAAAACACTGGAGTTTGGAGCAGAGAAATGTTTATTGCAAGGCCGTGCAAGGAGACTGGTGGCTCATGCCCTAAAAACCCCCGAGCTCCCGGAAGGGTTTCAGCAAAGCATTTTTAAAATCCAGGTGAAGGAGGGGGGTCACAGGGTATATGATCAGCTCATGTACAATTCTCTGATTGGCTGATGGTGAGGTAATAGGGCAGTGTCACAGGTATTAACATTATCAGTCCTTAGGTTCCAGGAGGTCTGGGGCTGTGTGCTCTTGGTCATCAAAGAGTTAACACCTTCCATTTGGTGGGGTGGGGGGGTTTCACATCTGTAAAACAACCCAGAAAATGGGCATCAAATACTGTTATCTGGGTACTTCAGAGAGGAGCTAAAGCAGAGAGTATGGGGGAATAGCCTGTCCTGGGAAGGCGCCACAGTGTCCTGCTCAGTTACAGTCATACAGTATGTATTTATTTTTTGGTTTGGCTTCTTTCAAAACATAACGATCCTGAGATTCATCCATGTGATTGTACATAACAAAAGTTAATTCTTTTCATGTTTGAGTAGAATTTCATTGTATGGATATACAATTATTTGCTTATCTGCTTCCTTTTTGTTGGACATTTAGGTTTTTTCTAGCTTGGGGCCATTTAAAATGAAGCTGCTGTGAGCATTTGTATACAAATCATTGTAGGGACCTAAGTTTGTTTGTTTGCTTGTTTTTTGCCTCTTAGATAAATACCCAGAACTGGAAGAGCTAGGTCATTTGGTAGATAGATGGATATTTAACTTTCTAAGAAATTGCCAAAGTGTTTTTCCAAAGTGGTTGCACCATTTTACATTTTCCCCAAAAGTGTATGAGAGATTCAATTTCTTCACATCCTTGTCTGCGCTTGGTGTGATCAGCCTGTTAAATTTTTTTTTTTTCAGCCTGTTAAATTTTAGCCACTCTACAGGTAGGTCCCGGTTCAGATGGTTTAATTTGCATTGCCTTAATGAGTAATAACATGAAGTGTTTTATGTGTGCTTATTTGCCATCCATGTATCTTTTTCGGTGAAGGTTTTGGGTCCGTCCTTTCATTGGGTTGTTCTCTTAACGAGTTTTAAGAGTTCTTTACGTATTCTGGATACAAATCCTTTATCGATACATCATTTTGCAAATATTTTCTCCCAGTCAGTGGTATATCTTTTCATTCTCTTAACAGTACTTTCTGAAGAACAGAAATTCTTAATTTTGATGATTTCTAATGTATCCATTTTTTTCCTTTATAGATCCTGTTTTTGGTGTTGAATCTAAGACCTCGTTGCTTAACACAAAATCACAAAGATTTTGTCCTAGGTTTTTCTTCTAGACGTTTTTAAAATTTTAGGTTATATATTTAAGCTGATGATCCATTTTCAGTCAATTTTGGTTTTGAGTGTGAGATATAAATCTACATTGTTATTCTTTTTTGCATGTAGATATCCGATTATCCTTTCTCTACTGAATTGCATTTGTACCCTTATTGAAAATTGGTATGTATGTGGGACTATCTTTTGACTCTATTCTGATGCATTGACTGATCTCTCATCTTGAAGCTGATATCACACTGCATTAATTACTGTAGCTTAATATTAAGTGTTGAAGTCAGGTAGTATCAGAATTCTAACCTTGCTTTTCTTTTTCAAAGTGGTTTGGCTATTATATGAAATGCATAAAATATGCATTTCCATATGAATTTTAGAATCAACTTTTCATTTTCTACAGGAAAACCTACTGGCTTTCCTGTCACTGTATTAGCTAGGAATTTTTGGAAAAATGCTGTATAGAAGTGGTGAGAGTGAGCATCCTTGCCTTGTTCTTGATTTTAGTGGAAAAGAATCTAGTTTTTCACCATTAGGTATGGTGTTAACTGGTGGCTTTTTGTGGATATTCTTTGTCAAGTGGAGGAAGTTACTCTCTTATCTTTGTTTGCTGAGAGTTTTTATCATGAACGGGTGTTAGATTTTGTCAAATGCCTTTTCTGCATCTATCAATATCATTATATACTTTTTCTTCTTTACTTGTTAATATGATGGATGTAAGGAACAAAGCTTACTTCTCTGATTACCAAAGAAAGGACACGAAAGCCCAGGGCACAGTAAGGCGAGACTTTAATATCGATCTTGCAAGAGTGGGTGTCTGGGACAGGCACAAGGGTGATGATCACAGAAACGCTTTTTATTCCTAGTTTGCAAATCCCTCACCTGGTTCCTCATTGGCTGAGTACTACAGGGTTCACACGCTTTCCCGCATGTTGCCTACCAATGAGGTTACAATGTGTATTCTACTACTATTTGATTGGAGGGCTTTGGCCTCCTCTATGACATCATGACATCTCCCACTCCTCCCTTTGTTCTCCTACCTTTGTGGGGAAGCTTTGCCCGTTACTTTCTGCTATGAGCCTTTCCACACCTCAGCAAGCTTTTATTACATTCCTTGGAAATGAATCAGCAGACATCCGTTATCTCTCACGATGGATTACATTAATTGATTTTCTAATCAATTAAGGAACTAGATTTGCATGCCTGGAATAAATCCCACTTGGTCATCATGTGCAATTATTTTTATACATTATTGGATTCAATTTGATACTATTTTGTTGAGAATTCTTACATCCATATTCATGAGAGATATTGAAATGTAGTTTTCCTTTCTTGTAATGTCTTTGGTTTTGGTATTAGGATAATGATGCCCTCATAGAATGAGTTAGGAATTATTCTCTCTGCTTCTATTTTCTGGAAAGGATTCTAGAGAATTGGTATAATTTCTTCCTTAAATGTTTTCTGGAATTCACCAGTGAACCCATCTGGGCTTGGGTCTTTCTTTTGAAAAGTTTTGGAAGGTTATAGTTATTGATTTAATTTATTTAATAAATACAGGCCTATTCAGATTGTCTATCCAGATACTGCACTGTTAGCACATGTATAGATGTGTAGAATTGAGAGTCCAGAAATAAACCCTCATATTTATGGTCATATGATTTTTAAAATAAATTTATTTATTTATATATTTATTTATTTATTGGCTGTGTTGGGTCTTCATTGCTGGACGCAGGCTTTCTCTAGTAGCGGCAAGCAGGGGCTACTCTTGCGGTGCCCGGGCTTCTCCATGTGCTGGCTTCTTTGTTGTGGAGCACTGGCTCTAGGCACACAGGTTTCAGTAGTTGTGGAACGCAGGCTCAATAGTTATGGCTTGAAGGCTCTAGAGCGCAGGTTCAGTAGTTGTGGCACATGGGCTTACTTGCTCTGTGGCATGTGGGATCTTTCTGGACAAGGGCTCGTACCCATGTCCCCTGCATTGGCAGGCGGGTTCTTAACCACTGCGCTACCAGGGAAGTCCCAGTCATATGATTTTTGACAAGGATGCCAAAACAATTTAGTGGAGAAAGAAGTCATTTCTACAAATGGTGCTGGGGGACTCCCCTGGTGGTCCAGTGGTTAGGACTCTGAACTCTCACTGCTGAGGGCCCAGGTTCAATCCCTGGTCGGGAAACTAAGATCCCACAAGCCACACTGCCAATAAATAAATAAAAATAAAATTAAAAAAAATAGTCCTGGAATAGCTAGATATCCACGTGCAGAAGAATGAAGTTGGACTCCTTTCTCATACTATGTACAAAAATTAATTCAAAATGAATTATAGACCTAAATGTAAGAGCTAAAGCTCTTAGAAGAAAACATAGATGTAAATCTTTGTGACTTTGGGCTGGACAAGGGTTTCTTAGCTATGACACCTGAAGCACAAGCAACAAAGAAAAATTAGATACACTGGACGTCACTAAAATTTTTAAATTTTTTGCTTAAAAGGACGCTATCCAGAAAGTGAAAAGACAACCCACAGAATGGAATAGAAGTCTTGCAAATCATATATCCAATAAGAGACTGGTATCTAGAATATATATAAAACACTTATAATGCAATAATAAAAAGACAACCAAATTAAAAATGAGCAAAGAATTTCAATAGACATTTCTCAAAAAAGATACATATATATGGTTAATAAGCACATGAAAAGATGTTCAGCATTATTAGTCACTGAGAAAATGTAAATGAAAATTACAGTAAAATAGCACTTCACACACACTAGGCTGGCTATAATCAAAAAGACAATAACAAGTGTTGGTGAAGATGTGGGAAAATTGGAACCCTTATACACTGCTGGTGGGAATATAAAATGGCGCAGCAGGGTTAGAAAACTGTAAGTCCCTCAACAAGTTAAACATAGAGTTACCATATGATCCAGCAATTACAATCCTAGGCAGTTCCACCCAAGAGAACTGAAAACACACTCACCCAAAAACTTTCACACAAATGTTCATAACAGCAAGCGTTCCACCAAACTCAGCAAGAAGCATGACCCCAGGCTCTGGGGGCCACTGGCAAACAGGTGATAAAGACATGGGCACAAGAATAGAGAAGCAATATCTAAAGAAAAAACTGCCCCAAGTGCCCATGAATAAAGTTTAGTTGATAAATTTATTCTGTTTAGAATAGGTAATACCATTGAAAAGACAGCAACTCAAAGGTAAGTGTTTTAATGAAATGGTAAATTCAAGGGAACTTCATGAGTTTCCATTAGGGAAGATTTATTAAATTTTTGGTTTTTCAGCTTTTCCAATCACAAAAAAAGGCCTGCACTTCTTTTGGTTCTAAGGGACCTACAGTGTCCCCAAAGCATACAGGATGGTCACAGGGCTGCTCCCTGATTTCTATCATAGTAGCCAAAAAGTGTAAACAACATAGATGTCTGTCAACCTATGAATGAATAAACAAAAGGTAACATATTTGTGTGGTGGGATTTTATTCAGCCATAAAAAGGAATGAAGTAGTGACACATGCTACAACATGGGTGAAGCTGAAACATTACATGCTAAGTGAAAGACACCAGATACAAAAGCCACATATGTATGATTCCATTTGTATTAAAGGTCCAGAATAGGTGTTGCAATGCAAATAGAAGTAATTGTTCTTTTTTCCCCTTGAAAGCAAAGAAAAAGAGAACAGCGAACCGTCTAGAGGAAAAACATAACCTGGCCTGAAAGACTTCATCACTCCTTGTTTTACTTTGTCACTGCTCTGTAGTAACTAGATTTGTACTTCACAAAGCTAACCTCACTCCCTGATACTGTATAAATTACAATGGGCACCTATCACCCTTAACTCTGTGTGTTATAGCCTGCCTCTCACTCCCTAACCTTATTACGTCCCAGAACCTGCATTCTACATACCCCTTGTAGCAGATCACGGCTGTAGTTTTTTTTTTCATTTCAGAAAGAAGATCTCCAGCCATTAAACCAGAGGCAAATGGACGCAATTAACAGACTGCCAGACTCCAATTACCTGGCGGCCCAACGCCAGCTATGACTGTTTTGAAATAATGCGAAGGAAAAGAATGCAAGACCTTCACCATCTGGATCCTTATCATTTACCCCGGATTGCAAGCTCCACGTACAAAATCTTCCCTGACTCCCAAGAACGGGGGGCACAGTTCTTAAGGTGCTAGCCTGCTGTGTCTTCCCTTCTGCTTGACAGAAAAATAGAGCCATATCTTTCTTCCTCCAAAATTTGTCTCCGTATTTCTATTCGACCTTGGCGCACAGACTAGCCACTATTGTGGCAACATAGGCAAATCTACCGAAACAGAAAGTAGATTAATGGTTGCCCGGGTCTGAGAAAAAGGTGAATGGGGAATGAGTGCTAATGGGTATGGAGTTTTCTGGGGTGAGGAAAATGTTCTGGAATTGGATAGTGGTGATGGTTGCACAACGTTATAAATATACTAAAAACTACTGAATTGTATACTTTAAAATGGAGTATTTTATGGTATGTGAATTATAGCTCAATAAAACTGTTATCTCAAAAAAGTTATACAGGCGTATTAAAGGAAATGTAAAAAATAGAGAAAAGAAATGGCCGTAATTTCACTGTGTTAGTCAGGATCCAGTTGGGAAAAAACAAACTGTACTAGATATTTCAGACAGATGGGATTTAATATAGAAAACTAGTTCAAAACTGTTGGAAGAACTAAAGAAGCCACAGAGGAAAAGGTGAGATATCTCAGAGATTAGTCAGTGCAGAAAACACACCATGCCCAGGGCTAGAGGAACAAAAGGCATGGGAGGAAGTTGGTGCTATCAGAACGCAAGAGCTTGCTCTCTGCTGGGAAGGGCCCAAGGAGTATTGGAACAGCGGGTAGGGCCATCTAGGCTGGTACTAAAACCCTGGAGAGACATCTCTGGGAGTGAGGAAGGGCGTGGAGGTCACTCCAATGGAGGAGCGCCCACCCATAGCATCCGGAAACAGGAGTGTCTTTCCTCCCCTCCCCCTCCCACTGCACTTCTCAGGATCAGAAGCTCAGGTGAGGCAGCCAGCTGGGAGGGGGTGGGAGCAATTTGCCTGCAGGTCCCAATCTCCTGTAGCCCACAGCAGAGCTCTGCAGGTTGGGAATGGGGTAGGAGGACAGACGTCAGGATCACCTACCAAGAATCTGATGATATTCTGACTGTGGAATGCGTCTAATTTCATTTTTACGGAGATTCATTTCCTGGAGATGTTTTAGAGATACTATATTTCCATTTTATACCTGCTTTTTCTATTTTACGTTATATAAAGACATGGAAAATACTTGATTGCCGTCATGAGTGCCATTCCTCAAGGCCATGCAGAACCCCAACAAAACGCTGAAGTCAGATGTCACAAAATGCAGCCTAGGGACTGCCAGTTTCAGGATCACCTGAAAGAATTATCCAAGAGGCAGATTGTTGATCTCTACCCCACACCTACAGAACCAGAATCTCTGGGTGTGGGACCTGGAATCTGCATTTTTAACATCCTCCAAGGAATTTGTATTTACACCAGGATTGGTGAACACTCCTTCTGAAACCTGGAGAAGCTGAAATATTAAGTTCTATCCAAAGCTGTTCTATATCAGTCCCAATCTCCCAATTTATCCCTCCCCCCCGGCCCCTCCCACCCTTATCCCCCTGGTAACCATAAGTTTCTTTTCTACATCTGTAACTGTATTTCTGCTTTGTAGATAAATTCACTTGTACCCTTTTTTTAGATTCCACATATAAGCGATAGCATATGATATTTGTCTTTCTCTGTCTGACTGACTTCACTCAGTATGATAATCTCTAGGTCCATCCATGTTGCTGCAAATTATTTCATTCTTTTTTATGGCTGGGTAATATTCCATTGTATGTATGTATCACATCTTCTTTATCCATTCATCTGTTGATGGACATTTAGATTGTTTCCATGTCCTGACTATTGTAAATAGTGCTGCAATGAATATTGGGGTGCATGTATCTTTTCAAATTATGGTTTTCTCCAGATATATGCCCAGGACTGGGATTGCTAGATCATATGGTAGCTTTATTTTTAGGTTTTTAAGGAACCTCCATACTGTTCTCCATAGTGGCTACACCAATTTACACTCCCACCAACAGTGTAGGAGGGTTCCCTTTTTTCCACACCCTCTCCAGCATTTACTGTTTGTAGATTTTTTTGATGATGGCTATTCTGACAGGTGTGAAATGATACCTCATTGTAGTTTTGAACTTGCATTTCTCTGATAATGAATTATTAAAAAAAAAACTATCTTTTCATTTTGCTTCTTTTCCTAGAAAATTATAGCGGAAATTCAATAGCTATAGCTTTCTGGGAAAAAAGCTCTCCCCATTGTCATAAATACTAGAATTTTCCTCTAAAGTTTCTTTCATATACCTCATTGGGTTCAATAATCCTCAAGGTTCTAAAAACTTTTAAATGTTTTCACTGCAGACACCATCTCAGCACCTGTATCTACCATCTCTTAGTCATCTGAACTTCCGGCCAGTCTCACAACTGACAGAAGCTGGCAGCCAGGCAATCACCTCCTGTGATAACACATCAGCACATTTTCCTTTTTTTTCTTTTTAAGATGTGTAGGCAGGGAATGAGAGGCAGAGAAAAGAAAAGAAAAGAAAAGAAAAGAAAAGAAAAGAAAAGAAAAAAGAAAAGAAAAGAAAAGAAAAAAAGAAAAGAAAGGAAAAGAAAGAAAAGAAAAGAAGGGGAATTGAGTGCAGTTGTTCACTGAGAAATCACGCATCGGCCAATCTTGGGGAGATGGCTGCCTAAAGATCAAACAGAAATAATGTTTGGAAGATGAAATTTAAGATTATTTGGTAACAGCTGGGGGCTCCCAGATTTAATGATAGCTCATTAAAATTGCTCTTTTAACCACCCAGCTGAATCTTCATGTGCAGACCTTTGTCTTTGAAATAAAAGGAAATTTTGAGATTAGCTCATCACGTGAATCTAGTCATCTGCTTCTTCCAGGCTGAGAAAGAACAATGGGCTAATAACACCATTCGTATATTCAGGTTCCTATAAAGCAAAGACTCACAGTCACCAAAGTTTAACGCCAGCTGCAGCTTTTCCAGCAATCTGAGCAGGAGTCATTAATACCAGGCATTTTGCTTAGAAAATACCTATGCCAAGGAATGGTAATATTCTATGTGGTCACATATCCCAGGAGAATCCTCCATGAAGTATGTCTAGATGCAAGTCACATTTCTTTTTTCTTTTTTTTTAAAGAAGATTTTTGGTATTTTTCTATCTACAGGTGCTTGGGCTACATGAGGGGATCTTTCTTGTACTTGCCTGTTAGGAAATCCACATAGTGCATTTAATTTCAGGATTGGTCTTCCTGTTTTATTAAGTCCATTCATCATTTATCGAGAGGTCATAAACACCTGCCCCAGAAGGGAGCGGCGGGGGGGGGGGGGGGGGGGGGGAATAGGCAGCCACTGGTAGAAAGGCCAACCCAAGACTCCGTGGATAAGAATCCATGCTTCCAATGCAAGGGGTGCGGGTTTGATCCCCGGTTGGGGAACAAAGATCCAGCATGCCAAGCAGCCAGGCTGGAAAAAAAAAAAGAATTCTTGCCATGACAGTGACAGTCATTGCTAAGCTAAGGAGACAGGGGAGAAAGCTGCTGAATGTCATCCTAAAGCTTCGCACAAGAATTATGGTGGACAGGAGCCCTTCACCTGAGGAGGTTGTTGGGGACCAATGACAAAGGGGTGTGTGACCATGACAGGTCACAAAGGGCCACAGAGGATAAATGTGGCCAGGTGGCAGGGGACAGGTCCCAGAGGAGACAGGCAGGTAGTTACTCCCCTCCCCAGGACTGGGTTTTAGGCACCTCCCCCCCCGGGGGATCAAACACCAGAGGCACACCTGTCTTAGAGAAAAACCATGAGCCTTGAATCTTATTTTATTACACACCCCATGGCTGCCATGCAGTGGTCTTGTTAAAGACACCAGGGAGCAAATCAGCTACAACTGTACATGGGAGACTGAAGTATTTAAGTATGTTTGAGAGAGGCCTGATCCTGCCCAGAAAAAGAAAAGTGATTGACATGCACAGCCCCGTCCAAAGGGTGTCTCTGAGCATCACAGCCACCAGCCCACAAAACCACTGCTTAAGGTCACACTGCTACCTGACCAGCCACAGGCTGTGATGAGCACGTTGTATATGACCAGATGCCAAAGGGCAAGCCTGCAAACCAGGCTACCTCCCTTGAAGTCTATAAGGCTCTCTGTCCATTATGAAGAGATGCAGGACCTATGTCTGATGCTCACCATTGGCTGTGTCTCCCTTCAGATGTATGGGATGCCTCTTCACTGATTGGGACAACCTCCCATATTTCCTGAAGCCACCAGTGGTGGGTCACGGCAGCTCCCAGGCCACCCTAGCTGTGGACACAGTGGACACGCCTGTGTCTGCGGCAGAGGTTGGGAAAAGCCCAGGGCCAAAGTTCCAGGGAAAAGGGGACCAGAATCCACCATGCCTCAGGAGCCCTCCACGGTTCCTGAGATGTCCAGGCCCCCCACTTCTGGTAATGTTGGGGGGAATCAAGTCCAGCATGCCTCCCCCACACATTGTGTTCACAGAAGACCCAGTGGATTCCCTTGAGCCCATCTGCTCTGCAGTCACAAAGTCTGAAAGCTTGCCTGCAGACCCTGCAACAGGCGCTGTGCACATGAGTGTGGAGGTGATCAAGTCTGCAGCCCTGGGACAGATAAATGCAGCCATGGCGGGGCAGGCAGAAAGGGCCAGGAGGAAGGCAAGCCCACATGACCATGGCAGTGCTGCAAACTAAGTCCTCAGAAGATGCTTCCAGCTCATCGGCAGGGGCTGCTGGTCTCTGCCTAGAGGGTGACATGAGTGATGACTCCAGGAGCAGGACCCACCAGCGAAGAAGAAGCTAAAGGTCCATAAGGGGACCACATCATGCATGCTTGCAGGATGAAGGCTGCATGGTATCCCAGCACGATGCTGAGGCCTGGATGGAAAGAATGGCATAGAGGGATATACCCATCTGCATGAGAAGTCCTGACCACTATCTGATGGGTGTAAGTTGCTGCAGGGCAGTGGGGGACAAATGACTCGAAAGATCATCCTCCAGCCAGTCGTGACCCAGATGTGGAGGCATGAGAGATGACAAGAAAAGAACAGGACCAGAGCAGCCCTGGGGGCAGCAGGCTCAGCTCCTCCCTTCCCCTCACAAGAGCACCAGCCCCACCCCGAGGAGTCCAGGACATCTCATAAGTGGGGGTGCTGACCTACAACTAGCTCTACAACCAGGAACTTCAAATCTAGCCCTATTACAAGACACAGGGCAGAGAGCTGGATGGTGGACATTGTATTTGAGGCTACGGAAGGGAGCACCATGGAAGCCACCCTGGAGGCAGCCGAGGGGGCAGGGCTGGAGGTCATGGGGACCAAGCCATCTGAGACCAAGGAGACAGTGAAATTTGATGTCTATTAAACAGGTGTCCAGGGAGCAGACTCTGACTCTCCTAACTGACATTTAAATAAATGAAAAGAAAAGCACACGATCTTGGAATGAACTGCTATCTTCTGTTTGGATGTCTGTGTCCCACAACCTAGCAGTGACCTCAGAGTGGACACTCTCACATCAGCAAAGCTGAAGCCTGAGATCCTGATCTCCAGCCAAGTGGAGCCCCACATCACAGCAGAGCCCACAGAGCCAGTAGGAACACTCTATTCTGCCTCAACCACTGTCACTTTGGGTTCCCCAGGGCTATGGCTGAAAGTTACAGTCTGTGTGCCAGGCTGTAACGTACTGACCTCCCCAAATTCATATGTTGAAACCCCAAACCCCAATGTAACTGTTTTGGAAATAGGACCTTTATGGAAGTAATTAAGGTTAAATGATGTCATAAGGATGCCATAGGATTAGTGTCTTTATAAAATGAGAAAGTAAAGAGAGCACGTGAGATTGGGATTGACAAATATACACAATTATGTATAAAACAGAAAACTAATAAGAACTTGCTGTATAGCACAGGGAACTCTACTTCACTGTACAGTAGAAAATAACACAACATTGTAAAACAACTAAGCCTCAATAAAAAACAAAAAACAAAAAAAAGAGAGAGAGCACGTGCTCTCTCCACCATGTGAAGACACAGCAAGAAGCTGACTGCCTGTCTGCAAGCCAAGAGGAAGGCCTTCCCTAGGAACTGAATCTGTAGGCACCTTGGTGTTGGACATTCCAGCCTCCAGACTGAGAAAATAAATGTCTATTTTATTTTCACTGGATGTAAGCCACCCAGTCTATAGTATTTTGATACGGCAGCCAAGCAAACTCAGACACATCTCTCCCCTCTTTCTCACTGTCCCACCTCCTGAAGGTCCCCAAATACAATCATTTGGTCCAGTCCACACAGTCTACAGATTAAGCAAAGACAGGCCTCATACCCCGTCGGGGATGCTAGGAGGGGAGTGGAGCAGCTTTTGTTGGCAATCAGAACAGGAAAGTCTGACTTAGCGACTCCATTCCTAGGTATGTACCTTACTTATACACACATACTCCAGGAAACTCTACTGAAATTGTATGCAGCAAAATAACTCACAATAGCAAACACAGCCCAAACGTCCAACAACAGGAAAATTGGTAAATTCTGGTATAAGCATATAGTGGGATATTATACAATACAGTGAAAATGATGAAATGAATGTGCTGTGCATATTAGCATTGATGAATCTCAAATCATGTTGAGTTCTTAAAACACATCAAAAGAATCTATGTTATATGGTTCCATTTACACAGAACTTCAAGACTAAGCAACATATTGTACATATTTGCAATATCTGGAGAGAAAAACAAGGGAACAATGAACAACACAGCATGTAGGTTAGAGGTTCTTTCCAGGTGGAAAGGAGATCGGTGTGCATCCCAGGGCTTCAGCAGTGTTGGGAATGGTTCTATTTCTTAGCAGGGTGGTGATTGTCCATGTGTTACTATGCTTTTTCTTTTTCACATTTTAACATCTCTGAAATTAGGAAAGTCTTATAATCTCCATCAACCAGGTGATAGTTGTCATTTGTTATTCCCTCAGAAATGCCTTAACCAAATCATTTCTGTTATGTTTTCCTTTTTACGTATGCACAAAAGTAGCATGTGACAAAGATCTGTTTAAATCTGGATGACTTCAAAATTCCAAGTGACAAAAAGACATTCCAAGCCTCTCATTTGTTCAGGCTTCTCCAAGGCACTGGAAGGGGTGCTGCCAATGTGTTCCCATGTATTTTTTTTTTTTACTGAAGTATAGTTGATTTAAAATGTTGTACCAATATCTGCTGTACAGCAAAGTGACTCAGTTATACACAGATATACATTCTTTTTTATATTCTTTTCCATTATGGTTTATCCCAGGAGATTGGATATAGCTCCCTGTGCTCTACAGTAGGACCTTGTTGTTCATCCATTTTTAATGCAGTAGTTAGTGCCTACCAATCCCAAACTCCCAGTCCACCCCTCTCCCTGGCCCCCTCTCCCTTGGCAGCCACACGTCTGTTCTCTATATCTGTGAGTCATTTTCTCTTTTGTAGATAGGTTCATTTGTGCCATACTTTAGATTCCACATATAAGTGATATCATATGATATTTGTCTTTCTCCTTCTGACTTAATTCACTGAGCATGACAATCTCTAGTTGCATGCATGTTGCTGCAAATGGCATTATTTCTTTTTTACGGCTGAGTAATACTCCATTGTATTTATGTACCACGTCTTTATTCATTCATCTATCAATGGACATTTAGGTTATTTCCATGTCTTGGCTATTGTGAATAGTGCTGCTATGAGCATAGGGGTGCATGTATTTTTTTTTTTTTAGGTGAGAAGTAAATTTATTTAGAGAGAAACACAGTCCACAGACAGAGTCTGGGCCATTTCAGAGGGTGAGAGTGGCCTGCACATACCTTTTTGAATTATAGTTTTGTCTGGGTATGTTCCCAGGAGTGGGACTGCTGGATCATATGGTAATTCTAATTTAATTTTCTGAGGAAACTTCATACAGTTTTCCCTAGTGGCTGTATGTATGTATTTTTGTAAATGTTTGCAAAGCAGGATATTTAAACCAGAGTCAGTTAAGATCACTTTCTTTCTACTCCAGCTTCCCCTCAGTCACACAGACATTCCCCCAGCACTTTTCTTTGTCAGACAGTATTAGAGCAGGCATGAATATTTGTGGAATCTGGCTTGGGGAAAACTGAATTGGGGGTATATTCAGTAACATACATTTATGTATCTGTAGCTATCTCCATTCACATTTATTGCTGGCCACCCAGGAGAGAAATGACTTGCAAGGATACTGTCATTGGTCTCTCACCCAGTGACACGAAGAGAAGTTAAATGGCCAGAGAACAAAATGTGATATGAATCTAATCTATGAACTTCTGTCCTTGGAATAGGTAGTTAGGTGGTTCTATAAGAAACAGGGCTTGATGAATACAAGCTAGAAGTGAGTCTCTGATATCACACAGATATGCAAGACAGTTAATTGTATTAATTAATACAATTAATATTATGTTACTTTCTGAATTTTGTGATGTTTGTGGTATTTGCCAGCTTCTGAAAATTGGTAATTTCTATTTATTTTTCCATTTTAAATAAATGTTCACTTTCATGCCTACTTTTATGTTCCTAATTTTGTACCTTTTTTTTTGAACTTTATATTTTTTAATTTGGTCAAATGTCATCATAATATTTATGGGCAAATCTCCACTCAACACAGAAATTATACTTTATTTCTCTTTTTTGTATGCTTACATTGTATCACTTAAAAATTATAAGGACAGGGACTTCCCTGGTGGTGCAGTGGTTAAGAATCTGCCTGCTAATGCAGGGGACATGGGTTCGATCCCTGGTCCAGGAAGATCCCACATGCTGCTGAGCAACTAAACCCGTGTGCCACAACTACTGAGCCTGTGCTCTACAGCCCATGAGCCACAACTACTGAGACTGAGTGTCACAACTACTGAAGTCTGTGTGCTTAGAGCCCATGCTCCGCAATGAGAAAAGCCACCACAATGAGAAGCCCGAGCACCGCAGTGAAGAGTAGCCCCCGCTCGCCACGACTAGAGAAAAGCCCAAGCACAGCAAGGAAGACCCAACGCAGCCAAAAATAAAAAATAAATTAATTAAAGAAAATTATAAGGACAGAAAATACAGCATAGTAAAATTACTATTCTTACCATATCACTGTCAATGTCATTTTAAAAAACATTTATGGAATGCCTATTCTGTGTAGACATTTTTCTAGATGACATATTTAATCTCTATAACAACAGTTCTCAAAATCCCTCAAATGGGGTCTCAGGAATCCTTACACTCTTTTTTTTCTTTTTCCTTACGGTTTTTTTCCAATTCTATTGAAAAGTAATTGACATACATCACTGTATAAGTTAAAGGTGTACAGCATGATGGTTTGATTTGCATATATTGTGAAATGATCACCACAATAGGTCCAGCTAACATCCATCATCTCATATAGATATAATAAAAAGAAAAGAAAGAAGAAAAAAAGGGAAAAAGAAAATTTCTCCTTGTGATGAGAACTCTTAGGATTTACTTCCTTAAGTACTTTTCCGTAGACCATACAGCAGTATCAGCTGTAGTCCTCATGTTGTACATTACATCCCTGGTACTTATGCACCTGATAACGGCAGTTTGTATCTTTTGACCACCTTCATCCCTTCACCACCTTCATTCTCTTCTCCCCCAACCCTCTGCCTCTGATAACCATAGGTCTGAATTCTCTATGAGTTTTATTGTTTGCTTTTTTAGATTCCACATGTAAGTGCCTTAAAGAGAGCCTCCAAGTTCGAATGAGTTTCGGGCCCCACAAAATTTATCTGTCCCTAAATAAAAGTTTATCAGAGGATTCTCACTCCCAACTTTCTATTGCTACCACCTCATCTCCATGGCCCTTCATCCTACAACCAGTAAACCACTTCATGAATTTCTGATTTCTTTTTTCTGTATTTTTGAAAATTAAGCATATATGAATACACACACACACATGCATTCTTATTTAACCTTTTATTTTACACCAAAGGTGGCATGCATGTATTCACTATCCTTATGCAAAATTTTTTAAATTTAATTTTTATTTTATGTTAGAGTATAGTTGATTTACAATGTTTGTTAGTTTCAGGTGTACAGCAAAGTGATTCAGTTATACATACACTTACATCCATTCTTTTTCAGATTATTTTCCCACAAAGGTTATTAAAGATTACTGAGTAGAGCTTCCTGCACTGTAGAGTAGGTCCTTGTTAATTATCCATTTTACATGTAGTAGTATGTGTATGCTAATCTCAAACTCATGATTTATCCCTCCACCGGCCTTTCCCCTTTGGTAACCATAAGTTTGTTTTCAAAGTCTGTGAGTCTGTTTCTGTTTTGTAAGTAAGTTCATTTGTGTCTTTTTTTTTTTAGATTCTACCTATAAGTGATATCATATGATATTTGTTTTTCTCTGTTTGACTTGCTTCACTCAGTATGATAATCTCTAGGTCCATCCATGTTGCCGCAAATGGCATTATTTCATTCTTTTTTATGGCTGTATTCCATTGTATATATGTACCACATCTTCTCCATCTATTTCTCTGTCAATGGACATTTAGGTTGCTTCCATTTCTTGGCTATTGTAAATAGTGCTGTCAAAGCTGTCATATTCTAAAATTTGACTTTCTGGATTTTCAGTAACAGTTATCAAAGGCTTTTTCCATTTTTAGGTTATGAAGAAATTATCCCATGTTTTAATCTAATACTTTCAGTTTTTAATTTCTTTAAAATTTATTTATTTATTGGCTGCTTTGGGTCTTTGTTGCTGCATATGGACTTTCTCTAGTTGCAGCGAGTGGGGGCTACTCTTCATTGTGGAGCACCGGCTCTATGTGCACAGACTTTACTAGTTGTGGCACCTGGGCTCAATAGCTGTGGTTTGCGGGCTCTAGAGCACAGGCTCAATAGTTGTGGAGCTGTTGCTCTGCCGCATGTGGAAGCTTCTCTGACCAGGGATTGAACCTGTGTCCCCTGCACTGGCCGGTGGATTCTTAACCACTGCACCTCCTGGGATCTCCCGTAGTTTTTAATTTTTAATCTGATATACACTATGAAGTATGTATCCAATTTTATCTATTTTGAAATGGTTATCCAATTGCCCCAACACTGCTTATTAAAAAGCCCATCCCCTTACCCTAGCAAACTTGAGATGCCATCTAAAGCAAACACTAACGTTTGTATGCACTTGGCTCTGTTTCCAGACTTGTTCTGAACTTGCTGCTCCATTGATCTATTTGCCTATTCCTGCATCAATACCACATTGTTTTAATAGCTGGTTGGGCTAGCTGTCCCCTCAGTCTGCCATTCTTGTTTATTTTATTATAAAATCTTTAGAATCAGCCTGTCTAGACTCAGAAAATAAGTTATTAGGTTTTAACATTAAGGATGTTTTTGTTAACTTTTACATGATGACTTGGAGAAAACTGGCATCTCTGTGATGTTGAATCATTCCATCCAAAAATGAGAGAGATCTTTCCATTTGTTCAAGCCTACTTATGTTATCTTTGGGAATGTTTTATAATTTTCCTCAAGTAGTTCCTTGTGTACTTCTTTATTGCTAGGTTCTTTTTTTTCTTTTCTGTTGTTATTGTAGTTAGGGTCCATTATATCTTCTAGTTTGTTATTGTAAATAGAAACTACAGCTATTTTTGTATGTAAATTTAATATCCTGTTCCTATATCAAATTCTCATATTGTTAGTATGAATTTAAGACTTGATTCTCCCAGGGTTTTCCAAGTATGTTATCACATCACATCATCCATAAATAGAAATCTTTTTTTTCCAATTCTTTTCTTTTTCCATTTTTACAGTTCCAATTTTTTCTCCTGAGCCCTAATTATTTTTTTCAGAGCTAAGAGAGATGGAATGTTGGACAGAAGTCTCTGGGCAGGTGGGAGGGACTGCAGTCTGGAGCACAGGATAGAGTCTGACCAACATAGGAGAGGCACCTTTCTCTGCAGAAAGCAGAAGGCAGTAGAGCGTGAGCCTTTGGCTTGTTAATCTCCTCCAGAGAGAGGGATCATGGGGTGGAGGTGTCAGCCTCTGGAAGAAACCAAGGCCAGAAAAGAGGAAAGGGTAAAACAGCCCCCACTCTAGTGCTATGGAGGACACAAAGCTTAGTATTGAGCCAAACCCACTCCAAACTAGCCTGGGTCCTGACTTTTCTGGTGAGATCTGGAAAATTCATTCACAGTTTGCTGCCAGATAAATGAATAAACAAATGTTTATTCCTGGTCTTCATGCCCTTGGGTCATTCCTTCCCCGAGTGTGGAATGATCCTAGTGACTTGATTCTAACAAAAGGAATAGACAAATTGGTGAGAAGTCACTTTCAAGATTAGACTGTGCCCTCTCTGATGCTTTCCTGTCACTCTGATGGAAGCCAGCTGCCCTATGGAGAGGTCCACATCAATGGCAAGGAACTGATGTCTCCAGCCGATGGGGAGCATTGGCCTGAGGCCGTCAACAGCCATGTGAGTGAGCATGGAAGTGCATCCTCTCCCAGTTGGGATCTGAGATGACCGCAGCCCTGACCAGCGCCTTGATTACAGCCTTGTGAGGGATCCTGAACCCCAGGAGTAGCCTAAGCTGTCCTTTATTCCTAACTCCCAAAAAATATAATAAATGTACTTTTTAAACACTAAAAAAAAAAGAGAGAGAGAGAGAGAGTGAGAGAGAGACCTATAATTTTGTAGGAAGGAGTTAGGTAACCTTAAGAATCCTATAAATGGTTAAATCAAAACTCCTTGCCTTCAAGGAATCATCTGATTCAGTTTATGTCAATGGTTGTGTATACTAGCAACACTTCACAATCTCAAAGAAAATATCAGTTCTAGGTCCCATCGCTAGAGATTTAATTTGGGGATGGAGCCCCAGGGAAGCTGCAGTTTTGGAAGGCTCCCAGGTGGTTCTAATGGAGCCAAAGTTGGGAGTCCTATGCTTACCCTACGGATGCCTGGGTCTGTGTTACCTGTGTCTCCTTGGTCGCTAGGAGGCAGCCACCTAGCTCAGGTGTCCGGAGGAGTATCGCCTTCTTAAGTCAAACTCGGAGTGCTGCTACACAGAAGCCTGGGACCCAGCCCCTGTATTTTACAATTTAGATTGCTCATTTCTACTCAGTGCTTCCTGTGCAACCTGGAAAGGGCTAGGCACTTTTTAAAACAAGAAACGCCTGAAGCTCAATGAAGTGAAAGGACTTTCACCTTCTTATTTTCGGCTGTTGTGATACCTGCTGTATCCGCAGAGTCTAGAATAGTGCCTGGTACCTAGTAGGTTCTCAATAAACAGGAGTCTTAGGAACGAACTGCCGTAGAAGACGCTGGAAGGATAGTGAGTGAATTCCAGGTAACCCTGGATCATTTTTCACTGTAACAGTGGATCACTGAAACGCGTTTCTATTTCTGACTTTCCGGGCAGAGACCTCCGATACCATCTGGTCTGCGGCTAAAAGAGCCTGGCTCCCGGTACCTCCCTGCCGCTGCCCCACCGCTCCCAGACCGAAGACCTGTCCTAATAAGGTAGCGCCGGGAATGGGCTCGGAGTTGCACGACTAGGCACATCCTGCCTCGCGCACGCGCACAGCTCCTGCGCTGGTCTCCTGAGGAGCCGGCGCAGGCTCAGAGAAGAACTTTCTTCCCGCTGGCTCCGCCCAGCTCGCTCCCGGGGGGCGGGGCGAAGGCCCGGCTGCGCGAAGCGAGGAAGAGGCTGCGCGCATGCGCGGAAGGAAGCTGAGGGGCGGGGTGGCCGTGGCCGGCCGGGCTCGAGCGAGTTGAGAGAAAATGCAGGTGAGCAGGTCGGGGGGTCGCGACGTCTGGGGGCTGTGGCGGCTCGTTTGCCCCGCTGGGTCTGCGCGGGCAGCGGGCTGTCCTTGCCGGGCCTGAGGGAAGCGCCGGACGCCGCCAGCGCGGAGAGGCCACGCGAGGCGAGGTCGGCGCAGGCGCAGTGAGGGCGGGCGGGCGTGGTCGCACGGGTCCGCGGGCTGGGCGTCTTCACCCCGTGTGTCCCACCCCCACATCTCAGTCCTTGGGGCTGCCGCTCCCCGAGGTCGGCTCCCCTGGGGCCTGTGAAGACCGCTCCGGATCTCACCTGACGGAGTTGCTTCCTACTTGTTAGCTGTCTTAGCGAGCACCTGGGCAGGTGCGTTATGGATCCCTTCACGGATGTGGAAGCTGAGGCTTGGACCAGTGGACCGGGGGGGGGTCCCCAGAACTTAACCCAGCGGCAGAACCCGTGTTCCTGACTCCACCTAGAGCTGAGTAGGGGGTTATTACAATCTCTCCCCTACTGCTGCCCCCCCAGCGTTGGTGTTCAGGTTGAGGTGCGCCCACTCTGGATTCCCTGGCTTCCAGAGCTCAGCCCGAGGGTCCCGCAGCCCAGTTACTTTGCATCTTAAAATGGATAAAACCAAATCCCCAAAGCATCAGGAATTTGTAATGGAGTTTGAGTAACACACATGGAAAAGTGAAAAAAAAATGACACCGTGGCAATGGATGCTTTTATGAGAAAATCTCTTGACAACTCAATTTTGTCACTGTCGAAGGGTCCGTCTCCAAAGCTCATTCTGCTGTCTCCCAGATCTCGCTGTGGTCAGGAATCCCGATGAACTCATCTCTGACTTGGTGGCAAAAGGGAAATGGAGTTATTGTGGGTTTGGGGGCTGGAGAGGATGATCAAAACTCAGGGCTCCCCCAGCCTCCTTTGCATTCTCTGTCCTTCAGGTCTCAGCTTCAAAACGTCACCTCTTCAGAGGCCTTCCTGACCACCCTGTGGAAAGGATTCTGTTTGTTTTTCTTTTGAAATATTTTATCAGGACCGGGACAAGGAGCTGGGGCTGGACCCTGGTTATCCCGGTGCCCTTTCCAGAGCTCCCTGGTTTCATATTCCAGACCAGGACTGTTAGCAGTGTTCCTGCCAAACCAGGGTTTGGGCAGCTGGGTTCCGGAGCTAAGAGCCCACCTTGACACTTATCCTTCTGACGTTTGATCATCGTAAATTTGACTCGTTCCAGCCTGGTGCTGTCTTCCTAAACGCACAGCTTTCCAGGCTTGTGAGGATTAGCCAGGTTTAGGATTAGACACAGGTAAAGAGCTTCACAGAGTGCCCAGCACCTAGGACTCAATAAGCGTCAGCCGTTGTGAGCTGCTCCACTGAGTCTCAGCTCTTCCTCTCAGGTTTGGCTGTTAGAGAGTCAGTCAGGCTCTCTTCCCTCTGATTCTCCTGCAGCCACTCAGGACGTTCAGGTGCTCGACATCTCTGCACTCAGGCCCTTTGCACAGGCTGGTCTGTCAGCCTGGAAAGTAATTTCCTGAGTTCTCACTCCTCTGTCTGATTCATTCTCACCTTCCAGTGATGGTTAAATGTCACCTCTTCTGAGAGAACGTCCCTGCCCATCCTGTGGGATGCAGGCCTCCTGGAACTCTCTAGCTCAGCAGCCTGTTGGTCATTGCGTTTGCCATAATTCATAGTATATCTTTGTATATTTAATTATTCATTGCCTGTCCCTTCCTCTCACTTGTAAAATAGGTGACTTTGACATTCACTATGCTTCCCTACTATCTGGTACAATAATTTACATATAGTAGGTACTTAATATATATCATTGGATGGATCACTCTGAGTCATTAATGAAAACACTGACCAGAAGCCAGGTCAGAGCCTCGGTATCAGCATTGATGTCTATCTGCACGTCGTAGCCTGATTTTTACCCCAAGGCAGGAAGATTGGAGCAGGGCTTGTGGGTCTTTTGACATTTTTTCAGAAATAGGCCACAGAATAATTTGGTGTGAATTCCCGTTCCCACCACTTTCCCATTTGACCCCTTGCCCAACATGGCACCCTCCACAGTGGACTTGGCACTCATGGTATCCTTCGTCTACCTGCTCTAGGACCCCAATGCAGACACTGAGTGGAATGACATCTTACGCAAAAAGGGCATCTTGCCCTCAAAGGAAAGCTTGAAGGATCTGGAGAAGGAGGCAGAAGAGGAAGAGCAGCGGGTCCTCCAGCAGTCCATTGGTGAGCGTCCTTGTATTCTTTATTCTGGCTCTGTCTCCCTAGGAAACAGTTCGCCAAGCCTCCAGCTGCTTTGGTAGAAGGATCCTTCGAGCAGCAGCCGGGAGCCAGGGATTGGAGTGCTGTGCTGGATGCTGCCTCTGGGACCTCAGGCGGGTCACAGGGCATCTCTGGCATCAGCTTCCTGGGCTATAGAATTAGGGGGACTTCAGAGGCTCCCTCTGTTTGCATAGTTCCTTGTCTGCGTCGGGTGAGCACATGATAACCCTGAAGAAAGTGTTTCCGAGTTTCAACTTTCTGGTCTGTGGTCTGTGTTGTATAATGTCATGGAAATCTGCTCAAAAGTTTCTATAGTGTTTGTGTTCTCCTGAGCGTATACTTTATTTTTGTGGTTTGATTGAAAATATTAAAATAGCTTGATCTGGGGAAGCATAAGATGCTTGCAGTGTATGGAGTCTAAGAGAGGGGCTTTCTAACAGGTAGTTGTATCACCTGCATTGAGATCACTTGGGGTGCTTGTCAAAAACAAACAAACAAAAAAACCAACCCAAAAAACAAGAAACACGACACACAGTCCCTACTGAATCAGAATCTGTGTGGGTGAGGCCCATGAATCTGCATTTTAAACCAGTGCTTCAGAGAGTTTCTGGTTCACACCAAAGATTGAGAACCATTGATCACAGGGGCTGGGATTTTTGACCCCTGTCAACATGTTAGAGCTAATTTAGAGAAGGATTTATTACAGAGCATTTATCCAGCAAATGTTTATGGAAGGACTGCTGTGTGCCAGGTGTTGTTCTGGGCAGAGGGGCTTTAGCTGTGCACGGGCTGGACAAAACCCCTGTCCTCTTGGAGCTTACGTTCTAGCGGGAGAGACAGACCGTGAGCGATACATAAGTTAAGGACAGGAAAAGAAAGCAGGAAGGGGTCGGAGGAGGGCTGGGTATAATTCTAGAAAGGGTCAGAGAGGGCCTCACTGGCAGTGACAGTTGAGTAGACCTGAGGAGGTGAATGAGCAAGTGGAAAGCATGTTGGAGAATGTGCCAGGAAGCCAGTAGGACTTGGAGACAGTACTAGGCGGTTCAGAGAGACAACTGGGGGTCAGACCATTTAGGACCTTGTAGCTTCTAGTGTGGATCTTGGCTTTGACGCCTAATGAGGTGGACGTCATTGGAGCTTTGAGCAGAAGAGTGACGTGCCCTCTGTTGACAGCACCATCCTGTTGTTGCCTTACCGAGTGCGGGCTGTTGGGGGGCAAGGCAGGAAGTGGGGAGACCAGTCTGGAAACGACTGCAGTAGTACCATTGGCAAGTGGTACCATAGGCTTGGAGCAGCGTGGTGGGTGGAAGTGGTCAGATCTGGGTGTATTTTGAAGGTAGGACCAACAGGATTTGCTTGTGGATCCTGTGAGGGGTGTGAGAGAAGGTAAGTTAGGGATGACTGCAGGGCTCTAGGCTTGGATGACCAGAAGGATGGAGCTACTGCCAGCTGAGATGAGGAAAGCTCAGGAGGAGCAGGTTTGGAGGTAAGATCAGGAACTGTATTTGGGACATGGTCACTTTGAGGTTTTTATTAGATAGAGATGGTAAGTGAGCAGTTGGGGATTCTTTCTCAAATCAGAGAAACATGGGCTGGAGGCATAAGTTCGGGAGTTGTCAGCATATTGGTAGTATTTAAAGCTGTGAGATGTGGACACCAGGGGAGTGGGTATAGGTAAGGAAGGGAAGGAGTCCAGTTAGCAAAGGGTCCAAGGGAGGGGCAGCCATAGAGGGAGGAGGAGAGGGGGCCAGAGGAAGATGGGCTTTCAGACAGGAGGCGGTGGTGAGTTTGGTCAGATGTGCTCATCGGTTGAGAAAACAGATGTCATTATTGAGCTTGATAAGAACAGTTTTGGGTAGTGTTGGGCTGGGGGGTCAGAGGATAAAAGCCTGATTTGATGTCAAGAAGCAAGAGTGTTTATGGCAATAAAAACAAAATACAGATTTTATAGCAGTTGATTAAAAGATTAAAAGAGCTGCCTACCACTCCCCAAGAGAAGACCAGGTGATAATCCCTTCGCTCTAGGAAGTGTGTGCTGGGGAGGACCCGGGTGAGTATCCTCCCATCTCCTCGCAGGCATGAGACCTGTTATGCACCTGTCTGTGAGTGTCTGTGCTTGAGGATCTGGCCAGGTTAACTCAAGCAAATACAACTCTCTTCTTTTGTAAACCTGGGAAACTTCCTGTTTGTATCCTTGTTGTTGTGTGGAGGTAAGAGAGCCAGGCCAGCAGATATCGACACAGTTCTATCTTTTAAAAACACCCTCCCCTTCTTATTTACTAGTATAACACCTTATGTACTTTTTATTTGGGTTTTTGTGGGCTGGGGGTCTTTGGGTGTTGAGTGTACTCCTTTAGGAGAAAAGCGAAGGGAGAAAAACCCAAAATGTATGTTTGTTCATCTTTTACATTTCTGGTTTCTTGCTAACTGAACGACATTCAGTGAAAACGTATGAGGACATGACTTTGGAAGAACTGGAGGATAATGAAGATGAATTTAACGAGGAAGACGAGCGTGCGATCGAACTGTACAGGTCGGTGCCGCCCAGTGGGGCTGCTTGGTTTCTTGTGTGGCGCTGAAATGTGTGTCCTCTGAAACATTAATAAACCTGGTAAATAAATAAATAAATAAACCTGGACCTTTGCAAAGATTGCTGTGTGAAAGGGGTGTCGTATGTGTGTGTGTGTGTGTGTGTGTGTGTGTGTGTGTGTGTGTGTGTGTAAGGAAGTGTAAGATGTCTCTCTCCTCCTTCTGTTGTGCAGGCAGCAAAGACTGGCTGAGTGGAAAGCAACCCAATTGAAGAATAAATTTGGAGTAGTTTTGGAAATCTCAGGAAAGGATTATGTTCAAGAAGTTACCAAAGCCGGTGAGGGCTTGTGGGTCATCCTGCACCTTTACAAACAAGGGTGAGCTGGTCTTATGACTGTCTTTAAATGTTCATTTGAATTTATGTCTTGAACATCTCAGGCTTAATCCACACCAGAGGGTTGTTGTTGTTGTTGTTTTAACTAGTGTTTTATGTGTTTTTGTTGCTGATTTGCCCAAACATTATTACCTAATTTTTGTCTTAAGACTTTCAGATTAATATTTATAGCTAATACAAATACCTCTGTTACAGTGTGGCATAGAAGACTTTTTTTTTTTTAATTGTAAATGAATTCCTCAGTCACTTGTCCTTCTGGAGAAACGCAGGCATTTCACAATTCCATGTAATGAATCATTCTTGTCAATGGCGAGGGTGACCTTTGTGAGAATTGTCCTTGGCGAGTGATGCAGTGGACCCCTGGTGCTTCTCACTTCCAGTTTTGTTCCCATCCTGCAGAGTCTAGTGCTTGTGTAGGAGTGCCTTTCAAGCAGGAAATGCTTTCTGAATCACACATTTTAAGCCCCGACTGTTCTCTCCTATAGAAGAGCAAGACAATTATCTTTTACTGTGGAGCTGTGTTTCTGACTTATTGTTCAGTCAAATTAAATTGAACTTTGGATTTTGAGTTCCTCACTTTGCCTAAACATATTAGAAAGTTTGTTCTGAATGTTAGTTCATCTTAGCTGGAGTAGCCGAATCACTCGTGAAGTCATTATGAGGTTTCCGTAGGGCAGAAGGGTAGTTGCACTTTAATATTTTTTTTAATGTTTATATTTTGGTTGCATTGGGTCTTCAAGCTCTCTCTAGTTGTGGCAAGCTCGGGCTTCTCAGTGCGGTGGCTTCTCTTGTTGAGGAGCACAAGCTATAGGCACATGGGCTTCAGTAGTTGTGGCTCACGGGCTCTAGAGCACACGGGTTTACTTGCCCCACGGCATGTGGGATCTTCCTGGACCAGGGATTGAACCCGTGTCCCCTGCATTGGCAGGCAGAGTCTTAACCACTCCACCACTAAGGAAACCCTGGTAGTTGAGCTTTATTGTGTACAAATGAAGAATCACAGTGGTTTCTTTTTCTATTTTATAGGATTCCCCTCTGCGCCCTGATAAATCAGCACTTCAGTGGACTTGCCAGGAAGTTTCCTGATGTCAAATTTATCAAAGCCATTTCAACAACCTGCATACCCAACTATCCTGACAGGAACCTGCCCACGATATTTGTGTACCTTGAAGGTGATATCAAGGCTCAGTTTATTGGACCTCTGGTGTTTGGTGGCATGAACCTGACAGTGGATGGTAAGGGCCTCTTTGAGTTGCATGTGGGAGATGCGGAGGGGATGCTTCTGTTGATGAGGGTGTCTGCTTACTAGACATGCATTAGGATGACTTGTCAGGTTCACCTTTGCCCCCATGTGAGTGATCGTAAAAAGGGAAGAAGCACATTGAATCTGTTATCTTAGATGAGTCATTGGGGGCAGTTAAAACTGGACTCTAGTAATTCTCAGTTAAAAGAGGGCGCCATGGACTTTAAAATATTTAATAGTAATGTCTGATGTGTTTTATTTGTCCCTACAGTTGAATATGCTTGTTTTTAGTTGTAGCTCAAGATCACATCATTCATTTCTTGTTGAATTCACATGAATGTTATAAGTAAGAGATGCTTATATGCATCTATATGTACATATATAAATCTCTATAGAAGTTTTTTCTCAGTTGAATAGTAGCTTTTAAAGTTTATTTAATTCTGCCTCTTAACTCCTAAAGTATATGTCTTTTAATTTTTTCTGTCTGTTAAACAGGAGGTGTTAAAATACATATGGACACATAACATGAGAGAGAAACTGAGGCCTGCAGGCTTCTTGCTAAATCAGATTCTTTATCTCTTTAGTGCAGTGAAATGTCCAGCTGTGCTTTAGGTAGTAGTCGTTAAAAACATGTGTTAAAATATGGCTTTATGTTCTACTTTATGTAACTCTATATAAGTTAATCAACTGGAAAAAGTATAACCATATACATACATACACACACACATACATGTCACATCAGTTATGCATTATTCCAGTGTTCAGAGACATACAGCATTTCACACTAAACATGTGTTTGCCTCTTATTTTGGTCTTTGAATATACCATGAGGGGAGAGATAGGTGAACAATAATAATTATAGTTTTTATTTCTAGGAAAAGTCTCATTTGAGGATTAGTGAATTTATAAAATAATGATTACTGCATATAAATGAACAATAATATTAAATACATCCACTTATACATACATGTGAATTTAAATATATTCTTAAGAATCAGAAATCTTAAAAAAAATATCTTTTTTAAGAAATTTGTTCACTTTGTATGACATTGAACCAGGGTACCTAGAGCTGAAAATACTGGTGTTATTCATCTCTGTGGAGCACTTTGAATTAATATGACTTTAGTAAAAATTGGTGTTCAGATTTTAACAGAAGTTTCTAATTAGCAGAGCATCACTTTAAACTAGGCTGTTGTAGAATCTCACACTGTCTCTCAGTCCTGCCTGGGGTCTTCTCTGCATTGGGAAAACACATCACTTGATTGTGTTTCACAAGGTCGCACACCCATGTGGAGTTTCACTGATTACAAGAGCATAAAATATAGGAACTGAACCTTTAGTCACGGATTCTTAATTTTCTGGTACTTTTAAAAATTATTACCACTTGGAACAAATCTATTAAATGTCATCATACATTGAGCCTTTGATTCTAATAGGTTGAGATATTGGACATGAGGTTTAAGAATTTCCTTTTGTTAACTAAAATTAAATTTATGATTAGATTGCCAGCAGGACTGTGAAAAGTGTTTCGTTTACATGTTTCATGCTGATTTCTTTCCTGGGAAATTGTGCAAGCTGAGAAACTAGCTGTTAGAAGAAAGATTTAGTCTCTGTTTTTTATTTTAGTTATCATAGAGTTTCAAATGTATGTAATATCTTATTTGATCTCATCTTCTGAAACAGTGTTTGCAGGTATTTTTGTTTTCCTTCTTAAGGGTCTGATTTTTCCCTTTCTTCTAGGCACCTTATGATTTATGGCCCTCAAATTGTCATCAAATGTTGATGATCATAGTTTCTGCTTAGAAAAACAGTGTGGCTTGAGGGCCCCCTGCAGACTGTGTCTTAGGCGATTTGCTTTTTCTTTATCACATAGAGTTGGAGTGGAAATTGTCTGAGTCTGGAGCAATCAAGACGAGCCTGGAGGAGAACCCCAAGAAGCCTATAGAAGATGTGCTGCTTTCTTCTGTGCGGAACTCCGTCCCCGCCAGGAGGGAGAGTGATTCCGAGGATGACTAAGGCTGCGGCCCTGGTAACCTGCTGAACTTTCTTGATGTGACACATCGTCTGAATTTTTTTAAAAAGGAAAGAGTAGGAGTGTATATTTTGGCCTTTAGCCTTTTATAATTATGTTTCAAATCTCATAGGTCTCAGAAATAATCATTGCCGGGAATCCTTTTACATTTCTTAGAACTATCTTTTTAAATTAATACTATTTCCTTAAGAAAAAAATAAAAGCCAGATATTAGTATGGCAGTTGTCTATGTTTCCTCACTTATATTTTAGGTAAGCCGTAAAACTATTCACTATTTGTTCACATAAAACTATAAAAAAAAGAAATACGGGTTTTTTTTTAATAATGTGAATAAATTATACAGTGGAAAAATTGCAAGCTAAATTTTGCATTTATATTATTATTTGTTTTTATTCTTTTATAGATGTAACAACAGGATTTTTTTTTTAAATTTTTTTGAGGTACACCAAGTTCAGTCATCTGTATTTATACACATATTCCCATGTTCCCTCCCTCCCTCGACTCCCCCCCACCCTCCCCGTCCTCTAAGGCATCATCCATCCTTGAGTTGAACTCCCTTTGTTATACAGCAACTTCCTACTGGCTATCTATTTTACAGTTGGTAGTATATTTATGTCTCTGCTACTCTCTCACTTCGTCTCAGCTTCCGCTTCACCGGAACCCCGCCCCCCCAAACCTCGAGTTCTCCAGTCCATTCTCTGCATCTGCATCCTTGTTCTTGTCTAGTCACTGAGTTCATCAGTACCATTTTTAGATTCCGTATATATGAGTTAGCATACAATATTTGTCTTTCTCTTTCTGACTTACTTCACTCTGTATGACAGACTCTAGGTCTATCCACCTCATGACATACAGCTCCATCTCATTCCTTTTTATAGCTGAGTAATATTCCATTGTATATATATGCCACATCTTCTTTATCCATTCATTTGAATAACAGGATTATTAACTCAAAAATAAAAAAGATTGCTAGGAAGACATTTTAGTATTTATCCTATTTAGAAGAAATAGGTAATTTTGTGAAAGAAATATTGTCTTATCAAAGCAATAACTAAAATATTCCAATATACTGCCATTTGGGGTAAAATATTTTTTCTGGTTAAAACTATTTTTTGTCTCAGACTGTTGAGATGTCAGTTAATCTCAGTTACTGTAAAGGTCACTGTAAATTCTTTTTTGGAAATAAATAGATATAAGCACGCACTTCAATAGATAAAGTATATCTCAGTCAGTCAGTAACAGACATAGCGAGATGTTTTCTGAACTAGAATCCTCTTAGCATTTACCACTAATTGTCAAATTGATGTGAACAGACTAATTAGGGGCGCTCTTATCCCCTAATACTTGTGTTGAGTGATGTAGTACTCACTGCTGGTTGAATCTTAAAAGTATGAATCAGAGGGCACAGAGTTCCTTCAGATTATTGTCATTTATTTTTGCAGTAATTCAGAGAAAAGCAGCTGTGACCCATTTTGTCTGTCTGAAGTGTCTGTATTAGTGACTTTGTTTTTCTACACACACGAGCCAGCACTGCTGATGTTACTCTGTGTCACAGTTTACCTTGAAGGGTTTCTCATGAAATTTTAATTGCAGGGTTGAAATAAGCTTGGTCAGTCTGTCATTCGCTGCTGGTCCTGTGGGTTAGATTTTCTGTTGTCAGCTGACATCGGAGTGAAATGCGGTGGTGAAAGTGTGGCTGCTGCATTGACCTGAGAGCTGCGTGCACACCTCCTAGGGGAGAGAACTGTGCCTGAATGTGTTTGGGGACTGTGTCCACTGTGACCAGACAGCAGGCTTCATCCCACTGTGGAGCCTCTATAGGGTGTAATTCTCAATATACCCTTTGCCACTTTGATCTCTGTTCCTGTGAAATCTTGCCTCTGTGCCAGACTCAGGTGCTTGCTTTGTGCTCAGAAGCTCAGGTGTCCCTGGACTGGGTTTGTGATCCCTGTCTGGCCACATGGCTCTCAGGCCCCACGAAGCTGTTCAGTCTTGCTGGCTGAACTTGATTTAAAAAGGGAGAGAGAGCAGCTTGTCTATCCTAAACTTAGTATCGTGATTTTGAACCTGAGGTGCACATTTCTGCACGTTGGATAATTCTGGGAGACTTCCCTGTATTGCTTACCATTAACTTCTTTCTGTGTCATTTGGAATGTTCGTGATGTGGTAGAGGTGATACAGCTGGGCTCGTAAGCATTGAGTTCATCTCATTCCAGAGCAGAAACACGCAGTGACCAGGCAAGAAAGATCCCAAGAGTCTGTCTCCTGATGTTGGGAGGAAAGGCTTATGGGGAAGGGTGTTGAGCAGGTGCTAGGTAACTCTTTCTGTAGTGGTTGGTGAGCAGTGATTCTGGAGAGTTGCAGTTGTAAGTGATTGGGAGAAGTGAAATGGAGTAAGACTGTAGAGTCGCCCCTTGGGATCCATGGGGGTTGACTCCAGGAGCGCCGTGGGGTATCTGCGGGTGTTCGGTCCCTCGCAGCTGACTCTGCACATCCTCAGTGTTTTCAGTCCATGGTTAGTTGAACCTGCAGAAACAGAGAGCCGACTGGATAATCAGATACTGTTGATTCTTCCTGATTTTCCTTATTTTGTAGAGGAGAAAAAGGATACAGTTAGGTTGTATACACCTACCTCATTGCAGACCTAAGTTTACATCCTCTTGTGCTGAGGTTGCAGACAGAGCGGCTTCCTAGGGTGTCTTCTTCCCTAAGGGCTTCAGAGAAGTCATCCAGGATGCAAAGACACTTTATGAGAGACGAGAAGGGGCTGCTTAGAAGGGGGTCCTCTGTCACTGATGCCTCCATTTCTCATCATTTATTAATTTCAGCTTTAAATTCAGTTTTCTTATGTAACAAGCCCAAATTTTGCCTAAGTGCTTTTCAAGTGCGACAGGCCAAACGTGTTGTGACTGTGTTGCCTACTTTAGAAGCATGTTCCTGTGAAAGTGGTTTTGTCCTATTTATGGAAATCAGTTGTTACTCATAAATAAACACAACCTTCTTGACAGGTGGGTTTCAACACACATTCTTGATGTTTACATTCATACAGCCAGTGGTCCGGGCTTTCTGCCCTCTGCACACTGCCCCGACTTGATTACTCCACAGGAGAACCTGTCACTCACTGCTACAAGGAGTTCCCTGGGTCCAGTCTCACTGCCCAAACCTTAAGTAGCCTCGTTTTTTGTGCATTCAGTCTCCAGTGAAGATGGGTCTGCTGTCCACAGCTAAGCCATCCCTCTGTACTTTTGACCCTGTTCTCTCCCGCATTCTTTTGTTCAGTAAATCATTGCCTTATCTCTGTCTCTGCCTTGATTGCGGTCTCAGGCAGTGAGTGTTCGGGTCCAGTGGTAGAGACTGCTACCTGCCTGCCAAGGATTCTCCAGCTCTGCTCGGGCAGCAGTGGGACCAGCTAAGGATTAAACTCCCAGCCTCCCTTGGACTACGGGTTGCCAGAGGGAGGCGGGCAGAAGTTGGCTGGGAGTTCTGGGCAAGCTTCTTAAGAAGGACAGACATAGTAGATGTGATTGCAGCGTACTTGGGTCGTAGGGTGTGCTTACAGAGCCAGAGCAGTGAGGATCTTTTTGATGCCACTGTAACCCAGCTCTTGATGGTCCTCTCTGGACTTCTCTTATTGGAAAAGAAGTAACTTCCATCTTGGTCTCTCTTGGAGAGAGATGCAGCTTATGCATCTCCCGTTAAAGACCCCTGCCCGTCATTAGTCAAAACCACAACCGTTCTAGCTTTCTACTCGCCGCTTTCAAATTGCTTGACAAAGCAGAGCAGTGTCTGTTCACTGCTTCTGCTTCATCATCAGTGCCCTCAGTAACTTCATGAACCAGACCAGGACTTATATTTCCATCTGTGAAAGACCAGATACTCTAAACAGCCCACCTGGTGGTAGCTCAATGTTGGATGGGACTTTTTTAATGTTCTTAAATGTGCTGCTGAGCTGTCAAAGGAAGTCATTTTCTGAGGCCAAAAACAAAGTGAAGGCAGAACTGCAGCAGGATTGGTGAGCCTGTTTACCCCCCAGGGGCATGTCCTCTATGGTGACACCAAGCTTCTATGAGGATGGATTGTGAGGGACAGGTGGCAGGAGATAAGCCTTCAGGGAGATCCGCTTCCAAACAGCTGGAATCCCAAAGGACTGCCTTCATGGGGGGAACCAGCACTGGTTGGAAAAGAGAACACAAGCACCCCTAAGAAGTCACTTATATGCCTTCCCTCATGTGGATTTGAATTCTCATGGTACATGTGTCTAAACATTTCTCATGTGAAGTTCTTAAAGAGGTGCTAAGTTGTAATGCCCCTGGGCTCTGGGCCAAAGCAACTGCATATCCACATAAGAAGAACTCAGCTTTAATTTAGCCCTCAAACACTTTCCACAGGGATGTGAGCTCAGAGTCATTAATCACAAACCCACAAATCACAGGACTCCTTGAATCCTGAATGAAAGCCTGCAAAAAAGAGTGCATTCAGACTGCAAAGATTGAGGGTTGTGGAATTTTCAGGACCAAAAATATGAGTGCATTTAATATGTTTAAATAAATAAAAGAGTAAAGAACAAGAGTTGCTTATATAAGTCCCTTATAAAAATAAGCATTGGGGGACTTCCCTGGTGGTCCAGTGGTTAAGACTTTGCCTTCTAATGCAGAGGGTGTGAGTTTGATCCCTGGTCAGGGAACTAAGATCCCACAGACCTCAGGGCCAAAAAACCAAAACATAAACAGAAGCAATATTGTAACAAATTCAATAAAGACTTTAAAAATGGTCCATATCAAAAAAAAAAAATCTTAAGCTTTTGAAAAAGCATTGGAAGGATGAATTCGTGAATTGTAAAGTAGAGCCAAATAATTACCCTGTATGTAGCACACAGAGACAGGTGGAAATATAAGAGTTAGGTTAAGAGATGTGGAGGAGAGGCTGAGACAGTCTAACACATCTCTTAATATTTTAAAAGGAGAGTATTGGAAATAGGTAATATTTGGAAAGATAAAGGTAGATTTTCCCGAACTGATGAAAAACATCAACCTTCAGATTCAGAAAGCTATACAGATTTTAAGTGAGTTAAATGAAATAAATCCACACCTTCATGTATATAGTGAAACTGCAGAATATCAGAGAAATTTGTAAACGCAGTCAGAAAGGTCAGATTACCTGCAATACAGTAACAGTAAGGCTCACTGCATTCTCAGCAGCAGCAGTGAAAACCAGAAGACTAATAGTATCTATGGGCTAAGAAGATGCATTAACAAACAGAAACTATCAACCAAGCCTTGTCAATACCCAGTGAAGCTGTTAGGAATGAGGATGAAATGGATGTTTCAGACATAGATTGAGTACATTTATCATCAAAAGATTCTCACTAAAGGAAATTTAGAGGATTTACTTTGTGCTGAAGGACAAAGATGAAAGCTCTGAGATTCAAGAAATCATAGTGACCAAAAAATTATGAGCAGATCTGAATGAACATTGACTTTTCAGAGCAGTAGAAACAATGTCTTATTTAGGACATGAAGATGAAATAGGGCACTGAAACATAGGGCAAAGTAGCACACAAATTGAAGGGGACTTAATTGGAGTTTAAATGTTCTTAGACCCTTAAAAAGTATTCAAGAGGTTGGCAGAGATATGGTTAAAAAATTCAAATAACAGTAAAATAAAAAAATTACATAACTTTTAAATTTAAACTTTTAAATAGTGTATGTGTGGGTGCTCAGTTAATTCAATAAAAGGCTAGATTGAAGAATAAAAAACAGAAAAGGCAGAACCATAGAAAATAAGGTGCTAGAAATCTGAACAGTGAGCATAATGAATGTAAATGGATAATGCTGTTAATACTTTTCACCATATGATCCTGCAGTCATGCTCCTAGGTACTCGAAACTTATGTCCACACAAAAACCTGCACACAAATGTTTATAGCAGCTTTGTTCATAATGACCAAACCGAAACAACCAAAATATCTATCAATAGATAAATGTATAAATAAATTGTAATTTGATACAATAGAATGTAATTCAGTGATAAAAAGAAATGAGCTACCAAGCCACAGCAAGCATGGCTGCTGAGTGAAATAAACCAGTCTGAAAAGACTGTCTAATGTATGATTCTAATTATAGGACATTCTGGAGAAGGCAAAACTTTGGAGATGTTAAAAGGATCAGTGGTTGCCAGGGACTCAAGGGGGAGTGTGAGAGGGTTGAAAAGGTAAAAGCACATAGGATTTTTAGAACAATGAAACTATTCTGAATGATACAATGAGGGTGGAGGTATGGCAATATGCATTTGTCAAAACCCCTAGAACTTTGCAGCACCAAGAGTGAATCTTAATGTATGCAAATTTTTAAAATCACTTAGGGAGTTGGGATACATGGATGGGACAAAGAATGTGACAAGACAATTAACTGTATTACAAATGTATGAAACAATCTTGTGGGAGGGGTTTGGGGGGAAGGTGCTGACCTAAGTAACCTTGTAAAAGACTGGAGTCTGTAAGATGAAGTGCAAAGGAAACTGCAGTTGATAAAGTAATTTCTCACATTGGTACATGTTAACAATTCTGATACTGCTATAATATTCTAGATTTAAACAAGTAAATGGATAGCAGACAGTGGGAACTAGGTGTTTCACTGTTAGAGTGTGAGGTTACAGAGAGCTGGGGGAAGAGCCTAATGTTCATGTAGACACAGGTGCTTACATATTTAGATACTGTAATACACAGGTTAGTAAACACCTCTCCTTGCTATATTGGTTTCCTTGCTCTGTCAGTTGAAGGGGCTTAAAAGCAGTGACACCTCCGTTGCAAAGACGACACCTACCATTCAGATATGGGTTTCTAATACTATTCCCTAAAAAAGAAACCAGAGCTCTTCAGAGAAGTGGCTGATTCTAAAACCGGAGCAGGAAATAGACAAGATTCTCCCAGATCATTTTGTAGTGCCAGGAAGTAAAGATGTGCTCAAAACAAAACCAAAAATCACAATGATGGCAATGTGTCAAAGGGATGCAGGAGTTTCCTAATGATTGGACAATTTGAACAACAAAGTACCAATAAATACTGGATTACAACCCAGAGTGTAAAGGAAATATCCATGAGTGCATACAGACAAATGATGGAAAAGATGAACAAGTGGGGAGAAGAGACCATCTGCGCAGAGTTCTGAGTCATTTATGTGGATGCTCCACTCTTAAGATAGTCCACACTTCAAGCATGGGCTGCACAGGGTGACTTCCTTCCAAAGTGAACAGTATGGAAAGGGAGGTGTAGCTTTACGGTGCAGAAAGCTCGCAAGCTCTATTGCAGCCTTGTGACCAAGGTTGAAGTCACCAGCAATAAGGCATGTTGCTAGTAAGGGCCCTGGATATGATGGGATGAAAATGATACCGGGTAAACTCTTTGGTCTTCCTCTCCCAAACCCATAACTGTGCCCAAACAACTGACAAATCCCAACTGAGGAACATTTTACAAAACAGCTCCTCAAAACTGTTAAAGTTACCAAAAACAAGGGAAATCTGAGAAACATTGAACCCACGCCAAGAGGTGCCTCAAGAGAGGTGACTACCTAATGTAATGTGGTGTCCTGATGGTATTCTAAAACAGAGAATGAGACTTTAGTTAATAATCATGTATCAAAATTGATTCATTCACTGTAACAAATGTTCCATCTTGATGTAAGATGCAGTAATAGAGGAATTGGGTGCAGGGTATATGGGTACGCTCTCTACTATTTTGTTAATTTTTCTGTAAATCAAACACTACTAAAAAATAAAGTCGATTTTAAAAGTATGATGGTTCATGAATCACATGAGACCAGAAATCGTAACTAGTGTAAGGAAGGTGGTGCTCGGCTCTAGGTTGCCATCTGTCTGTGATAAAGTGCCAGGGTTAGAGGGCACAGCTCTTAGTTTGGATTTGCCCAAGTGCAGAGCCTGAGCCAAGGGCTTGGATGCAGAGTGAGAGGCAGGAGCGAGGGGGCTGGGAGGGAGGCAGGAAGGGGGAAAGGCCAGCATGAGGGCAAGAATCTGTGGTCAGTGCTGTGGCCCTGGGAAGTCCATCCCTTAGGGCCCCTGAGAAGCCCACCCCTCAGTGTTGCTCACCCACGGGGGAGGCTGGGTCACTGATCCCTCAATCCTGGTCCCCACTGCTCAACCCCAAGGGAGTGAACTACTGTGCACTTGAGCTGCACCTGTGCAAGGGCTGAGCCTGTGTCTACCTGAGAGGAGGACCTGGACAGAAAGACAGGTGGGACACTGGTGGTGTACAGCCAGTCTGAGCTTGCCTGGAAGTTCGTTCTGCTTTATACTTTTAAAGAGCTTGTTTAGACATATTTAAATGTAGATTTTTGTCATGTGTCACTCTTGTGCATACATGAGAAGGAAAATAGAAACAAAATAAATCGGTTAAGGTAATCCTAAAATGTCCTTCCATTGAGTACAGCTCTGATACCCTGTGCTGCTGGCACTTCCTTGATTCTACCAGAAGGTGGCGAGCAAAACCAACTTGATCCCTGCAGCTGCCCGGCCAACAGCCACTGCAGGACACACCCTGACCTCGGAAGCGTCAAAAATGAGAGGGAAGGGTGCTTAGAATTGAGTTAGTTATATCCCATAGTGAATGAAGAAGGCTATTTAACTTGACCATTCTAGCTTTTAATTTTGAAAGTAGGTCGTAAACTCTGAAGCTGTTCACTGACATTTAAAATGTTGAAAGTACCAACTTCCTAATAGGAAAAATGCTGCTACTCTTCTTTGTATACCTATTAAAGCAAATACAGTATTTTTTTTAAAATTAAAGACCAATAATTCCTGTTTTGTAGGTAGCTTTCTCCAAGATGGTGATTTAAAAAAATTTAAAGAATCATTTCAAAACATGTATGTAGTTCATAAAAAGTTGTAGTTAGTAAAAAGTTGGGTAATTAACAGATCAATTCTTTACCTTTTTGCAAATGTTACAGAAAAGAATAAAAAACTTGCAACTGTTTGTTCTATCCCATGGATTTGAGATCCCCAAATACACACCACATGTGCGTGCGTGCACACAAGCAGGTTGGGTTGGACTGGTCTATACTGTGACTGTAGTATCTAAATGGAAGTTGGGATAGATCTGTCAGCTCCTTGTTACCCGCCCCTACTGACTTTGACTCCCAAAGGTTTTCTGATTCCGTCTTGATTTCCTAATGCTACTGGAAAGAAAATGGGAGAAGTCCAGTACACTTGGCAGTTGTATTTCTTACTAAAAATTAGTGCAGTTCCCAAACTTTCTGCCGAGGTACCCCAGATTCCCACAGCAAGTTAATGGGTGCTGGATATCCTAAGTTGTCAAGGGAAACACAGCAATACTGCCCATTTATTGAACATGACAGCAATTGCTATCTCCAAGGAGTTCACAGCATTGGCATTAGTTTGCACTACCCCTCTTTTGATGATGTCATATCTTTCCTAAGCTGGGTTTTTGGCAGTTGCTATGCTAAAAGCAGATACATCTCAAAAATCAACCTGAAGCAGGAAATGAGGGTGGCAGTGTCAAATTCCAGGGTGGGGAAAGTGTGAAGTGCCAAACAGGCTCTCACATGCCATTAATAAATAATAAACTTATTTTTTCTTTCAACTTCCATATATATATATATATTCAAACAGCTAAAAGTTTTTAGGACATAAGTGCCTGTTAAGTTGTTTGGCCCTAACTACTTAATAAAAGAAACTGGTACATATTTCTTTTGGTGTAGGGGCATAGTGAAAAATTTACTGAGTTGTGAACCAGAGGAAGTTTGGGAACCTCTAGTAATGGGTATTCTGGTTTATAATTAAATATGGATTATAGCAGTTGGTACAAATCCATCCCTGAGACTTGATTAGCTCTAAGTTAAAGGATAATCTTGACTGTGTCAGGCTGAGGACTACACCCTGAAGCCTGGTGTGACTCCGGATTACCCTGGGAGCCAACTGTCGTGGAGGTTTTATCTTTATCACCATTTGCAGCACCTGCAGTGGTTTCTCATGGTGCCATTAACGCCTGTTTAACCTCCTTGTACCTCAGTTTTCTCATCTGTAAAAAGGATCCAACCTAGACGGTTATTGTGAGGATTAAACAAGCTGAGATTTGTAACGTGTTTAGAACAGTTTGCTGATGTTTTATTGTTGTTGATGTTGTAATAATAGTAATTGCCATCACCGTCAGCAGCAGCAGCATCCTATTTTTGAAAGCACAGAGCCTTTGGCATCATGGTCGTTTCACTCATTTGAGATTAAGTGCTTGGTCCTAGTACTTGTGATTATAAACTGGGCCTCATATGACCCAGAAACTCTACCAGTAAGTTTGTCAGTACAATTTGGGAAGAATCTTAAATTGCATCTCTTCACATTCTTATTTGGGGAGCTTCATGAAGTTTTCTTCCCTTTTTTATTTCCACCATTACACAGTCCTTCGGTGTAATCTGTTTTTTCCCCTGCTCTTTTACATTTTGCTTAGGATGTTAGGAAATACCCATCTCTCTCTAGATGATCCTTTTCTTCCTCAGTGTCCTAGTGAGTAAAATTCTCAGTCCAAAGCATACGAGGCTTTTATGTTCTCACACTGTTTCATTTATCACTTTCCAAGGCAACTCTCCTCCACATGGATTAAATGCTGGGGGTTTTTTTGCCTTGATTTTTCACTATTTAAAGTCTCTACTGAGTGACGGTTGTGTGGTCGCAGACGGTTCATCAGTCCTCTTAACGGACGCACCCTCTCAATTACAGGACCGGCATCATCATGGAAAGAGGGCCCCGTGCTGGGCTGTTCAGCATCCGGAACTTTCCCGTCCTCATCCGGGATCCTAAATGTGAATTCTTTCCGAATAATGTACCGCTCATAGAGGCCCGTGACTGCATTCACGGAGAGTAGGATGAAGATTGCCAGGCTTCAAGGCACGTCTTTCATTTTCCATTGTGTTAGAGTGTGTCTGAGAGAGAGAAATGGCATTAGCCACCAGGATATGAAGCAGAACTTCCCTGGACTGGAGAACTCCCTCCGAGGCTCTTTGTTTCATCTTGCCTTGCTTTTCTTCCACAGATCCTACTGCTGTATTCAGCCAGACGTGTCGTAGGCAGTGAGAGGTCTTGGGAGAATGAACTTTCAGTATTGCTGGATACATTTTCATGCTTCAGTTAGTAAACAGTGGGTGGGGGCCTGGTGGGTTCTTCAAAGTGAATTCTGAGTCATATTTGATCTGCTCTTCTAGTGATTTTCTAACACGTTATAACATGTTAAATAGAAACAGTTCCTCCTGCACTCTCCTTGTGTTTGTGACCTCCCATAGTTCTCATCCTAAACCCAATAAGTGCCTCATTTAAAGAAAGAAAAAAGGAAGGGAGGGAGGGAGGGAGGGAAAGAAAGATGGAAAGGGGGAGGGAGGGAAGAATCATTGTTATTTGAAAGCCCTGTGTTGGCAGCTATTTTTAAGTTAATGAGTTTGTCCTTCTCTTTTGCAAATAGAACGGTAGGTGGGTCAGAGGCTTTGCCATTTTTGTTCAGGGCTTTTCTTTGTTTGGAAAGTACCCTAAGAAAGGTTTTGTTAGTTTTGGATTGGCACCTACAGTGGAGGAAGCTTCTGCAGAGGGTTTTTGCATGATCTAATGGCACCTGTATCAGGGTTTGAGTCCATGGTTCTAGGAAAAACTTTTAAATAACAGTAATAGAGTTTAAGAAACAAAGTTTCTGCTAAAAGTCCACAAAGCATTATCCTTTATTGACCAGGATTTGCTCTTGGATGCGTATAAATGTTTGCAGAAGCAAAGAAATTCAACACCTAAGAGCTCCTGAAGGCTTTCCAAGGCCACTACCTTGCAGTGTCCTCTTTTGGAGACAGCAGGCCCGCTGAGTTAGCACTTAAGAACCCAGGGAACTCAACACATACTCAAATAAAAGGACAGTTAAGCAGGGGCTTGCAGCTCAAGAAGCAATCTCTGGTTGCATGTGCAGCTGCAGCAAAGTAAGTTAGCCTCTGCCTGGAGCCTGCAGAAGAATCAGGTCAGGACCAGCAGTCACTGTGAGGCTGGTCTGAATGGTGCATAATTAGTTTGCCCTTTCCTAGGGAGAAAGTGTCTTTCTATTGGATTTCTCTAGAAGTGTGCAGAATAGGCAGGTATCCCTGGAGCATCTGATCACAACTGTGCAAGGCCAGGCAGAAAGAAACAAAGGATGCTGAGAGGATCCTGGGGCAGGTTGGTGGCGTCGATGTGTGAAGTTTAGCCTGCAGAGATTTGGGCAGAACCAGAGTACCTACCAAGTGGTTGAGGAGTGTGTGTCCCAGCGTTAGATCACCCCAGTCTGAAAGCTACCTTTCCTGCTCAGTAGCTGTGTGACTTTGGACAAGTTACTTAACTTTTCTGAGCTTCAGTTTCCTCAACTGTAAAATATAGACAGTAATGATACGGACCTCAGGGCTGTTATAAAGATCAGTATTATAACACAAATTAATTTCTGTATCTTGCTTAGAAAAGGGCCTTACTCTGATAAATGCTAGGTAAATGTGTAAGTGAATTTTTTCATCAGATTTGGAGTTCCAGCTGCTATTACTGCCCCACAACCCACCACAAACCTAGTGGCATAAACAACCACCTTTGTGTTACACTCACAAATTCTGTGGATCAAGACCCGGTGGGTGTGGGTTTCCTTTGCTCCACAGTGTTGAGGCCCTCGGTGAGGAAGACTTGTGCTGGGAGTAACTCAGGTGGCCGGGGCTGTGTCACCCCACGGCTCCTCCACTCACGTGTGTGCGGCCAGCTCTGGCTGGCTCGAGGGCTGGGCTCACTGGGACCACCGGCTGGAGCCCACTCGTGCCTTGGTCACGGCCCTGGCTTTGCCCATCCTGGAGGCCCAGAAGCAGTGTTCCAAGGGCATGTGAAGAGAGCCAGAAGGAAGCTGGTGGCCTGTTGTGACCGAGCCCCAGACATCACAAGGAGTCACTCCCATTGCATTCTACTGGATGAAGCTGTCCCCATCAGGCCGAGGTTCAAGGAGAGGTGACATGGACTCCACGTTTCCATGGAATTTGATCTGACAGGAGAGCCTCACCAGCCCCATCTTCTGTGGAAGTCCCACGTGCATTGCTTGAGCAGGCAGAACTGGTGCCCCAGCTCCTTCCAGAGGAGCAAAAGCCCCAGGTGGACATTGGTCCACCCTGCTGGGTGGGCCTGACCGAGAGGTACCTCAGGATCAGTGTCCCTTTTCATAGGGACTGAGCGCAGGACCTTGGAATGGCTTCCAAGGCCACAAAGCCAGGGTCAGACCCTTGTTCCCCACTTCCTGCTGGCAGCACAGTGGCTGATGGACTTCATTACCTGAAGTCAGTGCTGGATTGCTATTCTTATCCCATGAGGTTGCCTGTGCTCCGTTGTTTTAATTACAGGCTGTTACTTCATTTAAAAAAATCAGCACTTAGAATTAAGGGAACTGTCATTTTGAAAACCAGACTCCTGGCCTAAAAACTCATCAGTGAATCAGAGGACAAATGTTCCCATTGTGCTGGTTAAAAATAGGAGCTATGGAAAAAGTGACAGAATGAGATGAATGCCATTAAAGTGTAATTACATTTACTGTAAATGTGAGCCTTGGGAGGAATATTCTAGGCAGAGAAGCTCTACCAGAGCCTGTGACACGGAAAACCCAAAGCCTCAACTGAATGCTGCTTTTGTGCTTTGAATCATCATCGTGTATATTATTGTAGATGTTCTCAGCGTCTATAAGCCTTATTGGGGTTATTTGAAAGAACTGTGTCACTCCAAAGGGAAGTAAGAAGCATGCAGTTCACCTTGAATCTCAGAATGTGGCTTTTCTGTTCTCTGTGTTTCTATGCATCTGTATTCTACGTATCCATACTCTATATACCTATGTGTTTCTACCTACCTCTGTATCTCCTACCTTAATGGCCAAGTGTAGTCACTGGATTGGACATATTTGAAAGGCAGGGCTTAATTGTTTGTTTTTTCATGAAAATAGCTTTTATTTTTATGATTTTTAAAACAATACCTTCTTGCCACATAAATTTTTTTTTAAATGTTTGAAGAAAGTAAACTCTTCTAAATCTAGCCACACACAGATAAAGCACTGTTAACATCTTGATGAACATCCTTTCCAATCACAATCTTTTTGTGGCTTTAGAGATAGTTCTCACTTTTCTGATGCTCTTGTTAAAGCTCAGAAATATATTCTGGTCCTATTTTTATGATAACATAGAGTTACATTATCATGTCTAGTGGCTAATAGGATAGGGTGATATATGGTCGGTATAGCATAATTTATTTAATAATGACACTATAATGTCATAATGAGCCAATTAAAACTTTGGCTCATAGCTAAAAAGTATTCTTTTCCATTATTGAAAGGCAGATGATTTCAAGTTTAAAATATGTATATACCATGCCTTGATGAACATGTTGCTTACGCAGTTGGCCAATTATTTTCTTACGTTTTCCTAGGATTGAGATTGCTGGATAAAAGACATACACATTTACTATTTTGATATCTCTATTGCCATAGTTCCCTCTGGAATTATGCCAGATTTATACTCCCACGAACAGTTTTGTCAGCATTATGTATTATAAATCCTACCAAGCAAGAAAACAGTTTCATAGGGAATTCCCTTGTGGTCCAGTGGTTAGGACTCTGTGCTTCCACTGCCAAGGGCCTGGGTTCAGCCCCTGCTTGGGGAACTAAGATCCTACAAGCCATGCAGTGCAGCCAAAAACAAAAAATGAAACAAAACAAAAAGAAAACAATTTCATTTTTACACATATAATTGGCTATTTGTATATCTTTGAAAAATTACCAGTTCTTTACTCATTTTTATTGAGGTATTCCTTTTTTATTTGTGACTGCTCTTTGCATATTAAGGATACTAGCACTTTGTCGAGTTTCTTGTTTTTTCTCAGTTTATCTTTGTTTTGAACCTGTTTATTTTGGTTTTGTTTTAATCCATTTTTGCCATATAGAAGTGTTACAATATTAAGCATTTCATTGTTTACAACTTCTGGTAGCACCTAGAACTGCCGTAGGCCCAGGTGAAAAACATCACTTATATTTGTTTCTGGTATTTTAATTTTTTCATTTTGTTTTGTTTGATATAATTTTAGTATAAGAAACCCACTTCTATTTCTGCTTCCCAAATGGTTATCCAATTAGGATTTCTTTAAAAGAGAGATAGAAGCCAAAGAGAGCATAGAAAAATAGAGGCTAAAAAGCAGGACTGGGTTCTCTATCTGACTTCTGTCTTCAGCATCCTTTCCCTGCATAGTAGGATTAAGGGGAGCCAGCGTGGCTTTAGGTGTTGACTTTCTAGGAATGTTGGCTGAAGCCAGGAATAAAATTGGGACAATACCCCAAAACTTGGAATGAAAGTTAGCTGTAAAGGGAATAATAACCAGGATGATGATAGGAGGTAGTTTGTGTGAAGGAAAGAGTTTCCAGTTCCCTCAGAGGCCGCCTTCTCCGTGCTGAGTCCTTGACCATCAGATACCAAGTGTCCTCCCCCTCTCCCTGCAGTGGTGTGATGTTAACAGCACTGCTGACGCTCTGCTGAGCAGCACTCAGTGCTTCTGGCCCCAAACCCCATGCGGATAGGTGCTGACACCCACCCACGTGTCCCCTGCACTCACGCAATCCCTGGCACACAGCTGGTGCTTCAAGGGCCTTTGCTGGAACAAAAGGAAAGGCACAGACTTTGTTGGGTCCCGGTGGAGATGAGTCACCACCAGTGTCATGGTGAGTTGAGCAGCATTTGGGCTCAGAGCTAAAGATTATGCTCTTACTGTATTCATTTTCAGGCGGGCGTTCACTATCCCAGCAGGTGTAGTTTGAGTGTTTGCTGCACGCCGGGCCTGTGCTGGATGTTGCGCACCTGCCTCGCCAAGCTCCCGGGCACGGTGGGGCGAGAACACAGTGGGTGCAGAGAGAGAAGTTAGGAGCGGCCTCCGAGGGAGGTGGCTTCTAGAAGGAGCCTTGAAGGATAAGGGCAGGTAAGAAATTCCATTCGTGAAAAACACTTTCTCCCAGGAACCGCAGGGAGGAAGGGCGGCCTGCAAGCTGGTCCAGGTTTTGTTATTGTTGAGGATGAGCTTTTAAACCTGTCAGGAAGCTTTGGCAGAGGTTGGCTTTTAGTTCCTCTACCACCTGGACATGTGTTGTAGTTTACACATTTTCATACCGTCCATCAGACTACCTTGACAGTCCCCTCGTGGGCTCTGACCACTATCGGGAAGCAGGGGCAGGCGGCCAGGCTGGAGGGAGCTGCGTGGTCCACCGGCTCAGGCCGGGGCCTGGTGATCTGGTGCCCACAGTGATGGAGAACTACAGCTTCCTTTGTTCTGGACGCTAGGCTTCTGTTTCTGCAAAGTTTACAGTAGTTTTGCCAGCAGCCTGGCACGTTCATAGGGAGCTGTATCAGCTCAGACGTGCAGGCCTTTTAACCAGGAGCTGCTGTTAGAGAGGAACTCCCCACTTACTGATACAGTTTGATTCCTTTTACTTTTTTAAGTAATATTTGACACTGATGCAGGTACCCATGTAACAGGTGTTACGTTTGTGTAAATTATGAGGTATAGTAATCAAACGAGTGCTTATGAATTTGCCGTGAACACCAGAACTGGAATGTTACCAGTGTATCTGCAAGTATCCTGTGCTCCCCCTTCCAGTCCCATCCCCACCTCACCCCCAGAGGTCACCACTCTCCTGGATATTGTTTTTTCGTTATTTTGTTCATCCAAAAGTAGCTTCACCGTATATGTATGTACAGGAACAATACAGCTTGTCTTTTTGGTTGATTTTAAGCTTTATGAGTATGTTGTCTTTTGAGACTTCGTTTCCCACTCAGCTTATGTTTTTAAGACTTAGCTGTGTAGTTGCCGGTGGCTAGAATTCACTCACTTTTCACTGCAGTGTACTGTTCTCTTGTGTGTCTCTACCATATTTTGTTTATTTATGCTTTTTTTATGAATTTTTATTGGAGTATAGTTGCTGTACAATGTTGTGTTAGTTTCTGCTGTACAGCAAAGTGAATCAGCTACACGTATACGTATATCCCCTCTTTTTTGGATTTCCTTCCCTTGTAGGTCATCACAGAGCATTGAGTAGAGTTCCCTGTGCTAAGCAGTAGGTTCTCCTTAGTTATCTATTTTTTAGATAGTATCAATAGTGTATATATGTTAATCCCCATCTCCCAATGCATCTCACCCCCACTCCGTACACCCCCCCCACCCCCGCCGGCTGGTATCCATACAACTGTCTCTGTTTCTGCTTTGCAAATAAGTTCATCTGTATCATTTTTCTAGATTCCACATATAAGCAATATTATATGATATTTGTTTTTCTTTTTCTGACTTACTTCACTCCGTATGACAGTCTCTAGCTCCATCCATGTCTCTGCAAATTGCACACTTTTGTTCCTTTTTATGGCTGAGGAATATTCCATTGTATATATGTGCCACATCTTTTTTATCCTTTATAGATGAGCATTTGGAGCTAGATATGTGTGCATTGTTTCTTTACCGCAGACTCAGGCTTCTCTGCCTTGCTTTGTAATATTGGCATTGGACCCTGTAAATGTTCTTCTTTTGCTGGATTTGTCACTAGAAGATTCTGGATGGACATTGCAGAAGGAAGGGGCTTCTCTTCCTGGTTCTGGGAGCTCTCCCCACTTCTGGCTTCTGTGGCGTGGCTGCTGGTGGTGTGTGTGACACCCAGGGGCTCTCACCCTCCAACAAGCTTCACGTCACCCTGGGGGGAGGCTTCCTGCCCGCCAGCCTGGGTCCTGGCTTCGGACCAGAGAGGGCCCAGAAAACCCTGTGGGTACCCTCTCTGTGAGGTCCGAGTCCTAGCCAAGTCTGCTCTCTCCCTGGACACTCCCTTAGTTCTCGGGCATTCTTCAGAGCTTGTATCCCTTCTCTGTAGAGAAGCCCCAGTGCTAGTTAATACACCTTTACGTTACGCTTTCCCTGTTCAGATTGCTGGTGTGGTTTTCGTCTCCCATCTGCACCTCAACTGATGTAATTGTACACAGTCCTTTGGTGCCCTGTTGGTCAGGCAGGGTTGTGGGAGGTGGCGGGTGCAGTGGCCCTGGCACACACGGTGTCAGGCTGGCTTGTCTACCCGACTCTCAGGCTGGCTCTGAGCGCCAGGTTCTCAGGAGGTACTGACCTTTAACCTCAGTCATTACTGAAAAGACTAAATCATTCCTGTGATCATTTTTGAATTTCCAGTTTTAAAAAATACCCTCCTTTGTAGCTAATACCTAAGATTCACTGCTCACTGGGTTTTGGTCAGTTGGCAGTGGTGTGATTCACCATGTGAGGCTGAATTCTGGAAGCATCAGCAAGGAGGGGGTGCAGCCATGCTCAGTTTCCATCATCTTCTGGAAGACATTTTACTCCTTCCCACTTCCTGCTGGCTAGGGAGAGGAGAGGATTCCCAAACAAACTCTATCAGGAGGGCCAGGGAGATGCTCTTCTGGATAGAAATTTCCTCTCGCTTTGCTTGGAAGAATGGAATTCTGAGGTCACCAGCTGCCCTTGCAATCATTCATCCAGAGTTTTTGATCCTTGTCAGCTTAAGCACCTGGACATCTTATGTGTAGCCCAGCATCCTTTTAGAAATAATCTGAGGTGCCCAGACTCTGCTGTCTGACAGACATTTACAACTGAACAAGTCTTGTTGGCCTCTGAGCCCCCATTTCCCCAGAGCAGGGACCATATGGAATGGGCCTTCTTGGTAACTGAGCACATGACACCAGTGGTGAGGATAAAGGGCTTGGGGAGCCTGGTGTCTGACTCAGCACTGGCTTGATTACAGGGCAGGTGTGCATGCCCAGTGTCCAGCATCAAGGGACAGCATCCTACCAGTTGGGAAATTCTGTCTACAGGTATGCCTCCAGTAATGAACTCCTTTTATGTGAAAATTTTCACTGAAAGAAGAGAAGGGAAAAAAGGAAGGAAGGAAGGAAGGAAGGAAGGAAGGAAGAGAAAGAAAGAGAAAGAAAGAAAGAAAGAAAGAAAGAAAGAAAGAAAGAAAGAGAGAAAGAGAGAAAGAGAGAAAGAGAGAAAGAAAGAAAGAAAGAAAGAAAGAAAGAAAGAAAGAAAGAAAGAAAGAAAGAAAGAAAGAAAGAAAGAAAGAAAAAGAGAAAGAAAGAAAGAAAGTGTACTAAAATGCCATTTTATATCATTATGCTAGGAATCTATCCTTCTGCATATAGGTTTGGGAGCCTCTGGAATAACATTCACACACAAAAATTTTAAGTTATTTCTAGGTGGTGGGCTATGGAGTAATCTTAACTTTTCTATTTTGTATTTTTCCATTTTTTGGAATAGTTTTACAGAAATAAAGTTAAATTCAGTAAACAGAAAGATAGAAATAAAAAAAGTCTTTTCCTCCTGGAGGCCAAGCCAGTTGGAGCAGCAGAGTTTGCGGGACATCAGGGTCCAGGGGTCAGTGGGAAGAGGGGGATGGGGAGCCTCATGCCGGCGCGAGAGGCACACTGGCTCCGGGAGCCGCGGATCGCCCACCCCGTGAACTCCTGGACCAGCTCGGAACCGCATCCGCAGCGCTAACGCCCGGCCCCGTGAGCGGAGCTGTCATGTGGAAAGCGGCCGCGAGGGGGCGCGAACCCCCAGGGAACTGCGCCGGCTTCCTCGGTGCCACGTTTCCTCCGCTCACTGGGTTGAAGAGGGGCGGTGGGGAGCTTGGGGAAGCTTGTGACACGCGGGGAGCCTGGGCAGCGTCGCAGGAGGCGTTTCCAGGCATCCTCTCTCTGTCGTTCTGATACCCTGGGTGTGTTTTACACAGATTGCTTGTAACTGTTCATGACCCATAAGCTTAACCTCACAGTGATGTCCTGCGCTCAGGTGGTGCCCTGACCCCTGAACGCGCCCTCAGGGCTGTACCGCGTTCCTTCATCACAAGTCCCTCTTGGTCCTGTAAGTAAACCCCATTTTGCAAGGGAGGGAATTACCTTTCAGGGATGAAGCCTCCCATGGAGTCCTAGCAGCAGAAGCATCCAGAGCATAAATTACCTGACAGCTCAACAAATGGCAAAATATTTCTCATGATGAATTTCATTCTTTAATCGTTTTCTTTGCTTGGTTCCCGTTGCTTAGAACACTCCCCTCTCATCTGTGCTCTCAGTTCTTCCTGTTCAGATCCCACCTGCGCAGGCCAGCCTCTCACTCCCGTCCCTCGTCCCTCGTGAGTTTAGGAATGTGATGAGCTGCTTTGTGAATGTGGGCTCTGCCGCTCTACTGTGTGTTCCCTAACTTCTCCGAGCTTCCATGTTCCCTCCAAGTCCTGTGGCTGAACTTGGAAGGCCACGATAAAACCTATTCGGGAGTCAAAGGGCCGTTCTTCCCTCCCACGTGCTGTGCCGGTGGAGCAGCATGCAGCTGGGTGCGCCCGGGGCCCCCGCCAGCACTAGCAGTGCATCTGTCTAAATGCTGGAGATTCTTCCAGCACAGGCTGCTCTGCCGATCCCCCTTCACCATGGCAACATGTCTGCGGCCAGCGTGGGAGGACTTCATTTCTCCTGACGGCCACAGTGGACTCAGAGCCTTGGTACCTTAGCAAGTGGAGGGAGGTGGTTGCCCACCCTGACTGAGGCACCCCTGCGCCCAGAGGAAGAACAAGGCCTGGGGTCTTGCTTAGAAAGGAATACCAGCCCATGAGCTCTGGACAGAGGGTCGGGGGCTGCTCGTCTCAGCTCCACAGAGGCTCCTGGGAGACAGAATCATTTGATGGACAAGGAAAGGTGGCAGAGGGGTGGGTTCTGCCCCCCTCCAGGCATCCAGGGGCTGCCTGCCCCTTGGCCTGCAGGGCTCTCCAGGGACAGGGACGCAGCACTGGGTTGGAGCACAGCTGTTCCACCTGCAGAGGGCTTGTCTAGCTGAAGCTGAGACCACTTGAGACTGCTTTCTGCTTGGGGCCAGCTGCTCAGGAAAGTGCGAGGCATGTTAGGGAAATGTTCACCCCACAGCTGGAAGCTAGGGTCACACGGTGCTGGGAAGCTTGTGTGAGGGGACACAGACATAGGAGCGAGAGCTGGCACGTGCCCACCGCCGCCAGTTTCTGGATCCGCAAGTTCCTAGATTCTTCGTGTAATGAAGAAATCATCCGAAGAGTCTTCCCTCTGGTGGTTGGGAAAGGTGTGGTGACTTGCCCAAGGTCACACCGGCTTAGCCAGAAATCAGGTCTTCTTGATGCCGCATCTACTCCCCTTTCTGCACAGCCCACTGCCTGCTCACCCCACCCTGCCTCCTCCGCTCCCTCTGTGGGTACCAGGGCTCAGCGCTTTTCAGCCTGGGAGCAGAAGACCACTGAGGGCAGGAGGTGGGTATGGGGCTGAGGCTTGAGGAGCTGGGGCCAACCAGCAGCTGGGCAGGCGGTGGCACTGCTGTCCTGAGGGCAGCAGCCTGTTACTGTCCCCCAGTAGTCCTTAGAATCACAGACTCCCTGTGGAAGGGCCCAGGAATGCTTTTTGCGCAAACTCCCTCTCCAGATGCAGGAAAGGCCATAAATTCCCAGAGCTTCCATGTGGTTGCCTTCAGCAAGGATAGGAATACGTAGGCTCATCAGACCAGAGCCTTCCCTCAAGGAAACAGCTCACCTCTGGCCTGGACCATCTGCCAGGTGTCCAAGCACCCTGAAGCTTCTGATGCTTCTCAGTGTCCACACGTCCTGGCCCCTCCCAACAGGTGCCACATCTTCCCAATGGCCCGGGACCTGAGCTCCCCACCCCCCAGGGAAAGAGCTTTCACTGCTTCACTGTCTCTGATGTCTGCTTGGCTCCTCTCCATCCCCAGGCCTCCAGATGACTCAGACCCACATCCTTCTTTCCTGCTTTCCTGCCGCTTCCCTAATTGCTTTCCTGCTCCCAGTTTTGTCCCCTTGCAGTCGCTTCTCCGCAAGCCACAGGGTGAGTGCCTAGCATATACTAAAGTCCACCTTCCACACAGGGCTCCAGGGGCTCCTTTCGGGAAACCAGTCCTTCCTCTGTCTCCCCCCTGCTCACCTTTACCAAGTGTCACTGCTTTGCCATTGCCTGTTTGCTTCTCTGTCCCCCCAGCAGGGAGGGCCTGGAGGGCAGAGGTGGCCCGTCTTATCCCCATGCCTGGTGCAGGGTGCCTGCTCAGTGGTGTCACCAGAGGTGTGATGGGGCGAGTGTAGACGCAGAAGCGGGTCCACCCGTTGGGGGTCCAGGCCTGTCGTGGGGGCAGGGGCAGCGCACGAGGCCGAGAGCTCCCGTGGTGCCCACGGGCCTCTCTGGTATTTGGTGTGGGGTCAGCGCGTCTCCTTCTACATCCTCCTGACAGAGCAGGCTGTCTGGCCACTGTTTCAAGCACCCTTTTTTTTTTTTCTTGAGCACATTTAAGGAAGGAAAGAAGGAAGGAGGGAGGGAGAAGGAAGGAAAAGAAAGGGCCAAAGCCTTGAAAGAAGGAAGGAAATGCATTTACTTCTAAGCTTTGGCTCTCCTGCTTCCCAGGATTTCCTGTGTTCAGAAGATGCCAGGTCTCGAGGCCACACACGGCTTTTATAGGCCCCGGGAACTTTCCCCTTTATGGGCACTTATGCGTTGCCTCCATAAAAAAGTATGAAAAATTACATTTCATGACTATGTTGGGATAAAGGTGAATATAATCTAGGCTGAATGTGTTATTTTATACTCATTATTATTATACTCATTTTTCCTTCTGATCTTAAAATAAATTAAAACATTTCATGACCCCTCACAGTGTTGTAGGCCCCAGGCACCGTGCTCCCTGCGCCCGTGGAGGTCTCAGGGTGGGGGGGGGACAAGAATGAAGGGTTCGCAGACACAGAATTGATCAGTTCCTATGATTCCGTGACTGAAATTATAGTTTCAAATTAGTAAATTCTGGTAGTGTCTCCTGAGCTGAGCATTGGACTTCTAAAAAGGCTTCGTAGAGAAGTAATTCCCTCTTCAGATAGATGTTTTGGATGAAAGGAGAGAGGATGTAACTCTGTGTGCTCCAGAGCTGGACCCATAACCATGCGGTGTTTTCAGATGTTTCTTTCAGGAAGGGGCCACTCCAGTCATCATCCACCTGCTCACACAAGTGCTGAGCGCACGTAGTAGGGGCACAGGGCGTGGGGCCGTGTCCCTGGTGTGTCTGGCGGCCTGGAAGTCAGAACACCAGGGAGTTCACAAGCGCTGAGCGCACGTAGTAGGGGCACAGGGCGTAGGGCCGTGTCCCTGGTGTGTCTGGCGGCCTGGAAGTCAGAACTCCAGGGAGTTCACAAGCGCTGAGCGCACGTAGTAGGGGCACAGGGCGTGGGGCCGTGTCCCTGGTGTGTCTGGCGGCCTGGAAGTCAGAACTCCAGGGAGTTCCAGCCCCTTGCATTGTCCGTAATTAAGCTCTGTGCCTCTGGCACCCTCATCCCCCATTTCCAATTCAGAGATGACTAACATTAGTACAAAAAAAATTATCGGCGTGATACAAGAAGAAAATAATTTTCCTGGGCAGATCTCCAATTGCGTCATCTTTTGGTTTCAGTGAATAACTGCAGGTCCCAAACTGGCAACCTTTTTACCTAGAAACTACGTTTGGCAAATCCAAAGAACTGTCATTCCAACAAGAAGGATGGAACCTTATTCTACTTCCATTTTTTATTTTTGAAACATTTCCAAGGAATGAGGATGTCTTCCACTATCTGAAGCCCCTTAGGATGGAATCCTCTCCACGGAGGCCCCACATTGGGGTGACTGCATGAGGCAGACTCCTTGGACCCTCGCACCCTCGCACCCTCGCCCCACCCAGAGCCTGACATTGTTGAGCCCAGAGGGTGCGGGGCACACAGTGCAGACCCCGACTGCCAGCCCCGAATCAGGTCACCCTCTTGTTGAAACAAGGGATTATTTCAGAAGATGATCCCATCGCCCCTCCACTCAGCCTAGTGAAGCAGCTACTCAAATCCCACTTGCCCTGGAACAGAAGTGACTCCTAGTGGACCGAGCTGAGAATCCAACAGTGCTGGGCTGGGTGCCCGGCTCACTACCCAGCAGTGGCTGACCTTGGCAAGTTCTCATACACAAATGTAGATGATGATACCACCTCCCGGTTGTTGATCAAGGCCTTCCAGACCATGGAGCCAGCAGAGACCACATCCAGTTGGGAGAATATCAAACCGAACTATCGCCATTGCCCCAACCGGAAGCTTAGGACCTGCCCAGAAATGAAGAGATTCACAGGCGAGGAAATCACAGACTTTCCAAGAACCTCATTCCAAAGTCAGCAAGTTGACCAAGCCGTGGGTGAGGCTGCTTTTCTTTGTTTGAGTTAATACACATGTGTGAAGAATGAGATCTCAAGATGCATTATCAATTCCATGCTGATTCCTGCACAGACTTTGAAACACACCTTGTTGTAGCCAAGCTGGGTCCAACCATCAGATCAAGGGATGCTCCTTCCCTCTGAAGTTTTATCAACATGAGATGGAATCTAATTTCTTCCCACCTATTCATCTGTGTAAGTGTTCTCTGATGGTGAGGATGAGGTAACCTGAATCTACTGCCGTGATCATCCGCTGACACTTTCAAGGAGAGAGGCCAAGGCCACTGAAGGCAATTTATTATGAATATTGCCATCTGGACTTATTTGGATAAGATCATTTTCTAACGTAGGAGTCCTTTGCCTCCAGAATTGGAAATCGTGATGAGTTGTTCACTCGTGTTTGTGATTTTCTGGGTTGGGTCACATGCCCACTGGAGCGTGGGGTAGTCAGGTCCACCCGAGTCAGATGAATTGGATCCAGAACGGGAAAGAGGTGGAGCATCACTGGAAAATCAGGGTGCTGCTGCCTGAAGGAGGTGGGGGAATGGGGGATGCCTTTCAGGCAGGATCAGGAGGTGCCCCTGAAGTTGGCAAGAGGCAGAGTGAGAAGCTCCCCTGTGTCTTTCTCCTGACCCCGTCCTCCAAAATCTCCTGGGCAGATACTGCCATGCCCGACTCTGAGGACACCAGCTTTGTTCCCTTGTTCATTTATTCAGCTATCATTCACTGAGAACCAACTCTGGACCAGGACCTGGACTAAATACTACTAAGGCTGCAAAGTAAGCCAGATGTGGTCCTGGTTCTTCAGGATCCGAATTTTTTGCCTGGCTCCTGTACCTGTTCCTATCATGAGCTATGAGCCAGGGGTGACATGATGCCTGCCTTCTTGCTGAAATCGCCTGGTTTCCGATTTCTAGCAAAGAGGGATGAAGAAACCTGTCCATCGTAGAGAAGGCATTTGATGTTCACTGAGATGACAAATTGTCCTTGTGACTCACGGGGAAAGGCAGTTTCAATGACAGTGCACACAGTGACCATCGTCAGGGGGACGGGGCCGAGGGTGGCAGCACAGAGAACACACTGGCTCACGCAGTGCCCTGGTCTCTGTATCCAGGGCCACACCTGCCCCACTGCAGCCGGGGACCCGCCGCAGCCACGGGTGAGTGTCCGTGAGGCCACAGGGGCTTTCCCCCCAGTTCCTTCCGTTATTTCCCTTCATGCCAAGAATGTTTGATTTTTTAAAAATCAGCTTTTTTCTTCCAATGAACTTATTCATGCCCTTTGAACGACAAGATGGAAAAATCAAAGTCAGAATCCATAAGTTTCCCAGGAGCTCCTGACCTACTTTGGGGGAAGCTAATTCTTGTTGGAAATACAAACAAGGGAACTGTTTCCAAAGGTTTCGCCCAGGAGCTGTCCAACGCATCCAGAAGGTGGTGCCTCTGAAAGTCAGTGCTCGGGCAATCCAGTCCAGCCCCACCCTCGACTGGGTTTTACCATACGGTGTCCAGAGCAGCACTGAGGTCCCAGGCAGGACCAGGTCACTCTCCTCCTGCCCTGCTGCCGCACCTCTCTGTGCCTACAGCACAGCCCTGGGCTCTCACTGCCCTGAGTCAGGATACCCTGGGGGACCTCCTTGTATGGAAATAGGGACTCGGTATCCATGCATCTCGGACCTCAGTCCTAGAAACTGGTCACCTTGCTGCCAGCCATGTAGCTGGGTCTTTGCGCACAAACGCTGCCTGAGTAATCTCCCTGTTTCCCCAGATCTCCCGGCCCTGCCCTCACCCACGCCTCCTGCCCCATCTCTGGGAGCTGGAGGCGGCTCCTGCACCTCTGCATTCGGAGCCTTGCCCTCCACCCCAGTGACATGGAAGCTCTGACGTGACCTGTTCTTGGATGCCTGTCAGGGCAAGTCCTTCTTCTCCCAGTGCCCTCCTGCGTCCCAAGGCCAAAGCGGGCAACCTGACCCCCTTCCTGCGTATTATACTGTTAATGCACTTTGTAATCTCCGATGCTTCTGTGCTGGAGAGAAAAAGTAATTTTCACATTTTGTGATTTCCTTTGATAGACTTGACTGTGTGTGTCAAACACACACACACACACACACACACACACACACACACACATCCTGACATTTTGAGATGGAGCCAGGAGACAAACTGGCCAGAAACGTTCGTGCTTGCTTAGGACTCGGCTCCAAAAGACACCCTGCCACCACCTAGGGCCCCACGACCAGTGGGGGGGAATTTGCCCCACTTCATGCTCAGAGGGGGTTAAATTGTTGCTCTGAGTTGGAGCACATTCTGCTTTCCCGAAACACCTGGGCACTGGGTTTCTGCGTATGAGACAGAGCTGGCCTGGACTCTGGTGTGGGGTTGTACGTGCTCTCAGATACACCTGCTCCGTGGGGTTCCCCTGAGGATCAGAAGGAAACTGGACTGATGGGGCCTGACCTGGAGCTTGGCGCCTAGTGTGTGCTCAGCGATGCTGGGTATTGCTGTTACCACCCCCAGGTGGGCGTCCCCCAGCCTGGAGGGGACTTGGGGAGGCATCCGCAGAGCCAGCTCTCCACGTGTCCTGCATTTCTCTGCCGACCGCGCTCGGCAGGCCAGGCCCCCTCGGGGTGGGGCTTTCTTGATCTTTTCACACCTGTCTGCCTTATTCCAGCAGTGGGGGCTATCGAGGAGCAGCAGCCCCAGTCTGGGCTGCAGGGAGCCTTCTGTTGCGACATGACCCTCTCCGGGTCTGGAGCGCTGCCCTGAGCTGGAGAGATCCAGTTTGCACCCCAGCCCCGCCCAGTCCAGCTGCGAAGCCCTGAGAACAGCTTCATCTTCTGCATCCCGTCTCCTCATCTTTGAAGTGGTGAGAACAGAGCTGGCCTGACTGTTTCGCTGAGGTGAGGGACTGTCCGGTGACGTGCAGCGCTGGATTCCAGCTCAACCCGTGATGGCCGCTGCGTCTGGGTTACTGAGTGGCTTTGCCCTACACTCGCCTGTCGTCAGCATCCTCTGTGACATCTCTGAAGCCCCTTGCTGAGGAGCAAACTAAGGGAGGTCCTCGAGAGACACCAACGTTAGGAAGAAAGTCGCGGATTGATCTTCGGAGGGTCTCCAGTAGCCCAGCCCCAGCTCTCGCCAGAGCCTCCTGGGTTTGTACGAACAAGCTCGCCGGCTTCCGCTGTGCTGCTCACCCGTGCTGCGCACATCACTCCCGGCCGCCTTATTTATTCCCTCCCGTCCTTCTCCTGTAGGACTCGAGGCTCCTTGAGGACAGAATCCCTTTCAAACAAAACATCCTGTATATGGTCTCTGTGATTCCATCTGCTCTACGTGTGATGACCTGCTCCGCTGTGCCTGATGTAGCTGAGTGACGCTGAGGGCGAAGGGGCCTTGATAACTGGCTCCAGCTCGCACGCAGGGACCCCCTGGTCCCTGACTGGCCCCTGCCCCGTCAGTCGTCATGGTGATGATCACCTTCACCACCATCATCGCCTGCTGATAGGGCAGCCGTGTCATTTGTCACTCAGACTGGCACACCTGTGAACGTGACCACAGGAGCCATTGGTAGTCACTCTGGGACAACAGATGGGACCACCAGGGACAGCCCCTTATTTATGGGGTGCACGCTGTGGAAGACTCTGTGCTAAGCATTCTGCCTCCTTCTCTCTAGTGCGTCAAAGGCTCCGTTAGATCAGTCTGTCTCTTCCCACTGTACTGATCAGAACATGGAGGCCAGAGGGAGGAAAGGACCCAGACCAAGGCCGTATCACCTGTGAGGGGCAGAACCAGGCTCTGTGCCTGGAGCCTGAGCCTGTGACCACCTGTTGGCCTGCCTTCTGCTCGCCTACGGGCGCCTCAGAACTCATGGAGGAGCCGCGTTACACGGAGGCTGCAAGGGTAACACAGAATCCTGGGTCCCCCCCGCCAGGCTGGGAGTCAGACAGCTGTCGGTGCCCTTTGTTTACCCAGCTCTGCGTGGACCTTTCAGGCTAATTCACCAATCCCAGTGTGATGCGGGGAGCGCTCTGGACTCGGGCTTTTGCAGGTGACAGTGGCCTGGCAGCCTTCCTGCCCCTCGGGTTAGTCCAGGAGCCATCGTCTCTGGCTCAGCTCCACGGCTGGGGAGTAGGAGGCCTTGACCCCCAGCCAGGAGTTCGGCTGTTTCTTGTTCTTGTTCAAAGCAGGGATTGACACGGTGGACCCCAGTGGCCCCCTGTGGGTGCGGGAGTCCGTGAACAGTGATTGACAGCGGGGACAACTGTCTCCACGAGGCCATCACAGACGGAGGCTGCAGCATCTCTGCACACGCACCAGAGCAAAGGCTCCAGGCAACTCTGTGGTTCTGTAGCCCACCGGCTGTTCCCTTGTTCCTCCAGCAGCCTTCTCCCAGCTCCCCTCCAGACACAGCTCCCTGCTCTCCTGCAGACGCAGCTCCCAGCTTCCCTCCAGGACCCAGGCAACCAAGGGAGCCTGCACCCCAAGGCCACAGGGCATGTGCTCTATGGGGGTCATGAGCACCCAGGATTTTCTGGAAATGCGCTTACCCAAAACGCCAGAGTAAGAGTGAACAGCCAGGAAAGAAGACACAGAGAAGTACTGAGACCAAATTTAGGAAAGGGGTGGTACTTCGGTTTTCCTGCCTCACATTTATATTCCAGCACGGTGCTTATCCCTCCGTTCCTGGCACAGGTTTCTAATCCCTCTTCTTGGGAACTTCCTGGGTAGGGTACACTATTTTACTCACATGTAGAACGCTTGTAACCAAAAACAATCCAGAATGTCATGTGCTTTTCTGCTCTGTATTACCGAACAGTTGTGGGTTGACTGGGCGATGGTGCCACAGGCTGGACAAGAGGAACTCTGCTTCCGCATGCCTGGTTGGTGTGTAGTATCGAAATATACATGATTTTGGGACTTCCCTGGTGGCAGTGGTTAAGAATCCACCTGCCAATGCAGGGGACACGGGTTCAATCCCTGGTCTGGGAAGATCCCACATGCCACAGAACAACTAAGCCCGTGTGCCACAACTACTAAGCCTGCCTTCTAGAGCCTGCAAGCCACAATACTGAGCCCATGTGCCACAACTACTGAAGCCTACGTGCCTAGAGCCCATGCTCCACAACAAGAGAAGCCACTGGATTGAGATGCCCACACACAGCAACAAAGACCCAATGCAGCCAAAAATGGATAAACGGACGAGAGACTGGCTGGTGGGCAGGACCGGTCCTCCAGGACCAAGAGGGGACCTGCTGCTCAAGGTTGCAGGGACCACTGCCTTGTCCTCCCTCAAGTCTGGGCGGTGGGGCTGCTTCAGCAGCAACTGCCGAGGGTGCGGCCCCGCGGCTGAGGGCCTCCCGCAGCTGCAGTCAACACTTCTCCAGCCAGGTAGGTACCTTTCCTCGGCAGGATTTCCAGAACCCCTTTGCATCTCAGAGAGCTCAGTGCTGCTCTCACAACTTCATTCATTCTGGTTCCTTTTATCTCTCTCTTTTTTCCCCTTTGGACACCATCATTAGGACAGGATTGGGCGATGGAGAAACTGGAAAGTCGGAAAAACAAAGCAGCAGGTGCCATTTGGTGGCAATTTCCAGTTATGAAAGCATTTCCCACAAGCAGCTTGGAGGCAGGGAGGCCTCCAAGGTCATGGTCAGGATGGGGGAAGAGCAGGGGTTTTGAGGCTGCGCAGATCACCAGGCAGTTGTGGCAGGTTCCCCTGTCTCAACTCTGGCCCCTTCTCCTAGATGCACTGCCTCCAGACCTGCGGACTAACCACAGTTTTAGTCTAAATTGGTTCATTTTCCTTGCTAGGGGTTGGCAAGGCCAGCACAGCGGATGGCCTGGGTTAGTTTAAGCAAACACCCTGATCCAGCGATTTATAACTTCTAGGAGGTTACGAAACCAGTATTCCCCAGAACAAGCTCTTACATTGTCACATACCTTGGCAGTCTCTCTCACACACACTTTTAGGGTTTCCAGACACCTTGAAACCCATCCATGGGTTCTTTATACAAGGACAAGAACTCCTCTTCTAAATTTCTCTGCTTAATTCATTTGTTGATCACAGCTATGAAAATGGATCAACTTTTTATCAGTAAGAGTATAATCAGGGCCAGCCCATGGGATGAAATATCCTGCAGCAATTCCAAAGTATGAGATAGATGCTACATACAATGTGGAAAAATCTCCAAGACAGTAAAGTTTGAAAAGTAAAATAGAAATTAATTTAATTAAAGTATATATATTGAGGATCTGCCGTGTGCTGGGGCTGTAGCAATGAACAAGCCAGAAATCCCTTCCCGGGGGCCCCCGCCTCTGGAGCCAGGGTGGTAAATAGGACCGAGAGACGCACTCAGTGAGCCACACAGGGCTGCTGGTTCCGTCCTGATGGTGGCGGGGAGGGTTTGAGGAGGGATGTTACTTTTAAAACAGTCTATCTACCATGCAAAGCAGTGTGTATGGGGGTGGTTTGAAGCATGGAGAGCCGGTTAGTAGACACAGTAGTAGCCCAGGTGAAGTATAATCGTAGCCTGACTACAGTGGGGGTGGGGGTGAGAAGTGAGCAGATTCTGGGTGGTAGAGGCCTGGGATTTGTGGATGCATCAGATTGTGAAAGAAAAGAGAGAAACCAAGGGGGACCTCTGTGTGGCAGGATAACGGTGGTTGGATGGGGAGAGGAGCAAGTTCAAGGGGCGCAAAACCAAGGGCTCCGCTTTGGACCTGTTTGCATGGCCGATCAGGGTCCAGGCTGAGCTGTTAGGCGGGCAGGTGGTGGCCCAGCTTCAGGTTGGAGGAAGCTGTTGAGAGGTGTTGTCTTCTAAACATGATGCGCGGCCATAAGACTGGAAGAGGTCAAAGAGGGAAGAGAAGTGGTCCAGGACTGAGCTGGGGACCCTCCCTTACTTAGAGGAGGACCCAGCCTGGGAGGCGGAGAAAAACAAGATGGTGAGCAGTAAAGTAGGAGGAGAGCCTGGAGAGGAAGATGCCTGGAAACAAGGGCAGAAAGAGCTTCACGAGGGAGGGAGAGACCAACTCTCACACGTGCTGCCAATACCACTGATGTAGGGTTGTGCATATATAAGGTACATGTGTATTACATTAAGTATATACGTATACAGGCAGACCTCGGAGATAGTGCAGGTTTGGTTCCAGACAACCACAATAAGGCAAATATTGCAAGAAAGTGAGTCACACACATTTTTTGGTTTCCTGGTGTGTATAAAAGTTATGCTTACACTATATTGTAGTCTATGAAGGGTACAATACCATCATGTCTAAAAAAAAACAATGAAAAATACTTTAGCTAAAAATTGCTAACCATCCCCTGAGCCTTCAGCCAGTCAAAATCTTTTGCAATAGTAACATCAACGATCACTGATCACCATACAAGTATAATAATAATGAGAAAGTTTGAAATATGGTGAGAATCATCAAGATGTGTCACAGAGACATGAAGTGAGCAAATGCTCTTGGGAAAATGGCGCTGGAAGATTCGCTCAGCTCAGGGTTGCCACAAACCTTCAATTGGTAAAAAGCGCAGCATCTGTGAAGCACAATAAAAAAAGAAGAATGTGACATCGGACGTGTAAATGCATGGAAAATTCTGGAAGAATACAAAGCAAAGGGTTAGGAACTGAGTTTGCGGGAGGGGGTAAAGGGAACTTCCTTTCACCCTCCTGTGTCAGGTGTCTGTGTGTTACTCGTTTTAAAAGAAGAACAATAAATTTAAAAGGCAGGGAGCATGTCGAGTGGAGAGGGTCTCTCCCTGCAGGGCCTCCTGTCTGCACATCCCTTCCTGAAGGCGGCTCGGTGTGCCCTGGCCTGGTTTTCTCGCCTCCATCCTGGGCGCCCACCCCTTACTTCTCCCTGACCCAGGGCTGACTCTGTGTCCCAATCCTCTCAGTGCTTTCCGGTCCTGAATCTTGTCTGCCTCCCTGCCCCGGCAGCTGTCTCCTTCCAGACCACTTAACACAGGCAGCAAAAAGTAATTCCATGATTGGCTGCAGTTCTCTGTGAAGGTATAAATTATATGTGACTCCGTGACATTTGCAACACACTGCCACATTGATTTGGTTTTGTCTGTGGTGCTTGTTTTGCCAGTGAGCTTTTCTCTTGAGCAATTTCAGGCTCTGTTTTGTGAAGATGATTGAAGACATTCTGGAAATGTCTTTCTTTTTGAATGAATCCACTACATCCAGACATCCCCAACCTTTGAGGCAAAACGAGTTCAGCGCACGTGCATGAAAATGTGCACGCGCACCGACACACACACACACACACACACACACACTGTCAGGCTGAGAGTCTCAGGGTAAATGAGCCAATTTGTTTTCATTTAAATATGAAAGTGGGAGAAGTAAACCTAATGGACATGCATGAGCGAACACAGGGCTCTAAGCTGGAAAAACACAAAGATGAATTTGTCACATCTCTCATGATAAATGATGTCTGTGCAATTAAACAGAACCAGCCCGGTGGCCGTGAACACCTTGGTGCATTGTATTTTTATCTGTAGGGCCGTTACCCTCATGTTTCCTGTCATAGGCTCTAAACATCACGGATCCGTGGAGGAGGGGTGCTTTCACTGCAACGATGCTGAGTTATGCCAAGCTGCACAGAAAAGTAGGTCAGTGGGTCACCCGTGCAAACCTGAACAGAAAGGGAGTTTGACCCCTGTGAGCCCAGTGCCCCCAGAGCCCAGGCGGCAGTGGATGGGGCCCCTGGATGGGGGAGGTTCGGTGAGAGCGGCTGCATTCCAGGGAGCAAGAAACCTATGAGGAAAGACCAGTGTTGAGGTGGAGATGCAGGAAGAGCGAGAGATGGGCCTGGAAGCATCCTTCTGGACCTCGAGGCTGGGGACATCTGTGGCACCGATGAGAGAAGAGTACATGTGTTTGGAGCTCAGAACAGTGGGGCGTCCACATTTGCAGGGCTCACCCCTTATGGCTGTCGACCCCGTGCACCCTGCTTGGAGCTGACTGAGAGCAAGGAGACAGACATGACTTTTCAATGCTGTGGAGATGCTTGGAGGGGGTAGTTGTTGAGCTCAACCTCCCATCCTGAGCGGGAATTCCCTCCCCAGGACCCTGGACAGTGGGTCTGAGTGAATGTGGCTTCATGCTGAACGTCCAGGTGGATGGGTTGACCTGCTGGACCGAGTGGTGCCCCTTCCTTGCTCATGTCCCGTGCATGAGCTTTCTGTGCCCGCAGCTCCCTGTAGAGCCTTCCTGTACAGACGTCACCCTTCTTGCGACAAGTATGTGCAAGTGACCGTACTGCCCTGTGGAAGCCAGTGACAGGGGCTCAAGGCCCACTTAGGTGATGCTGATATCGCTCCCCAGCCCCCAGGTGGCCACCTGTTGGTCCTGCTCCTGGCTTTGGAGCTGGGTCTCCAACAGCATGCCCTGGGCCTTCCCGTAACTGCTCTGCATGGGGGCAGGGCGGTATGTTCTCCTGCAGCATGGCTTCTGGCACCTTCAACATCCTGGTCACCTTCAGATCTGGCTGTGCCGCCTTCCAATTCCCCACTGTGGCCTGTGCAGATGCTGGAGAGGGCGGAGGTGTGGCCTTTTATCCAATCAGTACCTCGGCACACTCCGGGAGTGCGGATTGTTATTTTTTAAACAAGCTGGGAACATTCAAAGCTCCAGAATGGGGTTTGGACTGAAACAATGTAAGCAGTTTTCATGATTTTCCAGGACAGGTTGAGGAAGATTGGCAGAGTCCCAGGAACAGGGGAGTCATGGCTCAGAGCGGGGGGATGGTCTCTGGAGCCTGGACACCAACAAGGTAAGGCTGGAACTGCCCTGGGCGCTGGGGGCTGTTCAGGGCTAGGGAGGTCAGCCTTGCCTTGGCCGGGCTGTAGCCCTTGACCTCAACGGTGATGCTCCTCAGGGCTGCTTTGTGATCAGCTGCAGAGTCTCTAGGCCTGGGAGCTGGTCTCTCTAAACAAGGAATCTTTCTTCACTCCCAGAGAAAATACTCCTGCTCTCAAGTCTGGGGCCTCAGGAGGACGTGCTTCCCATGTGGGCGGTGGGGCAGGATGGGACCCCAGGCTCACCTCCTGCATGCCCCCCACTTGGAGAAGAGAGCCCCAAGGTTCCTGCTGTACCCGCCCGCCCCCATTGCCATGCGCTGAAGTCTCCAGAGACGCAGGGCGGACCCCACTCTGCCCACAGGCTGCCGGACTCTGGGCAGTTACTCCTCATCCTCTGACCTGCGTGCTTCTTTGGCAGGTGGTCCCAGAGCTCTCCCTGGCGGAGTCTCCTTTTCTTTGTGCTCACTTCCACGGCTCCTGCCTGTTCCTAGATTTCAGGTGGCAAAACAAGCTGCAACTTCCTCACGACTGTTTTACCTGCAGTTACTTCTCCTGGTCCCCAGGGGGCGATGGGCTTCGTGGAGGCCTCGGACCCCTCACCAGGTATATGTGCACTGGTATCAGTCAGGAAAGCCACGCACTTGCCTTTCCATGATTATTATCCTTTCTGAAAAAATATCCCTTTATTACTATGTTTGGACAGAATTTACTGGGACTTCAAATTGACAATGCTGAAAGTTTTCACCTCAGATTCTAAGTGGTGACAGATTCTCTGTGCAGAGGACAACTCAGTATCTGGTATTGCATCTTTGAGATGCAAGATGCAATCTCTCTGCCTCCCTGACCTCCCCGCCCTCCAGCCCCCAGGGAATGGGGACCCTTCCTCGAGATCAGAAGCAGTAATGCACTGACACTCTTCTCATACTGAAAGTGGTGAGCTGGGAGTGAGCTGGATGCGCCCGTGTCTGAAGGGGGTTGTGGTGATAATGGGTCCTCATCCGGTCTCCATCTGCGACCACACTTGTCACAGGAAATCAGGGGGAGAAATACCCCACAGGAGAGCCTGCATCAAACATTCCACCTTCTGCAGCTCTGCCAAAGCCAAGGGCAAGGATGAACCAGCAACAAAGAGATGAACACAGCGAGGGGGCAGAGGCGGTTGGCGGGCTCAGCCCACATTGTGTTCATCCTTGGTAAACAGCTGGTGCAGAAGCTGGTGGCGGCCGTGTGAATCAAACCCACTCTAGGCACCTTGATGACCAGGAGGCATCTGCTGGTCGCTCCCTCCAGCCTCCCCAGTGAGATCCACATTGGTCTCATCTGGTCTGTAAAAACATGGGGCCGACTGCCCTGTCATCCATCTGCAAGCGTGTCTACCACCCCCACTGAATGGAGAGCAACTCGAGGAGAGGATGTGTCTCATTCATCTTTTTTCCTACCAGCTGAATAATAATAGCCAACATTAATGAAGCACTTACTGTATACCAGGCTCTGTGCTAAGGAGGTCTCATACTTTTAATTCTCCACACTGACCCTGAGTAGTTGATAGTATTTTCCTGATTCTAAGGTTGGGGCACTTGCCCAAGATGACCTGCTGGTAGGTGCTGAAGCCAGGATTGGGATTACATAGGCTGATCAGGTGATCAGGCTCTTAACCATTGTGGCCCATGGTTCTCTCTGTAAAGATTCTGTGCATCTCCCCACACCACCCACTGAGCAGCAAGTCATCTCTCCCGAGGCCCCAAAGCATCAAATGTCTTCACTCACAGCGTGTACCAAAGCGAGTCTTTCATTGCATCATTGGCACAGAGACCCTGCATGTGACGTTGTCAGCTGCCTGAGTGCAGGGACTCCTCTTTATTCATCTGTGTTGCCCTAGAAATCTCAGGTTAGTGCCTCGTATATAGAAAATGCCAACGCTTGTTTAATTGAATGGAATATACTCATTTCTCATCTAGGATTATAGATGGGCCCAATATTATAGGGTCCTTTGAGACTAAATAACATTGCTTACTTAGTTGAGTTGTCACCATGGTATACCTGAAAATAAGCTAAAAGATGAACATAAGAAAGAAACATACTCCTGGCAGAGGCTGGGCTGCACATATGAGTCATGTCCAGTGATTTGACAAGTGTACATGTGAAGGGGCTAGTTGATGGTTGTCATGAGAACCGTTACTCAGAACTCCTGTTGGACCACAGTAATAACACCATCTTTGCAGCTGTGCACGTGATGTATATGAGTGACCAATGCAGACCATGTGCTGAGAGCGTATGCTAATGGTTGTCACATGTAAGATTGTCCTTGGAAAAGGTAAATATCAAACCACTGAAACTTTTCCTAGTCTCTGTTGTTAAAGATGCTAATAATCTTCCACGCCTACTTCATCAGGGGTAACATCAATTATAAGGGAATTCTCAGGCTTCATTGAGAAACTACTATGTGAAATGTTCTGGGGCTGAGTATTGTGTGAGAAAGAAAGAGCCAAAGCAGGTGTCCCTGAACTTGAGAAAATTTTAGTCCTGTTGAGAACCCTGATCTAAGAAACAGATCCCATATATATTTTGCTATTTGCTCAATAGTAACATTTTGCAAAATGATAATATCGCAACTAGGATACTGTCACATACAGTTTCCTGGCTTGATCAGGTTTCCCAAGTTTTCCTTGTATTCATGTGTGATTGTATGTATGAGAATGCAGTTTTATCACTTGAGTGGGTTCGTGTATCCACCACACAAACAAGATGTTGAGTAGTTGCAACATTATAAGTGTCCCTCACATTGCCCTTTTACAGTCACACCCCCGCATCCCTAACTCCCATCCTTAACCCCTGGCAGCCACTAATTTGTCCTCCATTCCTAACACTGTGTCTTTTCAAAAATGTTGTATAAGTGAAATCATACAGTATGTAACCTTTTGAGATTGGTTCTTTTTTCACTCGTCATAAATCACTGGAGCTTCATCTAAGTTATTTAGTGTGCTGATAGTTCATTCCTTTATACTGCTGCATAGTATTCTGTGGTATGAATGTACCATACTTTGTTTAACCAGTCACCTATGAAGGGGTATCTGGATGAATTTCAGTTTTTGGCTATAGCAAACAAAGCTGCTGTGAACATTCACATACAGGTTTTGCATGAATGTAACTTTTCACTTCTCTAGGATAAAAGATGAGAGGGCAGTTGCTGAGTCATATGGTAGTTGCATGTTTAGTTTCACACGAAACTGCCAAACTGTCTTCCAGAGTGGCTGCACTACTTGACATTACCACCAGCAATGTGTGAGAGATCCAGTTTTAACTCATCCTTGCCAGCTTTTGGTATTGTCCCCATTTTTTATTTTAGTCCTTGTAATACACGTGTAGTAGTATCTCACTGTGGTTTTAATTTACATTTTCCTGATGGCTAATGATGGTGAACATCTTTCCATGTGTTTATTTACCATCTGTAGATCTCTTGGGTGAAATGCCTATGCATGTCTTTTGCCTATTTTCTAATTGAATTTTTTGGTATTTGCTGTTGAGTTTTATGCTTTCTATATATTCTAGATACTAGTCCTTTGTCAAAAATGGGTTGCAAATCTTTTTCCCCAGTCTGTAGCTTGGTTTTTCATCTTTTAAATATGAGCACTCACAGAGCAAAGGCTTTTAATTTTGATGAGGTCCAATTTGTCAATTTTCCCTTTTGTGCATCATGCTTTTAGTGTCGTCTAAGACCTCTTTGCATAGTTCTAAAGATTTTTTTCTAAAGTTTATAGTTTTGAATGTTAGTTCCTGAAGATTTTTTCTAAAAGTTTATAGTTTTACATGTTACTTTAAAAATCCATGATCCATTTTGAGTTAATTTTGTATAAGGTGCAAGGTTTAGATCATTTTTCATGTTTTTGATGTACAAATGTCCAGTTGCTCTAGCATAATTTGTTGAAAAGTCTTTCTTCTATTGAATTGCCTTTGTATCTTGTCAAAAATTAGTGGCATATTTGTGTGGGTCTATTTCTGAGCTCACTGTTGTTCCATGGGTCCACCTGTCTGTCCCTCTGTCATGACCGCACTGTCTCAATTACTGCACTTACATACAGGCCTTAGTGTTGGGTAGAAGGCTTCCTCTCACTTCACTCTTCCTTGTCGGGATGATTTCAGCTCTTCTGGAGGCTGTGCTGTACCATAGGAAATTTAGGATGATATCGTCTTGATATCTCATCCACCTTGCTGGGAAAAGCTTGCTTGGATTTTGAGAGCAATTGCATTAAAGCTATAGATCAAATTAGGGAGAACTGACATCTTTACTCTGTTGAGTGTTCCAATCCATGAACACAGTATGGCTCTCCAGGCGGTTAGGTCTTTTTAAATTTCTTTCATCAGCATTTTATAATTTTTAGCACAGAGATCCTGTACATGTTTTGTTAAGTGCACACCTAAGTGTTTCATTTTCTCTGCAATGATCATAAATGATATTGTATTTTGTATTTCAATTTCCACATGTTGATTGTCAGTATATAGAAATGCAATTCATTTTTGCTTGCTAATTTTGTATTTTATGACCTTACTAAATACACTTATAAGTTCTGGAAGGTTTTTCATAGATTTCTGGGGAATTTTTACAGAGACAATCATATCATCTATAAATTTAGTTTTATTCCTTTCCAAAATATATGCTGCTTATTTCATTTTTGCTGTATTTCGGTGGGCAGAGCTTCCAGTACTATGTTGAATAAGAGTGGTGAAAGTAGACATCCTTGTCTTGTTCCTGATTTAGAAGGAAAGTATTTCCTTATTAAGTATGGTATTAGTCATAGTTTTTTTTTTGGTAGAAACTCTTTGTCAAGTTGAAGTGATTCCTCTCTATTCCCAACTTGCTGAGATTTTTATTATGAATGATGTTGGATTTTGTGAAATGCTTTTTTGTGTGCCAATGACATTATTGTATGATATTTCTATATTAGCTTATTGAAATGGAGCCTAACATTGAATGATTTTTTTTTTGAATGTTTAACCATCCTTCCATACCTGAAAGACATCCTACTTGTTTATGGTGTATAATACTTTTATACATTATTGGATGAGATTTGTGACTATTTTGCTGAGGATTTTAGCATCTAACTTCATCAGAGTTGTTCGTCTCTAGTTTTCTTTGTTTGTAGTATTCTGTTCTGGTGTTAGGGTAATATTGATCTCATGAAATAAGTTGAGAAATATTCCCACCTGTTCTACTTACTGGTGGAGATTGGGTAAAACTGGTGTTAATTCTTCTTTAAATGTTTGGTGGAAACTTGTGGGCCAAGAGATTTCTTTTGGGGGAGCTTTTCAACTACTAATGTGATTTCTTTAATGGCTATAGGGTTATTCTAATGATCAGTTTCATCTTGGTTGATGTGATAGTTTGTAGTTTTCAAAGAATTTGTCCATTCCTTTATAGTGTCAAATATACAAGTTTAATGTTACTAATAATATTCCCTTATTATCTTTTTAATGGCTGGAGGGTCCATAGTGTTATACCCCATTTCATTCCTAATATTGATGATTGGTATCTTCTTTCTTTGTGTGTGTGTGTCAGTCTTGCTAGAGGTTATCAATTTTATTGATTGTTTTTGAAAAACCAGCATTCACTTTTTTTAAAAAAATTTATTTATTTATTTTATTGGCTGTGTTGGGTCTTCATTGCTGCACATGGGCTTTCTCTAGTTGTGGCGAGTGGGGGCTACTCTTCATCATGGTGCATGGGCTTCTCATTCTGGTGGCCTCTCTTGTTGTGGAGCACGGGCTCTAGGTGCGTGGGCTTCAGTAGTTGTGGCACATGGCTCAATAGTTGTGGCTTGTGGGCTCTGGAGCTCAGGCTCAGTAGTTGTGGCACACAGGCTTAGTTGCTCCGCGGCACGTGGGGTCTTCCTGGCGCAGGGATTGAACCCGTGTCCCCTGCATTGGCAGGCAGATTCCCAACCACTGTGCCACCTAGGAAGTCCCAGCATTCACTTTTAAAGTCAATTTTCTCTATTCTTTTCCTATTTTCAATTTCATTCATTTCTACTTCTTTTTGCTTGCTTTGTGTTTATTTTACTCTTTCTAGCTTCTTGAAGTAGGAACTTAGATTATTAATTGGAGATCTTCCTCTTCTCTAATGCAAGCATTAAGTACCATAAATGTTCTCACAGTATTCTTTAGCTGCATCCAACAAGTTTTGATATCCTAGTCCAGCCTCCCTGCTCACTCTCTTCCTCCCTTTGTGAAAGAGAGAAAAACAAGATTGCCTGAGATGATGCTCTAAACTGCTAGGCACCATCCTGAGAGTCCAGCACGGTTACTCCTGAAAGGAAAGTGTGGCAGCAGCTGCAGCAGCCGGGGCCCAGGGCGCACACCCCCTCCTGGGGCAGCTGGGGCCATGGCTCAGGCTCATGCCTAGACTCGGGGCCTGAGCCACTCTCCTTACTGCATCTCTCCTGCCATGAAACCTCAGCTCAAGGCTGTCTTCCTCCAGTGTATTAGTCAGGATTCTCCAGAAAATCGGAACCAATAGGCTGCCTCTCTCCATATGTATATATAGAGAAAGGGAGATTATTTATATCCACTATGTTATCTAAATAATTACAGAGGCCGGAAAGTCCAAAATCTATAGGGTAGGCCGGCAGGCTGGAGCACCAGGGCAGCTGCAGTTCAGGTCCGAAGGCCATCTGCCTGCAGAATTCCCTCTTCTGAAGGGGACGTCAGGTTTCTGTTCTATTCAGACCTTTCACTGATTGGATGAGGCCCTGTGGAGGGCTATCTGGTTTACCCAAAGTCCACTGATTTCAACATTCATCTCATCTAAAACCACCCTCACAGAAATCACCAGAATAATGTTTTAACACAGAGCTGAGCACGTGGCCAAGCCAAATTGACACAAAATTAACTCTCACACCCAGGAAGCCTTGAATTCAGATGTCTCACAGCCTATTATCTTGATCTTAATGCACCTCCTATTGGTCCTACATCCATTTCAGCTGCAAAGCTTCCAGCACGAAGCAGGTGTATGTCAGAGCAGAATGAGCTGGAATGCTTCTAGGGCCTCCGACTTTCTAAGGCTCCTCTCTGCCCAGTGGCCTCCCTCTGACCCCAGGTGGCACATGTCCAGAGGGTCAGGCTCCCATTTTTCTTCTCTCATTCTTCCTGTCCACATACGAGGAGCTCTCAGATCCCCTTGTTCCTGTCCAGCTAGGGATCCTCAAGGTGGCCTAGACTGTACAGGACCTGGGTTTAGAGGCTACTCATTCCACTGGGCAGAATTATCTTTTTTTTTTTTTTTTTTTTTTAACTCATTAGCTTTCTTGGGTCCTCTTCATTGCTGGTGCGGGCTTCAGTAGTTGTGGTGCACAGGCTTAGTTGCTTTTTGGCATGTGGGATCTTCCTGGACTAGGGTTTGAATGTGTGTCCCCTGCATTGGCAGGTGGATTCTTAACCACTGCTCCACCAGAGGGAAGCCCCAGATTTATCTTTTAAAAATGGAATTCTGAGATCACATGTCTAACATGTGAAAGGCTCAGGGGTCCACGTTCGTCCCTAAGTCAGCTGTGACTGCAGCCAGCCCTACACAAAATATTTCCCCTTTTAAAAAATCTCATGCAAGTTCAAAACAGCTTTATACAATACATCTCTTCTCCTGGAGATTATTTTCTTCTTCTTTTTATTTTTTTTTCTAATCCTTGACCTACTTTCTTTCCTGCGCTCAATATACCTAATGAGTAATAACAGCTTCAGAGAGGGTAGTGCCAGGGGAAGCCACGTTGAAGGGATGCCTGAAGAGAATGGCTCTGGAGCCCTGGGACTCAGCCAGCTCTGCTGGCAGGGCAGAGATGAGGGTGTCCATCTGAAGAGCGGGTTTGCTGAAGGTCTCCACGGCTGTGCTGCGCCCCTATTCATAGCAGGGGTGTTGCAGAGGTGGCTGATGGTGGAGAAGGCAGAGGGGCTGCCATACACGTGCACACACACACACACTCACACACTCACACACACTCATACACACACATACACGTACTCGTTCACAAACCCACCCCACCCACACCTAAGCTGTGTGGTGCTGCAAGAAGAATGCTTCGGGGTCTGAAACATCAGATGCTGCCTAGAGGTGTTCTTCTAGAACGGATTCCATTAATACTGTGATCCGTGCAGGAAGGGACTAGGGCCACTTCTCTGCCTCTGGAGCTGTAAACCCGAATCACACAAGCTTTGGGGTAGGAGGGAAGCTGTCACACAATACACTTGGCTCCCATACCATTCTCTGGCCGTGTCCCGAGAAAGACAGCTGCTGCCTCAGGCCTGAGTACACACCTGTCCCTGTGAAGGTGAAGACGAAAGAGGGGCCGTCAACAGTCTTGCTTTTTGGAGATCCTGAGCTGCTCAGAGGGGCAGAGAGAAAGGAGGGTGTGGGGGGAGAGGAGAGAGAGAGAGAGAGAGAAAGCGAGAGAGGGAAGGAGGGAGGGAGAGAGAAAGAGATAGAGAAATGACAGAGAGAGAGAATAATAGAGAGAGAGTGACTTAACTTCTGGGTCTGGGGAGGAACAGAGTCCGAGGCTCTCATAAATGGCCCCGCTTCCTGGAAACACGCTGGCCAGAGGGCAGGACCTCCAAGGAGAAAGCCTGTAGTGTCCTTCAGGGGCTCAACCCCAGACCCCACAGCTCCCAGCACTAACTCATCCTGTGTGACAGGGAAGCAGCAGAGACCCCTTCAAGGTCCCCAAGCAGGAGATGATGAGCCTGGCAAGGGCAGTCCTGGGCCGGAAGGGGCCGCGCTCACCCCTGCTTCCTGGCTTTCCACAAGCTCCCTGGTTCCTGTGCAGCCCTGGGGGTGGGGGTGGGGGCTTGAATAGTGACTGAAAGTAAACGTGAGGCCTGCTTGGCAGGATGGGGCCTCTGAGTCAGATCTGACTGGCTTTAAAAGCACTGAAGCAGACTTCCTGATGTCTCCATGCCTGCCCCCCAGGCCCGAGCCTGTGGAGCCCTCTTCCTGACCCAGGGCTCCTGCCTCCTCCACAGGGGTGAGGCTTCTGTGGCCTTCTGCTGTCACAGCTGGTTCCCCCCCAAAATGACCCCTTTCCAGGCTTCAACTGTCTGAAAACTCAGTGAAGTTGGTGTCTCTCTCCTGGCCCACTGAGCACAGCAGGTCTCATCCAAATACAGCAAGACAGCACCTGCCATGGACCTACTTCCCACAAGTGCTCTGTGTGGTGGGTGCAGGACGGCACAGACTAGAAGTGTGTCCCGTCCCCCCTATCCCCATAGCTGTGCCCATGCCTGACTTCCTGGCCTGACTTCAGGTCCCTGGGGTCGGGGTACCAAGAGCACACCCCTTCTGGTTTCTTGTTCTTTATTAGTGTCACTGCAGAGTTAAGATGCGGGGGGATTGACTGGCAGAAAACAACAAAGCACACACTGAGAAAGGACTGATGGATGTGGCCCTGCAGCCAGTGGTCTGCTTGCCAAGAAATGGGAACTCTTTAGTCTGCTCAGGCTGCCAAAACAAGGTACCACAGACGGGGGGGCTTAAACAACAGAAATTAATATTCTTTCAGTTCTGGAGGCTGGAAGTCCAAAATCAGAGTGTCAGCAGGGATAGTCTCTTCCGAGGCCTCTCTCTTTGTTGTGTAGATGGCTGTCTTCATGTTCACGCGGTGCTCTCCCTTCTGGGTGTCTGTGCCCAAAATTCCTCTTCTAACATGGACACCAGTCTTCTTGGATTAGGGCCCACCCTAATGACCCCATTTTAACTTGATTACCTCTGTAAAGGCCAGATAAGATCACATTTGAGATGGTAGGGGGTTAGGACTTCAATGTGAATTGGGGTGGGGGGCATCCTGTAACAGCAACCCTGATGTGAACCCCCAGGGGCTCCATGACTTCATTGTCTTCATGGAGGAAGAATCTAGGCAATCTAGAAAATCCCACCTTTCTCATTCCTTCTAGGTTTGGTCTGTTGCGTCATTAGGACAAACACCAGAAAAAGAGGGAGTGAATCACGTATGTGTGTGTATTTAGTGGACTTAGAAGACATCGAATAGCCCCAACCACGCTGTTTTCCAGCCACAAATGAGGAGAGGTCACTGCTAACTGACTCTTCTAGAGGGGTTTCTTTGGTCCACAGATTAATGATTCAACCCCTACCCCCAAGACCTCCATTCCTATTATGTTTTTACCCTCAGCATTAAATCACCCCTGCCCCGTACTCTCTCCACCTCTTCGGGACATTCCCTTCCAAAAGGGAGGCCCCATACCACCATGGGAATCAGCCCATATAAGAACAAATGACCCTCATATCCAGCTGGCGTGGACCATTTCTTTGCAACCTTTTATCTCAGCATCAAAGCAGCACTCTCATCAGAAGACGTCCCTGTCGTGCACTCAACTTTGAAAATACTTTCAGACCCATTTGATCTTTGTTTCTGGGGGAGGGGGAAGGAAACAAACATGTATTGAGCTTGCTCCATGTTTCAGGCTTATTGTTAGTGGTTTTACATCTGTGGTTTCTGTAATCATCACATCAACCTATGGCATAACTGTGCATCAGGAAAAAAGATGTCATTATGACGTGTAAACCCACCAACCCAGATCTCACCCCACCGAAGTGGAGACGAGAGAGGCCTGAATATCAGGTTACACTGATCTACAGAACAAAGGACACAGAAATCTCAGAAAGAAGAAAATATTCTTGAAGTTGGGGGGAGGGGAGGTAGAGTGGAGAAGTGGATAGAGAGCTGGTCACGTGAGGGGTACCACCCTGGGGAAAGTTTTAGAAAGTTGTACTGGGTGTTGCTGGTGGGCTTATCCTCCTTGTTGTGCTGTAAATGGCTCTAGTGACGTCTCAGGAGGTGTCAGAGTGTTGGGACTTTCAGGTATTGTTGCTGTGAGCACCACTGTATAAATGAGGAAATTGGGGCTCAGAGTGATTGAGTCACAGCTCATCAGTGACAGAGCCACAGATTAAATGTGGGTTTGTCCGACTGCAATCTGGTACATAGTTGACAATCCATTGATCTTTGTGTGACTCTGTTTACTTTTTCCCATTTTGGCCCAAATAGGAAACAGAGGCACTGCTTAAATTTGACTTTCCCCTGGCCAACCAGCTTTCTAAAGTCATCAGAGGTGAGCAGGACCATCTCCCCACACTGCATTCACCCTTGCATCTGCCGTGCTTGCTTTGCATGCAGAATTCATTACTTCCAGGTATTTGCATAGCCAGCTCCCCTTCTCACTTCAATCTGCAAAGAGGACCTTCTTTCATCTCAAGAAGGAGGTAACCCAGTGATGCTGTAAAATTCCCAGCCTATTACTTTGTATCTGTTCACATTTCCAAGTATTTCCCACTTGCTTTTTATCAACAACAATGTAATAAAACTCGCTTTACCCCATTCTGTCTCCAGGGAGAAGAATGGAAGCTTTGATTTCCTCTCGCAGCTCGGCCAGAAAAAACAAGTCCTGAAGCCAGTATTCTCTAGCTTCCATGGTTATAATTTCCACTCCTTATTGGGTTTTCAGACCAAATGGCCAGGTTAAAAAGCAAAGCAAAATTGCTTTTAATCCCTAAATCCAAAGGGGGTGAATTTCATATTCAGAGCTCTGCCGGAACAAAGCCTTCTGGAATAGCTGATGAGGTCTGCCACACAAATGGATGAGGCCGGAGTCAGTGCCTTCTGACACTGAGCCCCACCTTCCTCTCTCAGGCATCTTGGGGAGAAAGAGAACTGCCCACCAGGGAGCGGGTTCTCTCCCCTCCCGGAAGAGCCAGACTTAGGAAACAGTGAATTATGAAGTATCATCTCAGAGAGGCTTGGACAAGGTCCTCCCCAAGCTAAAGTAGTTCCAGAATTCCCACCATCCAAGCTTCTTTCTTGGGTTGATTGATTATCTCCCATCAAAGTGCAAGTGTACTTTAGAATTATATGAATCGTGCACAGAGAGAACTAGGGGGTAGGCGGGCAGGCTTTAGAATGAGACTTGGTCTCGTCCTGGCTCTTCCATCTCCTGGCTGTGTGACCTGGCACAGAATACCTAACCTCTCTGAGTGCGAATGTGCTCCTGTGCACATTGGGATAAGTAGAAGCTGCATCCTAGAGATAATGGACTTAAAGCCATTATTAGGATATAATACACGCTGGATAAATACTAACTGCATCTCATACATTTTTATATGTTGTGTTATTTTCCTTCCATTCTGTGTATTTTTATAGTTCCTTTGAGATCATTGTGATTCAGGATTTGAATCGACCGCCAGACTCTCAGGATTTGAATCCCAGCTCTGCCACTTGTTAGCTGTGTGACCTTGGGCAAGTGAATTAACCACTCTGTGCCTCAGTCTCCTCATCTGTAAAGTGGGATCAAAATTGTACCTCACTCATAGGGTTGCTGTGAGGATGAATGACTTGATGTAGATAAACTACTTGGAACAGTGCCAGGGTATGCGGATTACCTCCTGGGCACGTTTTTCCCTTTTGATAGTTAAGTTTTAAAATGAACATTTCTTTAACGTAAATGTTAAATGGATGAATATTCCCTTATCTCTCTCTTTTTTTAGATGTCTTTGGTATCTATTTGGTCTATATTCTCTCTTCTTCCCCCAAAAAATACCCAGTGTTGTTTACCTTTTGAAATGACTCAGCCTAAGTCACAGAACTCAGTAAACTTTCCCACGGCAAGATCACAGCATTTCTGAGATGGGACAGCCTTACAGCTGCACACTGGAGTTACAGGGCACATCCTGTAAATCTTTAATTTAATGCCTAGAGGGATGGAGCAGCAACCATGTAGCAGTGTCGGGGTGACATTGGGATCATTTCCACTGGCTCTTACCCACTCCTTGCCTGTCCCAGACGGGCGTCTGACTTGTGAAAAAGTGGCAAAAGCTGTCCAGATCAGAGTCTGGGGGGACAGATTTGGTCTAGTGCAATTTTTTTTTTTTTTTTTGAACTGTGCCCCTCCAATCTCTGAGGTTCATGGGATGAACTTTAGGGATTCTTGAAAACGAAGTCTAATTGTGACAGACAGGACTGAAGTGCCTCATTTTACCACCGTGAAACTCTCCCCCAGAGCCCAATCTATAAGGTAGGGAGTTTGTCCTTGGGACATTCAGACCCTCAGACCCCCTTTTTTTCACCTCCCCAACTTGGGCAGGACAAGCTTTGGGGTGACTGCACCACCTACAGTCCTCCTCTATGAGTTGCTCCCATGTGGGCCACCATGTTGGAACCACGATCACATGACCTGGAGGTCACAATTGATTGGACCAAGGCTTATCTGTAGCTGAAAGCTGATTGGTGGGCACCAGAGGACAGACCAGCTGGGAGCTGAGTGAATGTAATGGCAAAGGGCTTCTCAGGACTCCTTCTGTGACACAGTGACCCCCCCCCCCCCACCCCGCAAAAGGTCCTCCAGTTCCTGCCCGACTTTCCTGTCTCTGTGAAGCCTAACTCTAAAAATACTTCCGGAGTCCCACTGAAGCTCGCCCTTGCAACCTGTGTTCTGGCCTCCTTTATTCTAGAACTCTCCTTATAATGAACGCAGCTTATCTGAGAGGCCTGAGGGCTGCTCAGATTCTTGACATCTAAGATGAACATACCTGTTTTATATCCCTGAGGGTACTTCTGCTCCCCTGCTCTTGGCCGGTGGCCTTGACCTAAGTGCCACACAGTCCAGCTGTCAATTGTGTACAGTCTGCGGTCACTTGAGATTCAACAGGGGACCCCGTCTTTCAAGCCCAGTGACCCTCCATCACTGCATTATAAAGTCTGTCTTCTGCCCCCTTAAAGCCCAGCCCTGGCCTAGTCCCCTCCCCAGCACTGTAGTGGGGCTTGGAAAGTAGCCCAATAGGAGTTTGTCCCGTGGTCGCAGAAAGATAAAGAAAAAACCTGACTAAGCGGGTAGAGGGGTGACCAAGCAGTCCTGTGCTTCGGTGCCTTTTCTTTCATTGAAGTTCAAGGTTGTGTTGTCCCAGAAATCACTTTCCCCCATTTGTGCTTTAGCTTCCCCATGGGAAATGGGAGCAATGATGGCCAATGGGCACTGAGCTAATGCTTTCCGGGCACCTCCCACATCCAGCCACTGTCCTGAGCGTTGACCGCACCCTGGCCCTCACAAGAACCCTATGAGGTTGGCCTATAGTGGCCCCATGTAGAGATGGGGACCTCGAGGCACAGAGGGTTAAGTGAGTTTTCCCAGATTGCATAGCTGGGAAGCCACAGAGCTGAGATTTGAACCTGAAGAGCCTGACTTTTTTTTTTTTAAGCTCTTTATTGGAATATAATTGCTTTACACTGTTGTGCCAGTTTTTGTTGTACAACAAAGTGAATCAGCTGTATTTAAATATATATCCCCAAATCCCCTCCCTCCCGTGATTCCTTCCCACCCTCCCTGTCCCACCCCTCTAAGTCACCACCATCATCGAGTTGATCTCCCTGTGTTAAGCAGCAGCTTCCCACTGGCTATCTAGTTTACATTTGGTAGTGTATATATGTCAGTGCTACTCTCTCACTTCGAAGGGGAAGCTGGGACGAAGTGAAAGAGCCTGACTTTTATCTGTAGGGTAACGGCAGGGGCAAAGCCCTCTCATCCAGCCACGTGGTTCCCAGGCATGCTGGGGAACCAACCTTGGGAAACTCAGGCCTCCTTGGAGGGAAGCGAGTGAGCTCTTTTCTCAAAGTTGTAAAACTCTGCTCCCAAACATATTTTCTAGTGGCTGATATTCCATCACTTTAAAACCATTTCCCAAAGGTGAAACCTTTACATTATTCCCAAGTTTTCCATATTTCCCACCAGGTCACCTTTGTGGTTGCATCGGGGTCTGCCAATCCCTCTCACTCCTCCGAGGGGGGTGGTCCCCGATCAACCCCATGATGGAGGTGACTTTCCCTCCAGACTCCCTGCAGCCTCACTAGGTCACCCGTGTGGTCCACCACCTCCCAGTCCTCCTCCGTGTGGCCACTACCTGCAAACAGAATGCTCTGTGGAGATTCGGCAGCAGCCTTTACCCCTCAGAGACGTTTACCAGCCAGAGTACAGGCCGCCTGGTGAAATGTGATTTTCCTATAAACAAGCAGTGATTTTTAGTATAAGTATGTCCCAAATATTGCACAGAATGTATTTATACTCAAATTTTTCCTCATTTATCTGAAGTTCACATTTAACTGGGCACGCTGTGTTTTTATTTGCTCAATCTGGCAACTGTTTTCTAGAGGACTTTCTTCTCCCTGCAGTTTTAACCAGCTGATCACTTTGTTTCGTTTTTGTGACAAGCATGATGTGACTGGCTTTCCCTCTGCTGGGAGTGGAGCAGTGGGGAGCCAGGGCATTTTAAGAATTAAAAGGGGGACTTCCCTGGTGGCGCAGTAGTTAAGAATCCGCCTGCCAACGCAGGGGACACGGGTTCGAGCCCTGGTCCAGGAAGATCCCACAGGCCATGGAGCAACTAAGCCCGTGCACCACAACTACAGAGCCTGCGCTCTAGAGCCCGCGAGCCACAACTACTGAGCCCATGTGCCACAACTACTGAAGCTCGCGTGCCTAGAGCCCACGCTCCGCAGCAAGAGAGACGCCACTGCACTGAAAAGCCCTTGCACCGCAACGAAGAGTAGCCCCCGCTCACCGCAACTAGGGAAAAGCCTGCATGCAGCAACAAAGACCCAATGGAGCCAAGAATTAAAAGGAATCATTGCTCAAGTCTCTTCCACCCTGATCTTCCTCGGCCTCAGAATTGCTGCTGTTCCTTCCCTCCCTCACCCCTCGAGCTCTGACCTGGCTCCGAGCTCAGATGGGTGGTTTTCTATCCCTTGGGGTTGGGAACTTGTGTTTGCTTCTATCGTAGTTGTTCATTGAATTCTCCCAGGTACACCTGCCTCCCAGGTCAGACTGAGGTGGACGCGCAGAAACACATTAACCCACTGCCCCTGATACCCTGTCCGGTAGCTCCTCGACTCGAGAGTCATAGGCCCTGCTGGTGAAGGTCAGCCAGGCCGGGCGATCCTTTTGAAATCTAGGGAACAGCAGGCCTTGAAGAATGAAGGCGTTAGCATAAATGAGGGAGGGAGGAGAGAGGACAGCGAGGCTCACTGGGTAGCCTGACAGGTTCACTGGAAACACAGACGTGCCCAGAGCCCCCCTGACCCACCTGGCTTTGTGTGTGAGCTGTCTGTATGATCACATGGTACCTGAATACCTGCTACATCCATTCAGCTCAACACATCTTTACTGAGCACCTATTTTGTGCCAAGTACGCTACTGGACTCGTATTATAAAGATGAGAAAGATTCAATCCACTGCCTTCAAAGGACCCACATGTTCTTGTGGGAGAGAGACACGTGGAGAGGATGTTCAGCCCCACGAGGTGGGTGCTATGAGAGTGATGTGCCCAGAGCACTGCGGGAGCCCCAGACAGCAGCTCAGGGACACACACCTGGGCTGTCCTGCCTGCCTCAGGGGGTGAGATCTCCCCCCTCCAACGACCCCAGAAAGCAGTCAAGACCTGGCATTTTGAACCATAAGCTTGAGGGGAAGCACTTTTTTTTAAAAAGCCCCCAGTTTTCAGGAAATAACTTAGCCCCATCTATCCAGGGGCACCTTCTGTGCATGGAAATACAACACAGGAAATTGTTGGTTCCAACGCTCCTTACACACGAGCACCTATCACCTCCCCAGGCTCCCTTCCCGTGCCCGGCTCTCCTCCTCTTCATCAGCAAACTTCTCTGTCTGGGCTAGTTTGGGCCAATTACTGAGCAATAAAGCATCTGATTTTTACATATTGGCTCTGCTTGGAGCTGCCAAGAACATTCAAAGTGGGGCCGAGTGGGAAACGGAAACATGTTTTTTCGTTATTTTACCTACAAAATTCATTTGAAGGGGGAGAAATCGGCCCCTTGCCCTAACTAGCTAGTTGGATGGGAACAAATTCCTCATTAATTTTAAGTGTGTCAACTGGAGAAGGTGATTAAAGTGAGAATGACTAATGAGTGGTGTTCCTGGGAACAGATGAAAGCACACACAGGAAATGGGACGCGGCCCCGGCAGGGCCTTGGCATATACAGAGCTGCCCTCACCAGCTCTGCACAGGGAGGGGGCTCTGGAGGGCCATGGAGCAGGGGCGCCACGGCTTCTCCCTCCCCCCGTGGGGTCCACGGCTGCTGGTCAGTGGGCGATTACTACACAGTGATTCGGACTGTGCTTCGATGACTTAGGAGCAGGAGAGGTGATACTGCAGGCTCTTGGCATCTGCCTGAGTGTCCTTGGGAGCCTGAGCCACTTAGTGATTACATATGGCTGTCCATAGGCAAGTTGCAAAGCTGTTGGCCTATATTAGCTCATTTGTCTTCTCACTACTCTGTAAAGCAGGCAGGTCTATGGTGTGTTCAGGAGAAGAATGCTGCTTGGTTTCTTAGAGCAGCTTCAAAGACCAGCCCCGGTACCATCCTCAGGTTGCTGTGTGGCTTACAGGAAAACCCTCAGCCCTTGCAAAAGGGGCAAGAAGGATGTGAAGAGGGTGTACCATCAGGAGAGGGGGCCAGTGTCAAAGGAAAGCTGGGCTACTGCCTGTTATCCAGCCCCTTTGTGGGAAGACCTTCAATCTACCCTCGAGTTTTTATGGGGTCTTTTATAGCATGTCTTCTGTTCACTCATTCTTCTCTTTGTGGACCTAGTCCTCCCCACTCTAGGGCCAGATGATTCAGTCAGGAGTGGGCATGTGACCCAGACTGGACGAATCAGGAGAGGCCATGCTCCTGGGCATGTGACTCAGCTGGGCCAATCAGAATCAATCTAGGACTTTTCTGGATGTATTGGAAGGGAAAGATGCTTTATATGGGGTTGCTAACCTGCTGGAATATAAGTTACTTTGCCATCATCGAGGAAGATTCTGTCTGGGAACAAAACCAATGCAAAAGAAGGCAGAGCTAAAATTAAGAGAAATGGAATCCTGACAACACGGTTTATTTCCTGGGTCAAGTTATGCCTGAAACCCTTGGATTTTCAGTTACCTGAACCAATGCCACCTTTTTCCTTAATAAGCTTGGGTTCGATTTCTGTAATTTACAACTGAAAAGACTTCTGTTCAATAATCTCAAGATATAACCTTGGACAAATTATATTTCTGAGATTCAATTTCCTCATGGGTAAACAGGAATAATAATGCCACATCTATAGGTATTGAAGAGAGCTGGCCCTACGACCAAGGTTGTAATATTTCCTTGGCCACCTGAACCATGTTTGCCCTGGTTTCCTCACGTGAAGTAGGGCTAACAAGACTGCTCAGCCTCCTAGGAGTGGGAACAATTTGGATAATGGATATGCAATGAAATCTGTATACTTATATGGGAATATTTTTCCACAAGGGTAACTGCACTTTATAAAAACTTTTAATTTTGAGATGATTGTAGATTCTCATGAGCTGACAAGAAGCAATACAGAGAGATTCCATATCCCCTTCACCCAGCTTCCCCCAATGGTAACATCTTATGTAACTATAGTACAGTAGCACAATGAGAACATTGACACTGACGCAATGCACTGAACTTATGCAAATTTCACCACTTTTACATGCACGGTTTTGTGTGTGTGTGCACTTAGTACTAGGCAATGTGTAGATATGCATGATCACCATCACAGCCAGAATATAGAACAGGCCATCACAATGATCTCTTGTGCTATCCTTTTTTACCCACAATCAACTCTCCTGCCAAACTCCTGGCAGCCACTGTTCTGTTCCATCTCTATAATTTAATAATTTCTAGAATATTACATAAATGGAATCATATGGTATGTAACTTTTTGAAATCAGCTCCTTTCACTCAGCATAACTTTGCTGAGATCCATCCAACTTGTTGTGTGTATCAATAGTTTTCCTTTTTATTGCTGAGTCATGTTCCACAGTAGGGACGGACAACAGTTTTCCTAACTATGGATGTACTGAAGGACATTGGATCTTTCTCAGTTTTTTGCCTTTAACTATAAAGCTGCTATGAACATTTGTGTGCACGTTTTTGTGAACATAGTTATCATTTCTCTGGGATAAATGCCCAAGAATGTAACTGCTGGATAGTATGTTAAGTCCATTTTCAGTTTTAAAAGAAATGGCCAAAATATTTTCCAGAATGGCTGAATCGCTTTACATTCCTGCCAGCAAGATATAAGAGATCCAATTTCTCTGCATTCTCACCAGCATTTGGTATTATCACTATATTTTATTTTAGCCATTCTGCAGGTGTGTGATATCTCATTCTAGCTTTTTTTAAAAAAACGTTTTCTTTCTTTTATTTAGTACTATATTTGTTTGTTTGTTTGTTTGTTTATGGCTGCATTGGGTCTTTGTTGCTGCAAGCAGACTTTTTTTAATTGCAGTGAGCTGGGGCTAATCTTCGTTGTGGTGCACTGGCTTCTTATTATGGTGGATTCTATTGTTGAAGAGCACAGGTTCTAGGCGTGTAGCCTTCAGTAGTTGTGGCACATGGGCTCTAGAGCACAGGCTCAGTAGTTGTGGTGCACAGGCTTAGCTGCTCCATGGCATTCAGGATCTTCCTGGACCAGGGATCGAACCAGGGATCGAAACTTCCTGGACCAGGGATCGTGTCCTCTGCATTGGTAGGTGGATTCTTAACCACTGTGCCACCAGGGAGGTCCATCATTGTAGTTTTAATTGGCATTTTTCTAATGGCTAATGATGTTGAATATTTTTTCATGTGCTTATATGCCATCTGCAGATTCTCTTCAGTGAGGTGTCTGTGCATGTCTTTTGCCATTTTTGTCTACTTTCTAATTGGACACCCTCTAATTGAGAGTTGTTAGATAGTCTAGATACTCACCTTTAGTCAAATTTGTGATTTGTAAATCTTTTCTCCCAGTCTGTAGCTTGTTTTTTCATCCTTTAAACATGAGCTCTCACAGAGCAAAGTTTTTAATCTTGACAAGTTCCGATTTGTCAGTTTTCCGTTTTGTGCATCATGCTTTTGGTGGCAAGTCTAAGACCTCTTTGCATAGTTTTAGTTCCTGGAGATTTTCTATTTAATGAAAATTTATAGTTTCGCATGTTACTTTAAAAGTCCATGATCCATTTTGAGTTAATTTTGTATAAGGTGCAAGGTTTAGGTCATTTTTCATGTTTTTGACCTATAAATGTCTCTTTGCTGTAGCATAATTTGTTGAAAAGTCTTTCTTCTGTTGAATTGCCGTTGCATCTTGTCAAAAATTAGTGGCATATTTGTGTGGGTCTATTTCTGAGCTCACTGTTGTTCCATGGGTCCACCTGTCTGTCCCTCTGTCACGACCACACTGTCTCAATTACTGCCCTTATACACAGGCCTTAGTGATGGGTAGAAGGGTTCCTCCCACTTTACTCTTCCTTGTTGGGATGATTTCAGCTCTTCTGGAGGCTGTGCTGTACCATAGGAAATTTAGGATGAGATTGTCTTGATGATATCTCATCCACCTTGCTGGGAAAACCTTGCTTGGATTTTGAGAGCAATTGCATTAAAGCTATAGATCAAGTTAGGGAGAACTGACATCTTTACTCTGTTAAGTGTTCCAATCCATGAACACAGTATGGCTCTCATAAATTTAGATCTTCTTTGATTTCTTTCATCAGCATTTTGTAATTTGCAGCATAATGATCCTAGACATATTTTGTTAGGTTTATTATTATTCCATTTTCTTTGAAGCAACTATAAATTCTGTTGCATTCTTTATGTTGGCTTCCACTTGGTTGTTGTCAGTATATAGAAACAATTGATTTGTGTGTGTGTGTGTGTGTTAATCTTGTATCCTGCAACCTTACTGAGCCCATTTCTTAATTCTAGGAAAATTTTTGGTAAATTTCTTGGAATTTTCTAAGTAAATATGTTCTATGTTTTCTGCCAATAGAGATACTTTTATTTCTTCCTTTCTACTCTGAATGCCTTTTCTTTCTTTTTCTTGCCTTATTGCAGTGCACAGAACTTCCAGCGTGTTGTTGAATAAAAGTGGTGAGAGAAGACATCCACGCCTTATTCCTGATCTTAAGAGTGTAAGTGTTTAGTCTTTCACCATTAAGTATGATATAAGCTCTAGGTTTTTTGTAGATGCTCTTTATGAAGTTGAGGACATCTCCCTCTATTCCTAATATACTGAGAGTTTTTATCGTGAATGCCTCTTGAAGTTCAACCAATGTTTTTCTGTGTCAGTTGGTATGATCATATTTTTCTTCTTTAGCCTGTTGATATGATAGATTACACTGATTGATTATCAAATATTGAACCAGGCTTGCATATGTGGAGTAAATCCCATGTGGTCATGGGATTTATAAGTAAGTAAATGTACACACACACACACGCATGTGTGCATACACACATTGGATCTGTTTCTCTGGAGAACTCTGACTAATCCACCAGCTAATATCGTTTTCATCTCCTAAGAATCTTTGAGCCACAGAGGTCTCTCTTCAACTTCCGGCTCCAAAGGGCCATGAGAAGGGGGTTCTGGTGCCTGAATCCCAGCCTCCTTTGGCACAGCCTCGCATTCTTTCCCCTGCAATGAGCCTCCATGCCTCCAGCAGTGTCATCCACAAAATTTTTATTTCACAGGCACCTTCTCTCTCGGACATGAGGGTTCTGTCATCGTTGTAAAGCAGAGGCACTCATCTTCCATAAGAAAGAGTGTGTTAATATGGCCATCAGGTTTTCCTCTCTCTGTAAAGTACCAAAGACAAGACCAATAATACTCTAGAAACTTTTTTTTCTCCAAATTTAGAACAGTGGAAAGAGCATGGGAGACACGTTGGGGGAATGTGTTCATTCAGTGCCCCAGGATGATGGGGAGGTTACCTGGAGGGAGAGAGAATGTGCCCTTGATGTCCTGTGGGGGGCAGAGGCTGAGTCTGGCTGTGCTGAGCTCAGGACCCCTCTTAAAAGGCACTCCAGATGGTGATGTGGATTGTTTGATGAAAGCGTGTCTGCAGAAATAACAGTGAACCCTCACACACAGCATTTCTAGAGAAGCCAGACTTAGGTTTAAGATGAACATCAAAGACCCTGTGTTTCTGTAATTATTCTATTTTAGGAACAGACTGATCATGGCATGCTAGGAAGTGAAACCCATCTTCTCCAGCTCAGTTGTCTGCATGAGCAGGCTTTTTGGTCCCCCCCCAAAAAATAATTTCTTGGCACCAGCTCAAAACCACTAAGAAAATGACATGTTTATCAGGGTAGTTGGGGGAGGGGATGTTTCCTTTCTGTCTTAAGGAATTTCTTAGAATCATAGAATCCCAAATTTGGAAGTTACTTTGAAGACCACCTTGTCTGGTGGTTCTAAACTCTGGCTGTGCATGAGAATCATCTGGGGAAACCTGTGAAAAACATCTATGCCTGACCTCTACCCCCAGAGATTTTGAGTTTAAATGACCACAGCTGGGGCCTAGGCTTCTGTGTGTTTGAGAAGCTCTCCCGGTGATGCCATGACTCTGATGCCAGTCAGGGTTGAGGAGCCCTGATGGAGTCCAGCCTCCCCCCATGCTACAGCCTTAAAAGATGCAGGACACAGGATTTCTGAGCTTGTGGCCCAGCATATGAGTGCCTTCTGTCCCAGGAAACTCACTACCCACCCCCAGGGGTCGCCTGCTAGAAACACCTCTGTGTGTTGAGATGTTCTCTGTCCCAGGAGCCTTCTGTTCTATGCTCCCCTCCTGCATCCTGCAGAACAACCCTGGTCCTTCTTCCTCAGGCTAGCTCCTCAGATACTAAAACACTGTGCTTCCAGTACCTTCTCCCCACAGCAGTCCTCAGATGACTTATGGATTCAAGGCCATGTGGACTTCAGTTTGTCATTATAGGCTTCTCATAGGTCTGTTCTTGGAAGTGATGTATTGGGAGGCTCAGAACTTGAGGCCAAAGGTCCTCACTGGCCCAAGCCACGGCCCTGCCACTCACCATCTGTGTCCTCGGGCAAAGCAAACCCTCCCCTGAGCCTCTAGGTCCTCATCTGTAGAAGGAAAGGAAGCGACTGAAATCGATGACTCTTCGGCTAATGCTGTGAATTTCCAACAGCTGTCTGTGGTCAGTGCTCAGGATTGGAAAATAAAGCAAATGAATAATAATACCTTATATTTACGTCAGGCTTTGTATTTTTCGCAAACGTTTTCTCGCTCTTTACTCTCACCCCTAAGAAGTGGGTTCAGTGTGACTGTCCCCAGTGCAGACCTAGGGAGCTTACATGACCCGCTTCAGGTCACCCAGGTCACCGTGGGCACAACAGAAAGGGTGATGTTATCAGTCTTTACCTTTAGTTCTTTGTTCTTGATTTAACACCTAAATTAATCATGCTGCTCCTAAAAGAACTGGTTGTATCTTCTATAGAAGACCCAGGAGAGTGCTTCCACCTCCAGAGTGGAGACAAGCTCCATCCCCTCACAGGAGGGGGCTTCAGGTCCAACTCCCTACGAATCTCTCAGGGAGCTTTCAAAAATGCCAATGTCAGGGCTTCCCTGGTGGCGCAGTGGTTAAGAATCCGCCTGCCAATGCAGGGGACACGGGTTCGAGCCCTGGTCTGGGAAGGTCCCACATGCCACGGAGCAACTAAGCCCATGAGCCACAACTGTTGAGCCCATGTGCTGCAACTACTGAAGCCCACGCACCTAGAGGCTGTGCTCTGCAACAAGAGAAGCCACTGCCATGAGAAGCCCATGCACCACAATGAAGAGCAGCCCCAGCTCGCTGCAACTAGGGAAAGCCCACGCACAGCAACAAAGACCCAATGCAGCCAATAAATAAATTAATTAATTTTAAAAAATGCCAATGCCTGGTCCCTTACAGATCAACTAAATGGAATCCCCATGGGTAAGACCTGGCATTCGCCACACGTTCTTAAAGCACATCAGGTGATTCTAATGTGAAGTTAGGGTTAAGAAGATGGGGGCTAAAGCTGTGTTTCTCAGTGTGGTGGGGCCTCAGAATCACCTGGAAGGGCCCATTAAAATTCAGATCACTGGGTAGCACGCACAGAGTTTCTGGTTCAGTAGTTCTGGGATGAAGCCTGAAAATGTGCTTTTCTGATGAGTTCCCTGGGCGATGCTGATACCACTGGTCCTAAGGCTGCACTGATAATGGCTGATAATCTCTAGACGCTCAGAATTCAAGAAGAGCAAAACTAAGGGACATTGATATCTTCTCCCACCTTCCCCTCTGCTCCATCTTCCTACGGCTTGCAGTAGCCATTCGAGGAGACGCCTTGAGCATGGATTGGAGCCATGAGGGCCACCCAGAAGCTAAAGTCCCCACCAGGCACCCACCAGCAAGGTTCACTCACCGCTGGCACCAGAAGCCTCATTCCTGTGTCAGTTTGGTCACTGATTCAGCAAAGATTCATCAAGCGCTTCCTCTGCCACAGGCGCTGGTCTAACTCTGGAACATGCAGTACACAGGACAGACTTTGCCTCCGAAGGAGAAATAAACAAATAAAATCATTTTAGGTGGTGATTTTGAAGGATTTATGAAGGAGATTTAAAATGTCAATGTTGAGGTGATTAACTTCAGGGAACAATTTGAATTGGGAGGTCAGGAAAGGGCTTTCTGAAGAGGTAACAGCTGAGAAACAGAAAGAATCAGTTGTTTGAAGAACTGGGGGAAGAGGGTATAGGGGAAACGGCTGGTGCAAAGGCTAGCCGGAGCAAGCCTGGGATCTCCTGGAAAGCAAGACTGCCAGCGTGGCTGGTGACAGTGACAGGAGAGGACACAGAAGAAGACAGTGGCTAGATCACAAGGGCCACGTGGGCACAGTATGTGAATCGTATCCTCAGTGTAACAGGAGGCTGAGCGTGGACAAGAACAGGGTGGTATGTGGCCAGGTGGCTGGGTATGGAGCAGACCTGGGGCCAAAGCAGAGGCCCCTGGAGCCGTGGGGAATGAAGGCACTTGCAGACCTGGGTGGGACTCAGGCCCCGCTGCAGCCGCACCTGTCTCTTCGCGGGGCTGCTGCCAGGTCCCGCGCGTGTCTCTGCTCTCACAAGCATCTTTGCAGCCCCTGGGGAAACGTCACTTCCATTTTTGCAGTTCTGAAACGAGCTTGTTTGCCACTCAGCAGTTCTCTGATTTATGCACTTCCCAGCTCTGCATCTTGGCAAGCTGTGTGATTGTAGAGGATGCTCTTAATGAGGTGAAGAGGGGAGGGGACTCGGGGATGGAATCTGGTGACAGGGGCCCTATCCCTGATGCATCCCAAGCCCCTCACCCATCGCCCTCCAGACACCGCTGTGCCCACAGCCGAGCCCAGAGGTGTACAGAAATAAGGTAAGGTCCTGCCTCCACTCTTTCAGGCCAGAGAGTCTTAGGAAAGTTGCTTAAACTCTGAATCTCAGCTTCCTGTCCCAGGATGGGGTCACTGAGAGGAATAATTCCTTTAATGCATGTGGGGCACAGCATGGAAGCAGCTCTGGGTAGGATTATTACTACTGTTCTATTTGTCAGTAACTCTACTCATTGCAGTCCGATACAAGTCACAAGTCAATTGCAGGATTATATCTAATAGTACTTCTGCACCCCTCCTTCCCCAGATGCCCCTCACAGAAACGTGTAATAAAAGGGGCAATTATTAGTATAATATCAGCCAACAGTCACCTCCCCTTATATGCTAGAAGCACACCTCCTATCATTTCATCTTTACACTGTCATTGAATCTTTGCAAAAGCGTATCAATCTAATTCTGTAAACAGGGAACAGAGGCCTGGAGATGATCAGTAACTTGTCCAAGGTCATCTAGGTAACATGTGGCTTGCGTGTGAGACTATCAGTTCTGTGACCCTGAGCAGAACACGGAAGTTCTCGGAGCCCCAGGGTCCTCATCGGAACTCTGCAGTGTTGTCGTTTGCACTAAACGCAGGCTCCTGCTGCGCAGAAGCAGAAGGCGTCACTATTCCTGGCCTCACTTCCAGGAACAGCTCCACTTCTGTTCCTCAGATGCCCCTTTGCCTTGATCAACTCAGCAGACATGCATTGCTGGGGCCTGTGCTAAACGCAGACAGAGGTCAGGGAACTTATATGTCATGAATCCAACGGTTCATGTCAGTGGGAGGAGCTGGAACCAATGCCCAGTGAAGAGAACTTGCTAGAAAGGCTCTTATAGGCCCAGCAGGTTCAGGGCACAGCCTTCCTGGCTGTTGGTCTGGTTTGTCTAAAACCCCCAGGCCTGGCTTTTCTACCCGAGGCTCTTTAAGGCAGTGGCTTCTCACCTTTTGGGGGACTATGTGCCCCTAAGGACTGTCTCCCCAGAATGAAGCATGAACGCGCGCAATTGCAGGGATTAGTCACCACAAAGCTTCCCCATAGCCCAGGCCGACGTGGGGCTTTATAGGGAAGGAAGGGAACTCTGATCCATGACAGGGCTCAGGGGAGGGCCCAGTCCCCTGCATGTGAGGACCTGCCCTCACAGAATGGGATTCACCCAAGGCATGCATGTCTCAAAGGCTTCCTTCCTCTGTTTTTGCTTTTTTACGTGGGGGGTGTTAGCTTTGCAGGAGAACATTTCACATTCAGCGTAACCATGGGGCAGCCTCCACCAGGCCTGGAGCTCAGCAGCCCTCTCCTCTCTCCAGCTCCCGCAGACTCTGGCCATCCCGGCCACTTAGCCTCCTGTGCACCCTGACTCGCCCGGGGTTCACGATGAGCCCGTGCTGGGGCCTGGCCGCAGCGCTCTTCAGCACTCCCTTGCAGGGCCCCCCGCCCACATCACACCCAGCCACGCCAGGCGAGGCTCAGACAAGCCTCCGTGACTTTGTCTCCTCCTCCTCCCGACCCTGAGGCAATTCTCTATACTGCTCCACAGGACTTCACTTCCCGAAATTTCCACAAGATCCCATAACAACAGTGAACCCCACAGGGTATGGGGATGTAGGCCAAAGCAGCCAGAACCTCAAAGTTCTTGGAAGTCTTCTGTTGTATGTTTGGAAGTGATTCAGTGTTTGCATTTCATCCCATGATATTTCTGTGTTCATGTGAACATTTAAAGAAGTAAAATTAATGCTCTAGGATTTGTGGCTTCTCTTTGCTTCCACCCAGCTCCCTGACTCCCCCCAGAACCAGCAACCAGTTAGCAGGAGCTTCTGGCTTGTGGGTGATTATTTATTCATTAGTCTAGTCCCCGCATGTTGGGGGAGAGCTGCTATGTGGAGGATGGCACAGAAGTTAAGCACTCGAGTTCTGAGTCAGCTGGACTTGGGTTCAAAAATCTGTTCACTTATTAGCTGGGTGGTTTTGGATAAGGGACTTAACCTCTCTGAGTTTCGGTTGCATCATCTATGGCTAGAATAGCATCGGTCACACTGGACTTTGTGAGAATCAACTGCAATAACGTCTGTAAAGCTTCCAGGAACTTTCAGTAGCGTCCAATACAACGCGGTATATGTACGTATAAGAGGTCCAGTACATACACATAAGGAATGGAATTGTTCACATGCGAGTGTTAACTGAAGTGTTCATCAAAAGCATTAGGTCAGGAATCATAAACAAAGATAAAGATATTAAACTTGCATCTTTTCAACAACAAAGCTCTATTTTCACATTCATGTTTCATTAATTTGTAAGTATTGAAAGAAATTATATAAACATGAGAGCAAGGACATCCAGCCACAATGGGTTTGGGAAGAATCCCTGTGACTCTGGGTGAAGAACACCTCAACTAGTGGGAGCAGAGGAGAGTGCTCTAGACCCCTACCCCAGCATCGCATGGGTGACATTGAACCCCAGGACATGGGCACAAATGGAGGCCCATGTGCCGTTCTGCTAAACAATTAAAAGGTCTAAGGCAAGCTAACATGAAAGATAGTGGATCTTTCTCTCCTGACAAATGCAAAGGTCAAGTTTTAATATCGAGCTCTTGGACTCAGGGTTTCAACCTGGAACACGGTGGCCAGAGGGGGCCGGCTTGAGGCCCCCAGGCCAGGCCTGCCACTGTTATCTTCCCACCCCCACTCCTTACCCACCGAGGGGGCCTGGCCCTGACGGCACCATCCCAGCTCCATCTGCACCTCCTGCAAACAGTCATCCGTGGGCCACCATCAGGAAGAAACCCAGAGGACAGGCCCTGCAGACAGAAGGGCCTTGTGGCACCATGGGCAGAGAATGCTGGCTCCCAGGCATGCTAAGCAGGGTCTAGCCAGGCATACATTTCTGTAAATGGCCATGTGGTCTCTATCATAACCACCTAAGTCTGCCATCTTGGGTGAGAACAGCCACGATCACCGTGTAAATGGAAGAACACGGCTGTGTTCCAGGAAAACTTTACCTACGGACACTGAGATTTGAATCTTATGTAATTTTCACGTCATTCTTCTTTTGCTTTTTTCCAACCACTTAAAAATAGAAAAACCATTCTTAGCTCATGAGTCGTATGCAGACAAGTGACAGGTGCACTTGGCACTGGTTTAGAAGGTGAGCTGGAGCGCTGGCTGGACATGTCCCATGGAGCTGTGGACGTCTTACCTTGTTGGACGTGGAGCAGTGTCCTCAGGGTACAGGGCCGAGGGCAGGAGCCCCGCTTGCCCAGCATCGGGCTGGCACTGAAGCAGCCCACCAGGCAGGAGCTGTCATGGCGATCTGCTCAGGTGAATGAGGGGAGCTGGTTGAGGGGAGCTTGTATCGTCAGCAAGAGAGGTGTGACCACGATGCCAGCCTGGCCTCTTCAGCAGCATCACTGTGAACGGTCACGCCATCACTCACCCACTCACTTTCCCTCTCTGATCCACCGTTGCCCACATCCCAGGCCGCCTCAGGGATGTGACGTGTGTGTGTGTGGCGGGGGGGGGGGGGTGTCTCACTCCCCCTGATAAACAGAGCTGCGTGTCCTAAACCCCCTGACCTCTAGAAAGCTCACCCTGGGACTCACAGTGGCATCGGCTCTCACCCAAGCCCCTGCCCCTCCCCGGGGACACATCCAAGCAGGACTCGTGGGGCCACAGCAGACCCAGTCCTGAGGGCACCTCTCTTCCCTTCTTCCTGCTCGGGCGATGCGCTGACGCCTGTCTGAGGACAGAGCATGACTTTTCATTTCAGTGAGGCAGCTGGATTGAGGCTGCTGTCGCAAACGCTGCGGATGGGTGACTGGATAATCTATTTTCCGTTTGCTCACTTACCGGCGATTTCTAAGGCTCTCGTGGAAATCATTGTTCCTCATCCCTGTATTTAGCCTTGAGCTGAACCAATGTGATGGCTTCAAAACAGGGGTGGGGGGCAGGGGTAGGGAAGAAGGGAGGGAGGAAGAGAGAGAGAGAAGTAAAGAGAGGACTATTTGGATAAAGATGCACTTTCTCACAATTTTTCGTTTTAAAAATAACAGCATGCACTCCAGAGGTGGATGTGATTTTTGATAACAGATGCAGTCAAAGAGAATTATTTAAAATCACATTTTATGTCTAACTGACCATGCGGTAATGAGCTACTTCCCCCACCGTTTGACTCAAATTGCCATGGGAACAGATTGCATCTTCAGAGAGGTGCTTCGGGAAAAGGGCTCTGGCTGCCTGTAGCTTCTGCTTCAGCCCTGCCCTCCCCCAGGACGGAGCCGTTTGTTGAGTTGTTCGTCTAGGGTCTCAAGACCAGCCCTCTGTGTCTAAAGGTCAGGGCACTTTGGGTTCCTCAGGTAGTTTATCATTTGCTGCAGGATCCGCAGGAAGACATGTCTGATTTTAGTCTTTCTCTTCCTTTTGCACCTAAGAGTTCAAGCTCGAAATGGACCATCCTTCCTCCTGCCCCCCACCCAGCCCCCAGCTGTCCCCTCCCCCTCCCCACAACACTGAATCCCAGACAGGTAAGTCTCAGGATGCCGTCCAGAGGTTAGAGGAACTGCAGCCCAGCCCGTGCCTCCGACCTCTTCTGTAACAAGAATTTCCCCGATGAGAGCTGTTGTCAGGGCTGCATATGAGATGCACCTGGAGGGGAAAATGTCCATGCTTATGCCCAGGCCTCACCTGCAGACCAGATAAAGCAGGATGTCCTGGGGCGGGAACTGGGCCTCAGCTTTTGTAAAGGCTGCGCGGGGACTCACATTGTGTGACCCCCGAGGATGGCAGCTGCTAGGATGAATGACTCAGCATTTAATTCCCACCCCCAGCACACCCTGCTCCAGGCCTGCGGTCCCCCCGCTGCTTCCCATCTCAGCGAAGAGTAGACACTTCATGAACAGGGCACCTCTCCGGGGCCTTCCTGTTTCCACTTCCACATCCCCCTCTAGGTGATAAAGCCCACAGGGCCAGGGGCCATGTTTATTTTGTTCACCCAGCACACCTGATGCTTAGCGAGGCCTCGTTTCTATCAGCACAAATCAGTGAGGGAAGGATGTTGATAAGAAACCACATCTAGTAACTTTGAAGCATTGGGCTTTGGCAAAGTCAGACCTAGAGCTTCTAGGTTCCCAAGCTGGACAGGTCAGCTGCTTGGAATAGAGCCTCCTTCCTCCCCTGGGAGGCTGATGTTTGCATGAGCCGGTTAGTCCTTGGTCGAACGGAGCCTGTGATCACCATGATTGTTCCTTGGTTTGACAGACATCGGAGGTCCTAGAGGGACCACGTTTGGGACTCTCAGAGTTGCCTGTGGCCCTCCACCCTCTGGTCTCAGAGCTGAGCATTTGCTTTCTCACCTACTATGTCCACTATGTCACCTATAGGGTCCCTCGAAGGCAATGGTTCAGTTAGTGAGAACCAGGAAACTCAGATCCCAGTTAGAAAATTAGCAGCTGTTTGGAGCTATCTTAAAGACGTTCCCAAGACTTAAATTCACAGGTGGGATCATTTACTCTATAAATGGATCCAGATTTTTAAACAGGGACACCGGTGAACTTTGTCCGCAGGGTGAGGAGTTGGGGGAAGAGGTGATTTCATTTCAGTCCTTTTCCTGCCTGGTCTTTAGTTGCTAGTGTTGATGTTGTTTTGTTGCTGTTGTTATTTTTCCTATTTTAGTCATTTTTCTTTCATTCAAGAGTATTTCCTTTTCAGTCTCTCTGGAGATTTATACAGATGGCAAGAACATTGGTCCACTCTAGTGAATTAAGTATCAATTTTGAATGCAGTATTTTGAACTCATGAAAACTTTGATTTGGGCTTAACTGAGGATTTATGTTTCAGTTATTAATGGAGCAGAGACTCAAAACGTCCTTTGCCTCCAAGTCACAGAGCTAGTGTGTGGAGAAGCAGAACTTATATCCAGTCTTGTGGGGCCTGACTCACTCTTGCTGGGTGTTGGGAAGAATGCCCTAGAAGGCACTTGTCCTGTGTGGAGGACGAAGACCCTCAGGCTTGAGAAGTTAAGTAGCTGGCCTGAAGCTGCGGTTCAGGTCCAGTGACAACGAGTGTGGGCTTCTTTATTAGAAGGACATTGTCTCCCAGGCCTGCGGGGCTCTGAGTCTGGAGAGACTGCTGGAGTGTGTGGCCCCTCACAGAGGAGCAGGGGGAGGGTCTGGGGTCCTAGTGAGCTCAGGCCCTAGGAGGGTCATAGCCAAGGAGGTCCAAGGGGCTGTGTACTGTCATGGTCTAGCTCTTGGGCTCTGGTGTCAGATTAATCAAGTTCACATCCTCCTGTACCTCTTCTACTTTCTAGCTGTGATTCTGAACAAATTACTGGACCTTTCTCTGCCCTCCAGTACCCACCTGTGAAGTGGGGCTGTACAAAGCACTTAGTCCAATGTCTGGCATATACAGAGTGTGGGCCCAAGGAGAGGCAGCTCTGCTGGTTAGTTGATGTCAATCCTGTCGTCATGAATTGGGCACCTGCTGTGTGTCACGGCCCGTGTCAGGGCACTGGAGACTCAGAAATGGACAGGACAGACATGGTCTCTGCTCTCACGGAAAGTGGCTGAGAGCCGGATAGGGAACACTGGTTAAATAAGTAACTAGAAGGCTGGTGAGTGTTATGACAGGGAAAGAGGTAGGTGCTGTAGGTTTTCTAGTTTGAGACCCTCTTCCCAGTCTGGGGTCCGGGGCAGGCCTCCTGGGGACAGGGAGGCTTGCGAGGAGACTGGCTACACTTGGTACGTTGAGGAGGCCGGCCCCCAGGAGCCCGCAGCCCTGGGCAAGCAGAAGCCAGTGCTGGATCTGCATTCAGCAGAGGGCAGGGAGAACGGTAGCAGTTTGGGCCCAGCTGGAGTCTCTGTCCTCAGAAAAGTGCAGACCCCCTTGGGGCAGTTTCTCCATAGCGCCACCCCCCCCATGAGCTCTACACGCGCCTCTGGCAAGACTGTCAATTGCCTGCCTTTCCTGCCGCTGCCCACATAGCAAGGGGGGGTTTCTTTTTTATCAATAAAGGTGTTCCATGTGATGTGGCAGGCCTGGCAGGCACTTTGCTGAGTTTGTGCATTTCTTGTGTGCTGGCTGGCTGCAATTTTATCTTTGAAAGACCTCTTCAGAGAGTTTATTGTCTAGGGGAGGGGCTCGTGGGCCTCCATTCAGGAAGCACTGGGTGGCCTTCCAGTGTGTGTGTGTGTGTGTGTGTGTGTGTGTGTGTGTGTGTGTGTGTGTGAAGGAGACCACAGCCAGTGGAGTGGCCCCCGTGCTTGGTCGTGGGCACAACCTGCTTTAATTATTGGAGGGTCTGGAACCAGAGGGGATACCAGAGGCTAGTGGCTCTTCAAACAGTTGTTGCAGCTCAAAATCATAGAAGCCCTGGGGTCTGGCAAGGCCCCTCCTGCAGTTACTTCCAAGATTTTTGGTTGAACTGGGCCGCTTTCCTCCCTAGCCTGGCGCTGAGATTGCCCAATGACTCGAGACTGGGTTCAGATACAAATGAGGGAACCCCGGAAGAATACGGAGAGGGACCCAGGAAGGAAGGAGAGGATGCTTTGGATGCCTTCTCTCTGGGCCTCAGTTTCCTCATTTGTAAACAAAGAATAATAGGACCCATTGCAAAGACTTGGTTTTGTTATTGAATTAAGTTGTATGGACTCTGACAGGCCAAGGCTCTGTGCCTCAGCCGGGGAGGGTTCTTGTTCTGTTTGGGTTCCAGCAGGCGAATAACAAAACTGAAGCTGAGATCCACACAGCACAAGCTGCATATTCTGCGGCCAAAGACTGGAAAGGCGGGAACTAAGTTCATGATCAACTTTTCACTCATGTGGGGAGAGGGATTTAATTTTAAAGACGGGAGGAAGAGGGGTGAGGCTGATGGTGGGGAGGCATAGGCATTCGTCTGTGGGGAAGGGGCAGGGCTTTGGGGGAGGGGGGTGCCACATTTTGGTCCTTAATGTCTGGTCAGGACCACTGGTAGGTGTGTCATTTAATATGCTAATGTAGTAAAATTAGTGTACAATGAGACAGGGTCTGTTGGAGGTGAGATTCATCACCATCTTGGTCCCAGATGGTTCCATCTGGGTTAGTTTTGTTTGTTTGTTTCTTTGTTTGTTTCTTTGTAGTTTCCTTTCTTATCTCTGGATCCTTTAGCTTAAAGATTTATATCTGCTCCTGCTAAAGGTTGATGGGTTTTGAGCAAAGACCTGGAGCAGCTCGGGCAATACTTTGAAGATGAAATGAGTTAATACACGTGAGGTGCTCAGGAAAGGGCAGGCACACAGTAAGCGCTGGATAAGTGCTTTTATTATTGCTGCTGCTGCTGCTGCTGTTTTGCTGTAGTTGTCGCCAACTTCGCTTTTCCCTCTCCTTGCCGTTAACACTCTCAAGCCTGCGCGGGGTGGTCAGTGGCGTTCATCTGAGCAGGTCCACTCCACGAAGACCAGGATGGGTGGGGAGGATCCTATAGACGCAGTCCTCTCTGAACCTCTAACAACAACACCACATAGCCTCCAACTGCCTCCAAGCCCAGAACTGAAGCCAGGACACGTGCACCCTTGAAGCACACCCCAGAGCTCAGAGCTCAGAGCTCAGAGGCCCTGCTGGGTGGTGGTGGTGTGTCTGCAGCACCAGGGGCCGTCCATCCTCAGCCGGCAGAGCAGGGGAGCCCCGTGAAACGAGGCCCTCGATGTTGGAGGAGACAGGAGATGAGCTGAATTTACACTTGCGTTTGTAAATTTCTGATGGCAGATTCTGTTTTGATTTATGCACCAGTGCTTTTCGCATCAGGTTCAGTTCTCCTACCTGTTCGTCCGGAATATTAGTGATTTACCAATTGGAAAATAGATGGGTTTGCATCCTTAGACAGTCTTACAACCTCTCCAATAAATTATTCATCAGTAGTCTGAGCTCTTAGCCACTTTCCTTGCATTTGGCTCTCTGTGAATTATAGGTGAGTAAGTCGTGTTTTATAGACCTCCATTCCTGCAGATACATTCTGCTCATTTCTCTCTGAAATATACGGGCTTGTGCATTTTGTGAAAATTAACAGAGGAGTGTGTCATCTGCTTCGCAGGTTGGACTTTCTTGCTGGAATCCCTCCTTCCCCCGAATGCTGGTGCCTTCCCCCCAGCCCCTGCCCCGTCACTCTGCATCTTGTCCTCATGAGGCCCCCTTCCAGCTGGCTTTCCTCCTCCTGCTTGCTGCTCCAGTAGAAGCCTGCTTTGCAGCATTTCCTGCGTAGTGAATCCCAGCTTGAAGGGGCTTTGCCTCCCGCCTTTGAGATCAGTTGGCTCAGTGGGTGGCCACCTGGGTGCAGACAGAACTCCTTCCCCTAAATATCTCCCAAGACCTGAACTTTCCAGCACACACTAAGGGTAACTCATGCAGGATGTATCAGCTTCCAAGGAGAGGGCAAGAGCCATAGAGTCCGGGTACCCCCGTTCACTCCCTTTGCAAAGTTCCAACAGATGAAGTGCTTTTCCCCGAAGATTAGAAGGCTCTCGTGATTCACCTCCTCAGGCTTGCCACACAAGATGGGGTGGGGGGGTGGGTGGCAGTGTGGGAAGCCAGGGTCACCAACATGGCAGGATGAGAAGGGGATTGCGTCTAGAAGTGCCACGGTGGCCACCTCTGCATATAATCTCTTTGAGTGCTCTTTAGTTGTTCTCTCTTCTGCCAGAAGTCTCAAGCAGGTGCAACCACTCTAAATGCTGCATTTCTGTAAATGGTTCTAGAATCCTCTGAAAGCTTTAATCTCTTCCTAGACACCAAAATTGCTGTGAAGGGAAACGCATTTGCAAAACACTTAATAACTATAATGTGTATTCACATACATTCGCATGTAAGGTAGACAGGGAAGGAATTACTTTTTTCCCCTCTTATTTCTTCAGTTAATTTGTATTACTTTAATTAATTTCACCCCCTGTGTAATGTACAGGCTCTCAAGTGCACAGTTAGATGGCTTTGGACAAATGCACACCATAGTGTAACCCACACTCCCATCAAGTTCGGGAGTACTCATCTCACTCCAGAAAGTCACCTTGGGTTTCTCTTTGCAGCAACACGTATCACCATAGATTTGTTTGGCCTGTTCTGGAACTTCATATAAATGGAATCACACAGGATGTACTCTTTTGTGCCTGGCTTCTTTTGTTCAGGATCATGTTTTTGAGATCCATGCTTGTTTTCAGGTGTATTAGTAGTTCTTTTTATTGCTGAGTTGTATTCTTTCGTACCAGTATTCTGTAATGTGTTTACCCCTTAGGTGGATATTTCAATTGTTTCTAGTTTTGGGCTGTCATAAATAAGCTGTTATAAACATTCTGCAGGTGTTTTTTGGTGAACATATGTTTCTTATTTCTCTTGGTACAATGCCAAGGAATGGAATGCTGGGTTATAAGAGGGATATAGGTTTAATTTTTATAAGAAACTGCCAAAGAGCTTTCCAAAGTGGCTTCATCATTTGACTCTTCCACTACTTGAATGAAAATTCTGGTTGCTCCACATTCTCACCATATTCTCTCAATATTTGGTGTTGTCAGACTTTTAAAATTATAGCCATTTATGTGAGTAAGTAGTGCCATCTCGCTATGGTTTAATTTGCATTTCTCTGATTCCTAATGATGTTGAACAGTTTGTCATGTGATTATTGACCATTTGCATGTCTTTGTAAAGTATCTGTCCAAGTCTTTTGCATTCTAAAAAAATCTGTTTGTTTTTTAAAAATATGGAGTCATGAAAGATTTTTAATAGATACTATATACAGTTCATTGTCAGATATATGTGTTGAGATTATTTTCTCCAATCTATGGTGCTTTTTTAGGACAAGTTTTTGATTTCTCCGTAATTCAGTTTTAAAATATCTTTGCTTATTCCCATGGTCGTGATGGTAATCTTCCATGTTCTATAAGTTTTATAGCTTTAGCATTTATACTTAGATCTACAATCAACTTTGAATTAATTTTTTTTAAATTTTATTTATTTATTTATTATTTTTTGGGGGGGTACACCAAGTTCAATCATCTGTTTTTATACACGTATCCCCGTATTCCCTCCCTCCCTCGACTCCTCCCCCACCCTCCCTCGAGTCCCCCCCACCCTCCCCTGAATTAATTTTTATAAATGTTGTGGGGTAGGTATCAAGGTTCATATAATCACCTCATGCTATATATTAATCTCTCTAAGAACTCCTTTGGTTGCATTCCACAGATTTTAATATGTAGTATTTTTATTGTCATTAATTTAAAATATTTCTAATTTCCCTTGTGATTTCTTCTTTGGCTCATAGAATATTTAGAAATACATAGCTTCATTTCTAAATATTTGGAGATTTCTAAATTTATTGTTACTGATCTCTAATTTAATTCTATTGTGGTCAGAGAAGATGCTCCTTATGATTTCATTATTTTATCATCTATCTTGGTAAATGTCCCATGTATTCCTGAAATGAATGTATATGGTGTTGGGTACTGTGTCATGTAAATACCAACTAAATTGGTTGATATCCTTTTGCCTACTATTTCTGTTACATATGTAACTATGATTGTGGATTTTTCTATTTCTTTCTTTTTTTCTGAATGTACTTTGAAGCTCTCTTACTAAGAGCACATACATTGTCATGTCTTCTTGATAAATTGACCCTTTTATTATTATGAAATAAATATTTCTCCTTATCTCTGGTAATATTCCTTAAAGCCTATCTTGACATGTTAATATAGCTACTCAGACTTTCTTATAGTTAGTGTTTGCATAGTATATCTTTCCCTTTCTTTTGCTTTTAACTTCTTTGTATCTCTGTTTTTAAAGTGTGTATCTTATAAACAGCATATAGTTGAATATTGTATTTTATCCAGTCTGACACTCTACTTTTTAATTGAAATGTTTAGCCAACTCTGATATTTGCTTTCTATTTGTCCCATCTGTTCTTTGGTCATTTGCTCTCCTTTATTCCTTTCTTTTGAATTATTGAATGATTTTTAGTATTCCAATATAACTGCTCTGTTGCTTTTGAGTTTTGTAGTGGCTGCTCGAGATTAAAATATGTATTGTATTCTTAATTTATTATCTTTAGATAAAATTATACCATGTCATGTAAAATGCAAAAATCCTACAATCATATTCCATTTATTTCCATTCCATCCTTGTGCTGTTTTTTACTACATTTTGATTCCAAATATATTAGGTTGGCCCTATAATACATTCTTAATATTTTTGCTTTAAAGAGTCAATTGTCTTTAAAGAAATTAAGAAACAAAAAAGTTTATTTATAATTTCTTCTCTCTTTGTTCCTTCATGTAGATTTTGTGATCCCATCTGATTTCATTTACCTTCAGCCAGATGAACCTCCTTTAATATTTCTGATAATGCAGTGTATTGATTAATTCTTTCAGTCTCTATTTAGTTTGAAAATTTTATAGTTTCACTTTTTAAAAAGCATATATTTACAGGAAAGAGAATCCTAAGTTGATAGGTTTTTTCATCAGCATTTTAAAGATAGCACTCCATTTCCCATTATCCTTATTATTCTCTATCAATGTGTCTTTTATATCTGACTGGTTAAAAAAATTTTCTATCATTGGTGTTTAGAAATTTTACTTACTCCAAGATATAGTCTTCTTTTCATTTATAATACTCAGGATTTGTTGAGCTTGTTGGATTTGAACTTATTGGGTTAATATATCTCCTCAAATTTGGAAAATTTTCCACTATTATATTTTCAGTATTTTTTTGCTCAAGTATCTCTTTGCCTTTCTTTCTGTGACTACAGCTACACAAATGTTAGAAATGTGTGTCAGTTTCTCTTCTGAACATCCCATCTATTTGCTTATTATGTCCACATTTTTCTTATAAATCCTTGAACAGATATGTTACACTTGATTTAAATTGCTTGTCTGCTAATCCCATTACCTTGTCATCTCTGTGTCTGTTTCTATTGACTGTTTTTCTCCTAGTATTAGGTCATATTTCTTGCTTAGGTCATTTTTCCTGCTTTATTTGTCTAGTGATTTTTAAGTGTATGCTGTACATTGTGAATGCAATATTGTTGAAGGCCTGAATTATATTTTCTTCCTTTAAAGAGGGTTGCATTAGGATATAGCTTTTCTGGGGTCTTAACTGAATGCTTAGGGTGTTCAGTAAAGTTTCTCCCCTTTAGAAACTTGGACTTCCAACATTTCTCAGCACTGTGCCATCTCTGGAATCTCCATTCAGTTCCCAGTAGCTTTTCTCTGCCAGGTCTTTTGGAGTCTCACCTGTGCATGTGTAGCTTAGCATTTGTCCACAGACTCAAGAGGTCCTTTATACAGATTTCTGGGGCTTTTTTTTTCCTGCATAGCTTCCTTTTCTTTGGTATTCTGCCTCTCAAATTCCAGCTGCCTCACCAACAACAAACTGTAATCTTTTTTCTCCACCCAATGAAAAAAACTGCTCTCTATTTCAGTTCCACTTCCATGCCAAGATTTAGAAAGTGTTCCCAGGCAGAAAGCTGGCATAAATGTGAAGTTATTCCATGTGTTCTTCTCACTGGGCCATAGCCCTGCACTGTCTGTTGTGGCTGAAAACATTTATTTCAAAAATTTTCCAGTTTCATAGTTGCTTACAGTGGAAGCTAAATCCGATACTCAATATTTCATCATGGCCTGGACCAGAAGCCTCCACAAGCCCCATTTTATGGATGGGAGTGTAGAGGCTTATAAACTCTAGATGTTTTTGCCTCATTAAGGTCACTCAGGCTATGCATGTCAGAATCCTGACCAGACCCCTGATTTCTCTGTCTACTTTCAAATCTCAGAACATGGCAGTTCAGGCCATAGGAACCTCCTGTTCTTATCCCTGGTGTGTTCTGTACTAGTATTCCAATCTTTTGGAGACTTTGTATGGCAAAGTGTGCCAGGTGGGCTCTGGGTCTGGCAGGCCTGGGTAGGAATCAGAATCTTCACTTACCAAGAGATTGACTTTAAACAAGTTTCTTCACATACATACCTTAATTTCCTTATCTGTAAAAAGAGGGTAAAAACACTCACCTTGTGAGCGATTTATGACGATCAAATGTTTAGAGCTCAGCACTGTGCCTGGCATAGAGACACGCTCCATAAAGGTGAGCCAACCCCAATCAGACTCTGTGAACTGGGGGTTTATCACCAACAAATACTGCTCTATCTCTTTCCATGAACGAGGCGACTTGTTTTGTTTATTGAAGCATTTTGAGGCAATAGCACGTGGCAAGTCCCAGCTGTTATTAATATCTCTGAATCACTATGTAATTCTATAAATACCTTTCCTAGCTGTTATTTTTTCCCCTTACCTCACTAAAATGCAAGTCAGCAATGAAGTTATGAATTACCAGCTCCCTTATTCTCTGCTCTGTAATTAAGGAAGTGCTAGGTGAGAGCCCTTGGTGCGGAAGGGGGATGGGTGAGTGCAAGCAGGCAGTGTGAATGCTGGAGGCTGCCTGCCACTCAGGCGCTGGAGAGAGACTATCTTGGAAACAACTCAACTCAGAGGAGTAGAGCTGGATACCCAAAGGCTGGAGGGTATACCCAGTCTCAGTCCACGAAGATTCTCCTTGTTGGGCTTTAGTCTTGCCAAAACCCAGTTTCCAAGCCTGGCAAGCACTTTGTTTTAGGCCTTAGCATTTCATCACCGTCTCTTTTTGTTTACCCGCACCCACAGAATCCACCAGCCCCTTTCAGTTGTACCCTATGTTCTTTATCTTAAGTTGGAGAAGGAATTTCTTCAGCAGAATTTGATTCTTTACAGAAATCCAACCTCTTAGGACCCAGGGCAGGAAATCTTGTAAAACTACTCTGCCTCTAATCCCATAAATTTTGAAAGACCTTACAACATGAAAAATGTTCTTAGAAGGGGAAAAAATATAATTTCTGGGGGAAGAAAACACTGCATTTGTTTTCTTTGACCAACAAGATGACTTCTCCCTTAATTACCCTCAGTTCTTACAAAGAGAGAGAACTGTAACCAGTTAGAATGGCCATCATCAAAAAGTCTACAAATAATAAATGTTGGAGAGGGTGTGAAGAAAAGGGAACCCTCCTATATCATTTGTGGGAGTGTAAATTGGTGTAGCCACTATGGAGAACAGTACGTAGATTCCTCAAAAAGCTAAAAATGGAGTTGCCATATGATCCGGCAATCCCACTCCTGGGCATATATCTAAAAAAGATGAAAACTCTAATTCAAAAAGATACATGCACCCCAGTGTTCATAGCAGCATTATTTACAATAGCCAAGATATAGAAGCAACCTGTGTCCATTGACAGATGAATGGATAAAGAAGATGTGGTACATATATACAATGGAATATTACTCGGCCATAAAAAATGAAATAATGCCATTTACAGCAATATGGATGGACTTAGAGATTATCATACTAAGTGAAGTAAGTCAAATAGAGAAAGACAAATATTAAATGATATCACTTATATGTGGAATATAAAATTAATACACATAAACTTATTTACAAGACAGAAATAGACTCATAGACATAGAAAACAAACTTTTGGTTACCAAAGGGGGAAGGGGTGCCAGCTCCAGAATATGACTTAACATGGCCCTTGTGGAGGAGTTACTTATCCCATCCTTGATGCTAGCAAGAATCCTTTACATGGGAACCAGGCTGTGTTCCAACTTTCAGGAGATCGTCTGAATAAGAAAATAACGCAAAAGGCATGAGCTGGGAACTTCCAAAATGGCAGAGTGAGGAGCTCAAAGCGTCCTACGTTTAACTGCAGAAAACTGAAGAACAACGAATATCCAAAAGTCTGTGAAAACTGCCATAAGGACATACAGAAAATGAAAAGATATTAATTCAAGAAATCCATGAATAGTGAGTCCACTATTCATGGATTTCTTGAATGGTGGGTGGTACCTCCAGCACCCAGCCTCATCATGCCTCAGGACCTTTGATTCCAGGGTTCAGACCCTGTACCTCAGCTCCTGTGAATATGGTCACACCCTGGACCTTCTGCTCACTGGGAGCTACTCCTCTTCCAGCATTTCCTCTCTTACCACAACCACTGAGCCTTCTTCCTCCCAGTCTCACTGAACCTGTCCATCTTACCACCTTTACCCCCCTCAAGGCTATTAAACCAGAGTCTTAGAAGAGGAAGCTCTGAGAGGCTGAGGTCCACTTTACAAATCCAGGTCCAACTTCCCTGGTCAGACATTACTTCTCATCCACCACTCCATCCTAGTGTCCGCTTGGCCCCTGACCTCAGTTTTGGCCAACCCTCCCCCTTGAATAAGACCACAGATTCCACCTTTTGGTTTAACTGTGATCGTCCTTTCTGTAGAGCTTTTGCATATACCCCTAGGCTCCATTTTTCCCCACATCCCACTCCTTAACCATACCTCCTACTTGGCCCCAGTTCAGCCCTGTGAGTCTGCACAGCTGGCCTCTCTCCAGGGTGGATCAAGCAAAACCCACTCTTCTGTGTCCTGCAGACCCTAATCCCTCAACCTCCATCCATCAGCTCCCTTAGTGGGTCCTTGTTACCTCCCACATCCTCCTTATCTTCCTTTCCCATCCCTTCCAGCTGCTGCTCCACTCTTGATACTTCCTCCCTCACAGGAGGCAGCCCCCCTCCTATTTAACTCAGGGGAGAGAGTGTAGCTGCCTCCTGATATGTATTGTGAGGGTGGGAATGAATGTGTGTCAGACTTTTTTTTTTTAATCTTTATTGGAGTATAATTGCTTTACCATGTTGTGTCAGTTTCTGCTGTACAACAAAATGAAAGAGCCACATGTATACGTATATCCCCATATCCCCTCCCTCTTGAGCCTCCCTCCCAACCTCCCTATCCCACCCCTTTAGGTCTTCACAAAGCATCAAGCTGATCTCCCTGTGCTCTGTAGTAGCTTCCCACTAGCCATCTATTTTACATTTGGTAGTGTGTATATGTCGATGCTACTCTCTCACTACGTCCCAGCTTCCCCTCCCCGCTGCTGTCCTCAGGTCCATTCTCTACATCTGCATCTCTATTCCTACCCTGCCACCAGGTTCATCAGTACCATTTTTTTAGATTCCATATATATGTGTTAGCATACGTTATTTGTTTTTCTCTTTCTGACTTCACTATGCATGACAGACTCTAGGTCCATCCACATCACTACGAATAGCTCAATGTCATCCATTTTTATGGCTGAGTAATATTCCATTGTATATATGTGCCACATCTTCTTTATCCATTCATCTGTTGATGGACATTTAGGTTGCTTCTATATCTTGGCTATTATAAATAATGCTGCAGTGAACATTGTAGTACATGTATCTTTTTGAATTATGGTTTTCTCCGGGTATATGCCCAGTAGTGAGATTGAATGTCAGAGACTTCTAAGCAGGTCAAAAGCATTGATGTGGAAGGAAGAAGAAGCCCTGTAATGCTCATTTCCAGCAGGAGTTTCCATTCCCAGGCCAGGGGCTGGAAAGATGCTACCCTTTCATAGTCCCTGCCACAGGATGGGGAGCACAGGAGCCTGGAGATTAAAATCAGCCTAAGACCTTGAAACCTTCATGAGAGGAATAGAGACCATGGAACCTGCTGAGCGGGTGAGAGGTAGGCTCAGGGGCCAGCAACATGGCATCTCATGGACCACGATTTCTCTGGGTGGATGAATGGGTTCCTGCTGTCAGCATCTTTGGGGAATGTGTGTGGGCTACTCTATTCGCATCACTCACTACAGGTTTCAAAACTGTTTTCAGTCAAGTGAGGTACAGACTGGGGGAGAGGACTGTTCCCTTTCCTTGTGCTGAACCTCAGGTCTTCCCGGCAGCTGGGGACAGGAGGTTCTGGGAGCATCGGGGAAATTTATTGTCATCCCCGTTGCTGGTGTTCCTGTGCAGGGTAGCAGCAGGGCTCACCCAAGTGGCTGGAGAGATGTAAACTCGCCCGAAGGGCAGTGGAATCCAAGAGGAAGAGGTAGATGCCATCACAAAGATGGGCTACATCATTTGTTTTCTCCAGCCTCACTTTACTCTGTCCATGTTGAACCCACCCATGTAGCCACATATACACACACACGACACTCAAACACACCGTCCTCAGGGCCCTGCTCTAGACTTTCCCAACCCTCGGCTCTGTTGCCTCGCCCTACACGTGTAGTCCAGGCTCTCCCATCCAGGGACAACCACCTGGATTCCAATGGACCATTGGCCATCCCTCTCCTTCCCTCGTCAACACATGTCCTGTAAGAGCCATCTTTACTTCCTCTCTCCTCATCTTCAGCCACTGCAGCCTGAATTTTGACCCTCAGCAAAATCACACCCACTCAGAGCTCCTGGATCCAGGGCCCTCTCTAAGGTTTTTGTCATTTCCACATCCTCGGCAGCATTTGACCATGTCTTCTTCAACTCCAGGCACCTCCCCCTGGTTCTCTTTTTCCCAACTGGTGTTTCCTCATCCTCCGACTGGTCTGCGCAGGGTGCTCCCTGCCCTACATCCCACAGAAGCCTCTCATCTCCTTTCTCTACAACCTTGACCCGAGAGCTTCCTCCCTCTTGCAGCTTGAAGTCCAATCAGAATCTCCCTTCTCAAAAGCAGCTGAGCTCCAGACACCAGATTTCTAACTGCCCTCTGCACACTTCTCCCTGGAGGCTGGGAATCATTCAGCTACCTTCAGCTCAACTTGTTCAAGTGGAACTTTTCTATCTACCCCTCCCGTGAAATGATGAGGTAGAGAAGGAACCTCACACCCTCCTGTCTCCCATCTCCAAAACCAGTGTGCCCTGTGGGGCTATAGGTACACTGAGTGACAATGTCACCTATACTGTCTTCTAACCACAGATAAGCTATAGTGCAGAGCAGCCAAAATAAGACCAAAATTCTGGCTGTAACTATTATGGGAAAAAAATTGAACATGGTGAAAGGCTTTCAAACTATTCTATTCTCGAGGTAATTACATGTTATGTTACTCCTAAGTATTGTCCCAATCATAAAAGCAATACACTGGTTGGGTAAAATGTCATCTCTGTTGTATGCCAGCTCCGTCGTGCAGCCCTCTTCTGTTCCTCCACATGCATCAACAACTTGGCCATCCAAGCTCTTCAGGCACCATTGCCTCTCTGTCTGATTCTGTTTCTGCACAGCACCCAGGAGCACCCAGCTATCCCATTTTTGACTTTACCGTCCAGGGGGTCAGTCACAGACAGGTTACAGGTGAACCTTCAGCACAGGTGACATTTCTGTTCTGCATCCTCATGGTGAAAGGCATGATTTGAGTTTTGATCTAGTTTTCTTGTTGATGTCAGGGCAGGAAGGAGGATAGAAATATAACCGTGTTACAAGTCGCAGTGCCTCCAGCAAGAACCACTGCAACAACAAAGGAAATTCATTTTCTTACCTTACTTGTTGGTGCATGATTTGTTTATTCATGGAGAGACAAGCTCACGGCAGAGAGTAAAAGTGAATGCCTGCAAGCCTGCAAAAGGAGTTAAAAATGGTGTTTATATTCCCATTAAAGTTCAGTCTTAATGTCACAGCAGGAAGGCAAAATCATAGACGTAAATGATGTAGTTTAGAGATAATAGAGCTGCTGTGGAATGAGAGAAAGACGGATGAGGAAGGGGGAGAAGGAAGGGTTGGGGAGGGGAGAGAGATGCTGGTGGGGAGGCGGGTTCCTGGAGAGATGAGACTCCGGCGCTCACTCAGGCAAGCCTAGCCCCTCTCTGTTTCGTGAGTGTATTCCTGAAAGCCTTACCTTTTCGTTCAGAGAAAGAAAATTATTTCAGAGAATTTTAAACCTTATGACTATGAAGAGAGAATTGAGAATTGGGGCAGAGAGGAATTCTCTAAATCTTCAGCCGCCTCAAGATTCTCACTGGATTTCCTACTGACTCTCTTTCCTGTTCTGTGAAATGTGGCTGTAATGAAAAAAAAAATTTTTAACCTTCTAGAACACCTTTCCATAGGTGTCTTGTCTGTGAGTGGATACAGAGGTGCCTCCAGTGCCTTTGAGTCTGTGAGTGAATCCAAAGTTGGATGCACAGCTGGCCAGCCGGCTGGAGGGGGACAGAGCTCACATCAGGGGAATCGAAGGTGGTTTGTCCAATTCATAAACTGCTAGAAGGTGTTGACTCCACAATCAGTGCTCCTCTGGGTGCTTCAAAATGAGGGAGGGGGCATCAAAGGAATGAGAGTGCCAAGGGACGTATCTTGTAAGAGCGTTGATAGGATTTTAAAGTGTAGTGGATGTAAAGTGCTTATCTTAATGTGCCTGATACAGACATGTGCTCAGAAAAGCGTTGACTGTTTCCATGGTCATTCTGGTCTCCAGTAGATGCCGACACTCCTTAGTCTCTGCTTCTTTTTCTCTGTGTCCTTTGTGCATCTTTCCCTCCATGAGTGACCCCACTTTGCTCACCCCAGAGGTGGACACCTGGCCAACCTGGCCAATCAGTACATTCTCCCTCTTCAACACAGGCATGGGTCAGGTGGGCACCAGACACTCAGGGGCCAACGAGAGCCCTCTTCAGCCATACCTCTGTCTCTGGACTTATTCTCTGCAGGGTGATGGTCATCTCTGCCTCCTCCCTAGAGAGTCGGTCTGATGGGGGCCTGTCAGACCTGAGAGATGGAGAGAGAAGATCTGGAAGGCCCTGAGGTCCAGCCGAGTCAGACACCAGCACCACTGAAACGCTCCCAGGAGGGAGCCAATAGACTCTCCTTTCAGCTTAGGCTACTTTAAGGTGGATTTCTCTCTCTCAATGCTAAAAAAAAAAAAAAACCTTGGTGAATGCATCCTGTCCTCTTACTCAGAGTGAAGAAAGTAAGGGTGCCCACCTGCTCCATGGTGGTTGTCAATCCTGTTTATGCACCAAGACAACCTGCAGGGCTACAGAAACAATGCAGGGTGTAGGTCCCAGCCCTGGAGATTCTGATTCAACTGGAGGGCATCTGGACATCCTTTTGTGTTAGTAAAGAAAGAATGAGGAACCAGGCATCTCCAGGAAAATCCAGGGCATCTCAGCTCCCGTGGGGAGAAGGAGGCTGTGCTGTCAGGCTGAAGTCAGAATCAGGCACGTCACTCAGAGTCCTGTAAAGAAGTCAGAGGAGGGCCATTATATCATTGTCTTTGTGGTTTTTTTTTTTCTTTTTTTAAAATTTTTATTTATTTATTTATTTTTTATTTATTGGCTGCGTTGGGTCTTTGTTGCTGCTCGCAGGCTTCCTGTAGCTGCTGAGAGCGGGGCTAATCTTCATTGCGGTGTGTAGCCTTCTTACTGCGGTGGCTTCTCTTGTTGCGGAGCAGTGCTCTATGCACACGGGCTTCAGTAGTTGTAACATGTGGGCTCAGTAGTTGTGGCGCACAGGCCTAGCCGCTCCGCAGCATGTGGGATCCTCCCAGGCCAGGGATCAAACCCGTGTCCCCGCATTCACAGGCAGATTCTTAACCACCGCACCACCAGGGAAGCCTGTCTTTGTTTTCCTTGGTGAGAGGAGGGCTTGTTCTGACAATAATCATGACCTTCCATTTGATGCAAACAAAGGTCCAATTATAGCATCTTAAAAGTAAGAAACCATTTCCACCAACCCTTAATTCAGGTTCATGCTGAGTCTTGACAGTGGTTCCTTTCTCCCACACACAATGTCATTTATGTGGGTGGGGGGATGGTCTTGTTCACAAGCTCCCCTCCCCCAGCCCGTGGAAGAGACTGGCCAACCCTTACTGAAGCAGTGTGTGTTGCCATTCTCCATCCAGTGGGGATGCTCCTCACCGTCTCTCCTCTCCAAAGGGCACTCCCAACAGCATCTTTGTTTAATCCAAACCCTTCCCGCGTTTGAAGGAGAAAAAGGGAGAGTCCTCTTTGCTGTGATCCTGTGTAAGATGAGGAAGGGGGAGGGGTTCTGTTTCAGCTCAGGCCTGAGTTGATTAGCTGGTGCTTGGAATACTGGCCCCAGCCATGCAGCACGTGGGACTCAGATTCTAAGCTGAAACTTGGGGTCCATGGTTGTAATTCTGCACTCAATTCCAGTGTGTGTGGTGTCCCCCGACACCAAGTAATTCTCTGACACCAGCTGGGTGTTGAACAATTCTACTCAATTCTGACACTATTTACCTGGAGAGACAGCGTCAGATCCTATAGATTGAGAGCTCAGTCCTACAAGACCACCCCCCCCACCCCTTCCGATGCCAGTTGCAAATCCAGGTTGTCACCTTTGCTTCTGACTATAGGTTGGCAGTTCCAATGACCTCCCCCCTCCACCTCCTTGGGTTCAATTAATCTGCTGGAGCTGCTCACAGAACTCAGAGAAACATTTTATCCCTTTTGGGTTTTTCTGGAGGCTTCGTTAGGTGGGCTTCAGTGATTAAATAGTTGGCCATTGGTGACTGAACTCCAGCCCTTCCCCAGAGGTAGGGGGTTGGAAGTGAAACTTCCATGGTTGGTTCCAATGACAACCAGCTTCTCTTCTTGGGTGCTTCCCGAAGCCACCTCTTTAACATAACAAACGACACCTTTATCATTCTCAGCATTTAGGAAATTCCTAGGGTTTTAGGAGGGGGATGAAGACCAGATACCTGTTTCTTATTATACATCGCCATATCGTGGGGGTCTTGCCCCCACCCCCTCAGCCTTATCCAATCCTACGGTCAGTGCCTTCTCACTCCCAACATCCCAGACTCCTCCGTGTTTGCAAACTCAGGAATATGTTTTCTAGGCACTGGCTTCAAGGTGAGGTCTCTCAAAGTGGGGTGCAGGGACTGTCCACACCAAATCCCTGAAGATGCTTGGTTTGGGGGAAAAACAAAACCCAGCTCCGGATTCCTAGACCTCTGCCAGTGGAGCAGTGGAATCTGGGGCCAGGAATCTGCATGCCACGCAGCCCACAGGGCATTCTGAGGCACGAAGTTTGAGCATCTCCGAGGTGGGGGTGGGGGGCCTTGCCGCTCCGCCTCTCTCCCCTGGCATGTTAAATACTGGGAACTGGACAGCTGGGCCCTGAGTCGGGCCCCAGGAGGAAACCAGGACTGCCTCCGGGCTGCTTGGTCTCCCCAGCCGTGTAATGTATTAGGAAGCTGGGGCTGAAAGGCAAGAAGGAAAAAGGATTCTTCCACTAGGCTTGGCATTTTAGAAAACCCTGTTTCAAACACCCTGAATTTTGAGGCCTGAAAATAGTTATTATTTTTGCCCTCATTACCTTCTTTCCCTATTTAAAATGGAATCATTGTCAAAAGAAAACTGCAGCTCCGCACACCCCTGCCATAGCCTCACACAATAGACACTAAAAATAGGGCTTTGCCTCCGAGCGCCGCGAAACTCTCCAAAATGAAATATATATACACACACGTATTGCTGGAGGTCTGTCCCGTCTTGTCTACTGACATCCGTTTTGCCTTTTCTTTCCCCAAAATAGCTTTTCCTTCTTTGCCGAATGACCTCCTTTTCCTGATGTGCACTGGTCAGCGGGCAGTGTGGGCCTGGCCTGGCCCCCTTGGCCACTCTTCTTGAGTTTTCTATTTTGATTTCTGATCCAGTTAACTGGGGACAGAGCCCATCCATCTGGAACCTTCTTAGCAAACATCAGCCTTGCCCTCAGCTGTGATGACACCATCCTATCCTGCCCACCCTCACATTAGCCTGGGAGCTGAAAGCTCTTGGAGATTGACTTGAACTTGGGCCTGGCCAGCGGCTGCCTGGGCTCAGAGCAGGAGCCCAGTGCTACGAGTGGAGATGGAAGGGAGGTGGTCACACAGCGACTCCCCAGAGGGGCGCCTAGAAAGGCGGGTGACTCACTGGGAGCCCCAGAACAGCTCTGTGTCTAGAGAGCGGGAATTTCGCTCAGGCATACATATTGCTGCCTTGGCATTCTGGCAAATTCTAACACCCAAAATAGCACGACTTCTTTTAAATTCCTCCTGGCATCTGCCTACAGCACCCACACCCGGGAAATGGTGGGTGGGGTCTGTTTGGACCCACTGCCGTGAGCTAGAACCATTTCACTCCCTTGGGAAGAGAATATAGACAGGAAGTGAACGCAGTGCAGCCCAAGGCAGGGCTTTCACGGAATGAATTTATTCTCTCAGGCTTTTCCTTCTGTGACTGGGGCCCTGCTGTGGCTGTTGCCTGTGCTGTCACAGTAATGTGAAGCGCCGTCCCCATCCCCTCCTCAGCTCCCTGACCTGGCGTCTAGAAGCCGGCTCATCCTGGTCCTGCTCCAGGGCCAGGGCCCCGACACCGCCACAGCCTCCCCTGGATCTGGACCTGGGCTTCTTGCCTCTGCTGCACCACCTGCAGCGACTCTTGGTTGCTCTGGGAAGTGGGCTGAGCAGGCCAGGGCCTACTCCCCTCTGGTGTCTGATTCTCCTGAGAAGCCAAGGTCAATCATGTTATCTGCCGACCTTTCCAGCATCCCCTTCTCTGGGCACCTCTGGGCGCGCTCTCTCTTGGGCAACAGTAGCTGTTCCAGAAAAGTTATGTGTGAGTGGGATTTTCTAAATCTGACCTTGTGCTGAAAGCAAATAATTACCTTAATAGTTGTAGAAGTTTCGTTCTCAGGACTAATTCTCTTAAGCCGCGGCTCACCTGCAAAGTTTTAGTGACTTTCCAGAGACCAGCAGGTCACATACCCATGGATTCTCTCAGTTACCTCCTGCTGTGTGAGGAACCGCTGAGATCTACTGGCTGAAAAGAACCATTTTATTATTTCTCGTGACTCAGTGGGTTGACTGGGCCTCTGCTGGAAGTTTCTTCTGCTCCTCGTGTGTGGGGTCTGTCACAGGCTTGCAGTCAGATGGCTGCGATGTCCGGCGTGGCTCTGCTCTGGTGCTTTGTCAGAGCCAGCTGGAAGGCTGGGTCCTTTCATTTAATTCACATGGGCTTTCCACGTGGCTGGCTTGAGCGTATCCACAGCATGGTGGCTGGCTCCCAGAGCAAGCCTTCCAAGAGGATAAGCCCCACTTTGCAAGCCTCTGCTCTCCTCCCTCTCTCCAATGACCTTTACCCAAAGCAAGTCACACGGCCAAGCCCAGGGACACTGTGGACAATCCTGGGGGGCAGAGATCCCTTGGAGCCGCCCCACCAGTAAACCGTCCACCCCGCCAGTTATTCCACTGAAGCAGCCCCCTCAGGGAGAACCGACTCTGACACACGTGCAACACAACTAGCAAATCGTGGTGTCTGCTTTTCACAGAGAGGAAACTGGAGCAATTAGAGAGCCATTCAGTGTAAAAGGAGGAGCTGGCCAGCTCGCCCTAACAGTCGAATTCTCATTAACCTTGAAGGAAATTGGAGCACTTTTTTGGTCTGATCCTTTTGGTCATTTTGATTTTACTAACTTTTTAAATAACGTTTTAATTGAAAAAAATAATGCACGGATATCACGGTTCATTGTTTACGTTCTTCCAATCACTGGATTTGGTTGACAGTAACTACATCACCTCTGGCCTACAGTCTTCCCTCACGCTTCCCTCCCCTGAGAAACAAGACCGCCACATTGGCTGGCAAATCCCCCAGTTCTCCTGCACATGTCTCCCCTCAGAGGGATGTCTTGGCCATCAGATGCCTATCTTGCCCGCTCTGTCCACAGACACAAAACATCTAGTTGTTTCACACGTCCCATGCTTCAGATGTGAGTATCCGTCTGGAAACCCGTGCTTTAAACACTTAAATCAAGAGGAGGATTCGTTTTGTTTCATTTTGTTTTGAAGAGACGTGATTCACTGTTTTGGAGACCAGCAGATATCAGGCTTGAACTTCAAAATCTCAAAAAGTAAATCCAAGGAAAATTACTTTGAATGACAGTAATAGATAAGAACTCAAGACATAGTATAACACGAACGGGCACAAGAAGAGCAAAATGGAGCTGAAGAAGTAATTTTTTTAAGCTTTTTCCTAAGGAAAATTTGAAATATTTATATAAGTAGCCAGAATAGTGCGATGAACTGTCTGGTGCTCGTGACCCAGCTTCAATAATTATCATTTGTAGCCGATCCCGGTTCACCTTCACCTCCACCTGCTGTCTCTGCCAGGTATGTTTGAGACACATCCCAGACATCATATCATTACATCTGTAACCAGTTCAGTGAATCTCAAAATAATTATGCTAAAGGAAAGGAGCTAAACAAAAAGAATATATACTTTATGATTCTGTTCATTTAAGATTCTAGAATGTGCAAACAAATTCATATTGACAGAAATTAGATCCGTTACTGGGGACAGTGGAGTGGAGAGAAAAGAGGGGGTGATTACAAAAGAGCATCAGAAACTTTTGGGGGTGTGGATATGCTCATTATCTTGATTGTGGTGATGGTTTCACGGTGGCTACATATGTCACAACTTGCCAAATTTCACATTTTAAATATGTACTGTTTATTGTACGTTGATTGTACCTTCATAAATCTGTTTTAACACAGCACATTAAGGTTAAAGATTGGGTTTGAAAATAATCAGGTTTTTAAAAAATGAGTTAAATTTTTAAAGTAATTAGTTTCATTCTTTCCATTTTATTGACATGAATATTTAACATACATTTTCCTTTGATCCCTGCTTCAGCTATAACTCACAGGTTCTGTTGTGTAAATTTTTCAATTGTGTGTGTTTCCTAAAATTTCTATGATTTTGGTATGCATTTCTTTTTTGATGTAATAGATGTTTAGGAGAGAGTTATTTATCTTTTTAAAAATTTCAGATAAAAAAATTTCAGATAAGAGAGTCTTTTCTCTTGTTCTATTTTGTAATTGATGTCTAGGTTAACCATGATCAGAGGATTTTGCCCAGTACTGTTTCTACTTTGGGGAACTCTTTGAGATTTTCACTATGGTTTGTCATGTGATCAGTTATCATGGGTGTTTCATTAACCCTTGAAAAGAAGGCAAATTCACCACTTTTTTTGATATGTATCAATTGGATCCACTTTCTTAATTTTTACTTATTTTTGCTACTTGATATAAATTCTGACATGAATTGATAGAGTTGAAAAGTTTCCTACCACAGTGTGTTTCTGTCTCTCCTTATCTCTTCTCTAACTTCGACCTCACGGATATTGCTACTATGTGATCTTACACATAGACCCTCATTAAATTCTCTGCTTTCATTGTGTGACATACTCTTTAGTGTCCTCTGCCCCATAGAATAGTTTTAACCCCTAGTTTCCCCTTCTTTGAAGGCAAGCTGACAACATGTGCTTTCTTTTTGTTCATGCTTGCCCAGTACACCAGGTCCATCCTCTTCATTCTGAACCTTTATGGTTCACTGTTTTAGATATGTTGCTTTTAAACAGCATAAAATTGGGTTGTGCTTTATGAGGTAATCCCATTTATGTTTCTTGATGTGATAGATGAGTTTTATCTTATATCTGTCATATTATTTTGTTCCCTGAATATATTGTTTTAAAATATTTCCATATAAGGTCTACTTGTTTCCTGAGGGGAGGGGGGCCAGGGTGAAGAAAAAGAGAGGAGAAGGGGGTGGAAGAGAAAAGGCTTCAAGAGGAGAGAAGTTCTGGTATTTATCTATTTATATGTATATTTTTATATTTATTTATTATTTGTTTATTTTGGCTGTGCTGGTCTTAGTCGCAGCATGTGGGATCTTTAGTTGTGGCATGTGGACTCTTAGTTGCAGCATGCACATGGGATCCAGTTCCCTGATCAGGGATCAAACCTGGGCCCCCTGCATTGGGAGTGCAGAGCCTTACCCAGGACCCCCAGGGAAGTCCCAAGTTCTGGTATTTAGAAAGATTTATAATATTGTTCTGTTGATTATAATTACATCATCATATAACCCCCTTGATCATCTGCTTTTTAAACAGTATTGAGCAAATAATAAAATTAGTATGTACTTTCTTCCCTTTCTCCTGCCTCTCCTCCACTTCCTGACTTCACTCAATAACACTATCTATTAGTTTTTACTTTGGACTCTTAAAAATACTTATATGTCTACTATTTGACTCTTTAGCCTTATTCTTCCCTTTGTCTCCCTGGTTTTGTAGATATGGCAATTATGAACTTCCTGCTATCTTTACCCCTTTCCAATCCCAATTTTTGTTATTTGTACTATTTCTACATTGTCAGATTACATAACATTTACATTCTATGTTGTTACTCTAATCCCCACATTACAGTTACTCTTAGATCTAAGCTCAGTATAATCAATGCTTACAATAAGACTTCAGGCTAAAGTTTCCGTAGTTGACTCTCAATTGGCTGAAGTTCATTTTCTGGTCTATTCCTCAAGGAGAGCTCATGGGAACAATGTTTTCTGAGTTCTTGAATGTTCAAATGGTTTGCTCTAGCTTTTATAATTGTTGAACAGCTTGGAAGATATAAACTTTTTGGTTTACACTTTCCTTAAATATCTTCTAAATGCTGCTTTATTCTCTTCTAATGTGAAATGCTGTTTTGGTGAAGTCTGAGTTCAACCTGATTTTTTCACTTTTCGTAAGTGACTTGATTTTTTTATGCTTTACTGCCCCAAGGATACCTTCTTTAAGTCCAGTAACTTGAGTAGGCATGTCTCATGGAGTGACTGTTCTGAATCAGGTTTCCCTAGTAAGTCGTGTGAATGTTCAATAATAATAAGTAGATTCAAGCCTTGTTTTATTTTAGGAAATGTTTTGAGTTATATTTTAAAATATTTGTTACACTGCATTGCTTTGATCTCTTCAGGGACTCCAATTTTGCATATGTTGGTTTTCCTTTGACTTCCCACCATTCCTGTCATTTTCTCTCTAATCCTTTTCAGCTCCTTCACCATATTTCATTTAGTCTGCATTTTATATTTTTATCATTTGCTTCCCTTACAGTGTTTTCTGCCGTGACTCTGCTCCCTTTTTCTCCTTCCAGTTTTGTCTTCATTCATATGATGGCTTTATTTTTTCCTCCTTCTTTCCTGAGTCTTCTAGTCCTACTTTATCACCTTGCATTGCCTTGTCATCTTTTATTTGAGTTCCTGCTTTTGTACTTTGTGGTTTTCCTTCAGAGAGAAAATTGTTTTAAGGTTTTTTTGGTTCTGTTTTGCTTCTAAATCATGGTGAAATGTTTGATTATAATTTTGTGTCTTCCAGGCTGTATTTTTCTGGTGCATGTTCTTCTGCTGACATGATTTGCTGCTCTTTGTGTCATGTTTTATCAAAGGTTTTCTGTTTCCTTTTTCATTACATATAGAGCATATGGGTTGAACTTTCCTAGATACAGCTTTGTGTGTGTGTGAGAGAGGTTCTAACTAGGGGTGGGGCAAGAACAGCCTTTATCTGTCTGCTTCCTGAAAATATTGTGTGATTCTTTATAGGGTTCTGAGCTTCTCTGAATCAAACCTGGTCCACAAGGGCTCCTGCTGCCCATCTTAGGACCTCCAATTCCTTCACCAGTCAGTGCAAACAGGGACAGGTGAGCACCCCACCTTCAGGAAGTGTAGTTTTGCTTGCACTCTCTAAGCCCTGTTGCCACAGGCCCCCAGACACTCCTGTACCTCTTCCTGTGAGGTTTCTGCTCTTAGCAGCCCTTACACGTAATTTAGAATCTACAGATTGTATCCATCTCTAAATTTCAGGGCAAATGAAACTCCTTGAAGCTGTGTATGATTTCCACGAGGGGAAAGAAGCACCACTGCCCTGCTCATTTCCAAATCTGATAATTTGGGGGAGTCAACACTAAGCTTCCATGCTCTCCTTCTCGAAGCATTTAGCCAGGTGCAGCTTGAGTCATGATGGGAGTCTGGTCTTCCTCCATCACTTTCCTTCCCCATCTCTGGCTCCTGCACTCCTGTTCTGGCGGGTAATGTGGTAACGGACATTAGTGAGGAGAAGGGTCATTGGGACAACCAGGAGTGGTGGGAACTTTAGCAAAGTAGAGAACACATGTGTCATCTAAAAGTCTTCAGTATCCACTAAGGAGAAACACACACGCACACATGCACACACAGAATGTACTGGCAGGCCCTTGGTGTACCACTGGTCTGGACTGTCTCTATGGTCTGCTCTGCTCTCCTGCATTAAGGATCCCCACCATGACTGCATACTGTCTTGGTGGCTTCTCTACCCCCACCAACCCCAAGGCCATCCGTCATGCTGACTTCGTCTGGTCACAATGAGTTAGTGAGGACACCTTGTTTTTTGCACCTACTGTGCCACCCCACCTTTTGCTCTGCTCCAGTCCCATCTCTTTCCCTTTAACAGGTACCTTCCTATCATGCAAGGCCTTAACCTAAGCTGCTCTGTGCAGTCTGGAGTTGTCCTGGGTGCACGCACCACCCCAGCATCTCTGGTTGATTCCAGAGTTAGACTGTGACCACCCTAAACTCTGAGTCCCCAGGCCCCCACGCAGAGTGAGGAGACAGTGCTATGGGCCAGCCCTGTGCAGAGAGAGAAGGATGGGTGAGCTGCCAGCAGGAGGCAGGGATGCTAACATGACAGAGCATACTGGGTGGGCCTGAAGGGGAGCTGAGGACAGGCCCGGGTGGGGAGGCCCGTGTCCCTGCATGTCACCTAGGGCCCTGCACGGGGATTTCCGGCTGCTGTGAAGCTCCAGCAGCTCTGGAACAAAGTTGGAATTTGTTGGAGAGCAGCCTTGGCAGAACTAGGGGCCAAGTGCTCTGGACACTTACCAGCAATAAACAGACTACCATGAAATAGATCAAGAATCCTTTCCAATTAGGACAGTTGTGTGGGTTTTAAAAAAATTTCTTTTTCCTGAAGTAAGAAAGGGAACAAAATGCAAAAATCTGTTCTTTTCTTCCAAAAGTCTTTAAGTAGCAAATAAGCAAGGTGTCAGGACTGGGAAAGCCTTCTGTCTAGGCTCTGAGTAAATGAACTTGCCTTTTGGTAAAGAGCTTGAGTTAAAATTAAACAGATACATATGCATCACTTGCAATAGAATGATCCTTCATGCGACGCCTTAAAAAGAAATCTGAACATTTTTCTGAGTAGGGCAAGCACAGAGAATCAGACAACAGTCCCTCCTCCAGAAATCCATAAACAGCCCTCTCCTTCCATAGCAGAGGAGGTTTCTCAGAGGGCCTACCAAATGTCCTCCTGATCCGAAAACAGACAGCACAGGCCTTTCTCTGGGTGTTTCCGGACAAAGGTACTTAGGGTGCTTCTAGCAACAAAGTCAACATCCAAGACAGGACTGGACTTCCCTGGTGGCACAGTGGTTAAGAATCTGCCTGCCACTGCAGGGGACATGGGTTCAAGCCCTGGTCCGGGAAGATCCCACATGCCATGGAGCAACTAAGCCTGAGAGCCACAACTACTGAGCCCATGTGCCACAACTACTGAAGCGCGTGAGCCTAGAGCCTGTGCTCTGCAACAAAAGAAGCCACCGCAATGAGAAACCCAAGCACCACAATGAAGAGTAACCCCTGCTCGCTGCAACTAGAGAAAGCCTGTGTGCAGCAACAAAGACCCCACACAGCTTTAAAATAAATAGATAAATTAAAAAAAAAAAGTATCTAGGACTGCTGCACGTACCCCAGGTCTGCCCCCATTCCTTGTGCAGTCTTCAAAGTCTGCAGAAACATCTCCAGTCCTTATACCAATTATCTGTGTTGGCCCATTTTAATGTAAATTTGAAGCCAATTTCAAATTCCAATTTATTTTATTTTTTAAACAAATTTATTTTTTTATTATTTTTTAAAATTTATTGGTTGCATTGGGTCTTTGTTGCTGCCTGCAGGCTTTCTGTACTTGCTGAGAGCAGGGGCTACTCTTCATTGCACTGCACGGGCTTCTCATTGCAGTGGCTCCTCTTATTGCAGAGCCCGGGCTCTAGGCTCATGGGCTTCAGTAGTTGCGGCACGTGGGCTCAATAGTTGTGGCTCAGGGGCTTAGTTGCTCCATGGCATGTGGGATCTTCCCAGACCAGGGCTCGAACCTGTGTCCTCTGCATTGGCAGGTGGATTCTTAACCACTGTGCCACCAGGAAGCCCCAAATTCCAATTTAGAGCCTGTATTCTCAAGACATAGAATGGTGCCTGGCTCATGGTTCATGTTCAATCTACATCTGGAGATGACAGAGGATGTTGTTATAACTTCCTGTAGTAGATTTAGGAGAACGATGGAAACTTTGAAAGCATTTCTAACACACATTGCTGGCTGTGGGAGATGGGTGAAGTAAAGACACTGAACCATCACTTAGGCCAGTAGTTCTCATGGCTTTTTGGTCTTAGGATTCTTAAACACTTTTAAAAGTTATTGAGGACTCCAAAGAGCTTTTGCTTATAAGGGTTACGTATATTGCTATTTATAGAAAATGAAACTAAGGAGATTCTCAAATACTTTTAATTTATTTAAAAACAATAATAATCAACTCATTGCATATTAACATAACATTTTTCCTTAGGAGAAATAAAACCAAAAATAGTGAGAAAAGTGGCATTGTTTTGCATTTATTTAAAAAAAAAAAGAATGAATCTCATGCTTTGCCACTAAGTCCAGTTTTCTAACTTCCTTTCCTTTCCTTTCTCCAACTGTAATTGACTCTCAAAAGCTGATCCCAAGAAGGTCAGCTTTTTCAATATGGCCACAGGCACTGCCCAGCAGAAGGCCATCAACAACCTTAGGGAGGACTCATGGGGGCCTTGGGTGACACCCCAGCTCTTCCCTCCGTGTCAGGCTGACTCTAGGGACACCGACAGATACTAGTAACAGCCTGAGCAATGCAGACTCAGGAAGATAAATCACTTTTGGAGTGAACTCCTCACCAAGGGCAAGCTGTCTAGAAGGACGGTGGTGGGAGGTTGTCTGCCCCTGACCCCTGGATGAGTCCCGGGAAGTGGACCACTCCGTGCGATTTTCTTTCACACACTCACTTGTGTCATGACCCTCACGTTCTTATTCATTGCTTGTCTAAGCAGACAGACCACTTGAACTTCACTGTAGGGTCTGGACTGACTGGGCCCAGGGAAAGGAGGTGCCCTGCACCGTCACACACAAAAGTGAGGAAGAAGCCAAGCGCCCAGGGCCACTGGTGCAGAGCACTACTTCTTTGTCCCCGAGCAGTGCCATGGAATTGCATTGTCCCCCTGAAACAGCAACACAGTCAGGCTCCTAAGAAGCCAGCCACTCTAAGACCATCTGCTTGACACACACGGACCCCCAGTTGCATATTGTATGCCTTCTCTCCTTCAGGGGCCCCATGCCTGTCCCCACTCCCTTCCCCACCATGGCAGCTTCGCCCTTTGGGCATCTGGCATTTTCATCAGTAGAAACACCCACCAGGCGTCACAGGCACTGGCTATCTTCCCCTCCTGCTCCATGCCTCTCAGAAGCACAGTTTAGCTCATTTATACTTTTCCTTCTGTGTACCCGGCAATGACTCCTCCCTCCCCTGACACCACCCTCATCCCTTCCTTGCTTCTCATGCAGGAGTGGCCCATGGGTTTGATCTCAACTAAAACCTTTGGTCAACAATGTGAAAGTCTGCAAGCTCAGAGAGGTGCTTCCTGACTAGTTGTGGGAAGGCCGGAGGCCCTTTCTCCCTGCCCAAGCCTCGCCGATCATCCGTGCAGCTCCTTGGAAAGCAGTGTTAACTCCTGTTCCTGGAGTACCGCGTGGGAGCTGGGTGGGATGCTGGGAGATGATAGAAAGTATATATTTGTCTCTGCCCCCGGTTCCTGGCACAGAGCTCCTAAAACTCTTGTAATTTCCGAAGAACACCAGGAGCATCTTTTGTTTTCATGAGGTGTCTCTGAGTGGGCCCATAGAAAGGGGCTGGTCACCGGAAAGACCAAGCCACGATTAGAAGCTTGGAATTTTCAGCCCCACCCCCATCCTCAGAGAGGGGAGGGGGTGGAAATGGCGTTAATGTTGGATCGTGCCCACGTGAGGAAGCCCCCATACCATCCCAATAGGAGGGGGTTCAGAGCGCTTCCAGGTTGATGAACACATCCACACTGGGAGAGTGACGCACCCCAACTCTCCCCAGACCTTGCCCTGTGTACCCCTGCATCTGGCTGCTCATCTGTATCCTTTATCACATCCTGTAATAGACTGATGAACAGAAACAGGCATTTCCCTGAGTTCTGTGAGCCGCTCTAGCAAATTAATTGGACCTGAGGAGGAGGTCATGAGAATCTCTGATTTGTAGCCAAATTGGACAGAAGTTGTGGGGAACCTGGGGACCGACTACTTGCACTGGCATCTGGAGTGGGTGGGAGCAGCCTCATGGGGCTGAGCCTATACCTGTGGGATCTGACACTATCTCCAGGTAGACAGTATCAGAATTAAGTTCAACTGTAGGATACCCAGCTGCTGTCACAGAGAATCGTTCAGTGTGGGGAAACCCCCCTACTTGACCGATCTGCTCTCAGAAGTGTCGAGAGTGTCCTGTGTGAGCAGTAAAGGAGACTCACAGAAGGACATGGAAAACTGGGATTTTCCCTACAAAGGAAATTGAGTTTTTCTTTTCCAGATGCATTTGTGATCTGCATGATGTGTCCATCTGAGAGAGATCTGCCAGGAATGTTGAGGGGACTTGATTAATTTTGACCAAGTTTGGTATTTGCTTTAAGTTCCATTAGATCTACCACCTCGAAATATAATTTTCTTAATTAGGAATCTGCAGAAGGGATTTTTAATGGATTTTAGTGCATTTCAAGGATGCTATTAAGGCTAGAGCTGTGAGTCACAGAAACTGCAGGCTATTTCTGACGCAGTTATTATTTCTCTTGTTAAAACCCCACTCTGTCCCCATAGGGAGACTATTCAAACCTTGCTGTGGAAGGGATACAGGGTACCTTATAGTCCTCCAAGACAGAGCTTATAAACTTTTATAACGCAAGCCCCTTCTTGTGAATGTACAAATCTCACCCTGTTCCCACCCCACCCTCATATCCTGAAAGGTCCCCAATGGAAAATCACTATACATTTGCTATTTCCTTCACCCCAAAAACTTCTGTTGAGCTTTACTTTGGGTTGTTTACACTGCAAGGACTAATAGCTTTTTAAATCTACTTTATAATATTAAATGTTTCTATGATGTTGAATATGGTTTTTTTGCACCACACATGGCTCCTTCCATGTCCCTGACTGGGGATGAAATCTGTGGGTAGACCCCCCTCCTCCTAGACAATCTCTGCTCTAAGAAACAACTTCTTGAGAGCAAAGAGTTAGGGCTTTTAGTGTTGGTTTTGCAGATGTTTAAGCCTGAACCACCCCTACTTTCTGCAGGAAGAGAAGAGAGTGAGGGAACAGTGGGGCTTGATGTGGAGATGTAGCTGTGACAGCACCGTCCAGAGTTTACTGGAATAACTGAGTTGGGAAAATCATCAGCGAATTAGATACATTAGAATGGGGGCAAGTTACCCATGGCTACTGGACCACCCCAGCCCACCCTACTTCTCCCTGCTGCCTGGGTTTTAATTTGAATGAAATTAATTAATTTATTTTTTAAAAAACTTAATTAATTTAATTTGAATGAATAAAAGATGAGAAAGATGCTCAGATACTGTGTCCTCAGCAGCCTTTTCACTGTCAATGTTCTCATCCACATTTGTAGGTATCACTTTTCACCGCATCACCAACTACCTCAACACTCAGAGGCTTAAAGCAAAATCAATTTACTGTTACCCACAGCTGAAATATCCGTGCCTTTTATTTACTGATGCTTTGATGTCTGGAGCCTCCTGGCTGAGCCTGCAGGGACCACCTCTCCCAGGTTGGCTGATTCCTAGAGACAGTAAATGACTCACTTGCATGCGTACCTTTCCGATGCAAACCAACCAGTCCAGAGCTCTCATCCTCACCACCATCGTTATGGGGCTCCCACACTCTGGCCACTGTCCTCTGCCCTAACCACCCCAGGGCCAGGTACCAGACAACTAGGGACAACCTTAATGTCCCAGAGCCCACGGAAACTGTTCAGACTAGCAAATCCTAAGCCTGCCTACCCTGCCTCAATCATCCCTTCCTTGGAAACCACAATAAAGGCTGTCGCTCACTTCCCGCCCCCCACCGATACTGGTACTTCCCCGAGTGGCCCCACCATGGTGTGGTGTGCCCCCTTCTCTCGGGATCTGTGAGTATAAGAAACTATCTTTTCAACGGCAGTCATCTCCCGATCTGTTGGCCTCACCATACCTGAATCATAGTAGAACCTATATTTTAAATCTACAGTGAGGCAGCTCTTCGGGACTCAGCACGGCACCTGCAGTCAGCCATGGGTCCAAGCAGGCAGCTCTGCTGATCTTGACTGCACTGCCATGTTTGTTTAGGGATTAGCTACTTTCTGGCTGTAAACCTCTAGAATGACCATGGCTAGGCCAGCTCCCTCCTGTGGTCTCTCGCCCTCCAGCAGGCCAGCCTGGGCCTGATCCCAGGCCGTGGCAGGGAGCCCAGGGAGGAGGGTGGGCAGGACCTCTGCAGGCCTCAGCTTGGAACGGGCACACAGCACTATCCCTGCATCCTGTTGGGTAAAGCAAGTCACAAAGCAGCCTAGAATCCAGGGAGAAAGAAATAGACTCTACCTTCTGACGAAGGAGCAGCAGTGTCACTTTGAAAATGGTGTGGATACAGTGGAGGTAATTCCCAATCACTCCACCACCACGGTCATCTGCTCAAAAGAGCACATTATATAAATACAATTCTGTCCCCCGTCCCACCCCCCGCCCTGGGGATTCAAATAAAGGTATTTACATTTTAAATTTAAAAAGGGAAAAGGAGGAGGTGGCCTGTGTGTGAACAATTCTTCACTGTTCCAGTAGAACCAGAATTAGATGGTACTTCATCATCTCAGTGGGTGGAATCACATAAACATGAATGATTGGGACAAAATATGGGAATCACTTGGAACACCTGTTAAAATGCAGATTCCTGGCTCCCAGAACATCTAATTCAGTAAAGCTCAGGATGAGGTCCAGGGGTCTGCATGTTAACAAGAACTTCAGGGGACTCCACGTGGGTGATCCTAAAACCCTTTGAAAATGCTGGTGTCAAAAATGTGTGTGTGTTTGGGGGGAGGGGGTGGCATCTCCAATTTACTGGAAGGGAACTAAGGCTCTAATGCCTAGACCTGTTTTGTGACCTGTCCAAGTTCACTTAGAAGATTAACTGCAGAGCTGGGATTAGCACTCAAGTCTCTTGGCCCTTGACCTATGAGGTGTGGTGTGAGGGGTGCAGAGAGCCCTCAGTCCCCTTAAAAACATTTCTCCTTGGGTTTTGCCACAGTGCCTGAGAGTCTCCCGTCCATCATCCTCCGGCTCCTTTTCAAAGTAAGCAGGATTACTCCCACCCACTTCCAGACCTTGCAGGGGGTCTAGAGTTACGGCAGCACTGGCGAGCCTGGGGAAGAGGGAAGGTGAACATGTTAAAACCTGCTGCCCCAAACATCTCACCCCTTAGCTTAAATCGATGTGTTGTGTTAGTTGCTAGTTACCAGCTTAGTCCAGGAGAAGCCTTCTTCATCTCTTGAAAGCAAGCAATGAGAAGAGAGCAGGAGGGAGAAAGGAGGAGGAAGGAGGACATTCCTATGATCGATCCTCTCTCTACACAGCTGGTCTTCGTACTCCCATGATGATGGGGCCAGCGCTGTGCCCATTTTACAGATGGAGAAACAGTGACACAAGAAGCCTACCCATACTTCCTGATGGAGACCAGATCATGCCTCTCCTGCCCTCCTCCTGGAAAATGACGATTTGACAAGTAGAAATCCCCAAATGGCTTTGATTTGGTGTGGTTCCTCAGGACTCTGGAAGAGGTATTGATGGTTTTCTCTGGAAGGAAAGTGAGGAATCAGCTCAGTTTTAAGCTTGATGTGGAAAATGACACCCAAGACATACCCCCCCGGCTGGGAATTTGTGATAACACAGTTCTACCCCAACTGTCCTTAGAAATAGCACAGTGTTGTCAGGAAGACAAAAATGCAGCCCTGTGCCCCGCCTGCTCAGAATTGTCAGCAACAGTGTCTGATCACTCCTCAGACTGATGAAGGAGAATAATCCTCATCAGTTTGGCACTGGCCTCATCTCTGGGTTGTTCCCCTGGAGCTCTGTGGCCACTCCAGATGGTGTACTAGTCAGGTTCTCAAAGAGGATCTGTGTGTATGTTATATTATTACCTCTCAATAGATAGACAGATACATAGATAGACAGATACATACATACATACCTAGGTAGACAGATCGATACATAGGTAGGTAGCTAGGTAGATAGATAGACAGATAGATAGGTAGATAGATGGGTAGATAGATAGATACGTAGGTAGGTAGGCAGGTAGATAGACAGATGGATAGATACGTAGATAGATGGGTAGATAGATGGATACATAGGTAGATAGATAAGTAGATAGATAGATAGATAGATAGATAGATAGATAGATAGATAGATAGATGGATGATAGATAGATAGATAGATGATATAGATAGACAGACAGATAGATGGATGGATACCTAGGTAGACAGATACTAGATACATAGATACATAGGTAGACAGATACATAGGAAGATAGATACATACATAGATACATAGATAGATAAATAGATGAATAGATAGATAGGTGGATAGATAGATAGATGGATACATAGGTAGACAGACAGATACATAGGTAGGTAGGTAGGTAGGTAGGTAGACAGATAGACAGACAGACAGGTAGATAGATAGATACCTAGGTAGACAGATAGATACATACATAGATACCTAGGTACGCATATAGATACATAGGTAAGTGGATAGATAGATAGATAGATGGATAGAGACAGATAGATGGATACCTAGGTAGACAGATACATAGGTAGATAGACAGATACATAGATACATAAATAGATACATAGGCAGGTAGATAGGTAAATAGATAGACAGACAGATAGATAGAGATTTATCGAAAGAAACTGGCTCAAGCCACTGACAATTCCAAAATCTGCAGGGCAGGCTGACTGGAGACCAAGGGAAGAGCTGATGTTGCAGTTCAAGTCTGAAGGCCATCAGCTGGCAGAATTCCTTCTTCCCCCCGGACCTCAGTATTTTTTCTATTAAGGCTTTCAGTTGATTGGATGAGGTCCACTCCCATTATGGAGGGTAATCTGCTTTACTCACAGTCTCCTGATGTGAATGTTAATCTCATCTAGAGATACCTTCAAGGCAACATCCAGACTGGTGTTTGTCCAAAAACTGGGTCCCATCACCTGGCCATGTTGACACATGCAGTTAACTCTCACAGCTGGACAGGGAGTATCCAGAGATGAGGGTGAGGATCTGTGCTCAAAAACAGGCTCAATGCTGAGCTGGACGTGATGGGAGAGAAACAGAACAGAGGTGCAGCCCCAGCAACTCCTGCTTCTGAAACTCAGCAGAGTCAGGGTCAAGAGCTGCTGTGGCCTCCCCAGGAACCAGCTGATTCCTTCCAGCTGTGTGTGAGAAAACTGGGCTTCGCTGCAGGTATGAGATGGCCTGGCTCTGCCAGCAGCTGTGTTGTGCCCCTACCCCACCCCCTCCTTGTGCATGCTGCACACCCTGTCCTCCCAAAGGCACCCCCAGCACACACACGGGAGCACACACACCATCTCCCAGAGAGACCCACAGAGGGCCTCGGAGTGACCAGAGCCCTGGATCCTTCGGCACGGCTGCTCTTCGATGGCTGTGCATTCGGCCAACCTGATCCCTTGGAGCCGCGGGTCCTAGGAGTGCGACAGAAGAGCCAGGGCAAGTCGGACAGGGATGCTTTCAAGCAGTGAGAAACCCAGGGAAACGTTCCATACAATAGGAAGCGCCTCTTTGTTCTTTCTAATAAACTTCCGCCTCAAAGACTGGAGGGGGTGGGGAAGCCGTGGAGGAGGTAGGGGTTGGGTGGGGCTGCCAGCGAGTCGGGGAGATGGAGGGAGGGGGCGGGGCGAGGGAATAATACGGGGAGAGGAGGAGGGGGAGAGGGTGGTGACCGTCAGCTGCAGTGAGTTCCGGCTCTGGTCTCTAGACAAACTAGAGAGAGTGAGCTGCAGACGCGTCACCTAGAGCCCCGGGAATCAGGGCTTAACTCGGGCCAACGCAGCAACGGACGTCATTGCCCGGATATTCCTGGTGAAAGTCGAATATTTTTAGCCTTGATTATCTGAATAACTTACTTGAATAGCTCTAACCGGAGGTAAAATTGGATCGGAAAAAGAGAGAAATGTAAAGACCTGGGGAGGGAATTCTGGAAGCAGGGCTGGCCTGAGGCAGTATCAGAGCTGGGCACCTTGTCTGTGTCCTTCCCTGGACCCCTGTCTGCAGGTGACCTTCCCACTCGGTGCCCCGCCCCCACTCCTCAAGGACGTCTGTGGGCAGGAGTTGCTCACCTGGGCGTCCTCTTGACCTGCACCCAGGTCACCTACAAGGTGATGACGATGCTAACAGTCACTGTGCTCCGATCATGTGCTCCTAACTATAGCATCTCATTAAGGAATTATAAGTCCCATTTTACAGGCCTGTGACATGCATGTTAATGTCATACCTCCCTCTACCTCAAAAATCCGTGTCAGGGCCCCTCTGCAGTTCCCCTCCTGCTGTTTTTAACAAATACTGATCTGTCAAAGCCCAGAAGACCTCAGTGCTCATCTGGTCGACCCCCTCCATTGTACAGGAGAGAAAGCTGAGGCCCAGGGAAGTTGAGTGACCTGCATAAGGCTTCACAGCTGGTTGGCAACCTAACTCCTAGGGTCGATAAGATTCCTATTTGTGTAGAAGAGCTGATTGACTCATTCACACCTTGGTATTAGTGACTGAGAACAGCTTAATCCCGCCACTCTGGAGTTCTCTGCATTTTTACTGATAAAGGAAACTGTCAAACACTGGCCAAGTAGGGTCTAAGAGGCTGAATTAAAGGTAAAATTTGGGAGTTAAGGAAACACATTTTGGTTCTCCTTGGATCATAACACATAGGCAGTCGGCTCTGATGCTTACTTAGTGGGCTGGAGCTGCACGATAATTTACCCACCATACTACCTTGGGGTCTGGCTGGAATGACTGATACTTAGAAGCTTTGATGTGGGAAGGAACTCAAGAGATGGTCCTATTAGGGAACGGCAGACATGGTACAGTGCTATGCATCTCCTCCCCACCCGTGTGTGGCATACTAATCAATCCCAGGTCCCCTGCTCCCATCACTACTGAGAAGGGGCTGGTTCTGAATCCCTTTCACCCAAGAGCTCTACCAATTAATGATAGTAGATCCAGGCATTGTAATCTAACTGTGACCTGTGGGCCAGCAGCTGTGGCGTCACCCCAGAGCTGGTTAGCAATACAGAATCTCAGCCTTGCTGCAGACCCACCAAATCAGAATCTGCCTTTTTATGTGCCTCTGGGGCATCCACATGCGCAGTGAATTTTGAGGAGCACTATGTTGAGTTTCCTCCTCTGCTGAAACACAGAGAATATTCTTAGAGTGATGGCACAAATACACTTTAGAAGTGGCAGCGCAGGGAGTGGGAGGGTCAGGAGACTGAAGGCCACCCCTCTAAGGTAACCCATGTCACTAAGTAGCTGTTTGACCTGGAGTAAGTCACATAAACCAGGACTTCAGACTCAGCAGTCTGGCCCAGTTCCATGTCTCACTCACCTCTGGTCCCCTGGTACCAAGAATGTGCAGGCGCTCCATGGATGCTATGGAAGAGAATTACTCATGGGCCTCAGTCTCCACCCCCCACCCCAAAATTGAAGATGTACTAAACAATGACTTCCAACCCCCATGTCCTTGTGGCCATAACACACTGACTCATGTCCTGGGCAGAGGGGTCCCCTAAAACATGACTGAGATGGAATTTCCCACCAACCCTAAAGGTGAGTTAGTGAATTTACAAAATATGAAGACATCTGATGTGTCTTCCACCTGAGTGCTTGGGAGTCAATTTATACTCTTTGCATGGTTAAGTGGATTTCCTGATAATACCTACTCCCTATTATCAACGTATACAATGGATTTTATTTTATTTTATTTTTTTGGTTAAAAAAATTTTTTATTGGAGTATAGTTGATTTACAATGTTGTGTTAGTTTCAGGTGTACAGCAAAGCGAATCAGTTATACATATACATATATCCATCCTTTTTTTTTAGAGTCTTTTTACATATAGGCCATTATAGAGTATTGAGTAGAGTTCCCTGTGCTATACAGCAGGTTATTAGTTATCTATTTTATGTGTAGTAGTGTGTATATGTCAGAATGGGCATCATCAAAAAATCTGGGAACAATAAATGCTGGAGAGGGTGCAGAGAAAAGGGAACCCTCCTGCATTGCTAGTGGGAATGTAAATTGATACAGCCACTATGGAAAACAGTATGAAGATTCCTTTAAAAACTAAGCATAGAACTACCATGTGACCCAGCAATACCACTACTGGGCATATATGCTGAGAAAACCATAATTCAAAAAGATACATGTACCACAATGTTCATTGTAGCACTATTTACAATAGCCAGGACATGGAAAGAACCTAAATGTCCATCAACACATGAATGGATAAAGAAGATGTGGTACATATATATATATATACAATGGAATATTACTCAGCCATAAAAAGGAATGAAATTGAGTTATTTGTAGTGAGGTGGATGGACCTAGAGACTGTCATACAAAGTGAAGTAAATCAGAAAGAGAAAAACTAACACTGTATACTTATACATATATATGGAATCTAGAAAAATGGTACTGATGAACAGAGTAGCAGAGCAGGAATAAAAATGCAGAGGTAGAGAATGGACTAGAGGACACAGAGGGAAAGGGGAAACTGGGATGTAATGAGAGAGTAGCATTGACGTATATACACTACCAAAGGTAAAATAGATAGCTAGTGGGAAGCTGCTACATACACAGGGAGATAAGCGCGGTCCTTTGTGACGACCTAGAGGGGTGGAATAGGAAGGGTGGGAGGGAGGCACAAGAGGGAGGAGATATGAGGATATATGTATACATATAGCTGAGTCATTTTGTTGTACAGCAAAAACTAGCACAACATTGTAAAGCTGTTATACTCCAATAAAGCTATATTTTAAAAAAAGTAAAACAAAACAAACTAACAAAAAAATAAAATCATGTTTAGATCTGGATATCAAAGAAATAAATGAGGACTTACATTTCAAAAAAAAAAGGGTATGAACAGAATGACATGTTGGTGAATAGATTGAGACTTTAAAAAAGCAGAATTAGAGTGAAGATGATAACTACATTCATATTTTAAAAAGAGCTATCCTATGGAAGTGGTTTAAATGGAATAACTTCAAATTGTGCTTCTTAAAGCCTTAGCTTTTTGGGGGGAGGGATAAATTGGGAGATGGGACTGACATATACACACTACTATATACAATAGGTTTTAATTCATTTTGTTGAAAATTTACCAAAATACATGTAATTAGTTTTGCTGTGTCAGAATCTCAAGATCTTGGTGGCTTATAACGAGTATTCCTTTCCTTATTCTGGGGCCTCAGACTCTGTGGCTGTGCTGGGATCAGCTGGGTTTGACTCGGAGCCACAGGTGGAGTGCAAGTCCACTCTGCGTCTCCACGAGGCAGAACCAACAGACACAGCCACCCAAGCCATATTCTTCTTATGGGTAACGGCAGAAGCCAAGCATCCAAGTGAAACTGTAACACATCAGCTAGCCTCACACTTGCTCACATTTCATTGGCTGAATCAAGTCACATGGTTATGCCTAAGTGAATGAGAAAGTCTGTTCCACCCACTCTATTGAGAAGCAATGCAATCGCATGGCAAAAGAAGAGAGAAATGGGAAGAGAAATCCCATCTTGCACAATACGTTAGCCCATTTCCTGCCTTGGTAAACCTAATGCACCCAAGCAAGGTTGTCTGGAATCCTGAAGGCTCTGAGCAGCCAGGGTCTGCCCAGGACCAAGAATGTGGGCAGGAAAAGAGAGAAGGCTGCCTTCTCCATAGAATGCTGAGGCTGTCATTTTAAATATGCCCTGCTCATTTCTTATTAACCTGATCTGAAGGCAGCAAAAAAAAACCAAAAACCAAAAAAAAAAAAAAAAAAACCTGAAACAGTTAACTTTGGGATTAATTTGTGCAGTTCTCATTAGTCAAGATTTTCCCAATTGAAAGCAAATGGGTTTTTTTTTAATATTAAATAATCATGAATTTTAAAGAAAAGCAAGTTCAGAACATGCTTTCTTATAGAAAAATTTCAAATAAATAATACATGGTATAATAATAACAGCAAGGATGATGGCAAAATTTATTGAATGCTTACTATATGCTAGACCTACTTAATCCTCAACCAACCCTATAAATTATATTATTATTCTCACTTTACAAATGAGGAAACTGAGACTTAATTACTAATTAAGTCATTTTCTTAGGGTCAGACAGCCAGCCAAAAACATGAAAAGGTCTTTAACTGAATATTTCTTAGCCTCATTGTTCTTATCCGTGAAATGAAAATAAGAATCCCCACCCTTATATTATTAGCTATAAAGGTAAAATCTATAACAGCCAGGTATATTGTAGGCTTTCTATAAATGATGCCTACTTTAAAGGAACACATCTTCTTGATCTGTAACAGGAAGGCAATCCCCATGCCCCTTCCTCATTTTAGGAAACAGGCTTAATTATTCTGATAATCAGCTCCCTAGAAGGAATGACAGCAGATAACCAAGTTATTAATTTCTCCCAAGCTTCTCTCCAAAGTGGTAAATAAGGACTTGAAAACAATATTAAGGCAGGGTGGAGGAGTTTCTAAGAGAGAAGTACTGTGCTTTCATCTCTTTCCTCTGGTAGGAGGGGGAGGTTCAAGATGAGGGAGGAAGAACTGAAAAGAAGTGGTTAAACTTGTATCAGTCTTTTCCCAGGAGCTAGCTGGTGGGAGCCCTCCCAGTCTGGGGGATGGGGGCCTGATAGCAGCAAAAAGCCCGCATACCAGAGAAATCAGCCATCACCCTATGTTTGGTATCTAGACTAAAGATGTCATTCCTGTTACAAATCCATTTATAATCCCTAAAGATATGTAAAATCCAAAGACCATAAGAGGATGTTATTAGCAAGTTGAGAAGTCATAAGAAGGAACTCAACATGCCTCTTTGTAGAGTGTGTTTAAAAGAGAATCAACCACAGACCCCATAGCCATTGAAAGGATAATAAAGAAATACTATGAACAAGTCCACATACATTGAGTTCAACAACTTGGATGAAATAGACCAAATCCTTGGAAACCACAAATTATCTAAACTCAACCAAGATGAAATAGACAACCTGAATGGTTCTATAACTATAAAATCAACCAAATGTATAGTTAAAAAAAATCTCCAGGCCTAGATAGTTTCACTGGCAAATTCTACCATATAAGAAATAACATTAAACACATACAATCTATTTCAGAGCATAGAAGAGGAAGGAAATGTCCCACCCGGTCTTATGAGGCCAGTTTTATCAAAACCAGACAAAGACAATACAAAAAATTAAAACTACAGACCAGTATCTCTCATGAATTTAGGTGCGGAAATACTCAACAAAAGACTAGCAAATTGAATTCAGGAGTATATAAAAGGGGCTGAGTCAGGAAGAGGTGTGACTTGGGCAGAACAAGAGAGTATTCTGGGTGTTGGAATTGTTCTGTATTCTGATTGTGCTGGAGATTTGCAGCGCCAAAGGCATGTTTAAATTCATGGAGCTGTACATACAGAAAAAGTCAATTTTGATGTATTTTAAGTTTTAAACACACTTTAAAAATTCGTATTTCTTGGGGAGATAGATTTCTTGATCAGAAAAAAATACACATTATGGTAGGCATGGGTATTGTCCCCTAGTATCCTTTCTCCCTGTCTTCTTTATAATAATGAGTTCTCTCTGTGTGAGTGCTGGAAGGGCACATGGCTGCCCAGCTAGAGCCTGGTTTCCGCCTCCCTTGCAGCTACACGCAGCCCTGTAACTAAGTAGGTTTTGGCTAGTGAGATATGAGTACCTCCTTGAAAAAGATGAGTACATCCTCTGTATCCTTCCCCGTCTTCTCCTGGAGGTGGTGCTGGTGAGCTACTCTCAGCCACAGGATGAGCCAACAGGAGCAGGTCAAAGGACAGCCACCTGTTGACCAAGGCAGCCCTGCAGGGCCAGCTGGGAACCTGGATGACCTCACGGAGTGGAGCCCAACCTTCTGCACTGAACTGGTAATGTGCGAGAAAAAGAAACTTTGAATTTGTGTAGATTAATGCGTTTTGCAGTCTCTTTGTTAGAGCTGCTTAATCCTACCCATAATTAATATACATATTCATTGTCGAAAAATTTCAAGGGTAAAATAAAAAAGTCATCCAGAGTCCTGGACATGGGAGATGGGATATGGGGATAGAATTCCTTTTCAGCCCTTAGATTGCAGTAACCCGCCCAGGAAACACCACTGTCTGGAGACCCACCACTAACACGCTACTATTCAGTGCCAGAATAAAACCAGATTTGCAACCAAGTCCTGCTGAGGCTATATTCCTGTACCATCCCTAATGAAAGGAATTAGTACAATAGAATAGTTAAGAGCTTGGTCTTTGGAGCTGGAAAGCAGTGGGTTCAAGTCCTAGCTCCACTTCTCACTACCTGTGTAATCTTGGGCATGTGTCTTAACTCCTCAGAATTTCAGTTTCCCCTGCCCTAAAATGAGACTAAATAATAGCATCTTCCTCATGGGGTTGTCATGAGAATTAAATGTAATGACAGACAGAAAGGGCTTGGCACATCGTTAAGTTCTTAATAAATGGGAGCTATTGAACCATTTATTCATATACTACATGGCAACTAAGTGCCTACTGTGTGCAAGGCATGTTTCTATGCACTGGGATGCAGAGTGACAAAAAAAGATCCTTGCACCCCTGGAGCTTACCTTTCAGTGGAGGCAACAGACACTAAACAACATTTTAAAGTAATAGATCTGATGCAATTAAGATGGATGGAGCGTGACATTGTTAGTTATAATAATAGCTCTGACCTGTGTGGGGAAGTTTGGGTCCAGTTTTCTCCCTCCATTCTACAGAGCGTGCAGAAAGCTGTGCAGGTGGGTGTGGGCAGTGAGGACATTCAAGGACGCGTGCAGGAGAGCCTGTGCAGTGCTCAACCCTATGGCCTATGCCAGGTACCCTGCTCTGGGCAGCGTGTGCACCATCGCTGAGTGTGGCCAAAGCCTTTACCTGCCAGGGCCCTGGGCTTACAGGGCAGGAGGATGAGCCTGGTATTCTAAGGACATGGGCAGGAGACACAAGTCTCTGGCAGACCAACAAAGTTTCAGATCTTCCAGCCCCTTCTCTTGGAAACACAAGTGGCTCTCTTTGGGAACTACTAGCAAACAGAGTTAACTTTTCCAACCTAATGGATGGCAGGATGTTTTCATTGAGATGAATTTCTCTATCAAGAGAAATTCAAGAACTAAACAGCAGCTCTCAACCCTGTTGTTCATCAGAATCACATCTAGATCTTCAAAAAGCAGCAATACTCAAGCCCTCGCATTCCCAGACAGTCTGATTCAGTGCAGCTCCAGGGAAGCCTGTGCATTCTTGCAGTGTTCTGAAGGGACTTAAGTTGTGCCCTCAGTGTTGGGAGCCACCTGCTCTAGATCTAACTCTCAAATCACAGACCACCTCTTGTCCCCAGGCAGGAATGGTCCAGATGCTGTGACTTTGTAGGGCCAACTTGTCACTCTCCTGCCCACAGTTTAGTGAAAGGTGGCCATGATAGAGAAAGAACTAGGAATATTCTCCAGGGAGAAGCAGGCTGCTTCCCAGTGGCACAGAGTCCTTCAGCCCTGCTCTCCCCATAGCCTTAAATGCTCTCTCCTCCATCTCTCCACAGCCTCTCCAAGGTCCAGCCAAACTGCAGGCTCTCTACTTCCAAACCTCCTCCCTGGCCAACAGCAGCCCACAAGAGCCTCTGCTTTCTTTGAAATCTGGCCCCTCTCAGTAATAACTGGGCTTTACGGTTTATAAAGAATCATTGCATATGTTATGTTATTTAATAGTCTCAACACACTATGAGACAAATGTTACAACCATTTTACAAGGGGAGAAGCCACAAACTTAGAATATTAATTGATTTGCAAAGACCCCTTAACCTGTAAGTGGCAGGTCTGGAGCCCAGGTCTTCTGCCTCCAAAATGCTCTCAATTTCTACCCTACCTGGCAGATTCCTTTAGGCAGCGTCCTACCACTTGACCTCTTAATTTCTATGAGTGTCAAGGTTGTTAGTCTAACCTTCCCAAGTACTTGATCACAAAATTTATATCTTGTTTTCCTCCTTTGTTGTCCATTGTGATAGAATGGTTTATTCATGATAGCACCAATTCAAATAAGCTTATTAAACATATATTGTTCACCTACTGCCTAATTGAAAATGATATTATTTACCAAAAAAAAATTCATTTTCTTGGAAATACTGACTACACAAAGTAAAGCACACTTTTCTAGCTTTAGTTCTAAGTTCCAGATTTTGAGAACTAACACAGACACGGGCCAGGCTGAGCTGGTCTTCCCGACTGGTTTACTGTGAGCAAAGCAGGCTCAGGGTTATGAGGCTTTCTGCTGTGGTGTCTTTAACAAGGCCCTTCATGGAGTCAAACCTTTCCCCACATAAGCTTCCATGTGGGCATTCATTTAGTATAGGTGCCAAAAGGTCTTAAGATAGCAATAAGTCATTTTTTCTGGAAAGTCAGCGGCCTCATCACTTTCACATTTCCTTGCAGGAAAATTACAAATGATTAATCGAAGGTACAGAGTCATCTGGACGAAGCATTCAAATGACTTGCACATGGAATAAAAAGCATTACCTTTACCTCGTCCTCAGGATGAATTTTTTTAGGACCCATCACTTTAATGTGCATTGATAGAAATGATCAGAACGGAAATCTTTAAGCGATTGTTAATTTCATTCAAATCCCAAGGATACCAGCACCAAAGGTTTTGCAAAGGGCATTTCCTATTGTCCTCTCATACAGCTCAGATTTCTTCATCTTTCACAGCAGTCAAGTGAAGCGACTCTGTTGCATGGAGGGAACTGGTGGGCTGCCAGCTGTGGCATTGTGTAGACCTGGAGATATTTCCAATTAGAGGAGAGTAGGAGGCTGCCTCTGAGAGAGATGGGAAGATGACTACTCCGTTTGTGCTATGAAAGGGAAGAGAATTTGACTCTCTGGGGAGAAAGTTCACAGTCGAGAAATAGCTACGTGCCCATTAAGTTTCCCACAAGGGATCCATGCAGCAGACTAGACTGTAGACCTTCCCTCTCCACAGGCAGAGCAGAAGCTGAGCGTGGTGAGACTACACTGGATCCCTGTAGTTAACAGAGTTCCCACAGGTGCTTCCCATCTCTGTACTTTTGCACAGTATCTCCTCCTACCCCAGATGGGAATAGTAGTGGGTTAGACACTGCAGAAGAAAATATAAGAACCTGAAGATGAATGCATAGCAAAATAAACTATCTGAAATATATAACAGAGAGGAAAAAAATTTTTTTAAACTGAGCAAAACATCAGCGACTTCTGGGAAAAATCAGGAAGTCTAACATACATTCAATTGGAATCCCCAAAAAGAGGGAAAGAGGAAAAAGAAAAAAAAATGAAGAAATAATATTTTCAAATTTTATAAAAACTGTAAACCCAGAAATCCATGAATAGCTACAACACTGAAGGAGGATGAACACAAAGAAAAACATACCAAATCACAGCACAGTCAAATTTCTGAATCCCAGTCATAAAGAGATCATCTTAAAAGAATCTAAACAATAAAGACATTTTAAATTAAAAAAAAAAGCATGAAGATGCTAGTGACTAGATTTTTAGGAAGAAGTGGAAAAAACAGAAGAGAATGGAACAAAATATTTAGCATACTAAAACAAAGAAAAGGATTAACCTAGAATGATATGCCCAGTAAATATCTTGTAAAAGAAGAAAAATGGAGACATTTCAGACAAAAAAAAGCTAAGATATTCTTTATTGGCAGACTTGTACCATGAAAAGTGGCAAATACAGTTCTTCAAGGTGAAGGGAAATGATACCTAATGGATACTTGTATCTATACAAAGAAATAAGAAGCAACAGAATTTTAAATATGTAGGTAAGTATAAAAATTTTTTTAGTTAAGAAAATTCCTTAAAAGATAATTGGCTGTTTAAAGCAAAAATAATAAGAACATATTTTGGGGTTTATAGTATAGCAGTAAAATGCATGATACTAGCACAAAAGATGGGAGGGGAAATGGAAATATATTTGTAAGGTTCTTATATGAAAGAAATATCATTTAAAGGTAAGCTTATTATTATTATTATTATTATTATTATTATTTGGCCACACCACGTGGCACATGGGATCTTAGTTCCCCAACCAGGGACTGAACCCACACCCCCTGCAATGGAAATGCGGAGTCTTAACCACTGGACCATCAGCGAATTTCCAAGTAGGCTTTTATTATTAAGGATGAATATGATAAACTCTGAAAGACACCCCCCCAAAACAAAATATATCAGTAATAAGCCAATGGTAGAGATAAAAAAAAAAAGAATAATAAAATATAGTCAATACAAAATAAAGGGGAAGGATTGTTTAAAAATAGAAAACAAGATGGTAAACTTAAACCCAATCATATCAATAATTACATTAAATGTGATTGGCCTAAACCTATGCTCTCCAATACACTAGTCACTAGCCACATTGGGCTCTTTAGTAAAATTTTAGTAAAATCAACAATTTAGTTCTTCAATCACATTATCAGTATTTCAAGCGCTTGATAGCCACCTAGTTAGTGGCTAGCCTATTGGACAGATCATTTATAACATTTCCATCATCACAGAAAGCTCTATTGGAAAGGCTGGTCTAAATACTCCAATTAAAAGCAAAGACTGAATTTTTTTTAAAAAGCCATCTTCCAGAAGAAAATATACACACATAACACATATGTATGAGGGTGGGGAGGGGTCAAAAGTTAAAGGGCAGAAGAAGATTTACCATGTAAACACTAACCATAAGAAAGCTGGAATGGTTCTATTAATGTCAGACAAAGCAGATTTCTGAACAAAGCACATAACCAAGGATAAAGAGGAACATTTCAAAATGATAAATAGATCATTTTACTTAATCTTTACAATACTAGAGAAGACTTAACCATACTAAAGAGGTTTGTACCCCATAACAGAGATTCAAAGACCATGAAAGACTGCACTGGACATATCCTCCTGCGTGAAACAACATAAAAGAAACTGAACAAACATGTGAAACAATGGTTTTCAAGCATTAGACATCAGGCAACAGAGGATAGGGAGCCCTGAAGGAGAGGAAACGAATGAGGTGAGCCCTGTAATTGCCTCATTGACAGGCCCTGCTGCAGGGTAGGGAACACAGGTGGAGCCTGGCAGGCTCCCTGAGTGGAGGGGACAGAGCTAGTGGTCCAGGGAGATGAAAGTGGCTGGAGATTACAGGACAGATGCTACAGGATGAAGACCTGTACAAAGACTCTGGAGATGGGCAGGGCTCCCTGTCAACTAGTAAGCAGTGCACTAGTTGTGAAAAATATGTAAGGCTGGGGAAAGGACCACCCAAAAGGGTTAGGGGGATACTATCTGGAGCTGATACAAGACCAAGAATAGCATGTGTTCACCAGACAGGAGAACCTTATAATTGAGAGGGCTTTCGATAGAATACTCAAAGGGTCTTGCCTGCATAGTGGGCAAAAGCTAACCCTAAATTGATTTCACGGGTCTATACATATGTCAAAACTTATGAAATTTTACACATATATGCACAATTTACTTCATGTTAATTATAGCTCAAAGAGCTGCTTTAAAAAAAGGATATATGAGTGATTTTATGCCAATAAATCCACCAATATGGATAAAATGAACAAATTCCTTTAAAAACATCAAATACTAAAACTGTCTCAAAAAGAAATAACTGAAGAATTAGATATGTATTTAAGAAATTGAATTCATAATTATAACATTCTCACAAAGGAAATTAAAGGCATAGATGACTTTCCTGGCAAATTTTCTGAAACATCTAAGGAAGAAATACATCAGTCCTATTCAAATTCTTTCATAAATTAGCGAAGGGAACACTCCCCAACTTATTTCATGGGACCAGTATTATCCTCATACTGAAACCAGGCAAATACATTACAAGAAAAGAAAATTACAAACAAACATCACTCATGAATATAGATTCAAAAATCCTTAAAGAATTTTGGAAAATCAATTCTGATTATATATAAAAATAATAACATATCATGACCTATTGGGTTTTATCCCAGGAATGCAAGTTCCACTTCACATTGGAAAATTCATCAATGTAACTCACCATGTTAGCAAAATAAAAAGTAATGAAAAACCAATAGGTTCAGGAAAATCGTTTGACAAAATTTAAAACCCGCTTATGAAAAAACTCTCAGAAAACTAGGGATAGGAGAGAATGTCCTAAACCTGATAAAAGGCATCCGTGAGAAGCCTACAACTAACACCATCCTTAAGGGTTGTGGTGAATGAAGAGTATGCTGCCTCCTAAGCTCAGGAATAAGGCCGGCCGTGTGTCCATGTTCACTGCTTTTACTCAACATCACACTGGAGGTCAAAGCCAGTGTAATAAGGCAAAGGAAAAAAGATATAGAAGGCACACAGATTGGAAAGGAAGAAGTTCTACTGTCATTATTTGTCAGTATATTTGTGTACAAAAAAAATCTTTAGAACCTGAAAAAAAGCTGTTAGAACTGAATGAGTTTAGCAAGGTCACAGGATAAAATTCACAAATCAGTAAACAAAATTAATTGTATTTTCCCATACTAGCAACAACTGGAAATTGACATTTAAAAATAATGCTATTTACAGTACCACCAAAAACCAGACATAGTTAGGGGTAAATTTACACAAAATATTTCAAAGAAATATACACTGTACACCATAAAGCACTCGTGACATAAATTAAAGAATACCTAAATAAGTGGATAGTTATATCACGTTCGTGGGAAAAAAAGACTCAATGTTATTAAGATGGCAGTTCTTCTCAAACTGATCTATAGACTTAACGCAATCCCTAATTCCCAACAGACTTCGTTTGTAAAATTAGGCAATTCTGCAATTTATATAGAAATACAAAGAATCTAGACTATCCTAAGAATTTTGAAAAACAATAACAAAGTTAGAGTACTATAAAATTTACAATTATCAAGACAATGTGGTATCAATGTAAGAATAGATATATTGACCAATAGAGCCAGAAAGGTGTCTAAATATTATATACCCACATATCAATTAATTGTTTTTAATTAATTAATTAAATTAATTATTGGCTGCATTGGGTCTTCATTGCTGCACACATGCTTTCTCTAGTTGCGGCGCGTAGGGGCTACTCTGTTGCAGTGCACAGCTTCTCATTGTGGTGGCTTCTATTGTTGCAGAGCACAGACTCTAGGCTCACGGGCTTCAGCAGTTGTGGCACTCGGGCTCAGTAGTTGTGGCTCACAGGCTCTAGAGGGCAGGTTCAGTAGTTGTGGCACACGGGCTTAGTTGCTCTGTGGCGTGTGGGATCTTCCCAGGTGAGGGGTCAAGCCCGTGTCCCCTGCATTGGCAGGTGGATTCTTAACCACCGCGCCACCAGGGAAGCCCCTCAATTAATTGTTAACGAAGGGGCCAAGGTTATAAAATAGGAAAAAGAGTCTTTTCAACATATGGTCTAGAACAACTGGATATTCATAATGAGGAAAAAAGTGAAGTTCAACCCCTTCCTCCCAGCGTAAACAAACTCATAATAAAACTCAAAGTGGATCACAGGCCTAAATGTAAAAGCTAAAATCATAAAGCTCTTAGAAGAAAATATTGGGGAATATCGTACTGACTTGGGAGTAGAGAATGGTTTCTTAGAGAAGATGCAGAAAGCAATAACCATAAAAAGAAAAATTGAGATATGACGTCAAAAATGGAGACATTTACATCAAAATGTAAAACTTCTGCCCCTCAGAAGTAACCACCAAGAAAATGAATAGGCAAACTACAGATTGTGATAAAAAGGTTAACAGAAGCTTTACCTGACAGAGGACTTATATCCGAAATAAATAAACTCCTGTAACTCAGAAATAAAAGAAAAAGATTTAAATTTTAAAGAGTGGGAAGAGAGCAAGCAAAAGGTATAGAACAAACATTTAAAAAAAAAAGATAAATAAATGGCAGATAAGCTCATGGAAGAATGTTCAGTGTTAGAAATGAGGGAAATGAAAATTAAGATCACAATGGTGTAGCAGTACACACCCATTAGAAAAGCTAAAATAGAAAAGATTGGTGGTACCATGTGTTGGCAAGGATGTGCAGTATGGCAGACAGACTTAAAGCTGGTTCCCAATGACCCCTGGTTCCCAGTGTTTACGCCCCTGTGTACTCGCCTCCCTTTGAGCCTAGGTGGGGCCTATGACTTGCTTACATCCCATAGAATATGGCAAAGGTGACAGGGTGTCACTCTTGTGTTTACAGTACATAAAATTGTGACTTCCATCTTGATAGCCAACTCTCTCTAATGACCATCTCCCTTGCTGAATTTGATGAAGGAAGCCTCCATGGGAAGAGGCCCAGAGGACAAAGGACTGAGTGTGGCCACTGGCTGCCATCCAGTAGGGAGTGGAAGCCTCACAGTCCACATGGAAATGAATCCTGCCCACAACCACATGAGCTCGAAAGTGGATCCTTCCCCAGTCGAGCCTCAGATGAGCCCCGGCCCTGACTACACCTTCATGGCAGCCTAATGAGAGACCCCAAAGCAAAGGACACGGTAAACAGTGCCAAAATTGCTGACCTGCACAAACTGTGTGATAACAAATGTGTTGTTTTAAGCCTCTAAGTCTGTAGTAACATGTCAGGCAGCAATGGATGGAAAAAATGGACCCATCATACATTTTGGTGGGAGTATAAAATGGCACAACCAAGTTCGGGAAACAGTTTGGCAATTTCTTATAAATACTCATTTATTTGAAGACCTAGCAATTGCACTCTAGGTATCTACCCCAAAAAATGTTTTAATGAACAGCCCACACAGGCAGACTTATAAAAAGGATACATAAAATAAACCCATTCACATTTTCATCCCAGCGCATGCTTTCCTGGGAAATCCAAGTGTGGCAAAAGAAAGCAAATCTAACTGCGTTTCCACCCGCGCAGCTCCTTACCGCTCACTTTGGCCAAGCGCGTGAGCGGCACTTTGTCAGGCTTCCCCCAGGTATTCCTGCAGGTGTGTGAGCAGGTGTGGGAGCCTGAATGTTCATTTGCCCACAGACCCTAATAATATGGGTGCATGGAGAAGCAAGAATTAATAATCTAATGCTTTGTTTCCAATACAACATGAACGTTCAAAATTAGCTTAAATATCGACCCCTCCTGTGTTTAAAACAGTTCAATAAGATTTCCATCTCCCCTATTTTCTCCTGAGCTCTGAGCAGCTGCCCCACATGGCTGATCTGGCCCCTTCCCCATTCTGGGGTGTAAATTATTCATCTTTCCATCAGAGACATCAGTACATTTTCTTCTCTGGTGTTTCTAGAGCATAGTAAAGATAAGAAAGCTGCTTTGGAGATGCTGCAGGTCTGTGTGGCTTAGCCTAGGAACAAAAAGACAGCTCAGTGAGGATGTGAAGGCTGGGGTGGGAATGGAGGGCCAGGAACAAACACTGCTGTCCTGCTAAGTCATCCTCCTTCCTTGAGTCATCAGTGGGAACAGACATGGTGCAGCCAAGGGCCACACCGGATTCAGTCATGCCTCACTTTTTTTTTTCTGCCTGTAAGAAACGTTATTTATTTATCAAAGTATAATTGATTTACAATATTGTGTTAGTTTCAGGTGTACAGAAAAGTGATTCAGTTTTATATATATATATGTGTGTGTGTGTGTGTGTGTGTGTTTTCAAATTCTTGTCCATTATAGGTTATCACAAGATACTGAATATTGTTCCCTGTGCTATACAGTAAATCCTTGTTGTTTAACTAGCACATTTTTAATAATGCTGCAGATCTCTCCCAAAGCGCAATTCAAGTTGAAATGTGTGTGTTCCCATCTACCCTGAGGGGACCTGGACATGTCCAAGAGCAGACTGGGCTGTCTCCTGGCCAAAAATACCTGCATCATAAAATCTGTTTTTCTGTTGACTTGCTACTCCACTCCCTTGATCTCACAACTTCCTAGAACTCAGGGCCAAGGAGAGGGTCCCTTGAGGTGCACAACGGCTGCTGAAAACCGAAAAGCCCTTCCTGGGGCTCACAGAGACCCAACAAGCAGATGGTGAAGCCGCTGTCAAAATCAAAGTCAACTGGAAACTCAGCAATCTCTTTCTCGTCTGGTCCTCACATTTGTCAGGCAGCTTTCCTGGCCCGGGTACAGTGCAAGCACTGCTGAGACAGCACAGGACAGACAGACGCAGGCCTGCCCTCCAGAAGCTTAACACTGGAATTTCAGATTCAGACCCGGCTCACCCCATTCGGTCCAGTCTGAGTGCACTGAGACCAGCCCCTTTCTTACTGGTTACAACAGCACCGACCCAGACCCACGGGCCTCTGGAGCTGGCTGCTCTGTTCCCTGGCCCCCAGAGTGCCTGCCCCCCAAAATAGCCCAGAACTGAGCAGTTTCCCAGGACACAGGACTTTTAGTGCCAAAAGCAGAGCATCCCAGGCAAAGCAGGCCGAGTCAGTCAGCCCACTTCAGAAGATCACCTTACAGGGAAGGAAGGGAGACGCGGAGAAGCTCGGAGCAGCTCCTCACCTGGACCACGCAGTGGGTCCCCGCACACCATACAACCACACTTCGCTGCAGTGCCTGTGTTTGCACACAAACATGGTGGAGTGGAATTTCACAGGCTGTAGCCCAGATAAAACAGGCCTCCGTGATGGCTGCAGCCCGACCACACAGTGGTCAAGTGGACCCCGCACAGTGGGTCCTGGTAGCCTGACCCACAGCTCCCCACTCCCTGATTCTGCCCTCAGACTTACCCCCACTCCACCCTCCACCCACAGTTCAGTCCCAGAGCCTGCCAGATCATTCTGGACCTCCGCATATTTGTGAAGGTGCTTCCCGCTGCCTGCCCCGCCAGCTCCCCCTGGATACCCATTGCTTCATTTTGCCCCCCCTCCTTGGCCTTTGCTCCTTTTTCCATCACTGTGCCCCCTGCCCTGGGAGGCACTAGGGGCAGTGGTTAAGAGCCCCTAGTGGGACTCAGACCCATTTGGGAAACTTAGGGGTTTCCCATACTGCTTCTTTCCAGGGAGCAACTGGGCAAATTAGGCTCTTCAAACCTCAGTTTGCTCATCTGGAAAATGGGAATAACAATGTCTACCTGACAGGGTAATTCTATACATCTGTGTAGAGGGCGACAACAGGTAAGCCCTCAACTGTCATACATACTCTAACCTAGTACGTGCATTTGTTTACAGGCCTCTATCCCTTGGTTCTTATATCCTGAGTGCCTGGCGCTGAGATGTTCGTTGAATGAATAAAGTGGGCTGAAAAGATGAGGATGTGACTTCTAGAATTAATTCTTGAGAGCACACACTCAGTAACCTTAGGAAGCTGCCGAAGTGATAGGTTTTGCCTACTCAGCTCAGAGGGTGAGTGACCAGGACATTCTCAGGCTCTCCGCATTGAAGGGTGGAAACCAATTTGGCCCACGCAGAACAAAAGCTTTCCAAAGAGTCCATTCGACAATTGCACTTCTAGGAATTTTTGCTAAGGGAATCATCAGATGTTTATACAAACGTGTCTACACAGGTTGCTGAAATCAGTGCTGTTAATCCAAATGAGGATTCTAAATAGCCTAACTAGCCACAGCGGCTGGTGGTTAAATTAGTTAAACCTGGCGGTGGAGAGGTGCTGCAGCAGGGTGGGGCTGGGAGCCCAGGTCCTGAATGCAGACGGCCCGGACTCCATCCTGCTCCTGCCACTGACCGGCTGTGCAACCCTGGGTAAGTACTTAACATTTCTGTGCCTCTGTAGCCTCACGGGAAAGCAGAATGCGTTAGGCTTTTGCCGTGGGTTTGCTGCTTTGTTTTCCTACCGTTGAAAGTCATGTCATAGGAGGTTAATGACATGAGAAATTTTTCACAAATATATTATTAATTTTTCTAAAACAGGATACGGAAGTGAATATTTAGCGTAAGCCTAATTTAAATTCTAAAATGCAGCGTTTAGAACTAGAGGAATAGGTATGATAACCAACAATGGTTATCTCTGGGCAGTAGAGTTACAAGCGACTTTTGGTGCGTTTCTGTGTTTTTCGTTTTCTGCAATAAACAGTGTCTGGCAACATTCATGCTAAAATGGTAAGGTGGGTAGCACGGTGACCGCAGGGAACCTTGAGCTGGGAAGGGTGCCCAGATGCGAATCCCTGCCCCACCGCCCACCTCCCACAGCTGTGGGTCTTGGTGAGCCCTTCCCCTCCCTTGTGGAGTGAAAGGGGGCAGAGGCAGGCCTCCCAAAGCCCCTCCAGCCCTGAGCTCCTCTGAAGGGCACGGTTCCTATGCAGAGACGTGCCAGCTGCTTGCAGAGAGACAGCATAGAGAGCAAGCTGGGAGAAAAACTTACCTTTAATTAAATGACATGACGAGGCATTCTGCACACGAAGGCCGATTCTGACCCGTTAGTCCAACATGAAGGCCTGGGACGAGCCTGCCACCCTCACCTAAGGGAGTTTGTAATTGACTGTTGAAGCATTGCATGAAGGCTGCTTTAAAATTCTTGTCAGGTGATGCCGACACCTGATTTATCTTGAGGTTAGTTCACTGTCTTTTCTCACTCAAGTGGAGGTTCTTTTGCTTCTGGGTGATGTCAGAATGAGTGGTACTCGATCATATTCTGGGCATCTTGTCTGCTTTGTTTGGAGACTGGTTCCTCGTTAAATCTTATATTTCAGTAGGCAGTCTCACCTGTTTGCATTTAGCAAGGGGTCCCTACCTGTAAGGGCTGTGCTTCCAATGACAGATTTTCTGACTGAGCATTTGGGGTGTTATTTTGAGGCTTGGTTTAGTAGGTGCTGCTGGGGCCACCTGGGGGCGGGGGTGGGGGGTGCGGAGTGCCTCTGGGTAAAGGATGGAGTTTTAGGCCTGTGGGGACAAAGAGGTTTCCTGGGCCAGGCTTCTTGTGGTGGTGGGATCCCCCTTGCCAGTGTCCTCCAGGGGTCCCCCCATCTCACTGTGGGCAAGGAGAGTCCCAGGCCTGGTAGGGTGAGTATTAAGGAGAGGAACTGGAGGTGAAGAAGGAGCGATTCTCAGGAGGATGCTGCAGGTAGATGTGTGGGCAGCCTGCAGGTGTGAGGTTCACCAGCTTCCCGTGAGGACCACTCACCTAAAAGTGTAGGCAGTGGACCAAGTAGACAGCAGCTTATGAAAATGCTGCCAGCTAAGACGGTTGGCAGGAGCTCCTGGGGTTTCTTGGGACTCCCATCAGCTCCCAGGTGAGCTCCTAGAATCTCTGGCTGCTGAGCTGCAGGCTGAGATCCCCTGCTTTCTTCTCTCTAGCTCTCCCTGTGACTGCAAAAGTCCCAATTTTGTGCTAAAATTCTCCATCTTGAAGCTGTGGTTTCTGCTTTCCTGAACTGTGGAGTCACTGGTTCCATTCACTGCATGTTTCTGTTTTTCTTCCTTCTGGGCTCAAGGAAGGAATATATGGTCATGCAGTTGGGGTTGACCACTCAAATGTGAGAAAAAGTGTCACATGACCCTTCTAGGAAGAAGCCCTAAGAGGCACTCCACCATTCACTACGTACCCTTCCCTCTACCTGCTGTGATGGAGGCTCTGTCACCCAGACCTCCCCTGCTGACTGTCGTTGGACACACGGCATGAGTGAGAAGTAAGTGTGCTGCATCGTTGAGTTTGTTACAGCAGCATAACCTGCCCTATCCTGACTGATACAGAAACAATAAATATGGAGATAGGCCAAGACCATGGTGTAGACATTTCATGTCACTGCATGGATTATACAGTTTGAAGGTAGCATATAATTTCAAGTTACAGCCTGAATGAGAAAACTGAAAGGGAATCTGCCCATCTGCTAAGAACAACAGCAGTGTATAACTGAATCACTTTGCTGTACACCAGAAACTAATACAACATTGGAAATTAACTATACTTCAATAAAAAATAAAATAAAAATAACAACAACAGCAACACAAACAAACACACCACAGTTTCTCAACTGTCTACGTTGGGAAGATTAGAAGTTTTGGATTCATTAACCTTTTTTTCTCCGTTCATTCAAAGAAGTATCTTTTATGCAACACCTATGAATCAAGTACAGGGGTGGGTGTGAGGATTAGAAAGATGAATAAATACAGCTCCTATTCTCCAAGAGCTTGTCATCTAGCTCTGCAGATTGTCTGCAGCCAAGTGGAAGACGTGCGGTACATGGGGAAGGAATCGTATTTATCCATTTTTCCAGCATCTGCTGTGGGCCAGCTTTGTGTTCATTTAAGCCTCGCCACAGCCCCATTCGTTGGGGGTTACGGTCCCAGAATTAGACTTGAGAGAATCAAGGCTTATTGAGGGTAAGTGACTCCTCTAAGATGACCCAGCTGGTGAGTGGCAGAGCCAGAATTCAAGCACAGATTGGCGTACCACCCAAGACTAAGCTCTTTCAATATTCATGGCATGGTATGAGTGTCAGAGACATGGCCCTGGTGCCAAGAGAACTGAGACTGGGCCCACTGCTCTTCTCCTATGGTTTAGGGAGTGTCAGATCAAAGCACTCTGCCCTCAGACCAGCCACAGAAAGCCTTGGTGCAAGACAAAAGTTTTGCTCCTTAGGATTCCCAGAGGAGAGGTCCCCAACCCTCCAAAGGTGGGTACCTGGGACACCAGCCCTTCCTGTGGGTCTGAGTGTATCTAGCAGGGAGGGAGGCTACGGAGAGTGACGTTCCCTGAAAGTTAATCCTCTACCGGGCTCTCTCCAACACCATAGATCTGCCTTCAGTTCACAGAAATTCCAAATGAAAGAGTCCTTCCAGCACCCAAGGGAGGAAATGTGAAGGCCCTTCAATGGCCTCACAGTAAGATACTAGAAAGCTTCTAGAAGCAAGAAAAGGGAGGGTGGGAGGGAGGCTCCAGTGGGAAGATACATGGGGATATATGTATACATATATAGCTGATTGTTGTACAGCAGAAACTAGCACAACACTGTAAAGCAATTATACTACAGTAAAGATGTATAAAAAAAAAAAAGAGAGAGAGAGAGAGAGCGCTGGAGGCCAAGTCTCTGATGGGTCCTGAGCCAACGGGGCTTGTTGAGTATATGTAAGCTGACCGCTTGCCAGTGGGAGGAGTAGCCCTGAAGCTGAGAGCAGAGGGAGGTCCCACTGGTTGCTGGGGGGCAAGGGTTAGGGAGCCTTTGATACCAAGCGCATCAAGCAGCCCACATTCCTGAGAAAGTCCAAGGGGCACCTTGTCTGCATTGTGTCTCCTAGTGTCCAAGGCAGTCAGGGCATGGTTGTCATCCTCATTTTGCAACCCAGGAAAGCTCGCCTAGACTAGTTAAGTGCCCTGCCATGGTCCAAACCAATGTGCTTGCCTCTGTGCCGAGAGATAGCCTCTCAGGCTTGATCCAGGGACCTGAATTTCAAAGTAAAGTTTCCATGATGGTTTAGACAAAGATGGGGTGCCCTGCGCTGGGCTTCTTGGCTATCCTGGTCCTTTAGCCATTGTCTGGTAATGCTTAGCTAAAGAGTCAGAAATGGTTATCAATTTCCCCAGTGAGAGGACTGCAAGACCCACAGCATCCCATTTTTCAAGTTCTTGGGATCAGTTAGTGAGTTGCAGTGCCCAGATTTGCATGGCCCAGCCTCCAAGACTCATTAAAGACCAAAGGGGGAATTTTCATTGTGAGAAAACCTGCTCATACCTAGCTTGCAAGCAACATTCAGGGTCTTTTGCACAGAAAAGCCAGCCTTTCAGATACTTGTATGATTCTTGCAGCATGATTCCAGTGTGGGTAGATTTGCTTAGCTATGCAATTGTTTTTGCTTTTATTTTCTGTTTATCCAGAAGCTGAAGATGAGAACTTTTCTCTACTGACCTTAGGGGTTTCTCCAGAGATAGTTTGGCGGCCTCTTTTATTCAAAGGTTCTCCGTTGATTTGATTTGATTTGATTTATTTTTATTTTTTTGGCTGCATAGTGTCTTAGTTGCAGCACACAGGATCTTCGTTGCCGCTGCACATGGGCTTCTCTCTAGTTGTGGCATGCAGGCTCCAGAGCACGTGGGCTCTGTAGTTTGTGGCATGTGAGCTCTAGGTGAGGCATGCGGTTTCAGTAGTTGTGGTGTGTGGGCTTAGTTGTCCTGTGGCATGTGGGATCTTAGTTCCCCAACCAGGGATTGAATCTGCCCTGCATTGGAAGGCTGGACCACTAGGGAAGGCCCTGTCTGTTGATTTTAAAACAAAACAAAATAAACAAAAAACAAAACTGAGTTTGTTAATGTTCAGTAATCAGCAATCAACAATCCAAGAGTAGCCTCCCTTTATTTTTCTTGTTCTTGTTTTATCATTTTTCTATTTTTACTGTGTCCTGTGAAAATAAAATATGCTAGAGTTTTAAAAAGGCACAGTTTCCAGCAGATAATGTTGGTGTGAAGTTAAACTTCATGTTTATTTGTATTTTCTCTTTATTTTTCAAATATTTCTTATAGCACCATATGGGCTGCATTTATCACCTATTCTATCCTTTGTCTCTGACTGATTTTCTAATTCATAATCAGCAAGCTCTCCAAAAAAAAAAAAAAAAAAAAGGAAAGAAAGAAATTGTCAGGTTATAAAGGTTGTTCTTTTCAAGTCTATTTTAATTTAGTTAAGTATCATCCCTTCCAGTTTTCTCAGATCTTCTCTTTTAGGAATTACGAGGGTGAGTCAAAAATTATCCACACTCTGGCTATAGAATTTATAGACGTTTTAATACAAGTGGATAATTTTTGACTCACCCTCATATAAGAAAGACTAAATGGAGTACAATTTTATATTTGTAGAGTCTGCACATATGCTACACACTCTAACAGTAGATGCTTTCGACTACAATAATAAACTGAACTGTAAATGGCATGAACAATAAAGAAGACTTACACTCTCATGTTGTAGAAGTCCCAAGGTAGGATAACGCCACATTGGCTAATTCTGTGCCTCAATGACATCAAAGACATCCTCCCTCTTTGCCATCTCAGGCTCCCCATTACCGTCATAACATGACTGACTCGTCCCAAGATGACAATGCCCCATAGGAGAAGAGATTGACTCTTCCTCCTCATCTCTTCCTATGAATTAGGAAATCTCTCCAAATATATCCCAAGCAGATATTCTCTGTTATCTCATCAGCCAAAATTCATCTCCAAGCCTAAACCCACCACTAGCAAGATGAATGGGACAAGCCAACGGGCTTGGGGATGACCCTGGTCTCCTAAAGGTGAAAGATTATCTGGGCTAAACCAGGAGGAAAAAGAATGGATGTGAGTGAACACTCAGAAGGAATTGCTACACATATCTTATTTCATTTAGTCTCCACAACAATCTCATGGAGTCGCTATTGTTATCCCTGTTTTAGAGATGGGAAACGGAAGTCTAGGAATTTCAAGTTATTTGCCTGATTATCCAAACACAGACTATAATGGAGCCAGCATTCAAGAATCATCTTCCCCACGAATACAAACTCAATTGGAACCACTTCACATTCCGACTTAGAGGTTACAGTGATTCTCTGTTCTTGATCATTAAGACAAAGTTAGGCACTCAACAAATAAAAAGCTCATGGCACAAAACCCACAGAATTTTAGAGTTGAGAAAGGGCCTTTCATATCCCACCTCCTACAGCATTCATCTGAGTGGTTTTGAGTGTCCACCCTGTATGAAGAACCACACTGGGAGCCACTAGATGTGCCAAGATGAGTAAGATACAGCCTCTGTCCTCAGAGTTCAAAAACTAATAGGAAGAATGAGAAAGGTATACAAATAACAGTACCATATGGCAGAATATGGTAAGTGCCGAGAGAGAGGTACCCAAAGGCATTAGGGAACTATTCAAAAATGTTAACCATAAAAGTTGTCATGGAAAAGCTTGGATGTGGCAGGGTTCCTTGGATGTAACATTTTCAACAAGCAAAGATAGATGGAAGAGAAGTGGATCCCAGGATGGGAGCCCCATCCAGGAGCAGTGAACTATAGGTCATGTGAACAAAGCATCAGGAAGTTAAATTTGACTGGAGGATAGAAACAAATTGCCTTGGAAAGCAAAGTTTGATCTTGGATTAAAGAGTTTATTTCTAGTTTGTGGAATTGTGTGGGGGGGGGGGGAGGAATGAAGGTTTTTGATGAGGTACGGCATGATCAAAGTTGCCTTCTTTAAAGATTAACCTAGAAATAGTATATGTAGTAAGATATTCTGTGCATCTGTTGGGATGCTTTGTCTGCAAGCAACAGAAAACCCAACTCAGCAGAGTTTGATCAACAAGGACATTTATTATCTTGTTTAAAAGATGCCTGAAAAGTTGGTTGTTTATTTCAACAACAGTTTTCTGTCTGTCTGCTCCCCTACTCTCAGGATGTGGGCATTGTACTCAGCATAGCTCCCCTTGAGAAAGAGGTTGCTGCAGTTTCCAAGTTTCTCAACTATAATCAGTAGCATCCAGAGGAAGAAGAGACAATCCCTTCCTGCTGTCTCCCTCAGGAAGGAGGGAATCACTCCCAGAAGCCTTCCCCTTTCATCTCATTGGCCAGAATTGAGTCAGATGTCCTAGGGTAAACCAATCACTGATAAGGAGAATGGGACCGCCATGACAGGCTTCACTGATTACTGAACACTCTGAGCAACAGGGAGAAAGAGTGGACTCCCCGACCAAATTAGGAGTCTGCAAATATGGAAGAAGAGAGGGATGGATGCTGGGGAGACAATGACTAGGGCCTACCATGTGTTCCATAAGGGAGGAATCTGAAGCAGAAAGCCCAGCTAGAAGGCTATGGCACCATTCCAGCTAAGAAGTAATGACTGCTTAGACGGAGGTCACTTCTACAGAAGAAGGAAACTGTTCTTGTTCATGTATGACGGTAGAATCCTTCAGTTCATCATATGCTCTGCCTGATTATCTTCAGTGATGGAGAACTCCCAACCTCCTGGGGCTACCATGTTCCATTGTTTAACAGCCATTGATACTGAGCTGAAACCCTCACTCTTTTTTCATAGGAACAGTTTCCAAACCAAGAATTCCCCATATTTATGCAATGGAGTTTTTTTTTTTTTTTTAATCTTAAATGGTTTTTACTTTTATTACCATAAAATGTAGTTTTGTTGGTTCTAATACAACATTCCAGCCTGACTTTTCAACAACCATTGGTTAACTCTCCATGGTGTACAGGTATTGTCGTAGGCACTAGGGGTAGACAGAGAATAATGAGCTCACAGCCAGGTGGGGAAGTGGGCACATGGACAAGGAATTATCAACCTAGTGTGACAATGCTATAACATGAAGTAGGTTGCACAAAGTGACTGTGACAGTGACTGATAATTAACCAATTATGATTATGAGGAATGCTACAGTAGTCTTGAGAGTGATGAAACAGCATCATGGCCCCCCGACCCCCACCTCCCAGCCCTTAAATTCCCTTTGGAATTGTTATCCCATCAGTGACTGTGACCACAATGTCCTAAATTAAAACAGACACAACTGTCCGGTGGTTGATTTGATCAGGGTTGAGACAGGCTGGGCTAGAGTCAGGCCCAAATTGATGAAATTACGCTGAGCAACTTAATTTTCACTTTACTGTGTGTGGAGCAGACAGCACTCAGCATCAGTGGTTATTTCAACCTGGAGAAGAAAGAGATGGGTTGTGGTGGCAGGGCTGAGAAGGGGGTAGGATGAAGGGTAGCTGAACAAGGGTTACCAAAGGGCCAGGTGACCGTGGAGGGAAGAGTGGTTTTCAAAAGCTTGTTTTTCAAAGAGATGGTATTTCAAGTGGCTGACCTCAAAATTTGTCCCAAGTCTCTGGGTTCTGGCTCTCTAAGTGCTTGTGTTTTATTGAACATTTATATGGGTGCGAACCTGTAATTTTTTGGGGCAACGAGGGGACTCGTTGTTGTACAGTCTCATTCAGTATATTATTGTTGATGCAGGTTTAATTGACCTCTCAGTTCATCTATTCACCGAGGAATGAGCGGCTAGGTCAGCATCTTGTCAAACAAGTGACTGAAAAATGAAAACACAGGCCCAGTGAGCCAGGTTTTGTTGTCAGCGGTGTTTGTTTATGTGCACGACTGACATAATTGGCTGCTTTCTGAGTAAATGACTCATTGTCTTGGCGATAGACTCCACCTAGGAAGGCTCCAAAGGGCTGTTGGAGCTTGCTTCCGCTCTCATTTTCAGGACAGAATGATGGCAATGGGCAGCCCACAGACTGAAAAGAAAGTTAAGGCATCTGGAGAGGGGTGAAAATACGTGATGCCCAGAGTCAGTGGTGCAAAGCAGTCCTCTTGATAGAGCTAAAGATTTATTTATTTTTTTATTGAAGTATAGTTGATTTACATACAGTATTGGGTTAGTTTCAGGTATACAGCAAAGTGATTTGGTTATACATTATATATGTGTGTGTGTGTGTATATATATGTTTTAATTCTTTTCCATTGTGGTTTATTACAAGATATGAAGTATGGTTTCCTGTGCTATTCAGTAAATCCTTGTTTCTTGACCTATTTTATATATGGTAGTGTGCATCTGTTAATCCGATATTCCCAATTCATCCCTCTCTCCTCCCCTTTCCCCTTCGGTAACCCTAAGTTAGTTTTCTATGTCTGTGAGTCTGTTTCTGTTTTGTAGATAAGTTCATTGGTACAATTTTTATATTCCACATATAAGTGATCAGAAAGATTTATTTCTTAAACAGTGACTTTCAGTTCCTTTTTCCCCCAAAACTTATGATACGAAATACATTTAATGTAATAACCCAGTGACACACACACCAGTGAATAAGGCAAGTTCCAGAAAACAATACTGACTTCACTGTAAGCCCTGATGATTTCCATTCCATTTGCTTCCATTTCACTCACAGACTTGATGTCATGGCTCGCTCATGGGTTGGTACTCATGACCTGAAGAATGAAGATTTTAAATCTCAAAATCAGTGTTCTGTGGTTTATTGACCGTGGAATGTTCCATGGGTTGTAGAAAAGGTGGCTCGCACATTGCTGTTCTAGGTCGGCGCCCATGAGACTGAATAAGTGATACTTCTTCTGCAGGCTTTCACCTGCATCCTTGTTCATCAGAAGACACAAGGTAGAAATGGCTACCTAGGGATGGCCTCACTTGTGGGGAGAAATGAGCAGATATTATATTTCTCTGAAGGAGACTGATGTAAGCTTTACAATGCCCAGGATTTCAATATTTCAGTTTAAGAAACAAAGTTCAAAATCCATACACAGCTTGGGTGAAATTCTTTTCTCAAACCTTTTTGAAAACTCTTTTCTTCCTTGTGCATTTCAAGAAAAGTGGCTAATTGCAGATGAAGGGTCAGATGGAATTATACGATAATATGAACTATGTTCTAGTAATAATAAAAAAAAAAGGATGCTATGTCTTTATTTTCTCCTGCAAAATCAAGAGATTTATTTTACAACTAGCCCAGGGGGCTGCGTGGAACAAGGGTGGCCAAGACAGAATCTGGAAATGTTGATTTCGAACCGATAAAGCCTGTTTTATTGATGGTGTGGAACGACAGTTCGTGTGGCCTGAAGAGCGCAGATCCTGATGCCTAAAGCCTGGTCTGACAGCTGGGCTTCACCTCCTCACCCTACTGTTTATTAGCCTTGCTGTAGCTGGGCTTTCCCACCAAGCAGACACCACGACCAGGATTTGAGGGCAACAACTTCTGGGGGAAGTGAGACAGGCTAGGGAAGGAAACGAATGTAAGGTGGGGATTTTTTCTTATTTTTTATTGCAGTGACATGTACATAACATAACATTTACCCTTTTTGAGTATACAATCCAGGGGTAGTAAATATATTCACATTGTTGTATAACCGTTACCTCTACTCATTTCCACATTTTTCTTCGTCCCAAATCAAAACTCTGTACCTATAAACAATAATATCCCATTCCCTCCTTCCCCGTCCCCCCAGTAACCACTATGCTACTTTTTGTCTCTATAATTTGGACTAAACTAGGTTCCTCACGTAAGTGGAGTCATACGTTTTCATCCTTTTGTGTTTGAGTTATTTCACCTTAGCATGATGTCTGCAAGGTTCATCCTGGTTGTAGCCTGGGTCAGAATTTCCTTCCTTTTAAAGGCTCAACAATATTCCACTGTATGTATAGGGCACATTTTGTCCATCCACTTATCCACTGAAGCATGTTTGGGTTGCTTCCATGTTTTAACTAGCATAGTGCTGCTGTGAATATGGGTGTATGGTATCTGTTTGAATCTCTGCCTTCCTCTCTTTTGGGATCATTCCCAGAACTGGCTTTGCTGGACCATGTGGTTAATTCTATGTTTAACTGTCTGAGGTGCCACTGTACTGTTTTCCACAGTGGCTGCACCATCTTACATCCCCACCAACAGAGCACAAGTGATCCAGTTTTCTCCACATCCTTGCTGATACTTATCATTTTCTGGTTTGGGGATCAATACGAGGTATTTTAATGAGCAGTTACCACTGTGAGCAACGGGGGCTCAGTCCTCCTGGGGCCTCTGGGAGGCATCTTGGAATTGTCGCACCAGGGGCAAGGAAGCTGGTGAATTTCTGTACCAACTCCTGTATTGGTTGAGGGCCACCCACGATGGCCCTCAGGGAGAGAGCTGTAGGTTTCTACAGTAGAAAGACGAGTGATGCTGGGAATATGAGAGGACACGACAGATCATGTTTCCTGAAGCCTTCGTTCCTGTCACTAAACTTGCCTCGACGCTAGGCTTCCCCACCTATAGCCCAGGAGTGAAATCACCGCATTCATATCATAGGATGGTTATAAGAATATATGTGGGAGCTTCGTAAGCTGGAAAGTTCTCTCCACATGGGAAATGATCTGCTTCCTAGGAGGCCTTCTGTGGGGATTGATAAATCTCTGAGACTGCCAGTAACTACAGGAAAACTACAATGGAAGCATGAACACCGTGGCTCTCCCTGGACCAACCATTCAGTGCAGCGTCCTGTGCTGGCTCGTGGCCTGGGTGGCTGAAGCTAGTTTCCTCCATTAAGTAAGGGTGGCACATGCAACATATTGTTCATTCATTCAGTGCATTTCTTGTGTACCTATCATTGCCACACACGGTGCTTGACCCTGACCCCCATGTACCTTACCGTCTACTCGGGAAAAGAGACATAATACGCATAATTGTCTGTAAGTAGGATGGCCACATATCTCAGTCTGCTTGGGACAGTCCTGGGCTACTCCTGGAACTTGGTATAATTATAAAGAGATCTTCCTTTTAGTCTTGAGTATCTAGGTTTGAAAAGGAAAGTGTATGGTCCTCCTACCTATACATCATCAGTATGTCATCTTATTAACAAACCCTAAGAGTTGCCATGTGTCTCTAAAACACACACATCAGAGCTTATACAGTAATTCATTCATTCATTCAGCATACGTTTTGAGCGTCTACTATGTGCCAGGCATTTGGCACGTGGAGTATCTGGGAAGGCCACCTGGGTAGGTGAGCCCTGAGCTGAGCCTTGAATGAGGAGGAGGAGGAGGAGCAGGAGGAAGAGGAGGCACCCACGCAAAGAGCTGGGGGAGGCCATCCTGGGCAGGGTAATGGTGAATACAAAGGCACTGAGATTAAAGTACAGGGAGGTCAGTGTGGCCAGAGTGCAGGGACTGAGGGGACAGTGGCCAGAAATGAGGTCAGAGAGTGACCAGGGGCCAGATCAACCCTGCAGGCCATCTCAAAAGGTTTGGCTTTATTTCCCTTTTTTAGAGTTGATTTACAATGCTGTGTGAATTTCTGCTGTAGAGAAAAGTGATTCAGTTATACATATATACATTCTTTTTTTAAAAAAATTCTTTTCCATTATGATTTATCACAGGATATTGAATATAGTTCCCTGTGCTCTACAGTAGGACCTTGTTGTTTATCCACTCTCTATATATGAGTTTGCATTTGCTAATCCCAACCTCCCTTTCCATCCCTCCTCCAAACCCCTCCCCCTTGGCAACCTCAAGTCCGTTCTCTATGTCTGTGAGTCTGTTTCTGTTTCATAGATAGCTTCATTTGTGTCATATTTTAGATCCCACATATAAGTGCTATCACATGGTATTTGTCTTTCTCTTTCTGACTTACTTCACTTAGTGTGATCATCTCTAGTTGCAGGTTTGGCTTTAATCATGCTTGCAATGGAGGGTGATTGGAGAGCTTCATATAGGCTCTCTGACTGCTGAGTGGAGAATTGACCACAGGGGTGAGAGTGGCCACAGAGAGACTAATGTGGTTGTCCAGGTTCCAGATGACACATGGACCAGGACAGTAGTGCTATTGCTTCTCTTTAGTTCAAATGGTAGATATTTTACGAGCGCAAATACTTGCTTTTCATCTTTCCAGCCCCACCTCCAATGCAAAGGCCCCAGAAGTGAGATTTCTGGTTGCTAATCTGAGTCTCTGCATAACTCGGAAGTGTCAAAGGGGGTCAGGGAAAATCCAACAGAAGGTTCTTTTTCACGGAATCAAAAGCAGAGTGTCTGAGGCTCAAAGAGCCGTGGAACGTCCTGGGTGTCATCAGTCTTGGCTCTGACACTGTTTCCCGTGGGTCCTTTTGCAATTAAAAGGTGAAATGTAGCCTGAATAACAGTACAGTGAGGCAGATTCATTGCTGGTTGGACTTCTTTTCTGGAGAGTGTTGATTTATGGCTCTGAGAAGTCTTGGGGGCAGAGTCGCTGCCAGTTCATCCTGGTCAACATTCTCCTTAAAGACTTGAGAGGTGTGAATGTTTGTTTATCCTTTTTGCAGCTGCCTTAGGCCAGGAAAGATGAGTCACGGTTGGAAGACAGACTCACAATTCAAAGAGCCCCAGAAGTTCACGTCCTCCTTTATACCACCCTGTTCCCTCCAACATAACGTGCGTGAAAATCAACCAGAATGTGCTTTTAAATGCAGGCGTCTAGATTCCACTCTTAGTATGTCTGGGGAGGACAGAAACCTGTGATTTTCACAAGTGCCAGTAGGATTCTGAGGAAGGTGGTCTGGAGTCCACAGTCTCCTCACTACCTTTGAGCTCCTTGAAGGCAGAGATGGTCTTTTCCTTTAGCGTGTGGTGCACACAGCAGGTGAGCACTCCACTTGGCAATGAATATCCTAACATCCCCTTCATCCTGAGAAGATTGAGGCCCTCTGCCAAGGTTCCCCCACCTTCCTTTCCTTCTGCCTCCAAAGGCATCATAACTTCACAGAAGACATCCATGTCATTCCCTCTTATTTCAGAAAAAGAGTGTGGACTTTTTGAAACATACAGGTCTGGGATAAAATCCAAGCTCTATTATTGATGATCCAGGCGGACATTTCTCAAACCGTGGCCCACGCCAATCCGCAGGGGAGCTTGTTCGAACAGATTCCAATACAGTGGGACTGGAGGGGGGCCTGGGCTCCGCGTGTCTAACCAGCTCCCAGGCGAGGCTTAGCTGCCGGTCCAGGGCCACACTCTGAGGAGCACATCTCAAAGTCTCAGGCTGCCAGTGACCTTGCTTGAGTACTTTCAACTCTCTGAGCCCATTCCCTCCATTGGGGAAAAACAGGAGGCCATGTTGGTCAAGGTTGCATTGACTCCATGTAATAGGAAACAAACAGCAGAAACAATTCATGGGTTTATTTTTCTCACTTAGAAAAGAGTCGGGGCACAGAGAGGCCGGGGCCAGTGCCGCTGCTCGTGGAACCAGGCTCCTTCACGCTTCCTGCTTCACCGACACACAAAGTTGGAGCCTCTAGGCCATGAAATGGCAGGCAAAGGGCAAAGGGCAAAAGCAATGTGGCAGCTGACCCTATTTTTAAAAAATCAGAATAAATAGTAACTTACCCAGAACCCCACCCGGACAACACACTGGTGAGATCTGGGTCAGTGGACGCTCCTTGGCAGCTCAGGAATGTGACAAGGTTAATACTCTAGCTGGGCACCTGGCTGCTCTGAGCACAGTTGGGAATTATTTGTAAGGAAGCGGGGAGGAGTGGACATTGGGTGGCCTCTGGCAGAGTCCAATGCAAGTATCTATTTTGTGCCATTGTAATGGTGTTTGGTGGGGCTTAATGGGGCCCAGCCTAGCACCTGTCCCAGAGTAAAACTCAACAAACTTGGGTTTCCTTCCTTTCTCTCCTACGGTCCTGAGTACATCTTCCTCCAGGAATTAGGGCCGCCAGGACTGATTCTCTCTGGTGTCCTGAAAAATCTAATGTGTTGGCTTTCTCCCTTCAGCCTTCCCAACTTACCTGTCTCTCCTAGACTGAAAAACCCTCTCTTCCTGGCTTTCCTCCCCCTACTCCCCGCCATCTTGCACACCACCCCATCTGTCACCCTGACAACCATCTGCATGTAATGAGCTTAATTGCCCATTCCTCCCCTACATCAGAAATATCACCCTACCAACGAATTCCAACAGTCTCTGTTCACTGTTCATCCCAATGAACTTCCTGTTAGAATTCTAACATCACTGCACACACCTTCTCCTTGAAACACCAGCCTCTTGTCTCTGAGGCACTCTGCTCTCTGCTTCTCCTCCTGCCTCTGGAAATGCTTCTCTTTCCTTTTTCTGCCTTTTCCTTGGAAATAGGCATTTCCCAGGGTCCCTTCTGGACAAGGTTCACCCTACATGCTCATTTCATTCATCCCCTATAGTCTAGAGCAGATGTCAGCCAACTGCAGCCCACTGGACAGATTTCACCCTTCCCCCCAACTCCTACTCCAACTCCAGATTTTTAAATAAAATTTTATTGGGACATAGCCACACCCAATTCATTTACATATCATCTGTGACTGCCTTTGCATAACAATGGCGGAGCTGCTACAATGACCCTTATGGTCCATAAGCCCAAAGTATTTACCATTGCCCTTTACAGAAGAACCTTGCCAACCTGTGCTCTAGACTCTTAACAATGTCCAAACACACTTTGCTCCCTAGTGTGCACTCGTGCACTCCAGACACATATTTCGACTGCCTGCTGGACAGTCCAACAGCATCTCCTCCAGCATCACTAACCCAAGTCCTAAACTATCTTCCTCCTCAAACCTGTTTCTGCTCTTGTTGGACATCAATTTCTGTCAGTTACCTCATCCATGACCTACTGGTGGTGAAACTGAACCTTTGCAGCCAATTCATAACATCAGGACCATGGAGTGATGAAGGGCCCCCAAGTTCAGTCTTTCAATAGTATCCTTCATGGGGCTTCCCTGGTGGCGCAGTGGTTAAGAATCAACCTGCCAATGCAGGGGACACGGATTCGATTCCTGGTCCGGGAAGATCCCACGTGCTGCAGAGCAACTAAGCCCGTGCACCACAACTACTGAGCCTGCGCTCTAGAGCCTGCAAGCCACAACCACCGAAGCCTGTGTGCCTAGAGCCTATGCTCTGCAACAAGAGAAGCCACTGCAATGAGAAGCCCACACACAGCAACAAAGATTGGTCCCTGCTCTCCAAAACTAGAGAAAGCCTGTGCGCAGCAATGAAGACCCAACACAGCCAACAAATAAATAAATAAATAGTATCCAGCATGGACTTTGAACTAGTTTTGCATTTAAAAATCAGTATGACATTAGCAACAAACAAACAAACAAAATTTAAAAAATGACACTTGAATTCAGTTCTTTTTTCCTTAAAATCTGTCTCTAAATCACAGTGCTGGCATACTCACTTTAATGAGGTTCCCTGTCTTCATGACAGTAGAGGAGGCGAAATTCCATAAACGTGATACTCATTTCTCTCCATTAAGCTAAAGAGCATTCATTCAACATTTAAGTGCTTCCTTCCTAACTTCTCATTGTTTGATTTGCTGTAAGACTGAATTACATATAACTGAAGAAAAGGTAAAGACCAACATGTAAACAATACCACAGTCAAGTTTGTTGAATGATTTACTTTTTCTACTTCCCCCAAGTGATGCCCTTCTCGATGGATTACTTCTCAAGTTATTGGAACGAAATGTAAATTATTTGGCCTGTTAAATTCTGCAAAAGTATCAAGTGAACATACCAAGATCGTGAGCAATTGTGGGAGTCCTGTGTAAAAGCTCTTTGAACTTTGTTGGCTTTTTAGCAAAAAGGATTCAGAAGACTTTAAAAGCGTTGGCAAAGACAAAGAGTAGCAGTTGCTGGCCCTTTGGCTTGTCCTTTCATCTATCGGATTCCCGGGCATCTGGTATTTGTCAGACGTGCATGCTCACTGCAGGAGATGCCAAATGAATGACCCAGCAGAGCCACCCTAGAAGACTTACAAGGGCTCAATGAGCCCTGCTCACTTTGTAAAATCAAATCCACGGGGCCACAGAGCAAGTGATTCGTAATATTTATAGGATAAATGAGTGTAGGAATGACATTCTCTGGATACGACTTGCCAGCAATCACAGAAGGGAGGAGGTGACCATCTTAGTGCCTGTTACATGACAGTCTGCAGTATAGGCTGCCTAAAATCCCGAGCCTTGTCAGAGACTGATGGCAAATCAAGAAATGGGCTGTAATAATCAGGTTTCTGCACGCATGGACTATATCATCCTTTGTTATACGGTGGAAAGAGTCTTCAGCTCCAGTGAACTCTTGTTTATATTTGAGTGATTGTTTGTAGTTTCAAAGCACTTTAAAATGTGCCATATCTGTATTCCACCCCATAAAGCTGTGGGATATGTATTTTCATCCGCATTTGGTAGCTAGAGAAACTAAGCATCGGAAGGTTTCAATGGGTTGCCTGCGCACAGCTAGTGAGTAGTGGGTCAGGCACTGAAGCTAATCCCCCTGTCTGTGTATCTGTAAACCTTGAAACCTGAATTCCCCAAAGAGCCACAGAGCTCATGAGCGAGCAGGGGAGCCACCCCCCTCATCGTGCGCCCAAGCTACTTGCCAGGTTGGAGCTGGCACTTTTTCTCTGACTTTTAAAGTTTGAAAGTAAAGTTTGAAAATGAGATCTGTGATCCCACAGCAAATCCCTTCTTCGTGGCTAGTGAGTTAGAATGAAAAGGAAATAATAAAACAGTTAAGTAACAACCCAAGCTCCAACACTGGGTCCCTGTAGGAGAGAGAGCTTCCCAAGGGGCTGAAGTTTGGGCCTCAGCACATTCCAGCCTCAGAACAAAGGGCAGGGGTCTTTCCACGTGCACCTCAGGCCACAGGCCCTGGGCATGGTACAGGCAGCTCCCCCAGCAAACCAGCTACAGGCCAGTCAGGAGGCCAATGATCTCCCACCTACCTTCCATCCCTCTCTCCTCAGAAGCAGTCCATTCTTGGCCAAATTTACTATGCTGTCTCAGAATCCAATCTCTGACTTCCTTGCACAGAATAATCAGAGGACCCTTCCCCACAAAGCTCACTGAGGACCCTGAGGCCCTGCCCGCCTGACTCAGCCATAACCACCCAAGGTTGGAGATTCTAATGTCAGCTGTCTGGCTGGACTTCTTGGCTGAAGGTAACTGACTCTCACATAAACTGAGAAGCTTTCCAGAAAGTGGAAAACAACTTCATCAAAGATAAATAACAAGGAACCTGGTCTTTGTGTCGCAGCCCCTATTGGAGGGAAGCGAGCGAAGCAGTAATGACTGTCTCCCCTGGGCAAGCTCTTGGCTGGCCCCATGGACCAGGCTCTTGGATTGTCCACACATACAAATAAGAAGCCTGCTAAATGGAGTGGTCACTTAAATAGGCTTTTTCATCTGCGGAGTTTCCATTTAAAACACTGACAAAGCTACCTTTGCAAAATGTTCTCTGATATTTACTCTTTCAATTCACTTAATTAATCTGCAATTGTCCTCGAAACTGTGTGATGGGGAGAGTTTCTAAGAATTGAGTTTCTTCTAAGAACTTGAGCTCTCTGGCCTATTTGATTTGCCAACCGCGACAAGGGAGCATTTTCTCGACACTATCCCAAGATTTATTACGGGGCCACTAATTTATTCTCTGTTAAATTGGGCTTCTCTAACCTGAGAAAGTTGTTAGAAATGAATAGAAGAGAGGCACATGTAATCATCCTCTGTGAACAGAGTTCACCTGAATTGATGGAAACTTTTAACAAAGTTTCCCCAGAATTTTACGAGTAACGACGAACAAGCATTGGAAATGGAGCGTGAGATGATACTGCTCCCAACAGAGTGGTTTTCTCATCTTCACGGACATGCAGTCAGCAAGCTCATCCACCTTACTGCACGTCACCAGGCTGACGGAGAGTCAAGTTCACCAGCTCACATGTAAGGAGAAAAGAGAAGGCAAGATTCTGGCTGAGTCAACACCAGCCACACTGTCAGTGGTTCATAAGAAGAGCAGAGCTGTTGGCTCAAGCCCCCTCCATGGAGGGAAGTGGTTAAGAGCAGGAGCTTGGGAGCCAGGATGACAGGGTTCAAACGCCAACTCCAGTTTCTCAAAAAACTAAAACTACAACTACCATATGACCCAGCAATCCCACTCCTGGGTATATATCCAAAAACAAAAACACTACTTCAGAAAGATCCGTATACCCCAATGTTCATAGCAGCATTATTTATAATTGCCAAGATATGGAAGCCACCTAAGTGTCCATTAACACATGAATGGATAAAGATGTGGGGGGGGGGTGTGTGTATATATACATATATACGTACACACAATGGAACACTACTCAGCCATGGATGGATTTGGAGGGTATGATGCTAAGTGAGATAAGTCAGAGAGAGACAAATACTGTATGAAATCACCTATATGTGGAATCTAAAAATTGCAACGAACTAGTGAAAAACACAGGTAATATAGCCAATATTTTGTAATAACCCTAAATGGAAAGTAACCCTTAAAAATTGTATTAAAACTTTTCAAAAAAATTTAAATTACTACACCTGAAATACAAAGCCTTCATCACTTAAAAAAAAAAAAAAAAAACCCAAGCTGCACTACTTACTGGGTGGCCCTGGACAACTTATTCACCTTTTTATTCTTCACCTTCCTCCATGGGAAAATGAGAATAATAACAGTCCCTGACTGGATAATTGTGAGGATTCTGATTAATATGTATGAAGCTGTTAGAACAGTGGCATAAACCACCAGGAGTTTGCTAGTTTTCTATGCACTTAGTAACAGAACCAAGATAAACAAGTATTGCTAAGAAGGGGTGCTTTGAGACCTCCTTTGATGAATACATCAGAGAGAGGTCATTTTTTATGTGCAGATGTGACACTGCTATCATGGAGTTTTGGTGTTTTTCCTTTAAGCATTTAGAAACTACTTGGGTTTTTTGGGGGGGGGTGTTGAATGTATAAAAGAAATATATTTATTACATATATTTCTTTTTTTTCTTAGCTTTGATGTTTTTTTTAACTTTTATTTTATACTGGAGTATAGTTAATTTACAATGTTGTGTTAATTTCAGGTGTACAGCAAAGTGATTCAGTTATACGTATATCTATTCTCTTTCAGATTCTTTTCCCATATAGGTTGTTACAGAGTATTGAGTATGGTTCTCTGTGCTGTACAGTAGGTTGTTGTTGTTTGTCTGTTGTGTATACAGTCGTGTGTATATGTTAATCCCAACCTCCTAATTTATCCCCCCCACCTTTCCCCTTTGGTAACCATAAGTTTGTTTTCTAAGTCTGTGAGTCTGTTTCTGTTTTGTAAATAAGTTCATTTACATCTTTTTCTTAGATTCCACATGTAAGTGGTATCATATGATATTTGTCTTTCTCTTTCTAACTTCACTTACTTAGTATGTTAGTCTCTAGGTCCATCCGTGTTGCTGCAAGTGGCATTATTTCATTCTTTTTTATGGATGAGTAATATTCCATTGTATATATGTACCACATCTTCTTTATCCATTCATCTGTCAGTGGACATTTAGGTTGCTTCCATGCCCTGGCCATTGTAAATAGTGTAGCGTTGTAGTGAACATAGAGGTGCATGTGTCTTTTCAAATTTGCATTCCAATTTACATTCCTACCAACGGTGTAGGAGGGTTCCCTTTTCTCCATACCCTCTCCAGAATTTATTGTTTGTAGACCTTTTGATGATGGCCATTCTGACTGGTGTAAGGCGATACCTCATTGTAGAAACTATTTGATATTTAAAGTAGACTAGTATGGAACTGGTTTGAGTGTAAATTTACTGTGTTAACTCTGTCTCTTCACAGAAAGTGTGAAGATTCATCACAAGGTTCAAATCAGCCAGATCTGAATAATGGAATCTTTTTTAGGGTCCTATTTCACCTGGTTTACATGTAAGAAAAGATTTTGAAGCAGGGAAGGGCCAGCCATCACCCCAGAAATTACCCTCCCAGGATATTTTAAAGACACACTCATTAATTTTATTTTCACTAGAACAATAAATATGGCCACTATAGAAAATGTGGGAAACTCAGAAATGTAGACAGAAAAGAAGAAAAAATAAATTCTAGTACCTGCTTTCAGAACAATTACCATAAATATTGTGATGTGTTTCCTTCCAGTCTTTTTTCCATATGTAGAATTTACAACTTTTGTTGTTTTTACATGGGGACTATGTTAAATAGAAGACTTGTCCTCTCCCCTTTTTCCATAAGCATTTTTCTGTGTTAGGACTGTGCTTCAAATCCTGTCTCATAGCTCAGGATCCCATCTCTGTTTCTGTAACAAGATCTCATTGTCCAATAGAACTAAATAGGTGGTCCAGCTCCATCCTTCCGATGTGTATGTGGAGAAATATATAGACTTAGGTATAATAAAACCAGATCAACAAAATGTTTTCTTTAGGGTTCCAGCACTATAATACACTTATTAGCATTTCAACATATGTGTTAAATTACCCACGTTAATGCTGTTTTTAAGCAACTGTGGCAGTCCTAGTGTCCCAGGTGGTCAATTCCAGTGAAGATTGTATTGATTAGCTCAGGCTCCCATAACAAAGTACCACAGACTGGGGGGCTTAAACAATATAAATGTATTTCCTCACAGTTCTGGAGGCTAGAAGTCCAAAACCAAGGTGTGGGCAGGGTTGGTTTCTGGTGAGGCCTCTCTCCTTGGCTTGTCGTTGGCACCTTCTCCCTGTCTTTGCATGGCCTTCACTCTGCGCATGTCTGTGCCCTAGTCTCCTTGTATTATAAGAACCCCGGGTGTATTGGATTCAGGTCCACCCTAATGACTTCATTTTAACTGAATTACCTCTTTAAACACTCTGTCTCCAAATATAGTCACATTCTGAGGTACTGGGGGTTAGAACTGTACCATATGAATTTGGAGGAGGGTGGCAGGGCACAGTTTGGCCTGTAACAAGGATCAGTTAGGCCATGCTACTACACCTATGAGTTCACAAGTTTGATTGTTTCTTTTAACACAGGCATAAAGTTCTTTTTAGTGATGTCAACTTCAGATCTAGGCATCTGAGAGCTGAGACTGGGTCTGAGGTCACTCTTGGCTACTCAGACCTCACTACAGTGCTTGGCACTTAATGGGCAATAAAAGAGATGTAAAGGGGTCAGGAGTGAAGTATATGGACCCAACGCACGTCATCAGTATGCTCAGGCCTTCAAAACTAAAAGAGGAGGGAGGCTAAAATACCACGATTTATTCTCTAATTCAGCTCCTCACTTTATCCTCAGTCGTGAAGATATGCCATGACTCATTTGTCCAGAGTTAGGGTGAACTAAAACATACTAATTCTTATTTAGTCTGAGGGAATATTTTCCTCACTTCATGTGTGCCTTCAAAGACATTCTGTATGTTTAGTTTTTACATTTAAAAAAGAGTTAAACAAAAAAGAATGAAAAAAAGAAAAGAAGGAAGGAAAGAAAGGAAGAGAAAGGGAGGGAAGGAAGGAAGAGAGAGAGAGAGGGAGGGGAAGGAAGGAGGGGGGGAAATTTTTGAAAAACGGAAGAGTCATTGTCTTCTATAATTTTTTTCCCACCCTTGCAGCTGTTAAGAACATAAGCATGGAGGCCATACACATTACTCACCTTATCATCCAAAGTACCCAGTTGGGTAGGTGTTTTCATCAACGTTTTGCACTAGAGGAGCTGAGTTTCAAAAAAGTGAAGGTAATTGAATAAATCACACAATTATTAGTGGCAGAATCAGACCTTAACTTTTGTCTCCCAAACCTAAGCCCAGTGCTTATTCACCTCAATCCTTGACTCTGCACCCAAAATAGAGATTCACATGCTGGGTTCCCATGCCTTTTCTACCTTGACAAACAGTAGGAAATTAGGAGATAACCATAAACTAAAAGACATGAAAGTCAGACTCTGCATTAAACTGTGTTACTCTGAGCACATTACTTCCTGTTACCCTGGGTTCTCATCTGAGAGAGGATGCATTGCACGTGATCATCTTTAAGGTCCCATTAGTTGTAAAGCTGTATGGTGGGCAGAAAGGAAGTCCACATATCACTGGAAAGGCAGTGCTCTGTAGTTCTTGCAATTAATTTCTGACAGGTGTGTGGGCCTTTTGCTATGACCATATGTATCTCATCCCTACTACAGCCCCAGTGAGAGACACAGCAAAGATAAGCTTTGCCTGTTTCACATTTTTGTCTCCATTCTCCTGGATCTTTGTGAAACAACTCTGTGTAGGCTATAAATGAATCTGTACTTCCTTGGAATTTTCTCCACTACTAATTTAATAAGCATTTATTGAGCACCTACTACATGCCCATAATGATCCAGGTGGAGAAGATAAAACCATGAGTTAGAAATGATTCTTGCCTTCAAAATTCTCACTGTTTAGTGGGGAAACATCCATGTAATGGAGAAGTTAGACATCTGAAACAGCTAATTGAGGAACTGTAAATTTGCCCATCAAACAGAGCAACAAAACACTGTCAAAAATGGTCAAAATCAACTATTTTAGAACTATGAATATTAACCAAAGGCTTACAACAATCTGAGAAAAACTTATTGAGGAAAAAAAACGCAGCTCTACAAGAACAGCTCAGTGTGTTGTTGACCTATTCCCATTCTTCCCTTGATCTACTCCCATCCTTCCTTCTCTAACTGCGTGAAAGCTTTGAAAACCAGAAGCCTCACAACCACAGTGGCTGTGAAAACCAGCAGCCTTGAAGCTACCAGAAGGAGCAGATCCTGTTTGGGTACCTCATGAAATATCATTCAGAGCATTGTCACTATTTGATCTGTTTCAACATTTCCTGGAAGAGGCCAATTCACAGCATTTTCTCACTGTTTGGCCCAACTTGCACCTTGTTCTGTGGTAAAAAAAAAAAAAAATCCTACACTTAAAGCATTTTTTGAAAATAGGCAGCAGCAGCTACTTAACATTGCAGCTGCCTGACTCTTCTAAGACACTTGGGACAAACAAGAGCCTGGCTAAAAACTTAAAAGGAAGATCAGGAGAAGGATGCCTGTAGGGAGTATTGAAAAGTTCTGAGGGATGTGAGACATTCTTTCCTGGGGATCTAGAAGGTTGTACCTATACTTGGGTCTGTGTACATGCCCAGGAAAGACCTGTGAGGGCTCCACTCTCTCACCATGGGGTGACCCAGAGGCCGTGCACAAGCAGGAAGTAAAGGGTAAGGCAGAGAACAATCTGAGTATTGAAGGTATGCCTCAACACACACACAGCCCTTTGGCAAGGGGTGGAAGACATACAGTCCAAAGCAGTGAAGGAAATCTTTGATCAATCATTAGCTGAGTGTGAAGCTAAGCAAGGAGAGACTTCAGTGACCAGACAGTAGAGGGAATACAGACTTTAAATAATTAGTCCAGGGAAGTCACTAAAAATACAAACAGGAGCAACAAAACCTGGGGAGGAGGAGATCTGACTCCCAGAGTTGTCACATTATATTATCAAAAATGTCCAGTTTCCAGGGAATTCCCCAGTGGTCCAGTGGCTAGGACTCCATGCTTCCACTGCAGGGGGCATGGGTTCCATCCCTGGTTGGGGAACTAAGATTCTGCATGCTGTGCGGTGTGGCCAAAAAAAAAAAAAAAAGTCCAGTTTCCAATGAAAGATTATGAAACACAAAATGAACTAGAAGAATATGGACCATGCACAGGAAAGAAAAACAAAAGCAATCAATATAAACTGACCCAGAGGGGGCCCAGATGTTGTACTTGGTAGTCAAAGACTTTAAATCAGCTATTATAAATGTCCAAAGAACAAAATGAAACCATGTCTAAATGAATTAAAGAATAGACAATGATGCCCCATCAAATAAAGAATATCAATAAATAGAAATTATCTAATTATGGAGTTGAAAAATACAATAACTGGAAATCATAAATTCACTAGTGGGGCTCAATAGCACATTTGAGCTGACACAAGGAAGAATCAGTGAATAGAATAAAGATCAATTGAAATTATCCAATCTGAAAGATAGAAAAAAGAATGAATAAAAGTGAACAGTGCCTCAGAAATGTATGGGACTTTATCAAGTATCCCAACATATGCATAATGGGAGATGAGAGAGAGAAAAGGGGGCAGAAGGAATATTTGAAGAAATAATGGCCTAAAACTTCCCAAATATGATGAAAGACATGAATCCATACATCCAAGACAGTCAACAAAATCCAAATAGAACAAACTTAAGGAAGTCCACACCTAGACACTTTATAGTCACACTGTTGAAAGATGAAGACAAAGAGAATCTTGAAAACAGCATGAGAGAAATGACTAATCATGAGAACCAGAGATCCTCAATAAGATGAACAGCTGACTTCTCACTAGAAACCATGGAAGCCAGAAGCAGTGAGATGATGTATTCAGAATGTTGGGGGAGAGTGGAAGGAAGGGAAACTGTGACTCAGAAATTCCACATCCAGAAAAACTATCCTTCAAAAATGAAAAAGAAATTAAGACATTCTCAGATGAACAAAAACAAAGAAATTTGTTGTTAGCAGACCTACCCTATAAGAAACAATATAGGGAATCCTTCAGGCTGAAATAAAGGATAGTAACTGGTCATTTGAATCCACACAAAGAAATCAAGAGCACTGGTAAGGGTAAATACAAGGTAAATATAAAAGAGAGTATAAAGTTTTTTGTACCTCTTTTCTGATGAAAAAGACAACTCCATGAAGCAATAATTACATAACTATGTTGATGAGCTTATAATGTATAAAGATGTAATATATATGACAACGATACCACAACAAGAGAGAAATAGAATGGAGCTATATCAGAGCAAAGCTTCTTTGCACTATTGAAATTAAGTTAGTATTAATATGAACTAGATTGTTTTAAGTTAAGATGCTGATTATAATCTCCCAGGCAACTGCTAAGAAAAAGGAGAAGAAGTAGTGAATTAGAATGGCATACTAGAAAATGTGTAAAAATCTGTTTAACACAAAAGAAGGCTCTGATGTAATGTGTATATATGTTTAAAATTGTTTACAAGCTTTCTGATGAATTGGCCTTCTTATCGTTATATAATGTCCCTCTTTGTCTTTGAGTAACATTTTTTGTGTTAAGGTCTCTTTTATCAGGAATGAGTATTGCCTCTCAGTTCTCTTAGTTCCTCTTTGGTTGCTCTTTGCATGTTTTCCATCCTTTTACTTCAACCTAACTGTCTTTGAATCTAAAGTGAGTTTCTGGTAGATAGTGTATAGGGGGATCCTCCTGTTTATCCATTCTGCCAATCTGCCTTTTTTTAAAGCACTTAAATTTAGTGTAATTACCAATAAGCAGAATTTACATCTGCCATTTGCTACTTGTTTTCTCTATTTCTTATGTCTTTGTTTCTCTTTTCCTCTTTTACATCTTATATTTCTAATATGTCCATATTTATCCTTTTAGTCCTGCTTCTCTGGAGAACCCTAATACACACTACAATGGAATTAAATTATAAATAAATAATAGAAGGAAATTTGAGAAACTCACAAATAATGTGGAAAATAATCAACATTCTCCTGCATATATACCAGAAAGAAAAGTAAAAACAATGTCCATACAAAAATTTTACAGGAATGTTCATAGTCGTATTATTTGTAATAGCCAAAGAGTGGAAGTAACCCAAATGCTCATCAACTGATAAAATAGATAAGTATATCTATTCGTATATTCATATATTGTATGATGTATCCATATAATGGACTGTAATTCAGCAATGAAAAGAAATAAAATATTGACACAGGCTACAACATATATGATCCCTGAAAAGATTATGCTAAGTGAAAGAAGCCAGACACACAAGACCACATGTTGAATGATTCCATTTATGTGAACTGTCTAGAATAAGTGAACCTATAGAAACACAAAGCAGCTTCTTGGCTGTCTAAGCCTGGGAGTGGGGAGTGACTGCTGATAGGTGTGAGCTTTGATTTGGTTTGGTTTTGAGATCATGAAAATGTTCTAAAATTGTCATAATAGAACTGTCTCCCTGTCCCATGTCTATAGCCCCAGCCTGACGAATGCTACAGAGAAGGTGCGAGCAACACACCCAGAGGAAAGGGAACAAGAAGTTGATGTTGGAGCTGGGATGTGAGGGATGCCCCGACCTAAGAGGCGGAGAACAGCAGGAAGTGTGTTCCAGGTCGAGAAAGGAGCCGTACTGAGGAACACCTGAGGCTGGGAGAGAAACGCGTCTCAAGTGGGCAGGAGGATGGACGCGTGGCCAGAAGCAGGGAGAGGAGAGCTGGAGGAGAGCTAAGGAGGCCAGATTCTGTCCTGGTTTGGAAGAAGCCAGTGACAGTTCTTAACAAGAGCATCAAATCTGCTTCTTGAAAGCTCCTCTTGGCTTCAGAGTAGTTGATGCATTGGAAGGGCGGAGGGGGAGAGACAGAAATAAGTGAGACTTGCTAGAAGCCCGATGTAACAGCCTGGGAGAGAGAGCGTGGCTGTTCCGTCCTGATCAGAAGGCAGCATTAGAAAAATTCATTCTTCTTATTCAGCCATCCATCTGTCATCTGAAAGATTATAGTTTGGGCTGTCAAAGGGTGGTATTCAATTCTATTACTCAAAGAGAACATCATTTCTCTGATAAAAAGATTCAAGGGTGAAAGCTGTAATGAGAATGTAACAAGCTGAAAGAGAATGTACTTCTACAAATCCCCTGTGTCTTATTTCGCTGGATACATTAAAAAATTCTATCTTTGAAATAAGTTTCAATTCTGTGATGGAAAGAAATGTCATTTTCATCACCGCTTTAATGGAAGGACTCATCTTAGAAGCAGGGAGATACTTAGACAAATGGATGAAGGAGTCTTGATGTCTCTAATTTGAGGAGGTGGGTATGAACTTTTGCGGGCCCAGTGACTCTAGAAGACTGTGGCCTGTGCTGTTGCTACTTAACTGCTTCATTTTCAAGGCCTCTGTTTTTCTAAATGCTAAATAAATCATGGACCTTATCACAAATATTAAGTAGCATTGTGAGAATTAATAAACTTCCATTGGTCAAAAAGAGAGTGTCGAGGCCAGTAAATTAAAGACCTTAGCAGACATGACCATCATTTAGGAAAGTCTGGCTCCCAGAGAAACTGTCAGTTCACTGAAGGGCCCATATGGAAATTAATGGAAGCATTTTAACTGCAGTTAAACACAGAAATAGAATTCCGAATGCGTTGGAAGAGAGGAAATCAACTGTCAGAAAAAATACTGCTAAGTAACTAGACTTATTCTTTCCAGGAGAAGTGGTAGACATTGGGAGCCAAAGCATTTGGAACTATGATTTTCCTATAAGAATCCCTCCCAGGGGAAAAGATCATCCATTATACCCCATATTTTGATTTGTTGTGGTCAGAAACAGCCATCTGAATGACCTCAAGAAATGGAGTTAATTAAAAAATATTTTAATACTATCTAACATTTTAAAGCACTTACCATGTTCCAGCAACTATGCTAAGCCCCTCCTGTATCATTTAGGCCCCACAATAACCCTATGAAGTTGACAACAGTATTCTCCTTACAATACAGCTGGAGAGATTGAACTTCAGAGAGGTTAAGAGATGGACCTGAGGTCACACAGCTCCCATGAGGCAGAGTCTCCATTCAAGTCAAAGTGTTGGAGACTCTGAGCCCCAAACTCTCAATGAAGTGGTAATTGCTTCAAATTTTACAATGCAAATGCCCTGAAGGTGGAGCAAGAAAGCCACCCAGGTCCCAGCAGAGCTAAGGGATGTCTCTCTCTTGGCCTTCACACTCTGTCCACACCTCCTTACCTTGTACACCCGCACTGCTGCTCCCTCACAACTTTGACTCACAAGGGGTCTGGCTTGTCCTGGCCCAGAATCAACCCTGCAGCACCCTTGTCGTTGGAGCTCTGCTGCTAACAAGTGCTGTCTCTCAGGGTCCAATTCCAAATTCCTGTGAAAAGAACCTTCTAGGTCCAGCTCATCCTGTCATCTGGTCTCACAGGTGTCAGAAGCCCCTGGATGATCTACCCAGTGCTAATCTACCCTGTGTCAACTGGCCCGGTCCAGTCCGTGAGGCTGAGGCAGGGTCTCACCCAAGCAGCAGGCGGTGGGCAGGGCAGATGCCCCTGGGAGGAAAGGGTGAAAGGTGGGCAGGACAGGCAGAGCTCAGAGCTCCAGAGCACACCCGGAGGGTGGAGCATTCCTCACCAGGACCTACTCACTGCATCCAGGCTCCTCCTTAAGGAGGCATGAGCCTGAGAAACTACAGGGCCTATTTTTTAAAAATGTATATTGGAGTTATAGTTGGTTTACAATGTTGTATTAGTTTCAGGTGTACAGCAAAGTGAATCAGTTATACATGTACATATATCCACTCTTTTTTAGATCCTATACCCATATAGGTCATTACAGAGTATTGAGTAGAGTTCCCTGTGCTATACAGTAGGTCCTTATTAGTTGTCTATTTTATACATAGTAGTGTGTCTATTGATGACGGGTGACTGAGTGTTGGGAAGAAGGACCACTGAGGACTGGTCAGAATTCATCCACACCCGGCCTCACCCCAAACTCAACAACTCCATCCTATGGACACCTTTTCCTCTAATCACTCAGGCCTACACTTACAACTCTCTTCTTCCCCTCCTTCCTGGGCCTCCAAGACTAATCAAGATTACTTGTCAATTCTTTCTAGTAAATATTTGTAGAATCCACACTTGGTTTCAGAATCCAGAGCCCTATCTCGGGTTGCATCCATTGAAAATATAAGTATAACACAGAGTCACAATTCTATAAGGAAGGACTGTTATTATTATTGATTTATTTATTTTTGGCTGTGTTGTGTCTTCATTGCTGTACGTGGGCTTTCTCTAGTTGTGGCAAGTGGGGGCTACTCTTCATTGCAGTGCGTGGGCTTCTCAGTGCTGTGGCTACTCTTGTTGTGGAGTACAGGCTTTAGGTGCACAGGCTTAAGTAGTTGCAGCACATGGGCTCAGTAGTTGTGGCTCATGGACTCTAGAGCTCAGGCTCAGTTGTTGTGGTGCACGGGCTTACCCGGACCAGGGATCAAACCCATATCCTCTTCTTTGGCAGGCAGATTCTTAACCACTGCGCCACCAGGGAAGTCTGGGACTGTTATTATTCCCCCTTATTACAGATAAGAAAATTGAGACCCAGGGAACTCCCTAGTGGTCCAGTGGTTAGGAGTTGGCACTTTCACTGCCGAGGGCCCAGATTCAATCCCTCGTCGGGAAACTAAGATCCCATAAGCTACATGGCACAGCCAAAACACAAAGGAACAAAAAAACTAAGGCCCAGAGCGGTGAAAAAGCTTGTCTAAAATCACGCAGCTCGGAACCCAGCAGACACCTCTCTGTCTACGTGTGCCGGGTGCTGGGCATAGTGGGGAACACGGCAGACGGGGTCCTGCCTTCCTGCTGTGTACAGCCCAGTGCACAAAGCACCGCGGGTACAGCGCTGGTCGGTGTAAGCTGCTGATCTGCGGCGGTGTTCTCAGACTTTGGCAAATGTGCAGCCAAGGTGGCTGGCTGTCCTTCTCAAAAGCATTGTCCTTTATTTTGACCTTTCAATCTTCCCATTTTTTCCCCCCCGAAGAGTGTTAAAACGTCTTTTCATTAACAAAAGCACTGGAATAGTTGATGGGATTAGTTGGGCGTGCATGTGCACGGTGTCCATACAAGGTAAAATAAAGTCGGTAACCCGCTTTCATTCCTTCCCACCATACCCCTACTTAAAAAAAAAAAAAAAGAAAATCAATGGTCTGTGGAATCCAGAGGTCTGGTGACCACTTAATCGGGGCCAAGTCCAAATTCCTTAGCCTGTGTGGGTCTGTCGCCCACCGTGCCTACACCTTCTTTACCTTCCAGCATCCCTGCTCCCTTCTCGCCTACACTTGGCACCTTTTCTTTCTTTCTCTTTCTTTTTAACCATTTTATGGTTCAATAAAAATTATACAGAAAACCGCCCAAAGCACATGTGCAGCTGAATGGATTGACAGAGAAAGTGTCCCTCCAACTAGCCCTCCCGCTTCTTCCTTCCAGTGTCCCCACCTCAGGCAACAGCAGCTCTCCAGAAACATCTTTGTTCTGCTGTCCCCCTCAGACCCTAAGGCCACACGCGGTCCCGATGATTCCAAGTCCCCGAGACTGTCCTCTGTCTTAGCCTGAACTTGGCCCCCTGGACCCCTCCCCACTGCCCCTCACCTCCCCCAGCCATTGCAGGCAGGTGGGAGGTGGGGTGGGGGGGGGAGCCTTGGGCACAGTCAGGGGACAATGGCTGTGGCTGAGGCCCTCCCGTGGCTCTGGCTCCCTAAGAGCAGGTGGTCAAGTGGTCAAGTGGTCGCGGCCTCCCTGCCCTGTGTCCGCCTTCTCAGCTCCTCTCCCATCAGTGTACCTAATCTCGGTGTACCATCCCCTCTGCTGTAGCCGGACACAGCCCACCCCCTGCCCACCTCCAGAGCCGCCGCCCCCACTCCATGGCCTCCAGAGCTGCTTCACTCTCCCCTCCCAACATAGGTGATGTGTCTGGATTGACAGGGACAGTAATGCTTTGTACATTGTCCCTGTGTATGTATTCACAGACGCCTCTCCAAACGCAAAATTATCCTGGTTGGGATGCTAAGTTATGTCCATTTCATTCACATGGCGACCGGAGGGATCCTTTAAAAACACAAAGCAGCTCAAGCCACCCTCCTGCTCAAACACACTCATTAGGTTGGCTATTATAAGAAACAAACAAACAGACCAGAATATAACAAGTGTTGGTGAGGATGTGGAGAAGTTGGAACCCTTGTGCACTGTCGGTAGGAATATAAAATGGTGGAGAACAGTATGGAAGTTCCTCAAAAAGTTAAACACAGAATTACCTTATGATCCAGCATCCCCGCTTCTGGGTATAGACCCAAAAGAATTAAAAGCAGGATCTTGAAGACATAGTTGCACACCCACGTTCATGGCACCATTATTGACAATGGCCAAGAGGTAGAAGCAACTCAAGTGTCCTTCATCAGATGGGTAGATAAGCAAAGTGTGGTCTGTACATATGATAGAATATGATTCGGCATTTAAAAGGAAGGGAATTCTGACACAGGCTACAACACGGATGAACCTTGAGAACACTAGGCTGAGTGAAATACCAGAGACAAAAAGGCAAATACTATATGATTCCACTTATATGAGGTCTCTAGAAGAGTCAATTTTAGAGACAGAAAGTAGAATGGCGGTTGCCAGGGGCTGGGGGAGAGGACAGGGAGAGTCAGCGTTTCATGCGGACAGAGTTTCAGCTTTACAAGATGAAGAAATTTCCTCTGCTCAATGTTATATGGCAGCCTGGATGGGAGGGGAGTTTGGGGGGAGAATGGATACATGTGTATAAATGGCTGAGTCGCTTTCTGTGCACCTGAAACGATCACAAATTGTTAATCGGCTATACTCCAATGTAAAATAAAAAGTTAGAAGAAAAAAAAAGGCTAGTACTTGAAAAAAAAAATGAAAACAATTCTGAAGATGGATGGTGGTGATGGTTGCACAATAATGTGAACGTACTTACTGCCAGTGAATTCTATTCTTAAAATTGATTACGATGGTACATGTTATGCTATTTCTATTTTATCACCATTTAAAAAAAAAAAAAAAAAAACTCTCCAAAGGCTTTTCATTGAAATTGGAGTAAAATCCATGAATCAAACCAAGGCCTTAAAGCCCTGCACTAGTGGCCGGCCCACCTCTCTGGGAGCACGTCCACCCCATCTCCCTCATTACAGGCCACTCAGCCTCTGCTGCAACACCAAGGCCTTCCCTGGTCACCCCCTCCTTTATTTCTAGCTTCATTTTTTTCGAACTGAATTGTGTGACAATTACCCAGTTGTAGGAGTTTTGGGGTAAGTTTAGGACACTAAGGCCCTCTTCAGGGTGGGGAGATGGGATTGATCCCACGGTGTAGGGGGTGATGGAGAGGAGAATGAACTGGGAGGTGAGGGGTGAGGAAACTGGGAGGTCTGTGGGGCGTGTGGTCACTAACCTGCCTTGGCTGTGACTATAAGAGTTACTCAGAACACAGCAGACGCCCTTGCTTGATTCTGTTCATCTGACCTCACCATCTTGTTTTTTCGCATAACCTGTCCAAAATACCTAAATAAACAGTTGTCAGTCCTAGAATCAAAAATAGCCTTCCTAGTGAGCAAGGTCTCCTTGTAGGCTCCCTTCTTGGAAGGAGGGAGGGAGGGAGGGTGACACGTGGTGAGGAAGGGTCTGGGATGCAGGACCAGGAAAGGACGGAAGGGTCTGGGCCCTCTGGGAAGACGGGGTTTCTGGCAGGGCTGCCATTCACCCACTGTCAGTGTCTCCCGCACTGGTGAGCTGCTCTGAGACCATTTACTCTCGTTCTGAAGGTCAGCCCAGCCCAGCCCATACCCTCTGAGCCGCTCACCCCCCAGGAATAGTTTGTGATTATTTTTCCCTTTATTTTTTTTATTGAAGTAGAGTTGATTTACAAGGTTCTGTTAGTTTCAGGTGTACAGCGAAGGTTTATGTGTGTATAAATCTATTCTTTTTTCAGATTCTTTTCCTTTATGGGTTATTACAGGATATTGACTATAGTTCCCTGTGTCCAGGAATAGGTTTTGATCAACTCCCCGCTGCCCCCTATTCCTGTGGTTCTTCCGGGTCAGTGTCTTGTTGGATCTAATGACTAATTTGGAACATAAAGAAAATGAGGGGGGAAACCTCGCCCAACTTGGTATCAAGCAGCACAACATTTGCTTTGCCGTCAGACACAGAAACCATCTGACCTCCAGAAACCAAAAAGCAGGCTGAGAAAGGACAGTAATAACCAGCGTCGTCAGGCCTCCATCAGGAGCCAGTCTAAACTGCATGAGAACCTTGCTACTTGAGGGTCATTGACGCTGCTTTACAGATCAGGAAGCTGAGGCGTGGAGGGTTCAAGGATTTGCCCAATTTCCTACCCCGGTGTTTCCTGCTGGCTCGGGCCCAGATCCTGGTCTCACGAGGGAGGTCACCTGTTACATCACACGCTCCGCCCCTTCTGGTCCTTGAGAGAGAAATAACCAAAATAATGAACTACGGTGGTTGATTTCTTACTTTTAGAGTGTGGCTCAGCTGAGCAGCCCAGGCCAGGCCTTAGGAGCAGGTGCAGCAGTGGGGAAGGTGCTAGCTGGGCGTCTGCCCTGGGCGGGGCCCTCGTCCTGCGCACCGGATGGCCACCCTTGTCCTGTGGCTGGGGTGCTGTCAATCACGCTGTCCCAGGTACCAGCCCAGGCTGGCTCTGCCCTAGGCTAAAATGTGTCCTGAACTTCATCTGAGCCTCAGCTGCTTTCCCCATAGACTGGGCTGATGCTCTTTGCCCCACCTGTCTTGTGGGGCCACCGGGAGATAAAACGAGGCAGCAGAGGCGACAGCACTGCAAAGTAGGAAGCATGAGACAGGCCTGGAATGTTGTAACTCATGACTGCAGGACTCTGCCTTCTGCTTAATTGCTAATCTTGCTTAGATCCTGTGTGAGCTGAATGTTGTGGTTATTACAGACCAGACTCCAGTGTATTGAACCTCTAGTCTGTGCCAGGCACCTTGATCATCTCATTTAATCAGCAGAACAGCTCTATAGTCTGGAGACTCCTGTAATGATCCCTGTTTATCCAATGAGGAGACTCAGATGCAGAGAGCTTCTGTCATTTGCTGCTGGTCCCAGAGCTGTGGTGGGGATGTGGTTCAGTCACTCCAGAGCCCACGTTGAGCCACCTGGATCCAGGGTCCGAGAAGAAGCAGCTGCCTCAGGACTGGAAGCAGACGGGCATTTTAAACCCGCTGGACACATCCGTGCTCAGGCAGGCCTGAGGCCCATTGCCCTGGGTGCTTGCCTGAAAGAAAACCTCCCTGGCAGGAGCGGTTCTCCAAATACAACATCACAGATGAGCAAGGATGCCTGGATTTAGAAAAGCAAAACTCATCTTGTTTATAACACCCCCAAACCCCAGGGTTGCGTTGAACAGTGACCCCCACGTAGAAACACAGACACCAAGCTGGCTCAGCTGGCGCAATCTTGTCAGATTATTCAAAAGCTATTCTGTTTGTGACACCTTAGATGTTTGGTTTTGCTTTCAACCTGAGTACAGTTTTGCGGACAAATTATTTTACAGCCCTCACAGGTAAATGCCATTTTCCCAGCAACGAAAGGTAATCTGCTGTCATAGCCATCCTGCAAGCCTCCTCTCTGTGTGCTGGGTCCCTTCTTCCTGCCTGAATCTGCTCAGCTATAGAAAGATTCCTCCTTGGCTTCAAAAAAAAAAAAAAAAAAAAAAAAACCAAGTTGATATTTTCCCGAATTTGAATAGCAACCAGAAAAGAAGGTCAAGTTTTAAAAGAAGCAACATGGGAGGGGATTGTAATTAAATCCGCTCTGGGCTGGGTACAGATGATTCATCTCACATAACATTCTGGAAAGCACGTGACTGAAGGTATTTTTCTAAATAACCTCAAGTGCTAGTCGAGTTATTCTTTAAATTGCATGCCAGCGACATCTCCAAACTGGTATTTCGCTTGGCAGGCACTGAGCCTCTGCCACAGCCTGGATTTTCCTGCAGGCAGAGCCCGGTCTTGTTTTGATAGTTGTTTCTGCTGCCTGCCACTTCTGCCTGGAAGGATGGCCCAGCCGCACAGGCCCAGGGAAGGAGGTGCATGGTGGGCTCCAAACAGGCAAAGGCACCTCTGCCTGGGTCCGGGGAGCTGGCCCAGGGCCCTCAGGGTGGGCAGGATGAAGCCTTAGGGCTTTTCCAAAGGATGGCACTGCTGAAAATCCTCTTCCAGGAAGATTCCATGCAAACAGTTAGGAGCCCCCAGGTGACTGTCTGCTCAAAACCTCCTCTACCAGCAAGAGTCCCCACCTACCACGCCACTCCCATCACGCAAACAGTTCCAAGATTGCTCTGGTTAGTGCACGGTGATGCAGCTCTAGCTGGGTCCTGGCCCAGCAGCCTGACTTGAGCCCTTCAGAGTCCTTCCTTTTTTTTTTTTTTTAATTAAAGTATAGTTGGATTTACAATGTTGTGTTAGTTTCTGGTGTACAGCAAAGTGATTCAGTTATACATCAATATATCTGTTCTTTTTCATATTCTTTTCCATTATGGTTTTACAGGATGTTTCATATAGTTCCCTGTGCTATACCGTAGGATCTTTTTGTTTATTTTATGTATAGTAGTAATCCTCATTTATCCCTCTGCCATTCCACTTTCCCCTTTGGTAACCATAAAGTTGTTTTCTATGTCTGGGAGTCTATTTCTGTTTCATAAGTTCATTTGTGTTATATTTAGATTCCACATATAAATTTGATGTCATATAGTATTTATCTTTCTCTGCCTGACTTCACTTAATCTCCAGGTCCATTCATGTTGCTGCAAATGGCATTATTTCATTCATTTTTATGGCTAAATAATATTTCATTGTATGTATAGATCATATCTTCTCTACCCATTCATCTGTTGATGGACATCTAGGTTGTTTCCATGTCTTGGCCAATGTAAATAGTGATGCTGTGAACATTGGGGTTCATGTATCTTTTTGAATTATAGTTTTATCTGGATATATGCCCAAGAGTGGGATTGCTGGATCATATGGCACCTCTATTTTTAGTTTTTTGAGAAACTTCCATGTTTTCCATAGTGGCTGTACCAATCTATATTCCCACCAACAGTGTAGAAGGGCTCCCTTTTCTCCACACCCTCTCCAGCATTTGTTATTTATAGACTTTTTAATATTGGCCATCATCAGAGTCCTTGCAAAACTAGGCTCATACTGTGGGCCACAAAAGTGGGGAAAGCTGATCTCAAGAAGAGAGGGGGGCAGGGATTGATCAAATAAACAAGGAAGAACAGGACTAAAGCAGAGGCAGAGGGTTTGGATGGTGTCTGGGTGCCAGGTCCCAATTTTCCCTGAAGCTCAACTATCTTGAAATCTGCAGGGCAGCAGAATATTCTGAAAATTAATTTCCTTATCCCTTAGGCTAGTCCAAGTGGAGCTTCTGTCACTTGCAACCAAAAAATTCCTAATAATGTCTGGTGACTCTCTTGCACTCATGATCTCACTGTGAGGTATGAAGTCTCTCTAGCTGTACCTGGGGTCCTCCCTGGATAGGCACCTTGTTTATACGTGGGCTCACTTTAAGAAAACTGGATGTGTTAAAATGCAAATAATCGAATCCAAAAAATTAATGGTTAAATATTCCTACCCTCAAAAGAATTGTTTGTTCTCCAAAAAGGGACTTATTGGAAGGGATCATTTCAATTACACTTTGCCTACTTTACACTTTTGGAACTAAAGCGTCTTTTAAAGAAATTAGGAAAATAAATTTTGATGCACCATCTGGATTAGCTTCCTAGGACTGCCATTACAAAGTACCATAGACTAGGTATTCTTAAATGATAGAAATTTATTGTTCTACAGTTCTGGAGGCTAGAGGTCCAAGATGAAGGTAATGGCAGAGCTGATTCTTTCTGAGGGCCATGAGGGAAAAATCTCGTCCAGACCTCTTGTAAATGGTGGTCTTCTCTCTGGGCCTCTTCATAGTGTCTTCCTTCTATGTGTGTCTGTCTCTGTTCAAATTTCCCCTTTTTATAAGGACACCAGTCATTTTGGATTAGGGCCCACCCTCATGACCTCACTTTAACTTGATTATCTCTGTGAAGACCCTGTCTCCAAATGAGGTCGCATTTTAAGTTACTAGGAGGTAGGACTCCAACAAATCTTTTGGGGGAAGATACAGTTCAGCCCATAACCCCATACAATGAAATGCTATGCAGTCAGGACAAGAAGGAGGTATATCTGCATGTGCTGAGACCACATATATTATGTGAAAAGGCAAGTCTTTGTGTCTGTGTGTGTGTGTGTATTTATTTTGGCTGAAGTATAGTTGATTTACAATGTTGTGTTAATTTCTGCTGTGTAGCAAAGTGATCCAGTTATACATATATATATTAGTATTCATATTCTTTTCCATTGTGGTTTATCACAGAATATTGAATATAGTTCCCTGTGCTCTACAGTAGGACCTTGTTTATCTATTCTATATATAATAATTTGCATCTGCTAACCCCAATCTCCCACTCCATCCCTTCCCCAACCTCCCCTTGGCAACCACAAGTCTATTTTCTATCTCTGTGAGTCTGTTTCTGTTTCATAGATAGGTTCTTTTGCTTCATATTTTAGATTCCACATATAAGTGATATCATATGGTATTTGTCTTTCTCTGTCTGACTTCACTTAGTATGATAATCTCTAGTTCCATCCATGTTGCTGCAAATGACGTTGTTTTATTCCTTATTTTGGCTGAGTAATATTCCATTGTATATATGTACCACATCTTCTTTATCCATTCATCTGTCAGTGGACATTTAGGTTGCTTCTATATCTTGGCTATTGTAAATAGTGCTGCTATGAACATTGCAGTGCATGTATCTCTTTGAATTAGAGTTTTCATCTTTTCTGAATTTATGCCCAGGAGTGGGATTTCTGGATCATATGACAACTCCATTTTTAGCTTTTTGAGGACGCTCCACACTGTTTTCCATAGTGGCTACACCAATTTACATTCCCACCAACAGTGTAGGAAGGTTCCCTTTTCTCCACACCTTCTCCAGCATTTGTTATCTGTAGCATGTCTGTGTATTTTGACCCCTCTGTAAATTATGTACATGTGAGTGTGTGTGCACTGACATTAACTCTGATACATATAGGTGTATTTCTTTAATTTCTGGAAGGAATCAAGACAAGTTCACAGTAGCTACCTTTTTGAAGAGAGACCTGAAAAAGAAAGGAAAGGGACTTTGACTTTTCTCTTGTATTTTATTGACTTTCTATTTCTATATTGTCTGAATCTCACGTAGAGATACACATACGTGTGTGTATATATACACGTATAGAGACTTTCTTATGCTTTTCTGTTTTCTGTTAACAATGTTAGCTATGTACTGTCTTAAAGATGTGAGTTGATTTACACGTACGTTCTCAGGAATAGGTTTTATATGCCAAGCATAACTTACATTCTGTGTATCTGTCTGTACTTGTAAGCTCTTAAAAGCTTATGTTCGTTGTTGCCCTCACATGTGGTGTTTATGACTGACCAGGAAATTAGGTCCTTTCTAGTGTTCTGGAGACAGTGATGGGGAGGGAGAGATGGGAATGATGACGGCAAAGAAAACAAGGTTTGTTGTGATTTAGCGGTTGGCTAGAACTGCTTCCTTGGATGATTAAATAAGCGCTTTTTTTTTTTTTTTTTAATACCAGAGATTCATCAAGCAAGGCCTTGGACATACCACAGGCTCTTACTCTATTCCGATACCTGTGGTGTTTTAGTAGGTCCAAGAAAATGTCCTTGAAAGGAATGAGAAGGCTGCGATTCAGTGCATCTTTTTTTCTTTTTAGAGACCTCGCTTTAGACCAGTCTTTCTCAACCCCAGTTCCAGGACCCTAAGGTCCTGAGACATCCACTGAGCATAATCAGTTCTTTTCTCCTGCAGGTACCCAGAGTGGTTCTAGACAGGCACTGCTCTCAGGAACGTTAAGGAAACAAGCACTCGCTTTGTATTCGTTTGGGCTTAGTTCTCTTGCAGAGAGAGCTAATCCAGTTTAAAAAGGATGCCCTAGAATCTGCTCCCTCCTCACAGTGATCCCATTCCATAGAATCAAACATGTGCTTCTAAGAAGCCAGGACTCACTGTGGCCCATGTAACAGATCATAGGCAGACCAGACCATCTGGAGGGTGTTCCAGCCCCACCCAGAAGGCAGGCGCTATCTGACACCCCCATTCTGGGACCTAGAATCTAGCTTCTGCTGTTCAAAATGGTAGCCCCATGGCTACTTGCACTTCAATTTAAAATTCAGTTCCTAAGTCATACGAGCCACGTTTCAAGTGTTCAGGGGCCACCATATTGAACAGCACACACTGGAGAACATGTCCATGATCACAGGAAGTTTTGCTGGAGAGCCCTAATGGATTACGACAGTGAGCAGGGCCCAGAACTATACCTAGAGGGGGTCCTCGCTCCAGACTCCATGAAGTCCATATAGGGCATTCCTGAGAACCTCCAAGCCCACAGCATGGAAGGAGAGCTATACCCAGCTGATCCAATAGTTCTAATGATAAATAATGATAACATAATAATAACTTAAGCATAGATATGAATGCTAGGAATTATAAATAGTCCACAGAGGGAAATCGGTCAGTGTTAACTCCCCATCTCTGAGCTGTGAGTGGGCACCCAGGCCGTGATGGTTCTAACACATTCATCTCCCCTCGTCCCTCTGTCTCTGACCCAGCGGCTCCTTCCCTTCCTCTCCATCTTCATGGGAAGGACTCTTTCATGCACGCTCTAGAGAGTTGTCAGTCTCTCTTTTTCCCATTGCTCAAAGTTATTTTTCTCTCTCCTTCATTTGTCAAAGAAATCTGGTAAATGTTCTGTAGAAATATGCACACTCCAGCTCTTCCCGAAGAGTTACATTTTTTCCCCCAATTTTCTTTATTGTGGTAAAATACATCTAACATAACATGTTACCATTTGAACCATTTTTAAGTGATATTAAGTACATTCACATTGTTGTGCTATCATCACCCACCTCCAGAACACTTTTCATCTTGCAAAATTGAAACTCTGTACCCATTAAATACTACCTCCCCACTCCTGCCTCCCTTAAGCCCCTGGCAACCATCCTTCTGCTTTCTCTGTCTGTGAATCTGATTACTCCAGGGGCCTCCTGTAAGTGGAATCATACAGTATTTGTCCTTTTACATCTGGTTTATTTCATAGCGTAGTGTCCTCAAGGTTCACCCATATTATAGCTTATGTCAGAATGTCCTTCCTTTTTAAGGCTGAATAATATTTCATTGTGCATATATTAAAAGTTATATTCTTAAAGCAAAATGTGTTTATGAATTAATAGATAGACCATAAGGCCATACCAAATCATCAGAGGCCTCTCTCTCTATTTGTTGATACCCCTTCCCCAAAAGACCCAGCTCCTTCAGGGTCCATCCAAGGAGTCACGCACTGGCAGGGATGCTCCCAGCCGGGAGACAAGTCAGCTGAAGCCTGCAGCAAGTTCTGGGGCCATCGGGGAGGCCGTAACTACATTTAAGACGATCACAGGACTGCACTGCCATCCAGGACACTCATGGGGCTTGACGTTTTGTCCATCCTTGGATGGCTCTCAATCCCTCAAAGTTTAGAGATTTCTGTCTTGTTGGAATTTAGGAGCATTGTTTTTACCTGTTAAGACCAGCATATTGGCTGTCACTGCCTGTGGGCCAGGAATGGCACCTCTGCTGATGCGTGTCCTAACCTGCGCCACCAGCTGCCTGCCTCTGTCTCCCAGTGGAAGATGCACAGTGGTCCTGGTATTTTTACAGGAAGAGATTCTCTTCCAAGCGGAGTTGTCCCCACCTACTCCCCCAATCAAAAACAGTCAGCATATATCTGGAAAAGATGAAAAGTTCAAATTCAAAAAGATACACACACCCCAATGTTCATAGCAGCACTATTTACAAAAACAAGACATGGAAGCAACCCAAATGTCCATTGACAGATGAATGGATGAAGAAGATGTGGTACATATGTACAATAGAGTATTACTCAGCCATAAGAAAGAATGAAATAACGCCATTTGCAGCAACATGGATGGACCTAGAGATTATCATACTAAGTGAAGTCAGTCAGACAAAGACAAATATCATATGATATCACTTATATGTGGTATCTTAAAAAAAGACAGAAATGAACTTATTTATGAAACAGAAATAGACCCACAGACATAGAGAACAAACTTATGGTTACCAAAGGGGAAAGGAGGGGAGGGATAAATTAGGAGTTTGGGATTAACACATACACACGACTGTATAAAACGTAGACAAAAAACAAGATCCTACCGTATAGCACAGGGAACTCTATTTAGTATCATGTAATAACCTATCATGGAAAAGAATATATATATTCTATTTTCCCCCACTGTATAGAAATTAAGGACTCTCTGCATGCTTAGTTGACATGCCCCAAAGCAGTCACCCACTGCCACCCTGTCATCTGTCTCTCCATGACCCCACACTCCACCTGGCTACAAGCCAGCATCACTGGGTGCCCTTCACTCTCTCACCTCCCAGCTCCAGACAGTCCCCATGCCCTGTTCATTCGCTCTCCCCACATCCCTCACTGCACCCTCGTCTCCACCTCCAGAACCATTACGTCCAACTCAGACGGTGGCCACCGTCCCTGGCCTGCCCCTTGGCTGCCTCATCCATCAGCCGACAGTAACTGAGTGCCTGCTATGCAGCTGGCGCTGGGCTACCTCTCAAGGATGGTGAGCAAGACATCTTTTCTCTGAAAACTGATTCAGAAGCAGACCGTTTCAATGTGGCTAATGCTCTGGCAGCCTGGGATGGGGAGGCGGGCTTCCTGGAGGAGGTGACAGCCAAGCTGAGATCAGAGTCATTAGGAATTCTCCAGACAAAGCACGATTTGGTGGTGGGCAGAGGAGTTAGGGGCAGAGTGGAAAGCGACGTTCGGGCTGAAGAAAGAGTCAAGACAAAGGCCCATCCGCCACGTGGAGCTGCAGGTGATGGCTAGGGCTGGTGTCTGAGCGTGGGTGGAGAGGAGCCCCAGGGAAAGAGACAGGACAGGAGGGGCCGCGTCCTGTACACAGTGGAGGATTCTGAGCGCTAGGCTTCAGAGAGGAGCAGCCTGTGAAGATGGTTTTCTTGGAGAGATCACTGCACCCATTTCCTAGGGCTGCCGTAACAATTGTCTCAAACTGCGTGACTTGACAACACCAGAAATATATTTGTATATATACTGGCCTCATACTTTGAGGGACCAGTGTCCACACTCCCTCCGAGGGCTCCAGGGGAGGTCCCTTCCTGCCTCTTCCAGCTTCTGGTGGCTCCAGGTGCTCGTGGCTTGGGGACCACAGGCTTCCAATCTCTGCCCCATCCTCACGTGTGCCCCCTAGATTCTGCCTTCTCCCCCCTTTTCTCTAATTAAGACACTGTCATCGGATTTAGGCCTCACCCCAATCCAGGATGATCTCCTCTTGAGATCCTTAATTTCATTCCATTTACAAAGGCCCTTTTCCAAATAATGTCACATTCACATGGACACATCTCTCTCGGGGGCCACTGAATCCATTCCAGTCACTCTAGCAGCAACAGGAAGAAATGAACTGCTGATGGGACCAGGTCCTTCCCCAGCTTGCACCTGTCCAGTAGCCCACTGGCTGTTGGGACAGTGCCTGAGGGTCTTCCTGGCCTTTCGAGGTCCTTCAGGACCCTGGCCCACGCCTGCTCTCTGCTCTAACCTGTCAAAGCACTGAATGACCCCCCACACCTGCTGGCACAGGTTCTGTGCATCCTCGTTACCCCTCCTGCATCCCTGAAAATGTCGCCCCCTTGGGAAGCCCCCAGATGCCTCCTTACGCCCTCTCTGCCCTGTGTGGGTGAGGTGTGTCTCTCAGAGCACCCAGGACCCTGGCAGTCAGACTTCTTGTTACTGATCTGTCTCTGCTGTGTCTTCATACCTGTCACAGAGCAAACGCACACAGTTCCTGTGGGTTGAACGGATGAACTGAAGTGTAACTATCCCAGTGACTGAGTGGGTTAGTGCGTTCGTGCCCTTCCTGTTCCCTCCTGGGGCTGATGTGCATAAACACCATCTCCACCGGAGGCCCTTGCTGGCCAGGCCTCCCACCACGGGCCACCTCCTTCCTCGTGGGTGCCCCAACCCCATCCTTCAGGTACGTCCCAGAACAAATCTGAGACAGGCTGGGACCTGGGACCCTTTGCTGTAGCGCTTGCACCTGGACAAACGTCTCCTCCAGCAACAGAACATAAAGAAACGGTATGGGACTAAAAATAACTGTGGGCCTGCGCAGTTGGGGCATATTCTGGACCCAAAGATACAAAAAGACCCAAACAAACAAACAAACCAACCCAACTGCCACTTCTGAAGGGTCGGGAGCAAAATCAGGGCACTGCACAAGCTCCCTGCACACAGCGCCACAAAGGGGTGGGCAGAACACCTAAGCCACCCCTCTGGCCCAACCCCTGGATCCACCCCTACCCTCACCCCATATAAGGAAGCAGTTTGCCCCCCTCCTCAGCGAGCAGGCAAGGGAACCCGTTGTTTGTTCTTGCTCCCCACTGCTGCAGCAGGGGCCCCCATAAAGCCTTGCATGAATTTATTTTTTTGTTTGTTTGTGATACTTTTTATTTTTTTAAGACATCTTTATTAGAGTATACCTGCATTACAATGTTGTGTTAGTTTCTGCTGTACAACAAAGTGAATCAGCTATATGTATACCTATATCCCCTCCCTCTTGGACCTCCCACCCCCCCCCACCCCCATCCCACCCATCTAGGTCACCAAGGAGCACTGAGCTGATCTCCCTGCACTACGCAGCAGCGTCCCACTAGCCACCTGTTTTACATTTGGTAGTGTATATATGTCAGTGCTACGCTCTCACTCTGTTCCAACCTCCCCTTCCCTCCGTGTCCTCAGGTCCGTTCTCTACGTCTGCGTCTTTATTCCGGCCCTCTTGCCTGAATGTCTTGTCTGGCCCCTAGTCAATTTCTATTGGTTGGGGAACCCTGGTCAGTATGAGATTCACTGGGCTCCACCAAGCCCTCCCTGACTTCTGTAAGATGAGAGGAAGCCCTAGTAAGATCAGGTAACCATGAGGCGGAAAAAAAGGGAAACTTCAAAAGCCAAAGGCAATTTCAATCATCCATTCCAAAATGTGTCCAGTGCCTGTGTACCATGTGGGTCCTGAGGACACAAAAAAAACAGAGTACATCCAGACCCTGCCCTCCTGCAGCTTCTGGTCCAGGGGGGGAAACAGACGTTGGTCCAGTATGAATCAATGCCACATGACAACTGTGACCAATGCGACCAGTTCAAAGGCTGGAGAAGGATCCCTTCTGGAAGTGATGCTCTGAAGACCAGGTGGGCACTTCACTCCCCTTCCTAGACGCTCCAGTTTGGCCAAATCTATGTTAAAACCTTCCCAGAAGCAGACAGCCAGGAAAGGCCGAGGCTAGCACCGGCCAATGCCGGGTCGCCTCCGCCTTAGGTTTCAAGTCATTGCCTCTTCTTGGGGCACAGGCATCGGCCATGATGGCAGCCAAGGCTACTGCAAAAATGGACCTTGGCAGCCCGGAGCCTTGGGAAGACAAATTCCTAAGCATGTGCCTCTGCGTGTGTGTGTGGCAGCCAGTGTGAGTGGCTGCTCTATGCCAGGCCTGGGTACTACTTAACCAAAGCTAGATGAAACTGGTGGCCAAAACAGCAGCAAAAATAATGAAAGCGAACACAGGCTTGCTCACCAAGTCTTTGAAGTGCTAACAAGATCTTTTTGGTGAAACATGAAATACTTTGGGAAGACAGGGGTAGAAGGTCAAGATATCCATCTGTCCATCCATCCATCCATCCATCCATCTGTCTGTCCATTCCTTTTGGAGCCCAGGTGCATGGGGCTGAGTTAACTGCACTCCTCAGCTCAGGGGGCGCGGCCCTCATGGCCTGGGGGAGGGGCCACTCTTATTCAATTCATTATTTTTCTTTATCCCTTTCCCACACCCCCATCCCCCTCTCCCTCCTAACCTGATATGACCATTCTACTTAAAACGTGGGCACCTGTTTGCACGGGCACTTGAAGGTAGAAGATATGAACTGGTGTTGACCCAAGACACATCAGAAATCTAAGGCCGATGAAGAATGGAACTTCCCTGAGGAAGCAAGGATGATTCCAGGACAAAAAGCAGATTCCTGAGCTGCATGGCTTCCATGGTTCTCCTCCCCCGGGGACCTGGACTCTCAGGCACACAACACAATGCTAACCTGTCAGGGGACATGCCTGGGCTGTCGGGCCAGTGGGAGTTTAGGTCAGGTTACTGCATAACTTCTGTCCACTCTTTCTTCTCTGTTTTGGGGTGACTGGCCCCTCATCCCAATTGTCCTTCTTCCTGCAGAGAATTGTCCAAGCCTCCCATGCCTGTCTCAATCCTATTCATGTCCCACCCTGGACTTGTCATTTTCAGGTTCAGGGACAATCCTCCTGGCTCTGCTCTGATTCTTTGTTCCAGGCTTAAAAATCAAGTTACTAATTTACCCAGGTAGCCAAGCTCCCCTAGTTCTGCTGACTCACTGCCTCTGCAGTCAGCTGAATTACTGTTTACCAACATTAGGTGCACCTACCGGGGAGAAGGTTATACTTCCCTGCCATGTTGAATCTAGGCACTGCCATGCGACAGTGGCCAGTGAAATGTGAGCCAAAGTGACCTGTGCTACTTTAGGGCAGAAGCTGTAAAAGCCACTGTGCTCTGTACCATGCACTCTTTTCCCTCTGCTACCATGATTAACAGAGGCTTGGGGTCCAGAATGAAGATGACATGGGTAGAGCCACAGCCAACACATGACACACGTGCCATCAGAGCAAAAACTAGACTTTTGTTATTGTAAGTCACTGAGGTTTGGGGTTGTTTGTTACTGCAGCATGTCTCAGCCCAGCCTGACTGATACAACCTCCACACCTGAGTCTTACCTTCATGGCCACGTGCATGTGATTGCTACTGCTATTGCTAACAGCTAGCATTCACTGAGCACCCACTGTGCCCTTGACTAGGCCCTTTACATACTTCCTCATGGTCAATGCCACTTCATATCCTATTGCCATTTCAGGGATGAGGAAACTAAATACCAGCTAACTTAAGTATCAATAAATTGTCCAAGGTCACAAACATAGTAGAGCTGCTTTTGGAACACAGATCTGACTCTAGAGCCCAGGTTCTTAAAACCATGAGGTTATGCTACTTGAATTTCTTCCAAAATTGACCATGTTTCTTTCTCTCACCAGTCTCCAGCATGATACCTTCTAGCATCATCCCCAAGCATCTGATTCATGCCTCCCAGTGGCAGCCACACCTGGGGTACCAACCCCTGCTCTAACTCTATTCTCGTAGAACTGCAGGATACTGAGAATCCTCTGCTCTCCCATCCCTGTCCTCTCTCCCTTTCTGCAGCTGGGGACATCCCCAAGCCCTGTCCTCACGGAGGGGGTGGGGGACTGTGTCTGGCCTCCAGGTCTTGGACACCTCGGCTGGGTTGCTTGCCACTGGCGGGGCTCTAGCCCAGACACCACCCTTTGCCCCAACTCATCCTTCTCCTCTGACTCCCTTTCCCCACCATTCCCTAAATGTGGACATTTTCCAGTGTCCTGTGCTCAGCCCACTTCTTTTGTCTCCATGTACAAACTCCCTCAACAATTTCAGCAGATCCATCATTTCAACTATTACTTCCACGTGAATGCCTCCCAAACTGGAATTCCACGCTGACCTCACTCCTGAGCCCTGGTCTTGCTTTTCCCCCTCCTGGAGCCATCTTTCAGGAGACGTAAGATCGGGATCTCCGAAATGAAGCTCACTTCTTCAACCCTTTCCTGCTGTGGTCCATTTCTCCTGCCTTCTTCCTCTCTAGTAAGAGCACCTGCAACTGCGTCCACTCTATGACTGCTCATTCATTCACTAAACCTCTTCTGAGCACCCACATTCTATGAGGCCACGTTCTATGACCCCCTTTGTCCCCTCCCCTTCTCCCCAAAGCCAGTCTGCTGTCACATCCCACTGAAACTCATCATTGTTTTCAGAATACTCCCCTGGTCTTTGTTCATTCTCTTCCTTTCAAAGGAATGCTTGCCACATGTGCACACAAAAGAATTTCGGCTCTCTCTTTCAGAAAGGAAAATCTGGAATCAGAAATAGGAGACTCCATTGAAGAAGGCAATTTGCTTTCAATTAAATGGAAATTACAAAATAAGTCACTTAAACAGAAAAGCACTTCGTTTATTTGGATGCTGCTAAAGTTTCTGTATCTTACTTTTAAGGAAGCTGAATATATAATCTAGTGAATTAAAGAGCTTTGTCTAGCCAAGTAAGCAGTTTTAAACACAGGACTTTCAGTCAGATTAAACGCCTTTTCACCACCACGAGTGATAGATTTTCCTCCATTGTGTGTTTTATCCATTCAGTGTTGAGTGATAAGGACTGTCTTGCTAGCAAATTATTTTTTACTTGACTATGTTTACCTGCCTGTGTTAATAATCATATTGCTATAGATGTCAAGATTTCTGAACAGGCTTCAGGTGACTGTGGAAAGTCCTGAAACCTAATGTGTTCATGTTTTGATTCGTCATCACCCATCCCTGAACTTAAAATGAACTCACAGCATACGTTTTCTTTTTCTTGCCTGGGGCTAATAGCTCTCCTCCTTTTAGTTACTAAAATCTCCAGTCTAATTTCCCACATTTGAAATGGCCCCTTGGCACTCATCACTGTGCTTGGATGCTCACAAAAGCTTTCTGTTGAACTTTGTCCCCATAAGAAGATATGTTGACATCCTAACCCCCAGGACCTGTGAATGTGACCTTATTTGGAAAGAGGATCTTTGCAGATGGAATCAAGTTAAAACGAGGTCATACTGGATTAGGATGGGCCTAATCCAGTGACTGGTGACCTCATAAGAGAAAAGAGAGAGAGATTTGGGCACAGAGAGACGCACAGGGAAAATGCCGTGTGACCACAGAGGCAGAGATTGCAGTGATGCCTCTGCAAATGAGCAAAGCTCCAAAGACTGCTGGCAACCAGCAGAATTAGGAAGAGGCTGGAAGGACCCTCCACCAGAGCCATCAGAGGGCACGTGGCCCTGCTGACACCTTGACTTTGGACTTCTGGACTCCAGAACCGGCAGACAACACATTTCTTTTTTTTCCAACCACCGAATTTGTGGTCATGTATTACTGCGGATCTAGGAAACGAATACAGTTGTTGCTGTTTTCTGAGCATCTCTAAATGTAAAATACAACATCAAGGGCTTTTAAATATGTACATACCCCACCCTACCCTCCAAATCCCACCTGACTTTGCAGACTGCGCAACGCCTACCATTTGCCTGACCTTTGTCGAATTTTGCCTTGTATCCTGGAGAACGGGGGTCTTGTCAATGCCCTCCCCTTCCCTGGATAAGTAATATAGAGATGACAATGGTGGGGAAAGATTCACCCTCACCTTCAACCATCAGCAGGGGCGCAGGTCCATGCTGCCAGCCCAGGAAACAGCATTTTGCATGAGCTTGGGGCTAGAATGTGGCCTTCCTCTGACTGGCCCTCTCAGGTGCTCTTAGATCCTAGTGTTACCAACCAGGATCTTGGACTCCTTAATCCATAGAAATTGATAAGAGGCCAGACAATAAATTCAAGCAAGGCTTTACTGGGGTCTCTGCTGCAGCAGAGGGAGCGAGAAGAAACAGCAGGGTCTCTTGCCCGCTCGCTCCCTGAGGCAGGGGTCAAACGGGTTTCTTATATGGGGTGAGGGTAGGGGTCGGGCTGGAGGGGTGGCGTAGGTGGTCTGCCTACCCCTCGGTGGTGTGTGCAGGGGGCGTGCGTAGGACCTTGCTTTTTCTCCCGGCTCTTCAGGAGCAGCAGTTGGGTTTTTGGTCTTTTTGTTATCTTTTCGTCCATAACGTGCCCCAAGGCCTTTAGTCCCTCATAGGTGCTTTGTATTCTGTTGCTGGAGGAGACCTTTGTCCAGGTGCAGGCACTGCAGTAAAGGGTCCCAGGTGCCAGTCTGTCTCGCTGGGATGTGTCATCCCTCCCCTGTGTCTCAGTGCCGTGACTTCCTCCTGAGGCCCAGCGGGGAGCAGAAAGCCAGCAGAGAATCCTTGCAGGAGGGCCTGGGGGGGGGTGGGGGTGGGGAGGGGGTGTCACGACACAGGGAAGCCACAGCTGCTGGGCATGGAGAACTAGGAGAGCAGCAGGCCTCACCTGAAGTGGGCCAGGAAGGGGTGCCGGGTGCCGGATCAGGTGGCGTGATTGACGGGGAGGGAACTCTTGGTGCTTGTTGGGGAAATAAAACTTTGTATCTCACCTACACTGCTTTCACTGTTTTCCTCTCCTTCCCATGAATACAACCTACTTCTGGCTTGAAACCTTCATTGTTGAAATAGAATGCTGGGACGCAGGGCAAGAAGCATATGTTTGAGTCTAACCTCTTTGAGCCTCCCTAGGAAACGACCACCAGCCTCCTCCCTCTGCCTTGGGAAATTGTGCGTAAGAAGCCAGGTACCGCAGGTGAAAATGCTTCGTAGGTGTCGCATGTTACACACGTGGACTTGTTATTTATTATCGCTTCTGTTATCCATCTGTTAACTAGTGGAAGCGCCTCCTGAGCAGGAAGAGTTGGCTATGGGTGTGAAGCAGGGGCCAGTGAGTGTCCTGTGTGTCTCTGGAACTTGGTACAGAAGGATGCTGCACAAGGCAGTGAATTTTGCTCAAGGGTCAGCCTCCCCATGGTCCACTCCACAGCCTCCCATCATGCCTGCTGAGCCTTCTCTTCCAACTCTGCCCCCTTTTCCAGGGACCAGCCCTTCTCAGGAAACTGCCCCAGGCTGAAGTCCACCCCTCTGGATCCAGGCGGGACCAGCGAGTTCCATCAGGGCCATGCACTCACCGGAGGACCTTAGGCAAACCTGGCCATCCCCTTCTCCATTTCATTCACCCATTTCGTAAGGTGACAAGTGGAAATGCCAGCCCAGGGTGAGGGTTGGTGTAGGCAAAGTCAGGGAGTGTTCATTCTTGCAGACAGACGCTTCCTCGCGTCTGACCTTGTCGGGGGCTGATCAGCGTTTTCTAGCATCCCTTCTCCACAGGCATCTTGCCAATCAGCCCCATGTGGCAAATAAAAAGCTTGTGTCCCATCCTGGCCGGATTGCTCCTGCTACCCCAGTTTTGTTAAGGTAGAACAGGGGATAACGATGGTATAAACGGCCAAGTTGTAAGATCTCAGTTGAAAACTGCAACATCCTACCTGCGAGGCATTGTAGGTAACACATATACATTTATGTAAAAATTCATAAAATCTGCATGAGGGCTTCGCGCGCGCGCGCACACACACACACACACACCCCTCACCCCAATACCAAACTCCCACCTTCATCGACTCTTGCTCATATCTTTATGCCAAAAGAATAAAATATGTGGATAAAGAATCTCTTCCTTGAGAGTCACCAGACCAGAGTTGCTGTGTTACTTTAAGCAAGTCACTTAACATCTCTGAACTTCAGTTTGCCCATCTATAAATTGAGGATAATTCAACCTAGCTCACAGGATGTTTATATGTGTATTACAGAAGCACAAGCGTAGTCAAAATATAATGATGTCATTGCTATAACTTGCCTCTTTCAAATAAAGCCATAACTCTCTTAAAACCTGGGAATTTTATGAAAGCCAAAGAAGAAATACACAAAGAAAACATGAAAGGAGTAGCTGTACCACCACGACATGGCTTTCTCAAGCTGCATGTGGAAACAAGCAAGTCTGACCTTGCGCATTGCACTTGAGACCCTGAGGTGGCACCCACAAGGGTACAGCTTGGAGTAGAAGCAGCTGCCACCTTCTCAGAAACAGAGCCACCTAGGGGAGGGCCTGGACACAGAGGAAGAGGAGGAGAAGATGAGGAGTGGGGGGACTCCAGAAGCCTCCAGATCCTCTGGGGGTCAGGGGAGAAGAGCTCTCTCCAGACAAAAGACCCAGGCACTGAAGCCATCCTCTGGCCTACCCGAAACTTTGTTTGGGAAGTGGACCTGGAGGGGTGCCAGGTGGCCAGTAGGCACCACTAGTTAGACTCATTTAGGATGCCAGGACCAGGGACCCATGCCAGTTTCTCCACCGACGCGTTTATACTGAACCCTAAGCCAGGGGCTGTGTGCTGGCAACCGGAGCTGCAAGTTGTTTCCTTTGGTTCCCCCCTCTCCCCACCATGTGCTGGTCTGTTTCACCCATGGCAGCTACTGTGAGCTGACTTCCATTCCTATCCCGTTTGAATGTGCCTTCCAGCACGGAAGGAGCTGGAAAGTTTATATTTCCCAGACTTCTGGGCAGCTAGGGTTCAGGCGAGGACTTGGGACCTGTGGGTCAGTTGGAGGCCCAGGCAACTGGATTCTGAACAGTGACGTGGGGAGAGAGCACAGCTGCTTGTAAGTACCAGTGGAGGCAAAAGTGACATGGTGCTGGGCCAGCAGCTGAGGCAGCATCTTCCTGGTCAGGAGAGAAGCATCAGCTTCCTCGGCAGCCTGTTCTGTGTATGATGGTAAATATGATTCCTGTTTATTTTTTTAAACATTTTATTTATGTTTTAACTTGATTAATTAATCTTATTGGCTGCGTTGGGTCCTCGTTGCTGGGCACAGACTCTTCTCTAACCGCGGTGAGTGGGGGCTACTCTTTGTTGTGGTGTGCAGGCTTCTCACTGTGGTGGAGAACAGGCTCTAGGTGCGTGGGCTTCCATAGTTGTGGCACATGCGCTCAGTAGTTGCAGCTCACCAGCTCTAGAGCCCAGGCTCAGCAGTTGTGGTGCACAGGCTTAGTGGATCAGCGGAATGTGGGATCTTCCCGGACCAGGGATCAAACCTGTGTCCCCTGCATTGGCAGGCAGATTCTTCCACCAAGGAAGTCCCCTGTTAGTTTATTGTACAGTGTTTTTTCATCCTTCCCAGTGATTCTGAAGGCTACATTTACCCTACATATATCACCTTCCACTTAGAGTGGATTCTGTTATCTGCAGCTAAGAGCATGGACCAATATAGTCAATTACCTTTTGCAGACCCCTGAGATAAAACACCCCCTTCAGTGTGCCAGGGAAGCTCTTGCTAATGATTTTCTTAAACAAACAAACAAACAAACAAACAAAAACCTGGCATCAACAGCTTGATATATTATGATATGCCTAGTGCCCAATGTAAATAAATAAAACCAAGACTTCAAAAAAGCATCATTTGCCTCAGCCCACAAGTTGAAAATAGTTTAATTCACAGAAGCAAGTAGGAAAGAAAGAAGTCACAAAACTGAAGGGTTGCACAAAATAGCATCTGAAAAGATTGGTTTTCATTTACCTGTTATATTAGGTGGTCATTCAGGCTGGCAGCTGGACCTGTAACATGCCTTTTATAAAAGAAAATTCACAATTCTAACAGGAGAGAGTTCAAACCATTTAGGCTCCCATGTCAGACATCCAAATTTGCGTCATTTCTAAAGCTGGTATCATTTTTATGATCATCTGCCTTCTATTAAGTACACGCACGTAATTTCTTCTGCTGTCAGTACCAACCACAGGAGGGAAAACAAGTGATACTAAATAATTCTTGAAAGAGTCTTCTTTGATATTTTTAGGAAAAAGGCATTTTGAATTTTTTAAGTTGTGTGAGACAGCCTGCTGTCGGGCGGGGAATGGAGCGTTGCTTGCATGGAAAAAAGGGTTCTATCCTGGGCCTGGCTGCATCTACCCTGGCAACGCTGACGCACAGAGTGTTATTGGAAAAGGTAACCTGAGTAAACTTAGTGTCTGCCTGTCTGAACCGTGAGAATGACATGCCCGTTAGGGAGACTTTGCATCCGTAATCCTCGGTCTTTGATGAACCTGATGCCATGTATGAAACAATGAGATGACTCTGGGATTGGGGACAGAGATGTCTATCCACCGTGAGTAAAGAGAGAATAAATAACGACTTCCTCTCTGAAAACTTAACTGGTCTTACCGATTGAAAACTGGACGACATTCTGCTGACTGTTCGGAATTTAATATTAAAAATGGCCTCACCACTAACCATCGTAACAGAAAATTACCATATGGAAAAGTTATCAACGTGTCCTTTTTGGAAGCAGGAAATTACTGCAATATGTTCGAGTATCAAAAAAAAATCCACTAAACATGTTTCTGGGCATTTTTCCTCCCACTGGAGTGAGAATAGCATTCCCATTAACGGCATGAGTGAACTATTCACGTTCTCAGAATGCGCTGATGTGCAGTTGAAGGGTATAAATTCGGCTCAAGAGCCCAGGCCTGGCTCCCATGCCCACGCAGGCCCGTTCCTGTGGATTCAGGCGCTCAGTGGAAGCATTGCTTCTTTATTCCAGAAGCCTTAGTGGGTAGCCCAAGCCCCACACATCAGGGGGCTGGGTAACTGTAATTTCCCAGCAGTTTCTGTAACTTCTCCCAGATCCGACTGTTCAGGAGTGGGAGGCGCAGGCGGCTGTGAGGGTGCACATTAGGATTTAAGTCAAGCTTCATTTCTTCACATTGGCCTTGTTTCCTTTCTCTGGCTCCGGCGCATGGCAGGTTGCTTCGCTCTATCTTTTTAACAATTGTCGGTTCAGGGGCAAGGTGTGATACTTAATAACTGCCTAATGGGGCATCGGTCAGAAGAGAGAGGCTCACTGGGGTGAGGGGCCGGGAAATGAAGACACACACGCCAGCCTGCACCACCCCCTGAGATCCCAGGGACGGGGGGTGCGTGTTCCGGTGTTCTCGGGGTGAACGTGGCCATGACAGCTGGTGGCTGCTGAGGGAACAGGCACTCTGCTCCTCCTGGTTCCTGCATTGTTCCCCATTTCAGTCCTATTCCAGTGAACACGTGCAAAATTTCCCTGTTCTTTCCCCCACGGGGCTACAAATGCAGCTGGGAGAGAGGGTCGTCGGGGAAAATCTGAGGAACAAAGACAGGAGAGGGCACAGAGTGGGGTTCCGAGTGGAGACGTTCTCCAGCTGGCAGGTCAGAACAGACGGCAGATAATTGACACCTGGTGGCAAAGTCCTGTCCCAAGAGCTGGTGTCCCAACTCCAGGTACCAGCTGGGGATGCTGGGCTTGGAGCCAAGAACAGAGCCTGGGCCACAATTCACCCCCAAATGCCTCTTCCTGGAGCCAAGCATCCCAGGCTAGCTTGCCGCCCAGACAAACCTCTGATGTCCTAGGTCTGTGATTCCTTAACCACAGTGCACAAGGATTCTCCAAGCTGGATGTAGGCTGCTCTCTGCCACTTTCTTTCTGTTGAGAATTCAGAAAGCATTTGATAAAAAAATTAAAGACAAGGGGGTAGGGGAAGGAAGGAGGAAGAAACAATCTTATTCGAGGAAGTAGGGCATTAAAATGTTCCCAGACCAAAAAAAAAAATTGAAAATATCCTTTGCTGTTATAGAAATAATAAACACACATGCACAGGATGAAGCCGTTGCCTTCTGGGGTAGGAGCTGGAGGCCATTCCCTCCTCGGAGCTCCTCTTGATGCCTCGATCAGGAGAAACATCCAACCCTATTGTGTGCTTCCTCTGGCCACCGGCACCTGTCCCCTGCCTTCAGAACAGACTGTCACCTGTATACCTTGGTGGTGGACCAGCAGTGACTCCTCTGGTCCCTGTCACTTCTGAGCAGATGGAGGAATTTCCTTCTCTCTGCCCACAGCCACCTAAAGAGGCTGCCATTAAGAAATAAAGGCAACTCGGAGGTGTTCGGCACTAATTTTAAAGATGTATGTGCAACACCCATTGGGCTGGCTATTATTAAATAACAATAATAAGCATTGATGATAATAAGAAAAAAATTAAATTGTACACTTTAAATATATGCAGTTTCTTGTATGTCCATTATAGCTCAATGAAAGTTCTTAGAAAAATAAGCATTGATGAGAATGTGGAGAAATTGGAACGCTTGTGCATTGCTGGTGGGAATGTAAAGTGGTGCAGTGGCTGTGGAAAACAATACGGCAGTTCCTCAAAAAATTAATCATAGAATTACTAAATGATCCAGCAATTCCACTTCTGGGTCTATATGCAAAAGAAGTGAGAAAAAAAAAGTCTCTAAGAGATATCTCTACCCCCATGTTCATAGCAGCATTATTCACGATAACCGAAAGGTAGAAGCCACCCAAGTGTCCATCAGCGATGAACAGATTAAAAAAAATGTGGTCTATCCATACAATGGAATATAATTCAGCTAATTATTCAGCCTTAAAAAGGAAAGAAATTCTGACACAGGCTACAGCTTGGATGAACCATGAAGACATGCTAAGTGAAATAAGCCTGTTACAAAAGGACAAATACTGTATGTTTTCACTTATATGAGATCCTTAGAACCATCAGATCCACAGAGCAGAATGGTGGTTTCCAGGGGCTTGGGGGGGCGAGGGTAACCCCCATAGCTCTTGTTTAATGGGTACAGAGTTTCAGTTTGACAAGATGAAAAAAATTCTGGAGATGGATGGTGGTGATGGTTGCACGATATGAATGTACTTAATGCCACTGTAAGGTTTAAGGATTTAAGGACGGTTAAAATGGTATGTTTTATGTTATGCATATTTTACCATGATAATATATATATATATTATATGTATATGCACCTACCTAAAGCCCCTTGCATTTGGGTTTGAGTGGTAAGGGATCTTTTAGCTGGGTCACTGACCCCCAATTTGGCCCCCCTTCCCGGCTAAGAAGGAGTGGAAGGATGCAGGAAGCCACAGGCCTGACAACCAGCCAGCAGGGAGGGTCAAGTGGGCTGATGCCACCAAACCCCCCAGTCCCAGGGACTCCAGGAGGAGAGAGGAAGGTGGTGGATGAGCAGCCTAGGGGTGGGATGCTGTCCCCCAGGGAATCAGGGACCAGAACTTGAGTACATAAGTCACGTTTGGCTCCTGATGCCTCCTGGTCTACTGCATACACAGGGGCTTAGATTGGGAAATGACTTCACCATTCTGAGCCTCAGTTTCTCAACAACAAAAGGAGAAACGCCTACCGCAGGAGGCAGGAGGAGTATTCAGTGAGAATACCCTAACACCTGGCAAGTAGTAAGAACTCAGGAGTTCTTAAAATGGTTTCTAGGTTTCCTCCACACAACCAGTAACCATGCGTGCAGCGCTCAAGGCCACAGACTGACCGCTGGGCTCCGCAGGAGAGGAAGACATCCATGACCCTTCTGACCCTGAGATGCTGGAACAGGTCATTGAACCTGAACAAACTCTAAAATCCTGAGCTCCGTGTCTGGGATATAAAATGTGAGCTCTAATCCACTGCAAACCCCACGAGAGAGTGTTGGGATTTTTTGCCTTTTTCCAGCAAAGCATTAATTTTTACAAGAAACATCCTTTCTGTTAGCCAGTTCCAGAAAGCTAGAACACTCTCTACTTAAAAAAAAAAAAATAGAAGCTGTTGAAATAAAATGTTTCCCTCTCAGACACAGTACAGCTTATAGCCCAAAGCACATGAGGTTTAATTTAAGATGAGACATTTAAGTACGAGGTGTAGCAGGAAAGGCTGTGAATTCTGCATCTGTTGGATGCCATCCTCCTCCTGCTGAAGTTAGGATTCAGGAAGTTTCCTTTGCCAAGTAGGCGAAGGAGGGGTATAAGGCTGCAGGTACCCGCCTGGGAGCCATCAGCCTATGGAGTGGACAGGAATCACAGCCATGAGGCCAGGTGGTGGATACCGGGGAGACGTGAGGCTGGGGGACCAGAGTTCTTCCTGTGCCTATATCCAAAATAACCCTCACGGATACAAAAACTCGAAGGTACTGGGCGATAAGAATTGAATGTAGGGATCCTACATGCCACGAGGTGTAGCGAAAAAATAAAAGAAATTTTTAAAAAAGAATTAATTGAGTGTAAAAATACATTCAATTATATATGAAATAATATACACAAAAATATACGTATAAAATTAAAAAATATAAATATATTAAATACATATATAATAACATGCATGAAATATACATGTATGCTTGTAAATATTATTTTTTTATGTACCTGAAAATAACCAATGAGAAAGGAAAAATTCAGACCTGGCAGAAGGACTCTGGGATGGCTTCTTGGTGGCATATGAGCAAGACGTTGAGGGAGAGAAAGAATTTCAGCAGAGTAGAGAGCGAAAGATAAAAGCAGAATTTGATGTGGGGCTAGCACAAGTCACATATATAGAATGCAGTATAGGGAGTAATGGAAAATAGACCCGAGAGCTAGGTTGTAGCTGGATTAAGGCAGGTCCTGAGGATGCCAAGGCGTGTGGATGTTGTTTGGCGCCACTGGAAAAGCACTGAAGTTGCGACCAGGTGATTATAGAGTCAGAGCCATGTGACAGTAAGGCCACCAATGGGGTTTCTCATCATCACTGTGTGGGGGGAAGGTTCAGGCAGTCCTAGGGGAACAACAGGGGAGATGCGGGGGCAGTCAGGGGGCTTAGGACGGTGGCCGTTTGCCAATGAGCACAGACATATTTTAGTATGTCCACCACTGGTCTGGCTGTACCCGTGTCCACTGGCTCAATACCAGGCCGGTCGAGGGCTCTCTAAACCCACACCCAGAGGGGAATATGTGTCAATTTCCCCAAGAGGACCTGCTTCATTAGTTCATGGGTTTCTTTCAAGACCCTTGGGTTTCCTCTCTGTCATACAACTCTCTTGCAAAATCTCCTGCACGGAGTTCACGGCATGAAGTTCTGGAGCCCTTCCTTAGGTCACAACTACGTTCCTTTTCTTCCACAATTCATATTCTGTTGTTACTTCTGGCCAGTTAGAATGATAGTGAGCCCCCTTGATTAGGGCTGAACCACAGAAGAGAGAGACGAAGGGCATGGGAAGGAAGAGAGGATTGAACGAAACACCAGGAGACAAGCATCTATCAGCCTTTGCCACTGAGTGACAAGAGCAGACGAGAGAGGAAGTGTTTTCAAGGCAGATGCAGCTTCCAAGTGCAGGTAAGCGGAAGAAAAGGCACATCATTCATAGGACTAGGGCAGTTGGGAGAATGAGCTGGGGTGGGGAGAAAAGGGAAAAGGAGAAATCAAGTTGGTTTTAAACAAGTGGCGTGGGAGACATCCAAACGGAAATATCGGCGGGCAGTTGGCAACGTGGGAGGAGAGCTGTCAGAACCAGAGGTAAAGACTTGAAAGGCTTTGGAATAAGAACTACAGGACTGGATTCTCCCAAGAAAGAAGGAAAAGAGCCAGAGGCTGAAGAGAGAACCTTGGGGGCCTGCTCACTTCTGAAACAGCAGGAAGACAGGAAGGAAGAAGGATGGGGGAGGGCGTGGTGGGGAGGAGGGGGTAGGTCAGGGCCTTGGCATGAAGGAGGCAGGATGCTGAATCAATGGAGGAAGAATTGGACAGATAGGGTACCCTTATGGACTTTTTTCATTTTTTTGTTAACATTTTTATGCAGATGTTATGGACATACAGTACAATTACCCCACTTATCATGTATAATTCAGTGGTTTTTAGTATATTCACAGAGTTATACAGTCATCACCACAATCAATTTTAGAACATTTCGTCACCCCAGAAAATTTACACTCTTATCCCTCACACCCCAAACCCAAATGCCCCTAGCAGAAGGCAACTATAATCTACTTTCCATCTCTATAGATTGGCCAATCTGGGAGCTTCACGTAAATGGAATCCTCAGTTATTAGTCTTTTGTGACTGCCTTCTTTCACTAAGAATAATGTTTCCAAAGTTCAACCATATTGTAGCATGCGTCAATGCTTCATTTCTTGTTATGGTCAAACAACATTTCATTGTATAGATGGGACACGTTTTGTGCGGTCATTCATCAGGTGATGGTCATTTGGGTTGTCTCCTATTTGGGGCTGTTATGGATAATCCTGCTACAAACATTCATGTACAAGGTTTTGTGTGCACATTTGTTTTCATTTCCCTTGGGTCAGTACTTGGGAGTGGAATTGCTGGATCAAATGGTAACTCTATGTTTAACTTTATAAGGAAGCGCTGGTCTGTTTTCCAAAGTGACTGTGCCGTTTTACATTCCCACTAGCAGTGCATGAGGCTTCCAGTTTCTCCACATTCTCACCAACATCTGTTTATTTTCATGTTTTGTTTTGTTTTAAAATAATAGCCAACCTTGTGAGTGTGAAGTAGTGTCTCCTTGTGGCTTTAATTTGCATTTCCTAATGACTCGGGATGTTGAGTATCTTTTCACATGCTTCTTGGCCATGCATATATCATCTTTGAAGAAAAATCTATTCAGATCCTTTGCCCATTTTTAAAAAATGGGTTGTCTTTTTGAGTTGTAAGAGTTTGGTTTTTTTTTAATATATATTTCAGATGCAAGACCCTTGCCAGATATGTGACATGCAAATATCTTCTCCCATTCTTTGAGTTGCCCTTTTACTTTCTTGATAGTATGAGTTCTTAGACTTTTTTTTTTAATATTCCAGATAGAAGTCCCTTAACAGATTTATGACGCGAAAATATTTTCTCCCTTTTTGTGGGTTGCCCATTTGCTTTCTTGATGTATCATCACAAGTTTTTATTTTTGATGAAGTCCAACTTGTCTATTTCCCTGCCTTTGGTTGCTTGTACTTTTGGTGTCCTATCTAAGAATTCTTGGACATGTCCAAGGTCATAAAGATTTATCCCTATGTTTTCTTCTAAGAGTTTTATAGTTTTAACTCTTATATTTATGAATTTGATCCATTTCAAGTTAATGTTTTATATAGTGTGAAGTTGGGGTCCAACTTCTTTCTTTTGTGTATTGATATCCTCTTGTCCCAGCATGATTTGTTACAAAAGACTATTCTTTCCCTATTGAATTACCTTGGCATCCTTGTCAAAATCAATTGGCCGTAATTGTGAGGGTTTATTTCTAAGCTCTCAGTTCTATTTCCTTAATGTTTTATACTTGCCATCCATGCACTATCCTCATATTTTTATTTTTATGTTAATTTAGAGTATGAATATCTATTTGACTTGTGGGCTCAGGTCAGTATCTTAGACGTTAGACCCCCAGCTGCCTGTGAGTTCAAACAATGCCTACAGAATCCACTTTGTACAGCACAGGCACAGCTTGCTGTGTTTAATAAACCCCCCTGGGTAATATGCCTTTAAACTTAATGTCCCTCCCTGCCAGCTTCACTTTCTCTGAAGACCACAATCAAGCCAACTGGCTCTCAACACAGCCTGAAGTCCTCAGGTATTGGCTCAGCTCTATGCTTTAGACTTGGCCAGACTGGACTCTGATTCAATCTGGACTCTCTCCGAATGATAACAAGGTGAAAGATGGGATGTAATATTTTAAAGCAGTTCATTTCCACGAAGCAGGATTGGAGAGGGGACAGAGTGAGAATGAGAAAGAAGAAATGACTGGAAGATACGGAGAGAAAGGGAAGGAATAAAGAAATAGGAAAATAGGGAGAAGAATTGAGGAAGGAGGCTTATTCTTATCCATCACATGGCCAGGTATGCCCATGGCCAGCAAAACTGGAGGGTGGTCAAAGCATCAGCTTGCGCAGCAGGGAGACCCTCTCTCCATCCTGCCTCTGCTTCCTGCTGGCCGTGTTCCCTGTGCAAGTAACGTAACCCCTCCAGCCCCCATTCCGTCATCTGTCAAAGGGGATAATAAGGAAAGCGTCCTCAGAGGGTGGTTGTGAAGATTAAATAAATGAATATCTGCTCACTCTTAACCCAGGGGCTGGCACAGCAGGGGCAATAAAATTAGCTCAAAGCATGTAACGCTTGAACAATCCCCTACTTGTGAAATCACCAACTATCTAAATCAGTTATATACATTAGATGTTGTTACATGTGATGTACATTAGAATCTTCTGAAAGGCTTCTTAACCTACTTTGCTGGGCCCCATCGCCAGGGTTTCTGATTCAGCAGATCTGGGTGGGGCTTGAGAATTTGTATTTCTAACAAGTTCCTGGGTGAAGCTGATGCTGTCAGCTCGAGGAATACCCTTTGAGAACCACTGGTCTGAATCATTCAGGGCCAAGAAAACAAAATGCTGCCCACTGGCATCTTAAATTTGCAAGTGAAAAGTCTTTAAAGAAAAGCTATCGTACTCAGTCAGTCCCAGACAATAGACACTTTGCCCCATCTGAACCTGGCTAATATCATAAAAAGGAAAAGTGGCTTTCATTAGAAATTTCTGGAATGCAAAAATACAGTCAAGCCTCCTTGCCATGATAAAAGCATCTTTCACTTCAGGGCAAAATCTCCTTTGCCTTGAAAGAAAGAAATCGAGAGAGACATGCAATAGCACGTGTTAGAAACATCGAATGAGATTGTCTTTGTTAGAGAATCATGTTCACTGTCAATGCAAGGGTTAGACCCAAGCCATTGAGAAAAGCTGCTTTCTCACCAAAACCTTGTAACAAAGCACACTGAGAAAATAATGCTTGTCCATACAGGAAATGCATCTCTTCTGCCTACTTGGGAGGGGCTATAAATAGCTCCTTGGAGAACATTTTTCTATCATTAGCTTTTCACTTCAAGTGAACTGTGTGTAATGAATTTTGGATCCCTAAATGTTCTTCTTGGGCAAAGTACATGGTAGATTATGCATCTGTTAGTATAGAAACTTGACTTTTTGAATAACATTGCACCCAAGTCAGAGAATTTTTAAATGAGACAGAAATGGAAACCACTCAGAAACAAGATGAAGATGCCCATTGAGGATCCAGGTGCTCTTACAAACAGACACGTGTAAACACATTAAATGACCTCTTCTTAGCTGAGTTCAATGGGACATGAGCTGAGAACAGCAAAAGACAATGGCCACTTGTGTGTCAACACAGCTGTCTTTCTGCCTTGCATTTAAAGGGTGTTTCTCACACAGGTTGGAAAAGCACGTCTCAGCAGCTGGCAGGTCCCTTCGTGTATATGCAGGCTAGGAGAAAATGCCTTACAGAGAGGAAATGATTTCTCCTACACTGTACGTGCTTTAGCTCTGACTCTACAATTGCTTTTGAAATCCGCTCAGCTAATTGCAGGAGCTGAGAAACACCCCCCATCCTTCTGGCACATTTATAGCCCACCCACATTTGCAACCCTTAGGACCTTCCTTCCTCCAGCTCTGGGCACCCTGTACACAAAAGACTTTTCCTCCATTCACTTTCTAGATGCTTTGAAGCCACGGTTCCTTCTGTATTCCACAGGCTCACCACTTTCTACAGGCTGTGAAAGGTGGAGTTGTTTAAATACTTCCTGGGAGCAAATCTAAGCTAAGCGTCTCCCCAAGCAAACACTCTACTTCCAGTGAGAAAGGCTACATCCCCAGCCATTGCCTTAACAGAAGGATGACCAGAGGTAGCAGCTGAGCAATGCATCCTCCTTGGGCCGGCCCACCCTGGTCCCACTCTCATGGGCCAAGAGAGGAAAGCTTGACTGTCACCCAAACTTTCCCTTTCACAGGAGGAATTTGCTTCCTTTCCCAGCCTGTGACCTAGAGCCAGTTTGAAGATCACATATGTTGACAAAAGGACACTCCCATTCAGGTCATCACCAAAGTCCAAACAGTGCCCTTGGCAAGATGCCGAGAAGGCCAATAACACACATATCGACCCAGTGATTTTATTTCCTCCTGTGGTTTATCAGGACCAAGTGTTGCTCTTTTGCCAACCCCAAGCCTTCATGCTAGAATTCTATTTCAAGGGCTTGGAAGAGGCTGATTCAAGAATGGAGTAAAGATATTAATAACTGATGTATTGAGAGGAGAACAAGAGAAAACAGAGACAAGAAGCGTGCATCCAGGGAGCAGCACGTGCCTGCTTTGGGACCCGCTCATTATCCATGATCTGTTATCCCCAGATCTCATGGGGAGTGAATGATGCCACAACTATCTCTGTGCTGGCATCTGACACAGCCAAGTGCTGGATTGGGTGGAAGGGATGGAGCATGGGAGCCATGGTCTTCCAGCAGAGATCAAAACCTACTCTGCCATGTATCTGCTAAGACACTGAAGGTACCTGGAGCCTGTTAGATTCCTTATCTGTCACCTGAAAATCCTGAATCCCTGTTTTAGAGGGCCTTCTGAAGATGAAATGAGGTCATATAAATACCTGGCATGTAAGTATTACACAAATGTTACCTGTTATTACTGACGACTTACTAAAATGTCACTTTAAAAACCTTCTTAACCAGACAACGGAATATTATTCTGTGCTAAAAGGAAATGAGTTCTATGAAAAGACCTGGAGAAAACCTAAATGCATTTTAATAAGTGAAAGAAGCCAATCTGAAAAGCTAGATACTGTGTGAGTCTAATTATATGACATTCTGGAAAAGCAAAATTATGGAGACGGTAAAAAGATTAGTGATTGCCAGGGTTTAGTGGAGCGGGTGGGATGAATAGGTGGAGTGCAGAGGATTTTTAGGGCAGTGAAAAGACTCTGTATGATCCTATAATGACAGATGCAAGTCATTATACTTTAATCCAAACCCACTGAAATGTAACACCAGGAGTCAACCCTACTGTAAAGTGTAAATGTGGGTGATGATGATGTCAGTGGAGGTTCCTGGATTGTAACAGACGTACCGCTCTGGTGGGGGATACTGATGGTGGGGAAGCCTGGGGGAAGAGGGTCAGGAAATATATGGGAACTCAGTACTTTTTTGTTTATCCATTTTATTTCATTTTTTAAACTTTTTATTTTATATTGGCATATAGCCAATCAACAATGTTGTGATAGTTTCAGGTGCACAGCAAAGCAACTCAGCCATGCATATACAGGTATCCATTCTCCCCCAGACTCCTGGGTACTCAGTTCTTTCTGATCAATTTTGGTGCTAACCTAAAACTGCTCTAAAATTAAAGACTTTTTTTTTTTTAAAGATCCTCTTAGAAGAGAAACAAATGGGACCTAAAATCAAAGTTTATTAGAGAAAATGTACATGAAGGGACTTCCTCAGGTGGCTTAACTATAAGGAAAGATTATTCTCAAGTGCCTATATTGTCAATAGTCTTACCACCTCTTTTTTCTGGTGCGTGTGTGTGTGCGTATGTGTGTGGTGTTTGCATGCGCTCACACGTACCATTTCCTCCTGTGGTCCTCAGAAGCTCTGCAATTAACTAGTGGGGATTAGCTGAGGCTTTGAGGCTTTGTCACCTCCAGACTCCGCCAGCCCAGATTTCTCCCTGGGCCCTCCATGCCAGCTTTGTAAGGAAATCTTACTTCATTCTTTGGTTTGCCAACCACATGATCTAATAGGCACCAATGCCAAGTCCAGTCCTCACTCTCCCAGGCAAGCTGCACAAGGCCTTGATTCTCTCCTGGTAGCATCTTCAGGCCCAGCCTGCTGCAGTGACCAAATCCCCAACCCCATCCTGCACTTTTCTCTTGCTATGAAGCTTCTGCAGAACCAAGGCATTCAAATTCTAACCTTGGTATTTCAAATGCAGGTGGACATTCTTGAATCTTTTTCCTCTCGGTGCTCATCAGCCCTGGCCTCTGAGCATTCAGTCTCCAGTTATGGGCTCTGAGGTCTCTTCTTCATCCTTATTGTGACCTAAGTTTCCCTTCTGCCTTGGTTGCAACAATTTTCTTCCCTAGGGTGATGTTATTCTACTTAATGATGCATAGAATTGTGTTTTGTTTTCCTTTTTAATTTTATGTGAAAACTGCTACTTAGAGGTAAGAATCCATAAAAGGGTTTCTGGGCATTCATACCAAAAAAAAAAAAAAAATAGGCCCTTCTATTTTATAATTAGTTTTTTAAAAAACCCATGATGATATTATCCAGCATAGAACACTGCCCTTGCTGTTTCTCCTAAAGTGTGTGTTTAATTTATCAACTATACATGCCTAATATGGCTCCTCGACCCTGAGCTAGTGCTGTAGTTTTTGTAACCGTCCACATGTTCTCACCTGTGTGTCCACATGTGGACACTTCTAGTGTACGTATTTTGAGAATTTCATTGGCTAAATATTTTTAATCAGGATGTGCCACAACTACTGTGAGGGAAAAGAATATCCAATTAGACTGCAAAAATTTTATTTATTTATTTATTTATTTATTTATTTATTTATTTATTGGCTGCGTTGGGTCTTTGTTGCTGTGCATGGGCTTTCTCCAGCTGCGGTGAGCGCGGGCTACTCTTCATTGCAGTGCATGGGTTTCTCACTGGGTGGCTTCTTGATGTGGAGCACGGGCTCGAGGCATGTGGGCTTCAGTAGTTGTGGCTAATGGGCTCCAGAGTGCAGGCTCAGTAGTTGTGGCACACTGGCGTAGCTGCTCCAAGGCACATGGAATCTTCCCAGACCAGGGATCAAACCTACGTCCCCTGCATTAGCAGGTGGATTCTTAACCCCTGTGTCATCAGGGAAGTCCAAGACTGCAAAAATTTTGAACTATTTCTCTGCTATCTTCAAAGGCTGACATAAATGACTAGAATGAAACAATTTGATCCTCCCCTCCATAAATATGCATTCTTTGAAAAACAGCTGGGGTTCCTGGATATATCACTGCAGCATTTAATTAATAAAGCCACGTTCCTTTAAAGGACAAACCTCATGAGACTTGAGAATTTCCCCAAGTTGGCAATGCAGTTTTGAGATGGTTCCTGTGCTCCATTATTTTGATTAATGCACAGATTATGATCCAATGTGACTTTATCTGGTCAAAGAAAAATTCTAGCAGCAATGTCACCTCCTCCAGGAAGCCCATTCTGATTCCTTCCTTTGAACCCACGTGGAACCTGGTCTTCTGGCACTCACCCTATTTGGCCTTAACTTTATCCCTGCCTCTACATTATAAACCCTTCTTATACAGACATAAACTGCTGTCAAGTTTCCCTCCATCCTTCACAGGCCAAGCCCAAGCTGATTCATGACAAGCCTTCAACAAATGCTGATAAAAGGAACTGAACCGCCAAATGCATAGAATGAACAGGAGGTAAACTTCCCTCTTTGACTATTGTCTACATTTGGGGAAAGGGTGTGATGTGCTCTGGTCCTGACTGGGTTCTCTGTTGTAGACTCCACTCCCCCTTATGGTCAGACAGGTGTCCTACCCCAGTGGAATTAACACTAGGAGACCACATGGTGCCTGGAATAAGTACAACTCCATATACAACATCTTCATGATCAAAAGGCAGGAACCACACATTTAATAGGATATCCTACTAGGCAACAGGTAAAAACAGACCATAGCAAAAATACTTGCACTGTGGAATTACTTGCTGTGTTATTTCTGTAGGCCATTTGTTTCCTAAAAGATCATTTAACGATTGTTCAACTAGTTCCCAAAAGGGAGAAGGAGGAGGGAGCTGGAATCTCTTTCAAAGCAAGAAAGGAAGGGAGGTGGCTTTAAAATTCTGCATTAAATCCGGTTAAAAGCACACAACTTTATCCTTTAGTAGATATTAGTCATGGCCACCCTTTAAGGGCAGGGCGAAACCTACTTGCCCGAAGGAAAGGGAGGGGGTAGAAAAACAAAGCAAAACAAAGTTTTAAAACGTTCTCCTTTTGGAAAGGGAGGGACTTCAAAACCACAAAGAGCCAAATGCCTCCTCCTCCTTCTTGAAAAGCCCTCCAAATCAGAAGCAAGCCTAAGAATAACAGCTTCTCAGGATGCACAAAGCTCCTGCAGCTGATTATTTTTCAGGGGGAGAATTAGACAAAAATAATACAAGTGGGAAATAAAGAGAATGACCTACTTTACGGGGGGGAAAAAGGAGCTCTGTGTGAGCGTTTTGATCTAATTGACAGCGCAGAGTTGCATGCCCAAATAAGGCGCTATGGGTCGGGTCTGCGCGGGAGAGGGTTTGTCTTGAACTCAAGCGGAGAGAGGATAACGCCACAGGGCCCTGGAACCAAGTGGGGGCCCCGTCTGATGTTCAGAGGAAAGGCCCTAGGAGATTCCTTCTGGCCACAAAACTGAGTCTGATGGAAAAGGACCTGTGGGGGCGCTTTCCTCTCCAGGGCCACTTGTCGGAATGTGGGAAGGACCCAGAGACGTCCGAAAAAAGGCTGCTGGGCGCAGAGCGTTGCGCCAGGCACTGTACCTCTGTGATGTCTGGGAAGGGTGACCTCCCGGGGTTAGACCTCTCTCCTTTGGGCTTCTCCCCAGGCGCCTCCACGTGGGGAACGCCACCGCCAAGGATGGAGTAGGGTCTGCGAGCCTAGGGGAACCCGGTCACCGTTCCGGGCCTCGGCGGGGCGCGTGGTCTCCCTTTCCCATCCGACTCTGCCTCGGAGCCCCGCAGAGTGTGGAATAGCAGCTCCTGGCTCCCCGGACTATTTATGTGCACGTGTCTGTGTTCGGTGAAAGCCTCCCTGTTTTCTCCCGCGCGCTGCTCCAGCTTCTCCTTTTCTTGGATTCTCGCCTGTCTCCTCCCACGGAGGAGAAAAAAAAAAGGTCACGTATGTTTGGAAAAATATGTAGGTCAGTGGAACATTTCCTGCACTGGTGCAAAAGGAGAGGAGGGCAGCGGGGGAGGGGAGGGAGCGGTGCTGCGGGTGCGCGCTCCTGGCCATGGTCACCCACCCCTCGTGCCTCTGCTTAGGAGGGGGGGCAATGAGCCGGCTTCTTCCCATCCTTGACCCGTTTTCCGGACCAGCTACGTTTGCCTTGGAAGAAACAGCGATCATTCCTCCCCAGCAGGCGCCGCGGTCCTCCGCGAACAGCGCTCACTGCGTCTCCCAGACCCCCGCCGCCTCTCACTGAGAAAGCGCAGTGGTCGGCGCGCAGAGACGCGCCTAGTGCCCTGGCTGGGGCTCCACACGCAGGCCTGCCCCGCCAGGGCGGCGTGCAGGGGACTGCGGTGGCGCGTTCGTCCCCCAAAGCACGGGACAGCGGGGTGGCAGCGGGCAGAGCAAGGGTCGGCACCAGACAGGGGAGGAAGATTCCCTGCCGCCCCCACTGACAACTTTAACGGGACCTCAGCTGGCAGCCCCGCATCCTCTGGCTTCTCCTCCGCCCAGTTCTCCTCTAAGCACCCCCGCCCCCGCCCCGCAGCCCGTCCCGACCCCGTGCCCCCGGCCGGACCCCGCCGCGCGTCCCCAGCAGCCCAGCGGAGGGGCGGCGGCCTCGGGGCGCGGGTATCTGTGCCGCCCAGGAAAGCTGGGTGGTCCGGGGGTCCATCTGCCTGTACGGCGCGCAGGGTGCGTGTCCCAGGTCTGGGTCGCGGCCAGGGTCCGGCGTGCGGCCAGGAGAGACCCGGCCGGCGGCGGCAGCGGGAGCGGAGGGAAGGAGGAGGAGGAGGAGGAGGCGGTGGAGGAGGAGGAGGACCAGCGGGAGGCGGGAGGAGGGAGGGGGAGGAGGAAGAGGCGGCGGCGGCTCTCCCCGCCGGCTCTGCGTGCGGAAGAGTTTGCCGCGCGAGCAGCCGGCCTCCCGCAGGAGCCAAGGGACCCGCGGCGGCGGCGGCCCGGGAGCCGCGGCCGTGTAGCTCCGAGACCCGCAGCCGCGGCGGCGGCGGCGGCGGCGGCTGCGGCTGCGGCAGCGAGAGCAGCGCCTCCCGCCGCCGCCCGGGAGGAGCTCGCCGCGCCCGCTCGCCGCCTCGGCTCCCAGCGGCGGCGGCGGCGGCGGGAGGCGCGTCTCCCCGGCCCAGTCCGCGCCCGGCCCCGCGGGGCCGCCCCGGCCCGCTCCGAGGTAAGGGCCGCGCCTGGGGACGCGGGGGGCCTGGGTGAGAGGACGTGCGCGCGGGGTCGGGGGACTCGGTCACCTGCTCGCAGGCGCGGTGGACGCACGGGGCGGGGAGGGACGCTCGGGCCCGGGGCTGCGCGGCACGGGGTTCGGGGGCGCGGGGCGGTGGGTCCCCACCTCCAGCCCCCGGTCCCGCGGCGGGGACATCGCTTCCTGCGGGACCGCAGCAACGGCCGGGAGGGTGGGCTCCGGGTGCGTCTCGCCGTAGGAGGCAGAGGACCAGACACCCCGAACCTCAGGATCTGGGGTGCTCAGAGAGTACCGTCGGGGTGGGCGGAGGCCGTGCCCGGGTAGCAGCCTCGAGGGTCGCGCATTGGCCTCCCTGAGCCCCATCGTGCGCCCTCCGGGGGCGTGGGGCGCCGGGGACCCCCGGAGAGTGTGGAGTGCGCGCCCCGCGCCCACGGTCTCTCTGGGTCCCTAGATCGGAATTGGTTCCGGGCCGTAATGCGTGCCGAGCCTACCCCCTGGACGCCCGGAGACAGCGTAGCCCGGCCCTTCGCGCCGCCTTGCCACCCAGAGCTCCCCAGGTTGGATGCCAGCGTGTTGTTTTGTTGGGAGGTGTACCCCTCACCGAGGCGAGGAGGGAGGCTTACCTTTGACCTTTCTGTAGAGAGCCGCGGGGTCGGTCACCTGGGGGGGGGGGGTAGGGACGGGTTCCAAGGGGCCAAATTAAAAACCAGCCCCGCTCCTCTGCCTGCCACTCCTTAACTGCTCAAGGTAAGAAAGTTTGTTTTCAGCCCTGTGATTCATAAATAATTAGTAACCAGTTTTGTTGATTAAGCAAGATGGAAACCTTAAACATACACACGCACTTCCAGAAAGTCTAAAAGCTCGCAAGGTTGTATCCGGGAGGCTTTAGTTTGGAAAGTTAAAAGCCCCTGAGTTCAACACGTGTTCAGAAGGGGTCCGAAAGGGGAGAGCTTGGCGAGTTTCACCTTCAGTACCTGCTCCTTTGATTCATTAAATTGATTGGCCTGTTTCTTTCAGGTAAAATATTGAGTAGTTATTAACTTAATTCGCAGAGAGGAACTAGTCATTCTCGATCATTTAGAACCCAAGCCTTCTTTTCCTTAATTAGGAGGGTTTTCCCCATTTGGACTTCCCAGATAATTAGCTCTAAGGCAGTTCCTGGCAGGGTTCAGCCGTGTCCATCCCTCTGTCTGTCAGACACTAACTAACTCAGTACCCAAGCAGTGAATTGATCAACTCAGTTTGACCTTCATTAAAACGCAGCAAGATATAATTGCTCTTCCTTGGGAGGTGCCAGTTCAAAATTCAAGGGCAAGTAGTAGCTCGGTCTTTCTGCCCAGAAGATTTCTTAAAGGAGAAGTTTGCCCCAGATAACCCCCCAATGTATTTTAAAATAACTACCCAATACATATGATGTTTAAAAGAGCTATTTAGGCTTGGGCCACTATTTTGCAAAAGCAAAAAAAATTCTGTTGGATTGCACAGCTAAACCAGAACTGGTAGAAATATTGGCATGTCTCAGCAGTCTACTTGAAGATTTAGTTAAAAATAAAGTGTGCACTGTAAAGCTTTCAATAATTGTCTTCCATCTCACAGAGAGACGTGGAGTGTGGCTTAGAAGCATTGTAAATATGCTGCTTTTAGCCATTTTCTTCTCGGAAATCGATGCCTCTACTTATTTGCTGATCTGTCCCCCTGTAGCAGAGGTAGAATTGGTTTTATTCTCGCTGCTCCCCATAGTAACTCCTGTGGAGGCCAGAGAAGGGAATATATTCTAGAGGAAATATGTTGTTAATAAAACGTTACCCCCCAAAGAGTTAAACATGCCAAGAAAAGAGCCAAGTGAGGCTTCACTAATTAGTGTGATGAAAAGAATTCCATGATTGGAGAAGCCAGTGTTCAGATGGTGACTCAAGAATTCATCTTTCTGTAGAAAATAACAATTGTTTTTAAGCTCATTTGATTCTTGTAAGCGTTTGGGCCCTTTTTACTATTTCTGGCTATTTTATTATGAAAATGGTAAAAAAAATAGTAAAGGTTATTTAAAACGATCACATCATCTGATGTGTGTCGTTATGAAGTTGAATTCATCTTATTTTTGAAACAATCTTTCTTAACTCTTGGTAATCTTTATAGCTGGCTCTTAAGCACTGATACTAGTTTTTAGGTTACATGTTCAGGATTAGTGATTTATTTCAGATTAAAATAATAATGCGTTCATGTGTTCTTTATATCATCACCTTTGTATGGTAATTTTTCATTGTCTGGCTTTTGAAACTTAAGCTTCCAGAGGGCTAAGTCCTTTTCCTTAATTTTTAAAACAAGTATGTATTTTATTCTTTCTGTGAAAAGTCAGTTTTTCCATGGTGATCTGGGCACTGACTGTCCCATGCTGATCCCATGCACAGGGTGGCATCTATTTCCCAAGAGAGGTCAGATTGTGAGGTGTTGAAAATAGCCCAGTGACGCTGTGTTCTTGGCTTCCTTATGGCAACGGTCTAATTGGTTACATCAAAGAAGTGTCTAATTGAGTTTTGCATTTAAATAGTGGAAATGATACTTACGCATTATTTGCTTACAGAAATATTTGAGTAGTGTGTTTCCGATCTTCATTCTGTGTGTAGCAAAGATAGGAGGTCAGGGAATGCCACATTCATATGCCCCCCAGCATCTCATCCCTAGGAGGCCTTGTTCATCATCAATGCTCAGTAATAAGTAGGTGCAGGAAATGAGCTGACTTGTGGATGACAGTTATCCAAAGGGTAGAAGTTGCTGAATGCTAATAGGGTACTTAACTCTGAGTAATTCTAGTTTGAATCTGAAGGTGATTAATAGCACCTTAGAGCACTAAATAAACACTCATTAAATGTGAACATATGTTTAAAGGGGAAATTTTTTTAATGCAGTCTTTATCTAAGGCACTACTGTTTCTCACTGAATTCTTTGAGCTTGGGGACCACTTGGCATTTTAAGCAAAGTAATCTCTTTGGAAAACTTCCCCCAGAGATCACTTGAACTTCTTTGGGTCATAAGACAATGTGTGGTTTCCATATGATGATTCAGAATAGAAATGAGAGAGTTTATTTTCTATGTTGGTGTGAAAAAAACAAAAACAAAAGTATATTAAAAAGGTGGAGGGTCAGAACATCGCATGTCAAACTTTACAGCACTTGGCATTGATTGTCTGGGGACCTTGGGAAGTGCAGGTGCTGACTCAGCAGGTCTGGGTTGGGACTTAAGATTCTGCATTTCTTACAAGCTCCCAGGTGCCCTGGAGACTGTGACACAATACCAAGGTTCTGGAATATTCTTAATTCAATTCAGCCTGTGTTGACCAAGCATCTACTGCGTAGTAGGCCCAGGTGATAGAAAAAGAAAGAACATGGGCCCTCCCTGTCCTCAAGGAGCTAAGATGAGGAAGGAAGAATCCTTCTAGACTGAAATGAGGCCCTGGGACACCACTCTTCAGGAGGGTGGCCAGAGAGGGGCCCAGGAAAGGGAATTTTTCTGGTAGGGCTCCCATGTTGGTCAACCTTGACCTCTAGTCTTTGAATGGAAAGCTCTGTGACTCGCCAGAAAATAAAATGCAGATATTGAAATCAGACAGAGCTGGGGTAGCCTCTCTGATCAGCTACTGTATGACTTGGGGCAACTTTGTTTTTAAACCTGAGTCTCAGTACCCTGGTCAGAAAACTAGTGGGAATAATGCTTACCTTGTCAAGTTGGTTGGATGACCAGTGAAGGACACACATCAGGCATAACAAAAGGGATTGCTTTTATTACTGCTGATGGGAGAGAGAGGACTGCTAGGCAAGGAGGAAGAAGAGGTCCCTAAAAATATTTTTGCATGTAGTTCACCAATTAGAGATTTCATTTGGTTAATCAACAAACCCAAGGCTGGCAATAGAGAACCCATCCTGGGGCTGGAGGGCGGGCAGCTGTGCAAGTTAATGAATGCAAAACGGGTTGATAAGGAGCATCCGCATCTCCACTCTTCTCCTGCCGGGCCCTGGCTTCAGGTGAGCCTCCGTGATACTCTTCTAGCAATATATTTACCTGAGGCTGTTCCTGGTACTCACCCTGTAGGTTCTGTTGATCAAGACCGACTGGTGTTTGTGGCCATCAGGCATGCCTTAAAAATATGTTTCCGGGGGAGAAGGGCATTGATGCATCCCTGGCCGGGCCCTTTTAAGGGTCAGAGCCATCCATCAGCCCTCTTCAGTATAATCTGGGTTCCCTGAAGGCAGTGCAGGGCGGGTCGAATTCACCACCCCGTGTTTTATTCTTCATGCTCTGAGGTGATTGCTTCCTCCTGCTGTCTGGGGAAGATGGATGTTCCAAGGTAGTGGTCTCCTTCACCCTGGTTTTAGGCGGGCTAATCTGGGTGTCCCTCTAGATACTTCAGCCCACATTGCTCTTGTATGTATGTGTGAGAGCTCCACTTATTCCTTGCAAAGGCGATTTCTCTGCTCCTACTCCTACTCCATGCCCCGTCAAAATATAACTTGAAAACCAAGTGCAAGAGAACGGCGACGGCTGTGTGACTCTGTGATATGTGTAAGGGAAGGACAAGTAGAGCAGTGATTGGAGCCAAAGCAGACCTGGGGGGAGGGGGATGGTAACAGGGAAGGGAAAGGGGGGCAGGGAGCATCTGAACAGTTAAAATGGAGATCCGAGCAGAGGCGGGGCCAGAGGCTAGGAGGTGGGACCCAGGACCCAGACTGTGCATTTTGCTACTTTGCTGAAGGCCATGGAGGATTATGTCCCAGGTCACTGAATATCGTCCGGGCTTCGGTGGATACGAGCCCTTCTAAAAGAAGGCAGGTGACAGATCCTGGAAGGCAGGATCCTTCCAGATCCTCTTCTGTACCAAAACTGGCGCTGTGCAATTTCACGAGGGATATCTCTGCCCCTTGAAAGTCAAAATATTGAGAACTAGAGAACATTGTAAAAGTCATCATTTTTCTGTTATAAAAGTATACTTAATTTTTGGCAAATGTAGAAAAGATTGAAGAAAATGAAGATTACCCGCAATCTCGAAGTGTATTTAGTCTTTTTTCTATGCATTAACATTTTTTTAATCTTAGATTAAATATATATGTAATCTTATAAAATTTTCAAATAACCCAGAACCACTTCTAGTAAAAAGAAAAAGATCTCCTTCACCCTCTGGTCCTGCCTAATAGTCACCCCCTTTTTTCTGTTTGGTAGAAACCTCATTTTGCTCTGGGAGTCTACCTTCCTCCGTGTCTCAGGGGTAAATCCTGATTGGCTGAGCAACCCTGGGGCGGGGCCTATTGTCCTCATCAGTGATTGGCTCAAGGCTAGCAGGTGGCCCTCATCCTGGCCAATCAACATGAGGGTGGGTTACTGGGCGGCTTCCCTAACTCTTAAAAAGAGGTGTGGGAGAAAGCAGCTTCTTTTCTTCTTCTGGACCCTACGCCTGTAAGTGGGGCAGCCGTCAGCCACCAAAGCAGGCTGGGCCAGGTCCCAGCTGACCTGCAGAAGAATGCAGAGGTGAAGAATGGGGCCTTCACAGTGCCCTTGACCTTCTGAATTACCCAAGAGGAGTCTCTGATTTAGGACGTTTGGGAGATCCTTAAACCTTCCTGATCCCTTAAAGCAGGTCGAGTTGAGTTTTTTGTTAATTCTAGCCAAAGGCGTCCTAAGTGATGCACTCCATAGCTCTCCACCCTTCTGGGGAGGTGATTGCTGTGAACCGCGTGGGTGTAACCAGCTAGTCTTTTTTGCTGCATTTACATATACACCCATACATGTACATTTTTTTTTAAACCAACAGAACTCATTCTATTTAGTGACTTTTTTGTGTGTGGCATGAGATTTTTTTAAAAATCTGCTTTTTTTAAATTTTTTAATTTTTTATTTATTTTTTTATTCCCCCCCAACCCTCCCCGCTTTCCCCACTTGGTGTCCATGTGTTTGTTCTCTACACCTGTGTCTCTATTTCTGCCTTGCATTTCCTCTTTAATAGTTGTTAGCATTTGCCTTATGTGTTGACGTGCTCCTATATTGGGTGCATATATATTTATAATTATCTCCTCTTCTTGGATTGATCCCTTGATCTTTATGTAATATCCTTTCTTGTCTCTTGTAACATTTTTTATTTTAAAGTCTATTTTATCTGATACGAGTATTGCTACTCCAGCTTTCTTTTGATTTTCATTTGCATGGAATATCTTTTTCCATCTGTATGTGTGCCTAGGTCGGAAGTGGGTCTCTTGTAGACAGCATATATATGGGTCTTGTTTTTGTATCCATTCAGCCAGTCTGTGTCTTCTGGTTGGTGCATTTAGTCCATTTACATTCAAGGTAATTATCGATATGTATGTTCCTATTACCATTTTCTTATTTGTTTTGTTTTTGTTTTTGTAGGTCCTTCTCTTCTCTTATGTTTCCCGCTTAGAGAGGTTCCTTTAGCATTTGTTGTAGGGCTTGTTTGGTGGTGCTGAATTCTCTTAGCTGTTGCTTGTCTGTAAAGCTTTTGATTTCTCTGTCGAATCTGAATGAGATCCTTGCTGGGTAGAGTATTCTTGGTTGTAGGTTCTTCCCTTTCATCACTTAAAATATGTCATGCCACTCCCTTCTGGCTTGCAGAGTTTCTGCTGAGAAATCAGCTGTTAACCTTATGGGAGTTCCCTTGTATGTTATTTGTTGTTTTTCCCTTGTTGCTTTTAATAACATTTCTCTGTCTTTAATTTTTGTCAACTTGACTACTATATGTCTTGGTGTGTTTCTCCTTGGGTTTATCCTGCCTGGGACTCTCTGCACTTCCTGGACTTGGGTAGCTATTTCCTTTCCCATGTTAGGGAAGTTTTCAACTATAACCTCTTCCAGTATTTTCTCGGGTCCTTTCTCTCTCTCTTCTCCTTCTGGGACCCCTATAATGCAAATGTTGGTGCGTTTCACATTGTCCCAGATGTATCTTAGGCTGTCTTCAGTTCTTTTCATTCTTTTTTCTTTATTCTTTTCTGCATCAGTGATGATCGCCATTCTGTCTTCCAGGTCACTTATTCGCCTTTCTGCCTTCATTAATCTGCTATTGGTTCCTTCTAGTGTATTTTTCATTTCCGTTATTGTGTTGCATATCTCTTTGTTTGCTCTTTAATTCTTCTAGGTCTTTGGTAAACTTTTCGATCTTTGCATCCAGTCTTTTTTCAAAGTCCTGAATCATCTTCACTATCATTATTCTGAATTCTTTTTCTGTAAGAGTGCCTATCTCCTCTTCATTTAATTGTTTTTCTGGGGTTTTATCCTGTCCCTTCATCTGGTACAAAGTCCTCTGCTTTTTCATTTTCTCTATCTTTCTGTGGCTGTGGTTTTCAGTTCCACAAGACGAAATACTGCTGATACTGCTTGATACTGCTGTCTGCCCTCTTGTGGAGGAAGCTATCTCCAGACACAGATTTAAGAGAAAGATGGGACCAGGGGACTCAAGACCTCTAGGATCAAGAGCCTGCTTTATTCTTTTTAAATGTTACATAGTAATATTCAAAAGTGTGGCTAAATTATTTAGCAGATTCCCTGTTGTTAAACATTTATTGTTCTTTGTTTCCACTTTTTGACTATTGCAAACATTGTTTGTATTAACTTCCTGATCTGTATATCGTCAGGTACATTTCAGATTTTTCACAGGGATTACAGTGGAGGATTTCTGGGCAAAGGGCGCATGTCTGTGGAAGATTGGTAGATGGCTAAAATAGCTGTGCTCATAAGGCTTCCCTCCCACAGTGTGGAAGGGTGCCCCATGTCTTAACCAGACTCCAATTCATTATACATTCCAGGTAAATGTAATTTTAATGGCTGCATAATAGTCCATAATCATTGTTTTTGGAGCGTTTCAGTGGTTTGTGAGAACACCCAAGAGAATATTTGAAATTGAGGCCCTCCATGAAAACTAACTAGGCATGATGAACCCAACCCTGTAGTAATCTTGAAAGAGTCCTGAAGTGGTGTTAGGAGACACACCATTTCAGCAATTGGTTTCCAAGAAAACTCAGAGCAGATGGCCTTCCAGACCCCCCTCAATCCGGTTAGACGGTGGGCTGCCCAAACATTTCTAAGAAGCTTTGTTGTTTCTGGGAGCCACAGAGTTTTTACTCTGACAGACATTCTTTCTCTGAATATACAGGAGTCCTTTTAAACAACGACTTCGTGCATTGCATGAAGCATAGCTGAAACGTGAGTTTGCTGTATGAAATTTTCCAATTCTGCAAGAGAAGACGGGAAAGCAAACGGGATGGATGAAATGCATAAAACATGTTAGTCACATTTCCTCGCCTTAATTCAGAGAGGAAAATCTAATGTTTTGAGGAAGTTCCCAGGGACGGGATAATTCCATTTGAAGTCTGGTGCCTAATCATTGGTCCTCTTGTGGGCCTACAGTCCTTTTGAGGTAGTTTCACTAATTGCCCATTTCAGTGAAATTCAGATTTATCTTTAGGGCTATCTAGAAAATTCCAGTATTTTTTCAATTTCAGAACTAGATGGCTTCGCTTTTCCTCTGTTTCTTTTTGCAAGGTTAAGGCCTATTTAGAAATGGGCAGCATGATCAGTGTAGACGTCACAGTGTGAACAGTCAGCCTGCATGTTGTCAGAGTGGAGGATGGGTTCAATGCTGCCTGGCGGCCGAGAAGTTTTTGTGAGGAGGTGGGTTGGGGTGAGACAGGGAAGAGCCCATCCATCGGGCTGAACTCTGCTCAATATTCTGTAATAACCTAAATGGGAAAAGAACTTGAAAAAGAATAGATACATGGGGACTTCCCTGGCGGTCCAGTGGTTACAACTGTGCTTCCACTGCAGGGGGCGTGGGTTCGATCCCTAGCTGTGGAACCAGGATCCCACATGCAGGGTGGGGGGTGAGGGGAAGAACAGATACATGTATATGTGTAACTGAATCCCTTTGCTGTGCACCTGAAACTAACACAACATTGTTAATCAACTGTACTCCAATGTGAACTTTTTTAAAAAAGGAAACTGTAAAAAAAAAAGAGAGAATTCCTCAACAACAACAAAAAAGTAATTAACAAATTAGAAACAAAAAAGACATGGCCCACGGTGTCATCATCATTTACTACATAAGATGCCTATTTCCCTGGAGATCATATTCTAATAAAACTCTGAAGAAAATGTAAAACCCGCAGTGTTGGTGTGTGTTTGTGGTGGGGGTGAAATGTTGCCAGAACACATTGTTGTGTAGCTCTGGACCATCAGTTCCTCTGAAGACCCAAAGCAGAGATTCCTCTTGACCTCGCCAAGGCTTTCTTAATGGTCGGGGAGGCTTTGACTTCTGTGGTCTCTCCTCCCTTCCCCTTTACAGTGATTGTGTGAGAGAGAAACTCATTCGTAGCAGATTTGCATGGCAGTTTGATGGAGGTTCTATGATCTCTCCCCCTGGAGAACTTTCTTCTGTCTCCAATCCTATGTAGCCCTCAGCTGATAATAATCTCTTATGTTTATGGCTCAAGACAAACTGATTTCATTTGAGGTAAGAGAGCTTCTGATTTTTGAGCCACTTCTGGGACTTGGCTGTGGTGTGTCCACTCTGGCCTCTGCTTCTCAGCTGTTGACACTGAGGGGGCGAGGGGGCCTCCTCCTGCCTGCTCCCAGGATCCCGGAAGCACTTGTCACCCACCACACTCCCTCTTTGGGAATCTGTCACTCACTCCCACACATGAGGTTTACCAAAAGGGGGTGGCAGCTCAGAAAAAACCTCCACCCTATGACTGTCGCCTTTACTTTCATTGGATCTGGAGAGGCTCCACGTTTGGAGACTGTGTCCAGGGGGAGCACAAGACCCCTTGATTTTAGAATTAAATGAAGGTGACCTTGATGAACACAGGCCTCTCCGCTGCATCTCACATCCCAGTCCTGACTTCTCCACTAGCTCAAGTTCGCGTTTTCACCTTCTTGGCCGTTATCACCCCTCAGCAGGCTGACTCTTAGTTCCCAGAGCCTTGGGTCCTTCACTTGCTCTCGGGTGACCAACAGGATGGTCCCGGGCAGGGCTGCAGCCATGACTCTCTCAGAGTTCGGTTTGGACACAGCAGCCTGGATCATTGCCCTGGTCCACATGTGTGCATGTCGTTCTCATGACCAAGCCTGGGCTCAGGCTGGCCTGCGAGCACCCTGCACCCCGCACCTCATGCAGGGCCGGCAGGTAGGAGATCAGAGGGCTCAGTGGAAGAAACGAGAGAAGACCGTGGATGTCGGGTTCCCAGCTGCCAAACAGCAGGTGTGATCTGCTCAGCAGTGTCTAAGGAAACGCACCAGCATCTGGCTTCCTGCACAGGGACCACTGGCAACTCGGGTCACTTCCCCGCCTGGGAGCAGCTCATCACTCATCGTCCTGGATGTCCAAGCACTTCTCTGGGAGGTTTTCCTGGCTGGATTTTCCCTGGCAGGTCCTCTTCCTCCTCAACCAGGGCCTCTGCCTTGGCTGCCCAGCACCAGGCCACCATCCCACCATCCCCCATGCTCTGAGAAGACACCCACATCTGGGCAGTGAGACATCTGCTCAGCTTGTGTCCATTTATTTGGACCTGTCCTGTGGGTCCATATGGAGTCACAGGTGGGAGTGCTCTGTCTCTCCTCTCTCATATCTCCCTGGGCCTCGACGGGTGGCATTCTCTAAGCACATGGGAGAAGCTGCAGCTAGCCAGCTCCAGAGGCTGGGATGGGCCCTTTCAGGCAAAGACCTGGGAACTTGTGTGGGTGCCTACATTTTAAAAAGAAGAATAGTTCCCTTTGTGTTCCCAGTTTCTCCGAAGCTGTGGTGATGCACAGGTCAGCTGTTCAAAGTGCTCAGCTGTCTAACCTCTGCTTTATGGACCAAGCCCCTGGTTTCCGTTGTGCCATGTGTTCTCAGTTCTTGTCTCTGTCAAGCAGCAGAGTCTCATCCCCAGGTTGTGGGGTGACATGGTTAGGAGGAACTCACTTGAGGCTGTATTTGCGTTTTCTGACAGCTCAGGTTGGCAGCGCCTGTATATATATTGCAACCTGTTTATATGAGATTCCTATGAAAGCCTGCAGCCTCTTCCTCCCATGTGGCAGCATTGACCTCTGACCTGATTTTAAATCACAGCATGTGAGTGGCCATCGCTGTAGGGGTAGCAGCATTTTTTCTTTTTCTTTTTTTCTTTATTAAAATATAGTTGATTTACAATGTTGTATTAGTCTCTGGTGTACAGTGGAGTGATTCAGATGTGTGTGTATATATATAAACATGCACACATTCTTGTTCATATTCTTTTCCATTATGGTTTATCAGAGGATATTGAATACAGTTCCCTGTGCTCTACAGGAGGACCTTGTTATCCATTCTCTGTATAATAGTTTGCATCTGCTAATCCCAAACTCCTACTCCACCCCTCCCCCATCTCCCCCTCCCCCAGCCTTGGCAAGCACGCGTCTGTTCTCTATGTGAGTCCGTTCCTGTTTCATAGATAAGTTCATCTGTGTCATAGTTTAGATTCCACATGTGAGCGATATCATGTGGTAATTGTCTTTGTCTGACTTACTTCACTTAGCATGGTAATCTCTAGGTCTGTCCACATAGCTGCAAATGACATTCATTCTTTTTTATGGTGAGTCAGCAGCATTTGACAATGACTTGGTGAAGACAGCTTGTGGCCCGCAGCAGAAAGCCTTGACATCCTGACACAATCACTGTGGCCAAGTCACCTCAGCAAGCCACACACACCCCAAAACTCAGTCTCTTCATCTTAACAGGGAGGTATTGATACTGAAGGGGGAAAACCAAGAGGAGAGAACGTTTGTGAAAGAGTCTCATAAAAATGAAAGGTTGTAGTGCTCTTCTTATTACTTGCTGTGGTGACCGGCTTGTCATTCGGGCTCCCCCATACCGAGCTGGGTAAATGCCAGCCTCAAGGTGATTTCTTTTTTTTTTTATAAATTTATTTATATATTTATTTTACTTATTGGCTGCGTTGGGTCTTCGTTGCTGCACACGGGCTTTCTCTAGTTGCTGCGAGCGGGGGCTACTCTTCATTGTGGTGCGAGGGCTCATTGTGGTGGCTTCTCTTGTTGTGGAGCACAGGCTCTAGGAGAGTGGGCTTCAATAGTTGCGGCACACGGGCTCAATAGTTCTGGCTCACGGGCTTAGTTACTCTGTGGTATGTGGGATCTTCCCAGAGCAGGGCTTGAACCCATGTCCCCTGCATTGGTGGGTGGATTCTTAACCACTGCGCCACCAGGGAAGTCCAAGGTGATTTCTTTTTGAATGAAGTATTTGGTTTTTTTTCACACAAGGTACATGCTAGCAATTGAAAGCACAATATAGGCCAGTGTTCTCTTGAAAGCTAACGTCATGGGAAAAAGTGAACTCCTTCAGCTATAGAAGCCAAACACTTAGAACATCTTGGCAGTAGCTTGGGGTTGCAATTTGCTTTCGAGATCTTTTGCCGTTTATAAGAACAAAGTAGCCTGATAACCTTTGGTGTCCGAAATTCAAACTAAATCAAATACTCAGCATGTTCCCATGAATTCTAAGATTTTATGGGATGTGTGGGGCATTTCGCCATGATAAACATGACTTGCTATTTCTTGTGACCTTTTGTGTTTTTTCTAAAGAGGGTTGGCCTGAGGAATTGGAGCTCAGCTCTGACCACCCTGGAAGAATCCTGTGACTTTCCTCCTGTGTCAGAATTCCTTATAGAATAAGGATCTCCTAATTTTCAGTGGAACCAGAGTTTAGTCTTTGGACTGAACACACACAAACATGCCGATTCTGGTTAATAAGTTGGCTTTCATCATGGAGAACGGTATGGAGGTTCCTTAAAAAACTAAAAATAGAGCTACCATATGATCCAGCAATCCCACTCCTGGGCATATGTCCAGAGAAAACCATAATCCAAAAAGACACATCCACCCCAGTGTTCATTGTAGCACTACTTACAATAGCCAGGACATGGAAACAACCTAAATGTCCATCTACAGAGGAATGGATAAAGAAGATGTGGTACATATATACAGTGGAATATTACTCAGCCATAAAAGAGAACGAAATAATGCCATTTACAGCAACATGAATGGATCTAGAGATTATCATACTAAGTGAAGTAAGTCAGACAAAGAAAGATATCATATGATATTGCTTATATGTGGAATCTTTAAAAATGATACAAATGAACTTATTTACGAAACAGAAATAGAGTCACAGATGTAGAAAACAAACTTATGGTTACCAAGGGGGAAAGGGTGGGGGAGGGATAAATTGGGAGGTTTGGATTGACATCTACACACTACTGTATGTAAAACTGGTAACTAATAAGGACCTACTGTAGAGCACAGGGAACTGTACTCAATACTCTGTAATGACCTATATGGGAACAGAATCTAAAAAACAGTGGGATGTGTGTATGTCTATAACTGATTCACTTTGCTGTACACTTGAAACTAACGCAACAGTGTACATCAACTAGACTCCAATAAAAATAAATTTAAAAATAACTTGATTTTGAGATGGAAGGAAAGGACCTGCAATGGACTGAATATTTGTGCCTTCTCCAGAATGCATATGTTGAAACCCTGATCCCAATGTGATGGTATTCGGAGGTGGGGCTTTGGGAGGTGATTAGGTCATGAGAGTGGGGCCCTCATGGATGGGATTAGTGCGTCTATAAGAAGAGGCCAGAGAGCTTGGTAGCCCTCCTTCTGCCATGTGAGGACACAATAAGGAGGCCCCCACCTGCAGGTGGGGAGTGAATCCTCACCAGAACTGACCACACCAGCACCCTGAGCTTGGATGTCCAGCCTCCCAAACTGTGAGAAATAAATTCTGTTGTTGAAGCCACTCAGTCTCTGGTCATCTGTTATAGTAGTCCAGTCTAAACCGGAACCTCAATGATCATCCAGCACAAGGTAGCTCACCTCTTCCAGATGAAAATTAGAAGTTCAGAAAGCAAGGGGGCCTCTCCCTGCTCCTGGAGCCCCAGGTCCCGCAGCCAGGCAGCCATGCTGACCCTTCCAGGAGATTCACTGTTTCCCTTTCTCTCTGAGGCCTGAGCTCAGCTGAAATCCAGCCAGTCTGCAAGGATGAGGCTTTCCCTGGGCTCGGCCAGCACACTCACGGCCTGGAAGTACCGGGAGCGGGGGAGGCCAGCAGCCTGAACAGCCAACCTCACCCCGGATCTATCTTATCTCTCCATGCACCCTGCAATCTGCTCTCGGACGTGACAGTCAGATAAGGGAGTCAGAGTCCTGGGGCTCCTGGGAACAGGGAGGAACAGGCACAGGCAGAACACAGACTGTCCACTTTCACTTCTGGAACCCACTCCCTCTTGTAGCTGCTGACATCCGACTTCCTTCCAGATAAACAGAATAAAAGCACAGGACTCATTCACAGCCGGGATGAAGGATGAAATGCCTCGTTATTTTAACAGCTTCCCAAAGTGTTTCTCACGTCTGGGGGTCCACGGTAGGACTTTCCCACCTGTGCATCTTTTACGCCTTAACTTTGTCACCTGCACTGCTTGGACCTCTCTTTATCATATTTCCTTAACAAAGGAAGCAGGGTAAAATATCATCGGGTCTGGGGTCAGGGCTGTGTCCACGGCCACTGTCACACACATTAGCACCTTGGATTCGACAGCAGTCTCTGGAGGGAAGCGCTGTTTTATCCCCATTTTACATACAAGACGCCAAGGCTCAGAGAAGTTAAGAGACTAGCATGGGGACATTCAGAGCAGAAACGTGAATGTAGCTCTTTAAAGAAGAACCAAAAATGGAACAGCCGGTTTTTGTTTACTTTTTCCAAAATGCCACTTCCGAGAAGCTAGGATATGTATAAAATGAATTAAGCATCTTACACGTGACTTTTTTTTAGCTTAAGCGGGTTTTCTTGAGTATGAGGTTATTGTGGGGCTGCTAGGGTAGAAAACAACTCCAAGTTGGGGTCCATTTTCAAAGTGGCTGTTCAGAGGAGGAGGCTGCGTGCGAAAGGGCGCGGAAAAGGAAGACTGGCGGGAGGATCTTTTTTAGGGCAAAATCATTATTCTGTTCCTTGCCATCTTTTAGTAGCTAACCTGTTTTTCAGAATGGTTTCTCTTGCTGTAATAAGGACTCTTAAATCAGGACACTCTTCGTCTCTCCTCGTTTTGTCTGGACTCAGGGACATCTTTCTTTGACTAAGCTCAACAGAGGAGTCAGCACGAAAAGATAGGGGCCGCCTGGTGCCACATTTGTGAAAACACTTTGACCTGAGTGTCACCAGCCCGGGCCTAGAAAACCAGTAGCTGCCTTACTGATGCAGGAGCCTCCTGGAAGTCACCAGGGTTAACCTGAAGTGTGTCCCCCCACCCCCGACACAAACACACACACACACAGAAGCATGAACCTCAGCACTTAGCAGATGCAGAGCAAAATAGATGCAGGCAAGGTATTAAAGACTTTTTAAAAAATATTTATTTATTTATTTGGCTGTGTTGGGTCTTAGTTGCGGCATGCAGGATCTTCATTGCAGCATGTGGGATCTTTCGGTGTGGCATGTGGGCTCTTTGTTGCGGCATGCAGGCTTCTCTCTAGTTATGGCACACTGGCTCCAGGGCATGCAGGCTCAGTAGTTGCGGCACACGGGCTTCCTTGTTGTGGCACACGGGCTCTAGAGCGCATGGGCTTAGTTGCCCCATGGCATGTGGGATCTTAGTTCCCGGACCAGGGATTGAAGCCATGTCCCCTGCATTGCAAGGCAGATTCTTAACCCCTGGACCACCAGGGAAGTCTCTAAAGACTTTTAAAGGCTCCTTTAAGTTGTTGCTTCTTGGTCTGACTCCAGGGGAGGTATCTACAAAGCTGGTCCACTTAACTTATGAAGGGCGGTTCAGAAAACCCCAATGCCACCATCCTCCAGCTTTGGGTGGCCGTGGGCAGAGGGGCTGGGCTCGCTGTGTGGGCTGGGTCAGGTCAATTCTGTCCTTGCCTGTCCTCCTTTCTCCACTGTTTATGGAAACAGAAGCAAAACCCCCTAACAGACATCTGTATGATTCTGTCCTAGGATTGACACACATAGGCACACACAGAATCAAATGTGCTCCAGCCTCTTTGCTCAGATTTGTACCACACTCACTCCAAAGAGGAAGCGTTAGCCATCCAGTGCCTTCTCAGAATGTGTGTTATCCTGACCCGAGAAATTTCTATTTTTTTCTCCACAATCCTTTAATAACATCTATCTGAATTATTCTGGGCTGTGTCTCAGTTCCGAGGGTTCTACAAACAAACTGATTTAGCATTCTTTTTTTTTTTAAGTAGGATCTTAGTTTCCCAACCAGGGATCGAACCTGTGCCCCTACAGTGAAAGCACAGAGTCTTAACCACTGGACCGCCAGGGAAGTCCCTAAAAACAAACTGATTTAGGAAGGTATTTTGGTGATGGCAGGTTTAACATGTGCCTTGGATGATGAGGATGGGGAGGTGGACTTGGGATTACTTGCTGTAGGGGCCAACTGTGAACTAACAGGACCAGGAGTTAACTGACTAAAGGGATGCTGTGTTCCAGTTATGTGAAGGGTGGACTATAGCAGGTAAATTCCCTTTTTCATCGGTTCCCCACACACAGAACTTTTGGCATCTTGGTTCCAATGCTTCCCTGCCTCTTTGGTCTTGCCTTTTGCTCGCATCATGAAGGTGAGCCCCCTGCCCCAGGCATGTGTCAGGGAAAGAGTTATACAGGGTTTGGGAGAAAGGCTTCACCCCAGCTTTCCCAAAGGGGGAAAAGTTTGATCCAAAATATGAAAGAAAAAAAAACTTTGCAAAGAACATGAGATGAGGTCTGTGAAATGCAGGGCTTCTTTTAGTTCTGGGGGAGATTTTTCAGGATCCAGAATTAAAACCAAGAATAACTTCAAGCCCTTTAGTGTAAGCTTACCTGGTAGCAGCCCTTGCGTTGCTCTTTCTAGGAAATTATGACTCTCCCAAATACCTGAGTCATTCAGCAGTGAGGCCCCATCCTTCCAGAATGAATTAATGTTTTAGGGCAAACCTGCTATCCCAAAGAGATTTTTTTTTCGCCCAGCCAAAGAAGCTGGAATTCACTTGAACTCAGACAGAATAGAGAACTCATTCAGATAACCTGAGACCCATAGTGGATCTATTTTATCTTCTGTCTGAAAGTTACATTGGAAACTGCTACTTTTCTCCTACTATCCTAATCCCTTTGTTATACCTAATCACAGATTGCCATTTTTTAAGACAAATAGTTTACATTTTTACTTCTGCAATTTCCTCTTTCGGTAACTATGAAGAAACTTCTGGGAAATATCTGGGGTTAGCTTCTAATGTGAGTGAAATAAGCTGAGTTTTCTTCAGACGGGTCCTTTTCTCCTCTTCAAGCTGAAGTGAAGAAGAATTGGGCGTGTGTAGCAGACAATGTGGAAGAAGCACTGTTATCCTCGCCTTGGATTCCTGTGGCAGAGTCTCCCTGGAGTTTGTCCTCCAAAGAGGACAGTCAAGGGGCCATACAACTGGAGGAAACCTCGGAGTCTCAGGCTACCAGAACCATGATTTCACAGATGGGGAAACTGAGGTGGGGGCTGGGCAACGCGGAATCCAGCGTGAAAGCAGGTCTCAGCCTCGTGTCCTGAGGTCACTGCTTCTCTTCACCTCCCGCCTCTTTCTTGCCCATCTGCCTTTCAGTGTACATGTTGATGATTTTTCAAACAGGAACAGGATTACAGCTGTGAAAGTAAATGCAAATACTGCCTAGGTTAAGTCCCCAGGTTGCCACCATTGGTTTAGCTTTTTTTTTTTTTAAATGAGGCCTTTTATTTATTTTTTATTTTATTTATTTATTTATTTTTTTTGCTGCGTTGGATCTCTGTTGCTGCGCTTGGGCTTTTCTCTAGTTGCAGAGAGCGGGAGCTACTCTTTGTTGCGTTGCGTGGGCTTATCATTGCGGTGGCTTCTCTTGTTGTGGAGCATAGGCTCCAGGCGTGCAGTCTTCACTAGTTGCAGCGTGAGGGCTCAGTAGGTGTGGCGCACAGGCTTAATTGCCCTGCGGCATGTGGGATCTTAGTTCCCTGACCAGGAACTGAACCCACATCCCCTGCATTGGCAGGTAGATTCTTAAACACTGCATCACCAGGGAAGTCCTGGTTTAGCTTATTTTCATGATTTCTGTAAGTTGGATGGATAACAGTAAACTTTTTATTTGCTTTTTCATGATGGCACACACTGATTTAGTTTCTTTTCCTTGATGATTAATTTGCATACTCAGTGAGTTGAGATGGCCGGAGTAGTGGCCCCAGGGCCAGCAGACCCCCAATATAGCCCCTTTTAGCTGCGGGGAAGTTCCTTATTTCTCTGCATCCTCTGAGAAGTTGAGAATTTAAGGCCCACCTTCCAACAGGAAGACAGTCTTTGAACAGTAGTTAAAACAGCTGTTGAATGTTTAAATAACACTTTTTCCTTCTTGATGGAATTTAGGATGTATTGAAAACTATGCGTTGTTAGTAGATGCAAAGTATATTAAGGGAAACTGTTCTCGTCTGTATTCAGGGAGTCTATATTTAATATTGTACATGAAAAACAAATGTTAATGGCATTATTTCGTTCACCTCTCCAGACCCCTGGGCCTTTGCCCATGTTGTCCCCCTGCCCCCCCTCCCCCAAGCCTGGAACACCCTCCTGCCTTCATCACCCCGCTGACTCCTGTTCACCCTTTTGGACTCAGCTCTGGCATCTAGGATCTTTCCCTGAGAGGGTCTAATGTCTGTCTGCTGGGGTCCTGCAGGACCTCTTACATGTCTTTTTCATGGCAGTGTCTGGATTTTATAGTTTGGAAGTAACCAGCTTCTGTGGCTGTCTCCCCACCAGACTGTAGGTCCCCGGGAGTAGAGACCAGATTTCCCCCTTCATCTTGCAGGAGTTGCTGTATAGTAGACACATTCCATCAGTGTTTATTGAACCGAACCAAAGGACAGAAAAGCTCTGTTCATTTGAACTGGGTCATGGGATCCACTTTAATAATTTTACATCATTTTGTCATTTTAGGTCCTTGAGATGCTATGTTGTATTAAGTGTGCTCCTCAGCCAAGGGCTAGTCCACTTATGTTCACAGTCCCTGGTCCCTCAAAACACAGTCATCTACCTTCTGGTGGCCACTTCGTACCCCAATCTTTCCTCTCCAGCCTTTCTTCTTGTGTTAATCCTTTCCAGCCCAATGTTCCTGAGGCCTTAGGGTTCCAAATCAGGAATCCCAGATCTGATATCTCAGAGAACATCAGGTGCCTGTGAAGTCACTCGTCCCGTCACGGTGGGGCAAGGAACACTGCGAACCACATCCATCAGAGAAGGTCACACTGGCTGAGTGAAAAGAGCACATGACAACTGATGGTCTGATTCCATTTTAGTTAAAACATGGAAAAATGAAAGGACTAATCTCTCTGTCAAACAGAAATGTGGGGAGGTGGTAGAACACTGTGCTTACAAGTAACGGGGATGGAGTGTAGGCTGCCTGGGTTTAAATCCAGCTCTTCTTCTGACCAGCTGTGCAACTTAGGAAAGTGGCTGAAACCCAGAACCTCCATTTCTTCCTCTGTCCGATGGGGATATTGTGGGGCCTACTCCTTGCTGTTGTTCTGAGGATTAGCTGAGAGGCTATATGCAGAGCCCCTAGGACTGTGCTTGCAACACAGAAACCAAGCAGTGCAGTTGGTTGTCACTATTCAGTTCTCTACAGTGAATGTGTTTGCTCAGGCCAATTATACCCGTGAAAATCTTGGAAAAAGTATGAAACATTTGGAGAAAGCAGGTATAATCCCTACCTGCATGGCTGGCATTGCTATAGAGCTGTGTGGGGGACAGGCTGGACCACTGACCAGTTGTGCACAGTGACTAAGTCAGTAGCCAGGCTGACCATGCAGAATTCCACCTACACACACACACACACACTCACACCCTCGGAGTTAAGCTCCCAAGTGCCCGGCAAACCACAGTGTGGTCTCCCCCCTGGGTATTTACATGCCCAAAGTGATGAAGCCCAGACCTTGGAAACATCTCAAGGTCATAAAAGCCCAGACAAAGGAGACTCTCTGACTACTGGAGATATTTTATTTACATTCCAAAAGGTCAAGGTAAGAACCCAGGGTCCTTTCCCTCCCATCTCAAGGAAGCAAAGTTTTCTCTGCCTCCTTTCTAGACGCGGAGGGAGGCACCTGCTTCTCTCCTGCACATGAGTAGACAGAATCCTCGATTTTCCACCCTGCATCTCTGGGGTGTCATCACATGTAGAAAGTTCCCATGGGCTCTCATCACCATACCCAGGGATCTGGGTCTAGGGGCCCACACTGCAGGGTCACTCTGACTGTTGGACTGGGTGTGAGTTTCAGCAAAGCGCCCCTCTCCTGACCTGACTGCCTCGTGTTTCTGCAGTGTTCATATATATAAAGCATATAGCTGTGAGTGAGCAACATCTCAGACCCTGCACGGTTTCATCAAACAGGCCCGTATAACTGGGAGCCTCCCTGGCCCAGAGAACCCCGGGTCCCTGTCTGTAGGACATGTCTGAGGACCGAGGGAGCTGGGTCAGCCCAGCACACAGGACACATTGGCCGGACCACGTGACTCCAGGTGGCCTCACCGGTGTTCTTTCTTTTACCAAAGAGACCCTGTACATCAGTAAACAGCCAATTTTTACGAATTGTAGCTGGATTCTTTAACAGCAAAATGCAGTTCTTGTGAAATGACTCTGTCCCAAGCTGTTCCTGAAAGGAGTGAAAAAATGCTGGCGTCTCCTGGTGTTTCCATTTTTAATCAGCCTCATCTGGGAATTTAATACATTTTCTGATCAAAGTCCAAAGTCTCTGCTTTGCTCCAGCTTTAATCTTTGGCTGTAGAGCCTTCCTTCTTTTACACACATACACACATCAAAATCAGGTTACAGCCAAACAAGGGGTTGGAGGAAAGCATATCTAGATAAAGAGGTAATCAGTGCCTTCAGTATGGGAAGGTGTTTGGACAGTTCAGGTAAAAATGTTAACAGTTTTTTCAATGTAAGTTTTCAGCATGTTTGAGATATTTTATTCTACATACTGAACTTTGTTCATTGTTAAAATGGCCCTAAGCCATGTTTTCTGTTATTTTTTAATGTTTACGTCAAGAAGAAAAATAATTTAAATTCAAATGCTTTTCAAACTCCAATATGTAACTTTTTTTAATTGAAATGTAGTTAATTTACAATGTTTTATTAATTCAGGTGTACAGCAGAGTGATTCAGTTATGCACACACACACACACACATATATTTTACATTCTCTTCCATTATAGGTTATTACAAGATACTGATTTTAGTTCCCTGTGCTATACAGTAGGTCCTTGATGGTTATCTATTTTATATATAGTAGTGGGTATATTATAACCTCAGACTCCTAATTTATCCCTCCTCTACCTGCCTTTCTCCTTTGGTAACCATGAATTTGTTTTCTATGTCTGAGTCTATTTCTGTTTTGTAAATAAGTTCGTTTGTATCTTTTCTTTTTTTTCAGATTCCACATATAAGTGATATTATATGATGTTTTTCTTTCTCTGTTGGCTTTGCTTAGCATGATAATTCTAGGTCCATCCATGTTGCTGCAAATGGCATCATTTCATTCTTTTTTATGGCTGAATATGTATGTACCACATCTTCTTTATCCATTCATCTGTTGATGGACATTTAGGTCGCTTCCATGTCTTGGCTATTATAAATAGTGCTGCAATGAACATTGGGGTACATGTATCTTTTCAAAGTATAGTTTTCTCTGGATGTATACATCGGAGTGGGATTGTGGGATCATATGCTAGCTCTATTTTTAGTTTTGTAAGGAACCTCCATACTGTTCTTCATAGTGGCTACACCAATTTACATTCCCACCAACAGTGTAGGAGTGTTCCCTTTTCTCCACATTCTCTCCAGAATTTGTTATTTGTAGACTTTTTGATGATGGCCATTCTGACCGGTGTGAGGTGACCACTCACTGTAGTTTTGATTTGCATTTCTCTAATAATTACGATGCATTGCTAATTATTAGAGGCGTGCTCAACATGAAAACATGCTTAACTTTAATTAAAAAAATATGTTTGTGTCCATTAAGGAAATAGATGACATTTGTAAAAGAGTCTAAAAGATCCCTATATCAAGGAAAATGGATAGGCTTATAAAGGGCTCCTGTGGGAATGAACTTGCTCTCAGAACATCCTTTATCTCACCCATCAATGAATTGTTCAGACCAGTTGGAAAATGGGAAGATGGGGTCCTGAGAAGCCACACCAGAACTAAGCAGGTCTAGCCCCAACATCGTACATTCCCCAGAGGGACATACAAGTGGACAACTCAGGAGGTCAGATACCCCAGAAGAGAGAAGAGAGAGTGGCCCACCTGGTCTGGTGTGGCCTGATCTGGCCATGACATTCAGATAGAAGGTCACACCACCTTCCCTGCCTGCAGGCACAGAGCCTTGCCAGCTAAGTTTTCTTCAGTTCTGACCTAGTTGACGTATGGTTTGTGTCCTTAGGTCCATAGTCAGTAAAGTAGTTTAACTACCCAACTCACCCAGCGTTTACCATGTTCCCGCTGTGCCAGGCGCTGAGCTGGTGCTGGGGTGCCCCTGAGGGTGGGCATCCGGGGGGCTGGGATGGGGAGGCTTGGTACTTGGAGGAGCCCGAGGGCCCTTTCACCCAGGATGCTTGGAGACGTGGGTTCAGATCAACAGGTGTTTTGATGATTCTCCTGAAACAGAAACTTCATACTCGGAACACCAGTTTTCAGAGAATTAGAAGCAGTGGGTGTGCACAAACGCCACTGAAAAGGTCACCTTTTTTCCCTCACTCGGTCTCCAGCGGGTCTGAGGAGCTGATTTTTATGGACCACGTTCTGTGTGATTTCCTGCTGGCTCTACAGGTGGAAGTTATGGGGTACGATGCAGACACAGGCCCAAAGGCACATTTCGAAACAAATTCTTAATATCTTTCCTCTTCATTTAGCTCTCATACTTGATGAGTACAGAGGAGCTTTCAGTTGCTCCAGTTCTAATCAGTGAGAATTCACCACTGATGCCATGCAGGAAAGTCACATATACGACTTGGAAGTAAGGAGAGTCTGTCTTGTGACTCTGTGTGTTGGTTCTGTAGATGCACCATTTTCCAGAGCAGTGGTCGATCTTTTCGTGGAAATGTACTCATTCTCCTGATGCCGCTTTGGTTGGAGAAGGAGATAGGGACGCTAGGATGCAGAAGGCACAGGAGACCACGGACTGTGGGAATAAATGAAGATCCGCCAGATGAGAGCCAGCCGAGGCTATTTGCTCAGAGCCGGTAAAGTGAGGGAGTCAGCCACTACCACTTGTGTTTTGGCAGAGACTCAAAGGCAGTCAGAGGAGTGGGAAAGCTTTAGGGTGGAAAAAAGGCAAGGCTCCAGGGGTGCCCTGGTTGGAGGCTGTTGAGGCAGCTGGAGGTGGGCTCAGGAGAAGCAGGCATCCCATGTGATTGGTTAGGGGTGTGTATTTTATTTTTATATTTTATTTTTTAATATATTTTATTTTTTATTGAAATATAGTTGACTTACACTGTTGTGCCACTCTGCTGTACAAGAAAGTGACTCAGTTATACACATATATACATTCTTTTTTAAAATATTCTTTTCCACTATGGTTTATCCCAGGATATTGAATAAAGTTCCCCATTCTATACAGTAGGACCTTGCTGTTTATCCATCCTATATATAATAGTTTGCATCTGCTAATCCCACACTCCCAGTCCTTCCCTCTCCCACCCCCTCCCCCTTAGCAACCACCAGACTGTTCGCTATATCTGCGAGTCTGTTTCTGTTTTGTAGATAGGTTCATTGGTTCCATATTTTAGATTCTACATATAAGTGATATCATATGGTATTTGTCTTTTTCTCTCTGACTTACTTCACTTAGTATGGTAATCTCTGGTTGCTTCCGTGTTGCTGCAGATGGCATTATTTCATTCTTTTTTTTTATGGCTGAGTAATATTCCATTGTATATATGGACCACATCTTCCTTCTCCATTCTTCTGTAGGTGGACATTTGGGTTGTTTCCATGACTCGCCTATTGTGAACAGTGCTGCTATGAACATGGGGTGCCTGTATCTTTTTGAATTATAGTTTTTGTCTGGGTATATGCCCAGGAGTGGGATTGCTGGATCATATGGTAATTCTATTTTTAGTTTCCTGAGGAACCTCCACACTGTTTTCCATAGTGGCTGCACCAACTTACATTCCCACCAACAGTGTAGGAGGGTTTCCTTTTTTCCAGGGGTGTATATTTTAGCTTTCTCTGGTAATTCCTAAATTGGAAGTGGGAGGTTGGAAATTAGGGGCACTGTCAATTGTTAATCAAATCCTAGCCACTTGGGGCTGATTGTCACAGGGGTTATTTGACTTTGTGGATTGTTGCTAAAGATTGTGGTCTGACTTCCTACAAGGGATAGCAGGCTGGCTTCCTGGGCTGGTTACTGTAGATGATGAGTCGGCTTCCAGGGCAGATTGCTGCTCGATGTGGGTCAGAGTTCTGTTTCTACATATTGTTTGGCCATTGTTGGTTTGTGTATGTAGTAGCTTGGTACCAACCTAGCGCTGGCTAAGAATAAGAGACCCGGGACTTCCTAGGTGGCTCAATGGTTAAGAATCCGCCTGCCAGTGCAGGGGACACGGTTCAATCCCTGCTCCAGGAAGATCCCACATGTTGAGGAGCAAATAGGCCCATGTGCCACAACTGTTGAGCCTGAGCTCTTGAGCCTATGAGCCACAACTGTTGAGCCTGTGTGCCACAACTACTGAAGCCCATTCACCTAGACCCCGTGCTCTGCAACAAGAGAAGCCACGGCAATGAGGAGCCCTCAGAGTCACCACAATGAAGAGTAGCTCCCGCTCGCTGTGACTAGAGAAAGCCCATGTGCAGCAATGAAGACCCAACACAGCTAATTAATTAATTAATTAATTAATTTTTAAAAAAAGAATAAGAGACCCAGTGCATCTGTTGGTCTGGGGCTCTCAGGCTGGCTAGCTTCCCCCAGGTAGCAGCATCCACATCCTGCCAGTGGTCGCTGGGCAGGGCCACTCTGTGACCACTGACATCAGCCTGGTGGACAGCTGTGTCCTTGGTCATGGGCTGTAGACACTGCAGCATTTGCATGCCATGAGCTCCTGCCTGCCTTCCTTGGACTTGAGATTGACGTTAGTGAGCTGCTTCTCCGAGGGGCTCACTGTTCATTGGGCAGGTCTGGCCCCGGTTTTTAGTCCACTTTGGTAGTGACCAGCTGTCTTCATCATCCAAGGACTCCCCTGACAGTAAAAGATACTCTCATGTGTCATTTTCACTCCAGCTCTCAGCCCGGACATAGTAGAGTATTTTCCGGTCAGGAATGGAGTACTCCAGACAACTCTGGAATTTCTTTAGTAATCTCCTCCTTCTTTGGTCAATTTCTTGCCACTCCTGGAAGTTTGATGCCATGGCCTCCCTGCTCTGGGCACTGCGTCTAGCCTGAGGGGGATGGATGCTGCCCCAGGTGGCATGGCAGGGTCCATGCCAGCCCTCGGTGCCACTGCTCCATCCTGGCAGGCCACATGGGGTCTTCTAAAGTGGTTCCCCACTTTAGAAAAAACCCCCCAGGTTTTTTGTTTATGTGTTTGGTGTGTGTTTTGCTCGGGCATTTACGGAAAATTCCTGGATGGCGACATCATGGATAGCCAAAGACAATCCTGAAATCTTTGACTTTTCTAGAATTTACGAAAAAAAGTGTTCAGAGTTTATAACGTTAAGTTTTATATCAAATATGCCTAAAGGATTTAAGTTTATAAAGAGACTAAAAATGTTATGTAGGGTTTTGAAAGACATCGGCACATTTTGAAGAGGGGATGGTTTTAAAAAGGCATCTCTCCTCTTGCCTTTGTGTGTGTTTGCACTTTTACAATTAAACGACATCCTCTGAGTGTAGGAGGTAAGTCAAAGCTGTCAAGATTTTCTTCCCTCCTAATAACAACTCTCGTGCCATTGACTACCAAGAATAACAATAAGCCTTTTCTTAAGTTGAAAAAGAGTATTTATTTTTGGCACTGAAAGAACAACAATTATTCATGTCCTTAAGTTATTTAAAGTGTTTTTTGTGAATTCTGAGAATAAGTCACTTGGAAGTTCAGCCACACAAAAGAAAAATGTTTTAAATGTATAGGTCCTCCACCTGAAATATTTTGGTGGGTGTGTCTTGGCCTTGCAATTACAATAGTTAGCTATCTAGGGAGGATTCGTATGTGACATTCACTGTTGGAAATGCTTTAAATATATTAACTCATCTACTTCTCGTATTACACTCACGTTATAGCTTGCACACGGAGACCCAGAAAGGTTCAGCTACTTGCCCGAGGTCACACAGCCACGATTTGGACCTGGACTATCAGAGATCCACCATTAGCCTGCATTGACCCTAGAGGGTTCCACCTGCATGCTCTCAAGGCATTTAGTTTCTCTCTGGTTTTCCCCCAAAACATAACCTTGGAAAGGTAAAGAAACATTTACTGTTTGTGTGTTTAGCTCACAACCCTTCAAGCTTTTGGAGTCTAAGAAGCAATGATCATTGGACCCTCTCCGGGACTTTGGCCAAACTGTTCCAGATGTGGTTGCTGCTGCTGCTTTGCTCTTCCTGGAGTTAAATCAGAGAAAGACAAGTGAAAAACTAGAGAGGATGATGGTGGTAAAAATAATTTATCATCATCTTCTTATCTTGGAGTTCCTTTTTTAAATAAGTTTTTAGCAGACTTGCATGTATTTGTTTATTTACTTATTTACTTATTTATTTATTTGGCTGTGTTGGAACTTCGTTGCTGCACGTGGGCTTTCTCTAATTGCGGCGAGGAGGGGCTACTCTTTGTTGTGGTGCACGGGCTTCTCATCGTGGTGACTTCTCCTGTTGCAGAGCATGGGCTCTAGGTGCTCGGGTTTCAGTAGTTACAGCACGAGGGCTCAGTAGTTGTGGCACACAGGCTTAGTTGCTCTGTGGCATGTGGGATCTTCCCAGCCCAAGGATTGAACCCACGTCCCCTGCATTGGCAAGGGGATTCTTAACCACTGCACCACCAGGGAAGTCCTGACTTGCTTTTTTTATTGTGGCAAAATACTTAATGCCACTTAACTGTGCACTTAAAATGGTTAAAATGGTCAATTTATGTTATATATTTTTTACCACAATAAATAAATAAGTAGGTTTAGCTGTGTGTCGATATATAACTCCTCATGGCCTCCCTAATTCAAATGAATTTGACTCCTGGAAATATAACTGTGACATTCCTGAAGAAAAAAAAATTGTTTAATCCAACGAGGTCATGGGTGACGACTCAGTGAGGCGTGATGTCTGTAGGTCTCGAAAGTTATGTGGGTTGGTGTGAGATTTCCCCAGCATGTTACCATTCTGCCTTGATCTCACAAGGAGTGAGAAAGCCTTCAGTAGTTTATGAAGACCTTTAGAAAAAAGCCAAGAATAGTGCAGAAGTGCCTTCTTTTGGAGCGAGAAGTCAAGAAGTGGCTGATTTAGTAGTTTCAAGAACCACTTCATTTCCTACTGTGTTTGGAGAGCAGTAAGTGCAGATAAAGACACTGGGGAGAAATGTCCTCCTGTGCTTATAAGAAGGAAAACAAAGGCTTGCTGAAGAAGGGGACCCCTGAGCCAGATTTTTAATTTTGATGGATCTGGTCTCCTTTAAAAGTGAATGTCTTTAAGGACTTTCCTCTCCAAGGAGGAAGCACAAGCTCGAGAAGGAAGTCAGTACAAGTGGATGGGCGTGATGCCTCTGATAGGCCCAGGAGACTCAGCAGCCTTCATGTTCTTACGAGGATTGTTATTAATTTTGTGAGATACTAGTTACAAAGTCCCCTGGGTCCTTAGTGATCTGCTCCAACTCTATTTTTTTCATAAGCCCTGGTTTCAATTAGGGTGCAGTTTTTCAGGATCACATAGATCATGTTCTAGAAGAAACACCTGCATCACACCTGGGGAGGTAATGCCATGAAGAGTTCTTATAGTAACAGGGAAAGGTCAAGTTCTGAATCAGAGCTTCAGTTGTTACCATTCTAGGCTCCAAGGGAACTACACAGACAGTGAAAAGAAAATTTGCAGAGCCACGAATCCCCCCCGCCCCACCACACACACACACACACACACACACACACACACACACACACACGCAATTTGGCCAAGAGCTAAGCCAGGTCACCCTAACATGGTCACTTCCATATCTAGAGCATACACTGATTCTCAAAAGCATCCTGGTGAATGATAGGCACATACAAGCCATCATGGGTTAAAAAAGTGATCTTCTGCTTAAATATGTGGGTGTTTGAGAGAGTTCCTTGCATAATCAGGGACTGTAGAGCTGGCAACACCTAAAGAGACAGTTCCCTCAGTGAACACGAAGATCTAGAGCTGGGAATTATTTTAGTTTAACATTCACATAGTTAAGAAAGGTACCCATTTTTCCAATAAAACTTTCTCTACTTAGCTTTAGACTGGATACTGGTAAAAATAATTCTGTTTGGGGAAAAACTTGTTGTTTGTCCCAAATTGCCTTGACACTCACACTCTGCCTTGAGCTGCCTGGCCACAAGTCCATGGGCTGGGCAGACGCTCAGCACACAGGACCAGTCGTGGCAGGTCATCTGACAGCCTTTCCTGTGTGCTCATCTCAGGAATATGAGTTTCCCCCACATTTTAATCTAGATGCAACCTGAGTTTAGAGACTTACTGAGGAGAGGAACATAGTTTCCTTCCCCCACGGTTGTTACGTGATGCATTTCTTCTAGGCGGATTCTTCTAGAAGCATTTCTTCTAGATGCATGTCTTCTAGGTGGATTCTTCCAGAAGCATTTATTCTAGACCAATGGAGTGCATCAGCTGAGAATCAGCTCTCCTTTCTCTGGTTTGGAGGATATTTGGGTGTTTTGGTTTCGTGTAGCTGAGGATGTGAACAAACGTAATTAAGAGACCATACATAGTGTCTTTAAATAAACTGTCACCTCCTGCATAATTGTGACCACCAATAAGTCCTGGAAAGGAGAGGATGATTACAGCAAGTCGATGGGAGGAACACGATCGTGAGCAGAGACCAGCTGTGAATTCCAACCCCGTCTCCAGGAATTGGCTGTGGGAATTTGAGCAGCGGATTTTATGTCTCTGGTCCTCAATTTCCTCATAGGGACTGAGCTACAGGGAAATGATCTCGAGGGGCTCTTCAGCTTTAAAAATCTCTGCCTCAACTATAATTCAAATCATGAGATTCTTAGAAAGTGATAAATGTGAGTTTATAATACCTAATATAAGAGAATATCTTTAAAAAGCATGATTACATATTGTAATGCATTTCCTAATCATCTGTAGGAAGAAATTAACATTGTTATATTCTTCACTTGGCTCTAAAGCAAGGTTGCAGAAGGCTTCCGAGGAGTTTTCTCAAGGCTAAAGTTTGGGACAAAGAGGTTTTGAAAACCTGGAGAGAGGCAGGCGAGAAAGAGAGTACACAGGGCACGGTTCTGCCCCCATCAGAGGACCCACTGTCGGTTTAGGGTAGAGGGAGGATGTAAACTTGAAATTTTGTTTTTCACAATGTCTAACCACTTTCTCTGACCCACGCAGAATAATTTCTCCCTCCCTCAGTGTCTCTTGATGCCTCTTTTAGCCTCCATCAAATTTTTACTGACAGTAGTTAGACATTTTGAAAAACAAAATTTCAAGTTTACATCCTCCCTTTACCCTAAATAGCCAACTGAAGTTCCAAATAAACAGGGAAGCTTTTTTGAAAAGCCACTGAAAAATAGAAAAAGAAACATTTGCAAAACTCGGAGAGTAAAGAATTTCTAAGCTGAGAAGAACAAAAAGAAATCGCAGAAGAAAGCATTGACAGATTTGACTTAAACTCCTGTGCTTCATTTAAAAGTAATCCAAATGTAAAGATGGCTGCATCTGGAGAGGATATTTGCAGAAAAGAATGAAATCTTCAGTATAAGGGAAACCCTAGGAACAGATTTTAAAACTAACCCTCTAATCTCAAATTTTTTCCAATTCTGGCCCGAGAAACACTTGCATCAGCACTAATTAAACATGTAGATTCCCATCGTCTGCCAAACGCTTCCACTAACTTCCAGTATGTTAAAGAGGTTCGTTACCCTGCACAAAAAGAGGCACAAAAGAGGAAGGGCATATGGTTGATGGGAAAATGGTCTCTTGAGAATCGAGGAAGTAAAAATAAAAATGATAAGATCATTTTCCGCAATTAAGTTATCAAAAAAGAACTGAAAGATAATCCCTAGGGATGTCAAAAGGGTTTTCCAGGGCGTTGCTTGTGCAGGTGACTTCAAGGAAAGCCACTTGCAGGAGGTGTCAAGAGCCCTTGACATCTTCACATCTTCAGCCTGTAACCCTTCCAGAACCTCTCCTAAGGGAATAAGCCAGACTGAAGAAAAAGCCATACTCACCACAGTGCGGTTGTGTTAGCAAGAAGTTGGAAACCCGGATGTCTGGAAAGCTGGGTGTGGTTCAGTCAACCCTGGGCAATCACTGGGTGGAATAAAATGCAGCTATTACAAGGATTATTTCTGGGGATGACAGAGTAACATGGGAAAACGCGTATCATATTAAGTGAGAAAAGGACTCTACCAAGTTATATCCACAGCATGACCTCAACTCCATAAAATGCACCCATGCTTAGGAAAGGAGACGCAAGATATTAATAGCGGTTGTCGTAGGTCATGAGTCCACGGAAGAGTGGAAATTTTTCTTTCTCTACTTTTCTGGATCCTCTAGATTTTTGAATGAGTATTATTTATAGAGGAGGAGGTGGGAACACCCAAAAAATGACCTTCAGTAAAGGAAAAGTAAAGAAGCGATGACCTGCTGACCGCAGGCCAGTGGAGAAGGCAATTCAGGGAGGTCCTGCGTTATCTCAGGTGGTCCTTGTGACAGCTGAACCAGGGAGATATGATTGTGCCCCCACTTTGAAGATGAGAAACTGAGGTTCAGGCAGGGTAGATAACTTGCCTTGGGTTCCTCAGCAAGGAAGAGTTTGGGGAACCACCCCACCCCCAACCCCACCAAGAAGGGATTCCCTGGCCATTTGGAGGAAAGAATTTTTCGCACGGGTCTCTACCCACCAGTGTAAGAACAGAACCCAACAGGACAGATGTTTGCAACTTCAGAGATCTCAGAGCAGCACAGGGTAGCCCATCAGACCTCCAAACCTGTCCTCTCGCTAAAGTAGGGAAGCGGGGAGCCTGTGATGGGACAAGGCGAGAAGGATATTCAAGCCCCCAAATTGCAGATGCAGTGGGAGATGGGAGGCTGCTCCTGGCCTATGTCTGCCCCACCGTTCACATCCGAAGGAGGGTGATGAGCAAGAGCGACCCTTTGTGGTCTACACTCTCCGGAAGACTGGATTAGCACTGGTTCCTGGCAGGGGAGTTCAGCGATGAGAAAAACACTAATGGCTCGATATGAATTTCACTCATGATTTTTGCATATCACTTAAAACATTAAGCACACAGGAGCATTCATTAGCTTGCAGAAGTTCCTGCGAGGAAGAGGAATCATCTGAACCATGAATTTTAATCACCTGTCTTGTAAACTCCTTCTGCCTTGTGGGATGGAGAGAAGAGGCCCCACCTACCTCCTCATGGACCTCACAGGCTGGTTCAGATTTCCTAAGACTGTGGTGGAAACTGCAGTGGGTGGACTGTCGTCATGGGAATCCAGTGATCCAGCGCCTGAAGGGAAGGCCCTCAACCTTCTCTGAAACTTGCTGGGGAAAGAATAAAACCTAATCTGGAGGGACAGTTAGTAAGTACTTAGCTTAGCTATGAAGTCTAGTAGAAATCATCATAGTAAAACTCGCATCGTATGTCAACTTAAATTTACATTTATTAGAATTCTCTCAGTAAATCATCCTCTCTGTTGGGATCAAGGCCAGGCTGGGCTGCATTTGCATAGTCCCCCAAGGGGCTGCTCACCAGGGCCCTACGTGGCTAATTCCTGATGAGCACGTTTGCTGTCATGCTTGAAATATCCATGCAAATCCCACACATACGCAGAGGACAGAATTGTCATCTTTGTGTTTATAACCTCGGGCCTGGAACAGTCTCCTTTTGTGTTCGGTTGATTCTAAAAGGTCAGCGCTTCAGAATAGGCTTTTCATGCAGTTCACGAGGAGGCCAGTGAGATCCTGGAGTGGAAAGGCAAACTCATGGCACCATTCTGCTTCTCCGGGTGGGACGCATGAAGGGGGAAAGGAAGTGAGACACAGACTCGTGGAAGAGCGCAAAGGGGAGCACAGGCTTCTGCCGCAAAGCGGGCTGGCTCAGCCTCCTGGCAACATCCAGGCCCTGGGTGGAGGTGCAGGGCAGAGACCCGAAACCTAGGTGATGACCCGCGGAGGGAACAAGGGCCCCAAAGCACTGATGAGGGTTAAAAGATGAAAGGCCCACCTCTCGGGTCTGGCCAGTGGGCCCTCTGTGGCCCGGGATGCTCTCTCTAAGATGGCCTTAGGCGCGTGGTGGGAGGACGTGGCAGTGGGCTGGGGTTGTGGCTTGGCCAGAATCGTAACTCTGTCTAATGAGAGAGGCTGAAATACAACTCAAATTAACTGAAGCAAATGAGAGCACGTACTGGGAGGATGTGGGGTAGTTGCAGAATCCACGGAAGGGAGACCCCAAACCAGGGTCTCAGGGCTTGCTTCCATAGCCCCATCCTGAGATAGGCTCTCCTTGTGATGGTGAAAGCCCCCAAATCACACCCCGGCAGCCCCAGGGGAAAGAGAAAACCCATTTCCCTGGCTTCTGTGTACCAGTTCTAGAGAAGATTCTGATTGGCCTAGCTTGGTCACATGTCAACCTCTTGGACTACAGCAGTGGTGTGAATTACGATTGGAAGACCAGGGTCATGGACTCAGCCTGAGAGTCAGGGGTCAGGGCTTACTCTGAGTTAAGCCTCATCAAAACCAAACGGCAGGAACCCCAAGGAAGTAAGAGCAGACCAGAATGACTGAAGCCTCACAAAGGGGTGCACTCCAGACCTGCTTCCTTGGGTGAGAGCCACTGTTTATCCATGTGTCCTGCTGGACCTGTGCTGATAGTGCGTGGCCAAGGGCCACGTGTGGCTGTTGAGCCCCTAGAATGTGGTGAGTCCAGACTGAGATGTGCTGAGACTGTAAAATACATGCTGGGTGTCAAAGATTGAATAGGACAAAAAGAATGTAAATTATCCTATGAATAAATTTTTAAAATTTATTAGATGTTGTAATGATAATATTTTGTATATATTGGGTTAAACAATGTATATTATCAAAATTACCTCTCTCGTTTTACGTTTTTAAATTGAAGTATGGTTGCTGTACAATATCATATGTTACAGATGTGTAATACAGTGATTCACAATTTTTAAAGGTTATATTCCATTTATAGTTATTATAAAATATTGGCTATATTCCCCTTATATATATTATACAGGTACAATATATCCTTGTAGCTTGTTTTAATTTTTTAATAATTTTTAAATTTTTAATTTATTTTTTGGCCGTGTTGGGTCTTGGTGGCTGCGTGTGGGCTTTCTCTAGTTGTGGCGAGCTGGGGCTATTCATTGTGGTGCATGGGCTTCTCATTGCGGTGGCTTCTCTTGTTGTGGAGCATGGGTTCTAGGCACGTGGGCTTCAGTATTTGTGGCATAGGGGCTCAGTAGTTGTGGCTCACAGACTGTAGAGCACAAGCTCAATAGTTGTGGTGCACGGGCTTAGTTGTTCCGCAGGATGTGGGTTCTTCCCAGACCAGGGACTGAACCCATGTCCCCTGCACTGGCAGGTGAATTCTTAACCATTGCACCACCAGGGAAGTCCTAGCTTGTTTTACACCTAATAATTTGTACCTCTTCCTCCCCTGCCCCTATCGTGCCCCTCCCCCCTTCCCTCTGCCCACTGGTAACCACTTGTTTGTTCTCTATATCTGTGAGTCTGCTTCTTTTCTGTTATATTTACTAGTTTGTTGTATTTGTTTTACTTTTTTAATGTGACTACTAGACATTTTAGATTACGTAGGTGGCTCATGTTATATTTCTCTTGACGGCACTGTTGCAGACTGTGTTCCTGTTTCTATCTTGGGGGGGATTCATGTAGCAAAATAGCAGTTAATCCTTACATTTACTACCCACTGGGTCATGTACTTCTGTTTGCCTTGAAATCATCTCCTGAAACTTTGGTGTATGTTCCCTGTCAAAATGTTTGGGGATTTTAGTGAGTAAGTCATTGTTTGCCCTTCACAATTTGGAGACAGAAATCTCCCAAATTGTTTAGTCTGTCTCCCCAAGGCCCAGACTGTGGAGGAAGCTGGGACATCATTGGATTCAGGGGAGTAACACTGACTGACAGATGTCACTACTTATGTGTGGAATCTCATGCGTATATCCCATCAGCAAAGGCTTGCATCTCCTTTAAAACCACCAGCATCCGGAATTGCTTTGTTTTCGCTCTTACAGATTTTTTTTTAACCTCCTTTGTTGAGTCATCGTGCATGTAGTCTGTAATCCAGATGTGAGAAAGTGTTTCAGAGCTTTATCACAGTGGGAGCTCTCTGCCCACTTGTAGGTCTCATTCTTGCCCCCCTCTCACCCTCCATCTATCCTTCCACCCATCCTTTTCTTCATTCACAAGGGGTCACATCCCTGGTGTGTGCTTAGGCTGCTGGAAACAGCAGGGAGCCAAGCAGCCCATTCCCCGCCTCTGTTTTCCTTCGCATCTGGTGAATCAGTGGCTCAAAGCTGATTTTCCCCAAAACTCTTGCAGAAAAAGTACGATGCCTCTTATGGAGAGCCTCAGAATAACTTAGCTTGAATGGAGAAGGTGAGGATAAGGGCAGGGGTCTGGGCTGCTCCCCTCCTAAAGGGCCCCTCTGAAAACCCCTGTTCTAAATCACCCTTCTCTCTCTAAGCATGTTTTAGTTATTATGTCTTCCCATAATACATTTTACATTTTGATAAGATGGATTAGAGCTAAGATCCCTACTTAATCCAGCAGAATTAAGGAGCGTTCCTGAAATTGACATATTGAGAGAAATACATCCCCAAACAAAACAAAACCTCCCCAAAATGGGTCCAGTTTTGTCTTTGTTATTAGGAATCTTCTCTAGGACAGGCAGTAGATTGCAGGTGATTCTCCCTCTGATTTGTAAATACTCAGTAAAAATCAGGCAAGATTATAAGTTAGGATTGCTTTTAAGTGACATTTATTTTGCTTGCTAATTACTCATCTTTCTTCTCCTGAATTAAACACATAGTTAATTTGCTTGGGTGTTGAAAACTGACATGAAGCTGTTGCCCACTTACTGAGCAAAAGCTCCCAGTGCTGTGTGCTCTGGCTGCCTTTCCCACGAGCCCTGGTTAGCTGTGCAGGTCCAGTCACAGGGCAACCGTTCACCTGCTGCTGGAAGGATCCTTTGACGGGCAACTAAAAACATCCCATTTAGACCTTCATGAAACTCAATTCGGAGAGACTTGAGGTAATGAAAAAAAGAAAAGAAAACACTTTCCTCTTTCTTCCCTTTTAAGACTATCTGACATTGATTTTTAAAACTCTGATGTTTTTAAAGAAAAAAACTGGAAATGATAATGCTTCGCAAAATTAAGCCCGTTCAGCACGCTCTGATGTATCTCAGTGTATTGTGTCCTCTTAACGTCCAGGGAATCAGAAGCAACATAGAAAGAACCTGTGGCTGTGCCTGGGGGAGGGGTGTTCAGAATCATAATTAATTTGAATCAAAAGGAAGCCTCCGTGCTATCAGGGGCAGGCGGACCGAGCTGTAGGGAGAGGGAGACAGGTCCATTCTGCATGGCAGCTGGACTACTGCACCCTGACCTTTTTGGTTTAGTTATGGGTCATTTAAAAATTTCAGAGCTGGGGGTAAGAAGACACCAGGGTGAATAGGCAGGGCAGGTGCTGCCCGGCACTAGAGTGCCTTGTTGCTGGAATTAGGAGGCCATGAGGTAGAAAGAGCAGGACATCCAAGCACAAGCTGAAGATATTGTCATCCCCTGAGATGCCCCTGAGCTTTCATTCATTGGAGTCATTTGCTAAGCCGTACTGTAGACCAAATGGCCAGGACATAGACAAGAAAATTCAGCCTCTGTTCTCAAGGAATGGGCTAGTGGGAGGGGCCGCCGGGTGGACCGTCACTCGTGAGACGGCTGCCCTCCAATGGGGCCGCTGGGCTTCCTGGGTCCACGTTCATCAAGGTCGGACAGGCCTGAGCTGGCCACCGCAGTGACTTGATAAACTGCGGACGGGGCAGTAGACACCGGGCCACGTAGGAGCACGCGCTACCACACACCTGTGTGTGTTCCTGAGCACAGGTGTCTGCTCCAGGCTCCACCCTGCAGGTGGGCTCTCCTTGGTCCCACTGAAACAACCTCTCATGCGTGTGTATCTTGTTCTATTACATCTTATTTGGGGAATTCAAGCCGTCCTTGCACCGGAGAACCAGCATGTTGCCCTAGTATTGTGTATTTGGCCCTTACCTGTTCCAGGTGAGTTGGAGAGCTGGTTCTTTTCTTTAGGAATCTCCAGGAAAAAGTTGTACTCAAGAAGAGGAAAAGATGTCGTTTTTAAGAAGTTGTGATTTGCTCGGTATTGACCCATGGTTGCATTATGGGCAAGACAGGGACGGGGATTAAGGCATGGGGATGGGGATGAGGGCAGGGAGGGAGGGGGCTTGTTTGCTCTTTTTTGCTGCCTTTCAGAGCTTTTGCTGCAACTGACTGTACTTCTTACTATAAAAGCCACAGGCCATTGGCCTCAGCCTCTGTCTTTCAGGGTTCAGGGTTCTGTCCACATTTAAAAACTGTGACCTAGAGAAAGTGAGAGCTGGAGAAAGAACGTGATTTTCCGGGCTACCAAGTGGTGGTAGTCATTAGTCTTGAACTTGAATCTCTTGTCCTTCTGTTTATTGAACACTGTCTTTCTCCCTCATGTCCTCCCCTTTAGACTTTTTTAAAAATGCAGAGAAAAACCCACCATTTCCAAAATATGCTCTTGCGTGTATTAATTACTTAATTTCCTCTCTAAGCAAGGGAAGCATTGTCACACTAATGCTTTACTGCGTGGGTAGCTGTTTCTGGTTCTCTCTGTTGTCCCTTTGTTTAAGGGGAAGTCGGGCCTGACGGGTGTGGGTGGGATGGAAGAATTAGGATTGCGGATCAAGGAGCATTTCCAGAGAAGGTGATGGAAGCCCCCAGGACGCACATAAAAATTAATTACAGAAAAATACATCATTAACAGCAGCTCTCACGGTAGGTCCCAGGGCGACTGTTATGTGGAATTAATTAGTCCTTACTTAACTTTTTTTTAAGTCAGCTTCTCTGTATTATGAAGAGTCCTAATTACCAATGTCAGTCGTTTTAAGTCATTAAGGGTCATCATTCTACATGTCCCTGTACTCATTCAGTCCTGTTTATTTGGATTTAAAGATAGCAGCCCCTTCAGCTCCATAGGCTGGTTTCCCTGTGCAGTAACCTGTTTGGTAAAACAGTCAGGTTGGCAAGATCAAGGTCTCCAGACCATAAGGTGTTGGAGTAAAATAACAAAAATCCATTCATTTGTTGTTGAGTGGCTCCTTTTCTCCAGAAACTGTGCATGGACTCTGGACAATGAAGGTGAGGAAACCAGTAGAACCCAGAGCTTAGTGACAAGCGGAGGGTGGGGGATGGGCATTAAACGAACCAGCACCAACATCAACATGGGATATCACATCATGATGGGGAATTTGTTCCAGTCTAAGGACAGGGATGGCCTTTCTGAGGAAGTGACATTTAAACCAAGACCTGAATGGGGCAGTGACGCAGAGGGGGGGTGTTTCCAGGCCGAAAGAACAGCATATATAGAGGCCTGGGGGAGGAGGAGACTGAAATGTGATTTATGGGGCGGTTAGCATTACGCAGGGAACAGATTACCAGCGGCCTGATGGTGCCTTTTTAGCATTTTGTCCTGAGTGTAATGGGGAAGCAGTGAAGGTTTGTGTGTTTGTTTGCATGCTTTATTTTGAATAGTTTCAAACTTAGAGAAAAGTTGCAAAAACAGTACAGCTTCCTCATAGCCTGCACTAAGAATTCCTAACATTTTATCACACTTGCCTTATCATGTTCTCTCTACATACACACAACTAATTTTTACTAAAGCATTTGGAGGTAAGTTGCTGACGTGACGCCAAAACACATACCTCTATGTCCATTGTACAATGCTCCAAATAAGGCAATTAACAGTGATACAGTAGGGACTTCCCTGGTAGTGCAGTGGTTAAGAATCCGCCTGCCAATGCAGGGGACACGGGTTTGATCCTTGGTTCAGGAAGATCCCATATGTCCTGGAGCAACTAAGCCTGTGCATCACAATTACTGAGCCTATGCTCTAGAGCCTGCACCAGCAACTACTGAGCCCACGTGCTGCAACTACTGAAGCCCGCGTGCCTAGAGCCCGTGCTCTGCAGCAAGAGAAGCCACTGCAATGAGAAGCCCATGCACCACAACGAAGAGTAGCCCCTGCTCGCTGCAACTAGAGAAAGCCCGTGCATAGCAACGAAGACCCAACACAGCCAAAAAAAAAATTGAGACAGTAGTGCCTTCGGAGTCTCAGGACCCCACTGAAATTTTGCAGAATGTCCCACTCATGTCCCTGATGGCAAGTCCAATCCCGAGTCCCATCCTGCGTTTACTTGTGTCTTCCTTCTGGGATGGGCCCTGAGTCTTCACTTGTTTTTTATGGCCTAGACATTTTGGAAGATGACAGGTCATTTACTTCCTAGAATGACCCTCAATTTGGGTTTGGCTGGTGTGTCCTAATGATCTGATTCAGATAATGTATTTGTGGCTGGAATTTGCAGAGTGAGGCAACATATCAAAAGGCCAGGCCATCCATCTGCCCCATTACTAGTGATGTTAACTTTGATCCCTCAGTGAAGGCCACTGCCAGGTTTCTCCACTGAACTATTTTGTCCTTTTCACTAACAAGTATTAAAAGATGTTTGAAGGCTGGCTAAACATACTGCTTCTTACGAGTTTCTTACCAAGCGTTCACTCACTAGGTTTAGTATCCATTGGTGCTCCTTGCTTGAAACAGTCATTACTAGGGTGATTGCCAGGTTGTAAGTTTCAAATTTCTTCATCCCTTCATGGGAGTTGCCAGTCTACTTGGAGGAGGAGTTTTCCTTCTTCCTTATTCATTCATTCGTTCGTTCATTCATTCATTCCTTTGTATCAGTAGGATTTCATGGATACCTGTTTTATTCAGTGGGTTACAATTTGGATGTTCAGCTTGCCCCAGGTTTGGTCAGTGAGAGCCCTCTCGAGCTGGTTTTGGATGTGTCCCCATCAATCTTTGAGTATATCTTACTTTCTGGCACAATAAGCTGTTCCAGGCCCACCCTGTCCTTTCCTTGCCCTGGCCCTGCCATCAGCCTGCCGCCCTTTAGCAAAGAGCCTCACACTGAAGGGCTCTGAGCCGGAGAGTGACCTGATCCGATGAGTATTTTGTAAATTTTACTGTGGCTGCCTTTGAGGGGTGCAGCAAAGGCACAGGCGAGAGAATCAGGGAGGCCACGGGGAGGCTCCTGGCTGTCGCTCATTCTGGTGGCTCGGGCAAGATCGTGACAATGCAGATGGAAAACAGGGATGGATTGAAGGAGGATTTAAAGCTAGAATGGACAGGTGATGGTGGGATGTGGGAGTGACCGAGGGGGAGAATAGAGGGTCCTTTCCTGGGATAAGAAAGATGGGAGAGGAGAGGAGCCACCTTGGGCAGGGAAGATCACGAGTTCCTGTTTGGGGCTGTGACCCTGCAGAGCTCTGGGCGGCCAGGCAGCCAAGGGAGGGGGCAGGTGGACACAGGAGCCTGGAGCTCAGAAGACAGGCCTGGGCTGAAGTCCTGGACCCAAGGCTCAGGAGGTTCAGCCACATATGTGAGGGCCTCGTGCACAGGCTTTGAATCAGGCCTCCCTGGCCACAACAGCTTCTCCTCCATGCTTGCCATCTGCCTCATCCTCTTCCTGTAGCTCTTGGCAAGTGCTTGGCATTTTCACAACAGAGTTCAAAGTGCAGGGCCCCCATTTTCTGAACTGGCCTTTGATCCATTTGTCCAGAAGGAGGAGTGCAAACAGATTTCCTCCCTGCACTATTCATGACAACCCGACCCCAACAGACTGGGGAAGATGTCGGACAGTGGTTGTCACATTTTGTGTGTTAAGGATTCTGTACTGAACTGTACATGTGTTAAAGGGAAAAAAAATGTGTGTGTACACATATGTGTACATATATGTATATATGCAGTACCTAAGATGATTGCTGTCAAAAACACATTTTCTCAAAATCAAGATCGACAAGGGATTACTGAAAACAGAATGTAGATAAAGAATCCCTAATAAGAAGAGTATAATCATGGCTTTCCCACAACCCTTCAGATAGTGAAAGGAAAATATTGGGAGAAGGATGCCTGCCAACCACGGAAAGCCTGCTGCCACATAGATGCTTAGTTCGTAAACACACAGTGGTTTTGTCACCCAAGACTCGCTTCTCAGACAGACCATGAGACAGGGCTCTGGCTTTCATGCACTAAGTTCAATCATCCCAACAGAGATGGATGTTGTTTGTTTTGGCATTTTTTGATAATGTTTACGGAGTTATTTTTGCCTCTAAACCAGATGTTCTCGGGGCTGCTTTCAACGTTGGCTTTTGTCTGAAAAGCGAAGCTGAGAACTTTCAGTGCCTCTTAAGTTAAATTTTATTTAAAAATCAAGGACTGGCATTACTGTAGCCAGGCAAGCTGGGCGGCCAACTGGAAGCTAGTGCTGTGCCAGGGCTGGTGCCGTGGCCAGACAGTGGTCCACGTAGAATGCATGGTGGTGGAGGGGGTCCTGGGGATGCTGCAGCTCACGGCCTAACAAGCCTATCCCAGTGCTTCCTTGTGGTAACCCTCCTGAGTCCTTAGGAGACTAGGAAGGAAGGTTTCAGATTTTGCCCAGAGATTTTACATTGTCCACAGGCATCCTTTTTTCAGCAAGTCACAGTCCCTAATCCTGTTCATCACGCCTGAGCCGTGTGTAGGGTCTGGTTTCTACATGTCGTGAGTTTGGCCGAAGATCTATGGGGAAAGATGCAGACAGTGCTCTGCTAACCCTTAATGAGAGCCTTTGTTTACGGGGGCGGGGGGGGGGGGTCACTGTGAACAGATCCCATTTTGTGCCCTCAGCACCCAAGAAAAGGCAGCCATCCGGCACCCACGGGACTCTCTCCTCTCGCTGCCTTTTAGCGACATTAGTGACAGCTGCTTGTCAAGGTGTTGGTGAAACGTTTTGTTGGGTCACAAGGGAGTGAGCCTGGCCTTGGGAGGGGGTGACATCCTCTCCAGGGAGGAAGGACATGTACTCACTTCTCTACCAGGCACCATGGCTCATTCAGAGCAGGGCAATAACTAACTGTCTGGTTGTCCTGATGCCTCTGAAAGCCTACTTTGAAACAGCACGCGCGCGCGCACACACACACACACACACACACACACACACACAACAAGAGAGAGAGACAGCAGGAGGGACTAGTTTGCAGCACAAAGAACACAGGTCGTGTGACTTTGCTGGTCAGCAGAGATGGTCTTTTTCATGCAGGGGGCACCGCAGCTGGTTGATTGGTTGGTGGGTTGATTGGCTGATGGATTGTTTGGTGGGTTGGCTTGCTGGTTGGTTGCTGAGTAGGTTGATCGGTGAGTTGGTGGGTTGGTTGGTGGTTTGGCTGGTTGATTTGATGAGAGCCCCGTGTGGTTACCTAGCAGCCCCTTCCTGGGCTACTGACTGTATCTCAGAGGGAGAGACTCTGGCAGGTAGAAAGAGCTCACATCAGTGCTGTGCTGCCCGCACACCCATACGCTCATCCCCCTGATTCAGTGGGTTGTGTTTTTCAACATCCTCAAGGGATTGAAACCTAGCACCAGCTTCTGATGGGGGAAGTATATCTAATGGGTCTTAATGGCATGTGAAGGACTTTAAATAGCTTTTCTTTCTTTCCTCCTGCAAGTCTAAACACAGGGATGGGAAATTATGGATGCTAGGGGGTTGCATATTTAGATAGAGCTGGACCATTTTCATACAACATGAGGAAATGCTTTTGGTGCACATATTTTATATCTTTGCCATGTTGCCCATCCTTACATGAGCTTCTTCCATCTATGAGCCTAACAGCTCCTAGTAAGTATCTAATTCATACAGAACTCCCAAATTCCGCTTTGTAGTGTGATCATTGCTGTACATCTCCTTCTCATAGACTCTACCCTCCCTGAAGGCACACTTTGGACCTAAAGCACATCTTAATTTGCCATACTGCCTAATCGGAGCTGAACACAACTCAGCACTGAGGGATTGCAAGAAATGAATGAATGAAAATATTTCTGTTGCATTCAGACTGGTCTTGTTGTGAAAATGCTTTGCTGAGATGTTGTCAAGATGGGATGTGTATTGCACTCGAAATATCAGAGGCCAAGTGCTTAGTGGGAATTTGGTTGACTTACATTATTATGACTTAGCATCATATTTCTTTGGAAGTTATAAATAATTCAGAGCACATGTGGGATACCTTTTATCTTTTCTGGCTTGTTGATTTGTGGGTAGTTATCACGCCTAATAAAATATGAAAAGAGGAACGAGGGCTTATCTGAAGGTCACCTCAACATTTTGTGGTTATTATTTGGTAATTATCGAGTTACCTTAAATCCTAGAGCCAGTAGCCCATCGAGATAAAATATTAGGAGTATATCTGAATTGCTTATAAACTTCCTTGCTGTTTTCCAAAATATTGTGATATAATAAGATTCTGTGCTTTCTAAGAAAATATAAATAAAGCCTGTACAGCATCTGATGGTGGTGAGTTGAGAATCAATTTCCCATATGACCAGCGAGCAGCTCCATGGAATAAATAATTCCAGGAGAACCCTGCTTTAGGACACAGGTACAGTGTCTGGCTTTAAAATTATGGAGCCATTTCTGAGGCAGAAGGAAGATGACATTGAAAAATGTTTGCCAGGACTTCCCTGGTGGCACAGTGGTTAAGAATCTGCCGGCCAATGCAGGGGACACGGGTTCAATCCCTGGTCCAGGAAGATCCCACATGCCGTGGAGCAACTAAGCCCGTGCCCCACAACTACTGAGCCTGTGCTCTAGAGCCCGCGAACCACAACTGCTGAGCCCTTGTGCTGCAATTACTAAAGCCTGCGCACCTATAGCCCATGCTCCACAAGAGAAGCCACCACACTGAGAACCCCGCACACAATAATAAAAAGTAGCCCCACTCGCACAACTAGAGAAAGCCCCATACAGCAACGAAGACCCAATGCAGCCAAAAATTAAAAAAAAAAAAAAAAAAAAAAAAGGCAGATAATGTCTTTGTATTATTATAAAATAGTTTTGACTCTGTGGATCCCCTGGTCCACTCTTCGAAAATTGCTAATATTTTCCAGTATATTCCTGAACATAAGAACCCTGAACTCAACTAAAAATCTGTTCTCTGTGCCAAGGTGTTGACAGTCCCTGTGAGGAAGTGTGCTATGCTCCATGCCCAAGCTGGTGTGATCCTTTGGACACTTTCAGCCTTACCTCTGTCCTGGGGACATAGTTTGGCCTCCTGTCTGCTTGGGGTGGGCCTCCTATCTGCTTGGGGTGTCTTGCTTTTGTCCTCTGGGCAGCTCATATGGTTCCCTGACCAGGGGTCACTGGCATGTTCTTTGCACGACTTTGCACGACACCTCTGCTCAACTCGGGTAAGCTGGTCACATAGGTCACCACTGCAACACCAATTAAAATAAGAAGGTGAGCTCTTGAACAGACAGAACCCTAGTCAAAAACCTAACCCTTTGGCCCTATCTCAGAGAAGCATATAGATAAGGGGCAGTTCCAGGAGCTTGATGCTGTTGACTGAATCTTCAACCAGCATGTACAAGGTCATGCTTCCACTTGACTTGGCAATCAAGGGCACCCTGTCCAGGAAGGACAACTGGCATTTGGGGAACAAGGATTCTCCTGTTTGGACCAAGACTTTGTAAGTTCTAGAAGGCCAAACCTGGAGAGGTGCTGCAGAGGGGAACCCTGAGCTGCCTTCAGCTAGAATTGTTGACCTTCCCACGTACTTGCCTAGACTCTGGCCCTGATAACTGCTTATTCTTGCCTCTTCACCGACTTTGACTCCAGCCAGTGATCCAACCCCCAGCCTGACTCCCTGTGTCCCCTCCACCCCCTCATCCGTGTTCACGCTCAGCTCTTCCCCCTTATGAATGGACAGTTTCTCTCCTTATTGCCTGGTGCTGATCCCTGCTGTCTAAACACACACTCAGCTGGAACCAAGCTGCACCATCCGTTAGGGCTGGAAGATTGGACCTGGAGTGAGCAGCCTGACAAAGGAGTTTAGGCCAGAAAGGATAAAAGAGAACAACTGATCAGTGCAAAGGATCCCTGTCCATCTTCTGCTTTTCTTCTTGAATGCTCCTGACATAGTTTGTCAAGAGCAGGCCACTCATGAGTCACTTGTTTACTGTGTGACTTCATTCCCCTCCCTGGAAGAAAAATATTAGGGAAGTAGAGCAGAGTTCATTTTGCTTTTATCCAGCCCCCTTCTGCTTTTCCCAGCAATGCTTACCCGCATCCACAGGCCCAGATTTTTCCATCAAAGTCTCTTTGTCCAGCAGTCTCAGATAGAGTTAACCTGGCATGTTGAGATTAACACAGATGCTATGTGCTTTCTTTCTGAAAATCGTATCTGAACCTGAAGGCAGGATGATTAGGCTACTCACTTGGCCAATAGGACATACACCACGAAATGTTTAGAATTATTACAGTGCCCCAAGGAAAGGCAAGAGGACATCTAGTAGTAGGGTATCAGTTTTGTTCATATATGCATCCCATCATTCAAGCATATTTACTGAGTCCTGTAATGTGCCAGACATTAATACATCTGTAAACAAACTCTCATTGTACTTACATTCTAGACAGTAACAAGTCATCATGCATCCAAAATTCTGGATGAAATAAATCTTTTCTGTAGATTCTCGGTGGTCATTTTGGTTGCTGTAGCTTCTATACTGTTTCTTGTTTGCTTTGGGAGAGATGTCCAGGGAGCTGAGTATGAGTGAGGAAGCCAGAGCTTGTTCTGTTTGATGACATCAGGCACACTGTTCTAAAGGCGAAGGTTTACAGATTAAGTTATTTTGTAACCAGCATGATATTTGAAATGGTTGCTCCACACCATCTGTTAGGAACACTGAAAAATAGTGTACTCTGACCTAGAAAAGCAACTTTCTAGATGGTCAGTATTCGTTTTCTGTATGCTTGAAAAGAGTGTTTAGTCTCCCATTACTGGTTGCAATATTTCTTGTATGTCCATTAGATCTCTGCCATTCAATTTTATATATACAAATTATTGTATTGCCTGATATATCATTTATGAAATGAGATATGTCAAATGTGACTGTAATAGAAGAGTTGTCAGTTTCTCCTTATAGTTCATTACTTTTTGTTTTATATATTTTGATGTTATGTTGTTAGGTGCATAAAAGTTTAGGGTTATTTTCTCTTCCAGGTGAATTGAAACTTATAATATTTTGTGCCTTTCTCTTATTTCTAGTTGTGTGTATTGCCTTAAAACCTATCTATCTGATATTAATAGAGGTACACATTATTTCTTTTTTTAGTATTTATCGGGTATTTGTTTTTTCTCCTTTTACTCTTTAGTTCTCTGTCCTTACATTTCAAAAATGTTTCTTGTAAACAATAGTTGCTGGTTTATTAAAAAGCATGCCTGATGATCCTTTTTTTAAACTGGAGAAAGTAGTCCATATCTTTATTATGATTACTGAGATAATTTACTTTTAATCATTTTATAGTATACTTGATATTTGTCCCACTTCTTCTGCTTCCTCTTTTCTCTTTTTCTTCCTCTTTTTGGATTTTTCTTTTTCACTTCATTGCATTTTTCCCTCTAATTTGAATTTATAATATCTATGCCTCTGAGTTTAACGATTACCCTATTTTAACACGAATACTTACCAGAGTTCAATATTAATAATATTTTTCTTCTGACCAAACACAAGGATCTTAGAATGATTTATTACTTATATGCTGTTATTATCCACCACTTTATTTCCATCTTTTTACACCCTAAATTGGTCATTGTTATTATTGCTATTATTATTGTAAGGCACAATTTCTTTTCCCACCATTTCTTCTTGCCTTTTGGAACACCCATCTGGGAAAATTTCCCTTTGTCTGAAGGACATTATTTAGAATCTAGTTTGGTGGGAGCTTGTTAGTGGAAACTCCTTTTTTTCCTGCATCTGAAATCTCAGTTTTTATCTAAATTCTTGAAAGACAGTTTTGTCAGATAAGCAGCTCTAGAATGATGGTTATGTTCTCTCATCACATTGAAGTTAATATTTTCCTGTTATCTGGCTTCCACTGTTGTGCTTGCAAAGTCTGGCAGCAGTCCATTTGCTGTTCTTTTTTAGGTGATCGATGTTTTCTGTCTGGCCTCATATAAGGTCATCTCTTTGTCTTTGGTAGTCTGCAATTTCATGGTGATTGTCTGTAGGAGTAGATACATTTTGATTTATTCCACTTCAGATTGTTGGGTTTCCTGAATCTAAAGATTCATGTTTTTCATAAATTTTGGAAATTTTTCTTTTGGATATTTCCTGTTCCCCAGTCTCTACAATATCTCTTACTAGAACCAGTTTGACATGTAGTGGATCTCTGTCTGTTAGACCTCATTGCCCTCTGTATCTCTTAAACTCTATTTTTTTATTTTCCATCTTTTTGTCTCTCTATTCTGCAATCTGGATAATTTCTTCAGATCTGTCTTACACTTTACTGATTCTTGCTCCACCTGTATCTCAGCTTAATTTTAACCAGTCCATTGGGTAATTTAAATTATTATATTCTTTTCTTTCTTCCTTTATCAAAATTTTAAAATTGGTCTTTTTTAATAATTCCTTGTTCCTTGCTTTTCTTTTCAGGCTTCTTGTTTATATCTTTAAACATATTAAACGTACTTATTTTATAGTTTAGGTGTGATCCTTCCAATATTTGGAATCATTGCAAATCTATTTTTGTTCTTTATTGTTTCTGCAAGTGTCCTTTTTCCTTGCACATTTTGTGAATTTTGACTGGGCTCATATTCCTTGGAACTTGATCTTTGAAAATTTTTTGAAGCTTGAGTTAAGGTTACTTTCCTCTAAAGAGGATTTGGGTTTGGCTCTGCACCCGAGTCCTGTCAACTGGGAAACCACTTAAATTCTCTCTTGTATGTTTTCAAGTCATACAAGTGGAATTTGGGCCTACAACCTATGTGAAGACCATCTTGTGATCATGACTATTTGGGAGAGATTATTTTTCTCCTTGGGTTGAAAAAGGCAAATTCATTCCTGTCCCTTCTGTGTAATCCTTCTCATTCTCATCCACACTGATCATAGCCCTCCTTTGAGATCGAGCTTTATGCAAGTGTCTCCTATTGGATTCCCTTCTGCCTCATCCTACACAGCATCATATCAAAGGTCAAGGTCACCAGGGTTTGCCTCCTGGGAGACCTAGCTTCAGTCTTATTTACTCCCAGGAACCCTACCACACTCTGTGTTTGGCCTGTGCAGACTCCTGTTTTCTTATCAGGTCAGCCGTGATTTGGATATTTTCTGTCCTTTTATGCTTCATTTTTAGTTGACTTCAGCAGAGGGTTGTCCAAGGTATCTGGAAGTAGCATCAATACAGTTAATCAGTGTTCTGTATTGTGAAGGCCAGGGGTCGCCACCCTGTCTCTTGCAGATGACACCTCCTCCGTCCAGCCACTCAACCCAAGGATGGCATGGACAGGGCCCATCTTCTTCCACGTCCTTTGTCCTTCAGCACCCCCAGCCCCGCCATCACTGCAGTGTGGGGGGCTGTACTGAGGCCAGCACATGTGGTTGTGGCACAGGCTGATGCTGCAGACCCTTCCAGGTAATGATTCCTGTGGGGACTCGGTGCTTCCTTCTGTGCCTCTGAATTGAGCTGTGTGACCCTTAGTAGCACCTTGGACTTTGGAAGAATTAGGTCCTGTATCACGCAGGCCTGAGATCAATGACTTTTGGCTCTTTGTCACTGCTGCTTTGGCCTCCTCCTCCCAGGCAAGGCTGGTGTCCTGCCACACTGTCCCAGGCATCCTGTCGCCCCCTTTCAGGCCCAGGCTCTAAGGCAGGGGCCGGCATACAGCCTGTGGCTGCATCTCACTCACAGCCCATTTTTGTAAATAAAGTTTTATTGGGACACAGCCACGCCTATTTGTTTTGCACCGTAATGTCCCACCCACAAAACTGAAAATATTTACTATCTAGCCCTTTACGGAAAGCATTTGCTGGCTGTGCTCTGAGGCCTCACTAGGCTGCTCACCCCTCCTTCAGCTCCTCCCTAGAGCATCCTGTATCCAGAGGCCCCTTCCGCATTATCCACACTCACGACCTCACCAGCTCCAGCCTTGCTCCCCCAATGGCTCCCTCCTTTCTTCAGCCTAGTCTGCATTTGCCCTTTGAAACACTGGAAATGCATCTCTGCTTGTTAAAAGACAGTGAATGATGTGCCTCAAGAAACCCTCATTACTGAAGTTAGACTCTGATAGTCTCCCTGCTCCATCGGGAACCTCCCTCCACCCTGGAGCGAGTCTTCAATTTCAGACCTCTTGGGGAAGACAGATATCTTGCCTCCGTCTATGTACGTATTCACAGCAAACACACATTTCAAGCAGCAGACGTAGTCTTGAAAATAAGACAACAACAAACATGTAAAACACTATTTTAGTGAAGTTAAATAGCACTTAGTGGCATTAGAAGAGCTTTTCTTTTAAAGCAAAATCTTGAATGACGGAGAATTAATTTATACCGTAAACAACCCCCACCAACTACGCTTGTTTTGCAGAAGAGGCTCATCTGTAGCTGAAAGAACACAGGCCGTTGGTGGCCTCGTGGCCAGGAGCGTGGACTGTGGAGCCAGACTGCTTGGTGGCAGTGCCACTAATTAACTGGTGACCGTGGACAAGTCAGTTAGTCTGTCCGTGCCTCGGTTTCCTCATCTGGGTAAAGGGGTCAGAGGGCTACTAACATGATGAAATGAGATCAAATATTTTAAAGCACCTAGAACAGTGCCTGGAACCTAGGAGGCCTTCACGTGTTAGCCATTATCATGTTATTTAATTTTTCTTACCTTGTGTTTCCTCATCTGTAAAATGGAAATCACAATAACAAACTTTTAGTTTGTTTGAGGAGTAACCATGATGGGTTCAAAGAACCAAAACAGGGCAAATAAATGGTAGACAGGTGCTATTTTTTTCGGGTTTCATTAATATTGATAATTGTCCCGCATCTCCTTTTCCCTGCTGAGGCTATCTATAAATTCCTTTAAAAAAAAAAAAAAAAAGGTTTCTAGAAACATCCTCAGTGTGGTGGGCCTTCAGTGACTGCTTTTGGCTTGTTCTATGGCTAAACACTGCATGAGAAGCCCAGAGAGGTGACTGTTATCTTGTCTACCAACTCTATTTAGCCAAGACTCAGCCGCCACCTCCAGGAAGCCATCCCAGATTTCTAAGCCCCACTACCTTGGTACTTCTATTACATTATGCAATGACTATCTGTCTGCAGAGAGAGAGACTGAGTTATTTGTCTGAATATCTGTTGTGACTGGCAGACTATGTTCCAGTAGGTACCAGAGCCCTACTGGTTCTATGCACAAAGAAAAAAGTTAACAAATAAACATATGCCAATTAAAATTTCTTTGAGAATACACAACAAATATACCTATCTTAAGAATTGTTCAGTATGGCTCATTTTCTCAACATAATGTTAAATCTTATAAGAGTACTGTATAAATAGATGCCTTTTTTCTACCTGGCTCCAAATTGCAGAGTTAATGGAAACACACACACAAGGTCACCCACAATATATACCAGGTCAGCCATGTTGTCCTTTAAGCCTTTGTGTTTTCTCCTATTCTTTACATTTTGTCCAAACACCACTTCACTTATTAATGCCACCTCCAAAATATTTTAGAATTATATTATTAAATGTTTAATGTTATAATAATTCAGTGGGGATTTGTTTGGTTTACACAGTAAGGAGGGGTGCTGGACCTTTGTCAGGAATGATTTAGGTAAGCTCAGAATCCCAAACCACCACTCCTTATGTAGGTGTTGTGTCTTCTCTGCTGCTCCTCGTTGGAACTTTCTACAGCTTTATGGAGTTTTAGAAGTGCTTAAGGACAGAAAGTAGCTTTATGGTTCAGTGAACCTGGAGAATGAGTGGGGCTTCTGGACACTTTTTTCAGAGGGTGGTTTTAAATATATAATCAAGTCTTGACTGTCCGGCAAGTAGAGAAGAGTAGTGGAATAAAACCCACACGATGGAGTGTGACAAAGATTGATTACACTTGAACTTGCCAGGTGCTGAGTACTCCACATTGCCTCACCCAGGCTGGAGGCATGGTCTCTGCTTCGACAGAGAAACTGGGAACTCTTATATAGCAATTACCATCTTAAGAGATAAAAATAAAGTAAGACATCGGTTTTCTGCAAGCTTTCTCACAGCCCTGCAGTGTGGTCGAGGCAGGGAACACCCAGAACCCCAGGGCTCTTCACCACAGGCTGGCCTCTAACCTAGAATTTGGGGTACTCTAATAGCAGGTTCCAGGCCACGGCCCCGAAGAGGGTGGATGGGCCCTTGTGACTGTGTGGTGGGCCTCCGGCTGGATAAGTTGTCTATCAAGTTTGTAGTTATTGAAACCCAAGTATGAATCCTGGACATGTTGGCAGGTTGAAAAGAATTCTTTTCATCATTTGTAGGATCAAAATCTCACACACATGTGGCATATACACACATGGGAATATTACGCAGCCATGAAAAGGAAGGAAATTCCGACATGTACTACAACATGGATGAACCATGAAGACACTGTGCTGAGTGAGAGAAGCCAGACACAGAACGACAGTACTGCTCGATCCCACTTATGCGAGGTTCCTAAGGTTGTCAGATCCATAAGGACATGATGTACAATGGCGGTTGCCAGTGGCTGGTGCGGGGAGGGTTAGTAGTGTTTAATGGCTACAGAGTTTCAGTTTGGGGTGTTAAAAAAAATTCTGGAGATGGCTGGTGGTGATGGTTACACAACATTGTGAATGTGTTTAATGCCACTGAAGTATACATTTAAAACAGGTTAGGATGGAAAATTTTATGTTGTGTATATTTTACTGCAATTGAAGAAAGAATGCTTAAGCACGCATGTGCGCACAGACACACATACACGCACAGACACACAGACACACAGACACACACACACACACCCCAACACTGCAGGATCATGTAGATGTGGTTCCGAAGCCTCATTACTTGGACTCTCAGAAGGGTGAGAAGGGGAAGCACCTCTCCTGAGGCGGGACAGACTCAAACCTGTGTGGCCCCTGGAGATACACTTGTTGAGACTTGAAAATGTGGGCAGGGCTGTGTTCTGTTGGCTTTGTGGACTGGAGGTCATTTACTTTGGCGTTTTTAACAAAGATTTAAAGCTTATGGAGTTTGCCAGTCGGCCTGGTCTTAAGGCCCTGATTAAGCAGCATGTACTTTTTTACTTAAATACAGAACAATAGCAGACGGCATAAAAGCTTTCCCAGGGCTATTTTTCCCTTGAAGTAACACAAAGGAAGAAGGATGAGGAAAAAAAAAACCACCCACGTGGAATCAAATACCGCAGAAAGCAAATTTCTAGCCACATGATGTTAGCACAGAAGGGAAATGGAGATGGGTTAAAACTGTGTGAAGTGCAGAGAGGGTTTGGAAGTGAGGGCTCTTAAGCTATTTTTAGTGTCAATGATGCTATAAATCCTGTTTTTCCGTGACACTTCGGTGAATCCAATTATTTGCCTTTCTCTGCGTTTACCACACTAATTGTTGGGTTTGATGGGATCAGAGCGGGCCTGCCTGAGTGGCGGCTGACCTCAAGTGGAGAGGACTACTTTGGGGTCAACTGGGCATCACTGGTTCGTTGATATCATCCAGGTATCTGGTTCTTGTTAGTGACACACTGGAGCTGCAAATGCACTTTTCAGCATTTCTCCAGGGCAGGCAGGACAATTGAAATGTTTGAACCAAAGCTTGTGGCTGGTACCATTTTGGGGGACCAGAATGCACTGCATGGAGAAATGCGTGGTCCCAGGCCAGCCTCTCGGGGCACCTCCACTGCTCTGGACACTTGGTCAGCGGGTGTCACTGCTGCGCTCCCTTCTGCTAGGCCCTCAGGGCACGTGAAATCAGGTGTCGGCCTCTTCCTTCCGCACCTGGCTTCCTGACAAGGCTGTGGGTCTGAATCTCTCAGGGGCCCAGGACTCTGATTTTAGTGGTTCTCTGGCTAGTTCTGCCTCAGCCAGATTTGGGAACCACAGCTTTCATCAGTTCTTTTCCATTGGTGGTAACAAATAAAGAGCTTACATGGGAAGTTGGTGGGTGATGCGTGGCGAGGGGCGTAGTTGGAAGCAGCTGGCGATTACCGGGGACGGTGGTGGCCCGCGTGCTGGGGGCCTCTTAGGAAAGCCGCACGGCGCTGACATCCACCTCCTTGGCCATCTCACCTGTCTGGAAGACACAATCAAAGAGGTCACAGGGCCGCCCCTTCTGAGCTCCTCAGGCAGGCAGAGACCTCAGACATTGGAGGAGGAGCCGGTCCCCTGCTCTCAGGTGCTCAGAGAAGAAGTGCTGGGAAGGTGGGCAGGTGCCCCAGTGACCAGAGAAGCTGATGGCAGAATAAAGAGGCTTGGCGTTCCAGGCGCATTTGACTTTGTACCCAGTCACCCGTCAGGAGCCCTTCCCCGAACATCACTCATCAAGATCGTCTTGGTGACCCTGAGCCGCCAGGCAGAGGGGTCAGTTATGTTCACGTCACTCCGTGGAGGCAGACAGGGAGGTGTGAGATTGCTGTGGGAATTGCTGCATCCAAAATGGATGAGAGAACCTTCTGGACCAGTTTGGCTCTGAGAAGGATTTGTTCTCCTACACAGCTGAGCCTCATAAGGGCGGGCACATCTGAAGTCCATCAGCCTCCCTGCCCCTGGGTGGGCCCTGCAGCCCCGAGTTTTCCCCGGACTCTCATTTGAGAACAACTGCAGGTACCATCTCACCATTTCACAGGGCCTCGTGTCCGTGTTTTCTGACGCTTTTGCACTCTGTGGTCATCGCTTCAACCTTCAGGGGTGAATATGTTGGTGAATCTTGTTTGGCACTCTTCCTAACGTGTCTTAGGGAGCACCATCATTTTACTAAAATGCAGCTTTATCTTCCGTTGATGAAGCCCCCTGATTTTACTCCACGAACCACCTTGTAAGAACCGTACAATACCAGAGACCAAGTAAAGTGCATTTATCAAATGTGGCTGAATCACAGTAGAATATGTGAAAACTCTTACAGCCTGGGGACTTCAGAATTTGTAAATGGTAAAGCGAAGCCCAGAACGCTGCGTGTTTGTGGGCCCTCAGGACTCCTACACTGACTGCAAAAAGTGGTGACGACTTGGAGTTACCCAGCATCCGTGGAAGCTTCTTTGGCAGCAGCTGTGATGGGCGGCCGGTAGCAGAGGACTGTCTCCAAGAACCGGGTCAGTGCACGTGGCCACGCAGGAGTCAGTGGCCACCCAGCTCCAGACACCAAGGAAGGCTGAGCAGGAGGAGGAAAAAATCTAGAGGGCTGTCCTAGGAGCTCAGCAAGGAGACAGGAGCAAGGAAGGCAGTTTTCCCTGATATTTATGCCTCATCAAGACTTCTACGGGCGGAGAGGAGATGGGGTCACCGTAAAAAAAAATGGGCGTGCTTTGGAAATAGCTGAGAACCCAGAAAACTAGTAGCTCATCTTTCCAGCGTTGGCTGAAAACCTGAGAAAGCCCCACAGCCACAAGCTAGGAAGAAAACAGCCCCCTGTAAAGCTGAAGAAAGAAGAAAGGAACAGATTTGGCTGCTTCGTTTCTTCTTTAAAAGGTTCACCTGAAAAAATAAAAAAAAAAAAATAAAAGATTCACCTGGCTTTAGCCATCATCTGAAATGTATATTAGGCTCAATAGGAATACACACCTTCAGTCATCTGCCAACGGTATCCAGGTAACAACCTTGCTTTGTTTGCAAGAAATGTTTGCTAATGTTGGTGGTGTTGAATTTGTCAATTCTCGTTGATACCCAGCTGTGAGGGAGTGATGTTTACTTGTTTGAAATTTATCCGAATTCAAATGATATCACCTGGTTTTTAAATGCTCACCACTGATTTTTTAAAAAGGTATTTTGAATTATTTAGAGGAAAACGCCCTCTAAATCTTTTCATGGAAGTCAGTAGAAAATATCTCTGGGGCACGTATGGGTAGATAGGACTAATTTGCTTCTTTGATAATACTGAAATGTTCATGATGTGGTGGATCACATTTTCTTTTAAGTGAAGTTAAATAAATTTCACCTCAACTTAAAAATAATAATCAAATCTGCGGGCTGTCATTCTCTGTAGCCCTTGGACACATGGTGAGAAGAAATGAGTAGAAGGCCCAGGAGGAGGGATGGGGGGATTTTGACTCAATAGGAAGAATTTCCTAGGAAGTTCAACTAACAGGAACTAGAAGAGGCTACCATAGAGAGCCGTGCATGCCTTCTCCGTGGAGATGGACCCCTCACTGGCGGAGATGCTGTGTGTGGCATTCAGCCTCCAGAGCAAGGGTTCTCCAGCAGCAGTGGTTCTGGGTGCGTGGGAATCACCTGGGGGCATAAAGCATCAGGCAGGCCCCACCCACAGAGGTGCTAATACCATTGGTCTAAGCAGCAACCTGGGCTTCCCATCAAAGGTGCCCCTGTGTCCGTCTGCTTATAATAGAAGCAGGTAACCCTTAGCATCCCTCCCGCCACCCCTGCCAGTGGTTCTCGAGCACCTGCAGCTTTGTACCACTGGGCACTGCTTAGAAATGCAGAATCTCAGCCCCGCCCCAGACCCACCAGCTCAGAATCGCACTGTAACAAGATCCCAAGGTGATTCGTGGGTCCATTGGTGTTTGAGAAGCACTGCTGTTAACCTTTATTTGTAAAACACTTTGTACTGCTTTCTCATTTTCCCTTGTGAACCATCACGCGTAGCCACCAGGGCAGGCGACATGGTCACTGTTGCTGGATCTGTTTGCTGGGTGAGGACGTCGAGGCCCTGAGGGCGTCCCTCCCTCCCTGTGCTGAGGGTGGTGCCCATCTCCTGATGCCTAATCCAGGCCCACCTCCACGATGCCCTGCCCTAGGCACAGGCAGAGTAAATATTTGATGTGCTGAGGAACCTTGGGAGCCCTTCTGTATCAAGCTCTCAGGCCAAAGGCACCTGAGCTTTCCCAAAGCCTAGATGCCTGTTTCCTGATCTCAGTTCTTCGTGCAGCATTCAGGGTCGTGATGTGGGGACCAAGCTGAGGGTCCTGGAGAGGGTGAGGAAGGGGTGGACACACAGCGGCTCCCCCAGAGGTGAGAAAGGATGGAGGCACACCCTCGGCCAGGGGTGGGTGGGTCTTGTTTCTGATGCGCTGAAAGAGGGAGCCAAGGCCCCTCTCCAAGTACTGACACCCCTGGTTGGGGAAGTATTGTTACTAGCACAACTAGCTAACATCCTCGAAACATTTTCATGGTGCGTGACCTTCTTAACCCCTCTCTGCTTTGGCTTCCTCATTGGTAAAATGGTGAGCATTGCATGCAGCCCTCTGGGGCCCAAGACGCAAGGCAAAAGGCCTGGGGGCGGGGGGCAGCCAAGTGCTCCGGCATCAAACCAGTTCCTTTTCCTGAAAGAAGTCACTGAAGAATCATGGCGGCGCTAGAGGCTGCCCTGCAGGGTAGCTGGAGGGGAAGGGTGACTAGAAGAGAGGGAGGAAGCCTGGGAGGAGGCCCTGGCTGCCCCGATGGTCACTGGGCTTCACGTATAGACTCCTTACAGTGTAAGGGATTTGCCCTCCACGTGTGAATTTGCAGCAGGGCTGGTTTGCCAAGTTACCCTTTGAAAGTCTTCAGGCTCTGGGGGTGATGTGATGCTTGGTAAAACCAGGAGTGTGACAATCAGTCAGTGGAGCAGGCGGTAAAGAGCAGGCCGAGCCCCAGATCTCGGGCTATGGGCCTTCACATCCCAGTGTTCACGGTGTCCGGCATCCACAAGCAGTGGGATAGATGTGGGCTTGTCAGGTCCCCCTCCACTGAGGGGTTCTGGCCTCAAGGAGCTGCAGAAGTCTTCTGGGGGCTGAACCTGCTGGAGGGACAGGGGACCCAGCCCAGCCTTGGGGCTCGAAGCTCTCGCGTCTTCCCTGCTCTTACTGTCATTTGCTGTTTCCTTGCCTTTTTTTTTCCCCTAAACTTGTTATTTTGAAATAATGATAGGTTCCTAGGAAGGTGCAAAGAACTGAGTTCTGTGTGCACATCACCCAGTTTCCCCAGATAGCCACGTCTTGCATGGCTAAGATACAACACCAAAGCCAGGAAGTGGCACCGACACGGTGTGTGTGTATAGTTCTGTCATTTTACCACACATGTAGCTTTGTGTGACCACCACCACCCGTTCCCTTGATTTTTTTTTTTTTTTTGAAAGAATAGTTGTGGTATCCTCATAAACTTCATAATACTGATTTCCTGGTACTTTTCCCGGTGACGGTGAAGGAAGGAGCTATGTGCATCTCAGACGAAGGAGACACAATTAACGTTGTATTCTGGAGTTGTGTGGCCCAGTGACCCTCTGCCTGGCCTCCGTGAAGTCACTCGCACGTGCACAGACACACTGTACGCACACAGATGTGTGCTTTGTCTATGGAAGACGTGGATGTGTTTGGCAGCCTTTTCCTAAGGCTGCTCTCTCCTTGGCTGGGAAGGGAGACAGCCTGCTCTGTTGACCTGTCTTCCTTTTTAGAGGAGAAATCAGCGTGAAGTCAGACAGCCGTAGAAATGGAAGTTGCTTCCACGCGTAAGAAAAAAAAAAAATGACCCCACCAGCGGGAAATGACTTAGAATCGTTTGTGTCCTACTCTTGCAACCATAGACATGCCCCCTCATGGGCACAGAGTCTACAGTGAATTGGAATCTAAACTAGAGGAAGCATTTGCATCCAGAAACCGCAGTGCAGACCACCCACAAGTATTGCCGTTTTACCTCTTTAATATTAAATTTTGGATGGAAGGGTTAATTTTGTTTAACCCTAGTCCAGGATGCAAAGGCCTTACTGGGATCCACTGGGGCCAGATGTTGTCCTCAGTGACTGAGTTTATGCCAGACCATCAGCAAACTTGGTCACAAGTGGTACAAATGAGGCCCCAGGGTCAGAATGCGTTCATGGCCTAGTCCTTGCCACTGACAGCATCAGCACATGACAGGAGACCCGAAGGCAGGTCCTTGACCTACATCTGACTCACAGACAGGCATGTCAGAACCACAAACCTGGACTTCAGGCACCACGTGCTCCAGGATATTAAGAACGTATACGCTGTTAAGAGCAGAGCAAACTAGCATGAATGGCCCTGATTGTCACCACAGAGCAGTCACAGATGGAGAATGCGCTGTTGTGGCCAGGCTTTCCTCATCCCATCTTGTCACCTGTCTGGACACCTGGGCAGGTAATTCTCACCCAGAAGAGTACTAAATCACCATCTTCAGATAGTTAGACGACCACATTTTTTAAATTGAGGTGTAGTTGATTTACAGTGTGTTAATTTCTGCTGTACAGCAAAAGTGATTCCGTTATACGCATATATACATTCATTTTCATATTCTTTTCCATTGTGGTTTATCACAGGATGTTGACTAGTGTTCCCTGTGCTGTTTACCGTTCTGTATAATAGTTTTTGCATCTATATAATAGTATCCATCTATATGATAGCTTGCATCCAACCCCAAACTCCCAATCTGTCCCTCCCCCACCCCCTTCCCCCTTGACAACCACAAGTCTGTTCTCTATGTGTGTGTCTGTTTCTGTTTCATAGATAAGTTCATTTGTGTCATATTGTAGATTCCACATATAAGTGATCATATTTGTCTTTGGCGTACTTCACGTAATATGATCTCTAGGTCCATCCATGTTGCTGCAAATGGCATTATTTCATTCCTTTTTATGACTGAGTAATATTCTATTGTGTATGTGTGTGTGTGTATATACACACACACACACACCCCCCCCACATCTTTATCCATCCATCTGTCAATGGACATTTAGGTTGTTTCCATGTAGAAGACCACATTTTATAGTTTACAAGGTTATTTCTTATTCCACAAAAGGAAGAACCCACAGTCCAAGAAAAGTAGGTGATTCCCCAAGGTCATCCAGCTGGTCAGTGATGGAGCTGACACCACAGTCCATGGGATCCTGATTCCACGTTCCCACTGACTGAGGCCCATGCCACACAGAGCAGTCTCCCTGTTCCACCCTAGAGGGTGGCACGCAGCATTTTGGGAGTTTGTGGAAGGCAGAGGAGCAGCCTCTCATTCCATGGAGAGCCCCGCTCTGGACTCCTCTCTACTCATCCTCCCCCTTCCGGGTCCCGCAACAGCAGACAGGTGCTTGAGAGAGCTTGACCCTGGTTCTGGCTTCTGGCTTCTAAACCCAGCTCTGGCTACAGCTCCGTGGGGCAGCTTTCAAGATGCTTGCTTTTGAGTAAAACTTTGATATTTTTCAGTTTTTTAAAGTTTCCATGAGGCTGTTCTTCCCAAATTCAGTTTCTTCCTCTTTTTTCTGAATCTGCTGTGGCCAAATGAGGGCACTTAGGAGCTTATCAGAAAGCAAACAGTACCTTGGGAAGACAGAAAATTCATTCATTGAATTGGTTGCATCTGTTTTTATGCAACCAAGCTAAAAGACAACAGAAAGAGGAAAGCGTATGCTTCGTACGACTCACCTGCATCCCACCTCTGATGTGAATGTGTTCTTCCTGCCCCTGGGATTCTAGGTCTCAGGGTGCTATAAATCCTACAGTGTTGCTTTTTTTTTTTTTTAATTTTTTAAATTTAAAATTTGTTAAAAATTTTTTTAAATTTTTTTTATTAAAAATTTTTTAATTAAAAAAATTTTTTTTGGCTGCTTTGGGTCTTCGTTGCTGCGAGAGGGCTTCCTCTAGTTGTGGCAAGCAGGGGCTACTCTTTGTTGCAGTGCGAGGGCTTCTCATTGCAGCGGCTTCTCATGGCCCTCGGGCTTCAGTAGTTGTGGCACGAGGGCTTAGTTGCTTGGCAGCATGTGGGATCATTCCCAGACCAGGGATTGAACCCTTATCCCCTGCATTGGCAGGCGGGTTCTTAACCACTGCGCCACCAGGGAAGTCCTTTTTGTTGTTATTTATTTTTTTTAGTGTTGCTATCTTGTGTTGCCATGCAACACTTATGAGCACATGGCTCACACACACACGTGCACACACACACACACACACCCATACATTGTTAAAATCATAGCTGAGAAAGGCTTTGTTGTTGTTGTTAATATGATTTTTCATGACCTCAAAATGTTTGCATGCTTAGGGCCGGAGACAGACCACTAGACCACTCCTCGGAATAAGCTGGCCTGGTGTCATTCTGACATAGACATAGACATGAACTTGGCTTCTACTCTGGAGCAAGGCAGAATAAACAGTTTAAATCATGTGAAGGAGGAAAGCGTCACAAATGAGTAGCTCAGTGAGAATATAGGTAAAAAAGAGAAAATATTTCTAGAAGAAAGAGTTAGGAAGGACTTAATATTCCTTACTGCCATTTTATTTTTTACAATAATATATATATTAATAATTACATCTGATATATATGATAGAGAACTTGACTTTGCCTAACGAAAAACGGCCTAAGATTTTGACCTTTTCATTCTGAATGAAAGAAGGAAGGAATTACAATAAATGTGTATTGCTTCTCCCTCTGAAAATGAGATAAACTTTTTTTTTTAACGTTTTCATTTAAACCAGACCATCTCCTTTTGTTTTATTTGTTGGTTGGTTTCCTTTTCTTTCAAACAGGTTTGCAAAAAAGAAATGTACTTCTGTTTACGTTCATAACATGAAAATATCTAAGTGTGGCCATGGAATGATGATTTCATTCTGTTCTAAAGGATCTGATGGCTTTTTCATAGACTCAAGAATTTAGCATATTCTAAGGATTGAAGACTGCATGACTTTAGGCAAAGATAAGAATATAACACCATTATAGGAAAAGAATCTGAAAAAGAATAGATATATGTATAAGTGAATCGCTTTGTTGTACACCTGAAACTAACACAACATTGTAAATCAACTATACTTCAATATAAAATAAAAATTTTAAAATAAACAGTACCTCTAAAAAAAAAGAATGTAACACCATTAAATATACTGAATTGCTTAGTTAAGTAATCAAGTAACTGGAACGTACTTTGAGGTAATGCTGCATTAATTAATAAATTATTGATTAATAATGAAAATGCATTAATTAATGCATTGAAGAGCAGATTGGACTAACGGAGTCAACTGATTTTAACAGCATTTCACTTTCACCTTTGCTAAATTTGGCTAAACATATAAAATTAATTATTAAAAATTTAAAAAAAAGAATCCAGCTTCCTCCCATTTTACCTAGAATTTCAAAGTTTTTGTTTGTTTTTTTAAAGTAGTTAGTTGTGGCCTCTTGGAAACCAGGTGTATGATAGTCTTTTAAGCAGACTAATGGATGGTTGGTGGTGAGCTAGGCTTTGCAGAAGGACCAGGAGGGAGGGTGGGATTCTGTGATCCTCCAGTGAGTGGGCCGTGAGCCACTCACACGTGTAAAGTATGATTCAGTTCACAGAAATGTTGTTTATCAGCAGCTCTTCGGGAAAATTCTGTTATGCAAGCTGACGTCCCCTATACAGGAACCTTTTGGGTTGCAAGGGACGTTTAAAAGGCTTGCCTTGCAGGTCCCCTGGTAGCTGGTAGATACCTTTGGAAGTTGAAAATGAAGCTAATTGACACCTGTGGTCAGCATTTGTTATCGAAATGAGAACTAGCACTTTGTGAAGGGTTCCTGACTGCTTTCATAACCCCACCACCTGAGCTAACCCTCCTTGAGCTTTTACCCTGTGGCTCTCCACCTAGGTGCTTAACAGGTATTATGTCCTTAAATCTCAGCTGCCCTGTGAAGGGGAGAGACCCAGCAGAGAAAGCTTTAGTAACCTGCCTGAGGTCACTCAGCTAGTAAACGATAGAGTCACCTTTGAATGCATTGGATCTTCCTAGACCGTTGCCTTTTCTCCAGTGGTAGGGCACCCAGGGCACAATGTAGGTGCTGAATAAGTGTGTGAACAGAGGCCTGGGGGTGGAGGAGGAGGAAGGAAGGACTTGTCGAGGCCCAGGGATGCTCTGGCCCCTGTCTTTTTGTTCTTGAAAATGTCAAAGAGAATAATTTTCAAAGAAGGTCGAGGCTGAAAGAGCCTGGGTAAACATTCCCAAAGTGGTGGGTTTTTAGATCTGAACACATCTCAAAGGTTTATTGACAAAGCCTGCTGATACCTTTGCTACAGAAATGAAATACAGAGGAAATCTTATATGTCTGCATTTATAGACTCAGTTACCTTGGCCTGGCCTGGGCCACAAGGTCACTGCTCTCTTGGGAAACTTCTGTGGGGTTCCAGGCTGACTTGGGTCTGCTTCTGCTCCAGAGGCACCAGTGAGCTCTTTGAGGGATTGAGCTAGGGGCTCTGCGCCTCCTGGGAGCCCGGGGGAGCAGGACCTGGCCCCTGGAGACCCCAGCGTCAGCCTCCAGGTTTGTGCTGGGCCCTCCTGAGACCTGATTTCAGACACTGGCTACTGGAAGTAGGTTAGATCACCCGGGCCTCGGGGAGCCTCCCTCAAGGTGTCTGGTGCTTTGTCTGACTTTGAGCCTGAGAGGCCAGAAGGGGTGGCCTTCCCATCTGCGCAGCTGCAGCCACACCAAACACAGGCATCATAGGGACCGCGTGGCGCCTTCCCCTCCAGCCCCGGGCCCTGGGCCCACTGGTCCTGGCATATCCAACTCAAATCCATCCTTACCCCAGCAAGTGCCCAGCTATTACCAGTAGTTGAGCATGGAGGGAGCTGGCGAGGTGGGAGGCCGCTCCACAGATGGCTTGCCGTGTCCGTGCACACGGTCAGGACGGCACACCTTTGCAAGAGAAGCAGATGACTTCGTCACCATAAAGACACGAACTGATTTGTCTCTGAAGGCAGGAAAATGGCGCAGGGCGTCTACACTGTTCTCTGCCTGCAGTTTGTTTTATTTTAAGACCCATTTTCCCACACTTTCTTTGAGTTTTCTTCATTCCCTGGGTCTCCTGTCTGCCCCCCAAAGTTGCCTGAGCCCCCCAGGCTGGGCCCAGAGCCTCTGAGGGCCTGGGCAAGGGAGGGGAGACGCGGGGGCGTGGGGAGGAGTTTGCGGGGGGCGGGGGCTACCCCTCTCCCCTGGCCCCGGCCCTGCCTTCACATTACTCGTTCATCACTGGGGAAGAACTGTGTTGCTGAGCTGACCTACTTTTCCTGTTTGCCCACAGCAGGCTAAGCCTGTTTAGCGTTGTCCAGAGGGGCTGGGCAGCGCAAGGAGCTTTCCGCGTCGTACAGATGGCAGTCTTCGGAGGGAACGTGATTTAATCTGGTTGCCCTGTTTTCTGTTAGTCTAAAGGTTTGGGATCTGGGGCCCGAGGTGACCCAGGGACACTGTCCAAGCACAGGAGCCACTTGGCTCCCAGGGTAGCCTCCCTGCCGGAGAGCCTGTGTTATGGGGAATGACTCCTGGCACCGAAGGCCTGGCTTCTCTCCAAACTTTAAAAACAGATTCCTAAATGGAAGCTCTCCCGCCAGGCATCTCCTCTGCTGGGAACCTGTACTGAGCCCCGAAAGCCTGCTGAGATAAAGAGGGTGGGTGCTGTGCTGGCCTTCAAGGGGCTTAGCATCTAGGGGGGGTGGGGGATGGACAACTAAGGCCAAGGTGGCAGAAACAGACGGGTGTTATAATGAGGCGAGGATGGTGGCAGTGGGGACGGGGGGTAGGACCCTGACCTCGGATGGCGTGGGTAGGGCTGGGGGAATGAAGAGAGTGGTGGTAGTGGAAGCAGGAGGATGTCATGGCAGTGCAGATGTCGGGGGGCACGGGTGGGGGAATGACATGATGGGGTGGGGGTAGCTGAAGTCACAAAGGCGGCTCATCGCCGAGGGCTGTGGATACCACGCTTAGGGATTCAGGTGCATCCTCTGAGCCCTGGGGGTGTACAACAGAAGGTGTATGTTACACACACTTTCATTGTCTTTTGCTTATTTTGTTGAAGTATGGTTCGTTTACAATGTTGTGTTAATTTCTACTGTACAGCAAGGTGATTCAGTTATATACACATTCTTTTTTCATATTCTTTTCCATTATGATGTATCACAAGATATTGAATATAGTTCCCTGTGCTCTACACTAGGACCTTGTTGTTTATCCATCCTATGTATAATAGTTTGTATCCGCTAATCCCAAACTCCCAATCCACCCCTCCCCAACCCCCTCCCCCTTGGCAACCACAAGTCTGTTCTCTATGTCTATGACTGTTTCTCTTTTATAGATAAGTTCACCTGTGTTGTATTTTAGATTCTACATATAAGTGAGATCATACAGTATTTGTCTTTCTCATTCTGACTGACTTCACTTAGTATGATCATCTCTAGGTCCATCCATGTTGCTGCAGATGACATTATTTTGTTCTTTTTTATGGCTGAGTAGTATTCCCGTGTGTGCATGTGTGTGTGTGTATGTGCATGCGTGCACATATATATCACATCTTCTTTATCCAGTCATCTGTTGATGGACATTTAGGTTGTTTCCATGTCTTGGCTATTGTAAATAGTGCTGCAGTGAATATTGGGGTGCATGTATCTTTTTGAATTAGAGTTCTTTTCCAGATATATGCCGAGGAGTGGGATTGCTGGATCAGATGGTAACTCTATTTTTAGTTTTTTGAGGAACTTCCATACTGTTTTCCATAGAGGCTGCACTACTTTGCATTCCCACCAGTAGTGTAGGAGGGTTCCCTTTCTTCCACATCTTCTCCAGCATTTGTTATTTGTAGGTTTTTAATGATGGCCATTCTGACCGGTACACACACTTTTATTCTTAGCTGTATGTCGCTGCATTGCTGCTTGTGGGCGCAGGATAATGTCTGTTAGAGTCGTCCAGGGAACAAACATAGGGTGAGATCATCGTGATTGAATAAGCTGATGTGGGAAACTGGAAGCTGAGCTTTACCCCTCGTTTATTTCACTAACTCGTGTATCACGTGCCCAGCACAATGCCTCCCAGAAGCTGTTCTGGGCCTGCATTTTCTCGTCCCAGAGTCCCAGCTGAGCATATCCTGATGATGGGTCACGTCTTGTACACTCCCTGAAGCCTGAACTCTGAAGCCTCCACCCCGGCTTCAGAGCTGGGGCAGAAAGGGCATCGGGCCAATGGGCAAATTGTGTATTGATTGGGGTCACGCCAGGAGATGTTTATAGGAGGAAAGAGCTCAGTCTCTTTTTAGAAAGAAAAAATATCTTTCTCACTCCCCTTGGAGTTTCTGCAGTGCTGTCCAGGGGCGGATGTGAATAAAGAGGGAGGTCTTCTAAGATATCTTTAACGCCATGAATATCTGAAAGTACAAAGTGGGGAAACTGGATATTTCCAGTCCTGCTCGGTTGACCTTTAGATGTGAGAAAACCAGACATTTCTGGACCTGCTGATGCTCCACTTGCTTGATCAACAGGATTGGGGCTCGGCCAGTGGCTTTCTTTCCACCTACGGCCGGGTCTTCCTGGTGGAGATGCTTCAAGTCCCCTCTCGGGGGTGGGGCTGGGGGTTTCCTGCCCAACGTGCTGTTTGTGTCTGTTCTGTATCTCATCTCCCCTTCGTGTCCGGAGGGCAGGCCTTTCTTCAGACTTCGTGCAAAGGGCCTGCAAGTGTTTCTTGAGGAGAAAGACCAGCTTCCAGGACGTTTATGGCCCACCTGTGGCCCTCTGTCCTGCAGACCCAGGTGTGCATTTGACAGTGGCAGCCAGGGAAGGAGAGACAGAGTACAAGGTGCTGCTGGGGAGCCCCAGGGAGACTGGGGCCATTGATGTGCTTAGCGTGGGGATGCTTTGAGGGTGGGCATCCAGTGGGAGAGGGTAAGACAGTATTCTTGTTGGAAATCATTATCTACCTAAAGCCCTTGGGGCATCCCAAAACATGACTGTGGTCATGGGGCCTTCCTGTTACGGGTCCTTAGTCGCATGAACTCAGCTGTTCACCAGGGGGTGGTACCCCCTCCCTCATCAGGAGCTGCTTCCCACTGGGTAGGGCTGGGCCCCCGGGGACCGCACATGGAGCGCAGCATGGCCTGGAGCAGAGACACTGCCAGCCACAAAGAGCCCGCCTCTTCTTTTTCAGCACTGGCAGGTCTGGGTGTCAGTCACCAAGGCCGGTTTCCCAACCATGGGCTCCGTTAACCCAGACTCTCATGTTAGGTGGGGAGGGGTGTCCAGGCAGATTGGATGGACCTTCCAGCCCCCCACCCCCGGAGAATCTTCCCTCCCCCCTACCCCGGGCAACACCGCCACATCCCCCAGGGAACTGTGCTCAGCTGAATTGTACCTAGAGGGCCGAGAGAAGGAGCACGGGATGTTCTAACTTCACGGGTACCTGTGAAAAGTGAACACGGAGAGTCGCAGTAGAGTTGGAAGCATCAGGAAGAGCATTCTGTGGGGCCCCTGAGCTCTGAGCGGAGCTGGTGGGCCAAAGCTCCCTGGCTTTGCGGGGAAGACAGTGCTCTCTGTTTAAACTATAAAGAAAAGAAGTGATTGCAATGATGGGAGAGGAGGGAAGACAATGCCCAGTAAGGCTGTTTGGTACCAACCAGGTGTGCGGCAGTAGGTAAATTACCTGTGGCTCTGAAGATGCTGACTCACTCTCATTCCAAAGTCATGGCTTCTGCTCACTGCGCCGTGGAAAGGAGGCGGTTCACCTTTCTTGCCCAGCCCGCCCTCTGCTACGTACTTCACACAGATGAGCTGTCCTGATGGGTTCTCGGGAGGACAGTGGACAGCGGGGATCACAGTCCATTGCCCATTTACAGATGAGGTCATCATTCCCTGGGCTCTATCTGGACCACTAAAGAGTCTGGAGGACAGGCAAACCTAGATCTCATTCACTCCCAAACTAATTTTGCTGCCTCCCACAGTTCGCAGTTACAGAAGCATCCCACATTTTTATTAAACGTTATTTGAAGCTATTATATTAAGCCACAAACTCCACAGCCTGGGTGTCCAAAACAAATATGACTTCTCATTTCAAGGACATCTTCTTTTTCTTGTGCTCCCTTGGCAAACTTGAGCCTGTTAGGATGAGCGCTCCCAGACCCAAAGGAGCGTCAGGACCAACGGTTACGTGGCCAGAGATGCTGGGCTGCAGCAGCGTTTTACGGGTTCATTTTTGTCTGTGGCAGCTGAACGGTGGCTCCAACAAAGGCTTTCACTGACTCAGTGCCGAGCGTGACTCATAAATCTCCTTTTCCCCCTCTTGCTGATTTTTATAGGCATCTGTTGTCCACATCCTGACCACACACTGTCACCCATCAGATTCTCTAGTTGACTCCGGTTTACACCGTGCAGTCTAAACTCTTTAGAAAGGGGCCCCTAAAAGGAATTGTTAGCAATTAGAACAGACGTTCCAAAGGTTGCAAGAATCCCGTCATGTTAGGATGACCCTTCGATCCAGATGTGGCGATGATTTCTATTATGGAAATTCTTTGCTGACCGAACAATGTCATTGCGAATTTACTTAATAACAAAGTTTCTAACTTTCTCCTTCCATTCCTTCATTGCTTATGTCACGGTTTCCCTGACAAATGACTCATCAGACCCTTGGAAAAAGGAAAGCGTGAAGGGGGCATCATGGTCCTAACAGGCAAACAAAGCCTCAGCCTTGACCTTGGAGATGCTTGTGGGATGATTCCCATATGGTCACGGAAGTTCACTGAGGAAGGGTCTCTCCTTGGTTTCTCCTGGGAGTCTGGCTCCGTGAGGCCCCAGCTAGTCAGGGAAGGAGTGGGGGGAGCTTTGGTGAAGCTTCGGTGAAGAATGGACCCATCCACCTTGACTTTTCCCAAGTTGCCGAATGTGAGAGATCATGCTGAGAATTCCCCAGCTGGAGGGGAACTGGGGTTGCAGGAGCGGGTGTCTCGTGGGTTGGCACTGTCCATTTCCTTTAGAAGAACTATTTTTCCCCCGGTGAATGAATCATTGCAACAAAAATGATGTGCCCTGGAGAGGAAGAATTAAAATGTGGAAGTGATTTCCTAGCCTCCCCCAAAGGACAAAGGGAGACAAGTCAACTCTGCAGCTCATCAGTGACTGTTTTTCAAAGGCTTTTTATTCCTTATATATAATGAGGAAGAATCATGATCGCGCTCCCACGTGGGAGATCCAGATGTTAGTTGAAAACGACATGAGGTCCCCTCACCAGGGGCCGGCTGGGAGGGCAGAAGGCAGGCTCGCTATTGACAATAAATAAGGCCCAGCCAACTGGGGAGATATCTGCATGGCGTTGCCTCTTTGGATTTCCACCTGCTCTTGTTTGCAGTGTTTTTCCTTTGTCATGATTGAAAGTCACCAGGTTTGGTTGGTACGATGAGGAGGAATATTCAGATTTTCCAGTTACCTTGGGGCCTGTGATTCAAACCATTTCTCTGCCAATTTGAAAACGTCATGATTTTAGTTTGAAAAAACATGGGCCTTGCCATGCAGTAGGCTTAGGGGAAATTCATGATGATGTGGAGTGACCCATTGGGCCTCTCGAGACTGTGCAAAATGTTAAAAATTAAAAAGACATGGAAAAGGAGGGCTGAGCACCAATTCTAGTGATTCTGTCTGGCCCCCAGCTCGTTTTTACAAATAAAGTTTTATTGGTACACAGCCATACCCACTCACTGACACACCATCTACAGCTGCTTTCACACTACAGTGGCAGAGTTGAGTGGTTGCAGCAGAGACTGGATGGTCTGCATCTAAAATATTCAGCAGGTGGCCCTTTATAGAAACCCCTGCTTTAGGAGAATGACATACCTTTCCATGTAGGTTGCACATAGCCTTCTCTGGAGCCCCAGGCGTGAGCTGCCAGTCCCCGGGGGGGTCCCTGCCCCCTATATGATACATTAATCTCCTGTCTCCCTGCTGACTCATTGTGGAACCCAGGGCAAATGTGGCATGAGAAAACAGTCACACTGCCACTTACTGGTCCCTGTTCAAGGGCCAGAGTCGCAAACCATGGTGGAGTAGATGCCTGTGAGAAAGAGCCCTTGGAGGCAGAATTTTAGGTAATGGGGATGTCATCTGCAGACCTCATTTGTGTCCTTCTGTTCAATTAAAGTCACTGGATGCTCATCGAGAGCATCCTTGGTCATTTCCACCTGTGTTTCTTTCCCTCTCTCCTCTCCCTCCCATCCTCACAAGGACCTGTTTCTATTAGCTTATCACTAGATGCTGCAGGCAGCACCACCTTGTGTGTGTGTGTGTGTGTGTGTGTCTGTCCGTCTGTCTTTCCGCCACGCCTACACACATAGTTTTCGACACTGACTAGTAGGCGGGAACCATAACCCCACTCTGCCCACAGACCTGTTATAGGTTTAAGTACCAGCTTCTACTCCTCATCGTCATTAATGATATTGTGATTCATAGTAGTTAAAATATTTTTTGATGCCCCTTTGGTGTCAGGGACAGATGAATGAGGGACTCCGTAACCCTGCTTGCCGGCAGCCACAGGTAGGCTCTGGAGGTGGGGTGGGAGCGCGTGTCTGGTGTCCCTGCTGGACAGCTCCCTTCCCCCCTAAACAGCCCTTTCTTCTCTGGTCAGGAGCGCCGCTGAGGTCTGTGCGACCCCATTCACCCCATGGCGACCTCGTTGGGCAGAGAGTGTGTTCATTGAAATTTAAGGCAGACAAGGAAAAAGGATGGGGCTGGAGGCACCTGCCTCTGCGAGGGCTCAGGACCATGGCGGGAATGTAGAGGTTCGGGTGGTTACACGGGGCAGATGTGGGGTGAACAGGACTCTCCTGAGGCCCTCTGTGCTGCAGGGACACCCTGGCCCTCCTTGCACATATGCACCTCTCACTTTCACCTTACACGCTCTCTGCCTGGTGGCCTCATGAAGTTTAAGGGATTTGCTTGAGGTCATGAAACAAGTAGGTCGGAGCTGAAATTGAACTTGGGCTGCCTCTGAGGTCAGAAGCCCACACATCCTGAGCAGGCAATGGGTCAGCTCGAGGAGACGCAGCCGAGGGCGGGCTCTGTCTGCAGAGCCGGGGGTCCCTGGACAGCTCAGTCTTCATGATTCTTAAGGAGAGGAGGCTATGGCCCATTTCACCCACAGAATTGGATGGAGAGGAAACGAGATGATGCTTTTCCGGAACGTGGTGGCCGCCGAGGGTTGGTGAGGAGCCATTGGCTTCTCCTGGAGGTACTGGTCGAAGTGGATTTTCCCTTTAGTCAATAGCTCCTGCACACACGGCAGTTTTCGTTTTAATTTTTAGTCATCAGCGTGTAATTGCACCTTCAAATGTAGCTCGTAAGTACTGGTACCCTGGATTAACTGTGATCATTGAGGCATTTGTGGGAGTTGGTATTAGTCAATCGCACGGGAATTCAGACAAAGGTTTGGTCCTGGCTGTGTCCTTCCTTTCCTCCCCATCTGCCTCCCTCCCTCTCTCCTTCATTCCTCGTATGTTTATTGAGCACCTGATATGGGTAAGGAGCTGGGCTAGAGATCGTAGCCTGGGTAATGGGTAAAGACACCTTGTACCTAGTCCTTGCCATCCAAGTGGGGAACCAGATGTTGAGTGTCTGCTGTAAGCCAGGCTTGCTGGTAGTTTCATACTTGCCAACTTAATTAATCTCATTTAGGTCTGAGGCAGGTCATTCCTCTGATTCAAACCCCCAGTGCCTTCCTTCCCATCTCGCCCAGAGCAAAGGCCAGACTCTGTCCAGTCTCCCCGGCGTGTCTCCCCCAGGCTAACCCCATCCACTACGGCCTCTCTGCTGTTCCTGGCTCCTGTTGCTGTCTGTACGCTCCATCCTCTCTTCCCTCAGGCCATGGCTCACATATCACCTTACCAGTGAGGCCTTCCGTGAGCCCCTAAAGCACCAGAGCTTTCCCTATTCCCCCAGGTTCTCCTTTATCTTTCTCCACACCACTTATAACCAATGACACGCCATACCTTTACTTACATGCTTGTGGCTTCCCGCCTCCACCTAAGCACCACGGGAGCAGGGGCGATGCTCATTGCCCAGACTCTCAGGGAATATCTATTGAATCACGGAACATCACACGTGGATGTCATCTTACTGCTGCGGTGAATACACCTCAGTGCCCTTCCACAGAAAGACGCCTGTGTGTGCATCAGAGGTCTCAACATTCTTAAGATTCAGTTTTTCCCAAATTGATCTCTAGATTCAACACAATCCCAATAAACATCACAGCGGGCATTTTTATGGAAATGACAATGTCAATTCTAAAACTTACATGGAAACGCAAAGACCTAGAATAGCCAAGAATCTTGAAGAAGAAGAACAAAGTTGGAAGGCTCACACTCCATTGATGTCAAGAATTCCTTCAAAACTCCAGGAGTTAAGAAAATGTGGTTCTGGCTTAGAAACAGACAAATACAAGATGCCTCAGGGTCAGGAAACATACAGTAAGTTTAAACAGTAGATTAGTTATGTTTTCAAACAAAACGCTCAGTGTGTTTCCAGATGAAGTGCCTGTAAGTTTAAACGTAGGTCCAACTGTTAATCTGGTAAAAATTCAGTAATCATATATCAAAGTCTCAAAACACAGGGAAAATAGTGTATTTTGTGTACTTTTTTTGAGACTAATAATTGGATCTACTCTTTTAAGTTTAGAGATTCTTCATCTGAAAACAGGATATCTGGAAGTTGAAGAAAAACATATTGCACGTGTTATATGAAATGTAACTACCATACAATTTGAAGATAAGTTTATTACTACCTCAGCCAGGTGAATATGGTCAACTTAACAGAGATAGAGCCTGTTAATACTCTTGAGGTGATGTGATGAGAATGGTACTTTAGGATTTCCCTGGTGGTCCAGTGGTTAAGACTCCACACTTCTCCAGGGGACACAGATTTGATCTCTGGTCAGGGAACTAAGATCCCACATGCTACATGGTGGGCCCCCAAAATAATAATAATAATAATAAATTAAAAGAATGGTAATTTACCTCTGTGGGCTTTCTTCTAAAAACCCAACTGCCCAGTCTGAGAAGAACATCAGACAGACCCAAATTGAAGGACACTCAACAAATACTCCTCAAAATGGTCAAGGTCATCAAAAACAAGGGAAGTCTGAGAAACTGTCACAACCAAGAGGAGCCTAAGGAGACATCACAGCTAGATGGAGTGTGGTGTCCTGGATGGGATCCTCGGACAGAGCAAGGACATTAGGGAAAAACTAAGAAAATATACATGAAGTGTGGACTTTAGTTAATAATAATGCGTCAGTGTCAGTATTTGTTCTTTAATTGTGACAAATACACCATAGTAGCCTAAGGTATTTATAACAGGGGAAACTGGGTGCAGGATATGTGGGAACTCTCAATACTGTCTTTGCATTTTCTATAAATCTAAGATTGTTCTAAAAAATAAGGTTTATTTAAAAAACAAGTTTATCCTGTATGTCTGAACTTTAAGGATACCCTGTAGAGAAATGGAACTGACAGAGATTCTGTAAATATACATATAGGATCACACAAGGTATCTGACAAAATGCCAATGGAATTCAGTTGGGAGATGTCTTTTCAATAAATGATCCTGGCACAACTGAGGATACAGATGGGGGACGAAAAAGATGATCCTTGGCCACTATCTTACACCAACATAAAATTTAATTTCCATTGGGGTCTAAATCAATGTGAAAGCTAAAATGATGAAGCTTCTAGAAGAAAACATAGGATAACTCTTCATGACACTGAGGTGGCAAAGGCTTCTTAGGACACAAAAATTACTAACCATAAAATTAAAAATATATAAATTACACTTTATCAAAATTAAGAACCGTTTGTCAAAAGACACCATCAAGAGAGTTAAAAGACCAGCCACAGGGGAGAAAATGTTCACAATACGTATATCCAGCAAAGTACTTATATTCAAAAGAGAGAAACTTATACAGATCAGTATGATGAAGACAGACACGCAATTTCTTCAAAAAAAGAAGAAAAAGAAAGAAAAGTGGTCAAAACACTTGAACAGACACCTCACAAAAGAAGCTGTCTAGATAGCAAATAAGTCCATGAAAGGATGCTCAGCATCATCAGTCACCAGAGAGATGCAAAGTTAAATCCCAGTGAGATCCCACAACACGCCCACTAGAATGACTAAAAATAAAAAGATGATGTAAGTGTTAGGTGAGAATGTGGAGACACTGGAACTCTCGTGTACTACTGGTGCAAATGTAAAACTGTACAGTCACTTTGGGGCACATTTGGGCAGTTTCTAACATAGAAAGCATATGGCTATACTAAATCCAGCAGGTACACTCTTAGGCATGTATACCCAAGAGAATGAGTGCTTATTTCCAACAAAAAACTTGGATATAACTTATCCTGGTGATGTTAACTTTGACCCCAGGTGAAGGTGGTGTCTGCCAATCTTCTCCTCTTATAAAGTTACTATTTTTCTTTTATAATTAATATCTTCAGGGAGATGCTTTGAACTATGCAAATAACCTGATTCTTCTCAAACTTTTGCCCATTACTTTCAGTGGATTTTGCCGGCAACAGTTATTACTTTGGGGTATTGATGGTGATCTTCGATTTCCCTTCTTCCTTCCACAGTTATTAACTGAAATTCTTCTTCTGTAAGGGAAAGCTGTCCCCTCCTCCATTTATTTGTTCATTTAATTATTTACTTGTACCAGTGGATTCATGAATAGGTTTTTCTCTGGATTATAACCTATCATTACTGATTTAGTTCCAAGTGCTCTTTCCCCCAGCCTCTAATCATTATTATTGGTTGTTATTTCTTGAGTAGTTAACTAGATGCAGATGCCTATACTTCAAATTTCGGGAGATGTAACAAGGCTTCAAAAGATTCCACATAGTGTGTGTTCCAGGAAAAGTCAAGAAACCCAGAACTGAACCCCCAAGAAATGAAATATACGGGATGTTCTGGGTACCCTCCCTGTACCCCTCCCCTGCACCCATCTCTCCCCTGTTTAGATGACATAAGGAGCCTTCCTCTCTGTCTTCTGGCTGGTGTGGCCAACAGGAGACACACAAGAGGGGATCAGGGTGGGCAGAGAGTGAGGTGAGGTGTTTATCCCCTTGACTTCCTTTTTACAAGGTTTCTTCAGGCTGACTGCATCCCTCTACCAAATGCCACCTCCCTTATATGACAGGTTCAGGTAACCATTTCCCTCTTGTCCCTTGACCCTTAGAGGTGTCAACAGCTCTGCTGACATCAACCCTAAGTGCTTGCACCATTTTTCTTGGTTTCCCTACCCACCCCCCACCTACACCTTTACAAACAGCCTCCTTGCAATTATGTCCTGTTTCCTGTTGGGACCCTGACTAATAAACCCCGTAAGAGTCTAGCCCATCTAAGATGTGTGGTTATCTGCAGTAAATATACTAGGGCTTTCCACCATTGTTCACTTTGGGGGTTAATCACATCAACAGTTATTTTCTGAGCTCCAGCAGAATCTCCTTTGCCTTCATTTTCAGCTCATTTTTCTCTTCCCTGGCATTCTGTGGTCATTCAAACAAACAAACAAAAAAACTGCTGCTCAAAATCCTTTTTAATTGCAAACTTTAAAAAATTTTTTTTTGAAATATAGTTGATTTACAATGTTGTATTAGTTTCAGTTGTAAAGTGATTCAGATATATATATATATATTCTTCTTTTACATTCTCTCCCATTGTAGTTATTACGAGATGTTGAGTATAGCTCCCTGTGCTATACAGTAGGTCCTTGTTGGTTATCTATTTCATATATAGTAGTGTGTGTATTTTAATCCCGAACTCCTAACTTATCCCTCTCCCCCTCTAATTGAAAACTCTTTATACAATGGAGAAAAGTAGCTGTCACCCCTTAAACTTCTCTATTGTTCCTTTAACCTGACTTCATAGGACTACTTTTCTCCCCCTTTTCCTTCTCCCTTGTGTGCTTTGGGGCTCCTCCAGCTCTTCCACATCATGAAGTAAAAGAGTAACTCAAAAATACAAGTTGGGGGGGACCCCCATGTTCCTCACAATAGTCAAAAGGTGGAAGCAACCCAGTGTCCATGGACAGAAGATGGATGAACAGCAGGTGATCTGTGCCTACAGTGGAATATGATTCAGCCTTACAAAGGAAGGAAATTCTGACACATGCCAAGACACGATGAACCTTGGGGACATTATGCTAAACCCATTACAAAAGGACAAATCCTGGATGATTCCACCTATGTGAGTGCCCTAGTGTCGTCAAAATTGTAGAGACAGAAAGTAGAATGGTAGTGGTCAGGGGTTGAAGGAGGGGAAATGGGGAGTCAGTGTTTAATGGGGACAGAGTTTCGGTTTTACAAGATGGAAGGAGCTCTGGAGATGGATGGTGGTGATGGTTGCCCAACAGTATGAATGTATGTAACGTAGCTGAACTGAAGACTTTAAAATGGTCAATTTTATGTTATGCGTACTTTACTGCAATTGGGTTTTTTTATGTGCACTTAACTTTATTATCTTTTACTTTTTAATTTAATTTTTATATTATATAGGAGTATAGTTGATTTATAATTGTATTAGTTTCAGGTGTACAGCAAAGTGATTCAGATATACATATACGTATATTCATTCGTTTTCAGATTCTTTTCCCATATGTGACTAGGTTATTACAGAATATTAAGTAGAGGTCCCAGTGCTCTACAGTAGGTCCTTGTTGATTATCTATTTTGTATATAGTAGCATGTATATGTTTATCCCAAACTCCTAATTTTTCCCTTCCCCCCTAATCTTTCCCCTTTGGTAACCATAAGTTTGTTTTCTATGTCTGTGAGTCTATTTCTGTTTTGTAAATAAGTTCACTTGTATCTCTTTTTTTTTTTTTTAAGTTTTAACAAATGTATTTTAAATACAACATGTCTTGTAGGAGTCCACAAGCTTTTCATCTCTAAAAAATGACATAATTTTTAGGGTTCAAAAATTATGTTCTTCAAAAGAAATGACCAAGTGTTTTCTTCTATAGCTTCAGACTTTCTACACTCAACTATTTGACTGCCCCATGCCACCCCAGACAAACCTGACATTGACTGAACTACTTTATGTGTTACTAACTTCCCCAAAAGAAAGTTAAAAAAGGAGTTTGTAGTAAATGCAGCTCTCTAATACAATGTCTAATACAATATCTAACACAAAAGAAGCTTCAAAAAGATCATTTCTCCTTATTTGATTAGCCAGGAGTTAACTTTCTGTAAAAGCAAAAAACAAACAAAAAAGATCATTTACAAAGCATAACACTGGCAGCTCCTTTTTTACTCAAGATGTTTAACTACTCAAAACGACAACAATTATATCTTTAAGAATATAATAAAAGAGATGGAAAACAGCAATACAACTGACAAAGTGTTAGATGCTAAACAAACCAAAGATTTTTTTAAGGGTTCTTTTTAAGGAGTAGAAAGGATTAGAAGCTTGGGGAAATCCAGAATTAAACAAAAAGAGAAAGAGAAAAAAAAAAAAAGAAAAAGATGTCCTCAACTGCAACCACTCTTGATCGTGATCTGTATCGACTATAGTAAGCAGAAGGCGATCTTCTTCTGTACCGGTAATCATAGTCTTCATATCTGTCGTACCCACGATCACATCCTCTATCATAGTAAGAATCTCGACGTCTGCCACCTCCACCACCGCCTCCACCACCGCCACCACCACTATGAGTTGGTCTGCCCATGTATATGCCTGGTGTAGGTGTGTGTGCTCTCTTGGTGATAGAATAATCCACACGAATTCTTCTACCATCCAGCTCCATTCCATTTGCCCTTTCCATAGCCTCCTTTGAGTCATCTATTCTCTCAAAATAAACAAAAGCAAATCCTGGAGATCGTCCAGGTGGCTGGTCATAAACCACATTGACACCACTCAATGGTCCATATCGAGAAAATACTTCACGAAGATCTCGCTCTGTTGTGTACAAACTGAGGCCAAACACTCCTAGACAAGTGCTGGGATCTGGATTTGCCCTGCTGGCTGTATGTCTTCTCTGGTTAGACATTGGAGAATGACTTTGGCTCCTTCGACGCCGGTATTCTGGTGTATAGGACCTACTTCGAGATCGTCTCCTATGAGAGTGAGAATGGGATCTGGATCGAGTGTAACACCTATGAGAATCCTCCTTGACCTCGACCTGGATTTTGATCTTGATCGAGAATGTGATTCAGAGTGTTTGGAAACCCTTGATGGGCTACGAGATCCTGACCTGCTCTCCGATTTTACACGAGCAGGAGTTCCAGTTGGAGATTTTGACTGACAGCGAGACTCTCTGCCCTCGAAGTTGTTCTCCTCTACATCACTCATGTCAGCCAGGCGCTCCCCAGAACTAAATAAGAGACAAGTCTCAGCTTGAGGGCCGATGGCTTAATCAACCCGCTGACTGGACCGTGGGGAGGAGGAAAGAGTCGGCAACAGCGGCCGCTCCACTCCACTCCCACTCGGTTGCAGGCACCGGCAAAATGGCCCACTTGTATCTCTTTTAAATTAGATTCCACATATGAGTGATGTCATATTGTATTTGTCTTTCTCTTTCTGACTTACTTCCCTTAGTATGATAATATCTAAGTCCATCCATGTTGCTGCAAATGGCATTATTTCATTGTTTTTTATGGCTGAGTAATATTCCATTGCATATATGTACCACATCTTCTTTATCCATTCCTCTGTTGATGGACATGAGGAGGGCACAGGGGACAACACGTGTGACACAACAGGACATTGGCGTGCAGCTTCTGGGGCAGGTGCTCCTGGGGAACGTGGCTCAGGTGCATTCTCTTCCTCCAGGTGCAGTGGAGCAGAGCGACTTAGGGGTCAAGTGACAGGAATCAGGCAAGGAAATGGAAGGGATGGGAGAGAAGAGGAAGTGGGTGGAGAGCATCAGGGCTTCATGGATTCCGAAAGTGTTTAAGGACAGAGAGAGAGAAATCAGAGCTGACGTGGTTGATACAGAATAGCTGTTAGTCATTCGTAGATGTTTCATGTATGATGAAGCAACCCCTGTCATCCAAACAGGATTCCAGATCCTCAGTAAAGTGGACTGAAGCCCATGTCCTCCCGTAACTGTGCTCCATCCAGGGGCGCCTGGTAAAGGGCATGACTTTTACCCTTTTACCATGGCTGGATCTTGACTCATGCCCTCGGCACACGGGCAGGCACCACTTTCCTCGGAGCACAGACCTGGGGTAGCACATCATTAAAGGAATGGACCGCATTTTTCATGCCTTAAAGTTTTGAACAGATTCCATCTGGAAAACATCAGGCAGATGCCTGTTTGCAGATGTGCTAACCCCATTTTAATTATGACACAAGCCTCAACTGCTGAATGGTGTTTCTTGCAAATCTATCACTAAAATATGCCTGCTATTTACCGAATGAGCCTTGTGAGTAAACAGGGGCTGTGGCTGTAGAATTCCTTTTCCTCTTTGGCTCAGCCTCATGCCTGGGCTCACAGCAGACCAAAACCACAAAATAAAATTATCTCGGAGAAAAGATTCATTTGTCTCACTAAAAATTGTTATCTAATGTTACAATTTTCATATACGGTTCTATTGGATTTGCTGTTTGGTTTAGAATTTTTATATCCACGTTCCTGAATGAGATTGACCTATAATAATTCTTTCTCTTAATATCCTGTCTGCTTCTGTTATAAAATTCATACTGGCTTTTTTATAAAATGAGTTATTTTCATTAAAAAAAATGTCATCTAGAACTTGGAATTTCAAGAGTAAATGTTAGTGCATTTTTGCAAAGTGTTGATTCCAGAATTCTGACGTCAGGCACTCTGTTTGGAGACTGGAAGCGTGTGGGCCTCAGTGACTCCATTTCTCCATGGTCCCTACCTGTATCTCCATCACACTTTGCCTCCAGTTCCCTTAACTCTGGCCTCAGGGACACCCTAAAATCTTTCTGCATGAAGGGGCTGGAGGGAAAGCCCCCCAGACAGAGAGGAGTCTAGGAGACGTGTGAAGGAAAAGGAGTCAGGGATGTGGCTCTGAGGGGTGAAGGACCACAGGCCTGCATGTGGCATTGGACACTGGGTCAGTGGGCCCAAGAGGCTTTGATCCAGAAGCCCAGGAGAGCAGAGGCCCAGATGGTGAGGTCGTCTCTGATGCTTTGGGGCTGTAAGAATATCCCTGGATTGTTACTTCATTTTTCGCATCAGTGTGCCTTGACTATCTAGAGGGTGTACGTGCCTTAAAGCAGGGGTCCCTTACTGATATCGGTCCGTGGCCTGTTAGGAACCGAGCTGCACAGCAGTCGGTGAGCACTGGGCGAGCGAGAGAAGCTGTGTCTGCTGGTCCCCATCGCTCGCGTTACCACCTGAACCATACCCGTTCCCCATCATTCGTGGAAGAATTGTCTTCCACAAAACTGGTCCCTGGTGCCAAAAAGGTTGGGGACCACTGCCTTGAAGGACAGCATCTATACTCCATGGGGGCCCCCATTCCCTCCAGGCTGCATAAGAGGAGTTTGTGTATTTGAATGACAGATAAACAAAGAAATGCTCCCCTTTAGAGCATCACAGGCAGCTTGCAGGTTTCAGATTTGAAATAAACAAATGCTTTGTTGAGCTGGGTCCGGAAAGCAATTCCCAACGTGTGACCTAGGGATGCAGAGGGGTCTGTGAGGTCAAAACAATTTTCCTAATATTAACATATCACGTGCCAATTTACTCTCCTGAGTAGACTGTGGACTTTTCCAGAAGCTTTTGGAGATCTGTTGACAACATCTCTCTGATGCTTAATGGAATATTGTATATTTAAGAGGTCTCAGTTTTCACTCACATACACAAGAGCTCTTCAGAGTCCTCAGTCATTTTTTTTCTTCTTCTTTTAATTAGGATAGAGTTGCTTTATAATGTTATGTTAGTTTTTGCTGTACAGCAAAGTGGAGTTCCCTGTGCCATACAGCAGGTTCTCATTAGTTATCTATTTTATACATATTAGTTTTGAGAGTACAAAGAGTTGCTGGAACCAGAAAGTTTGAGAACCTGTGGATTAAGGCATGTAGATCAGATCAGACCAAAATGATGGCAACCAGAAAGACCTGTGAGAAAGGTCGAGAATCACACAGTCATCATCTGTTCTTTTTTTTTGCAGGAAAAACTGCAGAGACAATCTAATGGATGAAGATGAGAAAGACAGAGCAAAGAGGTAAGAGGCGCGTCTTCTCCACCCTGGCATGTTGTGTGGTCACCCTGTGAACCTCGTTCGTCCTCACTCTACAGAGGAAAGCACAGCCAGGCAGGCGGCTGGGGCCCACACGCTCCTTGAAATATTGCATCGCTCGGCTCAAAAACTTCAAACCAGCTCCCTCAATTTTGTTCCTTACCTTGAAATTACTCATTGTCTGAGACTTGCCAAGTGGTTTATAGTTTGCACATGTCCACGTGGTGACCCTGTTGACTGGGCCTCCTTTCAGAAGCCTCCAGTTAGTGCATTTCCAGAGTGGACACTGCTTGGCAAGGCAGCCTGATTGGAGCCAGGCCAGCCTGGGTTCAAATCCTGGCTGTGCTCTCGGGGAGCTGTTGGCCCTGGACAATGATTGGAATAATCGTCAGCACACACTGAACATGGAATAACCATCCTCCCCGGGCTAAGCTCGTCCACATGTTATCTCAGATTCCTCATCGGGAAATGGAGATATCACAGCTGCTCGGCACTGTTACTGGGTTGACCAGAAATCCTAGCTTGGTTGCTGGCACACCAGTGCTGTTATAACCATGTCCGTGCCTATTCCTTCACTGGACATTGATTGAATATCTACTGTATATGAGGTGGAGTCATAAAGTAGGCATTTTGTATTTTTTATTTTATTTTTCTTTTTTTGGTCGCGCCGCATGGCATGTGGGATCTTAGTTCCCTGACCAGGGATCGAACCTGTGCCCCTGCATTGAAAGCACTGAGTCTTAACCACTGGACCAGCAGGGGCAGCCCTCATAAAGTGGCTCTTCCGAAGGTAGAGGCCAGTCAGATGTTATCAGTTTCACACGATCAGCCCGAGCTGCAGTTACCGCACCAGGCTCTGGGGCAATAGAGATGAATAAGAGGTGTCCTGCCTATGAGGAGGGCCTAGGTGGATGGCGGTGATGGGTAGGTGACCACAGATCATTAGGCTGCACGGGGACAGGCCCAGCAGAAGTGTCCTGTGGCCACACGGGATGTCCTGTCTCAGGCCTTCGCTCAGGCCCGGAGGACTAGCCTCCCTCCTCCAAGCTCTTTTCTCTCTACTCTCGCCACTGCCTGTGCCTGGCAGGTCCCTCGACCATCTGACAGCCTCTTACACACCTGCAGGGCCGAACGGTTTGCCCACCTCCCTTCCCAGAGCCCACTGCCTGGTTGTCACCTACAGAATCCTCCACTTGCGAATGATGGAGCCCTCGGAGGTCACCCAGTTCAGCAGCCCTGGGGGTGTCTGTCCTTCCACGTCACCTGGTGGGGGGGGGGGTCAGCCATGAGAACAATAAATCCCCAGCCACTCAGACCTGTGAGACCTGAATCACAGGGGAAGTCTGTATTGGTTGTTAATTTCCCAAATATTTCCTTAAGAAGATCAGGGAGCGGGGAAATGGCCAGAGATGTAGACGAACTCGGGTTGGTGTGGTGTGAGGATTGTTGGAGCTGGAGGATCAACAGCGGGGGTTCATCATGGTCAAAACCTCTGCTTTTCTGTAGATTTGCAAATGTTCTGTCATAACAATGTAAACAAACAACAATACAAGGAACTCCCTGGATTATTCTGAACTAACAGGCCCTACACTTGGCACCGGGGACCATGGCTCCCTTAGGCCACCACCTACAAGGGTCGTAAAACCCATGTGGGTCCCAAGCAACATGCAAATGAACAGAACAGACCAGAACAGACCAGACTGGAGTAGAGTCTCCCGGGCAGGCTTCCAGCTCTCTGCTTGGGGCATCTTGCCTCTTGGTTGCCTGCCAAGTAGCTGTGGAGAGAGAGTTGGAAGCCGAGACCTGAGCTGCACTCCTGTCCTACCTGATGGAGTCCAACAAGCCCCTTCACCTCCCTAAGCCTCCACTTTCGCAGCTGCAACATGAGGGTCATCATTTCTGCCCTGCCTTCCTCTCGGGCTGTTTTGGGATTTGGCTACAAAATACGCCAAGAAGCTTTTTTTTTTTTTTTTTTTTTTTAAAGTATTAATCACTACCTGTATGTGAAGATGTGGGACATTTTCCATAACACATTTACAGGCTGTTCCCATTAGCAATAATGAAAAGGTCAGCGGTGCTGGCCAGTGCTCAGTGGGTGTGTCCTGTGTGCCCTGATAACTTTTGGGTGCTCAGTACCAGGCTAACTAGTCTTCTATGCATTATCTCATATCCCCTCCTCCACATTCCTTTGAGGTGTGTATCATTGGTTTCTTTTTTAAAAATATTTATTTATTTATTTACTTGGCTGCGCTGGGTCTTAGTTCAGCATGAGGGACCTTTCTTTAGTCGCAGCATGCAGGATCTAGTTCCCTGACTAGGGATCAAACCCGGGCCCCCTGCATTGGGAGCACAGAGCCTTAACCACCGCACCACCAGGGAAGCCCCAAGGTGTGTATCATTTTTATTCCCATTTTACAAATGAGGAAACTAAGGCCCCCCAAGGTTAAGTAACTTGTCAAACATTCTAAGGCTCTAATAAGTAGCAGAAGTGGATGATAAACACAAGCTTCCTAAACCTCAGACTCTGTTCTTACTCCCCAGACCACACACATGTCTCTTCACATGAGAACGAATTCGGTCTCTCTGGAAGGTCCAGAGTATGTCCTGATTCAACTTTGAGTCCACAGGAGTTTGGCTTTTGCCATCACCACCTTTAATGTCACTCCCCACCCCACCCCCGGCCAGGCCCCCAGTCTCAGCCCTGTCTTTTTACCGCACAGCTTACGTCAAAATCAAGAGAAGGTTAAAATGCATGTTTACACTCTACCATACTCAGAGATAATCCAATATAGACATTCTAACATCTTGGCTAAAAATTGTTAGATATAAGTCCAGTTGTGTGCAGTTTCTTTCCATTTATTCCTGTCCCTATTTGCTTTGAGCTGTGGGCATCCACAGCCCCAAATTGCCTATTTGGAAACCTCCCAGCACAGACGCCAGGCAGCAAGGCTGCTGGTCCTCACTCCCCTCTTGTCCTCCGATGGGGAAACGGGTTTTAGAGTGTTTGGGATTACCCAGATCTCTTTGCCAGAATAGCAGCAAAAATGCAGTATTCTTCATGACCCTTGGGGAAAAAAAAAAAGGGTAAAACAAACACAATCCTAAAATGGTATCACTTCCAAAGCCTCTAGTTGTGCAGGTTTTATAGCAGCAACATGGGAGGCCCTTCCCCTAATCCCACCTGGAGGTCTGACAGGAATTGTTTTCACTCCCGATATTTTTGATGAGATTAGAAATGTTTAGCTTCAGATCAGAGCTCTCGTTGTCTCCAGAAGACATGAGCTATATTTGGCAAGGTCTTCAAAGCTTAAGGGAATTCATGGTTTATTTGGATTGTTTGATCAAGTATTCTAAACCAGGATGCGGGTCCACTTTCTTCTGTGAATTTCCATGTAAATCCAGTGAGTATTAATTGAGTGCCCTATTGTGTGTGCAGAACTGTGTGCTGTTTTCTTTAGGGAAGATGTACAAACATGGTCCTTGTACTCAAAAAAGAAACAGTTTGATTGACAGACGTTTGGTTCCCTAGATGATGAGGCACAGTTTACCAATCATAAGCACGTCTTTCTAATTCTGATGTGACACAGTTTTATGTGTGTGTGTGTGTGTTTCATCCAGGAAATAGTGTGGTGTGACAGGAAATACACAGGCTTAGAATCAGACAGTCCCAGCTTTGATTCTTGCTGCTTTTACTTTCCATTCTTAGACAGGCTACTAAACCTCTCTTAGCCTCAGTTTCCTCCTCTGTAAAGTGGGCGTGTTATAATAGTAACACCCTCTTCCTAGGGTTATTTCAGGAACTAAATGGAGCTCAGTGTAAGCCCCTAGCACAGTGCAGGGTACCTAGTGCTAATAAGAAAGGCTAACACTTCCAGGGCACATACTGTGTGTCTGAAGCACTTTCCATGCGTTAACTCTAAACCTCAACATTCTAGCCCAGTTTTACAATGGCAAAACCTGAGGCTGAGGGGTCACACAGGCAGGCAGGGGCAGGCAGAGATTCACATTCAGGTGTCAGTTTCTGAAGTCTGGGCTCCTGACAACTTCTCATGACGTGATTCAGCCACATGCCCAAGGGGTAGGGACAGAAAGTGTTGGGAAGAATCATCACTTTCCAAAGAAAGCACATTTCTGTAACTTGGCAGTATTGTAAATTACAGCTCACTCCATTTCTTGTTAGAACTGAATGCTAAGAGGAAAGTCTTTCATGTAAGCCTTCTTTAATCCAATATTAAATGGTCAGTTCACTGGCATTAATTAAAATTACGTTTTCTCCTATCAGTGAAGGTCCGTTTCTATAACCTCATGTATTTTCACTGAGGGAGGGAGGATGGGTGGTGAGTTTACAGTCTTGCTGCCCCTTGCAGGACATTTGGTCCTGTCCAAAATGTCCGTGAGACACTTGGTCCATAAAACATTTGGTCCATGCCAAAAGGCCCTTGAAATTTGGTCCTTATCCAAAACATCCATGAACATATTTGGTCTGTGCCAAATGGTTTTGGACAGGACCAAAATATCAAGGACCTTTGGGCATGGACCAGATGTTTCCCTGGATGTTTCAGATAGGACCAAATTTCAAGGACCTTTTGGCATGGACCAAGCATCTTATGGACCAGATGTCTTATGGATGTTTTGGACCGGATCAAATGTCTGCTAACCATGTTGCCTTATTTTAAATTGAAGTATAGTTAATTTACAATGTTGCATTAGTTTCAGGTGTACAGCAAAGTGATTCAGTTTTATATATTCTTTTTTTTAAATTTATTTGTTTAATTTTTTTATTGGCTCTGTTAGGTCTTCATTGCTGCATACAGGCTTTCTCTAGTTGCAGTGAGTGGGGGCTACTCTTCGTTGTGGTGCATGGGCTTATTGCAGTGGCTTCTCTTGTTGTGGAGCACGGGCTCTAGGCACGTGGGCTTCAGTAGTTGTGGTACATGGGCTTAATAGTTGTGGCTCACGGGCTCTAGAGCACAGGCTCAATAGTTGTGGCGCACAGGCTTAGTTGCTCCACGGCACATGGGATCTTCCTGAAGCAGGGCTCGAACCCGGGGCCCCCTGCATTGGCAGGCGGATTCTTAACCACTGTGCCACCTAGGAAGTCCCAGTTTTATATATTCTTTTTTCAGATTCCTTTCCGTTATAGGTTATTACAAGATATTGAGTAGAGTTCCCTGTGCTATACAGTAGGTCCTGTTGTTTATTTTATATATAGTAGTGTGTATATGTTAATCCCAAACTCCTAGTTTATCCCTCCCCCCCTTCCCCCTTGGTAACCATAAGTTTGTTTTCTGCCTGTGAGTCTGTTTCTATTTTGTAAATAAGTTAATTTGTATCATTTTTTGAGAAACCACTTACAAGTGACATCCTGTGGTGTTTGTCTTTGTATGATTGACTTCACTTAGTGTGATAACCTCTAGGTCCATCCATGGTCCTCAAAGGGCATTATTTCATTCTTTTTTGTGGCCTTTTGTTAATAAGGCTCAAGACTGTCAGGCAAGAGCAGCTAGTTCTTGGGGTTCTAAACAGAGTGCTGGTTCTGAAACACAAGCTGTTTTATTTTTCTTTGACCCTAATCCTTAGTCTCAACACCAATGAAATGGTTCAAGCAAGAGGGAAGAGTTAAAACACAACAAATAAGAAACCTATACGTACAGGTTTGCAGCAGCAGGCATTGCAGAAGGAAACGCTTCAGCCTTGGGAGGCTGGTTGTTACTTCCAGTCCCTCCTGGGGGCGTTGGTTGATGTGGATCAATGACAGCGGCCATTCCGTCACCCTCGCGTCAGGATTGGTTAACTAAGTATCTGAGTAGGTGGAGGATACAGAAGGGGATACCTAATATTATGCTGCCCTGGGAGAGCTTTTAGGCAGGTTGGGGGCAGCCTCAAAAACAAGCATAAAGAAGACAGGGAGAGCGGGAGGAAGTCGGGAGAGAGGGGATATGAGGATATATGTATAAATACAGCTGATTCACTTTGGTGTACCTCAAAAGCTGGTACAAGAATGTAAAGCAATTATATTCCAATAAAGAGCTTAAAAAAAATCTGACTAAACAGAAAGGAAAAAAGAAGAAGAAGAAAGAACATACCTGCAAGGTCTGTATTGGGCAGAGCTAGATGAGAATTTGTGAGCTCTGCTTTCTCAGCCAAGTGCCCTTTCGTGAAGAGGAACATGGTTAAGAGGAGAGACTGACCTCGTTGTTTCATTTCTCTGGATGTAAATCCTGCAAGTCTAACAGGAAAGGCTTGCCTGCACCATGAAGGTTGTGGCCTTGGAGGACTTCTGCCCTGTGCACACTTGCTGATGCCCTGTGTGTAGGCTCCACGCAGAGTGAAAAAGCCTGGCCCTGGGAGGTGTACATTGCTCTTCACAGCTGGAGCCCATCTATTGTGCTGATTTTGTTGTTTTTCTTTTTTAGGCTCTTAACTGGGTGTTAGGTCCATCATCTTAAGCCCCCACACAGGGAAAAATGTCAGTAAAAAAAATTCAAGACTTCCTTTTCATCTGGTTTTATTTGTTGATTAAGGCAGCAGCAGGCATTGCAAGAATGTAGCGGTATTGGGACACAGGATTCGTTTCTATTACCCTGTAGTTTCCAGATGAGTGACTCTGTATTCAAAACAAAGGGTGGAGTAGCAGTGTACTTGCAGGCAGAATGTTAATTCTTACTGTGACCCAGTAAATGGAGATGGCAAAGGCACCTCCTTCTGTTTGGGGCTCTTGGCTTTCACCCGAGTGGGGGTCCCTTGGTTGGCCAAGAAGAATTGTCAGGAGAAATGTGTGCGTGGTAGGCCTAGAAACTTGGGGATGCCCCAGCTCAGAGAGACCCAGAACCTTTCCGGGAGCATCTGAGGCAAAGGGCAATTCCTAAACTCTCTTTCAATCATTTCAATAAATTTTATGTTTGTAATTTTTATTTTATATTGGAGTACAGTGGATTAACAATGTTGTGTTTCAGGTGTACAGCAAAATGATTCAGTTATACATGTACATGTATCTATTCTTTTTCAAGTTCTTTTCCCACTTAGGTTGTTACAGAAGATTAAGCAGAGTCCCCTGTGCCATATAGTAGGTTAGGGTTGGTTATCTATTTTCAGTATAGCAGTGTGTACGTGTCAATCCCAAACTCCCAATCTACTTTTTTTGTCTGAATACTTTTATTTTTTTTAATTGGGGCATAATTGATTTATAGCATTAGTTTCAGGTATACAGCAAAGTGAATCTGTTATACAAATACATATATCCACTCTTTTTTAGATTCTTTTCCCATATAGGTCATTACAGAGTATTTGAGTAGAGTTCCCTGTGCTACACAGTAGCTCTTTATTAGTTATCTATTTCATGTATAGTATTGGGTATGTGTGAGTCCCAGTCTTCCAATTTATCCATCCCCCCAACCCGCACTTATCCCCCAGTAACCATAAGTTTATTTTCTTCATCAGCAACTCTATTTTGGTTTTGTAGATAAATTCATTTGTAGCCTTTTTTTAGATTCCACATATAAGCGGTATCACATGATATTTGTCTTTCTCTGTCTTACTTCACTCAGTATGAGAATCTCTAGGTCCATCTATATTGCTGCAAATGGCATTATTTCATTCTCTTTTATGGCTGAGTAATATTCCATTGCATATATGTACTGCATCTTCTTTATCGATCAACAGAAGTGTTGATGGACATTTAGGTTGCTTCCATACCCTGGCTATTGTGAATAGTGCTGCCGTGAATATTGGGGTACATGCATCTTTTCAAATTATGGTTTTCTGCTGATATATGCCCAGGAGTGGAATTGCTAGATCATATGGTAGCTCTATTTTCCGTGTTTTAAGAAACTTCCATACTGTTCTCCATAGTGCCTGTACCAATTTACATTCTCACCAACAGTGTATGGGCGTTCCCTTTTCTCTGCACCCTCTCTAGCATTGATTGTTTGCAGACTTTTTGATTAATGCCACTCTGACCAGTGTGAGGTGATACCACATTGTAGTTTTGATTTGCATTGCTCTAATAATTAGTGATGTTAAGTATCTTTTCATGTGTTTTTTAACCATCTGTGTGTCTCCTTTGGAGAAATGTCCGTTTAGATCTTCTGGCTATTTTTCAATTGGGTTGTTTGTTTTTGTTTTTTGATATTGAGTTACATGAACTGTTTGTATATTTTGGAAATTAATCCCTTGTCAGTTGCTTCCTTTGCAAATATTTTCTCCTATTCTCAGGGTTTTCTTTCCATTTTGTTTATGGTTTCCTTTGCTTTTAAGTTTAATTAGGTCTCATTTGTTTATTTTTGTTTTTATTTTCATTATTCTAGAAAGTGGATCAAAAAAGATCTTGCTACGATTTATGTCAGAGAGTGTTCTCCCTATGTTTTCCTCTAAAAGTTTCATAGTATTGGCCTTACATTTAGGTCTTTAATCCACTTTGAGTTTATTTTTGTATATGGTGTTAGAGAGTGTTCTAATTTCATTCTTTTACATGTAGCTGTCCAGTTTTCCCAGCACCAGTTATTAAAGAGACTGTCTTTTCTCCATTGTATATTCTTGCCTCCTTTGTCATAGATGAGGTGACCGTAAGTACGTGGGTTTCTCCCAATCTATTTTAAATTGAAAAAGGATGTTCAGAAGCCCACCATCTTGAAAATTCAGCCCTTCTTTTCCAAAAAGTCTAAACATTCCTTTTAAAATTTTGGTGACAAGTTTCTAAGCATTGTGCTCCTGTGAAATCCCCCCCTCAGGTAACTGTTAAGTAAGAATCACTAGGAAGTGAGGCCAGCTTCCCATTGAAGCCTTAACATTTTCTCATAACTGGTTAATAGTCAAGATGTCCCCGTTATATCTCAGGTTAAAAGAACAGGCTCAGTGGAGCTCAGTCACGTCCCAAATGCTTCACCAGGTCTGTGCAGTGGAAAACAGACTGAGTTTCCCGATTTCTCTAAGAGATGAGGGTGACACCAGCCTGATCTGTCTTGATCCCTGTGGGGTGACTTCCCTTCCCCCAGCACACAGATGACATCCTCTATTTTTTTTTAAGATTCTTTGTTTTATTTTTGGCTGCATTGGATCTTCATTGCTGCGCACGGGTTTTCTCTAGTTGTGGCGAGTGGGGGCTACTCTTGGTTGTGGTGCATGGGTTTCTCATTGCAGTGGCTTCTCTTGTTGTGGTGCACGGGCTTCAATAGTTGCGGCGTGTGGGCTCAGTAGGTGTGGTTCGTGAGCTGTAGTGGCGCAGTCTCAGTAGTTGTGGCAGATGGGCTTAGTTGCTCTGCAGCATGTGGAATATTCCCGGACCAGGGATCGAACCTGTGTCCCCTGCATTGGCAAGGGGATTCTTAACCACTGCACCACCAGGGAAGCCCCTCTATTTTTTTTTTTTAATGTTCTCTTCTTGAACCAAGTTGCCGAAGGCTCCTGGGCTCGGTGGTGCCTGCAAACCCTGCTGCCTTGGTGTGCAGGGATGCTGCAGAGTTATGGAAATGAGGAGGGGTGAGCCATGCCTTAAATGGACGTTGCTTTATGCCAGAGTTTCCCAAAACATGTTCTAGGAAACACTAGTCCCAGGAAGTGCCCCCCAAAAACACGTTTGAGCCACGCTGTTTACTGTTTCTCCCTTTTGGAAAGCTTCAGGGTTTCTTAACACATGAAAGGTGCTACGGCTACAATTAGCACATAAGCAAACAAAAATCTGTCTCATTTTATGTCACCCTGCATTGAAAAAAAATTATTTAGAAAAAAAAACAAAAAACAGTGACAACAAAACAACCTTCTCTGGCTACAGTCCTTCCCCTTTCTCCAAATAATTCTTCATGATTTTCCATGGAAGACTCTTAGCCCAATACTGTCTTATGCAGTAGGTATGTCAAATTTATTCCCATGATTTTGGGTATGTTTTCTTATACATAAACAATACCAAAACAACACTTGAAAAATACTGAAATGTTTAAAAAAGTAAACAAAGAGGATTTACAATGATACCACCTAGAGGTACAGGCACTGTTAATATTTTGACGTATTTCCCACCATGTTTTTTCTACATTTCCATCAATTTTCCTTTAATTTTATTGAAGTATAGTTGATTTATGATGTAGTGTTAATTTCTGCTGTACAGCCAAGTGATTATTATACATATATATGTATTCTTTATCATATTCTTTTCCATTCTGGTCTATCACAGGCTGTCCTGTGCTCTACACTAGGACCTTGTTGTTTATCCATCCTATATGTAACACTTTGCATCTGCTAACCCCAAACTCCCAGGACATCCCTCCATCACCACCCTTCCCCATTGGCAACCACCAGTCTGTTCTTTATGTCTGTGACCCTGTTTCTGTTTCATAAATAAGTTCACCTGTGTCATATTTTCAATTCCACATATAAGTGATTTGTCTTCCTTTATGACTTCACCTAGTATGATGATCTCTAGGTCCATCCATGTTGCTACTAATGGCATTATTTCCTTCATTTTTATGGCTGAGTGATGTTCCATTGCATATATGTACCACATCTTCTTTATCCATTCATCTATCGGCAGACATTTAGTTTCCATGTCTTGGCTATTGTGAATAGTGCTGCTATGAACATCGGGTGCATGTCTCTTTTTGAATTGTCGTTTTGTCTGGGTATATGCCCAGGAGTGGGATGGCTGGATCATATGGTAGCTCTATTTTGGTTTTTTGAGGAACCTCCATACTGTTTTCCATAGCAGCTGCACCAATTTACATAACAGGAATATTCTTATAAGCTCTATGTTAACATGGCTGATCAGAATCTAATTTATCGTTCATGGAATTTCACTTTCATGGACAGGACTGTCTTCGTGTAGAGGATACTTAAGATTTATGTTATGTCTGAATGTTGTACGTCACAGCTGCCTCTCTGGATGTTGACAGTGAGCCCATACTTGGCATATTTCCATTCTACATGAAATTTGAGTTCCTTCTGCAACCACCCGCTCTGCTTCAGGGACTACAAAAGACTTTTGTGGGGGGTACAAAAGAAGCAGAAGACCTAATCCAGATAATCTTCTCAGACAGGTTCCTTCTGCTTGGTTTATAACACTCCGATTTGGGAGGCCTGGTCTGCACCCTTATCAGTTTCTGTCTCATTCTATAGTGTGGCACCAGTTAGCCCAGTTAAGACGTGCTGGAATTCCTGCCTGGAAGAAGCTTGGGTCTCAATGAGCCTGTATTTTAGGCATTAGCTATCCTGGGTATCTGTTGCTGTGTAACAAACCATTCCAGAATTCACAGGATGGAAGCAAAGGCATTTATTTTGTTCATGGATCTTCAGGTTGGGCTTGGCAGGGACTGCTTGTTCCTGTTCCTTGTAGTCTCAGCTAGAGCAGCTCAAAGATGATAGGCAGAGCCATCTGAAGACAGGCTCACTCCCATAGCTGGCAGTAGACGTTAGCTATCAGTGATGCCAAAAATCTTGGCTGTCTGTGCACTGATGTCAAATCAAAATACAGAGACAAAGTTTTGGAGGAAAAGAAAGAACAGCTTTATTCTTTGCCAGGCAAAGAGGGAACACAGTAGGCTAGTGCCTCAAGAACTGTGCCCCCCTTAGAGAGGATAGTGAGAAGTTTTATAGTAATGGTTCAAAGAGGGCGTGATCAGCTCATGGACATTCTTCTGATGGGTTGGTGGTGAGGTCAGTAGCAGTCAGCATCATCAACCTTCAGGTTCCAATTGGTCTGGGGTCTACATGCTTGTGGGTAGCATGCCATCGTTAATTGTTAACTTCCCCCACCTAGAGGGGGGTTTTAGCATCTGCAAAACAGTTCAAAGATGTTGTGTGTATCCACTGATAGGGCACCAGGACCTTGCCCCTGGGCTGAACTATTGTTTCTCTTGACTTTGTTTCTCCCTGGTCTTACATCCCCGCCCTTCCCTAATTAACAGCTGTTTGAATCTGCCTGCTGGAACTCAGAGAAGGTCCTGGAGGCTGAATGAGGGCTATTTGCTATAATCAAAGAAATGCGGGACACAGAAAGGCTTTGTGCCCAGGAGCCCCACTGGCCCTGCTCAGTATCATCATCTGGGACTGTGGCTTTCCATGTGGAGGTGTGGCCTCCTCGCAACACATTGCTGGGTGAGCATCATGAAAGAAAGCTGGTGGGGGGGCGGGGAGCCATGTCTCCCCTTAGTATCTGGTCTTGGAAGTCGGGCAGAGTCACTTCTGCCACATTCAGCCCACTAGAAGCAAGTTGCTAAGGCCAGCCAACCATTCTCTTTTTAAAAAATTTTTTTCTATTTTTTAAAATACATTTATTTATTTTTATTTTTGGCTGCATTGGGTCTTTGTTGCTATGTGCAGGCTTTCTCTAGCTGGTGGTGAGTGGGGCTACTTTTTGTTGTGGTGCACGGACTTCTCCGTGCTGTGGCTTCTCTTGTTGCAGAGCACAGGCTCTGGGTGCATGAGCTTCAGTAGTTGCAGCACGTGGGCTCAGTAGTTGTGGCTCGCAGGCTCTAGAGCACAGACTCAGTAGTTGTGGTGCACAGGCTTTGTTGCTTTACAGCATGTGGGATCTTCCCAGACCAGGGCTCGAACCCGTGTCCCCTGCATTGGCAGGCAGATTCTTTACCACAGTGCCACCAGGGAAGCCCCCAGCCAACCATTCTCAAAGAGAGAGGAATTAGGACCCGTCTTTCAATGGGGGTAAGTTTCAGAGAATTTTGAATTCTCTGGTTTAAAATGACCCTATCAACTCTACTCAATATTCTGTAATAACCTATATGGGAAAAGAATCTGAAAAAGAATGGATATATATATATAACTGAATCACTTTGCTGTATACCTGAAACAAACATGACATTGTACATCAACCAAACCCCAATATAAAATAAAAATTAAACTAAAAAATAATTTAAAAAAATGACCAGGCACTTACCTGGTAGGGCAGTGGTTAAGAATCCGCCTGCCAATGCAGGGGATGCGGGTTCGATCCCTGGTCCAGGAAGGTCCCACATGCCACAGAGCAACTACACCCCATGTGCCACAGCTACTGAAGCCTGCGTGCCTAGAGCCCGTGCTCCACAGCAAGAGAAGCCACAGCAATGAGAAGCCTGCACACCACAACGAAGAGTAGCTCCTGCTTGCTGCACCTAGAGAAAGCCTGCCTGCAGCAACTAAAACCCAACACAGCAAAATAAATAAATAAATAAATATATATATATATTTTTTTTAAATGACCCTGTCAATGTCCTTGCTATTTTATAAGAGGAACCTGAGGCCTGTGGAGCGGGACTGCCTTCCCACTCTCTTCTGGCACAGATGGCAGAACCAGGGTGAGAACTCAAATCTTCTGTCTACTGCTCCTGCAGCTAAGCTGATTCTCCTGCTACCTCAACCACTCTTCAACTTCCAGTGGTGACAATAAATGTGAAAATCATATGCCTCGTGAAATGCCTTTAGCTCCTCACCACAGAGACCCTCCAGGGGTAAAAAGCCACCCTTCATGAAACTGCAAACTTACAGAGTCAGTATACCTTTTATTCAAAACCCCAGCTGCTCTTGGCAGCCAGGGGAACCCACTGGTGCCTCCATCACCAGTTCTGGCCATTGCTTTCCAAATTTATAGGGAAGTATTGGATTTTATCAGCTTTTACTCCATTTAACCAAGTGCATTTGATTTCGAGAGCATCTCCTGTTTCCCGATCAGCTTTTTGTATTGACTCCTTAACAACTAGAGTTATTGGGGCCAATTTAAAAGATGGTCGCCTTGGAATGGAAGATCAGGAAAAGATCCTTGTATGGAAGTCTCTGAGGGGGTTGCCCATGGGATGCTGGAGAGGCTTGAGCTGATGCATTGCCAGCCTGGCTGGTCTGCACGTGAAGTGGATTAAAAGGAAGCACCCACTCATGATAATAGTTAACTTTTCCTCTTTTCATGGATTTTATCCTTACTCCTGATCTGACTCACAGATCAGGGGTTCTGATACAGTCATTTTTAATTTCTCCCCTAGGGAAACATGGGATTTGGGGTGATGTGTAAAATGCATCTGCACCACTGCTGCGTGCCCTTGTGCTTTTAAGGAAGAGAGAGGCCTGGCACACAAACCTGGGCGTGCATGTTTGCATTTACCTGCTGGCTCAAATTCCCAATTCCTGTCTCTCGACGTGGTCCAGAAGGATGGAAGATTAGCATCTCCCTTCCTGGTCTATGCCACAGGCTCCTCAGAGGGACTGGATACCCACCCCAGTGACAGCCATGCCTCCTGAGTAGTTGGATGAAGCCCAGTCTTGCATGCTAAGTGTGCACGCCTCTGACCATCTTCCCACCAAGAAGCAGGGGAGAGAGGCATCGAGCATGGTGTATTAATACATGTCTGTCTCATGAAATCCACCAACAGAAGGGCCTTCAATGTTCTGCCTGTTGGAGAAACCCAAGGGCTGTATGTGTCTGTGGGCCCATATGCATGTACACATATGCACCTTTCCCCTCCACAACACTTGGCCTTGGAACCATGGTCCTCTCCTGCCTTCCCTTTATTTTATTTTTCTGTTTTTTTAAGTTTTTGGCTGTGTTGGGTCTTCGTTGCTGCATGTGGGCTTTCTCTAGTTGTGGCAAGCGGGGGCTACTGTTTATTGTGGTGTGTGGGCTTCTCAGTGCGGTGGCTTCTCTTGTTGCAGAGCACAGGCTCTATACATGCCGGCTTCAGTAGTTGCAGCACTCAGGCTCTAGGGCATGTGGGCTTTTTTAGTAGTTGTGGCGCATGGGCTTAGTTGCTCCGTGGCATGTGGGATCTTCCTGGACCGGGGATCGAACCTGTGTCTCCTGCATTGGCAGGTGGATTCTTAACCACTTGCCACCAGGGAAGTCGCTGCCTTCCTTTCTGCAGTGCCTTCCCTTCCTTGAGTCTTCTTGACACACCATAAACATGGTCACCTTGTAAGAACACAGGCGGCTGTGCTAAATCTCACTTAGATCCTGAATTGCAAGCACAACCCCCTCCGGAATTCTAGAGCTCTGGGGGCCCACACCTGTCCTCTCACCCCCGATGCCCTGGCTAGGCCCGGATGGGTGCCCTAATCTTTCCTTGCGGGGAAGGGACGCATGGGAGAGTAGTTTTATTGCTTTACTAGAACCCCATGGTGATTTACGGTAATAGTTTCTATTTGACACATTTTTAATGTTAGGTCATACCAGAGTGATCCACACATGCTCAGGGAAGGAGGACCTGCCCAATTTATCTGTTATCCTCTTTGTTCCTCAAGAACCACCCAGAGATATGTTTCCTCAAGAGTCTATTGTAACTATTGTCCAGCTTGCTACTATACGCTTTCCTGCAAAAGGGCCTTATTTACAGATCCTGCCATCAGGCTTTCAGAATCTGTGTTCCCACCTTTTGATCCCTGTGGGTCTCTTACATACTCATTTAAAAAGTGTGAAAAAAGAACAAAATAATGCCGTTTGAAGCAACATGGATGGACCTAGAGATTGTTAGGCTGAGTGAAGTAAGTCAGACAGAGAAAGACAAATATCATGTGATATTGCTTATATGTGGAATCCAAAAAAATGGTACAAATGAACCTATTTACAAAACAGAAATAGAGTCACAAATATAAGTAACAAACTTATGGTCACTAAGAGGGAAAGGGCAGGTGGTGGGGGAGAGATAAATTGGGAGATTGGGATTGACATGTACACACTACTATATATAAAACAGGTAACTAATAAGGACCTACTGTATAGCACAGGGAACTCTACTCAATACTCTGTAATGACCTATATGGGAAAAGAATCTAAAAAAGAGTGGAGATACATATATACGACGGTAAGTCAAAAATTATCCGCACTTCGATTATATTAAAACATCTGTAAATTCTACAGTCAGGGTGCAGATAATTTTTGACACATCTTCGTGTGTTTGTGTGTGTGTGTGTGTGTGTGTGTATAACTGATTCACTTTGCTGTACAGCAAGAAGTAACACAACATTGTAAATCAGCTATACTCCAATAAAAAATTAATTTTTAAAAAATTAATAAATGAAAAGTCCGAAAAGATGTATGGGGGTTCTGGAATGGAGTAAGATGAAGTCAGCCTACTCCATCCTGTCTGTCATATTGAATACACCCATCACACCTGCATCTGGGCAGAATGAAGGGAACAGCTATTTGAGGCTCCTGAAAAGTCAGTAGTAGGGGGCAGGTTGGGGAGTATCAGAATTTGAGGTACCACTGAACTGGCAGTGAGCTCACCATTTTCTTCCCTCCAGCATCCTTTAGCCTAGACTCAAGGCAGCTCCAAACCCAGGAACAGGCATCTGCAACATCAGAGAGGATCAGGAGAAGCCCTCTAGTACTGCATGGGGACCAGAAACAGGGTCTCTGATGCTCGGATTGGGGGGCTCTGTCTCTTTTAGTTCTTTTCTCCATTGTCTTGCACCCTGTGAGCAAGCCTTTGATAGTGGCAGCAGCAGTAGCAACAGCAAATGGCAACAGGAGTCCACAGGGGCCTGAAGTGCTGAAGGAGGGGGACCCATCTCTCTGAGCAGAGGCGCTCTGGTGCTAAGGCGATGGGATGAACCCTGTTGCTTTCATTTTCCTCTGTATCTTCCTACTGCCCCCCGATGAAGATGCCGCTGTAGGGAGTTTGAGGCAGAGCAGAAGAAATAAGGAACCAGCTTTCTGAACAGAGGAACAAAAAGGGAGTCTTGGGAACCAGAGAATACTTGGCAGAGATCTCAGAGAGGGAGGAGCTCGGGAGAGTGACCTTGTAAAGAAGGCCGTGGGTCCCTGAGCTCACTGCTAAGCGGAATATGCATGGATCTGACCTCAATGTGTACCGCAGACTTACAGATCTGAATTTCAGCCTAGACCAGCACCCAAGGTCCGAGACTAGCCACATGGACAAGCTTACGTGGCACCATGGATTTGTCGCCAGAAACCATGGAGCCTTCCAGTAGTGGCAGATATTTTTTAAATGTCGAAAGAAAAGGACCGTTAGCCCAGAATTTTATATCCAATGAAAATATCCTTCAGAAATGAAGGTAAATGAAGATATTCTTTTAAATGCAGGAAAACTAAGAAAGCTTCCTATCAAGAGACCTGCTCTGAAAGAATTGCTAAAGGAAGGTTTGGTTTGGTTTGGTTTGTTAGCAGAAAGGAAATGATACCAGATGGAAACTTGGGGTATAAGATATAAAGGAAAAGTAACAGAAATAGTAAATATCTGCCTAAATATGGTAGTCTGATATTTGAAAAAAAAAAAGTAATCTAATCTGATTCAGTGGACATAGATCTGATTCAGTGTTTGTATCATAACTGTAACATAAAGAGGGGGAAGGGAACTGTGAGGAGTAAGGTTACGACATTCCACTTGAAATGGGAAGATATTCTAAGTAGGCCCTGAAAAGATGTTTTTCTGTTATAATCCTTAGAGTAATTACTAAAAACTACACAAAGAAATATAGTAAATAAAAACACAGCAGATATTTATTTTTTAATTGAAGTATCGTTGATTTACAATGTTGTATTAATTACTGCTATACAGCAAAGTGATTCAGTTATGCATATGTATATAGCATATATATATATATATACTTTCTTTTTTTAATATTATTTTCCATTATAGTTTATCACAGGATATTGTATATAGTATTCTGTGCTATACAGTAGGACCTTGTTGTTTAACCATTCTATATATAAAAGCTTATATCTGCTAACCCCAACCTCCCACTTTATCCCTACCCCAACTCTTTCCCCTTGGCAACCACCAGTCTGTTCTCTATGTCCGTGATTCTGTTTCTGTTTCATAGATAGGTTCGTTTGTGTCATATTTTAGATTCCACATATAAGTGATATCATATGGTATTTGTCTTTCTCTTTCTGACTTACCTCACTTGGTATGATAATCTCTAGTTGTATCCATGTTGCTGCAGATGCCATTGTTTTTTATGGCTGAGTAGTATTCCATGGTATATATGTACCATATCTTCCTTATCCATTCATCTGTCAATGGACATTTAGGTTGTTTTCTTGTCTTGGCTACTGTAAATAGAGCTGCTATGAACATAGGGATGCAAGTATCTTTTTGAATTATAGTTTTGTCTGGATATATTTACAGGAGTGGGATTGCTGGATCATATGGTAATTCTATTTTAAGTTTTCTGAGGAACCTCCATACTGTTTTCCACAGTGGCTGCACCAACTTACATTCCCACCAACAGTGTAGGCGGGTTCGCTTTTCTTCACACCTTCTCCAGGATTTGTTATGTGTAGACTTTTTAATGATAGCCATTCTGACTGGTGTGGAGTGGTACCTAATAGTTTTGATTTGTATTTCTCTAATAATTAGTGATGTTGAGCATCTATTCATGTGCCTATATTGGCCATCTGTATTTCTTCTTTGGAGAAATGTCTCTTTAGGTCTTCTGCCCAAAGAGGGTTGTTTGTTTTTTGTTGTTAAGTTGTATGAGCTGTTTGTATATTTTGGAAATTAACCCCTTGTTTGGTCTCATCATTTGCAAATATTTTCTCCCATGTTGTAGGTTGTCTTTTCATTTTGTTTATGGTTTCCTTTGCTGTGCAAAAGCTTTTAAATTTGATTAGGTCCCATTTGTTTATTTTTGTTTTTATTTCTATTGCCTTGGGAGACTGACCTAAGAAAACACTGGTATGATTTATGTCAGAGAATGTTTTGCCTATGATCTCTTCTAGGAGTTTTATGGTGTCATGTCTATGTTTAAGTCTTTAAGCTGTTTTGAGTTCATTTTTGTGTATGATTTGAGGGTGTGTTCTAACTTCATTGATTTACATGCAGCTGTCCAACTTTCCCAACACCACTTGCTGAAGAGGCTGTCTTTTACACATTGAATATTTTTGCCTCCTTTATTGAAGATTGACTGTAGCTGTGTGGGTTAGATAAATTAAAATGGAATAAACCCAAAGAAGGCAGGAAAGGAGAAATAGAAACAAGAAAAAAACAAATGAACAAACTAAAAGTGAAAAAAACAGAAGACAGATGGTAAAATAGCATACCTAAATCCAAACATATAAATAATTTCATTAAATGCAATGACCTAAACATACCGACTAAAAGACAGAGATCTTAAGAATGGATTTTTTAAAATGACATGACATTCACTTTATATATGACAATATAGATAGGTTAAAGTAAAACAGTGGAAAATGATATACCACATATATTAATTAAAAGGAAGCCAGAATGGCTATAAAATAAAGTGTACTTCATAGCAAAGAAAATTACCAGGAATAAAGAGTGACATTACACAATGATAAGGAGTCAATTTACTAAGAAAACATAACAATTCTATATGTGTATACACCTAACAATAGGACTTCAAAGTACATAAAGCACAACCTAAAGAATCTTTACAAGTATTTAATGTGTCTTTCTCAGTAATACAACTAGTAGATAGAAATTCAACAAGGATATAGAAGAATTGAAATACACTATCAACCAAAAAGATATGCTTGACATTTGTAGAAAACCTCACCCAACAGTAGCAGGATACACATTATTTTCAAGTACACATTGAACATTCCCTAAGATAAATCAAATCCTGCTTCACAAAACAAATGTAAAATGTCTAATAAACTGAAATTAAATTAGAAACAGAAATATAGTGAGGGGAGAAAAAGATAGCACTTTTTTCACAATACATTTCTAACTAATCCAAGGGTCAAAGAGGAAGTCTCAAGGAATATTAGAAAGTGTTTTGAACTGAACAAAAGTAAAATTATAACATAGCAAAATCTGTGGGTTGCCTCTAAAGCAGTGCTTAGAGGGAAGGTTATAGCATTAAATGTTCATAATAGAAGAAGAGAAGAGGTCTTAAATCAACAACTTAAGCTTCCACCTTAAGAAACTAGAAACAAAAGAGCAAAGTAAACTCAAAACAATAAGAATGGAAGTTATAGATAGAAGAGCAGAAATCAGTAAGAATGAAAACAAAAATAATAGAGAAAAATCAGTGAAACCAAAAGGTATTTTTAAAAAATCAAGAGAGACTTCCCTGGTGGTGCAGTGGTTAAGAATCTGCCTGCCTATGCAGGGGATATGGGTTCAATCAATGGTCTTGGAAGATCCCACATGCCGTGGAGCAACTAAGTCCATCCACCACAACTACTGAAGCCCATGTGACCTAGAGCCCACATGCCACAGCTACTGAACCCGCATGCTGCAACTACTGAAGCCCACGGACCTAGAGCCTGTGCTCCACAACAAGAGAAGCCACTGCAATGAGAAGCCTGTGTACCACAACAAAGAGTAGCCCCGACTCACCACAAATAGAGAAAGCCCATATGCAGCAACAAAGACCCAATGTGGCCCAAAAAAAATAAATAAATAAAAAAAAATCAGTAAGCCTATTGCAAAATTAACAAAAAAAAAAAAAGAAGACATAAATTACCAATAGCAGGAATTTTAAAAAGAAGATATCACTACACCACCCTTCAGACATTAAACAGACCATAAGGGAATTCTTTGAACAACTGCACCTATATAAATTCAACAACTTAGATGGGAGGAACCAATTACTCAAAAACTATAAACTACCAAAACTCATACAAGATGAAATAGAAAGCCTAGAGTCCCTATGACTAATAAGGAAATTGAATTTGTAGTTTAAAATCTTCTGAAAAAGGAATCTCCAGACCCAGATGGTTCCACTGATGAATTCTGTCAATCATTAAAAGAAGAACTATCACCAAGTTTACACAGTCTCCTCCAGAAAGTTGAAGAGGAGGAAATACTTCCCAACTTATTTTGTGAGACCAGCATTACCCAGAAAAAAACAGTACAAGAAAAGAAAACTATGGACCAATATTCTTCATGAACATAGATGCAAAAATCCTCAATGAAACATTAGCAAATCACATCTATCCATCTGTCTGTCTATATCTGTCTACCTATCTACCTGTCAAATACATCATGATCAAGTGGAAAATAGGCTGTTCAATATTTGGAAACCAGTCATTGTATCAGTGTGACCTGCCAAGTTAGAAAGGTATGGAAGAAAAACCGAAACCACATGATTATATTAATTGATGCAGAAAAGGAAATTGACAAAATCCAACTTCTATTTCATGATATAAACTCTCAGCAAACTAGCAATAGGAGGGAATTTCTTCCTATTTATGCATTTACCTAAAAGGCATAAGGGCATTTACATAAAACCTATGGCTAATATACTTAAAGGCAAAAGACAATGTTTTCTCCCTAAAATGGTAAACAGGGTAAAAATACCTGCCTTCATGACTTTTATTCAACATCATACTGCTAGTTCTAGCCAGAGTAATGAGACAGTAAAAGAAATCAAAGGCATATTGATTGGAAAAAAAGAAATAACATTTTCCTTATTCACAGATGACATGATTGTGTATATAAAACATCCTCAGAGACATACCAAAAAAGAAAAAAAAGCTCCTATAATAAGTGAATTTAGCAAGGTCACAGGATACAAAGTTAAAATACACAAATCAATCATCTTTCTATAGGTTAATTATGAAAACTATTAGAAACTGATATTTAAAACATAATGCAATTTATAATCCTGCAAAATGAAATGCTTTGGTATAAATCTAATAAAACATATACAAAATATGTATGTGAAAACTGAAAAATGCTCATAATAGAAATCAATGAAGACCTCAATAAATAGAAAGACATTGTATTTATGGATTGGAAGACTCAACAAAGTAAAGATGTCCATTTTCCCCAAATCGGTCCATAGATTTAAAGCAATTCCAATCAAAATCCCAGCAGAACTCTCTGTAGATAAAGACAAGTTGCTTGTAAAATATAATGGAAAGGCATAGGCACCAGAATGGTCAAATTAAAAAAAAACATGAAATGATGTCATTTTCAGCAACATGGATGGACCTAGAGATGATCATACTAAGTGAAGTAAGTCAGATAAAGACAAATATCATATGATACCACTTATATGTGGAATCTAAAAAAAAAAAATGATACAAATGAATTTATTTACAAAACAGGAACAGACTCACAGACTTAGAAAACAAACAATGTTACCAAAGGGGAAAGATGGAGGGGAGGGATAAATTAGGAGGTTGAGACTAACATATACACACTACTATATATTAAATATTAATAGATAATCAACATGGACCTACTGTATAGCACAGGGAACCCTACTCAATACTCTGCAATAACCTATATGCGAAAAGAATCTGAAAAAGAATAGATACATGTATATGTATAACTGAATCACTTTGATGTACACCTGAAACTAACACAACTTTGTAAATCAACCATGCTCCAATATAAAATAAAAATTTTTTTAATTTAATTTAATGGTCAAAATAATTTTGAAAAAGAAGAAAGAGGAATCACATTATTAATTTTAAAACTTACTATAAAGCTATAGTAATTGCACAGTATGGTACTGGTGGAAGGAAAACTCCATAGATCCCTGGAACAGAGAATAGAGAACCCAGAAATTGAATCACATAAATTTGACCAATTCCTTTTTTACAAAGGTGCAGAGGTAATTTGGTGTAGAAATGTCTTTTCAGAAGAGTGGAGTTGGAACAACTAGCAAACTTTAACCTAAACTTTACATATTATAAGAATAACTCAAAATGGATCATAAGTCTAAATGTAAAACGTGTAAAAGTCTTAGAAGAAAACACAGGAGAAAATCCTCCTGGCCTGAGGTTAAGCCAAGGGTTCTTAGATCTGATACCAAAGCACAGTCCATAAAAGAACAAAAAATGGTTAACTTGGGCTTCATCAAAATCAAAAACTTTTACTCTGTGAAGGACACTATTAAGAGAATGCAAAGGCAAGCTGGCAAAATATTGACAAATCACATGACTGACAAAGGATTGTATCAGAATACATAACGAACTCTCAAACCTCAACAGTAAGGAAACAAATAACCCAATTTTTAAAACGGTGAAAGATGTGAATGAATGCTTCACCAAAGAGGATGTACAGATGGTGGAAAAATACATGAAAAGATGTTCAACATCATTAGCCGTTACAAAAATGCAAATGACAGCCCAAAGAGCTAGCACTACACATCTCTTAGATGAGCTAAAATAAAAAATACTGGCAATACCAATGCCCCTTGAGGAAGTGGAACATCTGGATCACTCATACATGGCTAGCAAGAGGTAAAATGGTACCGCCACCCCAGAAAACAGTCTGGCAGTTTCTTAGAAAGTTAAACATACACTTTCCATATGATCCAGCCATCCTACTCCCAGGTTACTTACTTCGGAGAGCTGACAACTTATGTTCACACAACAACCTGTGCCCAAATGTTTACAGTAGCTCTATCATGAATGAAAACGGGAAACAACCCAAATCTCCTTCAGCAGGTGAATGGATAAGCCAGCTGTGTTACATCCACGCAATAGAAAACTACTCAGCAATGAGAAGAGGAAGGTGTTGATAGGTGCAGCAACTTGGATGAACTTCAAAGGCAGCATGCTGGGTAGAAGCCAGCTCTAAAGGTTACCTGCTGCCTGATTGTGTTTATATGACATTCTCAAAAAGAGAACACAGTGATGGAGAACAGAACAGGGGCTTCCAGGGCTTCCAGGTGCAGAGAGAGCGAGGGAGTTTTGGAGGGTGTTGTAGGAGGCGGGAGAGTGCAGTGCTTTGCAGCATGGACACCCAAGCTGGCCTTCTCCACCACTTCCTAATCATGTGACATCACATAGTTATTCAGCCACTCAGTGCCTCAGCTTCACCTGTGAAATGGGAATGATAACAGTACCTCCCTTAAAGAGCCATTACAAGGATTGAAGGAATGAATACATGTAAAGCGCTTAAAATAGTGCTATTACATAGTAAGTGCCCAGTAAGTGTTAACTATGTCATCAGTGTCCTGTGGGGGATATCAGAAGAGATAACCTGGGGCTCTTTGAGTCCTGCATTCAAAATCAAAGGCTGAGGCTTGTATCAATGTATGTTTAAAACACACACACGCACACCCCTTTCCTTCGTCCTAGACCTCCTCTCTCTTTTTCTCTCTCTCATAAACTCAATGAAAAGAAGACAAACCATGCAATTAAAAAATGGGCAGAAGATTTGAATAGACACTTCACAAAAGAAGATATATGAAAGAGCATTAAGCATGTGAAAAGATGTTGACATCACTCATCATCAGAAAAATGCCAGTTAAAACCAAATGAGATAACGCTACAATGGCTAAAGTGAAGGAAGACTGACAATGCCAAGTGTTGACAAGGATGTTGCACAACAGGAACTCTCCTATGTTGTAGGTGGAAATGCAGAAATGGGCCAGCCACTTTGTGTAACTGTATGGTAGTACCTTACAATGTTAAACATACTCTTGTGATATGACCCAGAAATTTCATACCTACATATTTACCCAAGAGAAGTGTACACCTACATCTACACAAAGACAAGGAAATGAATATTCAGAGCAGCATTATTCTTTATTTTTAATTTTTATACAATTTTTAAAGGTTTCTTTCCAGTTACAAGTATTCCAAAATATTGGCTATATTCCCTGTGTTGTGTAAGAGCAGCATTATTCTTAATACCCCCAAACTGGAAACAACCCAATGGAATACTAGTCAGCAGTCAAAAAGAATGAAGTATTAATATATGCAACAACACAGATGGATCACCAAAACTTTGTGCTAAATAAAAGTCAAAGACACTGTGCTATCTGATTCCATGTATATGAAATCCTAGAAAAGGCCAGACTACAGGGGTTTCCCAGGGCCTATGGTCCAGAAGAGATCCCCAGTAAAGATGCAGGAGAAAACCTTTTAGGGTGGAGGAGCTATTTTAGAGCTGAGTTTGGGGTGGTGGTTATGCAGTTACCAAGATTCATCAAACTACGCACGTAACATGGATGCGTTTCTTTGAACATCAATCATGCCTTAAAGGGAAAAAACCCAAAGGCTGATTGTTTAAGTGTCTTTCAATCTCTTTTCCCAGTGCCTTACGCGTGGTGGTCTCAGGGCCTGCCGAGCAGACCTCCTTATCAGAAATAAGGTCATTTAAGGCTTTTTTTTTTTCCTTCTTGGCTGGGAGCTGTGGAGCCAGCGGACACTGACCGATTTCCAGCGGGCACCATCGTGTGTCCCAGGCGGATGCTGACGGAAACAAGCTTGTGTCGCTGTCACTAATGATCGAAGCCGTCATCATCGTCCCTGCCAGGCTGTGTTCCTTGTCATTATACTCATTGAAGAAGAGAAGAGTCATGATGAGCCGGGTGTTATCCGCTCACCAATAATTTATAATGGGCAAACTAGGACAGGCACAGAGCTTTTTTTGGCTAAGGAGGTTGCATGTCACTCTTCAAATCTAGGCCAAAAAATTATTTATAATGCATAGACAGTCACTCAGAAAGTTAAAAGGTTCCTTTCTTCTCTCCCATGTGTTTGAACAGTATGCTTTTTACCCTGGACTAGCACAAAGGCACCTCCGCGTCTTACTGCTACACCTGCAGTCAGTCTGTGATTGGGAGAGACTGAACTTCAGGATAGTGACTCAGCTAGGAATGAGGCCTTGTAGAAACGCCTCGAGAATTTCAGATCCTCCCACAAATCCAGGGAGAGAGGGGAAGGAGGGAAAAGTCAGGAAAAGGAAGAGACCCTTAGGTAAAGGTTGCAACTATGTGTTTTAGGTGAGCTTTGAAGAATTGCCTCACAACTCAAATGATCTATGCCCAGAGACAACCCTTATCTCCCCACCTCCACACCCGCCTCCTTGACCCCACCAAACTGCTCCTCCTATATTCTCTCTATGGTGGACACTGGCCTGGCCGTTTGCCCAGCTGCTTAGCCAAACCCTGCAGTCCCTCGATTCCTCTCACCCTCTGGCACACATCCCACCTGACGGTACACCTGACACAGCTACCACTCGAGGGCAAGCCCACATCTCCTCTCTTCCACACCTTCCAATGGCCTCTGACATGGACCATCCTGTCTCTACTCTTGGTCCACTACAGTTACTTCTCAGCAGTCAGAGTAATCATTTTTTAAATGATTTTCAAATTAAATCAAGGTCCTCTATCCATACAATGGAATATTATTCAGCCCTAAAAAGGCAGGCAGTACTCACCATGCTACAACATGGATGCACCTCGAGCACACGATGGTGTGTGAGAAACCAGACACAAAAGGCCACATATTGGCTGATTCCATTTACATGAAATGTCTAGAGTAAGTGAATCCATGGAGACAGAGAGCAGAGTGATGGGTTGCCAGGAGCTGAGGAAAGGGGGAATTGGGAATGACTGCTTAACAGGTTTGGGTTTTCTGTGAGGATCATGGAAACGTCTTGGAACTAGACAGAGATGATGGTTGCACAATACTGTGTATGTATGAAATGCCACTAAATTGTACCCTTTGGTTAATTTTATGTTGCATAAATTTCACCTCAATAAAAAAAAAAAAGAATAAACAAACAAACAAAAAAGAATCGCCTCAGGTGTTATCAGGAAACAGCCCGAACTGAGGTGAAATCAGCAAAGATGACTTGTAGACGGGTGGGTTGAAGTCAAGACAGGTCGTGTGTAATTAGGCAGCCACAGGCAGAATGGTTGTGGCCATCACGGTGTCCAGGGAAAGGATGTTTGGGATATGAACCTCTGTTTCTAAGGGCTGTTTGGGGAAGCCGAATCTACGGTGATATTGGTACCTACCCCAGCGGGGGTGAATCCCTCTGAGGGGAACCCACGGAGCTGTCACAAGCCCCCAGCATCCTGTCCTGACCACGCACTGGCCAGTGGCCTCCTGGTGGGCGATTAGGTGCCCCAGACACGGTGACCCCGGGCCCCAGAGGGCCTGGACCAGCAGGTAGACCAAGTTCAATGGGCCCTGCAGCTGTGGCCCCTGCTCTCTCTCAGTGAGCTGACTTTCTAGAACAAATCCATTTGGGGTGAATTTGGGAAGGGTGGGTCAGCTTTCCCAGCTCTGGATCGGCTTTGAGTACGCTGTGGAGGAGGGGCTGGCCTGTGGCGCTGAGAGCCAGCCCCTGGTCTGTGGTGTGCCTAAGGATCAAGGCCTCCGGGGTGCCACAGCTTCTCAGACTTCCTCGGCCTGGGAGAGGGTGGGGTCCTTGTGTAGCAGAGCAGCCCCTGCAGCTGCGATTTCCTATCTGAGTTCCTGGGGTCCTAGGGTTCCTCAGAGCCTCAGTGGCTCAGGGAGATCCCCTCCCCTCAAACCAAGCAGCTCCACTTTGATCTCTTCTGTAGACATGCAGTGTAGTATGTCATTTTTTAAAAAATAAACTATTTTTAGAGCAGTTTTAAGTTCCTAGCAAAACTGAGTGGAAAGTACAGAGATTTTCCATATGCTCTCTGTCCCTATATATGCACAGCCTCCCCTATTATCAACACCCACCCCAACAAGAGTGGTCCATTTGCTGCAATTGATGAAACTACACTGACACATCCTTATCCCCCAAAGACCATGGACCACAGTCTACTTTAAGGTTCACTCTTGAGGTCATACATTCTATAGGTTTAGGCAAATGTATGACATGCATCCACCACTACAGTATCACACAGAGCAGTTTCACTGCCCTGAAAATCCTCCGTGCCCCACCTGTCCATCCCTCCCCACCTCAGCCCCTGGCAGCCACTGATCTTTTCAACGTCACCACGGTTCTGTCTTTTCCAGAACGTTGTAGAGTTGGAGTCCTCGCGTATGGAGCCTTTTCAGATTGGCTCTTTCACTTAGTGACATGCCTCAAAATTTCCACCGTGTCATCTTTTAAAAGGTTCAGCCGCATTTAGCAGCTTGACAGTCACGTGCCGTCCCTGTCATGGTGGCTTTGGACCATGCGTGGCTTGTAGATGGTTTTGTGTGGGGTGTGCCTGGACTCCCCAGCAGGATGACAAGCTCTGGGGCAGTGGACAGGACGTGTGTCCTGGAGGGCACTGGCTCTCTACTGGACACTTGGGATGCCAGGCTATCCCTCGTGCCTTGGCACCGGCGGCTGGGTGCTCTGGGTTGGAGGGGACCTGGTTTGGGCCTGAGGACAGACTGTTAGAGCAACCCCCTCGGGGCTGTTTACCTTGATAATCAGCGTGTGGTTTGTTCTCTGGAGTCAGAGCAGCTGGTTATGGAGATCGGTAAGAGTTTGCATCTGAGTCAGGACTCCCTAATACTGTCACTCTTTGTGGCCAGGAGTCTAGTATAACACTTTTCTGTCCCTGTTACTCTGCTCAGAAACGTGGCAAATGTTCCTTTCCCTGAAAAGTTTTGATCAGATGATCTCAGCAGAACACAGTCTGACTGTAAATACCTCCATCCTGTAAGGAAGTCTTCCAGAAGTGGAATGTTCCAGTAATCTGTGTATTTTCTGTTGACAGAGCTTCTCGAAACAAGTCTGAGAAGAAGCGTCGGGACCAGTTCAATGTTCTCATCAAAGAGCTCAGTTCCATGCTGCCTGGCAACACACGGAAGATGGACAAGACCACCGTGCTGGAGAAGGTCATCGGATTCCTGCAGAAACACAATGGTAATGGTTATGCTTCTCCCCATTATTATAATCTGTTCCTGCCTTTTCCATTTGACAGTGACTTCAGCAAGTTGGTCTTCCTCCATGGTTCTCTCTCCCCAGCAAGCCTGATCTCCCCCGTCGTAGGCTTCCTCTTTCCAAGGCACTCTACCCTCTAGAAAACCCCATCTCTAGCAGGTTTGGACAGGACACTCACCTCCCAAATTGCTTTCTCAGCCAGAGGAGGGAATCCAGAGCAGACTCACAGGTAGCAACCCAAGCAGGATGGTGCTAACGATGGAAGCATCTTAATTAAAAATGTCTGGAGCAAGTCTTTTCATACAGCCCTGCAGGTATTCATTTTCCATTGGATCAGACTGTACTGGTGCCTCCATCCATCACAGCCACCAGCCTGAAATTCTTTGACCTTCTGAGCTACACCATGGAAAAAATTAATCAAAAATAATTAATTGACTTAATGTCAAATCCATTTTTTTAATTGAGATGTAACTCACATACCATAAAATTCACTCCTTTAAAGTTTATAGTTCTCTGGCTCTTAGTACACTCACAGGGTTGTGCAACCATCAGCACTATCTAATTTTATCATCCCCCCAAGAAAGCCTATACCCACTGGCAGTTACTTCCCATTTCCACCCTCTCTCCAAGTCCTGGCAACCACTGATCTATTGAATACTTTCTGTCTCTATAGATATGCCTATTCTGAGCATCTCATACAAATGGAATTGTACAATGTAGTCTTCTGTTTCCGGCTTCTTTCACTCAGCATCCTTACTTTAGCAAGTATCTGTATTTCATTTCATTTTATGCCCAAATAATATTCTATTGTGAGGATATACCACTTCACTTATCTGTTTGTCAGCAGATATTTGGTCTATTTTCACTTTTTGGGCTGTTAGATAATGCTGCTGTGAACATTCCTATACAAGTTCTTGAGTGGATATATATTTTCAGTTCTCTTGGGTGTACCTAGGAGTGGAATTGCTGGGTCAAATGGTAACTCAGTGTTTAAATTTTTGAGAAACTGCCAAACTGTTTTCCATAGCAGTTGCATCATTTTACGTTGCCAGCAACAATGTATGAAGATTCCAGTTTCTCCACATCCTCATCAACACTTGTTATTGTCTGATTGTGTGTGTCTGTGTGTGTGTCTGTGTGTACTTATTATGGCTTTCCTAGTTAAGAAATGATATCTCATTGTGGTTTTGATTTCCATTTCCCTAATATCTAATGATGTTGAGCTTTTCATGGGCTTATTGGCAATTTGTGTGTCTTCTTTCGAGACTATTTCAAAACCTTTGCCCATTTTTAATTGGATTATTTATGTTTTTGCTGTTGAGTTGTAAAAGTTCTGGATACTAGACCCTTATCAGATATATAATGTGTAAATATATAAAAATGCAAACCCTGCACTCTGTGGGTTGTTTTTTCACTTTCTTAATGATGTCCTTTGACACAGGAAAGTTTTAAGTTTGATGAAATCCAGTTTATCTTTTTGTTGGTGGTGGTGGTCTCTTATGCTTTAGGTATCATATCTAAGAAACCATTGTCGAAAGCCATGAAGATTTATATCTATATTTTCCTCTAAGAGTTTTATCATTTTAAGCTGTAATTTAAGCATTTAGATATAAGCCATAGGTTAAACATTTAGATATTTGATCCATTTTGAGTTAAATTTTTGTATATGGAGTAAGGTAGGGAGTCAAAATTCAACCTTTTACATGTGACTATCCAGTTATCCCAGCACTCCACTCTTTTTTTTAAAACTTTTCGATACTTTATAAAGGTGTAACACTCATACAGAAAATACACAAATCATAACTGTACAGTTGAATTAGTTATGACAGAATGAATACAGCTAGGAAACCAACACCCAGGTCAAGAAATAAAAGCTTCCCCAATAGTTGCGCCTGCTATTTACATCTGCTTCCCCCAAAGATATTCTCTGGCTGACTTCTAATACCTGAGATTGGTTTTATCTGTTGGGACCTTATTCAGATAAAATCGTATGTTATGAACATGATGTTTGTGTGACTAATCTGTGTTCTTCCAGTTCAATGACTAGCTCATTTTCATTGGTACCTAGGATTCCATTCTATGAATTCATTGCTTGAATCCATCCTTGAATTTGTCTTTCTTAGATCATTCTCTCTCCAACTTACTCTCCTTCCAACTCTTTTACCTTTCAGCACTGCCCTCCCTGCGCTACCCCTCCCCCATGGGTGGTATCAAAAAATTGAAGAGTCAGAAGGATTCAGGAGCTATTAACACACAAGAAGAGCAGAATTCTATTTTTTCCCCTTAACCATGACACCAAACATATTAGAGTCAGAAATGTCAGATTGTTGAGGAGATAATTACAGTTCTTCTGTGCTTACTGTGATGCTTCTCCTTCACTGAACATTTTCCTAGACAAGATGATTTCATGGAAGAGGGCACAGCTGGGACACTAGAAAGTTTCATTATATTTGTTATTCTTTTATTATTTCTGTAATAATTGTATATACCTATTACAAATGTGACAGTAATGATATAGTCTCCTTTTTTTTCCCCCAAAGCTGCCCAGGGGAGAGTAAAGAATATGTTAATTGCTTTTGTTAAAAGTCAGGGAAGAACAGTCAAGCAGGATTGGACTAAAGTATTGCAGCACTGTTTGCCCCAATAATTTAAGCAGAATGGTTATATTTCCTAAATGATGATTTAGCTAAATGAAAGAGCAGGTTGGTTTGATTACCAAGATATTGTGAGCAAATTACTCAAACTAGGTCAGTGCCACTGAGAAATAGGACAGCTGAGATCAGGTTCATCAGTGTGACATTTATGCTGGGCTCTGTCCACTGTGGAATTGCAGAACTGTCAAGTCTGGGACCTGGAAAGGATCAGTCAGCAGAAATGCAGCCTCCTACCACTGGGAGTGCCTGTATCCATCTCACCTTTTTCATAAGACTAAGGCCTACTCCACACAGCCCACTGAAACGCAACCAGGATCACCCCCAGACCTCCTTCATCCTCATTCCATATTCAAAAGGAAATAGAAAATCTATGACAGATTTTATGGAGAAATATAGTGGTTGGGCCAAAATTTGGATTAGAGCAAAAAACAAAAACAAACAATAACTTTCCTTATAATCCAAATGGACATGAACTCCATAAGCATCTGCCATGGGGTGGAGGATAGCATGGTCAACATTCATCCTGGGGCTCACCTTGAATCCCGCAGGCATTGTTCTAAGGGCTCCAGAGAGTAACTCACCAGAGTGTAACTCATCTGAGCCTTACAGCAGCCCTTTGGGTTGGTACCATTTCACAGATGAGGCAGCCGAGGCACAGAGATGTTAGGCCACTAGCCTCAGACAACCAGGAAGGTACAGAATCTAAACCAGGTATTCTGTCTCCAGAGCCCAAGCTTTTAACATTATATCATACTACTTCTCCACAAGAGGTGATTTATGGGACTCTTATAGATACAGATATTATAGCTGCACTCTAGCTGTTTATTAGTGTGGCCATTTAGACTGTTGGTTCTCACCCTTGGTGGCCCCTATAATCACCTGAGGAGCTTTTAAAAATACATATAACTGGGTCACACTCACAGACCAACACCTCAGAATTTCTAGGGGTGGAACCCGGGTTGTGAGCTGGGGGTGGCTGGTACCAGCTTGCAAAAGATGATTGTTAAATTTTCAAGAGTTTTGCAAGCCAGTTGGCATCAAGTTGACAGCTTGAAATCAGCCAAGGTCGGAGTATTTATACCATAGAAATAGGCAAACACTACTGTTTTGGGGATAAGGAGCCTTTTACCAGCTCACCCCTGGGTCAGGCCTAAGCAGTATTTTTATTTTTATTATTATTTTATTTTATTTTTTTTGGGGGGTACACCAGGTTCAATCAACTGTTTTTATACACATATCCCCATATTCCCTCCCTTTCTTGACGCCCCCCCCTCGATTCCCCCCCACCCTCCCTGCCCCAGTCCTCTAAGGCATCTTCCATCCTCGAGTTGGACTCCCTTTGTTATACAACTTCCCACTTACTATTTTACAGTTGGTAGTATATATATGTCTGTACTACTCTCCCGCTTCTTCTCAGTTTCCCCTTCACCCCCCGCCCCCTCCCATACCTCGAGTTCTCCAGTCCACTAAGCAGTATTTTTAAAGCTGTCCAGGTGATTCCAGCCAGGGTTAAGAACTATAGATTTAGATGTGCTTTCTGCCTTCATGCTGAAGGGAGGCTACGTGATACGTCAGGCATGATGATTAGGTGTAGGTAGTCATTATAATTATTTAGCTCTTTCCTTGATAATCTGTCCAGCACCCCTGTTTTCTCAGCTTGGGAGGTAAACCTTGATCCTGGAATGCATATTTTTCTCTTTGAAGTAATCCAAATCAAAACAAGAATCTGGCGATGTTTCTCTGTAGGGAAATGTTGTGTCATCAGTATATACTACAAGAGGGAAACCCCTAAGTTATATAAATAGCAAGGCATACCGGGCAGCCTTATCCATGTCCATCTGAACGTTACATCTACAGGACCAGGCTGACCTGAGTGCTTTCCTCTTCCTGTGTGAGTCTCAGCTGATTCAATGTCATTTTTTTAAAAATATTTATTAATTTATTTATGTAGGCTGTGCTGGGTCTTAGTTGCAGCCCAGGGGATCTTCATTGCAGCAGGCAGGATTTTTAGTCGTGGTGTGCAGACTCTTAGTTGCAGCATGCAGATTCTTAGTTGTGACATGCATGTGGGGTCTAGCTCCCCAACCAGGGATCAAACCCGGGCCACCTGCATTGGGAGCACAGAATCTTGCCCACTGGACCACCAGGGAAGTTCCTGATTCAATGTCATTTTCTCCCAACATCAAATCCCAATCCTCATCCTTGCCTCTTCAATATGACTACTTTAGTGAGTGGGGATGGGGGCGGAGATGACAAAAGAACAAGGAGAAATGTCCTTGTTGGGCAGGGGAATAGTTGCCCTGTCCAGCAGAGAATTTCTGCCCCATTTTCCAGACTCTTCCTTGACCATATATAACCCAAAGTCATCCTGCTTGTTCATGCACAGCACGAACTATTGGGAGCCAAGCGTGCTAGGGCACAAGTACAACTTAAACTATGGTAGACTTTGGGGTTCAGCTGTTAATTGCAATGTTTCCCTGAAAAATTGCTCCCAGATGGTTGTGCTTCCCTTGCTATTTAGAAACCACTTTGACCATATTGCTCTGCTCACTCTGTCCTGTCACCTGTAGCTTCTAATATTGGTCCCATCAAATGTCAGTAGAGATGTGATTATAACACTGAATTCTATTTCCCAGTTTAACTTGCTTGGAGACATTTTATCTGTATATTTTTTAACATGCTATGAACGGAGCCTTAACTTGCAAGGGCTGTAATCAGATTACTGAAAATTAAAGTGAGTGAAATGGCAGCTTTCAGTATTATTATGCTGTTGTTTAGAAAGTACCTAGTCATACCGAATGCTTTAAAGGAAATAAATGGGTCTTTGATTTCCTTTACCATTAACGTGGATGGACCTCGTTTATATCAGATCTGGGCTGCTGGAAAGACTCTTCTCCTGGACAAACAATCTGCAGTTTGATCCTAGTGGTTAGAAGAATTTTACAGATGAGCGTCTGTGTTGGGAAAAGGAGGAGGGCATTTATGGGGTTAACTGATTAGCATAGCTGCAGTCTGTCTCTTTTCTAAGAGGTCAAAGGGTGGCAGCCATTGGTCTGAGGAACTGGGAGTTTCACCCTCTCCTCCTTGGCTTGGCTGGGACCCCACAACGATCACTGGCCCAGATGTGTGTGTAGCGCCCAGCCTCTGCTTCCCAGGATGCCCTTCACTGGGCACAGCCTCTGGCCACAGTGGCACCAGCTGCGAGGGGTCCTGACACCGGCCCCCCTGCTGGTGGCCCTTCAGTGCTGTTGGCTGACTGCCTGCCCACCAAGGCTTCCTTTTCTGGGTTTCTTCCTGTGTTCAGTGACCAACAGCTGTTAGCAGCGCTTCTGTGCTCCTTTCAAATCATGAAAGACAAAACTCCAGTTGTGTGTAACAGCGACAGTTTGTTCTTTCTAACATCGAGAAGGAATCTCTCTTCCCCGCAGGGCCCAGCATTGCAGGGAACACTGGGTGACTGAACTCGGGAAGGTTTACAGAGTCACACGTGTAACTCAGCCTTCACAGCATCTTCATTCAGGAGTGACCGCTGAGTCCATTCAGATGCATTCACTCAGGTGGCAGGATGCACTCACCAAGCTCCACGCAGAGAAACTGCCGACAACACAGGCTCAGAGGAGGAGGTCTTTAAATGTCTCTCCTTGTTTAAGTTGATGGATTATCTGCCTGAACAATTCGCATTTTCTAGGAAGTTGTTGAACAGAATATGACTCTCTCTGAGGTAAGAGGTAAATCATAGCTACTCGGCTTTTTCTTAGCGCCAAGACAGTAACCCCTAACGAAACCTCTTACTGCATAAAGTGGAGCAAAACATAGTTAAAGATGGAGGATAAACTGAAGGAAAAACCAATGTATTCAATATAGCATTTGAGCTACCTGTAACAACCTCATCAGAGAGAGTTTCGTAATTAAGCAAAACACTCTTCCAAAAAGGCAGAAGCCAGACCTGGAAACAACCTAAGTGTCCATCAGCAGATGAATGGATAAAGAGGATGTGGTATATGTATACCATAAATACTTCTTAGCCATAAAAAAGAATGAAATAATGCCATTTGCAGCAAAATGAATGGACTTGGAAGGCATTATTCTAAGTGAAATAAGTCAGACAGAGAAAGACAGATACTGTATGATATCACTTGTATGTGGAATCTAAAAGACACAACAAACTAGTGGATATAACAACAAAGTAGCAGACTCACAGATATAGAGAACAAACTAGTGGGTACCAATGGGGGGGATGGACAATATAGGTAGTGGTGGGGGTGTGGGAGGTACAAACTCTTGGGTGTAAGATGGGGAATATAGCCAATATTTTATAACTGTAAATGGAAAGTAACCTTTAAAAATTATATAAAAATAAAAATTAAAAAACAAAAAGCATGAAAGACTAGTCAATGAATCAAAGATAGGAAAAGTGAAATTCCCTGAAATCTTATAGTTCTTAAAGGAAAGAAACTTGATTGGTGTTTTCCCAAACTTGGCAGAAATCCTAAGAATTTCCATGAAATTACCAAGTTGTGAAGCAGAATGAAATTACTCTAAATCATAAGTAGTAAAAACCAGTTTCAATCAACTATGATAAAAAAAAAAAAAGGCAGAAGAACTAGCGTATTTAAGAAATCCTGTATAAACCAATGACTTAAATTTATAAATATGAATAACTTTTTTGGAACAAGGTAGTTACATGAAACAGGCAAAGTACAGATTAACCCAAAAAAGTTTTGGGAAGAGTAAATTCTGGCCTTAAAAGCAACTAAGTAGGGGCTTCCTAGGTGGTGCAGTGGTTGAGAATCCGCCTGCCAATGCAGAGGTCACGGGTTCGATCCCAGCTCCAGGAAGATCCCACATGCGGCGGAGCAACTAAGCCCATGTCCCCCCCCCCCAAAAAAAAAAGCAACTAAGTAACATGTATTTGTATAACATATTATATGCCTGTAACGGAAAATGCTGAAAAATACATTACAATCTGCACAGATGTAGTAGGTTAGGTACCACATGCCTAAGATGTTTCTGGAATTTTGATAATCCCAGCTTGATAAAGCATTTTGTTTCACCTTGACCATGAAGAAGCAGCTTAAGAACGTGCCTCTCCATCTCTGTCCTTCTTCCTGTTGCCTTGATAGGTGGCAGCCACCTAACTCCAACTATTGATGAAGGGCTTTGTGATATAGAAATTCAAGGGCATGGTGCCACCTGCTAATTGCAGGCACTACACCCAGTGCAGAGGGTGGGGTGCTCTCCTCCCAGAAGCCTCATTAAAGGGGTGTGAAAATGTCAAGAGGTGTTTTTAAGCCCATTATATCCACAGTGCCCGGTCCTCAGAAATCAGAGTAACATGTCCTCATATCAGCTTCTTTCACTAAACTACACATTTACATGAAATTACATGGAAATAATGTGTGCTTCATTTGTTAATTCCAATTTCTAGGTGCCTTTCCATCTAAAAGCTTGTTTATGCTTTTTTTTTTTTTTTTTAGAAGTCTCAGCGCAAACGGAAATCTGTGACATTCAGCAGGACTGGAAGCCTTCATTCCTCAGTAATGAAGAATTCACCCAGCTGATGTTGGAGGTGAAATACACTTTCCAATTAGCTTAATGGGTTGTAAATTAAGATGTAGCTGCTTGTTCCAGATAAGACCCTGTGCCCAAAGTAAACAATTCTTCTTGACCCTGGAAACAGGACTGGGAACAGATAGACTCTTGAAAAATCTGCCTGCTATTGCTTATGTTTTGGCTACAGAGTTGAGTGGGAGAAGTAAGAATCCCCAAACTTGATGTGAGTGTGTACCATTGCCATGGTGACTGTGGGGTGGGGGAGGGGGGCACTCATGTCTCCCAATCAGAGGACACCTAGTGGGAGAGCCGAGCAGGGGCTAAGTTGGAGGTAGGGAGAGCAAGGGGAAGAGGGAAGGAAGATTACATCTCTGTCCTGTATTTATGTTGAATATAATGCAATGATTATATATATTTTCCTTAATAGGACACATTTTCAAAGCAAAGGTCTTCTTTTAAAATTATGCTTTTTACTTGAGTCCCTATTCCATCAACATGATGTGTGGGTATCAGTCACATGTGACTGTGTGTCTCCACTCGGCACATGCTGGGATGCTCATGTTTCTTCCTCCAGAAAGTTGAGTGCCCGCACCCATCTGCTGGGCTGGATTTGAGGAAATCTGGATGATCTGAGTGCCTGACCTCCCTCAACATCATGTTTCTCTATGGGTGAAATTTCTCAGTACAGATAAGGATAAGTCACTGCAAAAACATCCAGCTGTTGCTGACTTCCAAACTGGGGATAAGATTGGAAGTATTTGGATACTATAGTAGACAGAGAGAAAGCCCCAGACATGTCATGTCTGGGCCCTTGAATTAGAAGAAGAAACCTGGGACAGATGAGTTCAGCCAAAAAAAGCTAGGTGCTGGCTGTGTCAGTGGTTCCCGGCAAGGTTTTAGAGAATGGCTCTTTGGGTCCATCTTTCTAGATCTCATCTTATTTGTCTATATAAGACTGATGTAAACGTTAATTTACATAGATTAACTGTACAGAAAGCAGAAAGTTACTGGAGTAAGAAAATGCCAGAATGAAGATGTCCAAATATTATGAAATATAAACACATTAATGAACATTTGCATGAAATGAAAGATACTTAAATCTGCATGTGAACTATATTTAAAGAAAATACAGAACTTTCTCCAGAAGCAATGCATTTTAAGTATGTTAAATTTAGAGCGGCTTGTGAAATATCATGTTGAATTAATGCATCATTATGCTACTTCACAGAAATCATTTTATCTTTTAATTCTTAGGGAAAAGTAATTAAAACACATAACCCTATAGCACATAACCCTCTTAAAAAGCCTGTAGCACAGCCTTTTTCCCCTGCCCAGGAAGTTTCAAATATCAGAAGTATTTGAGGAAACAAGATTTTTATAAAGTTAAAAACATAGTTGCTTGTAGTAGCCTCTCATGGTCGTTTGTATTTCTGTGGTGTCAGTTGTAACTTCTGCTTTTTCATTTCTAATCTTATTGATTTGGGCCCTCTCCTTTTTTTAACTTGATTAGTCTGGCTAAAGGTTTATTAATTTTGTTTATCTTTTCAAAGAACTAGCTTTTAGTTTCATTGATCTTTTCTATTGTTTTCTTAGTCTCTATTTCTGCTCTGATCTTTATGATTTCTTTCCTTCTGCTAACTTTGGATTTTGTTCGTTCTTTCTCTAGTTGCTTTAGGTATAAGGTTAAGTTGTTTGTTTGAGATTTTTCTCATTTCCTGAGGTATTCTTGTATTGCTATAAACTTCCTCTTAGAATTGCTTTTGCTGTGTCTCAAAGGTTTTAGATCGTCATGTGTTTTCATTTTCATTTGTCTTTAGATACTTTTTTATTTCCTCTTTGATTTTTTTCAGTGATCCATTGGTTGTTTAGTAGCGTATTGTTTGGCCTCCAAAACACGTGTTTGTGTTTTTTGCTGTTTTTTTTTTTTTCCTTGTAGCTGATTTCTAATCTTAGCATTGTGATCAGCAAATATGCTTGATATGATTTCAATTTTCTTGAATTTACCGAGGCTTGCTTTGTGGCCCAGCATGTGATCTATCCTGGAGAATGTTCCATGTGCACTTGAAAAGACTGTATATTCTGTTGCTCTCAGATGGAATACTCTGTAAATATCAATTAGGTCCATCCGGTCTGATGTGTCATTTAAGGCCTGTGTTTCCCTATTGATTTTCTGCCTGGATGATCTGTCTGTTGTAAGTGAGGTGTTAAAGTCCACTCCCCCACCCCCACCCCCCGTTACTGTGTTACTGTCAGTTTCTCCTTTTATATCTGTTAACATTTGCCTTGTGTGTTGAGGAGCTCCTATATTGGATGCATATATGAAGAAGAAGATTTTAGATTTGTATGGACGTGCATTATGCACTTTCCTCTGCTCCCAGTGTAGATTCCCTGCAGCCAATCTAAAGGAAATCATGCTAGATGAGTGAATTGAATCCAGAATTAAGCTTGTACAACAATTGGGCCTTCTGGGTGAATTGTATCTTTAGGCATCTGGGAAACCCACCAACTAGAACTTTTGGTTTATCTCTGCTTGTTTTAGGCTCCTCTTCTACCCTGTTACTCCTCAGTAGACACAGACCAGGTGATGGGTGACTGGAGCCTCCTGTACCTTCCCCATAATGGTCCCCACAAGATGATGCTCTCATTTTCCAGGATGCAACTTCTCCATAGTGTGCATCCCATTCCAGCTGCATATCCTCCTTCCTTTGTTCAGAGCCATTTCACAGAGCATGAGGAATCCAGACGCCATGTCTTCATAACCAGGAGGTTCCTTTTTTAAATGAAGATGGAACCCAGGACAGAATCTGCCAGGCCCCAGGGAACTGCACTGCCGGTGTCATCTGGTTGTGAATCCCTCCTTCTTTCCTCTGCTCCCAAAAAGGCTTTAAACCAGACTTCAGGAGAACTCAGAGAACTGTGGAGTTTGAAAGAACAAAAGTGACTTGGTTGCAGACCAGCCAAGCTGATCAAATGTAAGCTGGCCAAGATGATGGCTACAAGCATTAGAACAAGTACATTCAAAAGAGGGAAAGCTCTTATTGACTGACAATTAGAGAGCATGTGATATTTCTGAATTTCTTTTCAGAAAAGCTACCCACCTTTTCTCTTAGCCCAGAGGTTGTCCCAGAGAAGACAAAAAAAATTCCATCAGAACCAGGAATTGGCAGAAAAGGGTGGTTTTATTTCCCTCTGGTGTGTGGCAGGTATGAAACTCAGGTCATTATGTCATCTCTCGTGACCCTGAAGCTCCTGCCAAAGTCCCCTTTGCAACAAGAGGGGGACACTGATTTTCAGTCGCATTCTATCGAGTCACTCTCAAATGCTGCTGATGGGACTTCTAAAATCATTGCAAGCATTCTTAAAGCAGTGACTCAGTGTAATTCTTGTGTGTTTGATGGAAAATGCCAATGGGATGATGAGCGTTATCTTCCATCTATAAATACCTTCAGCTTTTTAACACCTACTTGCTTTACAAATTCAAGAGGACATGGGCTTCCTGTATAAGAAGAGAATTTATATTGCTCCTGCTTTTCCCGATATTCTAATCTACTTTTTCTAAAACGGTCCAGCTGATGTCATCAACAGTGCCTCCACCTCTTAAAAAAATTTTGCCTTCAGGAGTGCCGCTAATGTGATTTTTTTTTTTAATTTAGAAAAATACTTAAGGGAAAAAGAAGTAAAAGTCACTAGGATGTATGTCTGTGTTCACCATGACCCATAAATCTCAGCAGGATTTCTCTAGCTCAGCATTATTGGCATTTTGGATCTGATAATTCTTTCTTGTAGGGACATCCTGTGCATCGTAGAGGGGATGTTTCAAAGCATCCTTGGCCTCTGCCCACTAGATGCCAGCAACACCCACCCCAGAAGTGACGACCAAAAATGTCGCCGATCATTGCCAGGTGTCCCTGGGGGGCAAAGTTGCCCCCAGTTCAAATCCAAGATACAAGCCAAGAGAATGGGGTCCACTTAAGAAATGTGCTTTAATATATTTTTCAGTCTTAAATCCTGAGATATGTAAGTGTTAAACAATAAATGACCCTTGTGTTAATTTTCCTGGTGAAAAGAACTCTCTCCCACTTTGGTGCATGGTGATGGTGGGTGCCCTTCTCTGTGCACTTACTGGACTGTTTCCAGTTCCTGCTGCCATGCATGTAGCCATGCCCTCCTACCCTGAAGGAATCTATGCCCTTTCAGCTGTGCAGATGCTCAGTAACACCTTGGGAGGATATAGCTGAGTATGTACAAAATGCTTCCAGAACTTTCTAAATACATATTTCAGTTTGGGGTTTTTTTCCCCAAAGTGGAAAAATCCCCATATTTGTGAAGGAGGCTATTTCAGCAGTACAGTCAGTGAGGCAACAGTGATAGTTTACAGGGATGGTCTGCCTGAGCATATTACATCCTCAAAGATTTGTTTTGAGGAAGATGGTCTGTGTTTTTAATCTCTCCCATCTCATCAGTGTGCCCATAGAGCCAGTTGCCAGGATGACCCCATTCTCTGCTGAACAGAGCCTGAATTTTAGAAATCCCCTTTCCCGTATGTCTTATGAGAGCATTGTGAGCATCTGAAAAGGAATCTGAAAATAAAACAGCCAGCGAGTCTGTGGGAAAACATGAACAGCCTGTATTTTTTCTCTCATGAGCACCAGAGCAGTGCACCTAGCATACAGCAGGCACTCAGTAAAAACTTCTAAACAAATAAATTTTCCACTTATTCTGAAATACAGTTGGCCCTCCGTGTCCGCAGGTCCTGCATCCGAGGTTGATTGAATTCTAGAATGCAGGGCCTGTGGATACAGGGTGACTCTCGGGGATTTGAGCATCTGTGGATTTTGGTGTCTGCGGGGGTCCTGGGACCAATCTCCCACGGATACCAAGGGACGACTGTTTTCATGGATCTAGTCGAGTTACACAGCCCTTACTTTTCACTCTGGTGGATTACTGTGAATATTCTTTACAAACAGTTCCGTTAGGAGATCTTTCTACGGCAATGAACCTAGGCAGGGGTCTACCCTGACCAGCAGGCACACTTTCTGTTTTTAATGCCTCTACGAGTTCTGATATCTTTAGTGAAGGTTTGCCGCTGAACTCAAGGTGATATTAGGGATAGGAGGACAGGGATCGTGAAATATCACTGACATCTTTTAATGGTAATTGTGATATTTCTGATTCAGCCCAAATGTACTCTTATTATTAAAACTACTTAGGTAATTTCCATGGCTAAATTTTGTTTCATGATATCAGTAGGTCCCACTTTTCACTGAGCCTTTTCATGCTTTGCAAACACTTTGCCTGGGCTAGACAAATTCTGTGTAAGAAACTGCCTTGTGTGCCAGACAGAAAAGTTCTATGAGGTTATGGAAATATTTGAAGGGTTATGAAACAAAGTGTCCTAACCCAGCGTCCTTGGCTTCGGTGACCCCCTCCTCCATAACAGCATGAGTGAAGAGCCTTCACCTGTTGCATTTTCCGCAGGCATTAGACGGCTTCATCATCGCTGTGACGACAGACGGCAGCATCCTCTATGTTTCTGATAGCATCACGCCCCTCCTTGGGCATTTACCGGTGAGTTTCTGCTCTGACATCCTTTGCCAGTAGGTGTGATCCTCTTTCCTCGAGAACCATTCAGATCTCAGAGTCCGGGCACTGCAGGTATGCGGGGGTCTGTGTGTGAGGAAGGTTGAGAAGTGCCCTCCACCAGGCCAAGGCCAAGCCCCAGGGGCTTCCTGAGGGAGGGCAGGTGCAGGCCTGTATCATCCTGGAATGAACAAGGTGCCACGATCTTGGCAAAGCAAGACCTGCAACAGGGGCTGAGGTACAAGTTCTCACCCTCCAGTGCCCCAGAAACCGCCCAGGAGCCGTGAGCCAACGGCACAGTTAGCAGAGCTCAGAGCCTTTACGGAGGTTGACAGATGCCTGCAAAGAAAGACAGGGTCCCCTGAGAGCTGGTGGAGGGACGTGCACCAGACTGCTGGGGACAGGAGGGGGTTGGGGGAGTCACTGGAGACGTGACTGAGATGCAGTAGATTGTGACACTTGCTGGTGGTAAAGGTTCAGTGGCAGGGATGACGGGGGGCGGGGGGGAGGTGGAATACTCTAGGAAGATGTTGTTGGGCCAGGAAGGCCTTGGGGACTGAGGAGGGTCTGGGCAGGAGGGCAGGCTCTGCTGTCCCATCCCAGGGAGCCAGGTGGGCCGTGAAGGAGGGCAGGTGCCCTGTGCTCCTGGCTCTCCTCCCTCCCTCTTTCTCTCCCTCCCTCCCTCCTTTCTCTCCCTCTTCCTCCCTTCTTCCCTCACACTCCATCCTCTCAGCCTGAGCCTCACTGGCTCCCTGGTACCCCCATCAGGATGCTGTGACTCACAGAGCCGCACCCAGCTGGTGGAGGGTCCACCTTGGAGGGCCCCTCGAAGGTGTCCAGCCAGCCTTCCACTTCCTGCCACCACAGAGCCTGATCTGGAAGGAAGCTGTACCAAGAGCACCGGTGGGACTGATTGGGATAAAACGTCCTCTCTTCTCTCTCTTCCCAACAAGCCCCACCAAATCATTTAGCCCCCCCTCCCACCACCTCCCACTCCCACACATTGGTGGATGCAAGGCCAGGGCACTGATGGAGAGGGTAGCAGCCTGCTCTGGGTTCCTGTGCAGAGGAAACCTTGGGCCAGGAGGATGCTGGAGGACCGTGGTAGCCTCTCCTTAGCTGCAGCTGCCTGGGAGCACCGTGGCCTTGCTCTGTGGACAGCTCGCCCCCATGGCAGTGATGAGACCAGCTTCCCCAACGGCCCAGGATTCCACATCATCCTGGGTCATTCTTTTCCTCAGAAGCCACTCCCCACTCCTCTTGCTCTCGCAGACGAGGCTGTGTAGAGATCAAGGCCGCCGTGCATGTTTTTTCTTTGCCGTCACTATGTGCTGTACCCCAGAAAAACATTTTTTACTTTGCAAGGCAGATGCCTTTGCCTTACTCTGAATCCATCTGACCTTTGCGGTTCAGCCCATTTCTGGAACCATTTGCAGGGTGCGCGAGGCTGGGGGTTCTCTCCTCTGAGAGCTGTTGGAAGAGGCTGGTTCTCATTCAGCCCTGAGGAGTCGGGAACGCAGTTTCATCTTGATTTCCTCTCAGGCTGGAGCAGTGATGAGACCCCACAGAATCAGCGTGTCTCCTTTGTGCTGACGTGAGGAGATGGGTGCTTCTTTGGAGGTGGTTGGGTTTTGTATTGAGTGGACAGGGTCGGGCAGTGAGAGACACGGATGGAAAGCAAAGACGTGTCACCTCCACAATGGCCTGGGAGGGAGCCCAGGATTTGCACGGTTCTACTTTCTGCTCTTGGAATTATCTGATGATTCAGTTGCCATATGTGGCAGAAGGGACTTAGTAAGTTGGGAATTCCGATATGAAATTATGGAACAGTTTAGAATCCCCTTTATAAATTATTTTCTTACTCCGGAAGGACCAGAAACGCCCCCAACTCTAATATATCAATGCCAGGCTCACTCGAATGCTTGTGAAGTGCCTTTTTGTGGACCCAGACGCACACACAGCGAGTCAGCCCTCACGCTCCCCTGCGGAGCTGAGCCCAGGATGGACGACCCCCACATTTCACTTCTGTTTACTTGTAGCTTACATTGTCCAGTTTTCACCCAAATCATCTTCTTCTTCCTCACTCTTGCTTGGCATTCACTTATCCCTGCTGGTGGGTAGACAAGAAACCTCCCTGATGCCCGTCAACACACAGCTGCCCTGTCACCTCCACTCGATGGAGGACGAGACCCAGGTGGCCCAGCCAGCGAGGGGCAGAGCAGGGCTGAGGCCAGGCCCGCCGAGCACAGAGCCCACACTTGCCACCTCTCTGCCTGGTGCTTTTCTGATGCTGGGGATTTGGGTTGCCATTTAGGAGTTCTGCTTTCAATTTAGCTCACATCAATTCAAACTTCCTTATTACTCAGTACAAGCCCAGGACCTGTCCAGAGACGATGCAGTGATTCAAACGGCCCATATGAGGTTCTTTTTTTTTTTTTAATTTTTATTAGAGTATAGTTGATTTACAATGTTGTGTTAGTTTCTGCTATACAGCAAAGTGAATCAGTTATACATATTCATATATCCACTCTTTTTTATATTCTGTTCCCATATAGGTCATTGCAGAGTATTGAGTAGAGTTCCCTGTGCTATACAATAGGTCTTTATCAGTTACCTGTTTTATACATAGTAGTGTGTATATGTCAATCCCAATCTCCCAATTTATTCCTCTCCCACTTTCTCCCTTGTAACCATAAGTTTGTTTTCTACATCTGTGACTCTATTTCTGTTTTGTAAATAAGTTCATTTGTACCATTTTTTTAGACTCCACATATAAGTGATATATATTTGTCTTTCTCTGTCTGATTTACTTCATTCAGTAAGATAATCCCTGGGTCCATCCATGTCGCAGCAAATGGCGTTATTTCATTCTTTTTATGGCTGAGTAATATTCCATTGTGTATATGTACCACATCTTCTTTATCCGTTCCTCTGCTTACAGGCATTTAGGTTGTTTCCAGGTCTTGGCTGTTGTAAATAGTGCTGCAATGAACATTGGGGTGCAGGTATCTTTTCGAATTATAGTTTTGTCTGGATATATGCCCAGGAGTGGGATTGCTGGATCATATGGTAGCTCTATTTTTAGTTTTTAAAGGGGGGCCTCCATACTGTTTTCCATAGTGGCCGTACCAATTTACATCCCCACCAACAGTGTAGGAGGCTTCCCTTTTCTCCACACCCTCTCCAGCATTTATTGTTTGTAGATTTTTTGATGATGGCCATTCTGACTAGTGTGAGGTGATACCTCATTGTAGTTTTAATTTGCATTTCTCTAATAATTAATGATGTTGAGTATCTTTTCATGTGTCTCTTGGCCATCTGTAGGTCTTCTTTGGAGAAATATCTATTAAGATCTTCCACCCATTTTTTGATTGTGTTGTTTTTTTGATTTTCAGCTGCATGAGCTGTTTGTATATTTTGCAGATTAATCCCTTGTCGGTTGCTTTATTTGCAAATCCATATGAAATTCTTTAAATCTCAAGGGTTTGCAATTTTGTTGATAGATTTCACCTGTTAAGCCATTAGAGACTAATAAAAAGATAGCTAATATATGTTGAGCACTTACTATGTACCAGGCACTGTTAAGAGTCCCTTCTATGCATTATTTGTGTAAAGCACTTAGAAAGGCCATTCTTCTTATACTTATTGATCCTTACGATGAGCCTATGAAATAGGTACTTACTCCTGTTCACAGATGAGGAAACTGAGAACAGGGTAGCTGAGGTCCCACGGCTAGCACGTGGTGAGGCTGGGACTTGAACTCGGGCACTTTGAACCCAGAACTTGGAGCTTACCCGCCACTCAGAAATCCACATGTGACAGAGTGGAGCTGAGTGTTCTCTGGTGGGGTGGGTTTTGGGCAGAGGTAGGGTAAGGACCTGGAAGGCGATGCCCAGTCTTGTGGAAGAGGCAGCCATCGAGCGAGGCACGGCCAGCAGAGATGGTGGGAAGGGGCCAGGAGGCCATGGGCCCCATGGCAGCAGGGGTGCCCCCTGTTGGCATCATGGGTTGCCATGTCAGGCATTGGACCCACTGTGCCTTGTGTGGCCTGGCTTCAGTGGGGGCCATCGGTGACTGGGGGGGTGGGGGCGGGGGAAGAGCAGCAAGAATTCCTTTCTTCTTCTGATTCTGTCAAAAGTCTCGACGTTTCTCTCTGTGTCCTTCCTGCCACTAGAAACTCAGACATGCCGAAGTTCACACGATAGAGTTTTGTACAACAATCTCCTGATGAAAGATCCTAGAAGTTTCTTTTCCAGTTTGACAGAGAAAAGAAAGAAGAAAATAGCTCAAGGTAGAAAATGATTTTAAGGGAAAGGTCACCAGTTAGATTTGTTTGATTTTTATGTGCCTTTTGATCTTTATATATCATACATGCAGAAGTATGTATAAAACGTATGCTCCGTTTTTAAACTTATGGTAAGGTGAGCACAAGCATACATGTAGCTGTCACGGGGGGTAAGAAACAGCATGACCAGGCCGGCAGAAGCTCCTGTCTGCTCCTTTCCCATCACACCCCTCTCCGCCTAGAGATGACCATTTCCACATCATCGTGTCCTCGTTTCTCTCTGCAATTCTAGCAACTTTTAATTCATCATTAATCATTGTAAAATCATTTTGGTTTAACTTTATGTCAGCAGAGTCATAGAAAGTGTACTCTGGTGACCTCTCCTCTCGTTCAGCTTTGCTGTGGGATTTGTCCATCTTACACCATCCGGAATGGCTGGCATTGGTTTGTTCTCATTGCTGTAGACAATCCCTGCCCCGAGGCCAGTGTGGAACTCTAAGAGGTGCATCTGTGGATGTCCGTATGTATTTCCTGATGAACATTTGCAAGCATCCTTCAGAGAGCTGACTGTGTGTAAGATTGCTGGGTTATGGGGTAGGAACCTGTCAACTTCACTAGGTGACGCCAAGTTGTTTCCATGGTGATGGCACCAATCCACCCTCCATCAGCAGGGTGGAAAGTTCCAGCTCCTCCGTGTTACCAGAACTTGGTATTGTCAGAATTGTCAGTTTTTGTCAACCTAGCGTGTGAAGGCATCTCATGGAATTTTGATTTGCTTTTCTCCCAACTGCTGGTGTGACTGTCTTTGCACACTGTGTCTTCCATATGGATTTGTTTTTTTGTGAAATGCTCTTTCAGGTATTTTACCATTTTCCTACTGGATTGTCTGGGTCTTTTGTGCAATGATTTGTAAGCATTCTTTCCATGTTCTGGATGCTAGTCCTCTGTCAGGTATTGTTTTAATCGCCTCCTAGTCTCTCTGCCCTAAGGTGACAGGAGTGGCCAAACATACAACATCCAATACTGGACCGGTGAGATTGATAGTGTATTAATCACATATACTTACAGCCCCAGGGAGGAGCGTACTGCATGCCACGCAGGGACTCACAGGGGCTGCACTTGGGAACAGAGTGAACAAGCAGGGGTGGTTTGGTAGTAAGAAGAGGGTGGGGTGCCCCTTGGTTCCCACAAAGGGTGTGATTGGCTGGCAGGGGACTGAACCACTCATCAGGATGAGCAGTGACTGCGCCTGGTCCCCCCAGTAAGGAGGGTTCTTTAGCTAGGGGACCTTAGTGGCGGCAAGAAGGAACTTTCAGTTGGAGTGGGGAGGGGGCTTTCGGTTAGTCCAGTCAAGGCCCTCTCGATTTTGCCAGGTGACAAGACAGCGCATCACGCTGACCCTTCATTCCAGGCTTACACCACAGGTCTGTGTGTCACAAATATATGATCTCACTTTGCAGTTTGCCTTTCCCTCTCTTTAGAGTCTTTTGATGAACAGAGAGAGTCTTTAGAGTTAGTCCTTTTTATACCTGAATTCATTCTTCAGTCCTCCTGGGTCGAAGTTATTCCCTATACTGTCTTCGGAAAGCATTCCTGTTTGGCCGTCAGTTTGATTCTGCATCTAAGCTGAATAAAAGCAGATCGCCTATGCCTCCCACACCCTGGTCCTTCGGGAGACCAAGGCCGTCTCTGCTTCCCGAGCCCGGTCCTGCCTCTTCTCAGTATGAGGCTTCTCACCAATCCCCCTTCTAACCGTGACTGACACAGATCTCCAGCCAGAACTGCAGGGGCCCCTGGGGGACATCCTGAACGGTGTCCGCACAGCCTGCTTCCAGCCCGGCCGGCCAGTCTGTGTGCTCCTGTGCAGCTCAGTTAACTTGGCTGGTGCAACTGCACCGGTGCTGCAGCTTCAAAGACAGAGAGAGGGATATGCTTCCTGTCCACTCAGATCCTCCCCGGGCTCTGACGGGGCCTACAGAGAACAGGTAGGGAACGTGCTGTTGGGGATTTAGGGCAGGCATTTAGAGTGAATCCTAGCAAAGGGCCAGGTTCTTGATAAAGCAGCCAAGGGGACATCGGTAGGTTGGCATTGAGAATCTGCGGCCTCCAGCACGTAAATGATGTGCCTGACGATGTGATTCAGCTGTGAGGTGGCATCTTCTCTCCCTTGTCTCTATAATTGCCATGATTTTAATAAACAGAGCTCAGCGCATTCAAGGGACAGTTCAATTGCAGGTATAATTTACTCTCCTGTAATTTAAACCAGGGTTTAAATTCTCAAATTATCATTGTTTGTGTCGGTTTCTAGCACATGGAAATGGCCTAATAGGAATATAATGGCAAAAGCATAGAAAGAGCTTGCCCTGCACCAGGTGTTCTGAGCCCTCCTTGTGTGTCAACTCACATCCTCGCGGCCCCTCCTCCCGCCAGTGTTCATCTTTATCCTGTGCAGAACCTGCTGCCCGAAGGCCCCCCACAGCCCTGTGACCCACCAGCCATCTCCCACAGGAGCTGCGAGGCCAGGCAGTGCCCCGAGCCTGCGCGGCCACCCCCACCATCGGGGAAGTGGGCTTCCGACTGGCCCTCCGAGAAAAGACCCCGCGGTGACATAGTTAGCATTTTCAAGTATCTGAAATGTCTTTAAGAAGAAAGAGTACTGTCATCTGTGAGCATGAGTCATGTTCTAAAAAACTAAAGGGATTGGGCTTAAAATAAAATCAAGAACATCAGAAGGAACTTGCAGAAAACCAGAATGAGAAAATGATAGCACAGCTCGTGGGGGGGTTGCAGAGTCTCTGTCCAGAGATCAAAATAGGTGCCTCCAAGCAGGGAGCCTGGGCGCCACTGGAGTCCCTCCTTCCACTCCTGCCCTTCATCAGCCACCAAGCACACCCTTGCAGCCCTGGAACCCCGGCTGCAGGAGGGAAGGGACTTGCCCACTTTGCTTCTCCCCGGTGCCGGAAGCAGCGGCTGGCACACAGCATCCTGAGTCCATGTCAGTTGGATGGTGGTGTTGGCTGAGTCGTCTGCCCTCAGCCCCTTCCTCTGCATCCCCCCTTCCCTGGACCTGTTCAGACTTGGACCACCTGTAGCCTGGCTCCTGTGCTCCCTCCCTCCTCAGGCCACTAGAGGGTCTGAAATACAAGCACAGTCCTGGCCACCTGCTTCCATGTCCCCCGGTGGGTCCCCCAGCACACAGGCTCAGCCCAGACCCCTCTGTGGGCTGCTAAGCCCGAGCCCTAGTGCCCTTCCCCATTCCTCCCCCACCCACTGTGCCGTCAGGGCTCCCATCCCCCCCACACACAGTTTTTTTAAAAATTCTATTGGAATATAGTTGATTTACAATGCTGTGTTAGTTTCAGGTGTACAGCAAAGTGAATCATTATACATATGTGTATATTCATTCTTTTCCAGATTTTTTTCTCAGATAGGTTATCACAGAATATTGAGCAGAGTTCCCTGTGCTGTGCACTGGGTCCTTATTGGTTATCTATCTTACATATAGTATTGTGTGTATATGTTAATCCCAAGATCCTGATTTGTCCCTCCCCACCACCTTCCCCCTTTGGTAACCATAAGTTTGTTTTCTGTGTCTGTGAGTCTATTTCTGTTTTGTAAATAAGTTCATTTGTATCTTTTTTAAATTAGGTTCCACATATAAGAGATATCATATGATATTTGTCTTTCTCTGACTTCTCTCAGTATGAGAATCTCTAGGTCCATCCACATTGCTGCAAAGGGCATTATTTCATTCTTTTTTATTGCTGAGTAATATTCCATTGTATATATGTACCACATCTTCTATATCCATTCCTCTGTTGATGGACATTTAGGTTATTTCCATGTCCTGGCTATTGTAAATAGTGCTGCAATGAACACTGATGTGCATGTATCTTTTCGGATCATGATTTTCTCTGGGTATATGCCCAGGAGTGGGATTGCTGGATCATATGATAGTTTTATTTTTAGTTTTTTAAGGAACCTCCATACTGTTATCCGTAGTGGCTGTACCAATTTACATTCCCACTGACAGTGTGGGAGGGTTCCCTTTTCTCCATACCCTCTCCAGCATTCTTGTTTGTAGACTTTTTGATGATGGCCATGGTGTGAGGTGGAACCTCATTGCAGTTTTGATTTGCGCTTCTCTGCTAATTAGTGATGTTGAGCATCTTTTCATGTGCTTTTTGGCCATCTGTATGTCTTCTTTGGAGAATTGACTATTTAGCTCTTCTGCCCATTTTTTGATTGGGTTGTTTGTTTCTTTGACAGAGCTGCATGAGCTGTTTGTATATTTTGGAGATTAATCCCTTGTCGGTTGCTTCCTTTGCAAATATTTCTCCCATTGTCTCCCTGCCTGGAGCACCCAGGCTGCCTGGCAGACACCGTCTTGTCTGCAGATCCCCCCCCTCCCACCTTGAGGATCCCTCCTCCTGGGAACTGTCTCCGGGAGGCTCCCCTACCCCGTCATTTTGGATTCTGCACCCCATGGTCAGAGTTCTCCAGGTGCCTGGTTTTTACTTCCATCATAGCACTTGCCCTGTCATTCTTTCGGCTCATCAACATGTTTTTCTTGAAGGCCAAGCAGCATCCGGTGTCAGGGGTACAGGAGTGAGGCAGGCAGGTGACACACATCATCACATGAACAATCAAGAAAACTTAGAGTCGTTTCCTACATGGTTAACAAACCCCTATGGCACCTGACATCTGCCACGTGCTCGCATATCAGCAGCAAACTCAAATCAGCTCATGTCACCCTCACAGCCTCCTCCTCTTTCTGTGTAGCAAAGTGCAGCTTGGAGGGCAGAGCCGGCTCTCACATACTACCTCCGGGGCTCTCACCCGCCTCACCGGCCCTTCCCAGGCCCTTCCACCTGGTCAAAGATGTGCCCTTCCCCAGCAGGTACAGCTGACACGGGCGCAGCGGCCAGAGCAGCAGAGGCGAGGGCCCCATTCTGAGCGAGAGCCTGTCACGGGTGCTTTCTCAGAGAAAGTGACTTCAAAGCCAAGACCTGAAGGATGCACAGGAGTTACTGAGCACTAGGAGAGGATGTGGAATGTTCCAGCCTGAGGGTGCAGCCCAGGTGGAGGCCCAGAGGAAGAGCAAAGCTGGCAACCTGGAGAAAAGACAGTTTGGAGGGCTGGAGAAGGGTCGGGAGCGGAGGGTGTGCTGTGCGGAGCCTGACAAGTGAATTGAGGAGTTCAGGCTTGGTCCCAGGAGCCGTCGGAAGCCAGTGAAAGTTTGGGGTGGTTGTTTTTTTTAATATTCATTTTATATTGGAGTATAGTTTACAATGTTGTGTTATTTGGCAAGGTGGTGACTTGATCTGATATGAGGCTGCTGGCAGAGAGCAAGTTGGACAGAGACAGAAGTTGATGTGGGAAGACCAATCTGGCCAATGTATTCCCCAGAGGAGATGATGGTCTGGACTAGGGTAGAGTCCAGAAAAAAGAAATGAATGCATGTGAGAGAATTCAAGGGAGGAAAATCTCCCAGCACTGGGACACTGTTTGGATGTGAAGATGACAGGGAGAGGTCCAGGATGCCAACTGGGTGTCGGGTATGGGCAGGTGACCGCTTGGCAACACCGTTCATGGGGACAGAGAACACAGGGGAGGAGGAGATAGTAATGACATTGGGGATGTGTGTGGATCTGGGGTCTCCAAGGGCATCTGAGTGGCAGCTGGTAGGTGAAGCCAAGATACCCAAAAGCGAGTTGCCTGGCTATACAAATATATGAGTGTTCACAGACCATGTTTAAAGCTGTAGGAGGGGGTGAGTTTATTGAGGGCCAGAGGTATGCCTGTCCCTCTCTCCCCACTGTGATCTCCCACCTGCACTGTCCAATGTGGGAGCCACTGGCTACATGTGGCAATTTAAATTTCAATTAAAAGAATTAAAATTAAATGCAGTTAAAAATTAGGTCTTCAGGGACTTCCCTGGCTGTCCAGTGGTTAGGACTCAGCACTTCCACTGCTGGGACCCAGGTTCAATCCCTGGTGGGGAAACTAAGATCCTACAAGCCATGTGGTGCAGCCAAAAAAAAAAAAAAAAAAAAAAATTCTGTCTTCAGTCACACTGAAGCCGTGTGGCTTGGTGGCTTCCCTAATGGCCAGTGCCAGTTATGGACCATTTCCATCATTGTAGACAGTTCTGTTGGACAGCACTGAATCTAGATTCTATTATACTTGTGTCCACGGTGCCCAGGTCCTCAAAAAAAAAAAAAAAAAGTACATGCAGTTCCTTTGATTAGAGACCTTTAAGACGCCAACAGGCAGCCGTTTCCTGGCCTAAAGGTCAGAAAAGGAAGCCTGAACTTTTCAAGGGCCTTCACATGAGCGGTTGGCCACGAACTAGGGCCCCACTGCACCCACAGCAACCACGGCACCCCTGCCGGAACACGGGGGTGTCGGAATACGGGGGTGTCGGCACACGGGGCTCCTGTGCATGTTTGTCTGGCTTAAGTCTTAGTTCTTTCTCGGGCCCCCAGGCAATAGCATGTTTGCATTTAAGCAAGGAAACCCTTTGAGGTTACACTTCAAAATGACAGAGTCTTCACAGAAAATCAGAATCTGGAACTTCTCATTTCAGAAACCAGTCCTGAATTGTACCAGAGGTCCAGGGTTTGCTTTTGTTTTCCATCTTCGTGGAGTGTGTACCTTTGTTCTTTTCTTTTCTTTTCCAGTCGGATGTCATGGATCAGAATTTGTTGAATTTCCTTCCAGAACAAGAACACTCAGAAGTCTATAAAATGCTCTCTTCCCATATGCTTGTGAGGGATTCCCCCTCCCCAGAATACTTAAAATGTAAGTTTAACTTCACTGGCTTTACGAGATAGAAAGATAAGAATGTTACTTTTGAAAGGAGGTTAGAATGAATTAAGAAGGGAGGACTAATTTTAAAAACAATTTTCCTTGTGACTCAGAACATTTCCAAGATCCTTAGAGGTATATTTTAAGTTTAAAGCTAAAACTGGAGTTTGGAATATGTAAGACATTGAACTTTTATGTGGAAAATTTGAAAGCACAGAGCTTAAGAATAATAACTTGTTTTGCATGTAACACAAGAGATCCCCCCCTTTTTTTTCCACACCTGAGCCTTTTGGTAGTAAAGGGTGCAAAAATCAGTGAACGATCTGCTTATTTTGGTGGACTCTATAAGGCTAGATTTGAATGATACCAAGTAACTAAAGACAATAATTAGGTCAAAACTCCAAATTCTCTTCTGAGGCTGTCATCTGGTTATTTACATACATTTACGGGTTTTACGGAATTTTAAAGTTCTTATCAAAATTGGCAACCTGGATAGAAGGCTGGCCTGGGCACTTAATGAAGCGTGTACTTTGATGGCAGTAGCAAAGGTGCCTTGTGCTTATTCAAGCCTTAGCCCATTTTCCATGAATAATTTGTCCTGTTGTACATCTGATTTTCCTTCAAAGCAAAGTAGAAAGATTAGATTAAAGAGAGCAGCTCTATCCGAGCAGCTTTATTTTAATATACCATATGAAAACAACCGGAACTAATCAATGCCGACAGAACCAACCACAGACATCTGTGAGCAAATTAAGACTAATCGGGTCCAAGTATGGAAAGCAAAATATCTATAAGCTACGGAGGGGAGAAACCTATGTTGCAAAGGTTATAAAACCATGTCCAAAAGTCAGTCATAATGAGAGAAATAGCCCAGCCATGTGTTGCCCAAACCCTGTGAGTGTCACAAGATGCGACTTGCTTAGTCTAGAATCGGTGTAATGCTCTCATTCCCTTTCTCTTCTTTTTCCTTTTAACGGCCCAGCTGACAACGATTTAGAGTTTTATTGCCATCTTCTCAGAGGCAGCTTGAACCCAAAGGAATTTCCAACTTATGAATACATAAAATTTGTAGGAAATTTTCGCTCTTACAACAATGGTAAGCGTTCATTGTCATATAATTGCAGCAGTGGCTTTTCTCATGCAAACGTGCACATGGGGGCGGAAGTGGGAGAATATGGGCTTTCCATATTTGCATTTGGATTTTTGTGTTCCCAAGATGTGTTTTTGTGCTCGTAAATGGTATCTCCCATTCGGGAAGAACACACCCCCACACCTGTTTATGCCAGCGCACGAAGTCCCACCGAAGGGCACATTATTCGTTTATTTATTTTCAGGCTAATGGAATAGTTCTGTGCTGCGAGGAACAACTTACAGTTAATAAAGAACAGGCTCAGCCTACACACAGCCAAACAGGGCTTCATTGTGATGTGAAGATCCGTAACCTTGGCTTCTGCATTTTTATCCTTCTTTTTACAGAACTACTGAGAGCCTGTTTGCACAGCTCTAGTCCGTGGCCCTTCTGCTCAGTCTGGCCCTAATGCACAGGACGTGGCCCTCTTCCGAGGAGCCACCAGTTCTCCATTAGATGAATTATCAGGCAGCATAGCCAAGCAGTAAAAATCTTGCTTTCTGGAATTACCCAGATAACTAATTGTCCAAGCTCGGGCTGCAACTCTCAACGAGACTTAACCACTCGTTTTACTTTTGACCCAGGCGAAAGGGGCAGGCAGACCTGATGCCAGAGATTCAGAAACACAAGTCCTAGCATGCAGCCCCACTGGGGGGTCTCGCACAGAGCGGCCCGCCCTCAAAACCCGACACCAAATACCTAAGTTTTACAGCTCTAACATTCCATAAAACAGCAAAGATGGGGGAAAAAAATAGAAGGACGTGTTGACAGGGAATGGTGGAAAGAGGGAAGAGGGAAGGAGAAAAATAGCAAAGGGAATCAAATACAGAAAGGTGAGCCGCGGGAAGGAGGGGGTAGGCCAGTGGGTGACACAGGGAGGGGATGCTGGTGGCTGACTCGTGCTGCATCTCTCGCTGTCGTTTAACTCCGGACCCACGGTCGCGTCTATTACCTCTGTCAAATGAGTCCCAGAGTTTCCATTACAAGCAACGAAAGTAATGGCACTGAGTCCTAATGCTGAGGGGAACCAGGATTTTTCCTCCAGCCTTAGACGATCCCTGTTGTATGTTATTTGCATAAATATACATGCTTTGGTTAAAAAGCTCCAATTATTTGCTAAACAGCATGATCCTCCAGGCCCAGTGTTTAGGGCTGATGCCTGGATGATGGGCTTCATGGCCAACTTGGGGCCCTTCTGGGAAGCTCCCCACTCAGGGCTCAGGGTGCCTGAGTGGTTGGAAGTGGTGGCAGGTCAGCCTTCCCAAGGGAGCCCCTCAATCTGGGCAAAGCGGGATGAAGCCAAGACCTGCCCGTGTTGAATCCAACCCATCTGAGAGGCTTTCCTGAACCTCATGAGACACATGCCTCATGAACCACACAGCTAAGTAAAGAAACTAACCTAAGAGGTACCCTGTAGAAAACTCAACGTGGTGGCAGCCCGGTGCCGTGGTTCCCTGGGTGAGGGAGCTTTTTACAATGCAGATTCTCAGGTGTCGCTGTAAGACTCTAGTTCAGCAGAACTGAGGGTGTGACTGAGACTGAGCAGTCGGAAAACAACCTTGGGGTTCTGATGCAGAGGGTCGTGGCCTTTGAGAAGCACTGCCCCATTGTAATACTAAGTGCCACTCCCTAGGAATTTTAATGGCACTCCTCTCGCTTACAGTGCTCTTCCAGACGACTCTATCCTTGAATTAATATAAGCAGCGGTTTGGAATTTGCTTAAAATGTGTGCTCTGGCCATAATGCCAGCTGCTGGGGTAGCAGCCTATTCCAGTTGGCGTCATGCAAGGAAGGGTCCCCAGAGTGCCAAGACTGGGGGAATTATGGGATGCTGCTCCCACCTATTCCATGTCAACAGCACATGCACTTAATGAAGGGTACCAGGTTGTGATTGGCTGGCAAGCAGCGTTATCCTGTGAATGTACATTTCCATGACTCACATTAAGATGCTACTAAATCGCTTTGAAGCTTCCTGTCATTTATCATATTTTAGAGGGTTTCAAGGAAATAGGCAGGCTTCATTGTGAATACCTGAGATTTTTTTTTTAACCAACAAGGCTTTATTTTCACTTCAAATTGAAACAATGTTTGTTTGCCTGAAAGAATGTGTGGAAATTATGTGTGATTTTTTTTTTTTTTTTTTTGGAAACTGTTACTGCTATAAACACACAGCATTGAAATTGGAAAATTTAAAAACAAGAGTTTAAAACCAGAGTGTCTTTCCAGAGCCTGTTAAACAAGCCAAAGTTAGGGAAGCCTTCTTGAGATGAGAGTCTCCAAATGTAATTGTAGAAAAGCTGAAATTTAATTCTCACTTGGATTAAAACAGCAAATAATGTCAGACGAATGAACTTCCACGATGGAACCCTATGAAATCACCGACAGTCAGCCATTTCTGACCTCTAAAGTAAGGCTTAACAGAAGAAATCATTCAAATTTGATTCTCAATAAACAAATAAACATAGAATAATGAGATAATAACAATAGCTCACCTTACGAGTGTTTCCTCAGTTCCAGGCCCTGGGCTCAGTCCCAACACTGGGCATCTCATTGAGTCCTGGCAGCAGTCTCATGAGATGGTCCTAATGGCATCATCCCATCTTTTTTTTTTTTAATTGAAGTATAGTTGATTTACAATGTTGTGTTAGGTTCAGGTGTACAGCACAGTGATTCAGTTTTGTGTATATATATGTGTGTATATATATATATATGTGTGTGAGTATGTATATTTTTTCAGATTCTTTTCTCTTGTAGGTTATTACACAATGTTGAGTATAGTTCTCTGTGCTATATAGTAGGTCCTTATTGGTTATCTATTTTATATACAGTAGTGTATACATGTTAATCCCAAACTCCTAATTTATCCCTCCCCCCCGCCCCTGCCAGTGTTTCCCCTTTGGTAACCATAAGTTTGTTTTCTATGTCTGTGAGTCTGTTTCTGTTTTGTAAATGAGTTCCTTTGTATCTTTTTGTTTTTTAGATTCCACATACAAGTGCTATCATGATATTTGTCTTTCTCTGGGTGACTTACTTCACTTAGTATGATAATCTCTAGGTCCATCCATGTTGCTGCAAATGGCATTATTTCATTCTTTATGGCTGAGCAATATTCCATTGTGTATATATACATCTTCTTTATCTGTTCCTCTGTCAATGGACATTTAGGTTGCTTTCATGTCCTGGCTGTTGTAAATAGTGCTGCCATGAATGTTAGGGTGCGTGTATTTTTTTAAATCATAGTTTTCTCTGGATATATGGCATCATTCCATCTTAACAGAGGCAGAAATTGATGCATAAAAGAGTTAAGACTCGCGTGCACAGGTGGCACGTAGGGGACTCACATCCAGAGTCACTCTAACCCTGAACTCATCCTCTTAACCTCATGCTTTGCTGCCTCCCACAAATCTAGGCAGAAATCACACATTTAGATGCAAACACAGGCCTCTCCCCAGTGCCTGGTCCATGATGTCTGTACCTGTGCATGTCAGGTGTCCTGCACCCATGTACCAGGCTATTTTAAGAGTAGCCTCAATTTGTTTTAAATCAGGTATGATAAGACATGCAGACATGGAAAGGCCTGTGATGAAGGAAGAGGTTTATGCTCACAGATCCCTAGAAACAGGCACAGCACACCCTGTAGGGCCACATGGGGAAGCACCAGGGTGGGCCAAGGGCAGAGGTAGCCCAGGAAATGTGGGTAAGGTCATCTATTGTGGTTTCTGTGGAAAAGAGCAGGTGAGGCAGAGGAAGCAGGCTTGGGCTTGGCTGGTCTGAGTGATTTCAGCAGGCTCTTGGGTGTAAGGGCCGCCCCTGGTTGTCTGGTCCTGGCCCTGGGGTGATTCGGACAGGTGGGTAGTAGCTCAGAGTGTGAAAGCCTGATGGAGGGGCTGGTGGGGGGTGAGCTCTGGATGGGTGAGGGTTTGTATGTGAAAGGTTCACTGGAAGTGAGTCGTTTACTGTCTCTAGGAGTTGTCTGATCCTGACAGGAGCAGTCCCTCTAGAGTCAGCAAGGCCCCAAATGTCAAAGCATCAAATACAGAAACAAGATTATAACACAAGCCACTCCGTGCAACCTCCCCGAGGTCCCAGGCAGGCACAGGGTAAGAAGCAATATGTAAAGTATAGAAAATATGACCACGAACATCAGTTTTATTTTAACAGAATACCTGCTCACACTTCAAAGAATTCTATGCAGGAAACTCTACTTTGGTCCATTACCATGAAAAGTCCTGTCATTTCTGTGGGGCTGATGAGTTTGAGGAGTGTTGTCTGGTGCATTCTTGTTTGTTGCCTGTTGAGAGGAAATAATAGATTGGAAAGGGTGGAGACCTCTCCTCACCTGTAGACTCATCCTTCCCTTCGTGGGCCCACACAGTCCGTGTCTGGCACATAAATAAGTGCCTGATGGAGGGGGATGGTTGACCTACACTGAGGCTCAGAGTCCTCGGCCCTGGATGCACAGGTGGTAGAGGGCAGAGCCAGGATTCAGGCCAAAGGCTTCCGACTTGTGGAGAAATAACACCCTTCCCTGGGAGCTGAGGATGGAACGCTCCTTGACTGAGCCCAGAGCACACTCTGGGGAAGGAGGGGAGGCTTCCTGGAGGGCTCCTGCCACTTCTTTGTCCCTAAATCCAAAGTGAAGATGAAATCCACTTTTGTACACACTGGATAAACTGGAGTACCTTCTGGTGGCCTGTGAACTGTCTACACTGGCAGGCCTCTGGAGCAGGGCTGAGTGGTCAGAGAAGTTGACCCCTGGCCTCCATTCGCTCCCCATTAAGCTCCCCTCCCACCTCTGGGTTTTGGGAGGCCAGTGGCCCCCTTCCTGATGTCCTTTCCAGGCCCCTCACTTGAGGGGACCCCAGAACTGTCCCTGACACCCTCTCCCAGCCTAGAGTTCATCTCACCAACCCATCTGATAGATAGATGGAATCCAGGCTAATAGGTGCTGGCTGCTACCCCAAACCACATCCATAGGAATCCTCATGGCTTAAGCTGAAAGGCCCCAAGTGAAAAGTGTAGGCTGCAGGGCGGAGAAGACAGGGTGGGACGGAGCCAGGGAGGAGACCCTTACATCATGTGGGTGAAGATGCCATCAGCTCGCCTGCTTAGATCCATCTGGCTCTGTGACCCTGGGAGGCGAGGGGAGAGGAGCACAAGGCACGTTTGCCCTTGTTGACGAACTTGAACTCTCTAACTGGATGCTTCCAGATTCACCCGTCGATGGTGCCACCTTACCGCCCGCCCCTGGGCAGTGTGACAAATGCAGCAACCGTTGCCCACATACTCGAGCAAAATGGAATTTCCCTACTTCCATCTTAGCACGTCTTCGTCACTCCTTAGGACTCCGCCATCTGCCACAGATGTTCTAGGGGAGGGGAGGGCAGATAGGACTTCCCATCTTCAACCTAGATTTTTAGTCAACCTGAAGACCTATGTGTCAGGAAATGGGATGAGAAAGTAGTTTTCTTCGAATTGTTTCACTTTGGGACAGTTTCTTTCCTGCTCTGTGAGAAGCTTCCTGAAGGAATCGAAGCTGGGATGTAGAATCATGTCTCATCCTGTCCCCATAGAAAGCCCACTCCTGGCCGTGTGGCCTGGAGCCCCAGGGTGGCCCACTGGTCAGAGCAACCCCTCTGCTGCCTCTGCTTTGCCCCCTGTTTCCAGAATAGAGTTGAAACAAAATTAATTTATTTGGGGCTATGTTTGCCCAGTAACAGATTTCTTTTTTAATGCTTTTGAATAAATACGCCCCAACCCCAGCCCAAGTCAGGCAGCACCAGCCCTACACTCTGATTGGGAAGGAACCGTCCAGATGATTTTCAAAGGTGTAATGAACAGTCTTTGCTTGAAGGGGTCCTGAGAAGCAGGTCCTGGTTCCTGAAAGAATTTGGTGCCGGGAAGCAGGCCGTCCTCTCTGTGAGCGACCTCCGCCCCCAGACTTGGATTTAAATGTGCGTCTGACTGAAATCCAGAAAGCAGTATTTCAAAAGTGGCTGGTGTGGTTCCAAATAGGTCACCCTCAGCAAACATTCCACTCTGGGCTTTCCAGAAACCACACACCAGAGGATAAAAGTTTCCCTGCCCTCATTTTACCTACTTGCCTCTAACCACACAACCAGATTTGAAATGCTGGCAGAAGTGGACGCTTTCCAGCTCTCAACACTTGATGCCGTATGGTCTGTGGGATTTCTGTAGGTTTCCTCACTTGATGGCTTTGGGGTTTTTGTTTTTTTGTTTTGTTTTTTTCCTGAGCTGAACTAATTGAGACGTCTCAGTGAAGGGAACCAACCGCCTGCCCACCAGCCCTCGCTGGGAGTGGGGATGTGTTTCGCACAGAAGGATAGCTTCACGGAGGAAAGTCTGATTTATCTGTGCCAGGCCCCCAAGAGTGTCCCTTCTACCCCGACAGGGAGGCACGGCGTCCTTCTCCAGCAGTGGTCATTGCTGCCAGATTAGGTTGCAGGGGAGTCAAGATCACTATCAAGAATAAATTGTTACCCAAGGGCATCGTCCCACATGAACATCTATTAAAACAGAGCCGTGAAGAATGGTCAGACCTTTATCAACCACATCTTTCTGCTTGTTTTAGCCCGGGAGCAGGAAACTTTTATTACTGGTTGTCCGATAATTGTGATAAAAATGTGCCCAGTATCCACTTGGAGGACAGGACGAGGGCCTCTAGGAAGTTCACTTTCCTGAGCATCCAATAATCGGGCCCTGTGGACACCAACCATCCAGGGCAGATCTTGTCTGTGCCCTCACGAGCTTCTGGCCCTGACAAATACTCATGTTAATTGATGAATGCGGCGGGGAAGAAGAAATTCAAGTAGGATGTGTGTTTTCCCATTAGGGTACATTTTTTCAATCCAGCACATTGCAAACCCCTAGCTCCCTCACGTGGCTCTCCGCCTTTCTCCGACATCATTTTCTCAACTGCCAAACAGAAGCAGCAGAAAGAGAAGAAGAGTCGTGTGTAACCCAGCAGGTTGGGTGGTGGCCCAGGCTAAAGCTACACGGGATTATTTTGCTGCCACTCTCCTAAGAGCCTAGTCACCTGGCTGGCTTTTCACAGCACATCGGGGGAAGGATACTGTGAGGAGAGGAAAAGTCTGGAAGGAGTGCAAAATTAGCAGGAGATGATTTCTCATGAAGGTGCAGAAAATTACTTTTCCCTCCACATTTTAAGACTCCAGCCCAAACGTTTTGGACATTTATCACAAATGAAATCTAGGGACCTTATTCTTCCTTTAGCAAACCTCCTCATTGACTGTTTCATGTCTTCGCAGACACCTTCCGGCTTTGTTTTTCATTTGTTCCAAGGAGTGCAGAGAAAGCTATTTGTCACTCTCCTTGTGGACTAGCAGTGTGTTTTCCTACAGCTGTTGCAACTAATTTATCATCAGCAGGCCATCTCTGATCAGAATACTCCATTGTGTGGAGGGCAAGGCTAGGTCTTTAGCTTTGGGCAAGAGTGAGATCACTTTTTTTTGTTGTTGTTGCTATAAAAGTTATTTATTCACTATACACAGAACATGTCCCCTGTAAAAATGTACACTTAAATCACTAAAAAGTATAATTTGGTGAATATTTTCTCAGTTACAGAACATGCTAAATCAGTTGGGGATACCAGCTCTCTCTCTGCCACAAAATAATCTAATTATAGCACCCAGAGTCTCCTTTACATCAGATGCAAAGTTAAATCCTTATCTGGGCGGTTGTTCCTAATATGTGTGTGAGGAGACAGCGTTAACAATTAAATATAACTCTGGTATATTACAGTCACCACACAATAAATCAGTTTACTACAGATTAAAACAAATCATTTTTTCATTATTTGTATTAATGGGATGCACACAAATACTGGATCCTTTTAAATGGCAAATAACCACAGAATTGCAATTACACAGGATATAAATTGTGTAAAATATTATGAATAATACACCTCAAACAAAACAATGAGGCCACACAGTAATGACTCACTATATTGTGCTCAGATCACTCTTGTGTAACTTTGGGGGCGGGGTGGGGGTGATGTATCAAGAGCAAGAAGTCATCACTTTTGTTTGTTTTTAAGATTTTTTGAAATGGACTTTTTTTTTTTTTTTGGCTGTATTGGGTCTTTGCTGTTGCGCACAGGCTTTCTCTAGTTACAGCCCGTGGGGGTTGCTCTTTGTTGCAGTACGTGGGCTTCACGTTGCGGTGGCTTCTCGTTGCAGAGCACAGGCTCTGGGATCTCGGGCTTCAGTAGTTGTGGCACACGGGCTCGTTAGTTGCAGCACGCAGGCTGTAGAGCTCAGGCTCAGTAGGTGTTGCCCACAGGCTTAGCTGACACTAAGTTGACACTTAGTTGACTGAGACACTTTTGTCTCTGTCATGGGGGGTGTGTGTGTGTTGGTGGCAGGGACAGGAGAAGTCTGGAAGCGGTCAGAGATCCGATAAGACAGGGCTATGCGTGCATCGAGTGGTTAATCCTTCTGAGAGGCTCGGAAAGCCAGTTGTAATTAGATCTATTTTTTTCTTTGACTTAAATGGAAACAACTAATTAAATCCTTAATTAATGTTTTTAAACCACCTTGGGATAAGAAGTGCCAGAGAAGTTACTCTAAATGTTCCCTATTACCAGGAGGTCCCAGGGCACAGCCTACTCTCCTTGACCCTAGAATATGCAAGAATGCTCCCGCTGTGAGTACAAGTCATTTCAGAGGCAACTAGCAAAAGGTTGAAAAGGTCTTCTTCCCCCTGGTTTTCCCCAAGGTTTTCCCCTTGGCCTCTGTTACAACTTTCAGCCTTGATTTACTTTCACCGTTGATCAAGCCTTCATCTGCTTAAGGTTTTTTGGCGGAAAGCTTGTTTAGAAGGAATTTGGTCAGGTCCCAGCCTCTCTGTAAAATATCTAGCTTATCAAGTGCAGACTATATAAATTTCCCTCCTGGGGTGCATTTCCCTCTTTAAAGCCTTGGAAGTTACAAAAGGACTGATAAAACCACCTTGGGAGGCAGCCAGGCCAAAGGCAAGGTTGGCAAAACATCCACTTCATTCCCACGCTCCCAGGCTCTGTCCCTTGAAGAAGTTGCCAGGGGGCTGTTGTTCCCACCTTGTCCTCCTCACAGTAAATCGCTGAGGGAAGTCACTGACAGAGCACATGAATTTAGCAGCTGAAAGGATCAGTCAAACTAGTTCATGGTTTAGAGACAGATTAAAGAGACTTTCTCTTAAATTCCTGGGAAGTCCTCGGATGTTCACTTGGAAGACCTTGCTATTCTGAAAGAGTAGAGAGGACTTTATTAGGTTGTTATCTGGAGGGAGATATCTCTTAGATTCAAGCAGAGAGGATATTTCACATCTGGGAAATTTTTAAATGTCTTTTTTTTAATCACACAGATGTTCACATCTGCAGCCTCTTCCCTTATGCGGACTTGTTTTCCTTTCCCTGGATGACTTCCTTGGCTCACCCTACAAATTAATCTTCAATAGTCAAAGCCAACAACTGACAGATGTAAACTCTCTCGGGCCCACTATTTTTTATTTTACCCACTTTATGTTCATGTTTGGAAACTTTTATTAGTATTTATGTGAATGCATTCAGAGACTGTGTTTGGTAAAATGAATTTATTCACATTGGTGGGTAGAAGACCACTATAGATAGAAGACCCATTAGAGACAGAATCACTTAGAAACCTGTAAACATAGAAAACAAAAAATTATTGGAAAGCCAAAATCCAAAGAGAGTCTTGCAGATTTCATTTTAGAACGCAGTGAGTTTTCTGACACTTTTTATGTTCTCAAATTGGAAAACATGTCAATCTACAAGCTCAGAAATGTACAGGTTACAATCAACTACACTTTAAAAAGAAAGAGGTGGTATAGTTTATCTCAAATTGTCATCCTCCACCCTGGCTGCGTATTAGTAAACCTGGGGAGCTTTTAAAAGGGCCGATGCCAGGGCTTCACCCTGAGTTTCTGAATTAGCTGACCTGGGATGGGGGCAATCGTGTAGAAGATTCTGGGGATGTGGAGAGAATTCTGTATACATGGTAGACTGACTTTTCTCATACTTAACAGGGCTCTTTTTCCCACCCAGCAAACGCCACCTAAAACAGCAGAATTTTTCTCTGGCCCGGAAGGTAAAGCAGTTTTTAACAGTCACACTGAAGGCAGGTGTCCGGCTCCCAGGGAAGTGCTGCTGATGCCAAGTGGTACCTGCCCTGGGTCTCTGGGGACCTGGTCTCAGCATCGTGGTGGGCAGAAGCCCAGAACAGCCCCCTCTTGGGAGTCCCAAGACCTGGGTGGAGGCCCCACTGCATCCGTTCCTCTCCAGGTGACCTCAGTTCATACATACACACTTCCTGGGCCTCAGTTTCCTCATTGGTAGAGTCAGGGAAGTCACACCTTCCCAGACGTGTGAGAATACATAAGATACAGTGAGCAGGTTGTGTCACCTGTGCAGTGAGTTTTGTTGTGAACACTGCATACCTGTGGGGGCGTCACCCTGAATCCTGAGACCATCTCCTCAGTCAGCCCCTGCATCAGCGTGGCTGGCTTCCAGGGAGGGTTTCAGGGCAGAAGCCCTTGAATCCCAGGTGGGCTGCTCCAGGGCCAGGGGAAGGGGAGGGGGGTCCCTGTGTGTCAAGACCCACTACTTCCCCTGAGCTCGTCAGTATCCGGAACACTGCGGACGATGGAACTCATCCTTTAGGACAGTGGTCCCCAACCTTTATGGCACCAGGGACTGGTTTCATGCAAGACAATTTTTCCGTGGGGGGGGGACTGGTGGGGAGGGGTGGGGTGGGGGAAGGGTGCGGGTGGGGGTGGGAGTTCGGCTGATAATGCGAGCGATGTAGGGGATGCTTCAGGAGGTAATGTGAGCAATGGGGAGTGACGGGGAGTGGCAGATGGAGCATCGCTCACTCGTCCACCGCTCACCTCCTGCTGCGCGGCCGGGTTCCTAACAGGCCGTGGACCTGTACCGGTCTGCAGCCCGGGGGTTTGGGGACCCCTGCTTTAGGACCCTGGCTGGGGTGCGTGTCCAGCCCTTCTGCAGCAGGGGGCCGGCTGCTCGTTTGGCAGAGGATTTTTCCCAGCGCAGGTCCTCCGTGTCCGCAGGACTAGAGGCGGTGGGAGGTAGGGCAGTGTGTTACTGACTCGAATTCCAGCTCTGTTTGGCCTTGTGCGAATGGCTTCCCAGTCTGAGCCTCGGTTTCCTGTGCAATGCAGATGAGTAGCACCTAGGTCCCCAAGTCGCAGTGAGAATGAGCTAGTTGATGGACCTGAGCCTCTTAGATAGTGCCCGGTGAGGCTTGGCTCTGCACCAGCCGGGGCTGACCTGGGTCTCCTCCCCTCTACCCAGCGCCCAGCCCCTCCTGTAACGGCTTTGACAGCACCCTTTCGAGGCCCTGCCGAGTGCCCCTGGGAAAGGAGGTCTGTTTCATCGCCACCGTTCGCCTGGCAACACCACAATTCTTAAAGGCAAGTACCTGGAGAGAATTTATCATGCGGAAAAAGTGCCACCGAGTCCCAGAGCATGATGGGTAATTCATTGTCTTTCTGGGAAAGAATAAGATTTCAACGAGCTTGTCACTGACTCTGAGAATGTTAAATGCCTGATTTCTGTGTGGTGACAGCCCCACAAGCTCTTTCCCCGAACTTCAGATCCTGAGAGCCATTTTGTTTGCTCAGCAGCCTACAGAGATGCTCTTCTAGAGCTCTGTAGACCTTCCTACCCTCACACTGACATTGACATGCTCAGGGCAGGCAAAGGTAAACACTGAGTCAAATTGAGGGCTGGTCTCTTATCTATGATTGCTTTCACATCAATGGCATGAATGTTGAGTTAAATTAGTAATTCAAATTCAGATGAAAAGCCGTTTTCCGCATGTTTACCGCATCTAGATAATAGGAAGGGAGTGGTGTGACATTTTGGCTCTTAGGTATTTTTCCCCAGCTTGTGAAATAAATTTAGCAACGGCTAATACCAGAATTCGCTGCGGATGAGGAGCTGCAGTCCAACACAACGTGAAGACTTGCTCTAAATGATTTTAACTTCTGTTGCTGGCTGGCCCTGCCTCCTTGAACGAAACGGGGCTGAGCAGCTGGCACCCCGAGTAATATTTTTCTCCCTTTAAATACAGGAAATGTGCATCGTTGACGAACCTTTAGAGGAATTCACTTCAAGGCATAGCTTGGAATGGAAATTTTTATTTCTGGATCACAGGTTTGTGAAAAGAAAAACATATTTGGGTTGGGTGCTTTTCAAGTGCTTGTTTCCATGAGCCAGGCTCTCCTTGGGAGAGGAAGGTCAGGCCTGGTCCCTACAAGAAGGGCCCTCCGGTGGTGGGAAAAGTGCTTCCCAGCCAAGGGGCAGTAGGTTTCCCTCAACTGCATTTGCCCCATCTGTGGAAATGGGTTTGGGTCAGAGCATCTCAGGAGAGCCAGGCATCACAGCCCAGGATGTCTTTGGGATACCCCCACCCCTTCCCCACTCAGGACCCTCTCTGGCTCCCATCAGGCCGGACCAGATGTGAGAAAAACTCTCATCTTATTTCTTTCAATACCCTTCTGTCCCTTTAGCCCAATCTTCTTTCTTTCTTGCGTAACATTTTTCACAGTTTAAGAACTAGAAATCTCCCCCTCCCGCCTTTTGATTTTTTGTTACACTTTGGGGTTGAGCTGACCCAATCTATAGCTGTTTTTAATTATTCAGTAGTGACAACATTTATGATTACTGGGGCCAGGTCAGGCCAAGGGAACTGGGTATCTAAATGCCAAACTATTTGAGCACTTTGGAAAACACAGCCTCTCCGGTTTTGACCATTGCAAAATTATTGTCCTGCCCTTCTTCTCGAGCAATGAGGCCCCCGGGTTGATCATGACACACGCAAACCGCCCCTTCGTCGGCTCCCACGGCAAGCCCTGCGGTATTTCCTCTCTGATGAATGACCCCCGCTGTCCCCGGCAGAGCCCCTCCCATCATAGGATACCTGCCTTTTGAAGTTCTGGGAACCTCGGGCTATGACTACTACCACGTGGACGATCTAGAGCTCCTGGCCAGGTGCCACCAGCACCGTGAGTACCGCGCGCCAGCCCCAGCCTGAGGGCCCCCTGCGCTCTCCCCAGAGCCCCGACAGCAGGACTCATAGGCTCTGGAAGTCGGCTTATTACTTGGTTTCTTCTGAGGCAGAGGACTCTGTCTCCTCTGAGATGATCTAGGAGTCGGTGGAGGTCCTTGTCTGGATGCCCCCATGTTTTGCTTTCCCCTGGAATTGACTTTGGTCTGCCCGCTTCCACCCCCAGCCCCTTCCCAGCACCCCTCAGATATGCAAGCTATTTGATCTTCAGAAACGAAGGTGATTCTGCGTGGTGTGTTTTTCTAAGTTATGCAACATGTTTCAAAGACAAAATATCAAATTCAGCTAACTGTTCTTTAGTCAGCAGACATGCATGGGTCACAAATGACAGGTCAGATACTGAGCTAGGCCTGCAACAGAGAGGTGACCAGAATCTCCTTGCTGCCCTGCAGGAGCAAGATTTGATGGAAAAACACAAACAGTGACTTGATGGGATATTGGTGCATGGAAAGGGATGTGCATGGGGTATTGGGGGGCTAAGAGGAGGGTCCCTCACCCGGCTGGGGGAGGGGTCAGGGGAGGCTCTCCACCCTAACAAGGGGAATACGTTGGCAAAGGGATTCGGGGTGGGGGTGGGGTCGTGGTGTGGGGGAGGGGAAACCACAAGCACTTTGGGTTCTCACTTAGCAAGAGGGGTCAAGGAATCACCATTTAAACAATGTTTTTGGTGCCAAACTCTACCTTTGAGTAGGAACATTTGTAGTAATATTGACCTACGTATCCTACATTGCTTGACCACCAACACTGCATTTTGCTAGATGCCCCGTCTGTAAGGACCCATTGTAATGTTCTCTTTTCTGCTGCTGTTGTTAACACAAGAACAGGCTTGGATTCCATCAGGATCCGATGTTAGGTTAAGGCTCATCTTTAAAACATTAACCCTGGGGGACTTCCCTGGTGGTCCAGTGGTTAAGACTCCGAGCTGCCACTGCAAGGGGCAGGGGTTCGATCCCTGGTTAGGGAACTAAGATCCCACATGCTATGTGGCATGGCCAAAAAAAAAAAAAAAGGTAACCCCTTGCTTCTCAAAGGTGGTCCTCGAGCAGAGCATAGTATCAAAAGGAGTTTGCTAGATGTGTGGATTCTCAGGTTCCCCACCGCCAGGCCTATGGGATTAGAGCATCCATTTTAACAGGCTCTCCTAGCGTTCTGGGGGCCCATGAAATGGGAGACGCGCAGCTACCTCAAGCCTTTGGCCCCTTGTAACTCTTCTAAGGGAGAAAGGCCACCCTGGGTGTAGAACTACCTTCATTGTCTGAAGGTCCTGCCCCGTGACCGAGCATGACCTTGTCACTTTGTTGAGCCCCCACCCTGGGTCGCCTGGCATCCCTCCCCTCATATATCCAAGCCAGTGCCTTCCTTTTTTTTTTTTTTTTTGGCTCTAGAACATTTTATCAACAATTATGATAATCAGGCCTTCTAAAATGACCTCAAGAAATGAGTCTCCTGGGGAAACAGAGCAAGGGTTTTTGACAAGGGCGCACTATCCATTGAAGAGATTTTCTAAGCACCCAGGAAGACAGTAAACGATATGGTTCCTGCAAAATATCAGGAAAGTGTTTTCTGACTACTCTGGGATATATCTTAGGTTGTGTTGAGGAGAGCTGGCGGAGAGACTGAAGACATCTTGAGTTTAATAATCCAATTGGATCTTCCTGTGATTAACTTACTCAGTTGTCTCCCTGAGGCTCCAACTATCCCCTTAGCTACGTATTGGTACCATCTTCATTTAATAGTGTCTCAGGCTCAAAGAACTTTATACAAATATTATTTTTTTTGGTAGATTCCGTGCCTCCTTTTGTCACTTTAGTCTCCTAGTTCGGCTTTCTCCTGACCATTCGCATAAAGAGGAGCTGAATTCCAGGCACCGAGGCAATAAAACCCAGCTGCTTCTCTTCCCAGGACCCGTGGTCCAGCTTTCTGCCCTGCCGAGGCTTAAACCAGCAGCCTCCGGGTGTGCTGGGCACCCCCAGGGAAGCAAGAACAGACTTAACCGTAGGGGCTGCGTGGTGGGGCTGGGGTGAAAGGCACCTGTGGCGGATTCTCTGTGTAGAACCACGTAGACGGAGAGTGCACGGCGGACTGGCAGCCACAGGATCCGTCCAGCGGCTGCCAGCTGTCAGGTCTATTTTCGGTCCAGTTCTCCCAGCGTCGGGCTTGTCTTTCCCACGCTGGGCTCCTGCAGCTCCAGACACAGCTCCACCTGCAGCAGGAGGATGAGCACCAGGAGAGCCAGGGCTTCTCTTTAATTAAACTCCAGTTAGAGAATCTGCCCTGATTTAAGGCTCTCTTAAGCTTTTGAGCTTTGGGGAAAGCAGGCGGGTCATCCCTCCGTTGTTTCAGAATTCATTACCGTTTACCGTGACCTTGATAATGACTTAAAATCCATCACAGCTGGGGAGGTGACCAATGAGTGGCATTGTCTTTTTGAAAGCTGGCATTTTTAACAGTAACTCTGGGGCAAAAGGATCTTAACATTGTTGATAGGCCGACTCCATCTTCTGTTTGCAGTGATGCAGTTTGGCAAAGGGAAGTCATGTTGCTACCGGTTTCTGACCAAAGGCCAGCAGTGGATTTGGCTGCAGACTCACTACTACATCACCTACCACCAGTGGAACTCCAAGCCCGAGTTCATCGTGTGCACGCACTCAGTGGTCAGGTGCGGCCAGGGGGCTGGGAGGGCAGGCCAGGCCCCTGGCAGCTCTGTCAGAGTCCCAGAATCCTCAGTGGTCCCCGTTTCTGAGGAGTGAGCCCCAAGCTTGAATTCTTCAGTGGGGCCCAGGCGGTGCTCTGCAGTGAGCAGGATAATCCGACCCGCAGAGCTCAGCTCCCTTCCGGCTCCACACCCAGCCCTGTCCTCCCAGGGCTGAGGCTTCCTCCCAGGGTCCCGTCAGGCCCCTCTGAAAGCCTCATTGAGCTCTTGCAGGCGGCCAGGATGTTCCTTAGTAAGTTACTGCTTCAGTGACCTACTTACATATTTTCCCCTCATCTCCAGCCAGCCCCTAGCCTTCCCTTGTTGCTGTCTGAAGAAGAAAATTAAAATTTTTGCCTCTAAAAAACTCAAAAACATAGTCCCCTTTCTTTTGAACGCTTTAAAAATCCCCGCTGGCAAGCAAGGCAGAGTTGGTACAAAAGCCAGGCTGCCGGTGGGAAAGGGCTCCTGGCGGTTCCTTGGCCTCGGGGAGCCCCCAGCCCAGTGCGGGTGGGCGGGGCTTCCAAGGGAGGCGGCACATCCTGCATTTCCTAGACTCTGCTGTGTCGGGTCACAGTTCCCAAAGGTAAAGGAGAGATGCCATTTGGGTTTTTTTTTTCCCCAACTACAAAAATTTTAAGAACATAAATCAGTTTTAAACTGGTCTAAAGGAGAGCATTTGAGGAGAGCAAAGAAAGAAGGATTAGAAGCACTGCATTTTATATATACGCATAACAGATAGATGGCAGATAATAGATAGATAATAGATGGAGAGATACATATATATACCTACTACGCTATATGCATGTACGTAAGAGGTGGATGACTGATAGTAGATAAGGGATAGGTAGGTGGCTGGATAGATAGATGATGGATGGAGAGATAGATGATAGATAGATGGATAGGTAGATAATAGGTGGACAGATAGATAATAGATTAATAGATAGATGATAGATGATGGATAGATAGATGATAGATGGATAGATGACAGATAATAGATGATGGATAGATAATAGATTAATAGATAGATGACAGATAGATAAGAGATAGATAGATAGATAGATAGATAGATAGATAGATAGATAGAAGATGGATGGGTAGATACTATCCACACACACGCACACACGTAAATCCCTCTTCTTTAGAAAGTCAGGAAAGAGTAGAGATAAGAAACTCAGGTATCTCTTGGCCAGTGACCCTGGTCGTCACATTGCATGCCTGCTCTCAGAGACCTGCTCCTGGATTCCCAGCCAACCCTGGGTACTTCAGCAGCCAGTGGTTCCTGACTCCATGGCCAGTACTCCACTCCCCACTGCCTGGGCCTTTTCCAGAGGGTCCCTTTGCCCTCAAGGAAGGCTGCACATCGTCAGCACCTTGTTGCTCAGACTCTGCCCTGGACCCTGTTCTTCCTCTCCATCCTCTACCTCCCAGATCCCAGAGTGAGATTCTCAGAGAAAGTAGGGAGTGACCTAGTAAGTAAACGAGGTCACAAGCATTCCAGAGGCCCAAGAGCCACCGCCACTCCCCGAGGCCACTCGCCCAGGCTGCATCTCCACACACGAGGCAAAAACCACAGCTGGGTCACTGGCCATCACCACATCGAATTGATTTACCCCCCGCTGTTCAAAGATGGGCCCATAGACTAATCAGCGGTCTGGGTGTGTCTAGTTCTAGGTTTGGTCGAAAGAAAACTTCCAGTAGTTTTGTAGTCTGTAATTGTAGTCCGTGATTACTAAAAAAAAGTTATGTGTCACTTTCTCCTATACAGAGTCCAAGCTGAGTAGGTCTTAAGAAAGTCTTCTAATTATTTGAAGGTTCATCCTATAGGTGAAAATTCGTTTCTAAAGACAGTTATGTTTGGGGGTTTCAGGACGAGGTGGGTAGAGATCAGGGAAGGAGAAGGGAATAAAAGCATCCTGGAAAGGAAGATAAGTCTGAATGTCACAGTGGAAGTGACAGCAGTGGAATTTAGGCCCAGAAAGAAACTCCACCCTCAGACAAGTGAACGGGCTACCCTCCTTGCTAGGGGCTGTTCTGGGATGGGGTATCACGCAGGGGACCTGGCCATGTCACACAGCCCTCTTTGCTGGTGTCGTTCTGGAATGTCCCCCCACCAGCAGTGGTCTCTTGATTTCCTGAGCAGTTACGCGGAGGTCCGGGTGGAAAGGAGGCAGGAGCTGGCCCTGGAGGACCCGCTGCTGGAGACCGTCCACCCTTCGGCACTGAAGGTATTCTGATGCCCAGCAGAGGATAAAGGCAAAGTTGGACTAAGTAGACTCTTCCATGAATTGTGGTCATAAGAGCAGTCAAACTAAAAATGACAGGTCGTATTTATTGAGCTCTTGCTGTGTTCCCAGTACTCTTCAATGTGATTTTTGGGTACCCACTTATTTACTCCTTGTGAGGTTCCTGCGAGGCGGGCATTGTTACTGTCCTTTTTCTTCACATGAGGCAGAAGCACACGGAGGATGTAGCTAACGTGCCTGAGGCCACAGAGGCTGGGAATTCACAGAGCTGTGCGTGAAACAGCCTCTGGGCTCAAAGCGCGGTTTGGCGACTTTCCAGCCTTACAAGAGTGACTGTGCAGGCGGACCTCGGAGATACTGTGGGTTCCAGAGCACCCCAATAAAGCGAATATTGCAACAAAGAGAGTCACACAATTTTGGGGGATTTCCCAGTGCATATAAAAGATATGTTTGCACTATACTGTAGTCTATTAAGTGTGTAATAGTATTAGGATTTTAAAATTGTACATACATTAAGTTTAAAATAATTCATTGCTAAAAAATGCTAAGCATCATCTTACAAGGCAGCATTGCCACAAACCTTCAGTTTGTACAAAATCACACTCTCCACAAAGTGTGATACAGTGCAATGCAATAAAACGAGGTCTGCCTGCAATACATCCATTTTGTGTCTCTCCCGCAGATGAAAAGCTGGGGGTTATTCCATCGTCCCATTGAGGCAGGGAATAGTGTGAGTGCCCTGTCCTCCCTGTAGCCTAAGGCTGTTACTCTGTTTCCAAAAGAGCATCCCACAAGCACGCTGCCCATCGCACACCCTCCATGGCATCACTGGCAGGGTGTACTTTCCATTTCTGTGTCTGGGGTTCTGAGTTGACAGCCCTGTTTGAGCCAGCTTTGCATCAGGGAGCTCTGAGAGGCATGTGGAGGTATTTCTCTTCCCAAAGCCTTCCTCTCCCAACCTGAGTTCTCTGGCCCCCTCTGGCCAGGCAGTCCCGCCTCTGCTCCTGGCGTGTCAGACAACTCGACAGAAACTTGCAAATAGACCAGAGCCCTGTTTCTCAAAGGTCATTCTTCAGGCAGACACAAATGTTGGGAGGAAAAGAAAGCAAGAAAGGGAGTGCTGTATTTCATCAAAGCTAAGAAACCATCGATTGTAAGATCTACCATTATTTTATCTCCACGGAGAAACAGAAAATGCTGCCAATTTGTGAAGTCAGGATTTATCATTAGTTGAAGGACACATCCCAATTTCAGATATGTAAAAATGTGAGAGGGAAAGGGCCTCTTAGAACTGATGAAATATGGTTCAAGTTCCAGCCTACCCGTGACCTAGAATCCAGAGTCTCTGGCCAGAAACTGACACAGCAGTGGTGGTCCAACAAAAGCATCTCTGGCCCATCAAGAACTGAGTTGGGAAGACAGAGAAATCCCCTTTAAGGACCAGACAGCAAGTGCATCTTTAGTGAGCCTCCCCTGCTGGCAGGCTGTGTGGGGCTGGGTTGTACGGTGATTCATCACCAGCAGTGATGCGACACCTCTGTCATTGTTTATGGACTTGTTTATTACCCAGCTCTGTCACATTAATGCATCATGTACCACATCCAAGGATGGAATTAAGCTGTTAATGGGCAGGTGTTAGACATACCATACATCACAGCTGAAGATCAGGTAGAGTGTTTATCATCCAGTCAGAAATTGAATATTGAGGTTTCTGAGCCTTTGGGAATATTAGAGCCCAACAGAACTTCTCATCAACATGCACTTATGTATAAATACACAAATACAATCTGAGGCTGCCAGATTAAGAAGCTCCTTTTAAAGGAAAAGCTCCAGGACCATGCTTTTCAAACTGTCAGTGGTAATGGACCATTTGGTTTTTTAATTTCAAACCTGTCACTGATGGACGATTTTTAAAAACGCAAATTCCCCCGCTTGGATGGGATGTTTCTCAGCTCTGACTCTCACTTCCTGTACTTCTCTGCTGACCAGGAGCACACAGTTTGCCAACAGCCTGGTCCAGGGACCCCGCTTTCAGGGGTGTGATCTCAGGGAGACTCTGTGAACAAGCAACAGGGTCTCAAAATGGACAGTTAGCACAGCAAACCCAGGCAACATCCTGCGTTTCTGTTTTGCACAAAGGCCTGTAGGTCTTGTAGCAATCATCTCAGCCCTACTAGGGCACACGCAGCATCCACCCTCACTGGAGCCATGATTCAAAAGACAGAACAGCCGCATAGACTCACTCACAGGGATTTAAGACCTGAGACCAGGGGACACCAGCCTGTCCAAGCAGCCCAGGAATCTCACCATCCTTCTGAGACCAGATAGAAGCCTAGCTCAGGCGAGTAATCATTTTGTTTCTTCTTTAGCTTAAAAATCATTATAGGGACTTCCCTGGTGGCGCAGTGATTAAGAATCCACCTGCTAATGAAGGGAACGCGGGTTCGATCCCTGGTGTGGGAAAATCCCACATGCCGCAGAGTAACTAAGCCCATGCGCCGCAGCTACGGAGCCTGCATGCCACAACTACTGAAACCCTCACACCTAGAGCCCATGCTCCACAAGATAAGCCACCGCAATGAGAAGCCCACACATCACAACAAAGTGTAGCCCCAACTCGGCACAACTAAAGAAAGCCCACACGCAGCAATGAAGACCCAACACAGTCAAATAAATAAATAAATAATTTTTTTTTTAAATCTTTAAAAAAAATCGTTATAATCCCTGTTTTCTTAGGCTTATGACACCTAAGGCAATGCAGGATGGAAAGATGGTTCCTCAGGGTTGGAAAGTCACAGCTGCTTTCTCTTCATTCTATGCTCAAGGCAGAGGCATCCTGGGGGCCTAGCATCAGTTGGGATCCAGGGGTCAAGAATCAGAGATCATTGGCCCTTTGCCTATTCTCCATGCTGGGGCCCTGTGGTTGCAGAGGAAGAGCAGTGGGGAGACAGCGTCCAGAAGGATCCAAAGGCATTTGTTTCATTGGAGTATTAATAATCTGGTACCACCAGCAACCTTGTTTCTAGAACCTGCCTCTCCACCCCTGTCTGGGAAAGCCAAGATTCTGGGCATGAGTGACGATTTTAAGGAAAAAACAAAATGCTAAGTCACTTATGAAAATCTAAAATATCAAAAAAAAGATGAGAAAGTATAATAAACACCAGTGGAGTCTACCAGCCTCTCCTTCAAAATTTCCTAAATATTTAGAGGACAACTGAAGTCACATAATTCATTGCCATGATCTTGATGCTGAAATGTTGACTCTGTGTGTGTGTGTGTGTGTTTCAGGACAAGGACTCCAGCCTGGAACCTCAGCAGCACTTTAATGCACTCGACGTGGGCACCTCGGGCCTTAACACCAGCCACTCACCATCGGCATCCTCAAGAAGTTCCCACAAATCCTCGCGTACAGCCATATCAGAGCCCACCTGTGAGTGTGACTCCTCGGAGGGAGGGGGTGGGCACCTGTCGGGCCAGGGTGGTGGGGGGTGCATATAGGGTCCCACGAGGAGCCCCACAGCTGAGGAGGAGCAGGACAGTCGTGCTATGAAGCAGTCTTGCCTTCTCTCCCACTGACTTCCTCCCTCCCCCTCCCCCACGCCCCCACCCCGACCCCAGCTCCACGCTCTGCTTCCTCCACCGCAGCACAAAGCGAACATAAAGCAGGTGACATGCAGACCTGGTGAGGTGTGTGATCAGGCAGGTGGTGAACATAAAGCTCATGGACGCTCTACTGTCATCTGCCTGCTCCCAGGTGACGCTGGAGGCTGGCCCAACCTCCGTGGTTCTCGTAACCACCTCCACTCCTGCTGGGCTTCCTTTATCAGATTCCAACCAGGCCCGTGTTTCATTGCGCACCTCGGTCACTGTTCCCCTCATTTGATAAGAAAGCTGTTAAGTGTGTGCAAGTCTGAAAGGTGATGTGTTTCTTGCAGCCACTCCGAGCAAGCTGAGGGCAGAGGCCAGCACCACAGCTTTGCCAAGATCGGCCCAAGAGCTCCCCGCATCAGGGCTCAGCCAGGCAGCCACGATGCCGGTATGTACGTGACCCCAGACTTCTCACCCAGGCTGTGCTGCACCATCACAGGGACCTGCAAGGCTGCAGAACTGTGTGCTGCATCTTCCCAGAGAACCAACTGTGCTTAGAGATGGTGGGTGGCAGGCGGGGGTGGGAAGCTAAGTAGCTTAATTGGCAACAAGTTTGAAACATTTTTATTCCAAAATTAACATGGATGTATAGCCATAGAATGCGAAATCCAAAGGAGTTTTAAAGATAAAGCTCAAAACTTCAAACCTGGGGTCACACCCCCAGGGCCTCTTGGGGTACATGATTAGGACTTTCCTGTTTAAGTACCATTTCTCTCCAGTGCAAATGTCTGAGGAGCTTGATGTCAACAAAAATGTCCCTTTGCATATATCGGGCAGTGTCCCTCATATATGCCAGGCCTCTCCAGAACATCAGGAAACACATGGCCTCCTGAAAGCACACCAGTAGGATGCAAAGTCACTGATGTACCTACCACGCTCCCGTTGTCCATCACCATGGAACAAACCACACCAAACTCAGTGGCATAAAGCAACAATCATTTTCCATGTTCACGGATTCTGGGTCAGGAATTCAGAAAAGACACAGCTGGGGTGACTCCTCTCTGCTGCCTCGTGTGGGAGGCCTCTCCTGTCGGGGCTGGGAGGTCCACATCTCTGGTGTGTCTGCATCCCTGGCTGATGGCTGGGCGCAGCTGAGAACATCCTCTGTTGACTTGCATGGGCCTTTCCGTACCATCCTCCCAGGCTGGCTCCTGAGTTCCAAGAGGAAATATCTGCAGAGGGACTTCTCATGAGAGCCAGGCAGAAGTGCATGGCTTTCCATGACCTTGCCTTAAATGTCCCACAGTGTCGCCTCCACCATCCCTCTTGGGCAAAGCAGTCACAAGCTCACCCACAGAGAGGGACATAGACCTCTCTCTCAATGGGAAAAGTGTCCCCAAATTTTAGGGGCCACATCCACATAGTTGCCAAGTACCTCCTACCCGTCCATCACGGACCCTTTGGAGACGGGAATGAGGTGTCCTTTTCCTTCTTGCCATCACTGTAGAAGTTACGCCCACCCTGCTGGAAAGCTTGGGCAACACATTCTATTTTCAAATAGAACATGATAAAGACCATTTTCTTTGTCTGCAACCACCTTCTGACGTGCTTGTGGGCTGTGACGGCCGTTCTTCCGCTGTTGGCTGTCCGCACAACTCTCTCTGCCACTGTTGGTGGCACAGTTCTGTCCCAGCTGTGCAAGGGAACAAAACTGGGGGAACCAGAACCAGTCCCTGGGATTCTCACTCAAAGCAGGTCTCCTGGTGCCTCTGCTCCCCATGTTGTTCTAGGGACAACTTGCCATTGGGACTGCTTTTTATAGTCCCCAGGGCCTGGGGCAGCTTTGGGGTCACTTCAGAAGAATCTTCTTACTTTTGTTTTTAAAGCTCTCAAGAGCCTCACGAAGCCGGGGGCTGCATTTCTTGTTTCTACACATTGTCCCTCAACCCCCAGCCCCCTGCCCACTGAGTGATTGGGGCACAAGGTCTGGGACTCAGCGAACCTTGCAGGACTCTCTCCACCAGATTGCAGGCAGAGTCGGGTGAAATTGCCGCTGCATTCACTCCCTGGGTGAGTCAGCAGATAGAGACGTGCAGGACGCGTCTGTCCCTCTGCATTTTGCATTAAGCAGAAAGGTGGTGCAGAGCGACATTGGTTACGAGTCCCCATTCCTTCTGCTGGACAACACAGCTACGAAAGTATCAATTTGGGAGAGAAGCAACCAAATCCACCAAGAATGGAGCGTAGAACAGGAGGCACGGGTGGGTGCCGTGGAGATGCCCAGCTCCTGCCAGCGGCAGCGGCCCTGCAGAGAGCACCGTGGTGGGAGGCTTCCGGCCCGAGTGCCCCCGGGGCTCCGCGCCCTCCACCAGCCATGGGTCACCTCTGACTCCATGCCCTGCAAGGGCAGCAGCTTGCGATTCCACCTTTCTCCAGGGAACATATACCTTCCAGAAGTAAGCGATCCACTCTAGGGCAGAAGGGCCTCTTTGAAGCCAGAGAACCCAGCCAGCTGAGAGACAGCGCCCTGTCCTTTGTGTACCGGCCCAGATGCTGTGTTTGTCAGCAAAGCCCCTCTCCCTCCCCCAGGCTCCCCTGCCTGCCCCAGCACCCTGTGACCTCGCACAGCAGCTCCTGCCTCAGACCATCTTGCAGAGCCCACCTGCCCCCGTGGCACAGGTGAGTCTGGGACTCAGGGCAAGGGACGCCCCCGGGGCGGCACTTCCCTGAGACAGGATGCTAGAGTCCTCTGGAGAGTGTGGGTGCACTGGTGCCGATGTACAGGCTTGACACCAAGTCCCCCCAAACGGGACTGTTTCTCCCCACCTGCAGGTGGGGCGTGTGAAGCTGTGGACATCGCTCCTCCCCCGTCCTTTCCCGCCATTGTCCCCTCCATCCATCATCCTCCCATTGATCTCCTCCAGCGTCTGTTTCTCAGTCCTTTTAACAATCTTTCTTCATCTCTCTGCCACTTTTCCGTGTTCCTCTCATTTTTCATGGCTCCTAATTGGCCACGATAGTTTAGAAAAGGTCTGAAGGAAGCCAAATGTCATAGGAAGACTTTGCAAGGATTTAAAAGCTCTGAGTCCAGTATTATAAATACCACATTTTAAAAATAAAGGGTCAGGGCTTTGCTGAGTAATTTCTTCCTTGTCTCAGCAACGTTCAGCGAGTTACTATTTGGGTCAGTTAGGGCGTGAGTGTGAAGGATGCAGAGCTGCTTGTGACACAGCCCTCGCTTCTGGACTCGGAGTTCACAGAGCGAGCTGGACATGTAAACAGAGGAACCACCATGGCAGGGTGTGTGTTTTTATAGAACCAGTAAGAAAATATTCTGCCTACAGAAGTTCAAGAGCAGTTGAGCTGACTGGCCAGACCTCCGATTTCAGTTCTTTTATGAGATATTGAATTTGCCCCCTCTCTGGTCACAAGGGGGTCCCAGGGGCAGTTCACCAAGATGTGTCCCTGGCCACACACTTGCCAAAGTGTGGACTTCTGTCTTGCTGCAAATCCGTCACCACTGATGAAAACCTTTTCGGAACATACGTCCATCCATTAGCAGTAGCCTCATGTTTTCCTGGAATAAGAAAGACACATGCTGCTAGCACATGCTTCTTGCCTGAGTTAAGCTTAAGTAAGGACGTAAAACCTACCCAGCCAGTTGGCTGTCTCAAATGATGTACGAGGGTGAGTCAAAAATTATCTGCACTCTGGCTGTAGAATTTATTTTTATTCACTTTTAGATAAGACAAGTACATCATTTTTTGACATAATCTCCTTGCTTTTCAATACACTTTGTCCATCTGTCAACAAGCTTTCCTATTTCCTCATTAAAAAGTGTTTCAGGCTGAGCTGCGAGCCACGAATGCACCACTGTCTTCACTTCTTCATCAGAAGTGAATCTTCGTCCTCGTAGGGCTGCTTTCAGCAGACCAAACAGGTGAAGATACGATGGAGCAAGATCAGAACTATAGGGAGGATGCTTTAACACCTCAAAATGAAGTTTTTGCAGAGTGTTGACAGTGTGGGCAGAAGTGTGTGTATGTGCACACCCTCAGACCACAAAAAACGAATCACTGCACGCTGCACCGCAGTTACAAATGAACTGATGTAACACATTCACACCCGCACAGCAGTGACTGGGGAGACAGCAGCCTTGAACAGAAAGCACTGATAAGACAGTGCAGCCAACAGAAGTTTTACTATAACTGGAGTGCGGGTAATTTTTGACTCACCCTCGTATGTTCATCCTCATTAGGAAAAAAAAGAAAAAGAATTTTTTTTCCTCTTCAAATTTCCAAGGCACATTTGGTAGAAAATGAGTAACTTCTTCAATCCAAAGCCCCATGAAATGAGAATTCCTTCAACTTGTGGGTCTTGCATTGTAAAGAATGCCTTTGTTTTATAATAAGTCATGGTGTGATAAAGGCCCTTTTGGAATTCTAATTTTTCATATGTTGAACCTAATTTTTTTTGAACCTAATTTTAATTAGCAGTAACAGTTCTTAGTCTCTTAGGCAGATTATACTTAATAATAACTGTATTTTTTTTATTGGACTATAGTTGATTTACAATATGTGGTTTTTCTGTGTGTGGTTTTTTGTTTGTTTTTTGTCTGCATTGGGTCTTCGTTGCTGCACGTGAGCTTTCTCTAGTTTCAGCAAGCGGAGGTTACTCTTCATTGAGGTTCGAGGGCTTCTCTTTGCGGTGGCTTCTCTTGTTGTGGAGCACGAGCTCTAGGCATGTGGGCTTCAGTAGTTGTGGCTCACAGGCTCTAGAGTGCAGGCTCAGTAGTTGTGGCTCTCAGGCTTTGTTGCTCCAGGACATGTGGGATATTCCTGGAGCAGGGATCAAACCTGTGTCCCCTGCATTGGCAGGCGGATTCTTAACCACTGCCCCACCAGGGAAGTCCCAATGTTGTGTTAGTTTTTACCGTACAGCAAAGTGAATCAGCTATATGTATACATATATCCCCTCTTTTTTTGGATTTCCTCCCCATTTAGGTCACCACAGAGCATTGAGTAGAGTTCCCTGTGCTATACAGCAGGTTCTCATTAGTTATCTTCTTTATGCATAGTATCAAGTGTATATATATGTCAATCCCCACCCCTCCTTTTCCCCTTGGTATCCATACATTTGCATTCTATTTCTGCTTTGCGAATAAGATCATCTCTACCATTTTGTTAGATTCCACATATATGAGTTAGTATATAATATTTGTTTTTCTCTTTCTGACTTATTTACTCTGTATGACAGTCTCTGGGTCCATCCACATCTCTGCAAATGGCCCAATTTTGTTCTTTTTTTACAGCCGAGTAATACTTCATTGTATATACGTATCACATCTTCTTTATCCATTCCTCTGTTGATGCACATTTAGGTTGCTTCCATGTCCTGGCTATTGTAAACAGTGCTGCAGTGAATAATAACTATATTCTTTATGATGTTCTTGTGTAATGCTGCCCTTTCAAGTCAGATAGTGCTTCTCATACCTACTCATGTGAAATAACGGTATGCTACAATTCTCTCTCTCTCCCCTCACTGGTTATCACTGTGGTGCCCTATCCTGGGAGGGGGACAAAAATAAAATCCAAACTCTGGGAAGTGGTTATCTGGGTAAGTGATGGTTTTGCTTTATAGTGTGTTGCTAACGTGTCTCTAAGTTAGGGTAGGCCTCTTTATCAAAAAGGCCACGATCAAGAATATAGCAAGAGACTCATGCTTGGGTGTCCTGGAATGCCTTATGAAAATAAGAATAATACTAGAAGTAACTAATACTCATGAAGCTCCGTGCTGGCCCCTGGCTGACCACCTCACTGTTTCCCTTGGGAGCCGATGGGCAGCCCGGAGCGTCTTCCCCTGGATGTGGATGTCATAGCCTGAACAGTCTCCAGACTTTATAGAACCCAGCACAGAAACTTTTGTCTTTTGTTATTTTAATTGAATGCCTGATATAGCTCTTCTTTCTCAATCGAATTCTCTTTCAAAATCCCAGCTGCTGCTTTGATGAGTGAGATTCTAATTGAGACTTTTGTGATATGGTCTAGTATAGCATAGGTTTTTTGTTTTTTTGGTTTTTGGCGGCGGGGGGTTTTGGCTGCATTGGGTCTTCGTTGCTGTGCGCAGGTTTTCTCTAGGTGTGGAGAGCAGGGACTACTCTTCGTTGCAGTGCATGGGCTTCTCACTGTGGTGGCTTCTCTTGCTGCAGAGCACAGGCTCTCGGCATGCGGGCTTCAGTAGTTGTGGCGCATGGACGTAGTTGTTCTGAGGCAGGTGGGATCTTCCTGGACCAGGAATCAAACCCGTGTCACCTACATCAGCAGGTGGATTCTTATCCACTTTAGCGCAGGTTTTTTTTTTTTTTTAAATAAATTTATTTATTTATTATTTTACTAGCTGCGTTGGGTCTTCATTCTGCGTGCGGGCTTTCTCTAGTTTCAGCGAGTGGGGGCTACTCTTCATTGCAGAGCACGGGCTCTAGGCACGTGGGCTTCAGTAGTTGTGGCTCTCGGGCTCTAGAGCACAGGATCAGTAGTTGTGGCGCATGGGCTTTGTTGCTCCGCAGCATGTGGGATCTTCCCTGACCAGGGCTCGAACCCATGTCCTCTGCATTGGCAGGCGGGTTCTTAACCACTGAGCCACCAGGGAAGCCCTAGCGCAGGTATTTTTAAATGCATGTTTCGCAGCAGAATTTTTTTAATCAACATTTTTTCTTGATTTACAAATGTGTTAATTTCTGCTGTAAAGCAAAGTGATTCACTTATACAAACATATACATCGTTTTGTATACCTGGCGTAGTGGGCAGGTGTTGCTGGCAAAACCTCTTGGCCACCCCCGCTTCCTGAGATTCTGGGTTCACACTGCAGCCCCACCTCGCTCTGGACCTGGAGCAAGTCACAACCTTTCTTCATGGCGTGGGTGTGTGGCAGAAAGGTACAGCGTCCTGCTCTGCTGGTTTGGGGTGGCAGCTGGCAAGAGTGGGTCTTCACAAGTGGCAGCACCTGCCACCTTATTCTTCCTGGTTCTTTTTCTTATTATTCTGTTGTTCCAAAAATGCAGTCAGTGATTCCATTCTCTGGTTTATCCTTCCTGTATTCTAACCTCTCCCTATCTCCCTGCATTTCCATTGATGGGAGGTCAGAGGGCAGAAAGGAAAAGAGACAGTCTCTGGAGGTGTTTGTCAAACACAATGTGCAGGGGCTTCCCTGGTGGCGCAGTGGTTGAGAATCCGCCTGTCCATGCGGGGGACACGGGTTCGATCCCTGGGCCGGGAAGATCCCACATGCCACGGAGCAGCTAAGCCCGTGCACCACAACTGCTGAGCCTGTGAGCCACAACTATTGAGCCCACGTGCCACAATTACTGAAGCCCATGTGCCTAGAGCCCATGCTCTGCAGCAAGAGAAGCCACCGCAATGAGAAGCCCATGCACCGCAACAAAAGAGCAGCCCCCACTCACCGCGACCAGAGAAAGCCCATGCGCAGCAACGGAGACCCAACACAGCCAATAAGTTAATTAATTAATTAATTTTAAAAAACACAATGGGCAAGAAACAGATTGTTGGGATGGAAACTGAGAGAATGCAGGAAGAAAAAAAAACAAGGAGGGGGAGGGAGAGGAGGAGGGGGATGGGGTAGACAAAGAAAAGAGCAGAAGCCCAGCCCAGCAAACTCACTTTCCTCAATAAGCAGGAGTCACCAATGGCCCCAAATTGCCCAGAGCTGGGCAGGCAGCACAAGGAGTGTCAGCTTCACCTCCCGTCTCATGATCCTTCCTGCCCACCCCCCACCCCCCACACACACACACATGTTTTCTGCAAGCAAAGAACCTTGTGTCAAGGTAGACAGGTGACACAGGGCAGAGATCACCCGGGACATCTTCCTAAAGCCAGCCTCTGTCCCAGGAAGGAGTCACGTGGTGGGAGGAAGGGTTAGGGTTCTTGCACGCAACAGATGTCAGTGCTCCTCCTGCATGGTCATCTCCGCCAGCAGAACCCTTGGGGTGCACGTACAGTGATCGTACTGCTTGTCTCCTTAGTTCTTTTTTACCCAGATTTCCAAGAAGTGCAGGGGCAGCCTGCAAGTGAGCCTGGGGAAGGGAGGGAGAGTGATGAGGCTTCCGTGGCCCCAGAAAGGTTTAGAGTACCATCAATTCCAAGCTTGGGACTTCCCTGGTGGTCCAGGGGTTGGGACTCCACGCTTGTTTGTGAATTGTTCCAGAAGAGCCCTGATCAGTTTTAGGATAATGATAGGACCCAAAATTGCATGTGAAGCTGTCACATACAAATCATCATGCCCTAGATAAGTGAAAAAAGGGAGGCGGGCTCTCCAATGCCCTGCTTTTTTTTTTTTTTGAGATATAGTTTGTGTACAATACTATATGTTACAGGTTTATAACATAGTGAGTCACAATTTTTAAATGTTACATTCTATTTATAGTTATTGTACAATATTGGCTGTATTCCCTTTGTTGTACAATATATCACTGTAGCTTCTTTATTTTATACTATGATAGTTTATACCTTTTACTCCTCTATCCCTATCTTCCCCCCCCACCCCTTCCCTTTCCCCACTGGTAACCACTAGTTCCCTATATCTGTGAGTCTGTTTCCTTTTTGTTATATTCACGCGTTTGTTTTATTTTTTTAGATTCCACATGTAAGTGATCTCATATAGTATTTGTCTTTCTCTGATTTATTTTCACTTAGCTTAATACCCTCCAAGTCCATCCATGTTGTTGCAAATTCTCGTGCCCTGCTTTTGACATTCCTCTCCAAAACCATTTGTCAATCTAACCAAATTTGGAATATCAGTTTGTAAGCACTGCACTGCTTACAAAATCATGTCCTGATTCTGTGGCCCTCCCAGACTACAGTGCAATAAATTAGACCTGCAGGTTCCCATGGGCCTAAGAAACGCTCACAGGGGGGCGGAGTGCAGGGTGGGGCGGGCCACCCAGTCCTCATCCAGAACCCCTGCTCCCCGGCAAGCTGCCCATCAGTGGGTCACTCATCGCAGCAGTGGGTCAGGGATACTGCAAAGGGCGGGTTAGGAATCGGAAAGGAAAGTGCCCAGGGCCACTCAGACCAGCAGTAACATCTGTCTGCAAAGCTGAAATAACTCTTTCACTGGGTTCTGTGTTTTGACCCCACCTTCAAGTTTTCAGCACAGCTCAGCATGTTCCAGACCATCAAAGACCAGCTGGAGCAGCGGACGCGGATCCTGCAAGCCAACATCCGGTGGCAGCAGGAAGAGCTCCACAAGATCCAGGAGCAGCTCTGCCTGGTCCAGGACTCCAACGTCCAGGTGATGCCCCTTCCCCGGCCAGTGGTGCGACGGGCTCTGTCCTCCCTGCCGCTCTGTGATGTGTCCTTATCCACCCTTCCAGGGCAGGCAGGACTTTCTCCAGAGTTCTCTGTGCTGCTTTATTGAATCCTGCCTACTAAATATATCGAAACCTCCACCAATGAAGTGTGAGGAATGAATCCCACCTCCTCCATCCCCAGCTCCAGGCCAAACATGAAATTCACATGACATCCTTTTCACTCACTGCTCACTCTGTTGGGCACGTGTTTCCTGTGTCACATGCCCTTTCTTTCATGTGTTTGGTGGTTGGTCACCCTGCAGTGAGGCCAGCCTCCTTCCTATGGGGTTCTGAACTCCCAGCCACCTATGTACTGCTTTCCAAGTACGCAGCCCAGGCTGCTCACAGAGAGGTAGAAGTGGGTCCACTCTTTCCTCTCATCCAAAGCACGAATAGAGGGAGATAACGGAAAAGATCTGTGCAACCTGCCCCCTGCGAGGGAGAGGCCGAGGAGCTGGGGGCTGGAGGTCAGCACCCTGGCACCCCAGGCCACCCCACTGCAGCATAGCAGCTGGGGCACTCGGCCTGCTCTGACAGCAGCTGCTTTTAACTGTGACCCCGCCCCACCCCGACCCCCAGACGTCACGCCTTTGAATCCTTTTGAGAGGTTCTTTTTGGAGGAAAAACTTTATATATTGGATCTCTTTAAAGGATAAATTATGTTTGCCAAGATTCACTTAAATCAGTCTAGGACTATTTTTCTTCCAAAGTGCATTCTTTGGACCCAGCATTTGATTGTAAATGTAGCCGACCTTGGAGTCTGCCCTGAGAGAGGTGAGTACTGGCACCCTCTTAGGGGAGACAGAGGAAGCAGAAGAGGCCCCTGGGGAAAATGGCTGGAGCACTTGCCCTGTCGCCCCCTCCCCTCCATTCACACAGATCCTCCTGTGAGCACAATAATATCTGGGTGCAGCCCTGAGCTGAGATGGACGCAGGATGGTGCAGAGCTGTTGGGCAGCCTGGATACGCCTAGAGCAGGTCATCCTGCCTCCCTGGGCCCCCACAGGTATTCCCAGCTGCAGGCTTTCCAGATGCTCAGGGCTCCCACGCAGGCCTCTCTGCCCAGCCGGGCCCCTCTGATCCCTTAAGGCAGAGGAGCCTGGTCAGTTGCGGTGTGCCTGCGCAGTGTCCCTGGGCCACCCAGCCCCGCCCACAGCCCTGCACCCCGCCCACCCCTCAGCACCTCCAAATTGCCGAGGGACAAGAGTGCAGCATGTCTGTGCAAACACATGGAGTCATCAAGGTGTCAGTCCCTTGTTACTCGTTCTTTCCGGGCGGTCGTATTTTCTCACTGATCCAGGGTCCGGGATGGCTAGAACTCCTGACTCCAATTATTTAAAGGGACTTTTTACAGTAACAGGAAGGGGGCATTGAGCCAGAAACTGCCAAAAGCCAGGTAGGCGGACGAACACCCGCCTCAGAGCCGGGACTTTTCTATTTTCAGTGTTAAAGCGGAACTCTAAAATAACAGGGACGCGAGGCTATACCTCACAGGGCATGAAGGGTTATTATTTTTCTTCCTCCTGACAGTGCATTTGCTTGACCCCCAAAGTCTAGCACCTGGGCTTTGTAAGGGATGACGTGGGAACCAGGCCTCCAGGGTGTTCCTCCCCTGATTTGTTCCCTGTGACCTTATCTTTGCAGTGGAATTTTCCAATGAACTTGGAAATCCACAGACAGTCAAACCAGAGAACGATTCCTCAAGGACTCTTTCTTCATGTATTTTTGCAAGTTTAAGGATTTAAAGAAATACGTTCCAAAATGTTTAGCCAAAATGTGGTGTTTAAAAAAAAAAAACATGTGAGTCAAGCATAAAAGATAAGCAGGTAAAAATTGCTCCACTCCTTCCCCAGAAAAGTGGGAAGATAGATTAAAAAAGAGCAAAGCATTGATAATTGCTGAAGCCTAGGGTTGACACATGGGGTTTCATTATACAATGTGTATTTTCTGTATTTCTGAAACATCCCGTAATAATAAGTATTTGTAAAGCTAAGCAGATAAGAATAATGAAAAAACACATGTGAACGTAGGATTGGTTTGCTCTGGAAAATTAGATGCATTTTTTTTCCTCTGATGACTTTTCCCACTTGAATTAGGAAACTGTTTTTCTCATGCTTTCTATGAAACGGACCCCAGAGCGCTGTTAAGAAGACATCTTCTTAAAACATACAATTCTCCTTTACTGTCACTAAAGCAGAGGCGAGGATGGGCACAGTAGCAAATCTCCCCCCACCCCAAAGTCCTTTATCCCAACTTCAGCGGACTTTCCTACCTATTCCATTGGCTCCGAGCTTTCATTGAGACTGTGTGCGTGAGATGCTTGCTAAGTATAATTTTTTTCCAAAAAAGATTGGGTTATGATGGAGAGGTTCACAGGCTGTTACGTTTGCACCTAGATGTGGTCATGAAGGGCACTACGTAAAGAGCTGTTCTGCTGGAAAGCTGTCACCCCCTGTGTCTGTGGGAGCCTGCTTTTTTTTTTTTTTAATTGGAATATAATTGCTTTACACTCTCGTACTCAGTTTTTGAGGTACACCAAGGTCAATCATCTGTATTTATATTTAATTTATTTTTTTATTTTTTTATTTTTTTTAAATTTAATTTATTTATTTATTATTTTTGGGGGGGTACACCAAGTTCAATCATCTGTTTTTATACACATATCCCCGTATTCCCTCCCTTCCTTGACTCCCCCCTCGAGTCCCCCCCACCCTCCCCGCCTCAGTCCTCTAAGGCATCTTCCATCCTCGAGTTGGACTCCCTTTGTTATACAACAACTTCCCACTGACTATCTACTTTACAGTTGGTAGTATATATATGTCTGTGCTACTCTCTCGCTTCGTCTCAGCTTCCCCTTCACCCTATATTTAATTTATTTTTGAGAGCATTCGTGCCCTCTACTGGTGACTCAAAGAAATACTGAGAAGAACATCAGTGACAATGGCAAATGTGTTCTTTGGTTCTTTCATCCATCCTTTAATCCATCCATCCATCCTTCCACCCTTCCTTCCATCTCTCTGTCCACCTCTCTATCCATCCATCCACCCACCATCCATCCACCCTCCATCCACCCATCTGGCAGACACCCATTAGGTATCAGGCACTTGGTTAGGTACTGCGGGGATACAGAGATACACAGGACACGGTTTCTGTCCTCAGAGAGCATACATCAGTGGGACAGAGTAGCAGACCAAGCAGTCTCTGCTATAACACAAACATAAACAGTTTCCCTTCTTTGAGCAAAAGCTTAATTTGTTGATTCATTTATTTATTCTATTCATTCATTTCTCATTCATTCATTCATTCCTTTGCCCAAAGAGGCAAAGGAGCAAACGGAGCTCCTTTTTTTTTTTAATATTTATCTTTGGCTGTGTTGGGTCTTCATTGCTGCCTGCAGGCTTTCTCTAGTGGTGGCGAGCAGGGGCTACTCTTTGTTGTGGTGCATGGGCTTCTTAGTGCAGTGGCATCTCTTGTTGCAGCACGCAGGCCCTAGAGCGCGTGGACTTCAGTAGTGGTGGCTCATGGGCTCTAGAGCGCAGGCTCAGTAGTTGTGGTGCACAGGCTTAGTTGCTGTGCGGTATGTGGGATCTTCCCAGACCAGGGATCAAACCCATGTCCCCTGCATTGACAAGCAGATTCTTAACCACTGCGCCACCAGGGAAGTCCCAGGAGCTCCTTCTCTATTTTAAATATTATCATTATTATCTGACATTTATTGAGCACTTAGTATTATGCCTCAGCATAAATCCCATTTACTGTTTTAGGAGGTATGTGCTGTAATGTCACTGTTTTGTTAGTGAGGAAACTAACAGTGACTGAAAAGTTTTGACAGTTGCCCAAGGTCATACCCCTAGTATGTGGCGGGGTTGGAATTTAAAGTCTGTCTGATTTAAGCTAGATTATACTACCTATCATACATAAAGGTTGCATTTATTTCAACTCTAATCAGAAGGTAAATTGTATCCCACCAGAAAAATGTTATGTTATTTAGTTTGAGTATTGGGTTTTTGCTGAAGTGTAAACTACCCTGTGTGCTACAGACAAGCTGGGTTGCTGAGATTGGGTAAAACACTAATCCTAAACATTTGGGTATTGGGTCTGAGACGATAGAGACCCAGAAGGTTCTTCTTAACTTCTAAAGTGACAAAGAGCCCTCAATCAAAGCTGCAGGCTTTTCTGGTAGGGGTGGGGAGTAAAGGAAAGTAGGGAGACCTGGTGGTGTGGCGGGAAGGGCACTAGATGGGAACCTCGCTTGGGTCTCTGGGAGATGACTTGACATTCCCTATGGAGCAGGTGTTTGAACTAACTGATTAAGCGTCTGCTTGGCGTGATTTCACATCTGTTGTTCCAAAACCACTCTGTCACTAAGCAAATGTCGATATGTCAGTTCTATACTGGATGTGAGGTTATGCTACACTGAGTACAGGAATTGGGGTTAAAGCTCCAGGTGCTGGGAGGGAGAGAGCCTTAGCCCTCAAAGCTAAGAGCCTAAAATGGGGTGGAAACCTGCTTGTCAAAAAGCTGATGCAGATAATACCAGTTTTTTAGTTATAAGTCTTAGGTTTAAGTTATTATTGAAATTACTAAAGTTGTTTTTCTTAAGCCTTTAGAGTCAATTCATAGATTATATTTTATTTCCAAATCCACTGATTTGGCTAAAAATAACAATGCTTTTACTTGTGTTTGTTCACGTTCAATTCATTTATAAATTTAACAAACGGTAAATAATCAACATTCTCTACCAACGCCATTAATTTGCAGATTTAATATATCTGAACCTTTCAAACATTTCACGTACCTAACAAGGCAGACTTATAAACCTAAGAAGTAAAATCTTTCTGGGCACTTCAGGAATTCTTTTAAATTGAATACACCAAACTTATAAACGAGGTGGATCAAGGTTCTCATAAGCACTTAAAGAGTCTTTATAAACTTGATCAAATTCTCTTAAACCTTTCCCATTAAAACTACCAGGCTGATATATCACAGCCTGTTGAATGTCTGAGACATCTTACATAACAAATAGAGACTACCATGGTGATTGTAAAACGTATTCTTAGACATCATTGTAAAGTACATGGGCTCGATGTTATGTCATCCTTTGGATTTATTTGCCTTCCCAGGAATGCAGAGGCAACTAGTTAACCAGAGCAGATCTGTCTTCTCAGCTGGAAGCTGGGTGGAAGATGCTAAGCGCAGGATGGGTACAGTCTGTGGTCACTGGTCAGAGATGCAAGACCAGGCACAGGTCCTACTGCCAGAATGATGCGCGCCCACCACCCCAGCCCTCTGCCACCGTGATTGTGTCATTCCTTCTGTTCACAAGATGTTTCTCCTTCTAATAAGAAACTGATAAGCCAGTCCAGACTAAACAAGCACATCAAGTGACATATCTGGGTCTCAGCATCTTTCACACCGTTAGACCCCAGTCGCTAGACCAGAACCTTTTTGAGGGCAGAGTCAGCAGCCCTCCAACCTGCTGCCTCTCTGCAGGCGGTACACTCTGCTGGCGGCATCGAAAGCACTCCGCGTCTCCGTGTCCAGTGGGTGAACCTTCCAAGGCAGATCAGAGAGAGCGAGAAAGCTGCCCTTTTGCTGTGGACAGGCCGTACAAAGAAGGTGCAGGCCTGTGAAGGCACCGTGATCGCCGCCTTAAAGGTGTTCCTCTTCTGCTTCCAGATGTTTCTGCAGCAGCCAGATGTGTCCCTGAGCTTCAGCAGCACCCAGCGGCCCGAGGCTCAGCAGCAGCTCCAGCAGAGGTCGGGCCCAGGCCCCCAGCCCCAGCTCGCGGCCAGCCCTCAGCTTCCGGGGCAAATGGCCTCTGCCCAGGTCACAAGCCAGCACCTGCTCAGAGACTCGAGTGTGATATCAACCCAGGTAAAGGTGGTTGTCACCAGACTCAGTCCTTGCCACCAGCAGACCAGTCTTCATGAACCAGAAACCTACATCCCCTATGATCAGAGCTGAATGACGGTGGTGGGGTTTTGCTTTTCTTTATTTTGTCACTTTGAAGTCCCAAGTTCTATTGGTTTCCTTCTGTGTTTGATCAGTATAATAAAATACCTTAAAGGTATAATGCAGGGAATTCCCTGGCAATCCAACCGTTAGGACTCCCTGCCTTCGTGCTTTCACTGCTGAGGGCCGGGGTTCAATCCTTGGTCAGGGAACTAAGATCCCACAAGCTGTGCGACGCAGGAGAGAAAAAAAAGAGCATCTTTATTTAAAAAAGAAAGAAGAGGGTATCACGCGGCTGAAACTTCAGCTCTGATCCTGAGCTGAGCTGGAGGTGGATGTGGCCATCCCAGACACTCAGGCTGAGAGCCGCACGTCCCCACACACGTGTCCTCGGGGCCCAGCGTCGACTCCTGGTTTTAGCCGTTATCAGTGTGAGCACGCAGTTATCCACTTCTGCTCGCCGCTCCTTTCCTCAGGGCCACCGTGCTCCTCCCTGTCCCCCAGCTTCACCGTCAAGCCTTGTCCTCACAGCCATTACCACTTGCGACAAGCCACCAGTGGCCTTGCAGTCTGGCAGTGTCACTAGTCAGTCCATGGCACTTGAATCCACTGGGATTGAGAAGTTCTGACGCCCCCGCTTCCAGATGATTACAGCTTGGAAGGCAGGATACATGCCCTCCTGAAGCCTCTTATATTCACACACGTAATGATGGATTCAGAAACATCTGCTAGGCTCCCGGGGAAGTGAAGATAAATAAGAGCTGTCCTTGACCCCAAGGAGCTTCTAGTCTAGCAGGGGCTCTGGGACGTAAACGTGACGTACAATAAAATATGGAGAAGTCGGTATATAAGAAAGTTTCTCCATCTTCACCCAGATTTAAGGGTTTTACTTTAAAATGCAGCCTTTTGGTTCTAAAGGTTAATAGGAAAATTAATGGAGGACGCTAGCCAAGAATATTCTGGAAAGGGAAAAAGCTGAGGAAAGATTTACACTACGTTCAAAGATTTTGTAAAAGCTCTGAGCATTAAAACGTGGTGTTACCATCATATGAATGGAATCAGTGAAACAGAGTGGAAGACCCCAAAAGCAAAGGCAAATGTGAGCTCATTCCCTCATTCATTTAGGATTTCACTCAACACATGTGCACCAGGTACTAAGTCCTAGGTAGTTGGGCGCAGCAGTGAACAAAAGAGAAAAGGAAACAAATCTCTGATCCCAGTGGGGAGAGAGAGAAACAAAGTGACGATTACAATGTGACAAATGCTGATGTGAGACCAGCTGCTGAAGGCGGGGGAGGGACTGGAGGCTCACTGAGAAGGCAGTATCTGAGCAAAGGACTGAACAGATGAGAGAAGAGGCATATCGGTATGTAGAGGAAGTGCAAAGGCCCTGGGGCAGGGGGTAGGCCTGGTAGTTATAGAGTCAGCAAGAAGATCCACGGGTCAGGAGTGGAATTTGTGAAGCAGAAAGTAGTTCCATTCAGCACACATTGGTGGCTTGCCTGCTGAGAGCCTGGCACTGTCCTAGCCCCAAAGGATTTAAAGAATCCTTGAGATGCTTACAATCCAATGGGGAAGATAGTCATAAGATCAAAATAACTCCATCAAGTCAAGGGAGGGAGGGAATACGGGGATATGTGTATAAAAACAGATGATTGAACTTGGTGTACCCCCCAAAAAATAATAAATAAATAAAATTTAAAACAAAACAAAACAAAACTCCATCAATAGTTATCAGGTCGTGAGGGAGCAGAAAGGCCAAGGTGGGTAAAAGAAAGAGGTTCTGGCGAGGTGACACCTGAGTTGAGCTGAAGGTTTGCCTTTCTTGCTGTGATGGTGGCTCCAGGGTCCAAAGCCATTGAGAAGCTCGCAGATGATGCAGGGGAACAGCCTGACGCCCCAGTTCGGCAGCACCATCGCTGTGCTCCCACCAGCCCTGAGCCTGACCACGCCTGCTTCTGCCCCCCAGGAGGCCAGCCAGGGCCAGCCCAGCCCGGACTTCAGCCATGACCGGCAGCTCAGGTACGGACCCTGTCCTAGTTGGAAAGATAACTGAGACGTAGTTTTACATCATTTGTTTCCGTTCTCCTTTCTGCTGGAGATGGAGGCAGAGTTCAGACCGTTAGCCTCTGCAGTTGATCTTAGCTCATGAAGCGGCACGACAGGGCTGGGGTCTTGATGGCCAGAGGAAGTGACCACCTGCTGCCCCCAAGGATGCTCTGAGGACAGAGCGGGCCCAGCAGGGATTTGGGTCAGCCAGAAAGGGCCCAGCCAGGCTGGGAAGGCGCTGGATCGGCGGTTGGGTCTACAGCTGGGGTACTGATCAAAGTTTCCCATTTATCTCTTCCTCTGCTCAAAGGCTACTGCTAAGCCAGCCCATCCAGCCCATGATGCCCGGGTCCTGTGATGCGAGGCAGCCATCGGAGGTCGGCAGGACTGGACGGCAAGTCAAGTAGGTGGCCTGGGGGTGGTGGTGGGGGGTAGGTAGAGAGACCACTGCACTGAGTGGTCCCAGGCTGGCAGGGTTTCACCTGCCTGGACCAGCTGCGTCCCTTGTGAGTCTGGCACTACAGTCAGGGTCCAAGTGTGCCCACACCCTTCGAAAGGACTCCTCTTTTTAGCTGTTCTTTCTCCCTTTGCCATATAAGAAGAGAAAACTGTCAGCATCCCATGCTGAGAACAGGACCCAAAGGAAACAATGAATTATATGCCAAGTTTGTCACCATCTCCCCATCTTTGCAGGACTAAGTGGTAACAGCCCAGGTAAATGGAGCCTTACCCGCTTCCAGAGGGCCCTCCTGCAGTTCCAGCAAGTTCCACAGGCACACTGAGCTCGCCTGCTCTTTGGTTCTGGTGCTGCACCCAGGACCGTGACCCCCTGCAGATGTGGGACCCTCCTGCCCTCCCAGACACGCAAGCTTCTCTCTGTCCTCTCCCTGGGCTCTTCACCTGCAACCCTCACGACCAGAAGCAGCTTTGCTTTGCCGTTGAATGACTAGGGACAAAGGTCACTGGAGACAGAGGAGTGAATATTTGAAAAGCTACTGGAAAATAGTTTCTAGCCCTTTGAAATGAAGCAGACGCCACTGTCTTATAAACACTGGTTTAATTTGTATCTGACGTTCACTGGGCCAGTGCTAGCTAATGTGGCCTGCTGTGCCCCCACGAGGGGTGCCTTCCAGCTATCCCCTGTGAGTCCTTCCTCCTTTGTCCTCCTTCAGTCAGTTATAAGAGTAACATCGGATGGTAACTGAGCTTTTCTGAGGGTTGGAGCCTGTACCTACATTCATGAAACCCTGTGATGGTGGTGATGGGGGGCGGGGTGGGGGTGGGGCGTGCTGTGCACTGCGGGGAAACCACCTGTGAATTCGCTGATGATGCTCTCAGTTAGGCAGAGGGGTGCGGGGGATGTTGACTTTGGTCTTTGACTGTTCTTTCTTAGTGATCCAAATAAGTGGAAACTAAGAATCTTGTGACATCGCTTTCCAGAGATGCTTAAAATTCAGTGAACTAGGGAAAAATGGAAATTCTTTCCTCTGGGAATTCTAAACTGCCGTTTTTGGTCAACCCAGTAATTTAGACCATCCCATCTCCCCCCAGCCTCTCTTCTAGACACGACCTAACACTCCATCTTCTAGGGTGGGTCAGAGTCTGCCTGCCACACACACAGGCCCCTTCAGGGGGATTTTGGGATCCCTAATGCCTGATACAAATGACCCATGTAGAGATATAACATTTCTAAAAATAGAATGTAAAATGGACTTCTCTGTAGTATCTTTATACATTTTTTATTTATTTATTTATATTTATTTATTTATTGGCTGTGTCGGGTCTTCTTTGCTGCGAGTGGGCTTTCTCTAGTTGCGGCGAGCGGGGTCTACTCTTCGTTGCGGTGCATGGGCTTATTGTGGTGGCTTCTCTTGTGGAGCACGGGCTCTAGGTGCACGGGCTTCAGTAGTTGTGGCACGTGGGCTCAATAGTTGTGGCTCTCAGGCTCTAGAGTGCAGCCTCAGTAGTTGTGGCGCACGGGCTTAGTTGCTCCACGGCATGTGGGATCTTCTCGGACCAGGGCTTGAACCCGTGTCCCCTGCATTGACAGGCGGATTCTTAACCACTGCGTCACCAGGGAAGTCCTCTGTAGTGTCTTTAAATATGTGTTCCTGGTCTGGGCTCCTCCAGAGCTTTCCCAAACAACCTTCTCCTTGTTATTGGACCATTTTCATCAACTACCATTTCTTTTTAAAAAGACGTATATTCTACATAACATAAAATTTACCACTTTAACTGTTTTCAAGTGTACAGTTCAGTGGCATTAAGTACATTCACACTGTTGTGCAACCATCACCACTGTCCATCTCCAAAACTTTTCCATTATCTCAAACTGAGGTCCTGTCCCCATTAAGCCCTAAGTCCCTATTCCTTCTCCTCCCAGTGCCTGGCAACTCTATTTCTACTTTCTGTCTCTATGATTTTGCCTCCTCTAGGCACCTTATCTAAGTAGAATCATACTGTATTTGTATTTTGTGATGGCCTTACTTCACTCAGTATAATGTCCTCGAGGCTCACCCATGTTGTAACCTGTATCAGAATTTCCTTCCTTTCTAAGACTGAATAATATTCCACTGTCTCTATAGACCACATTCTGTTTACCCCTCAGCCATCGACAGACACTTGGGTTGCTTCCACTTTTTGGCTATTGTAAAAAATGCTGCTGTGGCCATGGATATACAAAGATCTGTTTTGGTCCCTCCTTTCACTTCTTTTGGGCATATGCTCAGAAGCGGAATTGCTGGGTTACATGGTAATGCTAAGTTTAATTTTTTGAGGAAACTTCATACTGTTTTGCACAGCAGCCACACCATTTTACACCCCCACCAACAGTGCACAAGAGTTCCAGTTTCTCCACATCCTTGCCAACACTTGTTAGGTTCTGGGTTTTTTCATAATAACATTGTAATAGGTGTGAAGTGGTGTCTTGTTTTGATTTTCATTTCCATCTTCCTAATGACTGATGACATTGAGCATCTTTTCTCTTGCTTATTGGCCACTCGTACCTTTTCTTTACAGTGATGTCTGTTCAAGCCCTTTGCCCATTTTTTAAAAAATTTTATTTATTTATCTTTGGCTGCATTGGGTCTTCATTGCTGCTTGCAGGTTTTCTCTAGTTGCAGCAAGCAGGGGCTACTCTTCGTTGTGGTGCATGGGCTTCTTATTGCGGTGGCTTCTCTTGTTGTGGAGCACTGGCTCTAGGCACGCGGGCTCAGTAGTTGTGGTGCATGGTTTAGTGTTCTGCGGTATGTGGGATCTTCCTGGACCAGGGATTGAACCTGTGTCCCCTGCATTGGCAGGCGGATTCTTAACCACTGCACCACCAGGGAAGTCCCCTTTGGCCATTTTTTAAATCAGGTTGTTTGCATTTGTTGTGGTTGTTGAGTTATAGGAATTATATTTATATTCTGGATGTCGATCTCTTATTAGATATGATTTGCAAAGATTTTCCCAGCAGCCTTTTCACTGCGTGCATAGAGTGATGCACACAAGTTTTTAATTGTGATGAAGGCCAGTGTGGCTGTTTTTCTTTTTGTTGCTTGTGTACTTGGTATCATGTCAATAGCTTTTTTTTTTTAAAGGTCTTTCTTTTTCCATGTGTCACCAAACAGGTATCCACAGAGCCAGGCTGTGTTTCAAAACCCAGACGTGCACACCACCAGCAGCAGCACCTCAACCCCCGTCCTGCTGATGGGGCTTCACCCCAGCTTCCCCACCTCCCAGCCATCACCCCTGAAGCCTGCACAGGCCCAGCAGCAGCCTCCGCACTTCCTGCAGGTGGGGCCGGGCCGCACCCGGGGAGGGGGAGACAGGGCCGAGCCCCCAGCCCAGGCCTGACAGGCCCTTCCTCCCAGACTTTCAACAGGGTTCAGGTCCTCAGTATCGAAATAAGCCCCAGACAGAGTCGTATTTGAATCTTTATAGTTTCTAAAGTTTATAATGCTCAAAGCTGATAAAGTCTATGTGTATGTAGTGTGAGAAATTTAGAACCAGCTAATATGCCTCATGTGGTTATGTGCTAAAACGGTCCATTTTTTAGAAACTAATTTTTATTATGGTGTCTATTTTTTAGAGCAAAAATCAGACGCTGATTGCTATGTTTGTTGGACTTAGTGTGTTTATATTGCAAAGTCTCATACAAATATAAAATTAAATCATGTTTAAAGATTCATCAAACTTGCTTTAAATGAATGAGATAACGTTGCACGAAACTGGGGCTTTCCAGGAAAATGTGGGGCACATTTCCTTGTGGTCACTTCTTACTTCTAGCAAGTGCCACATACACTGGAAGGAAGGAGGGTGAGAGCCAGTGGCTGAGGGTTCAGATGGGACAGAAGCGTCTGCTGGTGCTCTGGCCTTCCCTCCCACACATGCCTGGGGCTCCTTTCCGCCCTGGCCGGACCCTGTCCTGTGGGGCCTCCTCCCCAGCCTCCAGCCCCCACCATGGGGCACGGTGTGACTTTCCCTCCCCTTCCCCACTCCTGCCCAGCTTGGGCACCTTCAAAGCCATTGGTGAGCGCGCAAGGGACTGCAGTGCAGAGTCCTCCTGGAGGTCTAGAATGTAACTGAATTCCAAAGCTATGGTATACTTTTCAAATCTCCCAGCTATGCCTGCCCTGTCAGTTCACAGGACCCCAGGGGTGATTTGGGCTGGGAACTGATGGGGTGAGAAGGCAGGGAGAGTCTGGGGGCGAGTTAGAGGCTGCCCATATATTCCTTCATCGGGAGCAACAAAGGTGTTTGCAGGTGCGTGTTCCACCCGAGACACGGGGCTCGGGATACGAAGGGCGCTCAGGGGCCCTGAGCGCAGGAGGACAGGGGACATCACAGAGAGTGGCAGGCCTGGCTCAGTGCGAGTGGGGCGCTAGCTGGGAGGCCGTGGTTGCGGAAGCACTAGGGGTGGGAGGAAATGCTCTGAGTGTGGGTGGCTGAGTGCAGGTGGAAGGACTGTGTTCCAGCAAGAGAGGCAGCCTGAGCCGAAGTGGAGGGACAGGTGTGCCTGGGCAGCTTTGGAAACCTAGCGGACAGGGTCACTTGGAGATTTCATGGGTGGGAACAGTGGGTGGTGAGATTGAAGGTTCCAGAGTTAATTAATGTTTGACCAATTAAAGTATCTGAGCTGCAAATTAGGATGCTTCCTGGTGGGTGCCGCCCCATGACAGTATTCGGAAGTAGTTCTGGAATCAGGGGCCACCGGTGAGAAGTACACAGACTGCATGGGTGCTTAGATGCTGCCCTGTCCATTATGTGCATGTGGTCTCAGGTTCCAGCATCCCAAAACACACAGGAGAGGTGGAGCTCCTGTGCATGTGTTCAGGAAACCATACCCCGCAGCCTAGGCCAGGCTGCTGGGCCAGGAGGAATCCGCAGGGCTGGCAGACAGCTGGGCTTCAGAATTCACACCCATCTGGCAGTGTCTCAGCTTCCTCTCTCCCCGCCAGGCCCTCCCCCAGGCCCCCATCGGGGAGGAGGGTCTTAAATCTGACCACATTTGCATCACCGCCCCAGCCATTCAGGGAAGGAGGCCCTGAATCACAGAACCTCCTCTGGAGCCGTTTCCTTTCTTTCCAGGTGCAGGCGCCAACCTCTTTGCACAGTGAGCAGCAGGACTCGCTCCTACTCTCCACCTACTCGCAACAGCCGGGGACCCTGGGCTACCCACTGCCCACACCTGCGCGCCCTCCCCGAAGGGTCAGCAGCCTGTCTGAGTCCTCAGGCCTCCAGCAGCCACCACGGTAGTACCCTGGTATCTCAGTTGGGTGACATCAGCTTTAACCAATGGACAGACAGGGAGGGGATGACCAGGGAGTTGGGGAGAGGGGTTTAAAGGACACCCCGGCTTTCGTGTGCACCGCATCCATTTCAGAGCTCCTGGTTGGTGACCACGTCCGAGTGCAGCGGCCAGCACATGGAAAGTGAGCAGGGATGCTGGCCGTGTTTCCCTTGCCCCTGTGCTTCACAGCCACACTCTACAGCCATACCTGGACGGGACCGCATGGTCCCCACGGGAGCGCATCACTCCGTTCACCTTAGCGATGGCGCATCTCGCTGCATCCCGCCCCGCCCTCACCCCCAGAGCGTGCTGGTCACTCCAGCCGCTGCAGCCCGTGCTCAGTGCTCATTGGCCTTCACTCTCTTGATCCTCTTTCCTCTGCATTGGAGAAGCACCCGGTCAGAGACCTGTTGAAGGGAGAGAATAAAGAGATGATTTTTTCCATTATTTTTAGATGATTGTTTCTGTTTTAATTTGCACAGCTGCACAAGGAGATAACTTAGACACCTTATGTTTTTAAAAAAAAGTCTCCTCTCCTGACTTCATTTGGAGAACCCAGTAACAAAAATATTCCACCAATCAGATTGCAAAGCTGGTCGTTATTAACCAGGCTGCAGCCCCACACCCTCTGGCCTAAACCCTAATGGAATGAGGCTCTTCACCCTACACAGTTCTGGTGGTCGTGTTTTTTGTTTGTTTGTTTTTGGGTTTGATTTTTTTTTTGCCCCCTGAATATAACACTGGACTGTTTCCTGTTTACTTCGGGGATTGCAACTAGGAAGGCGGACTCAAAGCAAAGCACAATCCTGCAGCTGACGTTCTGGAATTCTAGTTGAGCACTTGAGGACTGTGAAGGGGAAGGTTTTACCAGCCAGACAGGTCTGTGGAGCAGCAGGTCCCCAGGAAACCCCATCACATGCTGGCCCTTGGAGTAAGAATGCTGCATCTCTCTACATATTTTTCCTGATAAGACCGAGGATTGGATTTTCCTTTTCAAAATGCACTTTGCTTTTTTTGTATGTTTTGTTATGTTGAGATGTTTCTAAAGAAAAGATTTTATGTAATTATAAGACGAAGTGTAGTGAACTGTACAGCTGTTGTAATAAGGACCTATTTCTATATAAAATAAAATTGTATGGATTATGTGTAAATTATTTTGTATCTGAGACACCAATTCCTTTCCCAAATATAAGAGGATAAAAGTTTTCTTGTGTATTTCTGTGAGTGGACATTTTGTAATAAATTAACAAATTTGTACGATTTCCTCTGGAGGCAGTTTCTGTCCCTGGTTCTAGATGCATGCATACATCTTTTCATCAGTAAACTTTTTTTTTTCAATTTCAAGACATTTCTAAGGATAATCAAAGATATGGAAAGGTGGAGTAAGTAACTGCCGAGACCAGCTCGGCGACTCGAGGCGAGTGACGGGTGCCGCAAGCTTGAAGAAGACACAGACACAGACTGAAGACAAAAGTGGGACCGGGGGGCTCAAGACCTCTCGAATCAAGAGCCCTGCTGACTCATCCCAGGTTGCTTTTATTGAGTTCGTAGGCTAACATTCTCAGGTTACACTCATAAACAATCAAAGGCCTCACATGACTGAGGCAATTATCTTTGTTTACTTCCTGGGTCTGAGTTGAGCAGGTGTGGATTTGAGCTGGGGGTGGAGAGCAAAACAGCCCTGGGGGCAGGAGACCTCTCTCAGATATTGGGGGTCTGTGCCCCACCCGTTTTGGCCCCTCTGCGACTGTGCCTGTCTTAGGTTGTTCCTCCCTTGAGGAATCCTACCCGTCTTTGGCTAACCAGCCATCCCTCAGGACCAAACAGGGTGATATTAGTCTCCACGCCCCGCACCCTCAGCTCCTCCACTGCTCAAGCAGGACATTCTGAATCCCATTGCTCGGCCCACATACTTCAACATTTTCAAGGTTTCAAAAAGGTTCCAGAATGTCTTCCCACAAGTAACAAATAAGCCTTAGGTTTGTTGACCTTGACATATGCCTCAGCCTATCAGGATCCTGATCTTTATTTTAAAGATTGTGCCAGAGGAAAATAGTTCATTGTATAGAAATGACAGCAAAACTAACAAAACCAGAAAAAGTTTCTGGAAACATCTCCACCTTAGAGACACAGGTAATCTGTGGGGATGACCAAGCTGTTATCCACCAAAGCAGGCATAGCCCATAATTAAACTCACTTCGGCTGGGATTGCAGGGGCTCTGCCTGCCAGCACTTAGGTATCAGTGATGCACCCAGGGTTGATGTGTCTGTGTAGAAGATATGTCCACATGTCATGTGGATGGGGGAGATAGAGCAGCAGCATTTGCCATCAGCAGACATCCCACCTTTCCCATGAGGCTGCAGCACACTGGCACAAGGGTGCCCTGGCACACTGTGATCAAGCATCCTTGAGATGGCAACACTCAGCAGAGCCCTTTCTACAAGCATTGGCCCAAGAGAACTAAATTCTTTTCCTTGCTCCATCGCTAGAGCTCCGTGCTTCTACCTGCTTCCCTGTAAAATAGGGAAAGCTCCTCTCTGTTCTCTGGCCAGGATCAGTTTCAGTTTTCGATGGCATAAGAGGCTGCCATGTAAAAACATCAAAAGGAGTTTTATTATTCACATAACTGCAATATTCCTGAAAAAAGGTAAGTCTAAATATTCTGCATATGTTAGGATCATTTACTCGTTAAACAAAAGGAACCAGAAATGGACCCTCTTTTTAAAACAAAAAGTCTGTGACACTGGATTACCTATTTTGTAATTTAACTGTTTTGTAAATTCAGAGGTTTACAGATCTGATTTTTCTGTAAAAGAATTTGTATTTTAATTGGCTGTCAGAATCTGCCCTTCTAAGTAGAACAAATTTCTTAATGGAAACAGTGTATTTCTTGTCCTAGGGTTTTCTAGCTGGAAGCCATTAGAAAAGGGTGGAGTATGTCATGCTGCTAATTTAATTGAGTATTGCTTAAACCTTACGCATGTTTAGAGTCTGGATAAACTCAGAAAACTCTTATTGGGTAATATTTCTTTAAACCTACATAACATCAGGGGAAGTTTAATCCCTAAGCTTTTGATTCATTTAATTTTGCTCATTAAAAGACTGTTTTGCAACCCTGTCCTCTTTCCAGAAAAGCCATGACCTTTCTATTTGGAAAATTATAGTCTTGGCTCACCAGAAGTGACTGAAATGTGAACTCTGGAATACACCAAGTTTTAGAGGATTTTAAACTAAACTAAAATGTATCTTCTGTCTCTAATGGCCACTAATGTCCATTACATTAATTTAAAAATTTTGTTTATACAGGCAACATGGTGAACTGGTCAACTATGAGATCATTCTAAGCCATGACATGTTGGACTCTCACCGAAACTATCTGGTAAAATGTGGGTGTTGGGTAGAAAATTGCTTCAATTTCTTTCTTCACTTTATGTGAAGCCTGAAGGTTTTAAAGTCAGCCATTAACAGGGAGATCAACTCAATGATGGGTGATGACTTAGAGGGCGGGATAGGGAGGGTGGGAAGCAGTCGAGGGAGGGAGGGGATATGGGGATACATGTATAAATACAGCTGATTCACTTTGTTGTACAGCAAAAACTGGCACAACAGTGTAAAGCAATTATATTCCAATAGAGCTTAAAAAAATAAAAATAATAAAGAATTAAAAAATAAAGTCAGCCATTAATAACTTAGACAAATAACTAATTTGGACCCTCCAGAGAAATGGCATATGTGGCTTTTTGGACACACATGTGTGAACTTCATACAACACCTATGTGCAATAGTACAAACAATAGCTACTTCAGTAAGCATAATATGGTTGACTAAATAGCTGAAATATACAGCCTT